>NC_090323.1:125910148-127327776 GCF_040869045.1 Eurosta solidaginis | reverse complement strand
GCTATCAGGATGAAAGACGTACTGTTCAACATTATTTCCTTCCGACTCCATAGCGTCTCGTAGCCGTGCTTGAAGTTCGGGCTTATTGCCGGTTGTATTCAATCCATGGGCGTCCAACTCCTTTTTCATAAAATTTCAAAATTAAAGTTTTTTATTGATTAATTTGAAGTACATTTTTATATTTTGAATCCAAAAGTTTTCATTAACAAAAGTATACATGATAAATTAATTTGAAAAATTGAAAGTATATAAATTCAAAGTAGATACATAATAATGAACCCTATACCGCCCTCCCACCCCCTAGATCCCTGAGGAACTTGGAGTTGCCGGAGCCTAGGCTGCTAAGGAAACGGGATTCGCCAGGGGTAGGGAGGTTGACAATTGGGTTGGAGAAGCTATAAATTGCGCTGGCAACCCCTTGAAAGGGTTGAGCTACACAACCTCTTGAATTAATTTGGCAGTTTAATCGCCTTTTACGACAGGCATACCTGCTGAGGGTATATTCTAAGCCCCCTAGTGTTAGTTGCTAGTAGTCTATGTTAATGTTGTGTTTTTTAGAAAAGTTTGCCAATATATATGTTGCCTTTGCAGCATATGTCAGAGTCGTCCAAGTGTTGGCTGTTGTTGTTGTTGTAGCAGTGCTTCGCTCCATCCAATAGGTGCGACCGATCACAAATTGTCATCAATATCCTCTAACGGGAATCGAAGGAAACTTGCTGTTTCAACAGGGGTGGACCATAGTGCGAGGGGTGTTCGAGGCCTTGGTTCCACATTACAATTGAAGAGATGGTTGGTGTCATGTTGGGACAGACTGCAAGCAGGGCATTCATTTTGTATGTCGGGGTTGATTCTGGATAGGTAAGAGTTTAACCTGTTACAGTATCCAGGTCGAAGTTGAACTAGAGTGACTCGCGTTTCCCTAGGGCGTGTGCGTTCCTGTTGTGCAAGTTTAGGGTATTGTTCTTTGAGTACAGGATTCACCGGGCAATTCCTGGCATAGAGGTCCGACGCCTGTTTGGGGAGCTCACCAAGGGCATGCTTGTGTTTTTTGGCTTCATACGGCCGTGTTATCAGGTGCCGTATTTCCTCATAATGCTTACGGAGATGACTCCGTAAGCCCCTGGGCGGTGTTGGCTCATCAATCAGATGTCTGTTGGTATGCCCAGGTTTCTGGGTATTCAATAGGAATGTTTGGCTAACATTTTATTTCTCTCCCTGATGGGGAGTATTCTCGCCTCATTATGTAGATGGTGTTCTGGGGACATAAGAACACAACCCGTGGCGGTTCTGAGGGCAGTAATTTGGCAGGCTATAGCTTCTTCCAGTGGGTAGTCTTCCATTTTTCGGGAATGACAAAAGTGGACAGAGACAGGTTGAAGACATGTGCTAAATATTTTAAGCCCTCTTTTCCTAGGCTTTTAAGCATCGGCATGGTTATGTCGTCTGGGGCCACTGCTTTAGATGGTTTAGCTTCCTCAACATCTTTGGCGGTGATGGTAATTGGGGACGCGCTGAATTTACGTTTATGTGCGTGGCTGTTGGCCCTCCGTCTAATTTTGTCAACCGTAGAATGCACTATATATTGTAGGCAAAAAGCGCTCGCGCATTTTTTCGCATCCGACAGCTCTTTATCGCCAAAGGCGATGGAAATTTTGTCGCTGTGCTTGGACGGATTCGATAGGGACTTTCCGGTGGACCAAAGCTTACCCACACCGGCAAAGAGGTTACAACTACTTAGATGCTCCTCCCATTTCACCCGCTTGTGTTCATTCACAAGCAATCTGATGCGTTGGTTTATATCCCTTATTTGGGGGTCGCCGGGTTCGAACTGTCTTATAAGGTCACGTTCTCTCGCCAAATTTGCGGCCTCCGCCGGAAAATGAGGCCGACTTTCGGGAATTCTTCCGGCGGGAATAAAGCGAGCCGAGGCGGATTCAATGACGTTGCGGAAACACGCTCTCCTTGGCGAGCATCAGTCGGAACAGGGCGGGCAACAAAGCGGCTGTCTGTAAAGGATTTGTACTTATCCCACTTTCCTTTTTTAATGTTTATGAAAGTGCGTTTTTCGGTGCCGATGAAGTCGCCGGTAGGCTCGAGCGAAATAAGTATTGGCAGGTGGTCGGATGCCAATGTTACCATCGGCTGCCAGTTGACGCAGTTTACGAGTCCTGCGCTCACGATTGATATATCTGGCGAACTGTGACAGCTTCCTACCATACGAGTGGGGGCGACTGCGTTTATTGTGCAGAACGTCGTTTCTTCTATTTGATCTGCCAACATCTCTCCCCTGCTGTCCGCCTGCAAGTTTGAATGACATAGATCGCGATGGGCATTGAAATCGCCTAAGATAATGCGATTATCGCCAGTGAGTAAGACGCTGATATTAGGGCGGTATCCACTTGGGCAACAGATGGCAGGACGGATGTAGATGTTGATGATTTCTAGGTTAAATCACCTGACCGGACAGATAAGCCGTGACGTTCTAAGACACTGTCCCTGCGGCCGATGTCGGGAACAAATATATGACATTGCACAGAGTGGTGTATGATATAGGAGAGACCGCCTCTATTTACGCTCTCGTGATCTTTTCTGTGGACATTATACCCAGAACAGCAAGGAGCCACAAACGATTTATAAAAGTTACGAGGACGTCTGGTTTTGGGATCTAGCCCAGAACAACCTGTCCGATGCACCCATCCCTTGCACGTGACACACTGACAAGAGTATGACCGTCCTAAAAAGGGGACGGATCCGTATTGGGTTCGATACCTTCCCGGAGCAGGAGAGTATGGCGCAGTCCCGCTGCAAGGAGCTGCTGGGAGGATGACAATTTGTAGGAGGGCCGCAACAAATATAATGGAGTTTATAGTGTTCATATTTTCTTCATAACTTGTTCAATTTAACACTTGTTAAAAATATATAAAATTATTTATAAGTTTTCTGTTAAAAATCAAACTGTTAAAAAATATAATTTTTATAAATAAAATAAATTTGGAATTGAAAAGATATATGTATTTTTTGAGCTTCTTGAGCCTCAGGTTACACTGAAATGACAGCCCTTGGTCGGGAAAAATTCGGAGTCGTTCCGGTACATAGAACCGGCTGCCTTGGGAAGCGTCCAAGTAATTTCCTTTTCATTATTTCTTTTTGGTTCTCCATGATTTTTATATCCGTAGTCTGCAGCAATTTATATATTACTTCAAGCTCTCTATTATATGCTTCTTGTGTAAGAGATGTTCTTTCAAGCCCATGTACCAAATGCCTTAATGCTGAATTTGTATGCTGTTTGGGTTGATATGAGGTATTATTGTGTCGGTGGCCGTTGGCTTTCTATATATGTATGTATGTACATATGTCGTAATTAAATCTATCAGCCACACATCATTATCGTGAGATCTAAATAGTTGATTCCCCCGTCTTTTTCTGTTCCGTTATGAATTATATGTTCCCGTGTTTCTTGTTGAGGTACTCCACTACTAGCTTTTTGTTATTAGTAGTTTAGACGCATATTATGTCATCCACGTATCTAGCGTAAAATGACACCCCTAATTTGGATTTCCTGTATGTACTTTTCTTCCAGGTTTTGCATGATCACTTCCATAAGAATGGCTTATGTAGGGCTTTACATTCCATTTTTTACCTTCTTCGTGATTTGCATACTTTTCATTTTGTTTTTTGTATTATGAAGTATTGGTAAATAAAATAAAAAATAAATGTAAGGCGCGATAACCTCCGAAGAGATCTAAGGCCGAGCTTTTCTTCCAATTTGCGTCGTGCTCCTCTAGATCTTTTATGTCAAAAGATACCAATTTGCTGTTCTTTGTCAGCTTGGTCTAAAGTTTCCATAGTTCAGTTGTGTTAGCCATTGCAGCATATCCGTTCCTTAGCTCCAGGTGTCTTTAAACATCGTTTTTGAATATTTGCATAGTTTGAAAGATATAAATTATGGGCCTCATTACACAGCAAATTGTGTCCAGCATGTGGATGTTTGGTAGCGCAATCACTGAAGGCGCCGATTGGTTCATTCATGGACTAAATTATATACAAAAGTAAATTTTTCAGTATTATTCAAATAATTAACAATTTATTAGTATATTGTTATCAAAGTTATTATCAATTTTCATGTACGAATGAAGATTTTAAGCTGAATATCACACATAGTTTATGGTCGCGTGGGTCGATGTTAGGATTTCTTTAAAATAGAATTTTCTGATTTTTTATTCCCAAAATCTGTGAGACTATAGTTAGAGAAATCACATACAAATTTTTGCGATAAGATACGGTTAGATCAATTAAACCAACATAACATTGAATACTTTCAGTCTAAGGAAAAAACATCTATTAATCCGAAAATTATATAGGATGCAACGAAAATCGGCGCAGTGCAATAACGGCCGCATGCGTGTTTCCGTATTTTTGTGATATAACGCCCGCGGGCCTTATTTCCTTTTCAAAAAGGAAATAAAGCCCATTGACAAAAGGTAATAAAGCCTGCGGGATTTATTTCTTTTTCTAAAGGGACTCAATAACCGCGGGCGGTATTTCTCTTTCATTGGAAATAACGCCCACTATCCGTGTTACCAATTATAACTTGCTACAAAAACTTTACGCCCACAATCAAACGAAATGAAATTAAATAGAAAATTATATAAAACAAAATAAAATATACATATTTTAAAATAATAAAGCCAAATAATTAAAATAAAATAAAATTATGCAATAAAATAATAATAAAACGAATAAAATAACATATAATAAATAAAAATAGGAAAATATTAAACTAAAGAAAACAATGTTATATACAACAAAATAACGGTATTAACAAAACTGAATGATGAAATAAAAGTGAAATAAAATAAAGTAATTCATTATTGTAATTGATATTAGAGAAAAATTGGAAGTTTACAAACGGCGATGGTTACTACGACATGTTTCTGAATTTCACTTCTTCATCAGCTAGCTTTTCAAGAGTTGAGCGTTGAACTCGAATCTCCAACATTCATATCAGTGCAAGCCTTTAGCTGCTAAGACATATGAATGTCCCGTTGTTCGCTGTACAATTGGTCTCTAAGAGTTGCCTTTTTGTTTTATATTCCTTTTGATCACCATGTAGGCACATACACTCTGTATGTAGTTTATTCCTAATGGTGTGGATATGATTTTTAGGCGCGCTTTTGAAAGCTTAGTAACATTTGTTCGGATTTTTACAGTATTTGTTTTTTAATACTTCCGCTGTTACTATTATATCAATATGATCATATGTATTTAATTAGCGAGCTTTGCTCATATTGCTTTATACAATGGTTTTTGTAATTGATATTAGAGAAAAATTGGAAGTTTACAAACGGCGATGGTTACTACGACATGTTTCTGAATTTCACTTTTTCATCAGCTAGCTTTTCAAGAGTTGAGCGTTGAACTCGAATCTCCAACATTCATATCAGTGCAAGCCTTTAGCTGCTAAGACATATGAATGTCCCGTTGTTCGCTGTACAATTGGTCTCTAAGAGTTGCCTTTTTGTTTTATATTCCTTTTGATCACCATGTAGGCACATACACTCTGTATGTAGTTTATTCCTAATGGTGTGGATATATGATTTTTTAGGCGCGCTTTTGAAAGCTTAGTAACATTTGTTCGGATTTTTACAGTATTTGTTTTTAATACTTCCGCTGTTACTATTATATCAATATGATCATATTTTTTTCTCTAATATCAATTACAAAAACCATTGTATAAAGCAATATGAGCAAAGCTCGCTAATTAAATACATATGATCATATTGATATAATAGTAACAGCATAATAGTAACAGCGGTAAACTTGCAATTTTTCTCTAATATCACTTACAAAAACCATTGTATAAAGCAATATGAGCAAAGCTCGCTAATTAAATACGTAATTCTTTATTATTTTTTTTACATTGCATTTTATTTAACGTTAATTAATTAAGTTTTATTTGCTTTGTTTTATTACAATTGATTTTATTTTTATTTTTTTGTTTTTATTTTTATTTAAATCATTATTTTTTCTGTCTTAATACAAAGTTTTAAGAACGGGTAACTACGCTGCGGGCGTAATTTCCTAACAAAAGCTAATAAAACCACCCGGCCTCCTTTTTTTAAGGAGATAACGCCCGCGGACTTTGTTTCATTTACTTCCTTTATATTTGTGTCGTTTGATTTTTTTCCGCCAATTTCCATACAAAATTGGAGACTATTGAAATCCATTTTTGAGTAACTTCCCGCAGAGCTAGAGACTTGAAACTTGAAACACACATCGAAACTTGGTGACAATTTAAAAGCTTTGTTAGAGGGTCCAGGGGTCTTGGAAATTATTAAAAACGTCCGAATTTGGAAATTTTGCTTTCAAGTCTTAAGGAACTTCCCGATAACTTGGAGATCTGAAACTTTAAACGAAGATTTCGGCTCTATTAGGTTGTAGTATTTAGGATAAAAAAGTTTTGTAGATGGGACAGGGATCGAGATATTTAGGAACACTACTTGCAAAATGTGGAATCCTGCTACAGCTATTTGAGTGATTTCCCGTAGAGTTAGATTCTTGAAACTAAAAACATACTTCAGAACCCGATGACAGTGCTACATGAGAGAAATACTTTTTTGCTAGGTGGTCCAAGGATCGTGAAAAATCAAAAAATCTTCCAAGCTTGGAAATTTTGCTTCCGAGTTTTCAGGTACTTCCCGATAACCCAGTGACCTGAAACTTTGAACACAGCTTCGGGCTTTACTACTTTGTAATATTTATATTCTCCTTGGCACAGGCATTGAGCTATTGAGTGATGTTAAAAAGTCCATTTACAACATGTGGAATCTTGCGACCACTATTTGAGCAACTTTCCGTAGAGCTAGATTCTTGAAACTAAGGACATATTTCATAACCTCACGACAGTGCAAGACGAGTGATAATAATTTCGCTCGGTTGTCCAGGGATCGTGAAAATACAAAAAAATTTTCAAGTTTGAAAATTTAGCTTTGGAGTCTCACGGAAACTCCCGATATCCCAATGTCCTGGAACTTTAAACATAGCTTTGAGCTCAATTAAATAAATAAATATATGTAAGGCGCGAATAACCTCCGAAAAGATTTTATGCCGTGCTTCTCTTCCAATTTGCTTCGTGCTCCCTTTAATTTTTCCTACAAATTGGCGGAATAGGGCCTACGTCTCGTAGGCGGAGCACGCTACCACCACCCCACGGCGGCCGCCCTTGGAGCCCTATTGGGTTGTAATATTTAGGATAACCAGTTTTCTAGATGGAACAGGGATCGAGATATTTAGAAAGTTCATTTACAACATGTGGAAAATCAAAAAATTCGTCGAACATGGAAATTTTGCTTTCGAGTTTTGAAACACTTGAAACTTTAACGAAATTCGTGCTTTATAAGGTTCAAATTTTTGGCATAAAAAAGTTTTCTAGATGAGACAGGGGTCGAGATATTTAGGGGTATTAAAAACTAAATCGCAAGTGCAATAAATAGACAGTGGTTATGTTAAAATTTGAATATCAAAGCTTCACAAGATTTGTTTAAAGAGACATTTTTCGTTATGTTATCTCTTTTTTGCTTAGGAAATAGCGTTCGCGGGCGTTACTACACTGCACCACAAAAGCCTCGTTAAATGAGATAATGCGCACAATTGACGCACTCAATTGGCGATTGGTTGCTCCGTAGCCGAGACGAAGTAGTGCACGGGGAGCCATTATAGTGCACATTCTCCTGGAACTATTTGCTGCTGTTTCAGTATGGCTAGTCAGAGCTCCGTTCAAACCAGTTGGTACCTTCAACGAACAGTTAGTGCGCACCTGTTTCTATGCTGCCCTCCTCGCCGCAGCTCCTGCACATTCTTTTAAAAAGAATCCCTATCCTCTCAGAATGCAGGCCAATTGGCCAGTGTCCCGTGATTGTGGCAAAAATCCTAAAGACTTCTTTCCTTGACCTATTTAGTAGATCCTCCTTTCACCTAATATAGATATTCGGCCATATTTGCTTGGTTATCTTATATCCAAGGAATACCAGCTCTCCCGTGATAGAACAAAAGAACGTGATTATTGTTTTGAACATGATGGAAAATCAAGTTATTCTAAACACATTTATGCTTTTGGATAGCATAAACTTTCAGGCTTTGTTTTCATAAAGGGCTGGCAGTTTTGATTTGTACTTTTAAATTAATTCCTCAAAATGTAAAGTCACACCCCAGATAAATGACACGATTTTAACATTCCATATAAAATATTTTTTTATGTCACAACAAAAGCACGTACCTTGGAACCATCCATGATTCAATTACTGCAGGTTTGTTCTCCAATGATGACAGAGCTTTGGCACTCCCAAGTTTAAAAATCTGGACGGGTTGTATGACGAGCATCACAATGATATTAGCCTCTCGACGTAATATGCGAACATCACAGGGCGATATCGTTATCACAACATCAACAATAATTGAGTGTTGCAGATCATCATGTTTGTTGTATTGTATCGAACATTGGTTCGAACAGTTCGACACGACCAATGCCCAGTGCAACAACATAAAAATATACTTAGCGTCGATGTGCTCTGACGAACCAACATAGTTATATGCTTGTGAGCGGGCGAGCGTAACTTAAAAGCCCAGGTAAGGCATTCACCAACACACCCACTTGATATTGTACAATTGTAGGTACACATATAGATAAATATATGGAGACTGGAATTAGTGAGCATGCACTAATACCAAAGTTATCGAAAATAAAGATGTTGCAGGCGCAAACTTCAGTGGAAAGCAGCGGAGAGTAACAAAATTCTAGTAGGTCACTTTCACCACACCAAAAACTTCAACACAATTTTTAACATAATTTAAGCACAGAAATACACTGATTGGAGTTTTAGAGAGTAAAAGTTAAAATTCTGAACACATTACCTGAATGAAAAGTGTACAAATAATTATTAAATAACAAATACAGGCAGTGGTAGTTAACAAATTCTGCTGTGGTAAGTGGTGAATGTGACCTACTAGAAGTTTTGTGAAGCTTGCTTCACACGATTTTTCGTCCCTGCAACATCTTTATTTTCGCTAATCTATGCTAATACTTAGAAAACCCGCACATGCCCATAACGAAGGTGGCGCTCAACTAGTGGAACAGAGAACTACTAGATGATGTTAAGGCACAAATCATACCTACATACCATGCAGAAAATCCAGTGATGCAAACTATCACACAACCAGTGTGAATGCTATGCCAAACTAGTCTTCATCTTTCCCCTTTTTTTTGTTCTTTTTTTTACAAGAAACTGGTAGATTTTTTGCTGTATTCGAGGTGTGAGGACCCAAATCCACCGAGCCCACACATTCGAACCTACAAATATTTATCAAAACTTATTAAAACATGTATAAATCCTACTTGAATTACAATGAATTTATACATATAGCATGTAAAACATACAAAACTGAATTATATAAATTAAATTTACACATACAAAATAATCATTTTTGAATCACCCTAATATACATATAAACATTCATGACAACATCTAATTTCTTCGTTTAAATAATTGTCTCTGCCCGCATACGGTAAATATTTTGGTTGAACATTATAATTTCCACAGATAACCCATAACCGGCTGGAATTTCAAATAATGCTGGGAATACAGCAATGCAATAAGCAACACACATAAGCTCCCATTGCAAGAACAATTTCGCAGCAAAGTTAGCACCAAGATACAGTGGGCCTCATCGTGTAACGAACTTCGTATCGCCCGTAATCGTCGAGCTAGACAAGGTGCATAACGACAAAAGGAGAACGGCACACATAAGCGAGCTAAAAGCATACCATCAAGCGACAGTCGAAGAAGAAGCAAGTCCAGAAACAGAAAGAAGAATACGTTCACCCCGCGAACGTGGTAAGTCAAAAGCGCCCCGCCAAGCCCCGAATGAGGGCTTCACCGAAGTTCCCATCGGGGAACAAACGAGACGACCGACGACGATTGCAACAACACAACACGCACCATCATCAGCATCGTGTAGTAGAACCTCGAACCAACATTCCAGGGAGATATCCACCGAGGAACACACAGAGCAACTGGCCGTAGTAAGAGCAACGCCACGCGCGCCAAGATCGCAAAAAGTCCAGGTCACGGAAGAAGATCAGACGGATTACAGCACGGTAGCGACGTGTGGTTCACTAGCACTCGCCAATTCAGGTGCAAATGATTTCGGAATCGAACGCGCAGACATAATCAACAACCAACAGGTGGTAGATGAAGACCGGAGTGGGTGGCACACAGCACGAGCGCAAGCCCCAACCCTAGACAACGGGATCCTGACGGCGATGAACTACGCCAACCACATAGCCAGCCAATGCTATAACCTGATGACCGAATTCTGCATAACATTTCATTTTAGAACAAAACCCAGATCGCGAGAGATTACCCTATAAATAACGTAAGCATTGACCGCTACGAGAAATTGAATTTTACAATGGTGACAGTAAGTCGCATTACGGCAGGTGAGGGGAGAGTGTGAGGACCCAAATCCACCGGCTTTGGAGCCCACACATTCGAACCTACAAATATTTATCAAAACTTATTAAAACATGTATAAATTCTACTTGAATTACAATGAATTTATACATATAGCATGTAAAACATACAAAACTGAATTATATAAATTAAATTTACACATACAAAATAATCATTTTTGAATCACCCTAATATACATATAAACATTCATGACAACATCTAATTTCTTCGCTTTAATAATTGTCTCTGCCCGCATGGGGTAAATATTTTGGTTGAACATTATAATTTCCACAGATAACCCATAACCGGCTGGAATTTTAAATAATGCTGGGAATACAGCAATGCAATAAGCAACACACATAAGCTCCCATTGCAAGAACACCAAAAACATACAAACATACGTATACCAAGCCATTGCGACCAAGCACAGCGGGCATTGAAGCGAACCGTCAGGGCGGACATCGCACAAAGAGGAAACGGAAAAAATGCAATGTACTAGGAAGACGTCACGTTAGCATACCAACAACACAGCGTGGGTACTAGACACAAGTTACCTACGAAGGGCAACCAACTCGTCGACAACAACAAGACCCAATAAGCAGGCAGCAGAGGGAAATCAAAAGTAACTATGCTAGCTAACTGGAGATGCGTACCAACGAACTCACATGTTATGGGGGGCAGTACAAGAGGAATTTTTACATACGCAATTTAGAGATAAATACTTATAATGCGATATATGGGTAGAATAATACAGTTAAATGCAAGATACCTTAAGTAAATACATATAATAAGTAAAATTTATTGTTGCAGGATAACTGTCCACCTGCGCGTGGACAAGTATAAAAGGGCGACAAATTTCGCGAATTGGGACAGTAGCCTGCTAACGCCTTGTTTAGCGGTGAATGGGACTCCTGGGATTTTTCCATCTCACGAGTTCTTTATTTTAGCAACTTTGGGGGTTTTTCCAACCCCATCGTTAAGAGGGATTGTGGTGGGTTTTCCACCTCCGCAACCTTCAGGAAGAGCAGGGTATTCTTAAGCTATATACTCGGTGGGGGTTTTACCAACTCCACCGACTGGGAGGAAGTGGTGGTTCTCCACCTCCGCTTTCTTTACGAAGTAGTCTGAGATTTTTAGTTTAAGCGTAGTCCCGGTGGGGGTTTTCCCAACCCCATCGGCGTAGAACCGACGGTAGTTTCCCACCTCCGTCGCCATAGCTTTAAGGGTAATTTGGATATTTTGGAATAAAGAGTTTATAACGTTTTTTTTAACAACAAACGGGATCTTTCTCTTTAAAAGGAGACGATAAGGATTCTTCTCTATTCCCACAGGGATCCTGGGCGGACTGAGCATACCCCGGCGCAAGGAAAAGTCCGTCACAGAGGTGTAGTAGATTTCGATCATATAAAAACAGTCCCAAACCGGATCGGATTACCAAAAACAATCTCTGTCCTTATTTAGCGTGAAATAGCCTAGCTACGCCAGCGAAAGAGGGCGAAGCACCCGACAGAAGAAGTACCAAGTTCGAACCCTAAGAGAAGGATATGGGAAAATATAAAATTTTAGCTTTGGATGTTTGCTATTCAACAATCGACAGTTACTCAGATGATTTATTTATGGTTGACGCAATTCCAATCATTTCTTTTTTTTGGACCAGTACGAATTTATGCTGGTACATTCCTGTTTTTTTTGTTATGCAAATTTGGATGGCGTGATCTATAGCGTTATTTCTCATCTCTCGATACGAGTAAAGAAGTCATAGTCTTTTTCGACTGTACAAAGGTATATCAAGAAGAAAAGAAAAAAAAAAAATGTCTAACGGAAAGATCAGGCGATTATTCCGTTCGACCTATACCTAAGGAGAGAAGATATGGAAAACTGGAAAACTCCCGGTAGAAGCAAAGGCTTTGAAGGCGTAGGCCAAAGATTAACAAAGTCAGTTTATGAGGAGACATCGAAAAGAAGTGATGTGAACATTTGGAGCATCGAGAAGTCGAGCCGTCTTGAATAGAACAATCTTCTTCAAAGATATGTAAATTCGTGTGATCCCATGCAAAAATTAAAACAATTAAAATACCGGCTAAGACTGGAGTTACGAATGTTAATTGGAAATTGTTCGCAAAACAATGCCTACGTGCGTAGACGTCTACATAATTTAGTATATTCAGTTGGGCGTGATGTGGACACTCATCCTCCCAAAACATTCTTTGAATATACCTTTGGGTCTTAAAGTATTCCATAACTTCACAAAAATGTCATAAAATATCGATTTTGTTTGTGTACGATCCTGATTGGTAATCGTATTACTCTTATATGCAATCCTCGGAGTTTAGAAAGCAACAAAAACCAACTGAAAAAATCTACTTGCTTAAGCCTAGAAGAAAGGTGAAAAGTGTGTAAGAATGATGAAAATGACGGCCAATAAACACCGTGATTCATCAAAAAATTTTAAAGAGGCCAATGGGCCCAACTAAAAAGAAAGAAATCATCACGCGCGTGAAGGAGTAGCTGTAACCTTAGTCCATACACAGACGCCGAAATTTCCCAACAAACGTAGAGACGGTCGACATAATGGATTCCTGGAAATTCAGCTTTAGAGTTAAATAATTTATAAAGATTTTTTTTTGGTTTCTAAATTTTCTTATGAACAAGTAAGGAAGGCTAAGTTCGGGTGTAACCGAACATTACATACTCAGTTGAGAGCTATGGAGACAAAATAAGGGAAAACCACCATGTAGGAAAATGAACCTAGGGTAACCCTGGAATGTGTTTGTACGATATGGGTATCAAATTAAAGGTATTAATGAGGGTTTCAAAAGGGAGTGGCCATTAGTTGTATATGTGAAGGCGTTTTCGAGATATCGACCAAAATGTGGACCAGGGTGACCCAGAACATCATCTGTCGGGTACCGCTAATTTATTTATATATGTAATACCACGAACAATATTCCTGCCAAGATTCCAAGGGTTTTTGATTTCGCCTTACAGAACTTTTTCATTTTCTTCTACTTAATATGGTAGGTGTCACACCCATTTTACAAAGTTTTTTCTAAAGTTATTTTTTGCGTCAATAAACCAATCAAATTACCATGTTTCATCCCTTTTTTCGTATTTGGTATAGAATTATGGCATTTTTTTCATTTTTCGAAAATTTCGATTTCGAAAAAGTGGGCGCGGTTATAGTCGGATTTCGTCCATTTTTTGTACGAAGATAAAGTGAGTTCAGATAAGTACGTGGACTAAGTTTAGTGAAGATATATCGGTTTTTGCTCAAGTTATCGTGTTACCGGCCGAGCGGAAGGACAGACGGTCGACTGTGTATAAAAACTGGGCGTGGCTTCAACCGATTTCGCCTATTTTCACAGAAAATAGTTACCGTCATAGATTCCATGCCCCTACCAAATTTCAGAAGGATTGGTAAATTTTTGTTCGACTTATGGCATTAAAAGTATTCTAGACAAACTAAATGAAAAAGGGCGGAGCCACGCCCATTTTGAAATTTTCTTTTATTTTTGTATTTTGTTTCACCATATTATTACTGGAGTTGAATGTTGACATAATTTACTTATACACAGTAAAGATATTCAATTTTTTGTTAAAATTTTACGTTTAAAAATTTTGTTTTTAAAAGTGGGCGTGTTCTTCATCCGATTTTTCTAATTTTTATTTAGCACATATATAGTAATAGTAGTAAGGTTCCTGCCAAATTTCATAATGATATCTACAATGACTGCCAAATTACAGCTTGCAAAACTTTGAAATTACCTTCTTTTAAAAGTGGGCGGTGCCACACCCATTGTCCAAATTTTACTAATTGTCTACTCTGCGTCATAAGGTCAACCCACCTACCAAGTTTCATCGCTTTATCCATCTTTGGCAATGAATTATCGCATTTTTTGAGTTTTTCGAAATTTTCGATATCGAAAAAGTGGGCGTGGTTATAGTCCGATATCGTTCATTTTAAATAGCGATCTGAGATGAGTTCCCAGGAACCTACATACCAAATTTCATCAAGATACCTCAAAATTTACTCAAGTTATCGTGTTAACGGACAGACGGACGGACGGACGGACATGGCTCAATCAAATTTTTTTTCGATACTGATGATTTTGATAAATGGAAGTCTATATCTATCTCGATTCCTTTATACCTGTACAACCAACCGTTATGCAATCAAAGTTAATATACTCTGTGAGCTCTGCTCAACTGATTATAAAAATAGCTTGTGAAGATTAGTTGCATAAATAAATTAATTAGGGATGTAACTAGTTTCTTGGTCATTCTTACGATCTCTCAGTGATAGTTTCATTTTGTGATTACGATAATTTAAAAAGAAAATTTGTATACCATAAGACAGGGAGTTAAGGTAATAATCTCGTCGATTTAAGGTTCCCGTAATTTTGGTTTAATTATATGGTTTGGAATTCCGACAAAATTCACAAACTCGCATTTTCGGTATCAAATTTTAAGAGTTGATCTCGTAGGTAATACCGAAAATGAGCTCGCCCTCTTAAGTTCGTTAGTACATTTTTTTTGTATAATTAAAACCATTCAATTTACTAGTGATGCCTAAATAGGCATTTTAACATGTTGCCAGTGTAATTTCCAAATTAATTACAGCATCATCGTCGCTGAGCTCACCATCGCATCGATGGAGATCAAGTAAGTAGAAAGAAAAAAATATACTTCAATTACATACATATTGTATTTTTTTTTAGTAGAAACATTTTTCGACGTGTTAGATTTGTCAAAATATTTTTAATTTTTTTTTGTAATAATTAGGTGGCCATCGGTATCGACGCAGGGATGCAATAATTATAATGTGATGGTAAATTTTGTCAGACACATTTAGTATGAAATATATAGTGCATTATATGGGACCTATCGAAAATATAACAGAAGTCGTAGAGTAGGGTATCCAAAGACGCGTCGGTCTATCAGCATTAAGGTCCAAACACGGAAGTCAAGTTTTTCGACCCGTTCAAAAGTTATCCGCGAAAAAAGTATACTACTACTATTTCAATTTTCGCTGAAGGGGTTTGAATTATTCCCCGCTTTCCTACTTCGTAAAAGCAACCCGTCTTGATTGTTAATTTTTGGAGTATCAAAGTTTGCTAACATTAAAGAACAAACCTCTTGTGATTGAGTCATAACTTGGACTTAAGTGCTATGAGATCGTGGCACATTTTTGTTCATCCATTTTAATTTTTGTGTTTCAACAAGAGCACGTAACTTCATATGTTTTTAAAACGATACATTTTTAGAGTTCATCGTTGAATGAATCTTTTTAAGAGCTTCTATGGACACTGGAGAATTGGTCTGTGGTAATTTTAAGGTTTTCATACATTTTAAGTTACGTTGATTTATTTTGGTTTTTAGTTCAAGTAATTAGAAATTGGACTGAAGAAAATTGAAGTCCCTACTAGATTTTTAAGTACGGGTTGTGTCTCTTTTCTACCACTGTATCCAGCAGTGCCCCTGCCTTGGATGTTCGCCTTCATTTTAGTCCGTCACTGTTCCTGTGGCCATAGACCTATGTAAGCGTGATGTTTGCAAAGTCAGTTGCTGCATGAAGCAAGCTCTTGTAGCTGCTGATGGCCTTAGACGAAGTGACGTGGTAATCATCACATACGAATCGCAGAAACGAAGAGTTTTGTAGGGACTTTAGACTGTTCATAATCACTATACACTAATGATGTATTAAATTTTTTTTTAATTTTCACATCCATGCTAAGAAAAACTGCAAGTGCCCGATTACAGTCATCTCTACCATGCGAGGATCCAGGGGGTGGGGGGGGGCTTTTTTGTATTGACTGTAATGAAGTATATAATACTAATCTACATAGCAGTTTCTTATCACACAACGGATTTTTAATACTAACTTTAATTTTTCCTGCTTTTTTACGTTATCATTATATATATTTAAAAAAAGCAAGAAAAATTAGTAAAAATCCGTTTTGTGATAAGAGACTACTATGTAGATTAGTATTATATATTTCATTACACGCAATACAAAATATTTATATATTTCTTATAATTTTACATTTGGTTAAAAAAGTCAGCTATAAATGCTGAATTTGGAAAGAAAATTTCGAAAAAAGGGGAAAATTCTCAAACGTCTCACAGTGTTATGACAAACAGTTCTGAAAAGTACGCAACTTTTGTATTAAAGAATTTAAAGAGAGTTTGTGTCTGAATCAAAGACCAAAGAAGTGGTATGTCTCATCGAGATGTGGCAAAAAAGTTCAGATGTCGAAGTAGATGTAAACAACAAAAGCCGCTGTGGTGTGGTGGTAGCGTGATCCGGCTTTCACACCGAATGTCCTGGATTCATGTCGCAGCCAAACTTTTTTGTTTATTATTATAATGTTTGAATATTTTTTTTTTTAGCAATGAATTTAACACTACCCTGCAAACATTCTGAGTCAAAAAAGAGCCAGAAAGAAGTCCTAATATGGATCGTTTACGCTCACTATGAGCTCATTTATGAGTCTGGAATGAATGTATTTCCTTTCCTACGATGGTCTTCCGATATGAGCCTTATCTCATTTGCCTTATGAGTCTGAATAGAAGTCATATATGACACCTATTGGCCTCATAAACAGATCATATTCTACACTTATCGGACTCCGAAAATACTCTTTTAAGACGGTTTTTAGAGCCATATATGAATCTTCTAAGCCTTACTCTGTAGGTAAATAACTTTTATTTGACATTGGAATTGCGAGGCATTCCTAAACCTGTTTGAAAACCGGATATTTAGGAGGAAGCCCTTAAAATAAACAGATTAACACGCAGTATGGATGCTGCATCTGTAGGGCATCGGTGCCAGTTCAGCAGCACTAAATTCATACATAGGGATTGGCTGACATGGCTAGTGATAGAACTTTTAGAAAAAGTATCGATACCGGGAGTCATATAAAATACTCGGATCAAAGTATCGATGCTAGTACTCATACTCAATAAAAGGTATCGAGTATACTCTATCCAAGGGAATACTTCGGAGTTTTTACCAGAAGTAAAGAAACTTTTTTTTTGAAAAAAATGAGATCGTAAGTTTTGAATCTAGTAGAAATAAAGTAAGGAATTTTGAGTTTGGACCAAACCGGACATTATATTTTAAGGGTACATTTAAAGAGAAACATCACTAACATTAAATTATTTAAAAGATTTTTGATCGACTTATGGCACTTTAAAGAAAACGGGTTTTACAGAAAAGACTTTGTAAACGGGGTTACCCCTCAGCAGCATTTTCGCAATCACGCCGTGTGTATTTCTCCCATTTCTTATGGTATTAAACGTTTTGAGGAGAGATTAACTAAATAGAAGGGGTTCGGAGCGATTTTCCTCTTCTTAAACTTTTTTATTTTGCACTACCATATCTCTACTCGTAGTATTGTTACATACCATATGTAGATATGTATATTGGAAATTTTGTTAAGATTGAAACTGTAAGCCTCTTTTTTTAAAGTAGGTCCTTACCCGCTTTTGATCGGATCTATATATAATACTAAGGACCATATTTCCGCCAAATTGCAAAGAGAAATCAACGGCAAGCCGTAAATCCAGGCTTGCAAACTTTTAAATTTTCTTTTGCTTAATGCGAGCGGCGGCACACCCGTTTTACATATTGTTAATAAATTTGTATTGTACATCGTAAACATTTATTTATCCACCCGTCAAGTTTCACCACTTCATCAGTATTTGGTAAAGCATCGTTCCTTTTTTACATTTTTGAAAGTGGGTGTGGATATAATTTCGACCATTTTCAATACCAATATATCGTTGATGCATATGCAATACCACCTATGTATCTACCAACGGCAAAACACTTATCTGACGGCAACCAAATTTTACAGGAGATGAAAAAAACGAGTTTTCTTTTAATCTTAATTATAAAGTTGGGACTGAAATCTTTTTTCTACTTTTAATAGGTGCTACTTACCTCAGTAAACCAGTATTGAACTGAAGTTTATCATAATTGTGTGTTTCTGTAAATTTTATTTTTTGTATACGGTTTTGCAAATAAATTTTCCTCTTATTTTCACACGTAAATATTTCCAACCCGCATATCGAATAAAAACAAAATTCTTTCTTTTTATCTTTTTATAATTAACTTTACAGACATAAATCTTAGTATCTATTGTTTGTAAGGTAAATTGTCATAAAAGTAGTGACAGTCAGAAGGAATTACATGTTTCAATTCTTGTAAGTGCTGGTATTTAGATTTTTGTATTGGTATACGAGACAAATAAAGAGCGTGAGGAGTGTTTTTATTCCATTTACGTTTAGGTCGGTGTGGAAGCTCTAGAAAAGTGCTTTCGAAAGACAACTTATAATTGATTGATGCATCGGAAGAGTATTTCAAGACACGTAAATCGAAAACGACTTTATCCCCTTTTTTGCGACCTGGGCGTATGGATTCATATAATTGATATTCTTTATTATCATAGTCTTTAAAAAATTTGTAGTACAACTCTCGTGCGATATATGGAAACGGATTGCGTCTGGATTCCTGTGTTGCCGAAATATATTGGCTAGGTAAATATATTTGCCGATTCTTTAATTTCCGCTCAATTACAGAGTGAACCGAATCTACCACCATCTGTGTATGCCCCTTTACTAAAAATTTTTGAGTTATGTCAACATTGTATTCAATGGCAAGCCTAAGGAGTGCATTGGCGACAACAGAATTTCGATTCTGATATGTGCAACCATCGGAATAAATCACCAAAGGTTTTACATCTTTACGAAGTATTGATGATATATAGTCCACATAAAAGTTGGCAAACCTTGAAGACTTTAAGTCGGCTGCGATTTCATCAAGCCAATAGGAAACAACTTCTTTAGTAACTAAGTTGTAAGCTTGAAGTTATGCACAGCAAGCTTAGTTTTATAATAAGCAGCGCTGGCGTTTAATTTTGGGCATAGTTTAACAGCCTTTAGGTCAACGGTAATTAAATGAATTTCTCCAGAATTGGCAAGAATGGTATCATTCTTTTTTTCTAATCGTCCTGAATTTTTGAGGTCGATGTGACCTTTATATTCCACTTCGGATATATTTCCGGTCTTAAAAGCAATGCAAGTATCGCACTCATCTTTTTTAGGTTTAACAAGTAAGGAAGGCTAAGTTCGGGTGTAACCGAACATTACATACTCAGTTGAGAGCTATGGAGACAAAATAAGGGAAAATCACCTCGTAGTAAAATGAACCTAGGGTAACCCTGGAATGTGTTTGTATGACATGTGTATCAAATGGAAGGTATTAGAGAGTATTTTAAGAGGAAGTGGGCCATAGTTCTATAGATGGACGCCATTTAGGGATATCGCCATAACGGGGGACAAGAGGTGACTCTAGAAAATGTTTGCACGATATGGATATCAAATGAAAAGTGTTACTGAGTATTTTAAAAGGCAGTGGGCCTTAGTTCTATGGGTTGACGCCTTTTCGAGATATCGATAAAGGTGGACCAGGGGTGACTCTAGAATTTGTTTGTTCGATATGGGTATCAAATGAAAGTGTAAATGAGTATTTTAAAAGGGAGTGGGCCTAAGTTCTATAGGTGGACGCCTTTTCGAGATATCGCCATGAAGGTAGACCAGGGGTGACTCTAGAATTTGTTTGTACGATGTGGGTATCAAATGAAAGGTGTTAATGAGTATTTTAGAAGGGAGTGGGCCTAAGTTCTATAGGTGGACGCCTTTTCGAGATATCGCCAAAAAGGTGGACCAGAGGTGACTCTAGAATGTGCTTGTACGATATGGGTATCAAATGAAAGGTGTTAATGAGTATTTTGAAAGGGAATGGGCCTTAGTTCTATTGGTGGACGCCTTTTCGAGATATCGCCATAAAGGTGGACCAGGCGTGACTCTAGAATGCTTTTGTACAATATGCGTATCAAACGAAAGGTGTTAATAAGTATTTTAAAAGGGAATGGGCCTTAGTTCTATGGGTGGACGCCTTTTCGGGATATCAACATAAACGTGGACCAGGGGTGACTCTAGAATGCGTTTGTACAATATGGATATCAAATGAAAAGTGTTAATGAGTATTTTAAAAGGGCCTTAGTTCTATAGGTTGACGCCTTTTCGAGATATCGCCATAGAGGTGGACCAGGGGTGACTCTAGAATTTTTTTGTACGATATGGGTACCAAATGAAAGGTGTTAATGAGTATTTTAAAGCGGAGTGGACCTTAAATCTATAAGTGGGCGCCTTTTCGAGATATCGCCATAAAGGTGGACCAGGGGTGACTCTATAATGTGTTTGCACGATATGGGTATCAAATTAAAGGTATTAATGGGGATTTTAAAAGGGAGTGGTGGTAGTTGTATATGTGAAGGCGTTTTCGAGATATCGACCAAAATGTGGACCAGGGTGACCCAGAACATCATCTGTCAGGTACCGCTAATTTATTTATATATGTAACACCACGAACAGTTATCCTTCCAAGATTCCAAGTGCTTTTGATTTCGCCCTGCAAAACTTTTTCAATTTCTTCTATTTAATATGGTAGGTGTCACACCCATTTTACAAAGTTTTTTCTAAAGTTATATTTTGCGTCAATAGACCAATCCAATTACCATGTTTCATCCCTTTTTTCGTATTTGGTATATTATTATGGCATTTTTTTCATTTTTAGTAATTTTCGATATCGAAAAAGTGGGCGTGGCCATAGTCGGATTTCGGCCATTTTTTACACCAATATAAAGTGAGTTCAGATAAGTACGTGAACTGAGTTTAGTAAAGATATATCGATTTTTGCTCAAGTTATCGTGTTAACGGCCGAGCGGAAGGACAGACGGTAGACTGTGTATAAAAACTGGGCGTGGCTTCAACCGATTTCGCCTTTTTTCACAGAAAACAGTTATCTTCCTAGAATCTAAGCCTCTACCAAATTTCACAAGGATTGGTAACGTTTTTATCGACATATGGCGTTAAAAGTATCTAGACAAATTAAATGAAAAAGGGCGGAGCCACGCCCATTTTGAAAATTTCTTTTATTTTTGTATTTTGTTGCACCATATCATTACTGGAGTTGAATGTTGACATAATTTACTTACATACTGTAAAGATATTAACTTTTCTTTTACAATTTGACTTAAAAAAAAAATTTTTTTTTAAAGTGGGCGTGGTCATTCTCCGATTTTGCTAATTTTTTTTAAGCATACATATAGTAATAAGAGTAACGTTCCTGCCAAATTTCATCATGATATCTTCAACGACTGCCAAATTACAGCTTGCAAAACTTCTAAATTACCTTCTTTAAAAAGTGGGCGGTGCCACGCCCATTGTCAAACATTTTACTAGTTTTCTATTCTGCGTCATAAGTTCAACTCACCTACCAAGTTTCATCGCTTTATCCATATTTGGTAATGAATTATCGCACTTTTTCGATTTTTCGAAATTTTCGATATCGAAAAAGTGGGCGTGGTTATAGTCCGATATCGTTCGTTTTAAATAGCGATCTGAGATGAGTGCCCAGGAACCTACATACCAAATTTCATCAAGATACCTCAAAATTTACTCAGGTTATCGTGTTAACGGACGGACGGACGGACATGGCTCAATCGAATTTTTTTTCGATACTGATGATTTTGATATATGGAAGTCTATATCTATCTCAATTCCTTTATACCTGTACAACCAACCGTTATCCAATCAAAGTTAATATACTCTCAGCTCTGCTCAACTGAGTATAAAAAGAGATATATTTTCTTTGAGAAGATATTATCAAAATAACATCTTGAGACTACGCGTAGAGAAAGTTCGAGAGCTTTATTCTTATAAAGAAGTACAACTGTGATTTTGTTTCAATGACTGGCTCTAAATAGAGTTTGCTTGATGTTGACCTGCAAAGATGCCAAACAATTTTTTACAAGTTTTTTTTGATATTTTTCGTGGAATTGCGTTTCTTCTTAGAGTTGCACGAAACCTGTGTATTAGTGAGCTACGAACGTACAGTCCATGCCTTTAGTCCTAAGGTCGATAAAAACATATTTTTGCAAACCCTTGGCCTTTCGGTACCATCTTTGAGAAAATACGCGAAAGAATTTGATTTCTTTAATTTGCTGCGCTTAGTTGCTTTTGTATTTTAAACGTGAACCAGCGAGCAAACATATTTTTGTTTTTGTTGCCAACTAATGTTTTTCCAAAAGTTTGCAAAAATGTTTTCTCTTTGCTGCTCACTAAACATTTTACAATCAAATGTTTCACTCTTTTTGCAAGCTTTAGCACAACTTGACTTATTAAGCACTCTCTTCATTCGTGGCACATCTTGGACTATTTTGTTTTGTGTTTTTCGAAACCCTATGTACTCTTCTCCAAGCATTCTTTTCTTTTTGTTGATCTCTCTTTTCCAATTGTCTGTGTTCCGTTTTCGTCTTTTATTTTGTTTTCTTCCAAAATTTTTATTTCTGGAAGGTGTTCCTTGCTGGGGGAAGTATGAATATCACAGTCACCTTTGATAGAATCGTTGCTGTGTTTTTTTGATTCCGCCGCATTGTTATCTGTGTCGCTCTTCGCTCTTGCCGTAGCTGGAAGAAACACATACAGCATTTCTTTACATGTAACCAAAAAGCAAAGAGGCTAGAATATAAGAGGATCCAGCGCAATTCAGCACCTCGCGGGTAAGGAATTCGCCGCATAGTGTATTTCTTATGGAGGTGGAGGAATTTTCTTACCATGCGGTGAATTCCTAGGTTCCTCTTATGTATATTCTGGCCTCTTTGCAAATAGTTTTGGTTTTGGTTATACCTTTCTTAACAGGAGAATTGAACATGCTTGGAAAATTGAAAAATTCTTCATCATTCTCTATTGAGATGCGCATCCCATGCGTGTACGGCGACAATTCCAACTCTGAATAAGAAGTTCCAGGAGAACTTGGTGGAGTCGCCCAAGCATCTAAATTTATATTTTAATGTACATACATGCAAACACTTTGATATCATATATGTATATAAAGCACATTATTTCTTTTATTGTTACCTTTCAAAAACTTTTCCATAATTATATCAGATCCTTCATTTGAAGCCATTTCTGGTATGTATCTACATATATTATATTAACAAAAAGTTAAAATTTGAAGAAAATTGAAAAGCAAAGAACACTAAGAAATTAGCCCACTCCCTGTCCGTAGTATTGACACTTGGTTGATCAACTTGCTGAGCAGAACTAAATGATGGTTGGTTTTGCAAATAAAATTTGACTACACACTTTACATGCGATTTTGCATTTACCGTTTTTTTATGGAATTTTCTGTTGGAATACGAAATTTTTTAGTTTTATAGATGAAATCTCATGTTTGCCACTTTCGTCAGTTGGGAGGTTTGGCAGTAGGTAGATAGGTGGAATTGCATATGCATCAACAAGCTGCTAGCTCCATCCACCAAAACTTTGCAGTAGATCAAAAAAGTTCTGTTGCATGACAAGTTAAAATGTATTGAAATTTTATGGAGTTAACAGCTTTTCACAATTTTTTTAGTGATTCTGGACAATAAACACATACTTTTCTTTTACCACCATATGCAGAAATCGTCCCCCATTACACCATTATCAAAAATTCGGTTTATTTCGGAGGAGATTTCACCACATCGTCGACGATCTCAGTTTATGCTCAAGTTATGGTTTTAATGGACTAAACTTTGTTGATTTTAAACATTTAGACCATTAGCACTTGGTAAAGTATCGGAGAAAAGCATTGAGGTAAAACATCGATACTTTACTCAGTACTTGGAAAAAAGCTTCGAGTACGAAATACTCGAGTATTTTTTGAAAAAGTATCGATACTACTCAGTACTCGTATCGTTCTATCACTAGGCATGCCAGATAATAACGCGAAAGGCACAATCACAAAATGTCCAAAATACTTACATACATAGATAAGATGCAGAAACTTACTCCGGTAAAAAGGCAAAGCTTCCATACCAATGCAAAACAGGAACCGGAAGGCAGGTCATAACAGAAGCAACGAGCTATTCCATCGTTGTTTGAAATCAAGTCCATTAAAATTGAATTTTTATTGGAAATGAAAATTTTCGCTGGCTCATAATTTTATCAAATCAGAGTCATAAAAGACTCCTAGGGGATCATATTTCCGATGCTCATATTTTTCAAATATTTCGGATTTATATCGGAACCCTAAGTTATGAGCTCTGCGAGAATTTTTAAGGGGTATTAAAGTTTGTATATAGAAAAACACCACAAAGTGCGGTTTTGAGACGACTTTTTTGACTGTGTAAAATATTTTTTTTAATATTGTGCCAGGGTTCAAATTATTATGGAATTATATTGATAATTTGTTATCTTCCAATGATTGCTATTGATTCGATATTTTCTTCGTAGTCTCACTATCCCAGAAGCGTTGCAGTTACGTATTTCTCGAGCATACACTATTTGGAGTGGTCTCGGAATGTCTATTCAGGGTGTGCGTACTTGCGGAGATTATATGTTTAGCGGACATACGGTGGCACTGACACTATTAAACTTTTTTATAACTGAATGTGAGTAGATCCAGAATTTCATTTATAACTATATATATATATATATATGTATACATATGTATGTATCTATTAAGATTTGGGTTAGACATTGCACACTTGTCAAGGGCCGATAAAGAGATAAATATTGTATAAGTTCAAGAGCCTTGTTAGTAGAAAGAAGACTGAGGAAGGGGGTTTTGCCTTTTATATGATATGTTTTGATTTAAACATTGGAGACATAACAAAGGGTGATAAACATAAAATAATATAATTAGTCCATGAGCGTAGCTAGAAGGGGATGGTGGCTAAAATCTTAATTTTAGGAGAGCAAGAAACGTTTATCATGAAAAAGATCGAGTTTTAGTTTTAGTTTTTAAGCCTAATAAAAAACTATAGCAAAAAGTAGTATACAAAAAATTTTCAAATTTAAAATAACATCTCAATTTACTGGTTCAATACCCGGCAAACCAGATACAGCCTAGCAATCAGTGGCGTTCCTAAGTGGTTCTGTAAAAGAAAGCCAAAGCCATTATTTACCCAAAAAAAGTAATCGTGTTTGTTTATTGTTTATTTGTTTCTACGCGTTTGTTTGATTTGCCTTTTGCTTTGTTGCTTTTTTAAACCGGGTTTAAAATTCCTAATTCCATGGCATCGCTGGGTTCAAGTCCCGGGAGGAGCTGCATCAAAATACTTTAAAAAACGGGTATTAAATTATTTTTATCAGACTAATTCTAAATATTCTCGCGGAATTTCGTTCTCACGGACTTTTTTTATTCCCGCGGAAAAATTCCTCCAATTCTTTTCTCCTAGGGAGAAGATTAGTTGGGGAATAGGAATTTCGAATTTTCGTCAGCTGATTTGAAATTTTGTTGCGCATTTCTATTTTTGTTCAACAACTTGTAAAGTTTAGTTATTATTGCGAATTTGTTTAAAATTGAGAACTAAATATAAACAAAGCACAGTATTGCATTTCATATGGTATTGACTGAAATGAGTAACGAATTGGTGCCATAGCAACACCATTTCTGGATGACTGCATCAAATTTGCTAAGAACTCTTCCGTTGCTTATTTAAATACTTTTGGACTGCAACAAAGACTCTGTGGTAGAATGTTTATGTAATTTAGCACAAATGTGTACAAATTAGTGTTTCTTCGTAAAAGAAACAGTAAACTTAAACTATTTTGATGCATTCCCTTTAATTCAACATGTGAAAAAACTCCAAAAAAATGGCAGTGGAATCTCCCAATCTCTCAGTAACATTCATAATACCTACTTTTCTCAATTAAGCGGTTTTCCCTTTTTCGAACATTGTTCAGAATAATAGGAAAGGGTGATGTGAAAAACCTCGCAAGGATTTTTTATTTAGAATATGAGGAATGGGAGAAGGGAAAAAACTCGCACGGAATTTTTGTTTAGAATTGGCCTGTATATGTCTCAAACTCAATAAATGTATGAATGTAATAAATGAATAGACGATTAAACGAAAGATTATATACTAATATGTTAGTTTTATAGCACTATATTGTCCTTTTTCCGCAGACCTGGGCCGGTTTTATAAAGAGGTTTAGCAAACTATGTTTTGTAAAAAGTTACACTTTTTTGTTTTTTAGGTACTATGTAAATAATCGTTTTAACTTCAACATTAAAACTAAACGTTTAGTTAAATTTTTAAATTTTCCAAAAACTTCGATTTTTTTTACATGCTCAAGTAAGTATTTTTAAAGAAAAGAACGAAAACCCGTTTTGTATGTCATTTAATTCTAGATTAACCCTCCGATTAGCGGTGAATAAATTCAACACGTCTCAGCGTTGTCGTCTGGCCAGACGAAATTTTACACTTTGAACTTTATTCACAAATATTTGAATTTTTTTTGATAAATTTTGAAATGAATTCGATCTATGAGGTTTTATAGGCTTAAAAATATGTTCTTCTAGCCAGACGACAACGCTAAAAAGTGAAAATTAAATTTGGTACAAAAAAAAAAAGATAAAACAAAATCCACAAATATTTGAATTTTTACTAAAATTTTGAAAAAACTCTTCGCACACTGTGACTACCCAGAAATAAGTTTAAATTTTTATTGATATATTTTGAAATTAATACGAACTATGAGGTCTTATAGGCTATGTTCGTCTAGCCAGACGACAACGCTAAAAAGTGACAATTAAATTTGGTACAAAAAAAAAAAGATAAAACAAAATCCACAAATATTTGAATTTTTACTAAAATTTTGAAAAAACTTATCGCACACTGTGACTACCCAGAAATAAGTTTGAATTTTTATTGATAAATTTTGAAATGAATACGAACTATGAGGTCTTATAGGCTATGTTCGTCTAGCCAGACGACAATGCTAAAATGTGACTTAATCAACTTTGGTACAAAAAAACATAAAAAAAAAATAAAAAAATATCGATTTCGGAATTATTATAAAGACCGCCTCTAAACTTAAAAATTCAGTAATGCTTTTCATGATCGGGTGGGTAGCAGTAAAGTTATTCACGAAAATAAAGCCTTCTCGTCTGGCCAGACGCCACAATCTATCGGAAGGTTAAAATAATATCAGTTTTTGGGCGATTTAACATCTCCCTGATTTTTAGAATTTTTTAACCACATTCCGTACATTATCCGTACATTAGTTATATTTTTCTTTAGATTAGACATGCATAGAAATTTTCGCAGTCTTCTATAATAAAAATAAAAAAGCTTTGTTGAGCGAGCCGAAAAATGATTCAAATGTGAAAGAATTTTCATGCATTATAATGCTACCTATGCTTGGACTTGAAAACGCCTCTCGCATAGGCTTCTGATTTTAGGCTTTCATTTACTAGGTGAAGCCATGCATCTACAATCACAGAAGCCAAAAGTATAGAAATAATAAGAGACGTCAGTTTGACTTTTTGCGAAATTTGAAATGTACAATTTGAAGAGTATTTTTAAATTGCTTCTAGACATTTTCATAGAGTATTTGGATTTATTTAAGGGATTGTGCTAATTAAATGATTTAATTTAATTTATTTATTATTACGGCTGTTTAGGTCTAAAACTTAAATTACTAAATACAATTAATTATTAAATTTACTTAGTTCTATTGAATATGCTGTCGGAATGCCATGTGATTCCGATCAGCATATTTATTAGCATGACAAACGGACGAGTCTGGGAGTCACTCTTTTAAGGGAGGTTGGAAAGGACGTGTTTCCAATCCTCCAGTGCTCCCAGCATAAGGCAGCAAAATTTTGAACATATATTTTCATTTATGACTCTGTAGGAATGCAAGAAGATTCCGATCAGCACAGCTCAACATGTAATGGGAGGTTGAAAAGGGCGTATTTCCAATCCCCCCTGTTCCAACTTTTGTTTGGAAAGCACGTTGTGCCCCATCAATTTTCTGTCGGGTGATCCATTTACGGTTTATCATTCGGCAGCTCAAGGCTTAGCTGGTTGTGCATTCTCCATCATGTGTCCGTACATGAAAAATCAAAAATAAGGACAATTAAAACTTGTTTACCTTAGCGGGAGAGATTTACAGTGCTCTAGCAATTTTTTCTTGAGTGTTTTTAAATTATTACTATTTTTTATATGATTAGGAAGTTCGTTAAAACTTTCTAAGCCTTTATAAAATATATTTTGCTTGTCCACTTCTGTTTTGAAGAGAGGAAGTCTGAAATTGTTGTTTTCTCTGACTACGTATGAGTGGGCTTCATTAACATAAATTAGTTTATCACTCAAGTACTCAGGCAACATTCCAATCTTCATATTAAATACAAATTTCATACTGTGATAAAATATAAGCTGTCTAACGCTGAGCCAATTAAGTGTTTCGATCATAGTTTTTATTGGAGTGTCGTATTGCAGCTTAAGGATAAATATCATAGTTTTATTTTGCATAACCTGTAGCTTATCTACTTGTGCTTCGCTAGCAATAAAAAATATTGTTTGACAGTATATAAAGTGCGGCTCAATTATGGATCTGTAGACTGTCAATTTATATTTTTTACTTATATATTTACATGATCTCTTCCAGAATCGAATTTTCTTGGCAATTTTAGCAACTATATATTCAACGTGATCATTAAACTTTAACTTGTTGTCAATCTGTACCCCTAAATACTTAAATATTTGAACTTCCTCTATTTTTGTACTCATTATTTCTAGATCAATTTTCGGCGAATCTTTATTACACGTTCTGGATATGATCATAAAGCTTGTTTTGCTAACATTTAATTTTAGTTTATTCCCGCAAAGCTATATATACTAAAGTCGCAATTTATTAATAATGTAACGTATTTGCTGCAAATCCTCTTATTTGCCCTTTTGCTAAGTTCGTATCGCTAAACTGTTGAATAAATAACTCCAATATTGAATAATGGAAAAATGGCCTTTATTAAAATACTTCACAATAACACTCAAACTGTGCAACGAATAGCTTAGTAACCAAACTGATAGCTTAAATGAACTGACTTTCAAAATAATACTGCTATTGCTCGCTAGATATCATCTTCGTCGTAACTGCTTGACAACTCAAATCAAACTGAATTCCAGCTCCTCTACATCTGTCGCCTTTCATACTCTTTGATTTTAACATTCGCATCTTCTAGGCGCTTCCAGAATCTACTAGTCCATTAGCTCTCAAACATCTCAGCTGTAACTACAATTGCACAATTTTATAGTTTTTCTCATTGCATACTTATAGAAGTATCTCAGATATATGCATGTGTTTGCGCATTGACTCTCCGCTGCTCGTATACGTACATGGTATATATATGTAGACGCAGTTATTGTTTCGTTTATGTAGATACATGATGATTGAATTATTGATGTGCATTCACGTCACTGCTTAGCATCGGCTTAGAGCTGGCAGCACTCCTTAGTTTTGCTAATATTCGTAACACTGCCCTCCACCTAAGTCTGATCGTCCCGATCAGAGAAATCTCTCGATCTAAACGCCGCTAGCATCGCCAAATGTACCACTCTTCTACTCCGTGGTTTCTCAATGCTTTGTATGCGGTAGATGGTATCACTGATCTTCTTCACAACCTTGTACGGGCCTTCCCAACTGCACCGAAATTTGGATGGAACACCTTTCCGCCGGTGAGGGTTGTATAACAGTACGAAATCTCCCGCCAAGAAACCTTTCGAATTATTGTTCTCATGGTACCTGTGTTTCATCGTACTACTCAATACCCTGGTTCGTTCCTTCACACTCTGTTGTTTGGCCGATGCACTACTTCGTAGAGCTTGCGCTGAACGGATTTGCTTTGCATAATCTGTATCGTTCCCACGTTTCCCCACAGTAGTGCGCTCTGGCTTGAAACTACCCTCGCATTCTTTCTCGGAAATTCGTTGCTTCGTTTTCCTGCGTCTTTTAGGTTTTGTCAATGCCAGTGTTTCTCTCGCAGGTACTTTTGATTTATTTGGCTTATTCGATCTATCAACCTTTGCCTTTGACTTTCGTGGTCTTTGTCGAGTCTTTTCCACCAGTACCCGATTACTGCTGAACCCTTTTTCCAAACTAAAGTTAAGTGGTATGTCCTGCTTCTTATAGCGCATAATTTTTCTCCGCATATCGATCCTGATATCATGGTCAACCAAGAAGTCCACTCCCAATATGACTACATCAACGATCTCCGCCACAACGAATTTGTGTAGAACCATGACTTTTCCAATTAATACCTCACATACCACTTCGCTTGGACTTGATTATACTCGCCTGTGACCGTACGCAACCTTGCTCCAGGTAATGACTTTACTCTGCTGTAGACCAAATCAGATCGAATCAAGAAATGAGATGCCCCCGTATCTACAGTCAGTACACGCTCTTTACCATCCACATTCCCTCTGATGGTAAGACTGCTTGATTTCCTTCCAATCTGCGGCACAGATATCACAGGACATTCAAAAGCCGGGGACACAGATATCACAGGACATTCAAGCCGGTTCTTTACATCCGACACGCTCTTGCTCATTTCCGCCAGCTTTGCGTTTACGGCCACCCACATTGTTGGAACTATTAGGACCAAGATCGCAATGACGTGCAATGTGACCTGGGTTGCCGCACTTGAAACATTTAATAACTCCGGCATTCTTCTGTTGAGATCCCTTCAGTGCTTTCAAAATTGTGTCTACCCACTCTGGCCTTTCTACTTCCACACGGCGTGCTTTGAAAACTGGCTTACACAGAAGCGAGGCTGTTTCCTGAGTCAGTGCATGCGATACCGTTTCAGCAAATGTTAGTTTTGGATTCGCGTATGTAGCTCGCTTCGTTTCCACGTCCCGTATGCCATTTATGAAACTGGATTTTTACCCTTTCAGTGTATTCCACGGGTGCGTCCGCATTTGCAAGATGAGCCAATCTTTCAATATCTGAAGCAAACTCCTGCAATGTCTCATTTGCTTTTTGGTAGCGGTTTTGCAACTCAATTTGGAATATCTGTTTTCTATGCTCGCTTCCATAACGTCGTTCTACAGCAGCCATCAATGCTTCATAATTGTTCCGCTCTCCTTCGGGAATCGTCTGCAGGATTTCCGCTGCTGGCCCCTTCAATGCCACGAACAGTGCAGCAACTTTATCTTCCGCATTCCAGTTGTTCACTGCTGCGGTCTTCTCAAACTGTAGCTTGAAGACCTGGAAAGGGACAGAACCGTCAAAAGATGGAGTTTTTACCTTCGTATTACTCGCTGAAGCAGCCGGCCGATTAAGTTGCAATTCCTGTATACGACCTCTCAACGCATCCACCTCTGCCTCCAATTTTTCTTCAAACTGCATAATTTTTTCGTCCATGCGCGCTTCGAGTTTTGATGATATGCCCGCCTCTTGTGCTTCTAGTTGTACTGTTATGCGTGTCTCTTGTTCTTTCAGTTGGGTTGCCATATATGTCTTTTGTTCTTCCAGCTGTGATGACATATTTGTGGATATTTGTGATGACATTTCTGTTATACGTGCCTCTTGTGCTTCAATCTTTGATGTTATACGTGTCTCTTGAGATTACAGTTGAGATGCCAGCTGAGATGCTATTTCTGTCTTTTGCGATTCCAGTTGGGATGCCAATTGCGACGACATTGATGCTACTGTCGATGTTTGTGCAGATATTGCAGCCAATATCATGTTCAAGTCTGTGCTGGTAACCGTCTGCGATGTTTCGTTTTTCTCTTCAATTTTTGTTGTCTCCTCGCCATCAAGATGAAAGACATACTCTTCCACATCAACTCCTTCTGCTTCCATTGACTCTCGTAGCCGTGCCTGAAGTTCAAGTTTAACGCCGCTTGTATTCAATCCACGGCTCTCCAACTCCTTCTTCAGTTGCTGGATCTTCAATTCACTGAACTTTGCCATGTCCTTGTCCTCTGGAATTTATTCAACAATTCCTCTTCTGACACCAATTGTAACGTATTTGCTGCAAATCCTCTTATTTGCCCTTTTGCTAGGTTCGTATCGCTAAACTGTTGAATAAATAACTCCAATATTGAATAATGGAAAAATGGCCTTTATTAAAATACTTCACAATAACACTCAAACTGTGCAACGAATAGCTTAATAACCAAACTGATAGCTTAAATGAACTGACTTTCAAAATAATACTGCTATTGCTCGCTAGATATCGTCTTAGTCGTAACTGCTTGACAACTCAAATCAAACTGAATTCCAGCGCCTCTACATCTGTCGTCTTTTATACTCTTTGATTTTAACATTCGCATCTTCTAGGCGCTTCCAGAATCTACTAGTACATTAGCTCTCAAACATCTCAGCTGTAACTACAATTGCACAATTTTATAGTTTTCCTCATTGCATACTTATAGGAGTATCTCAGATATATGCATGTGTTTGCGCATTGACTCTCCGCTGCTCGTATACGTACATGGTACATATATGGAGACGCAGTTATTGTTTCGTTTATGTAGATACATGATGATTGAATTATTGATGTGTATTCACGTCACTGCTTAGCATCGGCTTAGAGCTGGCAGCACTCCTTAGTTTTGCTAATATTCGTAACAATAAATTTAAAAGGCTGTCGGTAGTATAATTATCCCAAGACGTTGAGGAAATCATCCTTCGCAAGGGATTTGAATTATTAACTTTGATGGAAAATGAGACTGTTTCGTGATCGGATATTCTATTATTTAGTAGTTTTACACAAGACTGTATGTTTGCATTTGTGTATAATAGATCGATTTTTGTTTGTGACGTTTCTGTAACTCTAGTATTAAAATTTATCATTTGTTCCATAGCGCAACGAGCGGGAATCTCATTTAATTTACAGCTATGTGCGGAAGCTACATTTAGGTTTATGTTTAAATGACAAATTAAAAGGGAATTGGTGTCACTTTCATAAGCATCTGTTAGTATGGTATCTAAGTAATCTAAAAATTCACTATCGCTAGCGCTCGGGGAATGGTATAACACACCAATTTGCCATTTGAAATCAAAGTTTTTTAATTTGATTATTGCACACCAGACGTTCTGCACACCTGGATCTATTATAACTAACTTTAAAATCGATTCCTTCTTTCAAAAGTAATACAACCCCTCCTGTGTGCCTGCTATGCGAATCGCAACGAACTGTTTTATAAAAAGCAATATATATTTCCCCATCAGTAATATCTGAGCCGTTTATTTTGAAAGTGGCATAAGTCATTTCATGTCGTTTAGGTTCAGTGGTAATTTGTTTGTATCTCTCCTCGCCTCCAGTTTTTTAGAGTACAATATCCAAAAGATGCAATTCTTATTATTATTTTATAATTGTAGAACCATCTATATATGCATTCGTTCAAAAATAACAATGCATTTAAGACCATGAGTTGGAAATGACTTATGCCACTTTCAAAATAAACGGCTCATCTGATGTTATGCAAGCTTCAGAGCACAATAGGACGTCCGGATCTACTTCTTCTAAAAGCCTTTCAAGTTCCGCTTTATTAGCTAACAAACTACATATATTTAAATAAATACATTTTAAATTAAAAGCGTTTCTTCCCAGTATATTATGTTTTGGTTGCTAAAAACCAACTCTTTGCTTCTCCAGTTTGAGTTTTCTTTGATAAACTGGATAATCGATACTCATAATGTTATGATCAGTACCTAACTTGAATCCTAACTGGTTATTGGCCTCCAAACAGTTTCCGCATTTGTTTAAAAGTCTACTCTCTTTACATTCTTCAACTTTATGCTCCCCCAAACACTTGCTACATCTTTGTTTGTGAGTGCAATTACTTGCTATGTGATTGAATCCTAAACATTTATAGCACCTTCTGACCGTTTGCCCATCGTAAACTTGGCATCCATCCCAACCAACGTTTCTTGCATTTCAAAGCGTCTTCAAAATATTTGTGCTCTATTTCAATTATGGCATTGATATGTGCAGTTCTGTTATCTTTCTTAGAATGGATAATTTTTACACATTTACAATACTTCATTTTGAGCAGCAATGCTGCTAAATATTTCTTCTTCCTTATGTTCCGGACTAATATTAGCCGTGTTTTTTTTTTACACGTAAACGTCTATACGCTTAAACTTTATATGGACTGCTAAGCGACAAACTTTAAATACACGTCTGAAGTTGCTGCGCATAAAATTTGTCCTAATAAATTTCAAAACGCATTATACTCAGATGTAACTTAAATATGTGTCTTTGTTTCACCCTCTACACTAATTCTATGTATTCTATATGTGTCTACAATTCATCGCAACTGATTTAGCTATATATTATACCCTAAGACCATCAGAGGGTTATGTCTCCGCTTTTCGGTACACCCTGTGGCTATAGCTAGTTATTTAACCACTGCCGCTAGATGGGTCTCCTAAGCATTATCTAAGAGAGGGTAGGCGTTTTTTTTCACGCGCAAACGTAAACGTATACGCGTGTATAAAAAAACACGGCTATTAGCAACAACAATTTTTGGGCAAGGGACTTTGGGTTCAGCAATATTATAGGTATTTTGATCTCATCTTTCAGTTAGGGCATCTTTTATTTTGTTTTTATCATTGGTTGACTTTGCCCTTATTGTTATAGTACCATTGTTTTTATTTACTACCCTTCCTACATTTAACTGAGAGGGACCTTCAAATCTATTTTGGTTTTCTCAATGGCTTGTTTCACTTTCGGCTTAATTACAATTGGAGGGATGCCTTTTGTAACAGTCTTCTTAACCTCTTCTATATTTTCCTATTTTTGTTCATTTAACGCCTCATTAGGGATATTAGCAACCTTTGAATGGGTATCAAAAAATATTGTATGACGACAGAAATTTTTAGAAATCTTTTTCGTAGTTTTATGTAACGATTGTGCTTTTGACAAAACAAGCTGATTTTTAAATTGGTGTACAGGACATTTAACTTTCTTAATTACATCAGTATATGACTCTTCACTGTGCAATGTTTCTAATGAAGTACTATGATTGTTAATAAATTGCCGAGAGAGCGCATCTGCTACTTTATTCTCTTTACCAGGCTTATAATAAAAGGTTGGCGAATCTTTTTATACTCAGCGTGCTTTGCAAACAGAGTATATTAACTTTGATTGGATAACGGTTGGTTGTACAGGTATAAAGGAATCGAGATAGATATAGACTTCCATATATCAAAATCATCAGTATCGAAATAAAATTTGATTGCGCCATGTCCGTCCGTTCGTCTGTCCGTTAACACGATAACTTGAGTAAATATTGAGATATCTTCACCAAATTTGGTACACGAGCTTATCTGGACTCAGAATTGAAAATAAGCGAAATCGGATGATAACCACGCCCACTTTTTATATATATAACATTTTGGAAAATACAAAAAACCTGATAATTTAGTAAATAAGACACCTAGAATGTTGAAATTTGACAAGTGGACTGGTATTGAGACTAGATAAAAATTTGGAAACAATTTTTAAAATGGGCGTGGCACCACCCACTTGTGATAAAATCAATTTGACAAATATTATTAATCATACATCAAAAATCGTTAAACCTATCGTAACAAAATTCGGCAGAAGGTTGCATTTACTATAAGGAATGCTTTGAAGAAAAATTAACGAAATCGGTTAAGGACACCCACTTTTATATAAAAGATTTTTAAAAGGGTCGTGGACGAATAAAATAAGCTATATCTTTGCAAAAAAGCGCTTTATATCAATGGTATTTCATTTCCTAAGTGCAATAAATAGGAGAAACTTCAAATTAAAAAAAAAATGGGCGTGGCACCGCCCTTTTATGACTAAGCAATTTTCTATGTTTCGGGAGCCATAACTCGAAGAAAAATTAACGGATCGTAATAAAATTGGGTAAACATTTTCTCTATAGTGGGAAATATTTCTAGAAAAAATTTACGAGATCGGTTAAAGACCACGCCCACTTTTATATAAAATATTTTTAAAAGGGTCGTAGACGAAAATAATAACCTATATCTTAGCGAAAAAGAGCTTTGTATCAATGGAATTTTACTTTCTAAATTGAATTATAACATTAAATTGGAAAACACTAAAATTTTTTAAAATGGGTGTGGCACCACCTTTTTTATGACTAAGCAATTTTCTATGTTTCGGTAGCCATAAATCGAAGAAAAATTAACATATCGTAATTAAATTGTGTTAACATATTTTCCTTATAGCAGAAAACAATTCTAGTAAAAATGGACGGGATCGGTTAAAGACCACGGCAACTTAGATATAAAACAAATTTAAAAGGGTCGTAGACTAAAAGTCATCTCCGCAAGCATTATGAGGAAATACGGCACCTGAGAACACAGCCGTATGAGGAAAAAAATACAAACAGGCCCTCAGTGATAAAAATAAGGCGTCGGACCTCTATGCCAGGAATTGCCCGGCGTACCCAGTTCTAAAAGATAAATACCTTGTACTTACAGAAGAGGAAAGTATACTGCCTAGGGAGATGGGCGTCACTAGAGCTCAACTTCGATCTGGATACTGTAACAGATTAACCTCTTACCTATCCAGAATCAACCCCGACACACAATATGTATATCATGCTTGCAATGTGTACCCACATGACACCAACCATATCTTCAATTGCAATGTGGAACCATCGCCTCTAACCCTCCTCTCACTCTGATCCACCCCTATTGAAACCGAAAGTTTCCTAGGGCCCCCGTTAGAGGATTTTGGTGACAATTTGTGAGTTGTCGCACCTATTGGATGGGGCGAAGCACTGCTACAACAACGAGCCCGTGACTGCCAGACCTTCGTCATTTAGCAAAAAATTTCACCTCACTTTCGCCATTTTATAAAGACTGATTTTCATGTATTGTTTTCCTAATGACATGAGAAGCCACTAGCCTCATTGCCAGATACTTTCAATAGTGGCTTTGTCACTCTTAGTCCTTCTAAACTTGAAAGAACAATGAAGCAATTTTATAATAAAATTCGAACACAAAATCTTGTAAAAAAAATTTAGAAATTTTGTTTGTCGCAAAAAATGTCAGCTTTTATATTATGAAAAAGAACAGTTTAACGTTACAAACAGTGTAGCGTTAACAACTGCAATGAGGCTGTGTCTAGGAAATCTTCAGCACAGCCCATACGGCTATAGTGATATGAGCTTCAAGGCGCATGGTACCAAAATTGCAGCTGTATTGCAAGGCCGCAACAAAATCCTCAAATCGCTTGCCGGCAGGTCTTGGGAAAAAGATAATGAAAACATTGCTAACAACATACAAAGGTCAACCGCTTGTGTGCTACTCGTAGTCAGTTTGATTTAAGAACACACACTCCAAAAGGATGCAAAGCTGCCAAAACACTGCCCTCGGAATTGCCACGGAATATTCCATATTAAATAGTTATGCAAAAGAGCTCAATATAAAGGAGCATATCGAAAGGTAAACATTTTTTCCATTTTCCGGAAACCGACAACTTAGCAAGCAACTGGTTAATATTCGGCACTTAAAAACATTAACAATCAATATTATTGAAATCGTTTCGCACTACTTCAATTGATTTACAATTATCAGGTGTTTCGCTGCAATATTGCCAGCTCGTTGAAACGATGATATTCCGAAAAAATTGCACTGCAATGTCTTCTGAAATAACAAAAGTAATAAGTGGCTATACTGGCTACGTAATGAGTTTGACAGTCGCTGTGAATAAGTAGTGACTATGTACGTAATAGGACAAACGCGAATACGTAAGAAGTTATAAAATACGAACTTCTGGGTGAATGTGATTGTGAGTGACTGCGACGCAAACATTAACGGTGACATACATAATACCGGCCTTAAACATATTGTGATTGTTGGAAATAGGATGAATCTTTTAGTTAATACAAACCCAAATACCCCGTGAAAATGTGTAGAGGCAATTTAAAAATACCCCACAAGTGAAAATCGCAAAAAATACGAACTGACGCCTCTTATTAATCACTTCTCTTTTCTCTTAGCTTTGCTGTTTACATGTATGTGTGGCTGCTTGCTTTAATGTTTACATGTACGTGTGGCTGCTTGGTTTGCTGTCGTTGTGCATTTATTTACTAGCAGCATAGTGACGTATCGAACTGCTAATAAAAAAAAAAAATGTAAGGCGCGATAACCTCCGAAGAGATCTAAGGCCGAGCTTCTCTTCCAATTTGCGTCGTGCTCCTCTTGATTTTTCCCTACAAATTGGCCGGACGGGACCTACATGTTTTATGCCGACTCCGAACGGCATCTGCAAAGCAGATGAGTTTTCACTGAGAGCTTTTCATGGCAGAAATACACCCGGAGTGCTTGCCAAACACTGCCGAGGGGCGACCCCGCTTAGAAAAATTTTCTTCTAATTGAAAAATCTTATTTCTAAAATTTTGATGTTGCTTTGCCCGGGAGTTGAACCCAGGGCATACGGTGTGATAAGCGGAGCACGCTACCCATCACACCACGGTGGCCGCTCGAACTGCTAATATTGGCCACAATATGAAGTATTTGAGATATGTATATATTGGTCATGAACTTTTTTGTTTTAAGAGTTTTGTTTTGGGTTTTCCATTAAATTGAACAGAATTACATATCACTTACAAAGCAAGTACATTAATGGCTTGATGCGCTAATCACCAAGCCTTCAATGTGTGGATCGGTGATGATAAGTCATCATGGGTGTTGAAATAGTCGGCTATACAGTCTATGAACCTTGGCTAAATCCTCGGGAGATCCAAGTTAGTCGCGACCGAGGTACTTTCGCCTTGTTCTGGCAAAAGCTGGGCAATCAAGGATAAAGTGATTTGATGATTCCACCTCATCATCCTCCATACAGCTGCAGCCTTAGTGAACCCAAGTACTTCGGCAGACCGCCTGCCATCCACTTTCCAGAAAGATCTTGCTACCCTGCAAGTGGTGTCCGCCCAACGTTTGCTGAGCTGACTCGAGGCCCAGCTTGGAGGAACAAACCACAGGTGGCCAGCGGAATCCCGAAATCCTTTCAGCCATCTTCATCCGGTTCAGTTGTACCGATGCGGGCTAAGAGATCAGCTTGAAAGTTGCCCGGGATATCACTATGGCCCGGGACCCAGATAATCTGAATTATAAAATAGTTCGATGCAACCGCAAGCGAGGTCAGGCACTCCCAGACCACCCTCGATCTCACTGTAGTTGAACTCAAGGCCTTGATAGCCGCCTGGCTATCAGAGTAGATGTTGAATTTCCTAACCGTAGTAACACTGGATAGCATTTTATCCATCGCGTCCTTAATCGCAGCAACGTCCGCTTGGAATACACTGCAGTGGTCAGCCAACTTAAACTTGCGGCTTACATTTAGCTCTTGACAAAATATCCCCCAACAACCTTGCCGTCCAACTTCGACCTATCCGTGAACAAGTTAACCGATCCCCTGCCGCAGATGAATCCTCTTCCCCACTCCTCTCTCGGCGGAATGACTGGGGTGAAGGTTGTATAGGGAGCAGTTATCGGCATACAATTATCCGCCCTGTCAGGGATAAAGTCGAAACTGGTAAGAAGGCTAGAGTGTCTGAAGTCAGAAAGCTGCCTTTCCCGCAATATCTACTGTGCTTTCCACCAGACCAGCACCCCATAGAGTAGATTTGGTTTGACCACCATCTCATAAAGCCAGTGTACTACTCCTGGCGAAAGTCCCTATCTCTTTCCGATAGCCGTCCTGCAGCAGTACAAGGTAACCGCGGCATCCCTGGCCCTATCTTCCACATTGGGTCTCCAGGACAGTTTCTTGTCCAAAATAATCCCCAAATATGTAACCCTATCAGAAAGTACCAACGGTACCCCTCCAATCGAGGGAGTTCTGAAATATAATAATTTATTATGTACAGACCAGTAAACCCAAACATAAAAATACTTCCAAAAAAAAAAAAATATTCCATTGTGTCACCCGGAAAACCCTTAAGTAGAGCTAATATTGTTACTTTCCACGTGTGTACACTTTATTTTTTCACTGACCGTATGTGCATGATGCAGGAATAAAATAGTTGATTATTTTTCCTTATCCCTATGACTTAATGATTTTAGGCTTTTTCAATGTAACATGAAAAAAATTTATCAAAAACTGGAGTTTTTATAAATTGATCTTTCCCTTATCCTTGTGTCGCGTCTGTTACCAAAAAAACAAGAAAAAAGTATTTTTTTGGTTCGGCGGCCGTGATGCGGTGGTAGCGTGCACCGCCTACCATACCGAAGGTCCTGAGCTCAAGTTCCGGGCCAAGCAACCTCGAAAATTTAGGAAAAAAGCTCAGCAGTGATTTAGCAAAGATTCCGAGGGCATTTCTGTCATAAAGGGCTTGTTAGTGAAAATCCATCTGCCTTGCAGATGCCGTTCGGGGTCGGCGTAAAACATGTTTTTTCCAGAAAGTCTAAGCTTTGGTGATTCGGAGGGCTAGTAGTTTTTAAATTTTATTATATGTTATTTATATTGTTTGTTCTTGTAGAAAAACATAGGATGCTAAATAATTACTAAATATTTGTATGAATTTAATAGGGGCGAGTACTTTGGCTCTGAGAGAATCTTTTTCAACCCCGCTGTTGCACCTTGTTTGTATTTATTGTGGGCGAGCACTACGGCTCTAAGGTATTAGCTGCGTTTTGAGCACCTTATTTTGCGATGAAGAACCCCCATTTGGGATAAAAAATTTAAACTATATATGTCTTTAGAATATTTCTCTAACTAGTTGAGAATTACAATGGTTAAAGAAACAAACGAAATAAAAATGCTCGAGTTAAGTCACTTAAACACAGAAAGTTCGAGTAACATATTTTATTGGTGTCTAAGACTTATAGCGTCCGTAACACCTCCTGATTCATATGATGGCCTATAACATCTTATTAATAATATCTGCAAATAATTAATCAAAAAATAAGTTTGTAGTTGAAATTATCGAAAGTCTGGATGAAAAGTTTAGACCCCAATATCTTTATGCAGGTAAATTTTGTTTATTATATTCACTTAAATTTTTTGGCTGGGGAGCTGATGGAGCAAAATTTACAAAACATTAGCTAGTGAACATCCATATAACAAGTTTTTTTTTTAATTCAGAAAGTCGGAAAATTTTGGATTACATGTTTTGGGACTTGCCGATAATTTTAGGGTACTGAGATTTGATCCTATTTAAAAGTTTCAGGTAGTACACCCATCAATTATACAATAACTATATTTTAACTGAGAATGCATAAAGGATTTTAAATATTTACTTGACGAGTCTGGGGATATGTTCCTTAATTCAAAATATTCTAAGCTATAAAAATACTGTGGTACAGAGATGTTACGAGAACGAAATAAAATATGCATAATTACGGTTGGAATTATCGTAATCCTAGAATTTTAGGATTACAAGTACAATAATCGTAGCCTAAAGAATTTAGAATACAATTACTGCATCCGTAATTTTATAAACAAAAATATTACAATTAAAGTAATCGTAATTAAAATGTAACCGTAATCGTAAGTTCCCTGGCTTTGATTTAATCATGCTTATATGTAATAAATATTTCCTTATATATACAGATACCCCTCGTAATTTGTATTTTTTACACACTCTAACCTGGCTATTAAATATGTTTGGCATATTTTTTATACTTGCCGCACACGAGCACTATTCAATAGATGTATTTGTTGCCTTTTACATAACATCGAGGCTATTTCTTTATTATCACACATTGGCCAATAACCAGGTAAATTTATGTTGTTATTATTTTTTAATATCTTATTGATCTCCATTTTTTGAAAATATCAATAGGCACTAATGTCACACGACTCGAATCGTACCCGCATATGGTTTCCGATGTTCAGCTATTTTGAGAGCTCTATAGATGGCATAGTTCCCAATGAATTCGAATCTGTCGGTGAACTTTTCGATACTATTTTTCTATTTGTCTTAAATCTAAAGGACACTTGTATGCTGACAGCACGTCGAAATTGGCTCTCCGACCTCCAGCATTATTTAATTAGACAAAATGCACCATTCCTTTTAAAAGCGCCGGAGGTGCCTAAATTAAGGATTAAACAACCGTATTTGCAACCACAAAATGTCGAAGCCTCTATGAGCAATACTCCAACACAACGCTATAATTTTAGTAAAAAATCGTCTCACGATGTTTTAACAGTGTCTAGTTTGATGCCTGAATGCGATATTGTACAGCAATCAACATTAGCTAAATGCGCACAAATTAACAAAAAACAACTTTAAATTATAATAATACACATCTAGCACAAAATCAGCATTTATTATATGCTATCTGGACAGCGAAATCAGATTTTGTAAAAAAAAATCTCAAAGCTTACAAGTTGGTATTGATGATCTTACACGTTACAAATTGTAGCTCGGGGCTATATATTATATTAACAAAATTCGAAGTTACGAATGCGCTACGTACATATGTTCAGAGCTATGGACACCGGTTAGCCACCTTCATAAATACACAAATTTTATAATTTGAGTTCAATAACTTGTAATTACTTCCGGAATGTGTACAAAAACCATAAAATAAATTTGGACTGTGGACGATACATTCATTTTCTCCTTATTATAATTCAGCGTTGCGCAAACTTTCTTTGAGTGGGATGTATACACATATGTATTCAAAAAAACAACATTCGCTAGCGTTACTTAACTTCGCCAGTGCATTATGTATGGGCAGGTATGTATGGATATATGTATGTACCAGCCGGACCCGTGCGCATCTTGCGCAACAAAATACAAAACATACATAGTTGCGAGTTATGAAAATATACAAATTTATTTTTCACATATACTCATATTATAGCTATTTACACATTGATATTAAAGATTCTAGCTACATACATATTTAAATATTTTTTCAATACTTCTTTGAATACAATATTAGACGTGAAAATAAAATCATTTATTTTTTGTTTGAATGTTTCTTGCATTGAAAGGGTAATATCCTCAAATCGTGTCATACCGTTTTCACACAGAAGCTTAACCAAATCACGATTCTATTTAATGAAATAATTAAGTTTCCCTTTTCATACAGGGCCTTTTGCTTCTTTAAGCGAACATCTGTCAGCAGCCCCAAAAAAATATTTCGTTTTTACAAAAAAGTAGTTAAAATGGAAAGCATCCGTTTCCTTCCTAACTATAAATACAATTAAAATAAAATGCATGCGCAACTACCCATAGATGTTGCACCTAACCAAATATGTGCCTATTTTCGAAAAAGCCATATTATCTTTTGCAGCAAATGCAGCGAAAATTAAATTATGATTTTTTCGTGTTTTTCTATTTTTTGTAAATTATTGAAAATAATTATTTTTGATTATCATTTGTTACATGGACAATAAAATTCGAAGCACCAAGCAAAACCGACTGGATATTTCACTCGATTAGGCATTCAATAAAGCAATAATGAGATAATTAAGAATGTGCATTTTGTATGGAAGATTGAGTTAAATTATGCCTTTAATGTAGAAAACTTGACTACTTATTTCATTAAACTTCTGTGTGAAATTGGCATTACTCTAGAAAAAGCTACATATAATTGCCCGTGCGAAAATACAGGGCTAGGCAAATATAAGCCAGCTTTGTCAAAGGTTTGACCTTGTGCTTTATTAATTGTCATAGCGAAAGCTACCTTTAACGGAAACTGTTTTCTTGCCATCTGGAAAGGTACAGCTGGATATGACGGGGTAAGTTTAATTCGAGCTGTAATTGCTATCTTTCCCGAGTTGATTAATTTGACAGTGATTGTGGTCTCTCCTAAATGAATGACGACCAACCTTGCACTATTATAAGTCCTGCTTTGGCATTAAGGTTACGAATCAGCATTAAGGTTACGAATCAGCATTACGATTGCATTTTTCTTCAAAAGAAGTTTATGGGGGGGCAAGCCGGAAGGATTTAGGGAATTAAGAAACTCAGTTGGATAACACTGAACATCATGAGTTTCATCTTTCTCAACTGTATCGCAACTCTACTCTCACCTGACAATAAATTAGATACAACAAACTCATTAAAAGTGGAGCAATCATCATTTTTTGGATATAAAATAGCTTTTGAATGAAAATTAGATATGTTTCCGTCATTTATTTCATTTGTTCCAAAGACTATAGCATTGAGGTTATTATGATCAATTTAGCATTTTCGAGGTATTTTAATCGTATCTTCGGATATATTTGATTGAATTTCTAAGTCACCATTTCCTAGTTTGAGAACCAGTTTTTAAACTCATGGTCATTATTTGCTCGCATATTTTGGATTAATCGTCGAATTTTTACTTTTGCCCGCAAGGTGAGCGTTTTATACAATTTTCAATAATTGAAGTTCTGGTCGCATGTCTAACAACGGGAAGAACTTGTCTAAAATCACCTCCAAATACAAATATTTTTCCCTCAAATGGCAAATTAACATTCATGATGTCTTTTAAAGTTTTGTCAACAATGGTAATTGCATCTTTAAGAACCATAGATAATTCGCCCCAAATAAATAAATCGGTTTCACGCAAAATACAAATTTAACAACTTACCACGTACGTATGTATGTAGGTATTTAACTTAAACTTCAAATCAAAAATCAACAGAAATCAGCTGTTCTTATTTGCTTATATGCGGCTACGATGTCACCATCAAAAATATGAAAGTTGTATGTACGAATGTTTTATGAACGTATCTATGTATGTATATAAAATTCTCTTGTCAAATATCAACAGAAATCAGCTGTCAATCAATTAAAACGTACAGCTTGCACTGCCATCTAGCGTTATGCAGTGCAAATATTCACAATAGAGCCATAGTACAAATAGATTTCTTTGTGTGCTCACAATCGTTTATTTTTAACAAATTATTTTAATAATATATAGCTAAACAAAAGCACTACGACCAAAACTGCCCAAAGATCGCTAATAGCCGGAATCTCCATCTTTGCAACCAAAACTTTATTTATAGATTTGAATTCCAAATATGAGCAAAAAAGGATCCGCACATAAAAACAGCAATTAGAAATAATATATGATGTATTTAATTTCATATCAGCTTGACATACAGTGGCTTGCAAAAGTATTTTGCATGATTGTTGTGTAAACAGCCAACAATTTCAATGCCAAATGAGTAAACCAGTTAATATGCTACCCTGTAACAAAAATAGTCTAAATTTTAATCAACACAAAAGGGGCATTTGCTAATTGTTGCTGACAGAGCAACTCACACGACTTAATACAGGTGTGTGTACAACGCACGACTAAACCAAATTTGCATTCAGGCAAATTAGCTGACATTGCGTTTCCCACAGTCACAGCTCAACACACATATGCAGGTACATATTTGTGTCGAGTTGTATGTAGGTATGTAAGTATGTATGCTTAAAGTAAATATGTATGTAAGAATATGTTTAGAATAATTTAGTATAAATAAGCTAACAATATTTGAATAAAGATTCATTCACTCATTGCACTTACACCTCACAAAACACGCTATTCATTTTCCACCTTGTATATGGCGATCCTGCCAATGATTCTGGTGGCTGATTTTTCAGCCTAAGTTCATTACAGGCAAGAATACGTCTTGTATATGGCGATCCTGCCTTGATTATACTGGCTGATTATTCAGCCTAATTCATTGGCAAGGATAATACTGGCTGATTATTCAGCCTAAGCGCTACATATATATACACATACAACACAAATACTACACAAATCATACAACAGCAACAAAAAACCGACAGTACTAAGCGGTGCTCCAAATTGCCAAACATTTGTCGAGTGCAGCCGCGGCAAGCGAAGTGGAATAATATTTGCCGGATAATTGGGAAGAAATTAAATACACAGCAAAAAATAAAAAGGACAAAACTCAACAAAGGCAGCAAATATGTATTATAATAATTAACATTAATATTTATTTTTAGCAATAACAATATTCCGGCAACCTAACGGCTTCCTGTTGACAAGCAAAAATGAAATTTTTGCAGTAAAAAAAATTGTTTTCTCATAATTAACATAAAAAACCAAGACCAGTAATATAAATATTAGGGTGTCGAAAAAAAAAATATAACGTAAAATTTTGTAAAACTATTGATTTTAAATCATGGAAAGACCTAGGAAGATTAAAACTTATGTAAAAGGCCCACTTGAGGACCTTAAAACTGAAATTGAAATGGTAGATGGAGAAAAAACTCTAGTATGGTTGAAAAATTATTGGAAACTTATTGATATGCCTATGGAAACAACAATATGGAATGTAATACTGTTTTCACACAGAAACTTAATGATCTCATTTCACCTGCTAATGAAATCGTAAATTTTTTGCTTTCACACAGAAGTAACTGCTCGATTAGTATATAGGATGAGACAGACAATCATGGCGGAACGATACAAGGTGGGAGCATGGTGACATACCTACAAACAAAAAAAATTCCATGTACTTGTAAATTCGATGGACAAATGTCAAAATCGTACTGCGCCGGTAGTTGATGTATCAAATCAAATAAAAAAGGTTATAATCAGCTGTTCGATGCGGCCACCTTGTATCGTTCCGCCATGCAGACAATGACATTTGCTTTGACAAATGACATTTTTAAGCACTGAACACACCAAAAACTAAGAAGCGGAAACGGAAGCGGAACGCTACCAACAGAGTTGCATTGTGCTTTTGACTTCATTAGGCATTCGATTAGCTACTAATGAAATAATAATAGATTCGAATTTTGTAGGGAAGATTGAGCTCAATAAGCGTCTTAATGTAGAAAATTGCCTTTATTATTCAATAAGCGTGTGTGAAAATAGTATAAGAAACCCACAAGCAACAACACCTGAAAGGTTATATAGGTTGGAAGTCAAATTTATGGGAAGAACGGACTAATATAATGACAAAAAATAATAAAAGAAAAAAAACAAAACAAAAATGTTTCTTCATATTTTTTTTTTACGATGGGAGGCCAAAAATAGAAAAACCAACGGCAAACGTTGTAAACTCAGTCCAAGTGGTAGACCATACTAATGCACTAGATACTATTAAGGTCATGCTTCTAATCATCTGCGTAGTTAGTTGCATTAGTTTGTTTCTGAAACTTTACTCAACCCTTAACAAATTCTTAAAAAAGCGATATGCCAGCCGCATCGACGGTTTAGATAAGGCTTAACAAACTTTTTATCTGCCATCCCCAATGGGCAAATGGGAAGATACCGTTAAACTACTCATAGAAGAAAAAACGATAGGAGAAAAATCTTTCAAATGTATTAATAAAAAGACAAAAGTAAAGGCAGAAACAGTAGTAAAGCATCTCAAAATAATAGTTGAAGCATTTAACAAAATAGGAAAAACAATACAACAGTTAAATGGTAAACTATACGGCAATCGAAAAGAGCAAGCATATCAAATTTTAGAGACAAATTGGTGTCCTCACTGGCAAGATATGATATAGAATTCATAGTACCAACGAGTTTCAAAAAGGAAATAGAAATAGACTTTAGCACATTCCTGCTGGAGTCAGCCTCCGACTTAGAAGAGGAACCAGAAGTAGAACAAAAAGAAGAACAAAAACAGGAACAAAAAGAAATTTTATTAGAGACGCCAAACTACCAAACAAGAAAAGACAAAATGGCACAAACCACAGTAGAATTCTTAAAAACGGCTTCGTCAATTCTGCCTGAGTTTGATGGTAAGCCTGAGAACTTACATAGTTTCTTAGACGCACTAGATATCCTAGAACAAATTGAGGATACTCACGAGACCATAGAGTCCATGATAAAAGCTAAGCTCAAGGGAACAGCTAGAAACCTTTTGAGCACTGAAAATTCAATACTAGCAATAAAGCAAAACTTGAGTTCAGCAATTAAAGGTGAATCTGTAGAAGTTTTGACGGCAAAACTCCTAAACGTCCAACAGCGCAGTAAAACAGTTAACCAGTACACTGCCGAAATCGAAAAATTAACAAAATCGTTGGAGGGTGCTTACATATCTGACGGTCTTGCACCTGATTTGGCAACCAAATATGCCACACAATCAGCTGTAAAGGCTATGTGTAAGAACTCGGCTAACGAAAGAATTAAACTGATAATGCAAGCAGGAACGTTCACATCTATGAAGGAGGCTATTACACAATTCGCGAATAGCTGTACTGAAGTCACGGGTAACTCAAATACAGTGTTACGCCTGACGCGCTCAAAAGGTAACTTCCGAAGAAGCTACCGAAATAATAATTATCGAGGTAACCAAAACCGAAGATATTATGGTAATACTAACAGATATAATAATAACAATAGTAATAGACAAAATAATAATTTCCCAAGACGCAATTTTGGAGGTCAGTCAAGATCATCTAATCAGAGTAACACGAGCAATCTCCGTAATATAAACCAACAGGAAAACCAGCAAACTCCACTCCAACAGTAAATTCTAATGTAATAAAGTATATACATTCAACTTGCATCTAAACAGCTACATATCTTCCAATACCACTCTAAATAAGTCAACTTCAACGTTCCTGATAGATACAGGAACGGATATCTCAATAATAAAGAAGGGTCAAATTGACAGTAATGTCACGACAACTAACTCACAGATTTGAAAGCTATTGACCGAGGCATAACAAGCACACTTGGAACAGTAAAAGCAGAACTAACAGATGATAGTCTTTTAATCAGTGTTGTTAAACGATTAAAAGATTAAAAAAACGGGGTTTAGAATGCGGTCATTTAGAAAATAAGACAAGGAGTGGTCGGCCAAAATAGTTGACGGTGTGAGAAAAACGTCAAATTTTAGAAGAAAGCCGTGAAAACCCTTTTCCATCGGCTCCGAAAACAAACGCGAAACTTCGAAGGGTTCATATAACAAATAATGTTAAAGAGCGAGTACCACGCAAAAAGCCCTAAATTTCAAAAGTTAGTAAAAAAACGCCTCTTAATCGCTAACAAGAACAAAACCAAGGAAATTACTTCGGGGGCTGTATGTCCGCTCAGGGAGTAGGGAAATTAGGTGAAGATGACGTGCGCTAACATACATTTTTGTTGAAAAGAGATCTTAAATCTACTTTGCTCGAAGAGTTGGAAAAGATTCCTACAAAATTTCGCAGAAAGCCGGTGGAATCTATAATAAATCGTTTTGATACTATTTTCAAAAATAATGGCTACCACACAATGCATTAAATGTTGTGAAAAGCGAAAAACTTTTGTGAGCAAAGAAATGTGGATTTTTTTTGTTTTGTTAAGATCACTAGGGTAGGCACCTTGTCGTTGGTGTGAGGGCTTAGTCGAACTCAATAGCCTCCGACTCCGAGGCGGAGCGGTTTAGGTCTGGCATCTGCGCCATTTCGCCTCATAGGAGGTGGTGGGATATCGGTGACCAAGAACTGCCAAGTCCCTAATTCAGGGTGTTATGCGGACCGATCCTATTGGACGATTTGCGGCGAGGGGATACATTTGGCTGTATTCGAACGGAGCCTTCCCGATACCGGGCCACCTCGGGAAGACTTGATGGCCTTACCATAGTAAGGGGCACTGCTGTGGCGGACGGTTATTTCGCCGTATATAAGACAGGACCGTCAAGCCCGCCTTGTCAGGCAGGTGGTCGTACGACCAAGATGATCGACTCATTATCTAATTATATTAAGGACGATGATAAGGGGAGGACTGAGTCGCAAGCCAAGGACGACAAAAATGTATTAAGCGATGCGTCGGACTAGGGGAGCGAGATTAGTGCTGCTTCAATGAACTCCGTGTTGGAAAAGCATACAAATGAGAACGGAGCAGTGGAGTGGAGAAGGGTACGGAACAGAGGAAGTAATAGAGCTCTGCCGTAGTACCGTGCAGCACTAAGAACTGTCCAACGCCTGGGAGCAGTGGTCGACCCAACAGAAGTGGCGATCCAGCGCTTTGAATGGGCTCATGAGGCGGTAGAAGTAGATCCCTATATTAGTTGCAGAACTCTTCGATTTAAGTAACTGTAAACTTAAAATCTCTTTCAACTACCCTCTAAGAATACTCAACTCCTTACTCCGCCAAGTTGCTAAACTCTTCCAACTCTAATGTGGTAACCTCCCTAGTCTTCCTGCTACAAATTTCTGGAATTTGTATCAGCCCGTGATCCTACGGTTCACAAAGGTTTTTCCCTTATCCACCCTCTTTTTATAGGGATGCTGAAACATATATGTAAATAGTCCCTTAGGCACAGTCTGCATCACGCCCTGGATTGGCGGTTGGCAGATTTTGGTTACCGACATCTCATGAAGCGAAGTAGTGTAAATGCAGGCCCCTAAATAGCTCAGCTCCATAGTCGGGCGATATGGAGTTCGGCTAAACCCTCACACCAAAGACAAAATGACTGCTACGGTGAAGCATAAATAAAGATATATAACTTTTTAAGGTAGAAATACTAACGCTCTCCTGTAAAATTTTGATTTTTGCGCTTACGATAACATTGAAATATCGGCTGGATATAACAATAGCTTGGTGCGATATTACTCGGAGGGGATTTGTGGTGGGTTAACTTTTAATTTTTAAAATTTTACGCGAATTGAATTGAAACTTTTGTTTATTATTTTCAGTACTTAGTAAAATACAACGTATAGTTATAATTAATTAAAATGAATTTAGTGCCTATTATACTTATTCATAGCTCTTATATATCACAAGATCTAACCAGCGATCATACCTGTTATATTGCTTTTAAATATATACATTGCATACACCCTGCTCCTGAACGAACGAAAGTTTGCTAAAAAATTACACCAAGTGCTGCAAACGCTACTTATGCATGCATATTTTCACCATTTCCATTCGTACAATACTCAATACACCTAAAACTGAATACGAAACTCTGGGCTTTTATCCAGATAAACATAAGTTTGAAACAGGGGTCAAATTTCTACCTCGCATAAGGGATTCAAATAATTAAGGTTATTTATTTGTCTGTACCCATAACGCAGAGGGAACTTTGACGAGATTCCAGGGGTGTAGCGTAATATATAGCTTCTCCAACCCAATTGTCAACCTCACCTTCGACCGGCGAATCCCGTTTCACTAACAGACGAGGCTCTGGTGACCCCAAGCTCCTCATGGAACTTAGGGGTGGGGAGGGAGGGATGGCCTGAAGCTTTAATGTGGCCATATAAATCGTTCCCAAGATGGTCGGGCTAGCACCTCAATGGTGCTGTTTTACCGGATCTGTATCCGACAAAGGACCATCACATCGATAACACTTCCCAAAGTCTTCGGGGAGTAACCTTATCGCTACAACAACAACAACAACAGGGAACTTTGACCTCTGTGCAACACGCCTAAACCGTCTCCAATCAGGAACAAAATCTGTATGTTATAATATTGGCCGTGGTATTACCGTTAGAAATGGTGAGATTGAAAACACCCAATAAACGAACAGTTTCTCCCCTTGAAATGACAATAAAAAAAATAAACATCAGCCGCGATATACCTTCGAGGAGATTTAGATCGATATTCTCTTCCATGGTGCTATTTTTAAATTTTTCCTACAAATTGACTGTAGGTACTTACATGTTTTATGACGATTTCGAACGGCAAGGCAGATGGACTTTCGCTTTTGTGGCAAAAATAAACCACTGACGAGGAGGCGACCCGCCTTGAAAAACTGTTTCTAAAGTATTTAAAGTTTCATTTCCTGGAATTTCAACTTAGAACCTTCGATGTGGTAGGGGTGCCAGCTCCCACCAAACCACGATGTTAAAACAATCACATATTAATTTTGGTCCAGGTTGGACACAATTGAGGCGTGTGGCACAGCTAAAATACTGCTACGTAGATTAAAAATATTATTAGTATTACCGATGTTGGGTTTTAGATACAAAAAAATTGTCTTGAGTTTTCGTACCTCGATAGAAATTTGAGCCCTGTGCGACACAGCTTAACCATCTTTAACAGAGACCAAAATTAATATGATATGCTTGGTATTGCTATTTCAAGGGGGTGAGAGTGAAAAGTCTCTATTCGGGTTATAAGGACCCGATAATTTTTGAATGGGCCCGCTTGTGGTCTTTTTATCGCGACCTTTCTAAAAAGGGTTGTTTAAATTTTTACCTTCAAATATCCTCTTATCACTTTATTCAAGTTTGACTATGCTAGGCTTTGTAAACTATTTTAAAAACTTACTTCTTTAATAGGAGTATAACGGTGTACCGCGATTAAATTGAAAAATAAATATAAAAAATAAAACTCTGACGAATACGGTCGCAGTTTTAAAAGAAAAAAAGCAGTTGACAATTTTCGTCATGAAATGAAAATATGGTGCCTCGTAATGCATCATAGCATGCAGTGAAACTGCCCACTCAAATGATATAAGCAACAAAATGTCAACACTTTTTTTGGGTTTAAATTCAAATTGATCAGAATAAAATCCCATACAAAGTGGCATTTTCAGTTTATGATATCGTTTTTGAAAAACCATAGAACCGATATGTGCAGCAAGTAATGGGCGTACTGAAATGCAAGAGGTCTACATATTTTCGAAAAAGGATAATCTAGGAGAAAGCCTTAATTGAAGTGGCACATCAATTTTTGGTGTAATTTTTTTAAGCAATCTATCGTTCGTTCAGGTGCAGTGTTTGAATTCAATGTAAATTAAGGCGCAACTTATGTATAACTCAAAGCAGCGCAACAAGCCATCTTTTCCACTGTAAACCAAAATTCGTATAACACAAGAGCATTCACTAATATCAGGGGATTACAGTGAGGCCCGGGTTTTCAGTGCGAGTTTAAATTCCAGTTAAAGTTGACTAGAGTTTAACCATGCCACTTTGCCCGCTTAAGCTGAGCAGCAAAATTTTATTTATATCGAACAAAGTGACAGGGTTAACTTCTAGTCAAATGTAACTTTACTTCGCCTTAGGCCCGGTTTTCAGTGCGAGTTTAAACTGCATTTAGAGTTGAATCTTGTCACTTGGATCGATAACATACCATTTTACTGCTCGATTGTTTAAGCGACCAAAGTAGTAGAGTTTCAAACTAGTAAACTTTAGCTGGAATTTAAACTGAAAGCTCGGGTCTAAATCTGAGTGGCTTTGCGATTTTTTGGTATTACCTAAAGCGCTACATAATTGGCCCCTAAAACAAACGAAAAATCCCTAGAATATTTGAGTGCCTTCGAGCCCAGTAATTTTATATTACATGTTAATTTGATTATTACACAACAAATCCACAAGCTAGTGACAGCTAGAACCTTTGACAATTACCGATGTTGCTCAAATGGAATTTGACACTTTGGGTAATTCGCAACACTAATGCGGTGATTAACATATCGAAAGCACTCTCTCTCTAAAAATAATTTGACTACAAATCGAGATGACGTTACTACACCTAATTGTAGTATATGTATTTATCCAAACCAATCGTTTCATCTGAAAAGTAGATTGTCATCTGAAGCTTATACCACACTTTTTAGTGATTTGTGGTGTATGTATGGATGCGATTGATAGCAGCAATGGTACATCATTTTCCGTAAGATTAAGTGCTGTAGTTACTGAACTTAACTGACAAAACTCTGTTTCGAGTAGATAGGCAGCCAATGATTCTGATTGTAAGTAGATTTCATGCATTTTCGATTCAATAAATGACAAGCACTGCATACAGAGAAAAATATTATTGTTTATATATATTTTCCAACTAAGATTGATAACACTAACCTCATAGGCGCATATACCAACGTTGTTCATGGCAAGAACAGTTTCTAACATGCTTGAAACTAATTGTGACATCCCCACTGGTATACTCTGTTCTCCCGCATATGGAAAATGCTGAAGCTGTGATGAAATTAACCTCACTTCCCATTTTTCCATGTTAGCCACAATTGCCACATTTTCTACGGGTAACGAGATTAGGGATGCAGTACGTGCCGATAGAAGAAGATCCTCGTGCAGCGTCATTTGCCATTTTTCTGGAGGTGCAAAAGTTCCCTAAAAAATCAAAGTTTTTTTTTTTAACAAAATATCAAATTTGCTTGCGTGATTATATAAACAATTCTAAGGTAATTCTTTACTTTAACTCACAAGCTAAAATTCCAAATATATCAGGAGAGGTGTCAAAACACGCGCGGAAATGTCAAAAGACATTTCCAAAACACCGAAAAATTACCCCGGTTCGCTCCAAAATGGTGAGTGGGATCCATAGCATTTTTAAGCGGAGCACCTTTCTGCATTGGCGACCCTGGGCCGCGCTTATAAAGAACTACCGTGGGTGGGTCCAACACCGGTTTCCAGATCAAAACTATACCCACGCAAAACACTTTCCTTCACAATTGTTTTGGTGGGAAATTACAACAACCATATGAAAATGTTCAATTTCTTTTGCAAATATATCTTGACAGAAATTAGAGCTTACGATTTCTCGAACATGTTCGATAAGAGATTTCTCGCGAGTCTCGCGAGATTCTCGAATCTCGAATTACTCGTAAGGCTCGCGAGCTTCTCGACATTCAACTTAATCGATTCATTGGCTGTTTTATATAGAGCTTGCGATTTCTTCTGGAGCACAAGCCAAAATGTCCGCAAAACCACAAGTAAAAGACCCCGAAATGTATAGAATATTACCAATGCAGCGACTGAATCGAAAGTCGAGAAGATCGCGAGTATTACGAGTAATTCGAGATTCGAGAATCTTGAGAGAAGCCGTGTTCTTGATGTCTCGTTTAAAAATAAAATATTGCGAACAAAATTATATGTATAATAAATATGTTTTGAGTTAAATGTCATTGAAGCAATATAATCCATGATTCATGATTGAATCATGAATATAATCAACAAAAAAGTCACAAGTAAAAAAAACCAAGTGTATAAATACTGTCCATACAGCGATTAAGTAAGAATGTCGAGAAGCTCGCGAGATTTACGAGTACTTCGAGACACGAGAATCTCGCGAGAAGTCGAGTTCTCGATTTCTCGGGTCTCGAAAATCTCGCTTGTGTTCGAGAAGAAATCGTAAGCTCTAACAGAAATAAAATTTTCAGTTTTCGCTTTCTGATTCGTGGTCATGGGTGGAAAGCGCGTCTTTTAACAAATCTCTCAATATATTTGGAGCTTTAGCAGTTGTGAGCAAAAATATGAGTTGTCGGAATTTTTAAAAATTAAAAACAGTGAAATTCTTATTTTGCTTTAACTTCTCTATTTTATCTTCGACTCAAAGGAGTGATATACATATTCATTGTAAACCTTAACAAGTAGCGTAACTCATACGGCCCATACATGACACAAAAACCTTGCGCAAATATAAAACGACGAAATTTGTGCAAATGAAAGTTTTTACATACACGGCTCAAAAACACTACGCAATATTCATTTTTAAAGTAGCGCAACAAATGAAACATGTATTTTAATTGTATAAAAAAGGCATTAATTTTATAAAAATTCACTATTTATTTTCCACAGTGCTGGTAATTCACGGTATTAGTCGAAAAACTCGCACAGAAGCATTTATTTTCCATTGTATTTATAAAATATATATTTTAATTGCAAGACCAGCTCAACTCATTGCAGCACTGCGCAATATTCATTTTTCAACTACCGCAACATATGAAACATGTGTTCTAATTGTATAAAAAATTATTATTTATTATTGAATTTGTGTGAATTCCTGTTAAAAGCTAGAGATGGTCCTTACGCCTTCGATATTAACATTTTTAAGCAACAATTACTGATGTTATATTATCAGAAACCAAAGGTAAACTGTTTAACATTCACCACACACGAAGAAAAAAGCATGTGCAATATTTGCAGACATGCGTAAATATCAAAATCGTTTTGATTTTAGCGCAGTTCTCTGCGCAAATAGCGCAACCAGTGCACACACCGGGCAAATCCTTGTGCAAATTGGTAATTGGCACAAGGATACTTGAGCCGTGTAATTGGCGTATCACAGTTGATCCCTCAAACTTTGCACACACACACAAATATTACTAACGTGCATGTTACGAAAATTCAAGTTGAGACATAAACTGTGATAATTTTGGAATATATGGCATTTAGGGCATATACCCGCGGTTCAGTCCGCACGAAATGCGAGTTACCACGGTTTGTACTTGAAAACAGTACCGAGACCGTCCAGAAAATAATCTTTAAATAGTCCAAATAAACCACGAAATATTCGTAGTCGCGGAGACAAGCACACAATGATAAACAGAAGGAAGGATATACTGGAAAGGTAAGATTCAATACTCCCCTGAAATACTTCTTTTTTTTTTTGGAAATTATATAGTAATAGTTCCTAAAAACAAGGGACAGAATCGAGCGATAATTAAAAATTGTTCCGTAGCAGTACTTTCGATATGATTTCCAAGACTGTCCTGAAATACTTTCGAAAGCAATCTTGAAACTATATGGAGATAGTCCCGAAAGAGTATTGACGATAGTTTTACGAGAACAATACAGAAAATGATCTGTCCCGAGAAAATCTCGATTTGTAAAAGGTTCCGAAATAGACCTATAAAATCTTGGAATAGTCCCTAAAAGGTTCCTAAAGTTATCCCGAAATAGTCCTAAAGTAATGTATAAATAGTCCTGAAACAATTCCGAGCACAAGTCTTGATATAATATCGAAATGGCTCCGATATTATTCCAAAAATAATACGAAAATTATCACGGCCGCCACCGTGGTGTGGTGATAGCGTGCTCCGCCTACCACACCGAAGATCGTGGGTTCAAGTCCCAGTGAAAGCAACATCGAAAGTTTAGAGACATTTTTCCATCAGAAAAAAGTTTTTCTAAGCCGGGTCGCCCCTCGTGGCAAATATTCCGAGTATATTTCTCCTTGAAAAACTTCTCACTGAAAATTCATCTGCCTTGCAGAGGCCGTTCGGAGTCGGCATAAAACACGTAGGTCTCGTCCGCCAATTTGTAGGAAAAATTAAAAGGAGCACGACGCAATTTGGAAGAGAAGAGAAGCTCGGTCTAAGATCTCTGCGGAGGTTATCGTGCCTTGCTTTTTTTATTTGATCTTTTTTAATCCAGAAACGCTCAAAAACGACCCGGATCAGCCGAATTCATCACCACTGAAAAACGCACTTACATAAGCTTACTGTCTGATAATCGCTTCGCTGCCCTCCTAATCCCGTCAAAGGGAGCGTGCTTTCCGCACGTGCTTCCCGGATATCGGGCCACGCTTTCCAGTGGAGACCGCAACTTTAGCGATAGAAGGTGTCCTTATAAGACCATATGAAGGCGCCAATGCTTTCTGCCGACAGTACGTAATGCATTCCACGGTTGACAAAGCTAGACAGCGGGACACAAGACGCGCACACAAGCATAAACACTGCGCGTCCCCTGTTACCATCACCGCCAAAGAGGTTGAATATGGCATCGGTCATGCTAAACCATCTAAAGCAGTAAGCCCTCGGCATAGCTATGCCGGTGCTTAAAACTTGGCAAAGAGGGATTCAAATACCTAACACATGTCTTAGTTCACCTTCGTCATCCCTGAAAAATCGGAAGAGTGGTGCCGCTACTAAAATCTAGGAAACCAGCTAACGTACGAGAATCGTATCGTTCGATATTTTTTCTATCGCCAGAAGCCAAAAGACGGCGCTAATCGCCATCAGTACTCATCAGTACTCATAGCGCTAGGCTGATCAAAAGCTTTTGATACACTCAACCACGTCACGTTACTGCAAGACTTGGAAGGGTCCTCCTTTCCCCGAAGTCTCAAAAGGTGGACCGCAAGTGGTCGGCAGGCATTAGTGCAATTCAGGAACGTAACATCTAAACCCAGAAGGGGTACCACAGGGTGGTGTCCTATCCCGCTTGTGTTTATCTTCTACACATCGAAGCTCCCTTCGCCACCATAAGGTGTCACCATTGTATCCTACGCAGATAACTGCACGATGGCTACAGGTCCGGCCCACCCATCGATGAGCTATATAATAAAATAAAATACCTCTCTGATCTCTCCAGTTTTTTCGCCACGCGAAACTTGACATTGTCACCGACCAAATCATCGGCGACCTTATTTACAACATACACAAAACAAATGTCGACCATATTGGACATCCACGTCGATGGCATTACGCTATCGACTGTTACCCATAAATACTAGGTGTGAAGTTCGATGAGGATCTACATTTTGGCGAGCTGCATCCGCAATTGTACCTAAAATCCAGAGCCGTAATAAAATCCTCACGGCATCACTTAGGGTAAGGATAAAGAGACGCTCATTACCACTTACAAAGTAATTGGACGGCCGCTTGCATGCTGGTCGCCCAGCCTAAAGATTACTCTCTGGGAGAAAATACAGGCCTGCCAAGACACTGCTATCAGAATCCCTACGGGCTTTCTTCTTATGTCCCTAGAACACCACCTACACAGTGAGGCGAGAGTACTCGTATAGGGAGAGAACGTAAATGCAGCACAAACAGTTTCTGTTGAATACCCAGAAACATGGACATTCCAACAGACATCTGATTGAAGGGGCTCCGCCTCCTAGGGGCCTCAGAAGTAATATCAGCTAGCATTATGAGGAAATACGGCACCTGAGAACACAGCAGCATGTATTAGGAAAACACAAGCAGGTCCTCAGTCATATCCAAAAAAGGCGTCGGACCTCTATGCTAGGAATCGTCCGGCGAACCCCGTTCCTAAAGATAAATACCCTGAACTCGCAGGAAAGGAAAGTATTCTCCTAAGGGAGACGCGCGTCACTCTAGCTCAACTTCGATTTGGATACTGTAACAGGTTAAACTCTTACCTATCCAAAATCAATCCCGACAGACATAATGCATGTCCTGCTTGCAACGTGTCCCGACATGAAACCAACCATATTTTTAATTGCAATGAGGAACCAACGCCTCTAACACCCCTCTCACTCTGGTCCCACTGTTGAAACTGCAAGTTTCCCAGGACTTCGCTTAGAGGATATTGATGACAATTTGTGAGTGGCCGCACCTATTGGATGGGGCATAACAAGCAACCAAGAAATCTGTACCAAAATAATTCCGAAATCATCCTTTAGTAACCAGAACACACAATCATTTATACTAAAATCTATATAAACCATGGATCATACATCTAATGCAGTGCTGCTCAAAATTTTTTTATATTGAAGTGCAAATCACAAAACGTACAAAATTGTAAGTACACTGGAATTGTTTTTGAATTTGAAAAAATACAAAGTAAACGATTTAAATACTTCCGTTGGAGACCACTATTCCTCTAATAAGTGAATTGGACATGTTTTTGTTTATGTTTTAAATTTTATTTTATCATTAATATTTTTCAAAATAAAAAAATGCAAATAACGCGAGAAAATTATTTCGGGCTATGACGGTTCAATTATTTCACAACAAAGTTGATTTTAGTTGTGTATTTATGCAGAAAATTTTCAAACTAAAAACAAAATTTTCTTTTTATCGATTTCTTTGGAGCTTTTCGGCCGATTCATTTCAATGAAATCTATTATTTGATCCCACACAAACCCTACTAAGAAAGAACAACAAAATTGTGAATGGCTTCTACCATGCTCAAAACATAAATCAGAAAGAAAAGCAATATTTGACATGTCCAGTGCTAGAGCACCAAGGCTATATTGGTTACCAAGAGTGCGTAAAGAGCACACTCCACTTCGACCGATATTTTCGTCGTTAAATGTATCCTGCTAGAAGTTATCGAAATTCAAAGGAAAGATTCTAAAAAAAATTATATCTGAAGAATACATAATAAAAAATACTCTGCAACTAAAAGGCTAAGGAATAAAGTCATTGATGACGATGAAATCCTTATATCCCTAGACGTTGTATCTCTTTTTACTAATATACCGATACACCTGGAAATCACCACAATAATGAAGAAGTGGACAATTCTTCAAACAAATACCAGAATAACCAAAACACAGTTCCTTAAAATTTAGAGTCCTGCTTGAGAGAAAACAATTACTTTGTATACATAGTAGATGATATGTTCGCTATAGTTAAGGTTAAAGATGTGGAAGTAATTCTAAATACATTCAATGGACAACATACAAAAATTCAGTTCACCCTTGAAAAAAAAGTTCAGGATATTAGCTTTCTTAGATGTGGAGATTCACGATTTCCCAAATAATAATATAAGAACCTACTGGTACAAAAAACTGTAGCATCGTCAAGAATTATACATTTCCAAGCAAATCACGCATGGACTTAAAAAAGGAACACGGCTACAAATTTTATAAATTAAGTTTACTCCCTGAGTGATCAGGAGTTTATGAAAGACGAGGCAAAAATAAAAAACATACTAAGAAATAATGGCTACCCTAATGAAGTAATCGACACACTAACAACAACAGCAAGAAACAAAACTAAACTTAAAATTGACAATGCGCAAGTAAATGAAAACAATAAGAAAATATATATATGTACATACATTGGACTAATATACATATATACCAAAGCTAAAGAACACCAACACTTTGAAGAACATAATAACAAAATATCAAATATTGGGCACGCACACAAACATCACACAATTCAAAACATTTATGCAAGAACAAAAGACAAAATTCATAAGGAACAACTACACAATGTAGGATATGAAATAAAGTGCAATGGAAAAGAAGGAGAAAAATGCAACAGAGTGTGTCATTGTGAATCAAACTAAGTGTGATATCTTCTGCATAGACGTCAAAATTCCAAAGTGATTGGATCACCTGATTTGTAATTGACTATCGCTGTCTCATTCTGTGATATCTTTCTATCACCCGCTAAAGATAGCCGGCCCTATGCGCCGCCATATTGAACACCCTGTCAAAACGCTAAAAAGCATTGTGAATGAAACTAAATGTGATATCTTCTGCATAGACGTCAAAATTCCAAAGTGATTGGATTACCTGATTTGTAATTGACTATCGCTGTCTCATTCTGTATCTATTTCTATCACCCGCTGAAGATAGCCGGCTCTATGCGCCGCCATATTGAACACCCTGTCAAAACGCTAAAAAGTAGCCATATTGAACATCCTGTCGGGCAGTTGACAGATAAGATATCACACTTAGTTTGATTCACAATGAAGTGTATATCGGCACAACGAAAAGATCGTTAGGAACGAGATTAAACGAGCATAAGCAAGATATTAGGAACAACAAAAGCTCCACGGCACTATCGCAACACATGGCGGAAAGTAAAAATACAGCCAATTTTGACAAAGTGCCTTGGTATAATAAATACAAAAGTATTAGACGTTTAAAACAGAACAAGAAGGAGGGTTGCGCATACAGCAACAAATACACAGAGCGATGAATTTTAAAGAAGACGTCGCCAACATAAACTGCGCTTATGCTACAGCGATCACATTCAATGCAAAAGATTGACTATTGAAGACGTGTAGTGCGGTTTGACTTATTTTTTAAATGTATCTGTTATTAATGTTATATGTTTATATATATTGTAACGAATTTACTGCAAATCCTCTTATTCGCAACCTTCTACTAACGTTCGTATCGCTAGACTGTTGAATAAATAACTCCAATATTTAATAATGCAAAATGGCCTTTATTAAAGTACGTCACAATAACACTGATAGCTTGCTTAAATGAAACTGATTTTCAAAATGATATTGCTATTGCTCGCTAGATAGCGTCTTAAATCCAACTGATTATCGCGCCTCTACTGTTGCTGCCTTTTATACTCTCTGATTTCCTCGTTCGCATCTTCTAGGCGCTTCCATTTGCAGAATCTTCTAGTTAGCCTTCAGCTATCAAATTTCTCAGCTGTAACTACAGATGCACGATTTTATAGCTTCTCTCATTACATACTTTCGGGAGTATCTCAGATATATGCATGTGGTTGTGCGTTGCTTCTCCGCTGCGTCTACGTACATATGTGTAGACATAATGATTGGTTCGTTTATGTAGATACAAGTGACTGCCTTATTGTTGTTGTGACTTCATTTACTTAGCATCAGACTAGGGATGTGAGTATCACTTAGTGTCACTAATATTCGTCACACTGCCCTCCACCTAAGTCTGATCGTCCCGATCAGACAAATCTCTCGATCTAAACGCTGCCAGCCTTTCCAAATGAACCACTTTCATTTTGATTCGTGGTTTGCTAATGGTTTGTATGCGGTACACTACATCGTTGATCCGTTTTACAACTTTGTATGGGCCTTCCCAATTACACTGCAATTTCGGGGACAAACCTTTTTTTCGTTGTGGGTTGTATAACAGCACCAAATCTCCTTCCTGAAAACCTTCCGAATTAATTGCTTTATCGTATCTGGCTTTCATCGTGTCACTCATAATCTTTGCTCGTTGCCTTACAAGATCGTGTATCTCTCTCAGCTCTTCTTCCAAGACACCAGTGGATTTCTTGACATTTCTCTCCGCATCGGCATCTATCCCAAACTTCAAATCAGCTGGCATTCGAGGGTCATGCACTGCAGATCGGTAAGCCATCAAGAATAATGGTATGCGGGTATCCCACTCCTTATGGTACTTGTCTATTACTTTCCTTAAATGCTCCTCCAAGGTTCTATTGAAACGTTCCACCATACCATCGGACTGAGGATGCAATGCAGTTGCCCGTGATTTTCGAATGCCCAATGATTTACACATTTCCTGGAACACAGCTGATATGAAATTCCAGCCTTGGTCAGAATGTTGGTACCCCATACTTTGCAACCCAATTGTTTATAAACACTTCTGCTACTGTTTCTGCTTCTTGATTTGGGATTGGGTATACCTCTGGCCATTTGCTGAAATAATCCATAACCACCAGCACATATTTGTTTCCGCAGTTGCTACTAGGAAATGGACCTGCGACATCCATAGCGATCCTTTCAAATGGCGCACCTGAGTCATATTGCTTCATCTGGTCATGACTTCGTGTTTTGGGCTCTTTCGCTGCAAACCTCGCAGTCCGCAATCCACTCAGTGACCGACTGACGGCAACCAACCCAATAGAATCTCTGTTTAATCTTCTCGAGCGTCTTCGTTATTCCGAGATGACCTCCGCTTGGACCATTATGCAGCTTGCTGAGCACGTCAGGAATCCTCTTTCTGGGAACAACTATCAGTTTATTTTTTCTTTGACCATCCTCACTCTCCCATACTCGATGCAAGCAACCGGATATCAATTCTAAACTGTTCCACTGTGCCCAATATGACTTCGCAATGGGACTCTCTGCTGACATCTCCTCTCTGCTTGGTCTTTCGTTTCGTTCGAGCCGTTGCATAACATGTGACAGATCTGTATCTTCTAGCTGACACTTTCTTAGTTGTTCCTTGTCCCATTCATCCGTATACGTTATATTCATTAGCCGGACATCTATAATGTCTTCTTTAGCTTCGGCCTTTGAACAGTGCTTGCATTCCAAACTACATGGTCTTCGTGACATTGCATCGGCATTTCCATTGGTACTACCTTTTCGATGCTCAATGGAAAAGTCATAGCTTTGTAGTCGCTCGATCCACCGTGCCAATTGTCCTTCCGGATTGCGGAACTGCAGAAGCCATTTTAAAGCTGCGTGATCTGTCCTGGCACGGAATCGCTGGCCGTAGAGGTATTTGTGAAAATGTTTAATGCACTCTACCAATGACAACAGCTCTCTCCGCGTAACGCAGTAGTTCCTCTCTGGTTTTCCAATCGAGCGGCTGTAATATGCAACTACCCTCTTCTGTCTATCAACCAGTTGTGATAAAACGCCTTCTTCCATTCAAAAGCTTTATTTTTTCTTGTAAGCTCATGGAGGCTATGGGCTACGCTGGAAAAGTGTGGTACAAATCGGCGGTAATATGTGCACAGCCCAAGGAAACTTCTCAATTCATGTAGGTTCTGTGGTCTTGGCCAATCCTTTACAGCCTCTATCTTTTCGTTCGCAGTACAGATGCCTCTGTAGTTACCTTGTGACCCAGATAATTTATTTCCTTTTTAAACAGCGCACCCTTTTGGGGACTTAACTTCAGAACAGTGCCAGCTATTCTCTGGAAAACTTCCTCCAAGTTCTTAAGATGTTCATCAAATTTCTTGCCCAATACCATGATGTCGTCTAGGTACACCAAGCATGTTTTCCAATGTAGACCTTTCAGTGCCTGGTGCATGAGTCTCTCATAAGTAGCTGGTGCATTACAAAGTCCAAAAGGCGTCACTGTAAATTGCCAAAGACCATCACCGACACTGAAGGCTGTTTTCTCTTTATCTTCCTCCTTCACCTCAACTTGCCAGTAGCCGCTTTTCAAGTCCAGTGTGGAAAACCATTTCGTACCAGATAGCGAGTCCAGAGTGTCGTCAATTCTTGGCAATGGGTAGCTATCCTTTTTCGTAACGTCATTCAACTTGCTGCAGTCCACGCAAAACCTAATTTTTCCATCCTTCTTCTTTACAAGTACTACCGGTGAGCTCCATGGACTAGCTGATGGTTCGATGACGCCGCTGTCGCTCATTTCTTGTATGATTTAACTCACAACTTCACGCTTCGCCAATGGAACACTACGTGGAGCTAGACGGATCGGCCTCGCATATCCAGTGTCAATTTGATGTTTCACAACGTTGGTGCGACCTGGTTTGGAACCATCCTGGTAAAATATGTTCGCGTACTTTAGGAGCAGTTGTTTTGCCTTACTCTGATAGGCTTCCACTAGCCCCTGCGTCCATGCCGTGATGCCGTTTGAAAGATCAGTATTACTAGATGAAACGTGTTCCTGGAGCTGTTCACAGTTAATAACTACTTCAGCCTCTTGGCATCTTCCCAAAATAGCTCCTTGGGTCAAATTGAGTGGTGACTTGAACTCATTGAGTACTCTTGCCGTAATACGTCCATCTTGTTTTGTCATAGCCAGGGTCTTTCCTACAAGTATGTTCAGTGCTGATTTGTTTGCTGCTTCGACAACCCACAATTTGTTTGTCCCACAATCTCCATCAACCTTTGCCCAGATAACTGCTTCGGATTTGGGTGGTATTTGCTGACTCTCTTCCACCAGCACTCGTTTACTGCTGTAGCCGAAATTAAGTGGCACATCCATGTTCTTATATCGCATCGTCTTGCTTTGCATATCAATCTTGATCCCTTGGTCGATTAAGAAGTCCACTCCAATTATGATTTCATCAACAATCTCTGCCACTATAAAATTGTGTAGTACCGTGGCGTTCCCAATTGCTACTTCACATGCTACTTCTCCAATTACCTGGATGTCCTCTCCCGTGGCTGTACGTAGTCTTGCTCCAAGCAATGGTCTTATCTTCTTGTTGACTAAATGTGATCGAATGATAGAATGGGATGCACCCGTATCTACAGTCAATAACCGTTCGTTTCCATCCACATGTCCCCCGACAGTAAGATTGTTTGACCTTCTTCCAATTTGTGAGAGAGTATGGGGCATTCAATTTAGGGAGCCAGCTGTCGCCCCTTGCGGCTGACTCGCTTTAGTTTAACGATTGATTGGTCTTGGAGATCTGATCATCTCCTTCAGCTCTGCGTTTACGACCACCCTCATTGTTGGAACTGTTAGGGTTGGCGTTGCAATAACGCGCAATGTGCCCTGGCTTTCCACACATAAAGCATTTGACTGCATCATTATTCTTCTGCTGCGTACCCTTCAATGCTTCCAAAATTGTGTCTACCCACTCTGGTCTTTCTACTTCCACACGATGAGCCTTATATGCTGGTTTACTCAATAGGGAGGCATTTTCATGAGTCAATGCATGTGATACCGATTCAGCAAATGTCAGCTTTGGGTTTGCGTATGTAGCTCGCTTCGTTTCCACGTCCCGTATACCATTAATAAAACTCTGGATTTTAACCCTCTCGGTGTATTCCACGGGTGCGTCTGCATTTGCGAGATGAGCCAATCTTTCAACATCCGAGGCAACCTCCTGCAAAGTCTCATTCGATCTTTGGTGACGGTTTTGCAACTCAATTTGGTATATCTGTTTTCTATGCTCGCTTCCATAACGTCTCTCGACAGCGGCCATCAATGCTTCATAGTTCTTCCGTTATCCTTCGGGAATCGTCTGTAGGATTTCGGCTGCTGGCCCTCTCAATGTCACGAACAGAGCTGCAACTTTATCTTCAGCATTCCAGTTGTTCACTGCTGCGGTCTTCTCAAACTGTAGCTTAAAGACCTGAAAAGGAACAGAACCGTCAAAGGATGGTGTCTTTACCTTTGGATTGCTTGCTGAAACAGCCGGGCGATTTAGTTGTAATTGCTCCATACGACCTTTTAAATCATCGACTCCCTTGCTTCCTGTGCCTCCAGCTGCGAGGATATGCGAGTTTCTTATGCTTTCAACTGCTCAGCCATATGTCTTCTGTTCTTCTGTGTTTCCATCTTGGTTGTTATCTCTGTCGACATTTCTGAAATACGCGTTTCTTGTGCTTCAATCTTTGATGTTATACGGTTCTCCTGCGATTCTAGTTGTTTTTCCATCTTGGATGTTATGCGTGTCTCTTGCGATGCCAGTTGAGATGACATTTGTGACGACATTTCTGAAATGCGTGCCTCCTGTGCTTCCATCTTGGATGTTAAACGTGTCTCCTGCGATTCCAACTGAGATGCCACTGTCGATGTTTGAGCAGTTATTGCAGCCAATATCATGGTCAAGTCTGTGCTCGTAACTGTCTGCGATGTTTCGTTTTTCTCTTCAATTTTTGTTGTTGTCTCGTCGACATCAAGATGAAAGACATACTCTTCCACGTTAATTCCTTCTGCTTCCATTGCCTCTCGTAGTCGTGCCGGCAGTCGAGTTTAATGCCGGTTGTATTTAACCCACGGCTTTCCAACTCCTTCTTCAGTTGCTGGATCTTCAATTCACTGAACTTTGCCGTGTCCTTGTTGTCCTCTGGAATTTATTCAACAATTCCTCTTCCGACACCAATTGTAACGAATTTACTGCAAATCCTCTTATTCGCAACCTTCTACTAACGTTCGTATCGCTAAACTGTTGAATAAATAATTGCAATATTTAATAATGCAAAATGGCCTTTATTAAAGTACGTCACAATAACACTGATAGATTGCTTAAATGAAACTGATTTTCAAAATAATACTGATATTGCTCGCTAGATAGCGTCTTAAATCCAACTGATCATCGCGCCTCTACTGTTACTGCCTTTTATACTCTCTGATTTCCTCGTTCGCATCTTCTAGGCGCTTCCATTTCCAGAATCTACTAGTTAGCCATCAGCTATCAAATTTCTCAGCTGTATCTACAGATATACGATTTTATAGCTTCTCTCATTGCATACTTTCGGGAGTATTTCAGATATATGCATGTGGTTGTGCGTTGCTTCTCCGCTGCGTGTACATATATATGTGCAGACATAATGATTGATTCGTTTATGTAGATACAAGTGACTGTCCGCTTTATTGTTGTTGTGACTTCATTTACTTAGCATCAGACTAGAGATGTGAGTATCACTTAGTGTCACTAATATTCGTCACAATATATATTATGACTCAATAAGTGTATGAATTTAAAGTTGTCAATATTGTAAGTTTAATAAGATGTAATACGACCTCTCAAAGCTTCTATCTCGGCATCCATTTTGTCCTCGAGCTGTACAATTTTTGTATTCTGTGCTTCTAACTGCGAAGACATCTGTGCCACCTGCAATGATAAGCGCTCCTTTTGTGCTTCCATCTTAGATGTAATCTGTGTCGACATTTCTGAAATACGCGTTTCTTGCGCTTCAATCTTCGATGCTATTTCTGACGACATTTCTGCAATACGTGTCTTCTGTTCTTCCATCTTAGATGTTATTCGTGTCTCCTGCGATTCCAGTTGAGATGACATTTGCGATGACATACGTGCCTCCTGTGCTTCCATCTTGGATGTTAGACGTGTCTCTTGCGATTCCAGTTGAGAAGCCACTGTCGATGTTTGAGCAGATATTGCAGCCAAAATCATGTTCAAGTCTGTGCTCATAACTGTCTCTTCCATTTTTGTTGTTTCCTCGCCATCAAGATGAAAGACACACTCTTCCATGTCAATTCATTCTAATTCCATTGCCTGTCGTAGTCTTGCCTGAAGTTCGAGTTTATTGTCGGTTGTATTCAATCCACGGGCTTCCAACTCCTTTTTCAGTTGCTGGAACCTTAATTCACTTAACTTTGCCATGTCCTTGTTGTGCTTTGCCATTTATTCAACAATTCCTCTTCTGATACCAATTGTAACGAATTTACTTGCAAATCTTCTTATTTGCCCTTCTGCTAAGTTCGAATCACTAAACTGTTGAATAAATAACTCCAATATTCAATAATGGAAAAATGGCCTTTATTAAAGTACTTCACAATAACACTTATACTTTGCAACGAATAGCTTGCTTAATAACCAAACTGATTGATAGCTCAAATGAAACTTCTCTTCGCCTCTACTGTCGCGCCTTTTTTACTTTTTGATTTCTCATTGCATACTTCCAGGCTTTTCTATTCCAGAACTTACTAGTTAGTTTCAGCTACAAAATCGCCAGCCACAACTACGTTTATAACTTCCCATTTGAGTAATACTTGCACAAATTATTGCCCTCTCTTGTGACAACTCAGATAAGATATGTGCATGTGTTTGTGCATTGGTTCTCCGCTGCTCGTATACGTACATATGTGTAGACGCAATTATTGATTAGTTTATGTAGATACATAATGATTGAATTATTGACGTGAATTCACGTCTCTGCTTAGCATCGGCCTGGAGATGGCCCCTTAGTGTTGCTAATATTCGTAACAATACATATAGATATGAGGCTTACCTGGAGATTTTAGATAATCCTAGTTGGGGCGACCCCCTTGTGGTTGTCCGGCGGTAATGGCGCTTTGACGGCGGGGTGGTGATGCTGGAATTTCTGGTGGCTGACAATATTGTGGCTCTTTGCACAACTGATAACTTCCCCAATGTTGGCAGATCACCGAATGCGTATCAGGAAGCCTTTATATTAAGTTCCAGCTCCTTGAATTTTTATCAGCACTTCTTGCGTGTACGGTTTTACAGCTCTTATTTTAATATTCTATGCACATTTGATAGTGTGGCACTGCGATCTTTCGGTCGTCTGCGTATGGTTTAAGATCTTTCCAATAGCCGTCGCGGCGCAATAAAATTCAACTTTTCAAAGTTTATAGTATAATTTATTTGACTAACTTGTAATTAACACAAAGTGCACACGCGAGTGTAAAACTTCGAAATATTATTTAGCAAATTGGCGAAAACTGTATGCTGATTTAAAGAATTGCAGCAGTGGCAAACTACAATGATTTTGAAATTATAATCGTATTTGTGTAGTACAATTTGTATGATATTTTATAAAGATTTCAGGACTCCGAATTAGCAAACTACATTAACTTTGCACAAAAGGAAAATTTAGCACGAAAAAAAGGTTCGGAATTGGCAAAGATGACAATAATAAAATTTTATATATACATAAAAGGTGGTCGTTTTTTGACAGATTGCGATCATGTACTTGCGGCGAATTCGATTTGGTGGATTTTTGCGCGGTGGAGGCTGCCACACGGCCATGAGGATTCCCAATAGGGAATTCAAAGGTAAATATAATGCATTGATTCTAGGGATACTTCAATATAAACATACAATTCAATAATCGAATATAATGCCAAGTACGGGTTATATATATAAATTCATAGAGATACGTATAAAAAAAGGAGGGAGATGGGACGGGTGACAGCCTACGCCACGTAAACAACATATAAACAATGCACAGTATTGCATTTCATGTGGTATTCACTGAAATGAGTAATGAGTTGGTGCCACAGCAACATCAACAAAGGAGCATAAGAAAAGAAGACGGCGGGATACCATAAATCCGCCGGAGTTGCTTGCTTCCATTTAGCAAAGCAATTTTCTGGCGGCCAAGTCGAGTGGAATTCGTATTTCGTCATATGCCAAAATCTATTTAAGCCTTCTTAAAAAATCCTCGCAAAATTTTTGGAAGGCTGCATCGAATATACCAAGAGTTCTTCCTTTGCTTATGATACACTTTTCGACTTAAAATAAAGAATATTGTGGTAGAATGTACATATTTTATCGCAAATTCGAACAAATAAGTGTTTTTAATTAAAAGAACCAATTTACTTTAGCTATTTAGATGCATTCCCTTTAATTTAACACAGTAAAAACCTTCTATGAAAGGGCAGAGAAATCTCCCTCTCACTCACATTCATAATACCTACTTTTCTCCCATAACCATTTTCCGCTTTTTCGAACATTGTTCAGAATAAGTGGAAAGGGGGAAGTGAAAAAACTCACAAGGAATTTTTATTTAGAATACGAGGAATGGAAGAAGGGAAAAAACTCGCACGGAATTTTTGTTTAGAATTGGGCTGTTTGTTTTTCGTATTTTCAAAAATAAATCAGAATCCTGATGAAGACGCGAACATGCGTCGAAACGCGTTGATTGAAATGAAAAATAATAGATTTCGTTGAAATGAATCGGTCGAACAGCAACAAGAAGTTTAACTAAAATATTTGGCCCTACAAAATTATTTATGAAAATTTTCATTTGTCAGAAAAAATATAGAAAAAAAACGGCCAAATGTCAAAAAACCTAAAGAAATGGAAGAGGAATCCAACGCCGCAAACTTGGGAACTATTTCGCTCAAAAGCCCCTCAAATATTCTTTGGCGAAACCTGAAGAGCTTGCGGGTATATTGCCGTGATGTCTCCGTCTGTAAGCTGATCGCAGATTTGCTCAGTAATACCTTTATTAAAGGTTACTTTCCTTCTGCCAGCGAAGCCTCGCCCATTTCATGTAATTCGTCTGTTTATGTTGGCTCACCGTTCAAATTTGTCTCTGTATCCGAGTGAAATGTGATTAGATCAGTTCTAAAAATTAAATGTAAAGCTACTGGTGAGGATGCTATACCAATCAAATTTATTAAGATTGCAGTAACGAAATGTGGGTGGCCTAAGCGTACATGCCCCATGGGGACGTAGAGGGACCACCACCTGCGATACTCTGCGAAATCACCGCTGAAGCAAGGCGGAGAGGTGTTGGCGTGAACATAGGTGTTGATGCTAAAATGTCCACTATAGCATTTGGGGTAGCTCGGATACGAACACCAGAGGTGAGTCTTTATTTGATTTTATTGTAGATGAGGGACTTTGTATATGTAATAGGGGGAATGAACCGACTTTTATTACTGCGGTAAGGGAGGAGGTCCCGGACCTCACCCTGGTTAGTAGAGAACTCGAAGATCGTATATCTGGCTGGATGGCTCTCAACATCACCGATACATTCAGTTCTCGGTGAACGAAGAGCGTCCCGGTAAAATATCTTTCAGGAACCCTAAAAATACTAACTCGGACTTGTATTGTAGGAAGCTGGAGAGCTATTGCCTGCGGCGCCTACCATTAGTTCGGACCTGTCCGAATCTAAGATAGACGTTCTGGTGGAAAACTTCACCTCGGCAAGCAATAGCGCCTTTCAACTGTCCTGTCCGTTGAAAACTTACAGGGGGAAGGGCAAGCCGCCCTGGTGGTCTGATTCTCTTGACGACCTAAGAGCATCCAGTAGGTGGCTCTTCAACAGAGCCAGGAGGAGTAAATTACCCTCGGACTGGGAGCTCTATAAGGTGAGTCTGGGGATTTATAAATATGAAATAAGGATAGCCAAACGAGATTCATGGCGAAGCTTCTGCGAAAACGTAGAGGCTGCAATGAATCCGCGAGACTTAGAAAAATACTCTCTAGGAATTAGTGATGGAACGATATTTCGCTATTGGTGATTGCATCGCCGCTATTGACAAATCGCTAATAGCTATAGCTATTGCAATCCAAATATATCAGTGATTGGCGATTTTCCTTCATTCCATTCTTTTGAATGAAAATCACCTCTCGCAGAATATCGCCAATAGCGATTGGCGATTTTCCTTCAGCATGGAATTCTAATACTAATAGTGATAGCAGCAATGCAATCATCGATAGTGAAATATCGTCCATCAATTCTCATCTGTGTGCTTTACTTTCCGACTGAGTAAAAAAGTTTATTGGATACAAAAAGGAATAATTTTCTCGAAAATTGGAAAAAATAGCTATTATTGAAAAATCGGGATAGTTGTCTTAAAGCGGAGTCATTGGTGCCGTTTGTCGTATCGCTGTAGTCATAACCCTAACGTAATCAGCTGTTTATCGTTACGGCGGAAACCCAAAAACCAATTGGTTGGCTACGATACGGTTACGACTTTAGCGGCACCAATAACACTGGTCGACGGCCAAAATTTACCAGAGACGCCGTTATGAAATTCGTGTGTAAAACCACCCCCTGATTTCGAAAATTGAGTTCGTTTTTGATTCTATGGTACCGTTTTTGAGATATTTGCAATTCACCGTTATTCAAAAAAACCAAAAGATGGCTCATTTTAATTACGTATATCTCACGAACGGGTTAAGGAATTGCAAAATTACAGAATCGGAAAGACGATGAAATTTGCTATAAATGTATCATACATTATTTTTTGCTCAACCAGATAGTTTTCGAGTTATTACCTTATCATTTCAGATTTTTGTTTCTTTTTATGAAAAAATATGAAAAGAATTACTTTTTGCGAGGGCAGCATTCCAAACCCACAACTTTTTTCCAGATAATTTTTCTACACGTAAAGCTCTGTTTAATTAGAAAAAAGATGAGCTATCACCGAAGAAATCGATGCAAAACTACGTAAGTTATAAGCGATCAAATAAAAATACCCAGGTTGCGCAATTTCAACGTATACCTCAAAACGTATGTATGGTATAAAGAAGAGTGAAATATCTAGCTGTGCTCTGTTTCTATTTAGTTAAAAGTTCAATTTATGAATGAAATTACCAATATTTTTAACTTTTTTTTAAATTTATTTATGTTTATACTGGTGTAGCCACTTTGTAGACCGCATAGCATTGCAACGACTTTGAGATCAGAACATATTTTCCAATCATGCTATTCATATTTGATAAATTTGAGTAGTTTTTGCATTTCCTCGTAGGTTTCCTTTGTATTTACTGCATGTGCGATCGGGATAGAAGGCTTTTTGTTACCAATATTCAATAATATAGCCTTCAAACTCAGTTTATTGCTGTCTATGAACAATCGCCACTATTTTGAATCATATGTTTGACCAAACTCTTTGAAAAAACCAGGAATGTCGTTGCAGTAGCATATACTGTCTTTCTTGGTATAGTGTTTGGAAAATGGTTCGTGACGAGTTCTACAATATATCACCTTAACATCAGATGACACAAATTCAAATTTTTGCATACGAGAAGTGTGGATCTCGACCTTTTCCTTGGATAGTTCCAAATCTCTTATCAAATCATTAAGTTGTGCTTGTGACAGAACGTTTCTCTTGATTCCACGCACTCAGATATTACTGTTGACAATGGAACTGGATCCGCAACTGCCGTTGAATGTAGTACTAGCAATGTCACTGTAGGTACGCTGGCATAGGTCTCTTCTTGATCTTCCAACGCCAAGTACTTTTGTTTGACAAATATAACACTCTATTGAATGGCAAGTAGGTTCTCTCCATATCATTGGTGTATCAAATTTTATTTGTTGTCCTGATTCCGATTGAATCAATTCTACTTGACACGATGTACACAAGGTGTTCGGTGTCCATGGTTTTTCAGCATTTTTAGGCTCAATGCCAAAATACTTGGAGTATAAAGTTTTGATATGATCTGAGAACACTCGTCGTCGCCTTATGATAGTATATTGGCCACACATAAAACAGAACATATCTGGATCGTTATTACACTCAAATTCTCGCGTCCTTTTACTCGTTTTATTTCTTTTAATAAATCACGGTTTTGAAATTTGACTTATGAACTGAACTATCTCCGGCGAGCCTTGCAGATGTTATGAAGTTTCAAGGCGCATTAACTCAGAACAAGAATAAAATTGAAAAAATCAAATCTTACCTAGGCAGAAAGGTTCCTTTTTATACGAAAGAAAATACTACCTGCTTTAGATGTAGGCTTTAAAAATTTTCTGTGTCTTATAATTTTGAAAATCTACCTGCATACTTACCCATAAGTGAAGGAAATACTTGTTTATAACTACATGCCTACAGCAGGTTTCGAACCCAACCTTTCTTCCTTTCGATGCAACCACTCTACCTACTATAAAACAATTCGAGTATTAAAAGTACTATTTGATTTATTTAAAGAAAGAGTATTATCATTGTTATGGTGTTATTCGTTTATCGGGATAGTATCCCATTTGCACTTTATACCTTTAATATATGTATGTATACATACATTGAAGTTGCGCAACCTGGGTATTTTTATTTGATCGCTTATAACTTACGTAGTTTTGCATCGATTTTCTTCGATGATAGCTTATCTTTTTTCTAATTAAACAGAGCTTTACGGAGAGAAAAAATATCTGGAAAAAAATTTGTGCTTTTGGAATGCTGCCCTCGCAAAGAGTAATTTTTTTCATATTTTTTCATAAAAAGAAACAAAAATCTGAAATGATAAGCTAATATCTCGAAAACTATCTGGTTGAGCAAAAAACGATGTATAATGCATTTATAGCAAATTTTATTGTCTTTCCGATTCTGTAAACTGCTTTACAATTGCTTCACTTGTTCGTGAGATAGACGTAATTAAACGGAGCCATCTTTTTGGTTTTTTCGAATAACGGTAAATTGCAAATATCTCAAAAACGGTACCATAGAATCAAAAATGAACTCAATTTTCGAAATCATGGCGTGATTTTACATACGAAATTCATAACGGCGTTTCTGGTAAAGAGAAAAAGTGGAAATTCGTGGTCCAGTGTAATCAATTGCATTGATTTCCATAAGGTTGGTCAATCAGCTGTTATAAGGTTGCCGATACGGTTACCGATAAAGCACCAATGTCTGCAGCTTTAGCGGCACCAATAATCGATTGCATTGATTCCCATAAGGTTGGTCGAATCATCTGTTGTAGGGTTACCGATACGGTTACCGATAACGCACCAATGTCTGCAGCTTAAAGAACTGCACAACGAAAAAAAATTCTCGTCAACATATAGTGGTAAATAATAAGGGCTGTTTTTTTTTTTTTATTTCAGTTATTTCATTACGCGTATATAATAATACCGGATGAAGATCGAATAAAATTCGGATTATTTGGCCAGCTCGAAAGCTACAACGCCAACGCCAATTCTTTAATGTCCTTTTATAATTGAAGTTTCAATTTGCTTTAAGGAAAATTCGAGAATTTCCTTCTATATAAATTTGTATTGTTCTCCTTATGTGGCCAACCACCATGTTTTTTCACTTCGTGTATTGTTCTCCATATGTGGCTAGACGCCATGTTTTTTCATTTTCCCGTTATGTTAAATTTCGAGAATTTTCTTTGTATAAATTTATATTGTTTTCCATATGTGGCTAGACGCCATGTTTTTTCGATTTTTTGATTCCTGTTAGGCATGCAAGAATACCACCCTAACTCCGGTCAGGGAGGTATCGCATCTCCCAACTCCGCCAAAACGCCCGAGGGTGGCACCGAAGCCAACCTTGAGGCCTATTTGAGTTTTCCACTCAACGCAAAAAAGCCCGAAAATTGACGTTGAGCCGAGGATGACACCGTACAACCGCTCGCGAGAAAAGACAAGATCGGAATACCAGGGCTGTTTTTGTGCAGAGAAATTATGGAAACGGCGAACGGAACAAACAAACTTGTGCAACAACAATTTCGACGACGAAGTGATGTGCAATAATTGCAAAAAATGGTTTTGCAATGGGCGTGGAAGCACATCTGGATCCCAAATTGTTAATCATTCGGTGAGGGCTAAACATAGGGAAGTCACCCTACATTCTGAAGGTCCACTTGGAGGCACAGTACTAAAATGTTACTCGTGTGACGTACGTAATGTATTTGTATTAGGATTCATTCCAGCAAAGGCTGATTCTTTTGTAGTGTTGTTATGCCGGTAAGCTGAAAATTAAGTAAATATTAACAAGTAAGGAAGGCTAAGTTCGGGTGTAACCGAACATTACATACTCAGTTGAGAGCCATGGAGACAAAATAAGGAAAATCACCATGTAGGAAAATGAACCTAGGGTAACCCTGGAATGTAGTTGTATGACATGTGTATCAAATGGAAGGTATTAAAGAGTATTTTAAGAGAGAGTAGGCCATAGTTCTATGGATGGACGCCATTTAGGGATATCCCCATAAAGGTGGACCAGGGCTGACTCTAGAATTTGTTTGTACGATATGGGTATCAAATGAAAGGTGTTACTGAGCATTTTAAGAGGGAGCGGGCCTTAGGTCTATCGGTGGACGCCTTTTCGAGATATCGCCATTAAGGTGGGCCAGGGGTGACTCTAGAATGTGTTTGTACGATATGGGTATCAAATGAAAGGTGGTAACGAGTATTTTAAAAGGGAATGGGCTTTAGTTCTATAGGTGAACGCCTTTTCGAGAAATCGCCATAAAGGTGGACCAGGGGTGACTCTAGAATATGTTTGTACGATATGGGTATCAAATGAAAGGTGTTAATGAGTATTTTCAAAGGGAGTGGTCCTTAGTTCCGTAGGTGGACGCCGTTTCGAGATATCGCCATAAAGGTGGACCAGGGGTGACTCCAGAATGTGTTTGTACGATATGGGAATCAAATGAAAGGTGTTACTGAGCATTTTAAGAGGGAGTGGGCATTAGGTCTATAGGTGGACGCCTTTTCGAGATGTCGCCATTAGGGTCGGCCAGAGGTGACTCTAGAATGTTTGTACGATATGGGTATCAAACGAAAGGTGTTACTGAGCATTTTAAAAGGGAGTGGGCATTAGGTCTATAGGTGGACGCCTTTTCGAAATATCGCCATTAGGGTGGGCCAGTGGTGACTCTAGAATGTGTTTCTACGATATGGGTATCAAATGAAAGGTGGTAATGAGTATTTTAAAAATCCTTAGTTCTATAGGTGGAAGCCTTTTCGAGATATCGCCATAAAGGTGGACCAGGGGTGACTCTAGAATGTTTGTACGATATGGCTATCAAACGAAAGGTGTTACTGAGCATTTTAAGAGGGAGTGGGCATTAGGTCTATGGGTTGACGCCTTTTCGAGATATCGCCATTAGGGTGGGCCAGGGGTGACTCTAGAATGTTTGTACGATATGGGTATCAAACGAAAGGTGTTACTGAGCATTTTAAGAGGGAGTGGGCATTAGGTCTATAGGTGGACGCCTTTTCGAGATATCGCCATTAGGGTGGGCCAGGGGTGACTCTAGAATGTTTGTACGATATGGGTATCAAACGAAAGGTGTTACTAAGCATTTTAAGTGGGAGTAGACATTAGGTCTATAGGTGGACACCTTTTCGAGATATCGCCATTAGGGTGGGCCAGGGGTGACTCTAGAATGTTGTACGATATGGGTATCAAACGAAAGGTGTTACTGAGTATTTTAGGAGGGGGTGGGCATTAGGTCTATAGGTGGACGCCTTTTCGAGATATCGCCATTAGGGTGGGCCAGGGGTGACTCTAGAATGTTTGTACGATATGGGTATCAAACGAAAGGTGTTACTGAGCATTTTAAGAGGGAGTGGGCATTAGGTCTATAGGTGGACGCCTTTTTGAGATGTCGCCATTAGGGTGGGCCAGGGGTGACTCTAGAATGTTTGTACGATATGGGTAAATAACGAAAGGTGTTACTGAGCATTTTAAGAGGGAGTGGGCATTAGGTCTATAGGTGGACGCCTTTTCGAGATATCGCCATTAGGGTGGGCCAGGGGTGACTCTAGAATGTGTTTGTACGATATGGATATCAAAGTAAAGGTATTAATGAGGGTTTTAAAAGCGAGTGGCCCTTAGATGTATATGTGAAGGCGTTTTCGCGATATCGACCAAAATGTGGACCAAGTGATCCAGAAAATCATCTGTCGGGTACTGCTAATTTATTTATATATGCAATACCACTAACAGTATTCCTGCCAAGATTCCAAACGCTGTTGATTTCGCCTTGTAGAACTTTTTCATTTTCTTCTACTTAATATGATAGGTGTCACACCCATTTTACAAAGTTTTTTCCAAAGTTATATTTTGCGTCAATAAACCAATCCAATTACCATGTTTCATCCCTTTTTTCGTATTTGGTATAGAATTATGGCATTTTTTTCATTTTTCGTAATTTTCGATATCGATAAAGTGGGTGTGGTTATCGTCGGATTTCGGCCAATTTTTATACCAAGATAAAGTGAGTTCAGATAAGTACGTGGACTAAGTTTAGTAAAGATATATCGGTTTTTGCTCAAGTTATTGTGTTAAGGGACGAGAGGAAGGCCAGACGGTGGACTGTGTATAAAAACTGCGCGTGGCTTCCACCGATTTCGCCCATTTTCAGAGAAAACAGTTACCGTCATAGAATCTATGCCGCTACCAAATTTAAGAAGGATTGGTAAATTTTTGTTCGACTTATGGCATTAAAAGTATTCTAGACAAACTAAATGAAAATGGGCGGAGCCACACCCATTTTGAAATTTTCTTTTATTTTTGTATTTTGTTGCATCATATCATTACTGGAGTTGAATTTTGACTTAACTTACTTATATACAGTAAAGATATTAAATTTTTTGTTAAAATTTGAATTAAAAAAAAATTTTTTTAAAAAGTGGGCGTGTTCTTCATCCAATTTTGCTAAATTTTATTTAGCACACATATAGTAATAGTAGTAACGTTCCTGCCAAATTTCATCATGATATCTTCAACGACTGCCAAATTACAGCTTGCAAAACTTTTAAATTACCTTCTTGTAAAAGTGGGCGGTGCCACGCCCATTGTCCAAAATCTTACTAATTTTCTATTCTGCGTCATAATGTCAACCCATCTACCAAGTTTCATCGCTTTATCCCTTTGGGAATGAATTATCGCATTTTTCGGTTTTTCGAAATTTTCGATATCGAAAAAATGGGCGTGGTTATAGTCCGATATCGTTCATTCTAAATAGCGATCTGGGATGAGTGCCCAGGAATCTACATACCAAATTTCATCAAGATACCTCACAATTTATTCAAGTTATCGTGTTAAGGGACAGACGGACGGACGGATTTTTTTCGATACTGATTATTTTGATATATGGAAGTCTATATCTATCTCGATTCCTTTATACCTGTACAACCAACCGTTATCCAATCAAAGTTAATATACTCTGTGAGCTCTGCTGAACTGAGTATAAAAAGTGAATCTATTAAACGAATAAATTAAAATTTTAGTGAACCATGTGCAGCGCAAAACTCTTTGAAAGATATGAATTGGGATCAAGAACAATGGAAGCCACTTATAACTGGGGCCCTATTCAGTAACTATGAGTTTTGAAATGTACATTTCTGTTTCATACAAATTATATGAAGAACAAGTAAGGAAGGTTAAGTTCGGGTGTAACCGAACATTACATACTCAGTTGAGAGCTATGGTGACAACATAAGGGAAAATAACCATGTAGGAAAATGAGCCGAGGGAAACCCTAGAATGTGTTTGTATGACATGCGTATCAAATGAAAGGCATTAAAGAGTATTTTATGAGGGAGTGGGCCATAGTTCTATAGGTGGACGCCATTTAGGGATATAGCCATAAAGGTGGATCAGGGTTGACTCTAGAATGCGTTTGTACGATATGGGTATCAAATGAAAGGTATTAATGAGTATTTTAAAATGGCGTGGACCTAAGTTCTATAGATGGACGCCTTTTCGAGATATCGCCGTAAAGATGGACCAGGGGTGACTCTAGAATGCGTTTGTACGATATGGGTATCAAATGAAAGGTGTTAATGAGCATTTTAAAAGGGAGTAATCCTTAGTTCCATTGGTGGACGCCGTTTCGAGATATCGCCATAAAGGTGGGCCAGGGGTGACTCTAGAATTCGTTTGTGAAAGATGGGTATCAAACGAAAGGAGCTAATGAGTATTTTAAGAGGGAGTGGGCCTTAGTTCTATAGGTGGACGCATTTTCGAGGTATCGCAATAAAGGTGGACCAGGGGTGACTCTAGACTTTGTTTGTACGATATGGGTATCAAATGAAAGGTGTTAATCATTATTTTAAAAGGGCGTGGGGCTTAGTTCTATAGGTGGACCCCTTTTCGAGATATCGCCATAAAGGTGGACCAGGGGTGACTCTAGAATTCGTTTGTGCAATATGGGTATCAAACAAAAGGAGTTAATGAGTATTTTAAGAGGGAGTGGGCCTTAGTTCTATAGGTGGACGCATTTTCGAGGTATCGCAATAAAGGTGGACCAGGGGTGACTCTAGACTTTGTTTGTACGAAATGGGTATCAAATGAAAGGTGTTAATGAGTATTTTTAAAAGCGAGTGGGCCTTCGTTTTATAGGTGTTCGCCTTTTCGAGATATCGCCATAAAGGTGGACCAGGGGTGACTTTAGAATTTGTTTGTATGATATGGGTATCAAATGAAAGGTGTTAATGAATATTTTAAAAGGGCGTGGGGCTTAGTTCCATAGGTGGACGCCGTTTCGAGATATCGCCATAAAGGTGGGCCAGGGGTGACTCTAGAATTCGTTTGTGCAATATGGGTATCAAACGAAAGGAGTTAATGAGTATTTTAAGAGGGAGTGGGCCTTTCTGGACCAGGGGTGACTCTAGACTTTGTTTGTACGATATGGATATCAAATGAAAGGTGTTAATGAGTATTTTTAAAAGGGAGTGGGCCTTCGTTCTATAGGTGTTCGCCTTTTCGAAATATCGCCATAAAGGTGGACCAGGGGTGACTCTAGAATGAGTTTGTACGATATGGGTATCAAATTAAAGGTATTAATGAGAGTTTTAAAAGGGAGTGGTGGTAGTTGTATATGTGAAGGCGTTTTCCAGATATCGACCAAAATGTGGACCAGGGTGACCCAGAACATCATCTGTTGGATACCGCTAATTTATTTATATATGTAATACCTGCCAAGATTTTAAGGGTTTTTTATTTCGCCCTGCAGAACTTTTTCATTTTCTTCTACTTAATATGGTAGGTGTCACAACCATTTTATAAAGTTTTTTCTAAAGTTATATTTCGCGTCAATAAAACAATCTAATTATCTTACCATATTTCATCCCTTTTTTCGTATTTGGTATAGAATTATGGCATTTTTTTATTTTTCGTAATTTTCGATATCGAAAAAGTGGGCGTGGTCATAGTCGGATTTCGTTCATTTTTCATACCAAGATAAAGTGGGTTCAGATAAGTACGTGAACTGAGTTTAGTAAAGATATATCGATTTTTGCTCAAGTTATCGTGTTAACGGCCATGCGGAAGGACAGACGGACGACTGTGTATAAAAACTGGGCGTGACATCAACCGATTTCGCCCATTTTCACAGAAAACAGTTAACACCATAAAATCTATGACCCTACCAAATTTCAAAAGGATTGGTTAATTTTTGTTCGACTTATGGCGTTAAAAGTATCCTAGACAAATTAAATGAAAAAGGGCGGAGCCACGCCCATTTTTAAATTTTCTTTTATTTTTGTATTTTGTTGCACCATATCATTACTGGAGTTGAATCTTGACATAATTTACTTATATACTGTAAAGATATTAAATTTTTTGTTAAAATTTTACTTTAAAAAAAAATTTTTTTTTAAAGTGGGCGTGGTCCTTCTCCGATTTTGCTAATTTTAATTAAGCGTACATATAGTAATAAGAGTAACGTTCCTGCCAAATTTCATCATGATATCTTCAACGACTGCCAAATTACAGCTTGCAAAAGTTTTAAATTACCTTCTTTTAAAAGTGGGCGGTGCCACGCCCATTGTCCAAAATTTTACTAATTTTCTATTTTGCGTCATAAGTTCAACTCATCTACCAAGTTTCGTCGCTTTATCGGTCTTTTGTAATGAATTATCGCACTTTTTCGGTTTTTCGAAATTTTCGATATCGAAAAAGTGGGCGTGGTTATAGTCCGATATCGTTCATTTTAAATAGCGATCTGAGATGAGTGCTCAGGAACCTACATACCAAATTTCATCAAGATACCTCAAAATTTACTCAAGTTATCGTGTGAAAGGTGTTAATGAGCATTTTAAAAGGGAGTAATCCTTAGTTCCATTGGTGGACGCCTTTTCGAGATATCGCCATTAGGGTGGGCCAGGGGTGACTCTAGAATGTGTTTGTACGATATGGGTATCAAACGAAAGGTGTTACTGAGCATTTTAAGAGGGAGTGGGCATTAGGTCAATAGGTGGACGCCTTTTCGAGATATCGCCATTAGGGTGGGCCAGGGGTGACTCTAGAATGTTTGTACGATATGGGTATCAAACGAAAGGTGTTACTGAGCATTTTAAGTGGGAGTAGGCATTAGGTCTATAGGTGGACACCTTTTCGAGATATCGCCATTAGGGTGGGCCAGGGGTGACTCTAGAATGTTTGTACGATATGGGTATCAAACGAAAGGTGTTACTGAGTATTTTAGGAGGGAGTGGGCATTAGGTCTATAGGTGGACGCCTTTTCGAGATATCGCCATTAGGGTGGGCCAGGGGTGACTCTAGAATGTTTGTACGATATGGGTATCAAACGAAAGGTGTTACTGAGCATTTTAAGAGGGAGTGGGCATTAGGTCTATAGGTGGACGCCTTTTTGAGATGTCGCCATTAGGGTGGGCCAGGGGTGACTCTAGAATGTTTGTACGATATGGGTAAATAACGAAAGGTGTTACTGAGCATTTTAAGAGGGAGTGGGCATTAGGTCTATAGGTGGACGCCTTTTCGAGATATCGCCATTAGGGTGGGCCAGGGGTGACTCTAGAATGTGTTTGTATGATATGGATATCAAAGTAAAGGTATTAATGAGGGTTTTAAAAGCGAGTGGCCCTTAGATGTATATGTGAAGGCGTTTTCGCGATATCGACCAAAATGTGGACCAGGTGATCCAGAAAATCATCTGTCGGGTACTGCTAATTTATTTATATATGCAATACCACTAACAGTATTCCTGCCAAGATTCCAAACGCTGTTGATTTCGCCTTGTAGAACTTTTTCATTTTCAATATGATAGGTGTCACACCCATTTTACAAAGTTTTTTCCAAAGTTATATTTTGCGTCAATAAACCAATCCAATTACCATGTTTCATCCCTTTTTTCGTATTTGGTATAGAATTATGGCATTTTTTTCATTTTTCGTAATTTTCGATATCGATAAAGTGGGTGTGGTTATCGTCGGATTTCGGCCAATTTTTATACCAAGATAAAGTGAGTTCAGATAAGTACGTGGACTAAGTTTAGTAAAGATATATCGGTTTTTGCTCAAGTTATTGTGTTAAGGGCCGAGAGGAAGGCCAGACGGTGGACTGTGTATAAAAACTGGGCGTGGCTTCCACCGATTTCGCCCATTTTCAGAGAAAACAGTTACCGTCATAGAATCTATGCCGCTACCAAATTTAAGAAGGATTGGTAAATTTTTGTTCGACTTATGGCATTAAAAGTATTCTAGACAAACTAAATGAAAATGGGCGGAGCCACGCCCATTTTGAAATTTTCTTTTATTTTTGTATTTTGTTGCATCATATCATTACTGGAGTTGAATTTTGACTTAACTTACTTATATACAGTAAAGATATTAAATTTTTTGTTAAAATTTGAATTAAAAAAATTTTTTTTTAAAAAGTGGGCGTGTTCTTCATCCAATTTTGCTAAATTTTATTTAGCACATATATAGTAATAGTAGTAACGTTCATGCCAAATTTCATCATGATATCTTCAACGACTGCCAAATTACAGCTTGCAAAACTTTTAAATTACCTTCTTGTAAAAGTGGGCGGTGCCACGCCCATTGTCCAAAATCTTACTAATTTTCTATTCTGCGTCATAATGTCAACCCATCTACCAAGTTTCATCGCTTTATCCGCCTTTGGGAATGAATTATCGCATTTTTCGGTTTTTCGAAATTTTCGATATCGAAAAAATGGGCGTGGTTATAGTCCGATATCGTTCATTCTAAATAGCGATCTGAGATGAGTGCCCAGGAATCTACATACCAAATTTCGTCAAGATACCTCACAATTTATTCAAGTTATCGTGTTAACGGACAGACGGACGGACGGACGGACATGGCTCAATAAAATTTTTTTCGATACTGATTATTTTGATATATGGAAGTCTATATCTATCTCGATTCCTTTATACCTGTACAACCAACCGTTATCCAATCAACGTTAATATACTCTGTGAGCTCTGCTGAACTGAGTATAAAAAGTGAATCTATTAAACGAATAAATTAAAATTTTAGTGAACCATGTGCAGCGCAAAACTCTTTGAAAGATATGAATTGGGATCAAGAACAATGGAAGCCACTTATAACTGGGGCCCTATTCAGTAACTATGAGTTTTGAAATGTACATTTCTCTTTCATACAAATTATATGAAGAACAAGTAAGGAAGGTTAAGTTCGGGTGTAACCGAACATTACATACTCAGTTGAGAGCTATGGTGACAACATAAGGGAAAATAACCATGTAGGAAAATGAGCCGAGGGAAACCCTAGAATGTGTTTGTATGACATGCGTATCAAATGAAAGGCATTAAAGAGTATTTTATGAGGGAGTGGGCCATAGTTCTATAGGTGGACGCCATTTAGGGATATAGCCATAAAGGTGGATCAGGGTTGACTCTAGAATGCGTTTGTACGATATGGGTATCAAATGAAAGGTATTAATGAGTATTTTAAAATGGCGTGGACCTAAGTTCTATAGATGGACGCCTTTTCGAGATATCGCCGTAAAGATGGACCAGGGGTGACTCTAGAATGCGTTTGTACGATATGGGTATCAAATGAAAGGTGTTAATGAGCATTTTAAAAGGGAGTAATCCTTAGTTCCATTGGTGGACGCCGTTTCGAGATATCGCCATAAAGGTGGGCCAGGGGTGACTCTAGAATTCGTTTGTGAAAGATGGGTATCAAACGAAAGGAGCTAATGAGTATTTTAAGAGGGAGTGGGCCTTAGTTCTATAGGTGGACGCATTTTCGAGGTATCGCAATAAAGGTGGACCAGGGGTGACTCTAGACTTTGTTTGTACGATATGGGTATCAAATGAAAGGTGTTAATCATTATTTTAAAAGGGCGTGGGGCTTAGTTCTATAGGTGGACCCCTTTTCGAGATATCGCCATAAAGGTGGACCAGGGGTGACTCTAGAATTCGTTTGTGCAATATGGGTATCAAACAAAAGGAGTTAATGAGTATTTTAAGAGGGAGTGGGCCTTAGTTCTATAGGTGGACGCATTTTCGAGGTATCGCAATAAAGGTGGACCAGGGGTGACTCTAGACTTTGTTTGTACGAAATGGGTATCAAATGAAAGGTGTTAATGAGTATTTTTAAAAGGGAGTGGGCCTTCGTTTTATAGGTGTTCGCCTTTTCGAGATATCGCCATAAAGGTGGACCAGGGGTGACTTTAGAATTTGTTTGTATGATATGGGTATCAAATGAAAGGTGTTAATGAATATTTTAAAAGGGCGTGGGGCTTAGTTCCATAGGTGGACGCCGTTTCGAGATATCGCCATAAAGGTGGGCCAGGGGTGACTCTAGAATTCGTTTGTGCAATATGGGTATCAAACGAAAGGAGTTAATGAGTATTTTAAGAGGGAGTGGGCCTTTCTGGACCAGGGGTGACTCTAGACTTTGTTTGTACGATATGGATATCAAATGAAAGGTGTTAATGAGTATTTTTAAAAGGGAGTGGGCCTTCGTTCTATAGGTGTTCGCCTTTTCGAAATATCGCCATAAAGGTGGACCAGGGGTGACTCTAGAATGAGTTTGTACGATATGGGTATCAAATTAAAGGTATTAATGAGAGTTTTAAAAGGGAGTGGTGGTAGTTGTATATGTGAAGGCGTTTTCCAGATATCGACCAAAATGTGGACCAGGGTGACCCAGAACATCATCTGTTGGATACCGCTAATTTATTTATATATGTAATACCTGCCAAGATTTTAAGGGTTTTTTATTTCGCCCTGCAGAACTTTTTCATTTTCTTCTACTTAATATGGTAGGTGTCACAACCATTTTATAAAGTTTTTTCTAAAGTTATATTTCGCGTCAATAAAACAATCTAATTATCTTACCATATTTCATCCCTTTTTTCGTATTTGGTATAGAATTATGGCATTTTTTCATTTTTCGTAATTTTCGATATCGAAAAAGTGGGCGTGGTCATAGTCGGATTTCGTTCATTTTTCATACCAAGATAAAGTGGGTTCAGATAAGTACGTGAACTGAGTTTAGTAAAGATATATCGATTTTTGCTCAAGTTATCGTGTTAACGGCCATGCGGAAGGACAGACGGACGACTGTGTATAAAAACTGGGCGTGACATCAACCGATTTCGCCCATTTTCACAGAAAACAGTTAACACCATAAAATCTATGACCCTACCAAATTTCAAAAGGATTGGTTAATTTTTGTTCGACTTATGGCGTTAAAAGTATCCTAGACAAATTAAATGAAAAAGGGCGGAGCCACGCCCATTTTTAAATTTTCTTTTATTTTTGTATTTTGTTGCACCATATCATTACTGGAGTTGAATCTTGACATAATTTACTTATATACTGTAAAGATATTAAATTTTTTGTTAAAATTTTACTTTAAAAAAAAATTTTTTTTTAAAGTGGGCGTGGTCCTTCTCCGATTTTGCTAATTTTAATTAAGCGTACATATAGTAATAAGAGTAACGTTCCTGCCAAATTTCATCATGATATCTTCAACGACTGCCAAATTACAGCTTGCAAAAGTTTTAAATTACCTTCTTTTAAAAGTGGGCGGTGCCACGCCCATTGTCCAAAATTTTACTAATTTTCTATTTTGCGTCATAAGTTCAACTCATCTACCAAGTTTCGTCGCTTTATCGGTCTTTTGTAATGAATTATCGCACTTTTTCGGTTTTTCGAAATTTTCGATATCGAAAAAGTGGGCGTGGTTATAGTCCGATATCGTTCATTTTAAATAGCGATCTGAGATGAGTGCTCAGGAACCTACATACCAAATTTCATCAAGATACCTCAAAATTTACTCAAGTTATCGTGTGAAAGGTGTTAATGAGCATTTTAAAAGGGAGTAATCCTTAGTTCCATTGGTGGACGCCTTTTCGAGATATCGCCATTAGGGTGGGCCAGGGGTGACTCTAGAATGTGTTTGTACGATATGGGTATCAAACGAAAGGTGTTACTGAGCATTTTAAGAGGGAGTGGGCATTAGGTCAATAGGTGGACGCCTTTTCGAGATATCGCCATTAGGGTGGGCCAGGGGTGACTCTAGAATGTTTGTACGATATGGGTATCAAACGAAAGGTGTTACTGAGCATTTTAAGTGGGAGTAGGCATTAGGTCTATAGGTGGACACCTTTTCGAGATATCGCCATTAGGGTGGGCCAGGGGTGACTCTAGAATGTTTGTACGATATGGGTATCAAACGAAAGGTGTTACTGAGTATTTTAGGAGGGAGTGGGCATTAGGTCTATAGGTGGACGCCTTTTCGAGATATCGCCATTAGGGTGGGCCAGGGGTGACTCTAGAATGTTTGTACGATATGGGTATCAAACGAAAGGTGTTACTGAGCATTTTAAGAGGTAGTGGGCATTAGGTCTATAGGTGGACGCCTTTTTGAGATGTCGCCATTAGGGTGGGCCAGGGGTGACTCTAGAATGTTTGTACGATATGGGTAAATAACGAAAGGTGTTACTGAGCATTTTAAGAGGGAGTGGGCATTAGGTCTATAGGTGGACGCCTTTTCGAGATATCGCCATTAGGGTGGGCCAGGGGTGACTCTAGAATGTGTTTGTATGATATGGATATCAAAGTAAAGGTATTAATGAGGGTTTTAAAAGCGAGTGGCCCTTAGATGTATATGTGAAGGCGTTTTCGCGATATCGACCAAAATGTGGACCAGGTGATCCAGAAAATCATCTGTCGGGTACTGCTAATTTATTTATATATGCAATACCACTAACAGTATTCCTGCCAAGATTCCAAACGCTGTTGATTTCGCCTTGTAGAACTTTTTCATTTTCAATATGATAGGTGTCACACCCATTTTACAAAGTTTTTTCCAAAGTTATATTTTGCGTCAATAAACCAATCCAATTACCATGTTTCATCCCTTTTTTCGTATTTGGTATAGAATTATGGCATTTTTTTCATTTTTCGTAATTTTCGATATCGATAAAGTGGGTGTGGTTATCGTCGGATTTCGGCCAATTTTTATACCAAGATAAAGTGAGTTCAGATAAGTACGTGGACTAAGTTTAGTAAAGATATATCGGTTTTTGCTCAAGTTATTGTGTTAAGGGCCGAGAGGAAGGCCAGACGGTGGACTGTGTATAAAAACTGGGCGTGGCTTCCACCGATTTCGCCCATTTTCAGAGAAAACAGTTACCGTCATAGAATCTATGCCGCTACCAAATTTAAGAAGGATTGGTAAATTTTTGTTCGACTTATGGCATTAAAAGTATTCTAGACAAACTAAATGAAAATGGGCGGAGCCACGCCCATTTTGAAATTTTCTTTTATTTTTGTATTTTGTTGCATCATATCATTACTGGAGTTGAATTTTGACTTAACTTACTTATATACAGTAAAGATATTAAATTTTTTGTTAAAATTTGAATTAAAAAAATTTTTTTTTAAAAAGTGGGCGTGTTCTTCATCCAATTTTGCTAAATTTTATTTAGCACATATATAGTAATAGTAGTAACGTTCATGCCAAATTTCATCATGATATCTTCAACGACTGCCAAATTACAGCTTGCAAAACTTTTAAATTACCTTCTTGTAAAAGTGGGCGGTGCCACGCCCATTGTCCAAAATCTTACTAATTTTCTATTCTGCGTCATAATGTCAACCCATCTACCAAGTTTCATCGCTTTATCCGCCTTTGGGAATGAATTATCGCATTTTTCGGTTTTTCGAAATTTTCGATATCGAAAAAATGGGCGTGGTTATAGTCCGATATCGTTCATTCTAAATAGCGATCTGAGATGAGTGCCCAGGAATCTACATACCAAATTTCGTCAAGATACCTCACAATTTATTCAAGTTATCGTGTTAACGGACAGACGGACGGACGGACGGACATGGCTCAATAAAATTTTTTTCGATACTGATTATTTTGATATATGGAAGTCTATATCTATCTCGATTCCTTTATACCTGTACAACCAACCGTTATCCAATCAACGTTAATATACTCTGTGAGCTCTGCTGAACTGAGTATAAAAAGTGAATCTATTAAACGAATAAATTAAAATTTTAGTGAACCATGTGCAGCGCAAAACTCTTTGAAAGATATGAATTGGGATCAAGAACAATGGAAGCCACTTATAACTGGGGCCCTATTCAGTAACTATGAGTTTTGAAATGTACATTTCTCTTTCATACAAATTATATGAAGAACAAGTAAGGAAGGTTAAGTTCGGGTGTAACCGAACATTACATACTCAGTTGAGAGCTATGGTGACAACATAAGGGAAAATAACCATGTAGGAAAATGAGCCGAGGGAAACCCTAGAATGTGTTTGTATGACATGCGTATCAAATGAAAGGCATTAAAGAGTATTTTATGAGGGAGTGGGCCATAGTTCTATAGGTGGACGCCATTTAGGGATATAGCCATAAAGGTGGATCAGGGTTGACTCTAGAATGCGTTTGTACGATATGGGTATCAAATGAAAGGTATTAATGAGTATTTTAAAATGGCGTGGACCTAAGTTCTATAGATGGACGCCTTTTCGAGATATCGCCGTAAAGATGGACCAGGGGTGACTCTAGAATGCGTTTGTACGATATGGGTATCAAATGAAAGGTGTTAATGAGCATTTTAAAAGGGAGTAATCCTTAGTTCCATTGGTGGACGCCGTTTCGAGATATCGCCATAAAGGTGGGCCAGGGGTGACTCTAGAATTCGTTTGTGAAAGATGGGTATCAAACGAAAGGAGCTAATGAGTATTTTAAGAGGGAGTGGGCCTTAGTTCTATAGGTGGACGCATTTTCGAGGTATCGCAATAAAGGTGGACCAGGGGTGACTCTAGACTTTGTTTGTACGATATGGGTATCAAATGAAAGGTGTTAATCATTATTTTAAAAGGGCGTGGGGCTTAGTTCTATAGGTGGACCCCTTTTCGAGATATCGCCATAAAGGTGGACCAGGGGTGACTCTAGAATTCGTTTGTGCAATATGGGTATCAAACAAAAGGAGTTAATGAGTATTTTAAGAGGGAGTGGGCCTTAGTTCTATAGGTGGACGCATTTTCGAGGTATCGCAATAAAGGTGGACCAGGGGTGACTCTAGACTTTGTTTGTACGAAATGGGTATCAAATGAAAGGTGTTAATGAGTATTTTTAAAAGGGAGTGGGCCTTCGTTTTATAGGTGTTCGCCTTTTCGAGATATCGCCATAAAGGTGGACCAGGGGTGACTTTAGAATTTGTTTGTATGATATGGGTATCAAATGAAAGGTGTTAATGAATATTTTAAAAGGGCGTGGGGCTTAGTTCCATAGGTGGACGCCGTTTCGAGATATCGCCATAAAGGTGGGCCAGGGGTGACTCTAGAATTCGTTTGTGCAATATGGGTATCAAACGAAAGGAGTTAATGAGTATTTTAAGAGGGAGTGGGCCTTTCTGGACCAGGGGTGACTCTAGACTTTGTTTGTACGATATGGATATCAAATGAAAGGTGTTAATGAGTATTTTTAAAAGGGAGTGGGCCTTCGTTCTATAGGTGTTCGCCTTTTCGAAATATCGCCATAAAGGTGGACCAGGGGTGACTCTAGAATGAGTTTGTACGATATGGGTATCAAATTAAAGGTATTAATGAGAGTTTTAAAAGGGAGTGGTGGTAGTTGTATATGTGAAGGCGTTTTCCAGATATCGACCAAAATGTGGACCAGGGTGACCCAGAACATCATCTGTTGGATACCGCTAATTTATTTATATATGTAATACCTGCCAAGATTTTAAGGGTTTTTTATTTCGCCCTGCAGAACTTTTTCATTTTCTTCTACTTAATATGGTAGGTGTCACAACCATTTTATAAAGTTTTTTCTAAAGTTATATTTCGCGTCAATAAAACAATCTAATTATCTTACCATATTTCATCCCTTTTTTCGTATTTGGTATAGAATTATGGCATTTTTTCATTTTTCGTAATTTTCGATATCGAAAAAGTGGGCGTGGTCATAGTCGGATTTCGTTCATTTTTCATACCAAGATAAAGTGGGTTCAGATAAGTACGTGAACTGAGTTTAGTAAAGATATATCGATTTTTGCTCAAGTTATCGTGTTAACGGCCATGCGGAAGGACAGACGGACGACTGTGTATAAAAACTGGGCGTGACATCAACCGATTTCGCCCATTTTCACAGAAAACAGTTAACACCATAAAATCTATGACCCTACCAAATTTCAAAAGGATTGGTTAATTTTTGTTCGACTTATGGCGTTAAAAGTATCCTAGACAAATTAAATGAAAAAGGGCGGAGCCACGCCCATTTTTAAATTTTCTTTTATTTTTGTATTTTGTTGCACCATATCATTACTGGAGTTGAATCTTGACATAATTTACTTATATACTGTAAAGATATTAAATTTTTTGTTAAAATTTTACTTTAAAAAAAAATTTTTTTTTAAAGTGGGCGTGGTCCTTCTCCGATTTTGCTAATTTTAATTAAGCGTACATATAGTAATAAGAGTAACGTTCCTGCCAAATTTCATCATGATATCTTCAACGACTGCCAAATTACAGCTTGCAAAAGTTTTAAATTACCTTCTTTTAAAAGTGGGCGGTGCCACGCCCATTGTCCAAAATTTTACTAATTTTCTATTTTGCGTCATAAGTTCAACTCATCTACCAAGTTTCGTCGCTTTATCGGTCTTTTGTAATGAATTATCGCACTTTTTCGGTTTTTCGAAATTTTCGATATCGAAAAAGTGGGCGTGGTTATAGTCCGATATCGTTCATTTTAAATAGCGATCTGAGATGAGTGCTCAGGAACCTACATACCAAATTTCATCAAGATACCTCAAAATTTACTCAAGTTATCGTGTGAAAGGTGTTAATGAGCATTTTAAAAGGGAGTAATCCTTAGTTCCATTGGTGGACGCCTTTTCGAGATATCGCCATTAGGGTGGGCCAGGGGTGACTCTAGAATGTGTTTGTACGATATGGGTATCAAACGAAAGGTGTTACTGAGCATTTTAAGAGGGAGTGGGCATTAGGTCAATAGGTGGACGCCTTTTCGAGATATCGCCATTAGGGTGGGCCAGGGGTGACTCTAGAATGTTTGTACGATATGGGTATCAAACGAAAGGTGTTACTGAGCATTTTAAGTGGGAGTAGGCATTAGGTCTATAGGTGGACACCTTTTCGAGATATCGCCATTAGGGTGGGCCAGGGGTGACTCTAGAATGTTTGTACGATATGGGTATCAAACGAAAGGTGTTACTGAGTATTTTAGGAGGGAGTGGGCATTAGGTCTATAGGTGGACGCCTTTTCGAGATATCGCCATTAGGGTGGGCCAGGGGTGACTCTAGAATGTTTGTACGATATGGGTATCAAACGAAAGGTGTTACTGAGCATTTTAAGAGGTAGTGGGCATTAGGTCTATAGGTGGACGCCTTTTTGAGATGTCGCCATTAGGGTGGGCCAGGGGTGACTCTAGAATGTTTGTACGATATGGGTAAATAACGAAAGGTGTTACTGAGCATTTTAAGAGGGAGTGGGCATTAGGTCTATAGGTGGACGCCTTTTCGAGATATCGCCATTAGGGTGGGCCAGGGGTGACTCTAGAATGTGTTTGTATGATATGGATATCAAAGTAAAGGTATTAATGAGGGTTTTAAAAGCGAGTGGCCCTTAGATGTATATGTGAAGGCGTTTTCGCGATATCGACCAAAATGTGGACCAGGTGATCCAGAAAATCATCTGTCGGGTACTGCTAATTTATTTATATATGCAATACCACTAACAGTATTCCTGCCAAGATTCCAAACGCTGTTGATTTCGCCTTGTAGAACTTTTTCATTTTCAATATGATAGGTGTCACACCCATTTTACAAAGTTTTTTCCAAAGTTATATTTTGCGTCAATAAACCAATCCAATTACCATGTTTCATCCCTTTTTTCGTATTTGGTATAGAATTATGGCATTTTTTTCATTTTTCGTAATTTTCGATATCGATAAAGTGGGTGTGGTTATCGTCGGATTTCGGCCAATTTTTATACCAAGATAAAGTGAGTTCAGATAAGTACGTGGACTAAGTTTAGTAAAGATATATCGGTTTTTGCTCAAGTTATTGTGTTAAGGGCCGAGAGGAAGGCCAGACGGTGGACTGTGTATAAAAACTGGGCGTGGCTTCCACCGATTTCGCCCATTTTCAGAGAAAACAGTTACCGTCATAGAATCTATGCCGCTACCAAATTTAAGAAGGATTGGTAAATTTTTGTTCGACTTATGGCATTAAAAGTATTCTAGACAAACTAAATGAAAATGGGCGGAGCCACGCCCATTTTGAAATTTTCTTTTATTTTTGTATTTTGTTGCATCATATCATTACTGGAGTTGAATTTTGACTTAACTTACTTATATACAGTAAAGATATTAAATTTTTTGTTAAAATTTGAATTAAAAAAATTTTTTTTTAAAAAGTGGGCGTGTTCTTCATCCAATTTTGCTAAATTTTATTTAGCACATATATAGTAATAGTAGTAACGTTCATGCCAAATTTCATCATGATATCTTCAACGACTGCCAAATTACAGCTTGCAAAACTTTTAAATTACCTTCTTGTAAAAGTGGGCGGTGCCACGCCCATTGTCCAAAATCTTACTAATTTTCTATTCTGCGTCATAATGTCAACCCATCTACCAAGTTTCATCGCTTTATCCGACTTTGGGAATGAATTATCGCATTTTTCGGTTTTTCGAAATTTTCGATATCGAAAAAATGGGCGTGGTTATAGTCCGATATCGTTCATTCTAAATAGCGATCTGAGATGAGTGCCCAGGAATCTACATACCAAATTTCGTCAAGATACCTCACAATTTATTCAAGTTATCGTGTTAACGGACAGACGGACGGACGGACGGACATGGCTCAATAAAATTTTTTTCGATACTGATTATTTTGATATATGGAAGTCTATATCTATCTCGATTCCTTTATACCTGTACAACCAACCGTTATCCAATCAACGTTAATATACTCTGTGAGCTCTGCTGAACTGAGTATAAAAAGTGAATCTATTAAACGAATAAATTAAAATTTTAGTGAACCATGTGCAGCGCAAAACTCTTTGAAAGATATGAATTGGGATCAAGAACAATGGAAGCCACTTATAACTGGGGCCCTATTCAGTAACTATGAGTTTTGAAATGTACATTTCTCTTTCATACAAATTATATGAAGAACAAGTAAGGAAGGTTAAGTTCGGGTGTAACCGAACATTACATACTCAGTTGAGAGCTATGGTGACAACATAAGGGAAAATAACCATGTAGGAAAATGAGCCGAGGGAAACCCTAGAATGTGTTTGTATGACATGCGTATCAAATGAAAGGCATTAAAGAGTATTTTATGAGGGAGTGGGCCATAGTTCTATAGGTGGACGCCATTTAGGGATATAGCCATAAAGGTGGATCAGGGTTGACTCTAGAATGCGTTTGTACGATATGGGTATCAAATGAAAGGTATTAATGAGTATTTTAAAATGGCGTGGACCTAAGTTCTATAGATGGACGCCTTTTCGAGATATCGCCGTAAAGATGGACCAGGGGTGACTCTAGAATGCGTTTGTACGATATGGGTATCAAATGAAAGGTGTTAATGAGCATTTTAAAAGGGAGTAATCCTTAGTTCCATTGGTGGACGCCGTTTCGAGATATCGCCATAAAGGTGGGCCAGGGGTGACTCTAGAATTCGTTTGTGAAAGATGGGTATCAAACGAAAGGAGCTAATGAGTATTTTAAGAGGGATTGGGCCTTAGTTCTATAGGTGGACGCATTTTCGAGGTATCGCAATAAAGGTGGACCAGGGGTGACTCTAGACTTTGTTTGTACGATATGGGTATCAAATGAAAGGTGTTAATCATTATTTTAAAAGGGCGTGGGGCTTAGTTCTATAGGTGGACCCCTTTCCGAGATATCGCCATAAAGGTGGACCAGGGGTGACTCTAGAATTCGTTTGTGCAATATGGGTATCAAACAAAAGGAGTTAATGAGTATTTTAAGAGGGAGTGGGCCTTAGTTCTATAGGTGGACGCATTTTCGAGGTATCGCAATAAAGGTGGACCAGGGGTGACTCTAGACTTTGTTTGTACGATATGGGTATCAAATGAAAGGTGTTAATGAGTATTTTTAAAAGGGAGTGGGCCTTCGTTTTATAGGTGTTCGCCTTTTCGAGATATCGCCATAAAGGTGGACCAGGGGTGACTTTAGAATTTGTTTGTATGATATGGGTATCAAATGAAAGGTGTTAATGAATATTTTAAAAGGGCGTGGGGCTTAGTTCCATAGGTGGACGCCGTTTCGAGATATCGCCATAAAGGTGGGCCAGGGGTGACTCTAGAATTCGTTTGTGCAATATGGGTATCAAACGAAAGGAGTTAATGAGTATTTTAAGAGGGAGTGGGCCTTTCTGGACCAGGGGTGACTCTAGACTTTGTTTGTACGATATGGATATCAAATGAAAGGTGTTAATGAGTATTTTTAAAAGGGAGTGGGCCTTCGTTCTATAGGTGTTCGCCTTTTCGAAATATCGCCATAAAGGTGGACCAGGGGTGACTCTAGAATGAGTTTGTACGATATGGGTATCAAATTAAAGGTATTAATGAGAGTTTTAAAAGGGAGTGGTGGTAGTTGTATATGTGAAGGCGTTTTCCAGATATCGACCAAAATGTGGACCAGGGTGACCCAGAACATCATCTGTTGGATACCGCTAATTTATTTATATATGTAATACCTGCCAAGATTTTAAGGGTTTTTTATTTCGCCCTGCAGAACTTTTTCATTTTCTTCTACTTAATATGGTAGGTGTCACAACCATTTTATAAAGTTTTTTCTAAAGTTATATTTCGCGTCAATAAAACAATCCAATTACCTTACCATATTTCATCCCTTTTTTCGTATTTGGTATAGAATTATGGCATTTTTTCATTTTTCGTAATTTTCGATATCGAAAAAGTGGGCGTGGTCATAGTCGGATTTTGTTCATTTTTCATACCAAGATAAAGTGGGTTCAGATAAGTACGTGAACTGAGTTTAGTAAAGATATATCGATTTTTGCTCAAGTTATCGTGTTAACGGCCATGCGGAAGGACAGACGGACGACTGTGTATAAAAACTGGGCGTGACATCAACCGATTTCGCCCATTTTAACAGAAAACAGTTAACACCATAAAATCTATGCCCCTACCAAATTTCAAAAGGATTGGTTAATTTTTGTTCGACTTATGGCGTTAAAAGTATCCTAGACAAATTAAATGAAAAAGGGCGGAGCCACGCCCATTTTTAAATTTTCTTTTATTTTTGTATTTTGTTGCACCATATCATTACTGGAGTTGAATCTTGACATAATTTACTTATGTACTGTAAAGATATTAAATTTTTTGTTAAAATTTTACTTTAAAAAAAAATTTTTTTTAAAGTGGGCGTGGTCCTTCTCCGATTTTGCTAATTTTTATTAAGCGTACATATAGTAATAAGAGTAACGTTCCTGCCAAATTTCATCATGATATCTTCAACGACTGCCAAATTACAGCTTGCAAAAGTTTTAAATTACCTTCTTTTAAAAGTGGGCGGTGCCACGCCCATTGTCCAAAATTTTACTAATTTTCTATTTTGCGTCATAAGTTCAACTCATCTACCAAGTTTCGTCGCTTTATCGGTCTTTTGTAATGAATTATCGCACTTTTTCAGTTTTTCGAAATTTTCGATATCGAAAAAGTGGGCGTGGTTATAGTCCGATATCGTTCATTTTAAATAGCGATCTGAGATGAGTGCTCAGGAACCTACATACCAAATTTCATCAAGATACCTCAAAATTTACTCAAGTTATCGTGTTAACGGACGGACGGACGGACGGACGGACATGGCTCAATCAAATTTTTTTTCGATCCTGATTATTTTGATATATGGAAGTCTATATCTATCTCGATTCCTTTATATATGTACAACCAACCGTTATCCAATCAAACTTAATATACTCTGTGAGCTCTGCTCAACTGAGTATAAAAAGTGTACATTTTAAAACTCACAGTTACTGAATAGGGCCCCCGATCGTTCGTTTTTGCCGTGGTTGGCTAAGGTGCCTACCGAGCAAGAGCAGTTGCATGCACGACAAATATCAGCAGCACAAATTAAACAAATTTGAGGAATTATTGAAGGAAAATATTGATGCAACATTTCAGGATTTAGAGAAGCCAGGTATAGATACTGAACCATCACAAGTGCTATTGGGGTATGAAGATGGTTATCAATACGAGAAAGTTTTTGGTCCACTTGTCCGCCTAGAAACAGAATACGATGAAAATTTAAAAGAATCACAAACACAGGAGGGTTAAACAAAAAAACAATAGCACAGCTTGCTAATACTGATTCGGACATGAAACTAAGGTAACCTTTTACAAGACCTAATTTTTATCGAAGTTTCTCAAGGGTGGTATCAAAAGCTCAGTCTAGACCTCCGTTTTAAGAATCCGAAAGCGAAAATCAAAAATTTTATTTCGGTCAAAAGTTATTTACAAAAAACCGTAAAACGACCCCGGGAGGGTCCGAAATATGGGGCCCGATCCACAATTTTTTTGCATAGAACACCTTTCTGGGTTGGCGGCCTTCGGCCGCGCTTATAAAAAATTACCCTGGGTGGATCCGACACCGGTTTGGGGATCAAAACTAAATGCGCGCAGAACACCTTTCTGCATTAGTGTGTGTGTTTTTACATCAAATGTGGCAAAAAGCAACAACCAAATGGAAATTTGAACCGATTTTTTGCTTATATCTTTTGACAGAAATAAAAATTTAATTTTCGCTTTCGGATTCTTAAAACGGAGGTCGAGACGCGTGTTCTGATACGACCTTTGATAAATTTCGATAAAAATTAGGTGGTGCACCGTCAGGGCCGTAGAGAGAAAATCCGGGCCCGGGACTAAACAATTTACGGTCCCCCTATAAAAAATCCACTAATACATTTGATTAACCTGTGATCGGTCGCAGCTGTTAGGTGGGGCGAAGCACTGCTACAACAACAACAACATTAACTTGAATTAATGACGTCTCATTCATGAATCATTATTGATGGAATACATCAAAAAAAAATTTTACCACATCAACTAAATGATTTTTGGACTAAATCTGACAATAAAATTAACACAGAATATTTACTATTTATAATATTTTATTGCAACGTAGAAATAAATTTTTTTTAACAGCCACATATTGTTTCAAATAATCTTTTCTAGTTATTTGGTAACATTTTAATACATTTCTGATAAATTTAATGATGATTATAAATTTTAATTATTCTATATAGAAAGTTCGGATATCAAACAGTGGCTCTACTTGCTTTTTTCGCTGCAAAATTTTTATAATAATATCAAAATTTAAATGTCTTGCCAAAACGGATTCAACATAAAGCATGGCAAGTCCGGAAACTCGCTCTTGAGATGAACACGATATATGAAAGTTTTTTATTCTTGAAAGGACGCTGAAGGAACTTTCTGCACTAGCTACAGTGACAGGTATAGTGAAAAAGATACGTAAAGCAACACAAATGTTGGGGAAAATCGTATACAGATTTTGAACATATGTAGATGGCATTTCGCAATTCCAATGGGGACAGACCTTTATCAAAATTAGCTTCGTAAATGTGTTTCAAGTGAATTATTTCGCATTCTAAGCTTTGAGAAATATCCAAATTGTATTTTTCGACAAATTTTGCTGCGCTCGCCCGAACCGTAGTTTCATCCATGTCTTAAAATTGCCACAAAAAGGAAAACGTCTCGTTCAAATTTCTCATAGCTGCAAATTATTCAGTAATGCCAGTGATTACCGAATCAACGATCACCAGGAATGTATTGGTTTTAAAATCAGACTCTGAATCATCCGTAATCATCTCATTTAAATTATCTTCAGAACATCTTTTGGGTTTTCTCTTTCGAATGCTCGGAAACTTTGGCAAGATGTTAAATTGAATAGCAACTGTTTTGCATTCGTTTAAAATTGTTTCCCATTGGTTCCTGATCAACTTCAAACCAGCTAATAAGGCATCTAGATGTCGGACCTCAACATCTATAGTGGCGTCTCTAGCTTGGAGGACCACGTTTCTTTCATTAATGGTAGTCAGTATTTCGAACCAAATTGAGGACAGCAAGATACATTCGAACTTGTTGATGTACTTGAAAATGCCGGTAATGTCGCCGTATGCTTGCGCAGTCAAATTTGGCTTTTGGCTGAAATACTATGAAGAGAGCTCGGTGCAATTTTTTTGAGGATGTCCCATCGTTGTGGAGTACTGCTGAAAATAGTAAAACATTTTTGTACAACTCCGAAGAAAGTAATTGCAGCCGTATAACATTCTGTAGCATCAACACCATATACATTGAGGCTGTGGGTTGCACAAGGCGAGTAATCACCATTCGAGTTTTTGTCGAGAAAGTGACGTAGTGCTTCGTTGTAAGCTCCTTTCATATTGGCGCCGTTATCGTACCCTTGTGCACGACAATCTTCAATCAAGTATGGCAAATTAGATCAGCAATTTTCTGACCAGTTTTTTGGTTACAATTCACGAAGGCCAAAAACCGTTCTTGAATTGTAAAATTTGTTGCTTTCAAATTGAAATGGAGTTAGCGCAAAATGAACGTAGTCAACGTGACTAGCATCAGCCATAGCATCAACGATAATAGCAAAATACTTGGCTTTCTTGCCTTGATCTATATAGTTTCCCTCACGTACTTTGCACAAATTTCTATAAACTCGTTCTGAATGTCTGGGGAAAGATAGTGAACTTGTAAACGTGTGTGCTGCTGTTGTGAAATCCTAACTTTCTCGAAATGATCTCTAAGTATCGGATCATATTGGCTTATGAGATCTTAGATGCCCAAAAAATGTCCATCGTTTCGTTCACCAAGATATATACCTTCGCCTTGAAAGCTAGATCTCTTTTACCCAAAAATAAAATAGTGCCCAAAATTCTATATAAAATTTCTTTCCACTTTTGAGTTTCAGTGATTAGCTGTTCATTGATAAGTGTATCAATTGTAGCCTCCTTTTGAATTAGATTTTGTAAAAATCGCCATTGAATATAACATTTAATGTAATCTTGAGTATTTTCGTGTGATGGCAGTTTCTCGTATAACTTCTTCCATATCTGGAATTTCGAATATCCACACAACAAATTTTAGGTCGATTTAAAGTATTGGTGCTTAACAGACGACATGGTAGGCAATAAAAAGCATTGCTACTTGCACTCCACACTAACCAGTCAGGCTCCACTTTCTCTCCATTTGGCAAGATTCTGTTTAACAACGAGGTAGGAAACGCCTCGTCATGACAATCACGTGGAAAAATAACAGGGCACTTTTGATGACCTCGACGAATTATTTCGTTGACTTTTTCACATCCAAAAACTCATTATTCACGGTACCGATATAGAAGTCGTTTAAATAATCTGGATTTTGATACAGAGTTGGTGGTATTGTTGGAAGACTTTTTGAAGACGATTTCGGATTCATTTAAACATACATTTTTGTTTGATGTTTTTATTGTCTCCTCAGGCCCAGGCAAAAAATTATTATCAACATTCGTTGATTTTAAAATTCGGCTTAAAATTTGCACATGGAACAACTAAAGACTCGCCTGAATTTAAAAAAATGTCTTAGTACCTCTAGATCGGGGCCCCCTGAGAAACACATTTTTTTTTTGATGTTTTTATTGTCTCCTCAGGCACAGGCAAAAAATCATTATCAATATTCGTTGCTTTTGAAATTTAGCTTAAAATTTGCACAAGGAACAACTAAAGACTGTCCTAAATTAAAAAAAAAATGTCTTAGTACCTCTAAATCGTGGGCCCCCTGAGAAACACATTTTTGTTTGATGTTTTTATTATCTCCTGAGGCCGAGACAAAAAATTATTATAAATATTCGTCGCTTTTGAAATTCGGCTTAAAATTTGCACATGGAACAACTAAAGACTCTCCTGAATTAAAAAAAATGTCTTAGTACCTCCAAATCGCGGGCCCCCTGAGAAACCCCGGGAACGGGGGAATCCCCCCCCCCCCTCTTGACGGGCCTGTGCACCGTCTTGTAAAACGTTACCGAAACTAATGCATGTGTTATTCATAAGTTAATACTTCTAGGCTGTAGCCGTTAACAGTTTTATAAAATCTGTTTTTGATGGAAAAATAAAAGAATTATAGAAACATATATCACTCGTCTTATTGTTAACAGATTAACTCAAAATTTAAGTTTTTTGGGAGAATGCAATTCAAGCTTTGTCATATGGTTTGTATATGGTTGAATTCTCCGGCTAATTTCTAGTGCACTGAAGTGGGTGGCTAATTTTCTGCTAAAGAATATTTTTATAATAGTTTGAAGAATTTTCTTTATTTTTCCTCTGTATTTTTCATTAAAAATTGATTCACTTTACTATAAAAATATTATGCAGCCAAATACAACTTTCAGAATAAATTCATACGGAGTATTTCTGAATACATCGGTGTAGTATAATATAGTAAATAAATCATGTTTTATGGTATTACATATACAGATTTATTTCGGGTTGATTCATCTTACATTTAAAAATCAAAGCATTTTCAATTAGCAAAATTTATAAAACAAAGATGCATAGACATCTATTTCAACTAGTTTCATCTCATTGAGTGTAATACGAGTCTGAACATATTGTCGTCAGCCAGTTAATAATATATATCATAACATCTCAGAAAATTAGAATTTCACATTACATCAGTTTACAATAAAAGGTACATATTTTTTTCTTTTTATTCCAATTTTGGTTCATATATTCTGTATACGGGTCCAATTCACGTTCTGTGAAGTGATAAAATGAAAACGAATTTTCATACATTTGAAAAAAATTTTGTATGAGATTTTTTTTCATTTTATCACAGAACGTGAATTGGCCCCCTGTATACTAAATTAAATTAATGTATAACATTCAATATACTCCGCTAAACAAACTTAAACATTCATTTTTTATATCCAAGTATACAAATAATTGCAGATTCGCTTATTAAAGATAAATTAAAGCGATCGCCATAGCTGTAACAAATAGCCATATATATATTCACTGATAGCTCAAAATCGCTGTATCGCCCGTCATGTCTTCTGTATAGAATCGCTTGTTAAAATATAGCGATCGCTATAGCTATAAAAAATAGCAGCGATTCAAAAATAGCCATATCTATTTTCACTGATAGATCAAAATCCCCATATCGTCCATTACTACTAGGAATACCGCCCTCTTGGGTATCTGGGAGATGACGGTGGGGACTGGTCGATGATTAGCGAGGAGTCCCTAAAGCTTTTACTGGACAATCATTTTCCCGATGTCCCAGTCGCGCAGGGATCTTCGCCTGCATGGTCGGCGGTCGTTGGCCATGTATAAATGCCTGCCATTCCACTACGGGAAAGTCAAATAACCTGGTCTATAGGTACGTTCAAGCCCTATAAATCGGGCCCGGATGGCATCATTCCTGCGCAAATTCAAAAGTATTTAGGGATTTCCTGCCGCTGGTTGGCCATCATCTACACTAACTGCCTCAGGCTTAACTACATATATCCCGAAGTCTTGGCACACGGTTAGGGTCATCTTCATTCCGAAGGCCGGCAGAAGCTCTCATGTATCACCTAAGAATTTCAGGCCAATCAGTATCTCGTCGTTTCTTCTTAGGACGTTTGAGCGGTTGATTGACCTGGATCTACGGGAAAGGATTCCTCGGGGGTTACTGTATGCCTTCTGCAAGGGCAGATCGACGCAAACGGCTCTCCATTCGATTGTAAAGCGAATAGAGGGGTCCCCAGAACACAAAGAGTTTGCTCTGGGTGCCTTTCTAGACATCGAGGGGGATTTTAACAATGTCTTACCAGGGGTAATCGAAAGAGCTCTGGTGGGTTTAGGAGTCGAGGCGATTCTGGTTGAATTTATTAGCAAACTTCTATGCATCAGAATTGTGGCAGCGGAGTGGGGAGGGGCCATAATTGAGAGGAAGGTGTTCAGGGGCACGCCACAGGGGGGTTACCTATCTCCCCTGCTCTGGGTTGTGGTAGTCAACGAGCTTCTTGTGGAGCTGGAAGACAATGGCTGTCGGGTGGTTGCCTATGCAGATGACATCGCCATCCTAGTCAGAGGCAAATTTCTGGGCACCCTGTGCAGGGCTACCTGGATACTATGGCTAGGTGGGCTGAATCATGTGGATTGGCGGTCAACCCGGGAAAAACGGAATAGGTTACAAGGCGATATAAGATGCACGATTTCAGAACTCCCTCGATTAGAGGGTACCGTTGGTACTTTCTGATAGGGTTAAATATTTGGGGACTGTTTTGGACAAGAAACTGTCCTGGAGACCCAATGTGGAAGAGAGGGCCAGGAAGGCCACAGTTGCCTTGTACTGCTGCAGGGGGGCTGTCGGAAAGAGATGGGGACTCTCGCCAGGAGTAGTACACTGGCTTTATGAGATGGAGTTCAACCCGATTCTGCTCTATGGGGTGCTGGTCTGGTTTAAAGGCACTGGACATGGCGAGCACCTCCAAAATGTTAGTGTCAGTGCAACGGACGGCGCTGATCGGTCTTTTGTCAAGAGCTAAATGTAAGCCGCAAGTTTAAGTTAGCACTGCTGTGTATTCCAAGCGGAAGTTGCTGCGGTTAAGTATGCGGTGGATAAAATGCTATGCAGTGTTACTATGGCTAGGCAAACATCTACTCTGAGCCAAGCGGCTATCAAGGCCTTGAGTTCAACTACAGTGAGATCGAGGGGTGGTCTGGTAGTTCCTGACCTCGCTTGCGATTGCATCGAACTATTTTATAATTAAGGTTATCTGGGTCCCGGGCCATAGTGATATCTCGGGCAACTGTCAAGCGGATCTCTTAGGCCGAAGTACTTGGGTTCACTAAGGCTCACCTATCAATGGTCATTAGCGTTTTGGCAATGACCCATGGGTATCCATGCGGTACGTCTCAACATACTGGAAACTCCATCCTGCTGCAGCTGTATGGAGGATGATGAGGTGGAATCATCAAATCACTTTATGCTTGATTGCCCAGCCTTGCCAGAACAAGGCGAAGGCACTTCGGTCGTGACTCCCTTGAATCTCCCGAGGTTTTATCCAAGGTTGAGATTGGTATCATTCGGAACTATATCGTTGCTACCCAACTATTCCCTAAGTAGCTATATCTACGTCACGTTATTTTATTTTATTGTATGTGGTATCACAACGGACCTTCATGATGTCCAAGTGAGCTTCCTCTGTCAGGGTAGCTACCACCAAACCTAGCTTAACCTAACCTAATTCCTTATATTGTTGGTCCCTTAACCCACATTATCGATCACTCCATCACAACCTCTTGCTTTCCGTCCCTGTGGAAAATTGCGTCTGTGCGACCAGTAGGGAAAACAAAATCTGCGTGTAGCCCCAGTGATTTCCGTCCAATTAGCATCTTGTCTGCCCTGTCAAAGTCTTTGAGCACCTTCTGTAAGAACAAATTAACCTATATATCCATAGTAATGGCCTGGTTTCGCCTTACCAATCTGGTTTCAGGGCTGGGCGCAGTTGCTCCACGGCCATGTTAAAAATCTTGGATGATATTCGCCTACCATTTGATAAAAATCTGCTGACCCTGCTTTGTCTCCTTGACTTTACAAAAGCCTTTGATTCTGTTGATCATTTATTACTCTGCTCAAAGCTAGGTAGGTACTTTGGGTTTAGTGAAAATTCAGTCAGGCTTAAGCGAAGTTACCTTACTGGTAAGTGTCAAAGAGTAATGACCAGTACACTGAAAGAAAAATACTGGTAAAATCAACTGAAATACGGATCAATTTAACCGAAATTTTAGTCAATTTTTATCCATCGCAACAAGATGTTGAATCAACTGCGCCCAAATCGTTGATTCGTAATTGACACTTTTAGTAGTCATATGAACAAAAGAAGTTGTTCCGACAGCTTTGTATGAAAGTACCTATGTTGTCATATAAATAAATAAATGTATGGCGCGATAACCTTCGAAGAGATTTTAGGCCGAACTTCTCTTCCAATTTGCGTCGTGCTCCTTTTTAATTTTTCTTACAAATTGGGGGTACGCGACCTACTTGTTTTATGCCGACTCCGAAAAGCATCTGTAAGGCATATGAGTTTTCACTGAGAGCATTTCATGGCAGAAATACACTCGGAGTGCTTGCCGAACACTGCCGAGGGGCGACTCCGCTTAGAAAATTTTTCTTCTAATTGAAAAAGCTCGTTTCTAAAATTTTGATGTTGCTTTCCCGGGGTGTGAACCCAGTGTCTTCCGTGTGGTAGGCGGAGCAAGCTACCATCACACCACGGCGGCCGCCATATAAATACGTAAATATGTGAATACATAAACACGCATGCTTGCTACATATAAATACTGTAACGAATTTACTGCAATTCTCCTTATTTGCAATCTTCTGCTAACGTTCGAATCACTAAAATGTTGAACAAATAACTCCAATATTCAATAATGCAAAATGGCATTTATTAAAGTTCTTCAGATAGCGTCTTAAATCCAACTGATTGTCGCGCCTCTACTGTTGCTGCTTTTATACTGTGTGATTTTCTTGTTGCATATTCTAGGCGCTTCCAGAATTTACTTAGTTACTGGTATATAATTATAACTACAGATGCACGTGTGTAGCTCTCATATGCGCGTGTATTTGTGAGCGACACTTCCACAATTATAATTGCATGCTTTTGGGAGCATCTCAGATAAGATATCTGCATGTGTATGTTCGTTGCTTCTCCGCTGCGTGTACGTACATATGTGTAGACATAATGATTGAATTATTGATGTGCATACAAGACACTGCTTAGCATCGGCTTAGAGATGACAGTACCCCTTAGTGTTGCTAATATTCGTAACACTGCCCTCCACCTAAGTCTGATCGTCCCGATCAGACAAATCTCTCGATCTGAACGCCGCTAGCATCTCCAAATGAACCACCCTTCTACTTCGTGGTTTCCCAATGGTTTGTATGCGGTAGATGATATCACTGATCCTCTTCACAACTCTGTACAGGCCTTCCCAACTGCACCAAAATTCGGATGGAACACCTTTCCGCCGGTGAGGGTTGTATAGCAGTACCAAATCTCCCCCCGGAAACTTTCCGAATTATTTTTCTTGTCGTACCTGTGTTTCATCTTACTTCTCATTACCCTGGGCCGTTCCCTCACACTCTGTTGTTTGGTCAATGAACTACTTCGTAGAGCTTGCGCTTGACGGATTGGCTTCGCATAATCAGTATCGTTCCCACGTTTCACAACAGTAGTGCGCTCCGGCTTGAAACTACCCTCGCATTTTTTCTGGGAAATTCGTTGCTTCGGTTTTGTGCGTCCATTAGGTTTTGTCAATACCAGTGTTTCTCTCGCAGGTACTTTTGATTTTGCTTTATTTGGTCCATTATCTATCAACCTTTGCCTTTGACTTTCGTGGTCTTTGTCAGTCTTCTCCACCAGTACTCGATTACTACTGAACCCTTTCTGCAAACTGAAGGTAAGTGGTATATCCTGGTTCTCATAACACATCACCCTTCTCTGCATATCGATCTTGATGTCATGGTCAACTAAGAAGTCCACTCCCAATAAGACTTCATCAACAATCTCCGCCACAATGAATTTGTGTAGAACCATGACCTTCCCAATTAGGACTTCACATATCATTTCTCCCTGGACTTGGTTATACTCGCCTGTGACCGTACGCAACCTTACTCCAGGTAACGGTTTTACTCTCCTGTTGAATAAATTAGATCGAATCAAGGAATGAGATGCGCTCGTATCTACAGTCAGTACACGCTCCTTACCATCCACATTCCGTCTGACGGTAAGACTGCTTGATTTCCTTCCAATTTGCGACACAGATATCATAAGGACATTCAATAGCTGGAGCTAGCTCTCGATTTTTACATCTGGCACGCTCTTGCTCATCTCCTCCAGCTTTGCGTTTACGGCCACCCAAGTTGGAACTACCAGGACCAAGATCGCAATGACGTGCTATGTGACCGGGCTTTCCACACCTAAAGCATTTGACTGCATCATTATTCTTCTGCTGCGTACCCTTCAATGCTTCCAAAATTGTGCCTAACGACTCTGGTCCTTCTACTTCCACACGATGAGCCTTATATGCTGGTTTACTCATTAGGGAGGCAATTTCCTGAGTCAAACGTCAGCAAACGTCAGCTTTGGATTCGCATATGTAGCTCGCTTCGTTTCCACGCCCCGTATGCCATTTATGAAACTCTGGATTTTTACCCTCTCGGTGTATTCCACGGGTGCGTCCGCATTTGCGAGATGAGCCAATCTTTCAACATCCGAGGCAAACTCCTGCAAAGTCTCATTCGCTCTTTGGTGACGGTTTTGCAACTCAATTTGGTATATCTGTTTTCTATTCTCGGTTCCATACCTTTGTTCTACAGCAGCCATCAATGCGTCATAACTGTTCCGTTAGTACTCTGGAATAGTCTGTAAGATTTCGGCAGCTGGTCCTTTCAATGCTACGAAGAGCATTAAAAGCCTCCAGCTTCGATGAGACTTTTGGTTCCTGTGCCTCCAGCTTCGTTTATATACGCTCTTCCTGTGCTTCGAGTTGTGATGTTATGCGTGCCTCTTGCTCTTTTAATTGTTCTGCAATTTGTGACGCCATGTGTGTTTTCTGTTTATCCAATTGTGCTTCAATCTTCGATGTGATGCGTGTCTCCTGCGATTCCATTTGGGATGACATTTCTGATGTTATTCGTATCTCTTGGGATTCTATCTTGGATGTTATATGGTTCTCCTGCGTTTCCAGTTGGGATGTCACTGTTGATGTTTGCGCAGATATTGCAGCCAAAATCGTGTTCAAGTCTGTGCTCGTAACTGTCCGCGATGTTTGGTTTTTCTCTTCAATTTATGTTGTTGTCTCGTCGCCATCAAGATGAAACACATACTCTTCCACGTTAATTCCTTCTGCTTCCATTGCCTCTCGTAGTCGTGCCTGAGGTTCGAGGTTAGTGCCGGTTGTATTCAATCCACGGTTCTCCAACTCCTTCTTCAGTTGCTGGATTTTCAGTTCACTCCATTTTGCCATGTCCAAGTTGTATTCGAATTCTTCGGAATTTATTCAACAATTTCTCTTCTGACACCAATTGTAACGAATTTACTGAAATTCTCCTTATTTGCAATCTTCTGGTAACGTTCGAATCACTAAACTGTTGAATAAATAACTCCACTATTCAATAATTCAAAATTGCCTTTATTAAAGTTCTTCACAATAACACTACTATTGCTCGCCAGATCCATCTGATTGCCGCGCCTCTACTGTTGCTGCTTTTATACTGTGTGATTTCCTCGTTGCATCTTTTAGGCGCTTCCAGAATTGACTTAGTTACTGGTATATAATTATAGCTACAGATGCACGTGTGTAGCTCTCATATGCGCATGTATTTGTGAGCCAGACTTCCACAATTATAATTGCATACTTCTGGGAGCATCTCAGATAATATATCTGCATGTGTTTGTGCGTCGCTTCTCCGCTGCGTGTACGTACATATGTGTAGACATGATGATTAAATTATTGATGTGCATACAAGTCACTGCTTAGCATCGGCTTAGAGATGACAGTACCCCTTAGTGTTGCTAATATTCGTAACAATACATATGAATATAGAAATGAAAATAGTAGTCACAAAACTGATTCTCAATTCTTTCAGTTGCAGCTCAGCTCATTCTCAATTTCTTCACTCGCATGTAGTTGCCATACTTGATTTTTTCGAACAAAACTTGTAGTATACATGTTTGACGTAACATTTTAAAAAGAGAACTTGTAAGTTATAGAAAAGTAAAGAATCAAATCGCAGGAAGGTAATTCACCACTGAAGCAACTTTACATGTAATTCGGCAAGTTTAATTTTTGTAACACTTTAACTTGAAACGATTCCAAAACAACTGCAACTTTTATTTTGTCGGAAACATCAACATTAAAAAGGATGTTTTTTTGACTATCTTTGGAAAAATCCTCTTCGTTACAGCAAAACTTTTGCAACAAGAGGGCGCAATTTTGCATTTTGCTTGGACGAGAAGTTGCAAAATTGTACCCGATAAATAGGTATCCCGGTATCTCATAATTTTTTGCACAGTAAATTCAAAAAAGGGTTTTTTCGTTTTGTATAGATAACTGAAAAACTAGTTTTTTATTTTTTTCCCAATTTTGTCTTTCACGCAAACTCCGATTGACTTGAGGGTTCTCCATATACGAGTATCTGCCTGGGAAACATTGTCATATAATTTATTTTTGAATTATAGATACTTAGCTTGCCGAATTTTAATGGAGGTTTTATTTCAGTATTTAACCGTTCACAGATCCAATACATAAAAGATTTTTCTCGGTCTTTTATAAGATTTATAATTGATTTAGTAAAACATGGCTTTCTACTGTCAATTATTTTAAAAGATGGCAGAGACAGGGCGTTCTTCAATAAAAATATGTAGTCGAGGTTTTTCAAAAGTTTTCGAATCGGTAAACAACAGTACTTGGGTGTAAAAGCATGGTTTTGAAAAATTTGATTTTAAATGAAAAATTTTTCATTTGACCTGAAAATGCTATACACATATGTGAAGAAGCAAGCGCTATGGCAAGTTGTAACATGTGAACGGAGTCACTTGTGATATCTGGACACATTTTACGTGCTCAGGTGTCTCCGATAATTTAGCTGATATAAAGTGGAGTTGCGGTAGTCCAACTTAAAAATTGTTTACGTATTTGCCGCTTTTTGAAGTTTCACAAAGTTTGTTGATTTGCTAGCAGCATTGCCATAACGTTACTATTTAAAGCAAAGCTGTTGTGTTTCGAATTGGGAGTTTCTTTCAGGATGAAAACACAACGGTCATCTGAGATAATAATTATATGCTTTAGCACGATTTATGTGTCAAATATCTGCTGAAAATAAGCTTACTTACTTACTTAATTGGCGCTTAACCGTCTAAACGGTTATGGCCGTCCAACAAGGCGCGCCAGTCGCTCCTTCGCTCCGCCAACCGACGCCAATTGGTCACACCAAGGGAGTTTAAATCGTTTTCCACCTGGTCCTTCCAACGGAGTGGGGGCCGCCCTCTACCTCTGCACCTCTGCTGAAAATAAGCAATAAAAATAATATACACGAACCCCCTTCAAACAAATTTAGAGGCGAACCTTTTGTAACTTTTTTACCTAATATAATGTATATATCCATCGTTTTTGAGTTAAAATATATTTTCCAAAAACTTACTTATTAACAATAATCGTGTTATGGAGTTTTACGACATTATTGCTGCCAAAAAGTTGTAGTGTATGTTATATACCAGCGGGCTTAACGTCCAACACATTATTTGACATAACAACAACAAATAATAAACTAGAAACTAAAACAAAACAAATAATTAACCTGAGCCTAGCATGAGCAACAAAAACAACGTAACAACAACAAATGGAAAAAAGCTCCATAAACTCTAACATAAAAAACAACAACATAGCTATATCAGCGGCAACAACAAAATCGAGAACATTAGGTACAATTACAACATACATCATCACCTTTTCAGAAGTGAGACGACAAGCCCTCCGAGCTTCTTTTTACACTCAGCTGAGCAGAGTTCACAGAGTATATTAATTTTGTTCGCATAACGGTACCCCGTAGTGCCATAAACTAATCGAGATAGATATAGACTTCTATATATCAAAATGATCTGGGCGAAAAAAGAAATTCATTTAGCCATGTCCGTCCGTCCGTCCGCCTGCCCGTGAACACGATAACTTAGTAAATTTTGAGGTATCTTAATGAAATTTGGTATGTAAGTTCCTGGGCGCTCATCTCAGATCGCTATTTAAAATGAACGAAATCGGACTATAACCACGCCCACTTTTTCAATATCGAAAAACCGAAAAACCCAATTTTAAAAGGTATGTAATTTAAAAGTTTTTCGAGCTGCAATTTGGCAGTCGTTGAAGATAGCATGAAGAAGTTTGGCAGGAACGCTACTCCTATTACTATATGTGTTCTAAATATAAATTAGCAAAATCGGATGACGAGCCAGTCAAATTTTAACAAAAGTAATTTTCGGTTACACCCGAACTTAGCCTTCCTTGCTTGTTATTTGTTGGTTTCGTTTTTGCAAGTGCAAAATCATTATTATTTGTTGTTTTCATTGCTGCTATGTTGTTTTTGTTGTTGTTGCTCGTGCTGAAGGCTTTTGATTTGTAGTTGTTATTATTCAATGAAATTTTTGTTTTTGGAGCTTATGCAAATTTTTTATTTATTTATTTGTTGTTGTTGTTGCTCGTTCACCCGTGTTTTTTATTTGTTTTTGTTGTTGGAGCTAATGCAGCTTTGTTGTTTTTGTTCTTTTGGTTTTAATTTCCGGTTTTTAAGTTGTTGTGGGTTCTTGTTTTCGTTGTAAATGTTATTGCATCAGGACACTCATCCTTGGTCCCACGTTGCAAGGCAAAGTTTTGCATCTCAATGCCTAACAGTTACACAAAGCGTCAATTTCGCACTACAGGTTTACTGACAACCTCCGAACTGGTGCTAATGGGATGCATACTGGGATAGTTGGCAGCCACTTTTATACGAACAGTGCTTAGGTCTGAGCGATATGTATTTAAATAAATTAATCAAAGGCAACCGTGGTGTCATGGTAGCGTGCTCCGCCTACCACACCGTATGCCCTGGGTTCGCACCCCGGACAAAGCAACATCAAAATTTTAGAAATAAGGTTTTTTAATTAGAAGAGGGGGTCGCCCCTCGGCAGTGTTTGGCAAGCGCTCCGGGTGTATTTCTGCCATGAAAAGCTCTCAGTGAAAACTCATCTGCCTTGCAGATGCCGTTCGGAGTCGGCATAAAACATGTAGGTCCCGTCCGGCCAATTTGTAGGGAAAATCAAGAGGAGCACGACGCAGATTGGAAGAGAAGCTCGGCCTTAGATCTCTTCGGAGGTTATCGCGCCTTACATTTATTTTTTTTTTATTTTTAATCAAAGGCAACGACAATTTCATAACCATTTATGAGTGTAGCAGTTAAGTTAACAACGTGTTCAAATAGCCTGCAAGGAGGGCCAATTGCCATTTCGTAGGACATCACAGTGTTAAGTTTTAGTTGAAAGCAATGCGAGGGGACAGAATAAGTGCTAGAGCCGTCCCCTAATGCAATAGTTATGCGCTAGATTTCAGCTAACGACTGATGCCCGCGTGATTTCCGCAAGGTCATTGAATCCGCTTCGGCCCGTTTTATTCCCGCCGGAAGAATCCCGGAAATCCGACCACACTTTTCAGCGGATGCCACAACTTTATCGAGGGAACGTGTCTTTATAAGACAGCACGACCCTGGCGACGAAACAGCTAGCTTGTCGATAAATACAAGCGGGTGAAATGGTGTAGGTAAGCCATGGTCTACCGCAAAGTCCCTATCGAACCGGACTAAGCACAATGACAAAACATCAATCGGCTTTGGCGATAAAATTCTGTCGATTGCAAAAAAATGAGCGAACGCTTTCTCCAGACAATACGTAATGCATTCTACGGTTGACAAAGCCACGCGGCGGGCCAACAGACACGCACACAAGCATAGGCACGTCCACTATAACCATCCCCGCAAAAGATGTTGTAGATGCCATCGTCCATGCTAAACCGGAAGGCTAAACCCAGACGGTCCGATATCTCTCCTATTGTCAGTAGACACTTGACGCCATTCTGCCTCCCTATTTCAGCTTGCGTCTTGCCAATCATCGGCATGGCTTTCGAACACACTAGCGCTACCACCGCGCTAAACGTAATCAACACGCAAATAAATTTTGGATTGAATCAGAACAGTACTTCTAGTGCTAGACCAATCAAAAGCTTTTGATGCAGTCAACCACGGCACGTTACTGCAAGACATGGAAGGGTTCTCTATTCCTTCGAGTCTCAAAGGGTGGACCGCAAATTATCTGCTCGTCGGCAGTCATCGGTGCAATTCAGGAACATAACATCAAAACCCAGAAGAATTAAACAAGGGGTACCATAGGTGGTGTCTGGTACGCCTGTCGTAAGGGGCGACTAAAATACCAAATTGATTCAAGGGGTTGTGTAGCGCAACCCTCTCAAGGGGTTGCCAGCGCAATTTATAGCTTATCCAACACAATTGTCGACCTCAACTACCTGTGGCGAATCCTGTTTGTTTAACAGCCGATGCTCTGGTGACCCCAAGTGCCTAGAAGGTTTCATTTGGTCATACTAAATCGTTCCCCAGATGGTCGGGCTAGTACCTTAAAGGTGCTTGTTACTGGAACGTATCGGATCTGCATACGGCATAGGACCATCAACATCGATAACACTTCCAAAAACCTTCGGAGAAAGAAAGAAAAATACCAAAATCGTGGCTACTGCCTAAAAAGGACCAAAATTTAAAACAAGAAGGACCAGCGGACCAAATGGGGTTGAATAGGACCGTTTCTGGTTCAAATGGACCAAAGTGGCAACCGTGATTGTAGTGACGGCTAGTTTTGATTTGATTGAAAGACTAATGCTTATCTGAAAAATGAGCTTATACAGTTTTGTTTTATACCTTTTTCTTAACATAAGAAACTTAAGAAATACTTACATTTATATAAAATAGCAAATGAATAAATAAAATGAAAAAAATAAGCGGGAAAAACTGAAGTTAATCCACATACATATAGACGCAATGATAGCCTAATGGTAGGCCTGCGGTGTTAGAAATTTTACGACTCGAGTTCGAATCGCACTCGGGGAGAATATAATTTCTAATTTAAAAACAAAAAGATATCTGAAGAGATCTTTGGCAGGGTCGAAATCATAATAAAAATACAATGAATTAATAAGAGAAAATATTGTGAATACGTCTCAAACGCATTAAATTTGCGAATGTAATAAAATAGCAAAGTTATGGAAAATAAACGTTAAACAACGTAGACAAAAGTCTACATACAGTACACAAATAACCTGTTTTATTATGAACAACTTCACGTAACACTAAATAATATTTTTTTATGTTAGTTTTTTTTTTTTTAATAAGCTGATGCGGTCTGATGTGCGCTAGTGCAAAAAAAAAAGATAAATTTTTTTCTCCACTTAACTCCCTACGTTTCGCCGGATCTTTATTTTATAAGACACAAACAAAGATAATACATAAGAGACAATATCATAAAAAACATGTATAAGTGTCACGTACATTGAAAAAGTTGGAAAAAATATAATATAAAAACATTAAACGATAACAAAAATTTTTTACATTTGAGTCACTTATAACATAATTTATCAATACCATCAATGTCAGGTACATTTGTCAGACTGATTTGTTATCATAAACATAACAAATATGCTGCCGCGATTTCGTCGCTATCTTCCTTTTTGTTCATTGTGTTTTCTCTGTTTTTCAATATATGTAGGCCCTCCAGTGTGTATCTTGTTCTCTCTCTTTTCTCTGTGTCTAAAATTCTCGCGTTTTGTATATCAGCTGTATGCGCATGTGTCAGTATATGTTGCGCAAGCGATGTACTGCTTTTGTTTCTTCTTATGTCCGATTCCTGTGCTTGTTATCGCACTCCTAGTGGCCCTTTTTTTGTTTCTATGTATATTTTGTTGCACTCGTTGTTCTCTCCTCCGTTGCATTTAATTTCGTGTATGACATTGTTTCTATGTTGTGATTCTATTTTGCTTTTGGTTTTGGTGTATACAGTTGAGAGTGTGCAATTTGATTTATACGCCAGAGATATGTCTTGTTTGTGTTCTTTTAAGTTTTTGTTTAGCTCTTCTGAAGGTTTCTGGGATATATGTGATGATGTGGTATCGTTTTGTCTCATTTTTTGTTTGTGAAAGGGTTATTTGTTTGGACTTATTATTAATTTCTTTGTTTTTTTGTTCAATGAGGGTATTTACTAAATGACGCGGGTAGTTGTTATTTATAAGCACTTTGCAAATTTTTTCCTTGTTCGATTCCGTAAATTGTTCATGGCTAAGGGTTAAAACTTTATTTATCATATTTTTAACTGTATTGATGTTGTATTTTTTCAGCTGGGCTGAGAGAAAATTGATTATTCTGCCTGACGCTATAGGTTTCGAGTACCAATTGAGACAAATTCCATTGTTGTTTCTGTGTACAAGGACATCAAAAAGCGGGATCTTTTGGTTTTCTTCTTTTTCCATAGTAAACTGTAATTTGCTATGATACTGATTGGAAGCGTTCAGAATAACCTCAACGTCGCTTTGTTTTACCAAAGCAAAAATGTCGCCTACATATTTTACTATAAACTTTATATTTATGTTGTGAAGTTTTTTTAATTGTAAAATTGAGGCATCGATTAAACCTTCCATGATCACGTCCGCTATTGTCGGAGATAGGGGGTTCCCCTGGGCATTCCCAAGCTTTGCGTATAAGTTTTGTTATCGTACGTGAAATAGTTATTGTCCTTCAGACAGAAGTTCAGTATTTCCAGAAACTTATTTCTCGGTATGTTTGTTTGGATCTGATGAAACTTACTGATTATGATTTCGATAGCAAGATATGTGGGTATGTTAGTGAATAATGACACCACATCGAAGGATACCAATAAGTCGTCTTCGCATATTTAAACCTTCTCCAACCTATCTTTGAGTCTAAAAGAGTTTTTTATATTGTACTCTTCCGGTATTAAGTCTTTCAGCAATTTTCCAACAAATTTGGACAAACCATAGCGGGGAACATCGACCGAGGATGCTATTGGACGTAGAGGTAGATCCGGCTTATGAGTTTTCGGTAAGCCGTACAGTCGTGGCGCATTAGGTGCTGTGCATGTAAGTTGCTGTTTGTATTTAAAGTTAATTAGTTTGCTTTTGTAGAGTTCGCCGACGATGTTGTTGTTCCCTGTTCTGTAGCTTGTTAGTTGGGTCATTTCGGGCTACTCTATAAGGGCTTTTGTCTCCAAGCAACTTGTTCATTTTCTCCCTGTAATCAGCTTTGTACATGACCACTGTTTTGCTTCCTTTGTCGGAATCCGTTATGATAATATCATTTTTGTATTGTTTTAAAAAGTTTTTTGTTTTAATGAACGTTGTTGCGACTATAAATTTGTCAACTGGGTTGTGCTTTATGTTACGTCTGTATTGATTTATTCTGCTGCTTAGGCGACATTTCTCCATTTCTTTCGCTCTCTCATCCTCAAATTGTTGTATGACTTGCTCAATCTCAGCTATGATCTTTAGCGGTTTAAAGGTGGTATTAGTAGTTGGTAGTGAAAATTTCTTACCAAGAGAGAGCAACCATTTAACGTCCTCTGGAAATTGAATGTCAGTTTTGTTGATAAACCAATTCTTGTTCATACATATGGGCGATTCTCCGCGAGCTCTCAGTTTTACTAACCCAAAATTTTGGAAGAAAATATTCGATTTTCAAATATTTTCAATCATTTTTCTATGAGTTTTTATAGCTAAAAAACATTCCCAAAGTGGACGAGCTACAGCTATTAATTTCCGTTTTTGATACTGAAATCTGCCACGGTGGTGACATTACACGCGTGCCACGGTTGTGACATTTTGACAATAAATTGCACATTAAAAAAGTTAGTATGACTTGCAAGATTTTCCGTAACATTTTACCATAACATTTAAGACTGCAAACATTAACATGGAAATATGCGGGCACTTGCTGATCAAAATTCACACGCCACAAACCAGTGTACAATAAGGCAGTACCAACCTAACGATTTAAATAAAATTGTTTACTCAAAAACTCATGGACACTTTTCAAAATCAAATTACAAAGCGAAAACAGAAATGTTATCATTAAAACAACATTTAATATTGCAGATTAGGTGAAGTATTTAATATAATGGCAGTTTATTACTCGTGTAATTAAAGGTTAAAAAATTGCCACCTAAAATGTTATGAAAAATGTGGTTGTGGACATGCCACGGTTGCGACATTTGGACATTTGTTGAATTATAACTTCATAAAACTGATGACCAGTCAATAAAATTCAACATGAAACTTTAAAATAAACATAATTTTAACTCAATTACATGATTTAATTCATAGAAAATGCTTCAATATATTTCAAATTTCGAAAAGAGACAAAACTGTAAGCTCGCAGAGAATCACCCATATACCTAGAGATTGCAGTTGTATTTGTTTCAGTCTCTCGAGCTTGGATGTTTGTGCCTTTTTTAAATCGTTCGCCACTCTCTGGCTTAACATGTTCTGAGTGTGCATAACGGAGTTGAAATCACTTTCACTGAGGTTGCGCTTCAGTTGTTGTTCAGCATATAGAATTTGACCCCGTATAGATTTTATATTAATATTCGTTTGTCTGATTTCTATGTTCAGTATTTTCTTCTGGAACTGTTTTTTCGCCATCTCTATTTGTTGCTTTATATTTTGTGATGTTGTTTGTATCTGTGTTCTTTTTGTTAAGTCCGTCAGATTCTGTGGTAGTATATCAAACTTCCTACATTCCAATAGGAATTTTAGTTGAGCTGTCTGTTTTGTTAGTTTTTGGTTTTGTTTGCTGTGGAGTTTAAATATGCGTGTGCATCCTCCCCGTATTTATATTTCATGTGTTTGTAGAAATTCCGTATATTTACCTCTCTTATTACTTTGTTTGTGTAGATAATCAAATAAAATAAAATACAAATAATATTGTTTTTTGGTATTAAGTCGCTCCACCGTTAGCGTCAATAACAGCTTGAAGCCGTTGTGGCACTGAGGCTACTTGTTAACTCTGCAGGTGTTATACTGTTCCAAGCTGCTATGATGCGTTTTTTTGGGGACAGCAGCCTTAGAAACCTAGTTTTTTCTAATTTTCCGCTCCAAAACTTGCTAAAGATGCTCAAATTTATTTAAATCTGAGCTTTGGCGGGTTGTATTTAACTGTCTTGGAGCATAGTAAAGCAGCCAATCCTTAACAATATGTGCCGTGTGCTTTGGATCGTTATCCTTCTGAAAGATTCAACCTGCACCGAGCTGTAATTTACACACCGATGGTTTCAAATTATCTTCCAATAAAGACTTGTATCTAAAACGATCCATATTACTTAATTACTTACTTAATTGGCGCTTAACCGTTTAAACGTTTATGGCCGTCCAACAAGGCGCGCCAGTCGCTCCTTCTCTCTGCCAACCGGCGCCAATTGGTCACACCAAGTAAATGAAATTCTACCATTTTCAGATGCCGCAACAGCTCCCCAAACCATAACACTGCCCCCACCATGCTTTATAGTTGATACCAATTTCTTCGGATCGATAATATTTGTCTTCCTCCACACGTTGGTTCTTCCATCGCTACCGAAAATATTGAACTTTGACTCCTAGTTGAGCAAAACTTTTTGCCAAAAAATCATCTCCTCTTCTGTGTGTGCTTTCGCGAACTCCAGGTGATGTCTACGGGATTTTTCAGAAATAAAGAGGCTTTATGCGTTGTGTTTAGACTCAATGGACTTTTCTTGGATGGACACAATTGCCTGATGAGCTTGCTATATCTTTGGATAATTTTGGAGGAGAAACTTTTGGTTCCTTCAAAATAAAGCTGATGTCTCGGCGAGTTAGTTTCCTCGGGCGTTTGCAATTCCACTATATATACATATATATATATATATATATATACTAGCGGGACCCCGGTGTGCTTCGCTACACCAATAGAAATATTGGAAAAAGAATAAATATCATAGAATTTTTTTAATCTTTATTTCAATTCTTAATCGAAAACATTTGGATACACTACATTTTTCATTTTTCCATCTGGGATATGTATAAACAAACAATTTGGAATGCCTACTCTGGAGCAGGCAACGTATAGCTGTCCGTGCGAAAAGCACGGTTCCTCCAAATTCAATACGCATACTCGAAGCGTTTGTCTTTGCGCCTTGACATAGCAAATGACAGGCGCACTGGAAATTGCAAACGCTTGAATTCAAATGGCATGTCTGTTGGTATCAGTGGCATTAGCGGTATAAGCACAATTTCACCTTTCGCTTTGCCGGTCAGTATTGTTGCTTCAATTAAATTTGTCATCAACTTTTTTACATTCAGTCTTGTTCCATTACACAATTTTGGTGCATTTAAATTCCGTAATAAAATAACTGATGAGCCGACTTTCAAATGTAACCAATGCGGTGGCATACCAGACGGCTTCAATGAATTCAAAGTTTCAACTGGATAATTCACTGCGTCACACAGTGTTTCGTGTAGAACAAGCTAGCTGGACAAAATTATTTTATGAGGTTTTCCGTTTCATATGCAGTCATTTATTACAACTACGTCATTTTTTTCAGCCATATGTTCTTTTTTTATTTTTTTTTTCGAAATTTTACTTCATATGCATACATTTGCTTATTTCATATACAGTAACTCATGTGAATAAGTGACATAGAAAAAAAATTTAAAGGACTTAAGAATATTACTTTATTGTACTTAAATTGAATGGACTACAAATCTCAATACTCTAAAAAAGTCTAAAAATTCCGAAAAAAAATTAAAATTTTTTATGAAAATTCGTCGAATTTTTCAAACATTTTTTAAATATAATTTAGTTTTTGTTATAGATCGTGACAAATTTTCTTATGTGAAATTAGTTAAAATAAATTTGCGAAAGCCAAAATTGTAAGAATTGTCCAAAAAGGGGTGTCTACTTATTTATGTGAGTGACTGTACATATGTACATACATATTTTGTATTTATTTGAGTATTTATACTGGCACTACAATTTTTACAAAATTATTGTATAGTACCAGTCAGGAATGTAAAAGTGAATTACAATAATAATAATAACAATGTAAATAATTCAATTAATTATGTAAAAATTACTTATTACAAAAAATTAAAAGTAAAGTATCATACAAAGTAGAAAAGACAATATACTAAAATTAAATAAAACCTGATACAACAAAAAGTTGTCGGGTAGGTTATCTTTTATAATTATGTTATTATTCGGTATCATCACTTTCATTCGATGAGTCACTTGTGGAATAGTCATGAGCATCAGCAACACTACTGTGAAAGCTTGAAACAACTGGGGTACTTATTGACTCCTCAACATTATCGGGGGACAGTAAATTTAAGACTTCTGAAGTCAGACTTCTAAATTTTTTCTTAGGTATCTCCCTAAAACTGTTAACTAAAGGATCCGATGTTATAAGCAACATATTCATAAGATCTCTATTCGTGGCTTCACGCGACTGCTTTTGTGTGTTAACATCCCTGAATCGTCTCAAATCTTTGTTACGGGCTTCCTGTGCTTCCTCAGAAAGTTGACCAATAGGTAAAATTGCTGATTTTATAATATCAGTACTATGCACTAAGATTTTATGAACTGTAACAGGCATATTAAACCATGGATAGAGATGTATGATTAGTTTTTTAGTCTCGACCGCAAATTTTTCAAATCTTTGGATATTTATATTGTACCCAGATGCTAACGCGCGAAGGAGAGTGTCGAATCTTTTGATGAGCGTTACATCCAATCCCGTAATATCAGCACTAGCCTCAGAATTTTCGAAAAACCTACGCGCAGTGTTGCCGTCATTGGTATTGCCGAAACCTGGTTTTGGTTTATCTACTATCAATCCAAGTACACTTTTAAATTTATTCTGGATTTCGTTGGAACGCAGCTTTACACTCTCTTTATCTGCCTCATTCCTAAGCTGCCATTTTTTACTTCGAGGCGATAACTTATGTGAAGCAAGCATTCAAAACATCTATCCATGCATGGAGAGTAGACAAGCCAAAACCAAGATTATCTCGGTTAGGCGTAAAGTTCCGTAACTCATTATTCATATCTTTTGGAGTGGCACCACAAATATAACACTTTTGTGCGGAAGAAGTTTCATTCAAAGCATTGCAAACTTCTCCGTCAATCATTGTTAGAAGCATATTGTGATTTATGGAAACTTCGTATTCTTCGAGCATGTACTTTGTTGGCAACAACGCATTTATATCCTCTAAAACTTTGTTCCTTTCAAAACAATAAAATCTTTTGTTTCTTTAGAAAAAATAAATTTAATTGGACGGCAATTCGTGGTAGAAGAAGGTCGAGGATTCTGCCAAACAATGTTACCTTTTTATCCTGTAATTGAAGAGGAACGAAAGAAAATATAAACAAAAACTCATCAGTGTCAGAGCTGCATGTAAGCTTTTGCTTATATGTGCTATGGCCAGAGCTTCTATCGCAACCCTACTTGCTGATTAAAGTATACGTCAAGTTTGTAGGTAACAAACTAACAAAAACTTTTTGATTTTCTAAAACTAAACGCTCAACAGTTTTATCTAATACGGACTGGACTTTAATTTCCGCACGTGTTTCACCCACATCAATCTCATTTGGGTAGCATTCTGCCTTAGCTTTTCTTAGACTATAAAATGATGGATAAACCTTATGGCCTGCCTTGATGCTCCACTTCCGAGTCGTTTTGTACCCATGAGTCGTCGACTTGCTATCTACGTAGTATGCTAAAGCTTCTACATTGCTCAAGCATCTTGCATCTGGCTCACATGTCATCTTTTTGCCGGATATTTGAGTGATTTCCTATGATTTTTTATAATGTTAGCAACATTTCTGTTTCCGGACATACGCGTTGATACTTCTGCCCCATAAAGTAACTCACCAGGACTTCTAGATTGCAAGAGGTCATCAACTCGACGCCGTTTGGTTTTTTCACTGCAGCTAACAAAGTCCTTCTTTCGTCTTCCGGGGCCGGGGTTACCTGAAGAAGTGGTTGGTTGGTCTGATGGCAACCTTGAATCCACCGTTATTGTAAATGTGGAGTCTGGACCCAAAAGCCACTCCGAGTTTTTATTCAAAAATCGCTCCTTATGTCTTCCAGAAGTGTTCCACTTTTGATCCAGCTTCGACGAATATGCCGATATTTGTAAGCTTAAAATTTTTATCGAATACTCGGCTGCTTCGTTTAAATCGTACTTAAGTACAACAAAACTCAATAATTCTTTATATCTGGTTTCCTTCGAATGTTGAACCCAAATGTCAAAAAACTCCGTTCTTGGTACGGTTATAACAAAACTGCTTTGGGTTGTTGATTTTCCGACAGGGTGAATAGTTGATGATTGTTGTGCTGCCATCTAAGTGTATTGATCGTTCTGATTTGTGATCAGTTGTGCAGTATTTATATTACATTCAGGTATTGGCGTAGATGCTACCAAATGGGGTTGTTTTGTGTAGCGTTCCTGTGTGGTTTTACCTGCATTAGGATTGCTTTGTATGTACCTGTTTTTATGCCTTGGTGACTGGTGCGGTAGGTTGTGGCAGGTTGAAGTCAGTGATCTTCGCCTTTTTGCTTTTGGTGTGCTCTTGTTGACCTCGCGAGTTTTTTTTTTGTGTGTTTTATGGCTACGTGTTTGTTCCCTGTACCTGGGAATTGGTTTTGCCGTTTGTAGATCAGCTTTAAAGGTTCAAATATCTCGTCGGAGCTGGTACGTACATACATCCTATTTTATATGTAGAGATAACTAAACCTACAAAAAAAAAATTAAAAATAGATGTGCAAAGAATTCGCAATGGTTTTTTTTTCGACTATTAGAGAATACTTGCGACTATAACATATGTAAAATTTAGCCAGGATGTCCGTGGATGTATGTAACTTTTTTGTCCCTAAAATTAAAAATATATAGAAAAAGTACCTTTTCTTCTTAATAACGGAATGTTAAATATATTGAAAATACTCTAATTGCGAAAGAATTACTATTAAAAAATTTTACTTACCTTCGAGCTTAGAATCCATCAAAAAAATTATATAAAAGTGTTCACTTAAAAGAAATATGAAGCTTAATATTCAACAAGAATTTTGCAAATTAATCAATGCATTTTACGGCCACTCTTGCCTTCTTACTTCAATTACTCAATATATATGAACAAAAATATCAAAAAAAAAGCAAAAATCCCGTTATTTTGTTTGTTTTCTTTCATTTCTCATTACACTTTTCTTGGAATAAGAACTTTGTTTTTGTCCAGCTAGCTTGTTCTACACGAAACACTGTGCGCCATCTTGATTCATTGTGCCATCCACTTACTTGTATGTTGTCACCACACCTGGCATTTTTTTCAGAATGTGATGATTGATTTCATTGACATGTACATTTTTTGGTGCCAGTATTGCGCGTTCTCTCAACAATCGCGATTCATGTAATTTTGAACAATATTTAGAAACACTCGTTCAATTAATTCTTCTTTTGATTGGATAATTGTACAAAAAATTTTTGGCAATGTAATCAAACCATTTGTTTTGTCGATTGGAATTTTGCCATTTCCGATCTCTAACAATTGCTTCGAGAACTGCTCTGCAGACTGATCATTGTGCAACCGAACACGCATCTTTATGTGTAATGGAAATTTTTTCACGTATCGCCACAAAAGGGAATACTTCAAACATGCATTGATCTCATCTGCCGGTGTTGATCGTGGAATAACGGGCAATGTTTGTCGAAAGTCACCTGACAATAAAATGGAAGCACCACCAAAAAGTATTCGGTTTTCACGTAAATCTTACATCGTTCGATTTAATGATTCCAATGATTTTTTGTTTGCCATTGTACACTCATCCCATAGAATGAGCGCTGCATGCTGCAAAACTTTTGCCATGATTTTGTCATATATATCCTTTAGTTGATTGTTTAATTTAGTGATGTTGGATTGAACAAATGTACGTAAATCGTTACAAAATAATTGTTGTTCACGCTGCAACTCTCGATCAAATAAACCATGCATGATTTGGTGAAATCAAAGCTAACTGCCCAATGCTTTATTGGCAATCGCAAGACACATATCTTCAATTATTATCAAAGCTTCATTGTACATTTCCAATGTAATCAGCAAATCAGGATCCATTGCTCTACGACGCATCCGAATTAAAATATCTTCAGTCATGTAATCTTTATATTTATTCCACAATTCAATTGGATTCGATGGCATGCATGTTGATATTATAATCGAAAATAGCATTCGTATTTGCTGTGGATGAGATGAAATCGATGCATCATGAAGTGTTGCGTCCCAATGAGTGTCATCTTCTAACAAATGCAAGAGCTGACATGCTTCGCGATATGTCTGACAAAAATGGCCGATAACTGTTCTTAAATCTTGAAATGATTTTGGTCCTTGAACGTTTACCAACAATATTCGCAAATAGAAACATTCAGCATTGTTGGGATGTACCGTATACATCCTGCCCAAGGCATCTGTTTGGAAAATACCTGGATGACCATCAACTGGTGTTCCTTGTTTACGCCGTTGAAATTTTTTCGACGATGCATTCCAGGTGTATAATTGCGGTATATCAACATATATCAAATTTCTGGAAAATGTGTCGATTTCACAAAATTGAAAAGAAAAAACAGTCAAAATAGTTGATGCCATGCTTCCTTTATTCACATATTTACAAATGTATTTGATAGACTTTACTGAGGTACAGTACTCAACATTTATGTGAGCCTGAAAAACTTTTGACAGTATCGGTGAATATGGCACGACCCAATGATTGTCAACTTCGATGTCTTGCTTGCGCACTCTTATTATCGCCGTTTTACCATTATTTTCAAATGATCGACGTCGATACAATGGATATCCGTCATTGCCTGTTATGGTATCGCAAATTAATGCTATCGGATACCGCTTTGAACATTTCCCATCGATCATACATGGTGAATTCATATTTAATTCACCGCATGGACCGTGAATCATGTTTTTTGTAACCACTTCAAATAATTCTGGATCGATGGTTTGATCTGGTATTTCGGCTGATATACGCTATCAATCTCGTCCGGTGTTATTTTACGTACCAGCCATATCAATATGTGTGCGTGTGGCAAACCTCTTTTTTGCCATTCAATCGAGTACATCCAACATTGTAACTTTCCAAAAACGCTTAATTTCACAATTAAATCCATCAGTGCCTTCAATTTTTGCCTGAATACACGTGCTGTAACATCGTGTTAGTTGGTGACTGACCGTCGAACAAATTATTTTTTATATCGTTCCACATCGGATTACACGTAAAAGTGATGAAAAGATCTGGTCGGCCGTATTTTCGAACATATGACGTAGCATTTTGTGCATATTCGTGCATGTGGCGTGGACTACCAATATAAGAAGCTGGTATGTATGTACTCTTCAGATCGCAATTTGAATTGATTGAATCGGATGAAATTGAGACGTTCAGTTTCAATTTTTGCATACACGTCTACAATGTATTGGTGAAAAAGTTTACCAAATCTCAGAATGTAATTTTGTTCTTGTGTACGAATCATCAATCGATAAGATTAATAATTTATCGCACTAACTTTCTTTTGAACATCTCGACCCGTAAAAAATCAGACCAATTCTAAATATTCTCGCGGTTTTTTTTTATTCCCGCGGAAAAATTCCTCCAATTCTTTTCTCCTAGGGAGAAGAAAAATTGGGGAATAGGAATTTCAAATTTTCGAAGTCAGATGGTTTGTCAATTGAAATTTCATTGCGCATTTCTTATTTTGTTTAAAAAATTTAAAAGTTTAATTATTGTTGCGAATTTGTTTGAAATTAAGAAATAAGGTATAAACAATGCACATTATGGCATTTCATGTGGTATTCACTGAAATGAGTAATGAATTGGTGCCACAGCAACATCAACAGAAGAGCATAAGAAGAAGACGGCAGGATAACATAAATCCGCCGGAGTTGCCCGCTTTCATTCTGCAAAGTAATTTTCTGGCGGCGACGTCGAGTTGAGTTCGCCTTTCGCCATATGCCAAAATCTAATTAACCCCTCTTAAAAAATCCTTGCGCAATTTCTGGATGGCTGCTTCAAATATACAAAGAGCTCTTCCGTTGCTTATGATATACTTTTCGACTTAAAATAAAGAATATTGTGGTTGTTGTTGTTGTTGTATTAACAGTGAGAATATTGTGGTAGAATGTACATATTTTAGCACAAATTTGTGCAAATAAGTGTTCTTTCTTAAAAGAACCAATTTCCCTTAACTATTTTGATGCATTCCCTTTAATTTAACTAGTGAAAAAACTCCTATGAAATGGCAAAGAAATCTCCCTCTCCCTCACATTCATAATAGCTACTTTTCTCCCATAACCAGTTTCCGCTTTTTCGAACATTGTTCAGAATAGGAGGAAAGGGAGAAGTGAAAAAACTCACAAGGAATTTTTATTTAGAATACGATGAATGGGAGAAGGGAAAAAATTCGCACGGAATTTTCGTTTAGAATTGGGCTGAATATGTTCATTCGATTTTAAATTTTGGTTTTCATTTAATATCTGATTAATATAATTAGTATATTATTTACCGGTTCTTGTATCTATCATTGGTATATTAATGTGATAACCATCATCACCTTTCCAATGTAGAATTGGATATTGCAATGCGTCGTAACTACGATGAAGCTCCGAAACACGCTGTAACTGTTCATTTCTACGATGAAGTACAATATCGCGGGATTGAAACTGATCGCAAGCAATTACAATTGCCACTTCATCAATCGTCGGTACATTAAATCTTCTGGCATGCTCACCAAAAGGCGTTTTATCCGCTATGATTATGATTTTGTGATTATCAGATGGCATACGAACGGGAGCGGTTTTGAACAATTTCACCAATTCATTGTTCTGATGAGAAAATCTTTGGAGATCGCAAATAATCGCTCGTTTTATATGTGAGCCAATTGTGCAACGTTCATCCAACTCACGATTTGTATCTCCGATAAAACATATTTGCAATTAATATGGTGGTTCTTATCACAGCGGCGCACTAACATCTTATAAAGTAAATTTTTTTATATTTTCTAATTAATAAAAAATGCCACTTATCTAAGACCACGTTGACACATGTCTTGATCTACAATAAATCGACAATAGATAATATAGGCGTTTACATATTTTCCATCCCTAGGAACTAGACTAATCTTTTTATTCTGTCAAGTTTTCACGTTTCTTTTTTGTTTTGTGCTTTCAGTTAGAAATTACACTCTAGAGGTGGAACTTTTTCTATGGAAAAAGGGTCAGTCATTTAATTAACGACGTCTAGTCATTTAATTAACGATTAAGAGTTAAGTACGAAAAAAGAGATAATCTCGTTATATCTAAAGTACATATGTGCAAGGTGATTCCTCTCAGAGTGGGTATGCTATCTTCCCATGAAGTTGGCGGTGCACCATAAAGAGTTGAACATTTTTTTTTCCAATTTATAAAATATGCCACTTATCTACGATTCGTGTTTAAGAATTATTTTTCTAACTGGTATCTAAGTAGTATTTCACAGCGTGACAAGATAACTTTACATTATACAAATTACCCAATAGTTCAATTTTTCCCAAGTAAAAGATGTTTCTCCAACTTCAAAGAGGTACTTATGCGGTAATGAAATCATGAAACCACTGTTATGCAGTTTAAAAACTTATTTATTTACCTGCAGCACCATATCAGATATGTAGTGGTCGTTCACGCTAAGGAAAAGCGATGGAACAAAGCCTGCGCGTAATTTCATTCCGTCTCTTGAACTTGTATCATCCTCTTGCCCTATATCTCTAATTGCAGGTACCGGTAGCTTCAACAAATGAATGGTCTCATTAGCAGCACAACACTTTGCTGCAGCCGATGAAATAGCACAACGATGTGAAGAAACTTTACGTAGATTTGTATTGTATGTACTTTGTCGAGCTGTTATACTTTGAGGGGTATCTTTATCAATTAAGTTCCCCGCCGATGATGATTTTAAAGTATCAATTGATGCAGTTGAGTTTACAGACATAAGTACATGAGAACTTGACGACTGGTGCACACTATGCTGGGAATGTGGATATCTTATGTCATCCGTTTCGAATTCTAACTCAGTAGCATTGGATGGGGTCTGATAAGAGATGACTATGCTATTACATACCATGCACTCCTTGGTACTATTTGTTGTAGCTGTTGAACTGAATGTCGATTCAGATACCGATGGGAGAGACTCTGAGGTAATACTTTCGTCGCTCAGAGATTCAAGCTTTGCTCCTTTATCTACGGATATTTCATAGTTTGATAATACTAAGTTTTTGCTTTTCATATAGTTAGTAGCAATTTGTGGGAATTGTTCAAAGTTGAACTTTACACCTGAGTGCCTTTTCGATATTTGGCCATACGTGCACTTATGTAATGGGCAAAGATTATGTGTAGCACTTACATCACTGCCACCAACATTTATGTCATTCCCCGCTGAAGCCGTCACTTTATCAGTAGTTGTAGTGAGATCTTGGGAACTTTTCTTCAGATTTACGAGTGGTTCATTTTCGCCTAACGTAAATACGACACCTCCGATGTCATTACCACTCCCATGTTCTCGATTTTTCTGACAATTGTCGAAGTGTATCTCCTCTTCCAGACTAACATTTTCTCGCCGAGGTTCAATGCCCCAAGTCATGCGATCACTTTTTCCCATACTATTTTGTGTAATCAGATCAGAAAGCGACAAATTAGACATCGTGCCTTCTAACTTCAATTCTCTTCGCAACTGGTCATATTCACCTACATTAACCACGTCACTCCTCTTTTCTCCAGGCCTCAGTTCACTTAAACTAACACCTTCTTTTACAACTTGCCAAAAGAAATGTCTTCTTCCAGTATCAACAACACCTTTATGAGGACATGCAATGCTGCCATCAATACCATTATCAAATTCTATTGCTTCTACGGCACCTTCTATACTTGTGCTGCCACCACTTATTGAACTTCCATCTTCAACAGCCATCTCTTCGTTTTCCGGTGTTGTTATTAATAAGCGTATTTTGCCTGATTTTTGGCCATTTTTGGTATTGTCACTAATTTTGTGAAGTAATGAGTTTTTTTCGATGCCAGTGTCCATGAGGTAGTTACCAATACGTAACTCCTGCTGCACGAAACGCGAATCTCTAAATGCCAACACCGTTGGAATTTCATTCTTTTTTAATGTGTGTATAACTTGGGCACTATCAACTTCTTTTTCGTGTTTTTTTTTCACTTCATCTCCATTAGTATCATCAGATAGCTCACCACTATCTGGTATGGTGTTTAAATTTATTTTACAAGTTGATATGCGTTTTAGTCGGCAGGTATTGCTAAGATCTTTTGTAATACTGCCAGCAGCAGTATTTTTTGTTTCACCCCCAAAATCAAATCCTCGTTGGTTTATACGATTGTTGGACATTTTTAATATCTCATTATTTCGTTGTTGTATTAAAGAGTTTATTGTATCCTTGTTGAAGTCTTCACGCTTCGCTGATCGCCGCACTTCCCCGCAACGTATGAAATAGGTGAGTATATTAAGTAACCTTTCCACCGCTAATTTTTCTGTACCATATATAACTGTTCGGGCCAATCGAGGTGGTATTCCTATTGCGCCATACAGGTCGCCCATTTGGGCCCATAACGCATTATATGGGTGCTTCTGTGAAACCTGAAGCAGCTTCGCACGCTGTTCAAGGGCAGCAGTAGATGATTCGGAGAGAGAACTTGTTGCGATAAAAGCAGAAACCGTAGATACCCAGCCAAGATGATGTGTTAATATAGCTGTTAGCATTGTACTTATAAAACTGTAACATATTACAAAAAGTAAAATTTTAGTATACAATTAAAAAATACGCTATTCATACTAACAAATTTGTATCTTTAGTATCGGCAAATGAAAGCAGCCAACAAAGTTCTTTCATGAATTTCTCTGCAACACTTTTTGAATATTTGTTGCCGCTTGTAGTAATACTGAGCCATATAGGACATTTAATTCTAGGCGCTGTGAACAGATCACTGAACCATTTCTGCGTCTCTAGCCATGCCTGAAACATTGTCTGCAAAGAGTAAACGAGACATATAATACATCTACATTTTTTTAAATTTATTTATAAGAACTTAACGTATTAATAAAGATGCCGTTATATCCAATCAAACCGCTACATCTGATTAGATATACATATGTATGTACATATATTATAAGAGTAATCGTCATAAACGTTGAATGTTATTCCATTATAAAATTAAATACATGAAGATTGGATTTAAAATTTGAATCATTGTGTCTGATATGTCTATCATCTTAAGTGACCACGATCTGATCTTCTGTTCATTTGATATACGAGTAAAGTTTAATAATCGCAGCATAATGGCTAGCCCGTCCATAGTCCAGATTATCGCCAGCTGTACGTAAATAATATTTTAGGTGATATATGCACCATTGACAAGTAGTCTGCGTGCTGAGGTCTTAATTCAGTACATCAAAATTTAAGACTTGAATGTTATAATTGTATATAGGGACACAATTTTTATTCCGGGCCACTTAAAAACGTTTCCTTGGATAACTTACTTGTTTGACAGAGGATCAAAAATTCGGATTTTTCTATATAAAGTTAAATATTGTTTATTTTATGCAAAAATACCTCTTGCCTCTTGTGCAATTGAAATAATAAGAGATTTTCTAATATCACCTAGGACAATTTTATATATATTTCTGTAAAAAAATTTGTTTTCACTCGAAATACTTCACTTGTTTTTCTGAAAAAAAAAAACAGAAACAAAGTCAACAAGTTGCATCTTACCAGCACTCTCTAAAGACTTTGAGATATTGCTGTCGGAACAAATTCAAGATCGTTTTAACAAATTTTGCCTACTATAACCATATCCGGCTTCGGATCAAAGCACAGCTACTCAACGGGTATCCTTAAAACCTTAGATGATATTAGAGGAGCACTTGACAAAAATCTATTGATCTTTTTATGCTTACTTGACTTAATAAAAGCCTTTGACTCTGTGAATCATGATTCATGACTTAGGTACTTTGCATAAAATTAAAAACGCGTCCCATGTGGAGTTATTTGGCGGGTAAACCCAGCGTGTCAAAGTTGGTTCCGAAATTTCAGGTCTAAAACCACTACTGGCTGGGGTACCCAAAGGTTTCATTTTGGGCCCACTACTATTTAGTGCTTTTATTAAAGACATATTTATTGCATGCCGGCATGTTTATAAGAATGCATATTAACCTGAGTTGATTTGTATGGACGAAAGTCAACGATATCGCGCCATCGATTTTTCATAGGATTTGGTCCCAGGAAAAAAAGTTCCAATACACATACCCAAAAAAATAATTTTCGAGCCTGCGAAAAAAAAATGGCGAAAGGGTAAATTTTTCGACCGTTACTGTTTAAGGCGAAATTGTGGTGTTTCGAGATGAAAATTTCCTTCAGGATGAAAACGCAATGGTCATCTGAGACAATAATAATATGCTTTAGCACGATCTAAGTACATACATATCTATTAAGAATACAGTAAAACATGCAATTTTATTGAAAAATAGTGGATAATGACTCATACATTGGTTATTGGCTCATATTTTTATGGCAGCCACACGAAAAATCCTGTTGTTCCATCATGGCCCTATTATCATGCCTCTACAGTGGATATTTCTCAAGGCATGTTGGGAAAAAGTGTACCTCAAAAGTTTGCAGGGAGTGGTAGGTGTTTAATTTTTTACATTTGTGGGACGCCACATCCATGTCAATGCTAAAAGGGCATAGACTGTCTATAGGCGGGGCTTGCCCCAAGGTGAGCCATCCTGGTACAACAGGCAAAATAACTCTCATAACTAGTGGCTAACCTGCAGAGCTACAGGGCAATTTTCTCCCTAAAAAATGGTTTAACAATTCCCTCTTCAAGCGCTACGCTTGAATTATACAATTTATCACCATTCAATTTCATAATTGCGTTTAAGTATGCTAAACTCTTTGGAAATTACGGTTTCGGTTTATAAGGACCTCCTTTGGACAATTAATTGATAAACGTGTATGTTTTGTCAACATGCTCTGAGCAAACGTACGGGCATTTATGTTTCTTTCACCAAAGCAATTTTCGGGTGATCGAAAAACTTATTAAAAACCTTCTTTCCTAGGTTGATATTTCGTATTAAAATATTTCCAACGCATGTGGCTCATATTTTTTTCTTTTTTATTTAAAATAACTATGAAAGTAATTTAGTCGTATCAGTTAATATGAAATCCATCAAAATTCGTAACATTTTTCAATCTGGTAGCGTGTTTTTGGTAAATTGTCATTCTCCCCGTAAAAGTCAAGTGGCTAACGTCACACTAAATGGAACTACCTCCATTTTTATTATTAAACGGTTTTATTTAGCTTGACTTGACAGACTGGTTGGTTGGATGGCTGGTTGGCACGAATTTTGTAATTGAAATTTAAGTAACTTCCCGATAAGCTACACGCTTGAAACTTGGAATATAGTTCACAACCCGATGAAAGTGCAATAATAAGAAAAAAATCGCCCCTAGGTGGCGCAAGGATCGAGATATTCACAAAAATCGTATTTTTGGTCCGATTTGGCTCATATTTGGAACACATAATACATACATGAAGAGAAAGCGACATATGAAAACAATCGACGCTAGGTGGCGCAAGGATCGAGATATTCAAAAAAATCGTATTTGTGGTCTGATTTGGCTCATATTTGGAACACATAATACATACAAGAATAGAAAGCGACCTACGAAAAAATGGCCTCTAGGTGGCGCAAAGATCGAGATATTCAAAAAAATCGTATTTGTGGTCTGATTTGGTCCATATTTGGAATACATAATACATACATTTATAGAAAGCGACCTATTGTGTCCGATTTGGCTCATATTTGTACTTTACAATTTTTGAAAAAAATAAGAACAACACATATTCGTATGTTCCATCGTTCGGGTATACGTGCCTGGTATTCTTCAAAAAAAAATTACACCGATGTAGAATTTTTAATAGACTTATATCCTAAAAATAATAGTTGTTTAAATGAAGGCAAACCGGTTTATTCGAAGCCGTTGCCTCTTCCCGAATCAAAACTAAAATACTTGGAAAAATTGTGTAAAAAACTGGTTATACCAAAATAATATCATTCTTTTTATAAAAATCTTGAGGGCAACGCTTTTCCCGAACCCAACATTTCAGAAGATTCTGATTCTGATGAGAATAAGAACTAGTCCTATGTTTGCATTAATATCTTAAATAAAAACACATTAGTGTATATGAAATTGAATTAATGTGTAACTTTTTTCATTTACATACATACTTTCGATAAGTCAAAGCCGCAGATGTTTTCCCAAGTACTGTGGTGCTCGGATGATCTCGGAGTATAGAAGGGATGCGAGCAAAACAATTATCTCAGCTAAAAGAGCATAGTGTGAGTATAATATATAAGTACATTTTTACACTAGAGACTAATTCTTCTAATTTTGAGAGAGCAATAAACTTTGAAACTCGATTTCCCAACATTTTCATTTTGGCACATTCATGCTTCTGGCAAGCGGGCGACATTTGCTTTCATTTGATACTGACGATTAATTAAATATTCTATAAATTCGAAAAATACAAAAAAAATTTAAAACATTTAAAAAACGAAAAAAAAAATTTAAGAAACCCTACAAAATTTTTTTTAAAATTGAAAAAAAAAACTACAAAAAAATTATAAAAATTCAAAAATTTATCAAAAAAAAAAGTTAAATGCTGAAAAGGCAACAATGAATTTAGTTACAAACATTTCTACTTAAAATGTTTCATACATTTCATACATACATATGGTGGTGGTACAACTGATGCATATGGTACAGTAAAGTGCAAAATAATAACACGTAAAACTAATATATACAGAGGTAATAACAATAAACGAAATAACTAAAGAACTTTAAAAAAACCCAGAGATAATCCACAAAATTACTAAATACAAAAAAGCCACAAAGTTAAGAAAAACGCAGAGATAATCTACAAATATAACATAATCTAAAAAACTAACAGAAACGGAGATAATCTACAAAATTAATATACACGAAATAATTAACAAAATTAACAAAAGCGGAAATAATAATATCATATGTATTTAATTAGCGAGCTTTGCTCATATTGCTTTATACAATGGTTTTTGTAATTGATATTAGAGAAAAATTGTAAGTTTACAAACGGCGATGGTTACTAGGACATGTTTCTGAATTTCACTTCTTCATCAGCTAGCTTTTCGGGAGCTGAGCGTTGAACTCGAGTCTCCAACATTCATATCAGTGCAAGCCTTTTTAGCTGCTACGCCATATGAATGTTCCGTTGTTCGCTGTACAATTGGTCTCTAAGAGTTGCCTTTTTTGTTTATATTCCTTTTGATCACCATGTAGGCACATACACTCTGTATGTAGTTTATTCCTAATGGTGTGGATATGATTTTTAGGCGTGCTTTTGAAAGCTTAGAGACCAATTGTACAGCGAACAACGGAACATTCATATGGCGTAGCAGCTAAAAAAGGCTTGCACTGATATGAATGTTGGAGACTCGAGTTCAACGCTCAGCTCCCGAAAAGCTAGCTGATGAAGAAGTGAAATTCAGAAACATGTCCTAGTAACCATCGCCGTTTGTAAACTTACAATTTTTCTCTAATATCAATTACAAAAACCATTGTATAAAGCAATATGAGCAAAGCTCGCTAATTAAATACATATGATCATATTGATATAATAGTAACAGCGGAAGTATTAAAAACAAATACTGTAAAAATCCGAACAAATGTTACTAAGCTTTCAAAAGCACGCCTAAAAATCATATCCACACCATTAGGAATAAACTACATACAGAGTGTATGTGCCTACATGGTGATCAAAAGGAATATAAACAAAAAAGGCAACTCTTAGAGACCAATTGTACAGCGAACAACGGAACATTCATATGGCGTAGCAGCTAAAAAAGGCTTGCACTGATATGAATGTTGGAGACTCGAGTTCAACGCTCAGCTCCCGAAAAGCTAGCTGATGAAGAAGTGAAATTCAGAAACATGTCCTAGTAACCATCGCCGTTTGTAAACTTACAATTTTTCTCTAATATCAATTACGGAAATAATAATATATATATATTAACCGAGAACTGTATATAAGGGGCCTAAAAACTTACCATGTGCCACCAATAAATATATACAATTAGATATGTACATCTAACGGCGTCTAAAATCAGCATACCATAGTGGCGCAGCAGCGAATATCCGAATAACGCCAGCAGAGGAAATTATTAGCAGAGGAGGTTATTATATAACTGGCAGCGAATAGCGGCATCACAAAATTTGCAGTTCGAGTATGGTTATGGCGCACAGTGTGCACAAAACATAAAGTAGACAATTAAAAATCTTTTCAACTTGCTTTCTCTTAAAAAACAGTTTAGTTTTGAATTCTCGTAGCATCAATTTGTTTCTTTTCTATAAATACTTTACTGTATTATAATTTATTTTTCTATAAATATTTTGTAATCATATTAGTTTTTGTAAATGAAAATTTTTGATATAATATATTTTTATACTTCAAACCAAAATAAAAAATTTTAAAATATCAACCTGAATGTTGATATATTGGCGATCCTGCGAACCTAAATAGTAGTTTTTAGTAGAAATTAAAATCTGCGAACAGAAGAATTGCTTTAACAGTGTTGTATCAAACTAGAAGAGTGGCGAGACTAATGTAATTTTATCCTGCGATCCTATATTTTCAAACTTACAAAAAACATATAAAATATATAAAAGTTTTGGCGAAATATATTGGAACAAAAACAACAACAACTTGTTTAATTTATTGACCTAGAGCCAGTTTGAAGAAATAATTGTTTTGGCGACCTTTTTATCAGCATATTAAATAAGTATATATTCAAATATATAGACTTGAGAATTGAACTTTGAGTGACTTCAAATTTATGCTCATGTTGCAATTTTTTGTGTGGTTATTTGATTGACTTTTAAACTGCAACATATTTTAAATGAATATTCTTGTGCTACGATAATTTGTGTACCAAGACAAATTTTAACAACTCAATTTTAAAATAAACATTTTGAGTTAAAATAAACCACATCGTGCAAATTACTTTAAATGAATATACATTATATGTCGTGTACATACATTATACATTGTGCTAAATTTTTCGAGTGAATTAAACAAACTATATTATCATCGATATTTACGCCTTATTCGAAGATTTTGATAATCAACTACAAGAAATTTAAAATATATCAATAACAGAATTAATATCAACCATCAATTATAACAACTTTATAGCATCAACAGATTTTTTTTCGAGGTTTTTACCATAACATCAATGTCCATTAAAGAAAACTGCAACTGACAACAATCAAAGCAAAAATCAATCTACAACAAGAATCAACTTTTATGGAACAAATCGTATATTTTCTTATTTCAATTTACATTTAAACTAATTTGATACAAATGCAAGTATCCACTGATAAATCTTATTTAAAATTTCAACGAATATAATTTTAAATTACTTATGTATGTTTGTTTAATGGTGTGTTCAGTTTATACTTATATTTAAGAATTCATGAGCTTAACACCGGCTTATAATAATTGAATTTCAATTATTATGTTTTCTAAGAGAAACTGAAAAGAAAGAAATATTTACTGGCATATTGCGATGGACCCATTTCGAAAACCGCCAACGTAATCATCATCAGGCAATTTTGTAATGTTATCAAAGGTTTCACCGGGATTCGAACCGTGAATCACATGGTGAAACTGCAGTAGCCTTTAACCACTAGGCCATCCTGCTGGTATTTGTTTTCATGCTTAATTCAGTTTTTCTCATTTCTACACTAACAACACAATTGGACATTTTGTCTCTATATTTATTTGTGTGTCATGCAGATTTGTTTTTGTAAAGTTCTTCTTCGTTGAGAATGAGAAGCTTTGTAAACTCGGGCTCAGTTGTACATATTTATGTATGTTTGTTTAATGGTGTGTTCAGTTTATACTTATATTTAAGAATTCATGAGGTAAACACCGGCTTATAATAATTGAATTTCAATTATTATGTTTTCTAAGAGAAACTGAAAAGAAAGATGGCATCGCAATATGCCAGTAAATGTTTCTTTCTTTTCAGTTTCTCTTAGAAAACATAATAATTGAAATTCAATTATTATAAGCCGATTTTAAATTACTTATTTAAAATTTAAAATTTTCATAAATTTTACTATTTAAATATGTAACGTAGCGTTACAATAGTATGACCCCCACTGTAACCCTTTTTCTCCTACGCCTGAGACCCCCACTCTAACCCTTTTTCACCTACGCCTGAGAGTATACATACATAGTACATTAACAGGTAGCCAACATCAGCAGCTACATACTAATGCATGCGAATAGTATTTGGCGATAACAATAATATGCACACGGTACGCCAACTCACAGTAAATGTCAAACTGAAGTACCCAATTAGCGGTTCATTTCTCACTCGCATCATAGCAGCCTTATGACCATCCGGCCCTTTTCCCCTCCGCCCCGGCCCGACCGTCGACCGGTCCAGCAGCTAAAGCGGCTACCGCTGTGTCGTAAGGTGCACTTCCCCTCAGCCCATGGATCGGCCTTCGGAATTCCTGCTGGTACAACTCCGCGTCCAGCCCTGCATTCGTGCGGGCATGGAGGCGGTGGTGTCCAGCTGGCGGACCGGCATTAACCAGAACTCTTATTCATTCCTCGCAGGTCTCCCCGCCGCCGCCACTGGGACAGCGTCATCACGGGAAGCCGCCATCCGCAACCGCCGCTACTGGTAACCCCCCGAAAAGGTAACCAAGTAGAACGTTTGCACCACCACCTCGCCTTGGCCACGCCACTGGTACGCGCTCCGTTGCCCTATTGTTGTCGCCGCTATCCTACGCCGTTGCGCCGCTGCTACGACGACCGTTAGCCGCTGCTACCTCACCACCGTCCAACCAGCTCGCTGCTACCGTCACTGCGTCCATACCACTACATCCATCCGTCCGCTAGTACTGTCCGCCGTCCAGCCGCCGTGCTAAACCCGCCTCTGCATATCGCTGTACCAATCTGTCCGCTAATACTGTCCGCCGTCCAGCCGCCGTGCTAATGCCGCCACTGCATACCGCTGTACCAATCTGTCCGCCAATACTGTCCGCCGTCCGGCCGCCGTGCTGATCCCGCCGTTCGACCGCCGCACCGACCCCTCCGCTATTACAACGGCCGTTAGCCGCCGCTCGCCTCCCTCCCCCGCCATCTTCGCACGGAAAGCTACTGCCTTCACTACCCGTCAAGCCGTGTGTGTGTGTGTATTCGTCATTAACACATAACAACTCTGTTCTTATTAAGTGGGGGTTTGTGGGACTTCTACTTGACCCTGGATTGACTGAGTGCTACCTCAGCCTTCGACAAAACCCACCTCATAAATGGCGCCCGAGCAGGGACCCTCCTCCGCAGATGACACTGGAAAACCAAACACCACAACCACCAACACTGCCGGGGCGGGTTCGACGAACACACTATCAGAAACAGTAAACACACCGGCCCCGAAGGTACAACGCTGACCACCGACTCGCTCAACTGGATCTACCTACTCAAGAGGGAGAGGCTAATCGAGGAGTGCAGGAAATACCATATCAAGGTGGAAGGCCAAACCGTAGCCGAACAACGTCACGCACTGAGCCAATATGTGCGAACCAAGCGCACCAGAAAATCAAGCGAAGACCTGCTGAACGAGCTAGAGAGAGAAGTGAATGAAGAAGAGGAGAAATCCGCTACGCTATCCCAGCCAACAACAAAGCCGAGCCCTTCGACCCAGATTCATAGTCCCCAACCGCATGCGCATGAGAGAGAACGCGCACCACCGAAGCGAGACGAAATGAGCGACGGTGAGTTGATGAACACCGTTCGCCGCTGAGATTTGCATTTTTTGGGTGAAGAGTCGCTGTACGAATTTCTGGAGAGGATAGAGGAGCTTGCTGAATGTTACCGCATCCCCGTCAACCGGCTCCTCCCAACGCTGCCGGAACTTCTACGTGGCAAAGCACTCCAATGGTACCGTATCCGTAAACAACAAATCAACCAATGGAGCGATTTTCGAACGAAGGTGCAAAATTTTTTCCTGCCCAAGCGTCATCTTCGACATTTGGAAGAGGCCATCCGACAACGCAAGCAACATGGCCGTGAAAACGCAAAAGACTACATCCTCGCATTAGAAACACTGATCCGCCAGCACCCGACAATGTGTAAGGAAAACCACATCGAACAAATATACGATGGCCTACGCGTTGAATACCGCCCCTTCGTCAAGCGCAGCGAGTTTAAGACGATCGATGAGCTCCTGGAAATAACGGAAGAATAAGAGCTGCTAAAAATCGAGGAAGCGAAACAGGGCAAAGTGGCGATCCACAGCCTGTATCATCTTCAAACGGAGTACGATAGCAAGGGGTGCTGCTGGCGGTGCAAGGAACGCGGACACCGCCGTTTCCAATGCAGGGGCCGCTGGAGAATGTTCTGCTCCAGGTGTGGATAAGACAACATCCTCTCCAGGGACCGCCTATGCCCTCGACCAACCAATCCACCGACAACAACACATCCAGGATGCCGTCAAGTTATGTGAGAGGAAGCCGCCAAGCATTATTTGTGCGGCCACAGAAGTATATGGAACCACCAGCCTGCAATCCCGCTACCGAAATGCAAGTAGATGACCGTCTCTACATATCGATAACCATCGAGGGCATGAACGTGCGCGCGCTAGTAGACACCGGCGCCACCCTCTCATACCTCGACGAGTCAATACGAAACCACCTGGAGAGAAACAAAATCAAACCACATCTTCACAGGCGGAGCGTCCAATTGGCAGACCAGACGTGTGTCTATAGCTCGAATTCGTACCCAGAAAGGATTACGTACAAAGGACGAACGACTAACACAATGATGTCCGTCATCCCGAACTTGGCAGAACGGATGATCTTAGGAATGGACTTTTTACGGGAAAGGGGAATCACCCTCACGCTAGATGGCCAGCCGTTAGAAGTCACTTTGGCCAGAATATCAGCCGGGTTAGACACACTATGTTCAATGACCAGCTGACACGTGAACAATGGTCAAAAACCGGAGCACCACCAGAAGAGATTGAGTAAAACCGGTAGCCCATTTACCTCAGCCGAACATTCGACCATCCGTAAACATAACCGACCGCTGAAGCAACGCTTCTACCCCCGTTACCCGGCTATACAAACATACAATGTCAATGAAGATTACCGAAAAAGAGCGCCGAACGCGATATGCAATGCGCTCCCCCGCCGCCCGTTACAAAACAACGAACCAGACATATTTTACACAATAAAAGGCGACAGAGAAGAGCCCGGTGAGATTATTGGCAACCATACAATATCCGCAGCCATGGGAAATAGTAACCGCCAACTTCGTGCCACTACTACCACGTTCCAAGCAAAGAAGCACTTACCTCCTCGTCATGATCTACAAATTCTACAAGTGGGTGGAGTTAATTCCGGCGCGCCAATCAACAACACAAAAACGTGTTCAAAGCGCTACAAGAAAAGGTTTTATACCGACTTGGTTGTCCGAAAACCTTCCCGACCGACAATGGGAAGCAGTTCGGCGGAAAAGCGTTATCACCGTTCCTGAGCAACCACCGCACATGGGAGTAGGAGACTCCACAAATGGCATTTGCAGTAAATGTAGTCAGCAAAGAGGGTACAAAAACATCTTCAGCAGACATAAACTTCGGCGATATAAAGCGACGTTAGAGCGGGTGCACACGGAGAGAGCAGTACCAGTGGCCAGTCAACCGAGTCAAAATACAAGGGGTACCACATTTTTTCCGTCCCATATATTACCGAATACCGAACGGCCATAATGCAATCACAACACGAGGTAGATAAGAACAACGCCAATATGTCAAGGATGGAAGAAGAAGAAGGATGGCAATTTATTTATAATATTCATGAATTTCGCATTATTTTAAAATTAAATATTCTGTTGGTTTAGGAACAATGAAATTGTAAACGTTTTTTTTTGAATCAACTTTGTTAAGTATAAGTGGAATGACTCTGTATATTTTATGGAAAAAAATGTTAATAAAACGATGCACGCATACACACCGGCAAAGCCCGCATAACGGCACACATACAACCTCTAGGCCAGGCCTGGCGTGATACTCCTGTTCCTCACAGCAGCTTTCCGTCAACCGAAGTGGGAGGGGGACTGTAACGTAGCGTTACAATAGTATGACCCCCACTGTAACCCGTTTTCTCCTACGCCTGATACCCCCACTCTAACCCTTTTTCACCTACGCCTGAGAGTATACATACATAGTACATTAACAGGTAGCCAACATCAGCAGCTACATACCAATGCATGCGAATAGTATTTGGCGATAACAATAATATGCACACGGTACGCCAACTCACAGTAAATGTCAAACTGAAGTACCCAATTAGCGGTTAATTTCTCACTCGCATCATAGCAGAAGCAGTATAAAAGAGAATGAATTGGCTGTTGTCACTTCATTCCTCGCAGGTTAGTCAGAGGAAGTGGTTGCTTTATTAAGCAACCCAGTCACTCCTCCTGACTAGCTGAGTTGAAGGGGTGCTGCCTTGGCACTGGTCACCCCTTGCTTGCGGGGATAACGGGTCGTCGCCTTTATGGTTTTCTCGCCCGTGTCCCAGCTAAGTAAGGGGGGCCCGCCGCCGTTCGGCCGATAGATCCCTTCCCCTCAGTCCTGGCTCAGGCAGTAGAGCGACCCGTCGGCTAAAGGGGCTACCGCTGTGCCGTCAAGGCGCACTTCCCCTCAGCCCACGGATCGACCTACAAAGACCCGGCTGGTACAACTCCGCGTCCAGCCCTGCCATCGTGCAAGCATGGAGGCGGTGGTGTCCAGCTAGCGAGCCAGCACTGGAGGCGAGTGAGCCAACCACACCAAGGAGTGGAAAGGGGCGCTGTCAGGGAACGGGTCACCCTCACTTGCGGGGACAACGGGTCGTCGCCTTTATGGTTTTCTCGCCCGTGTCCCAGCTAAGGTGGGGGCTCGCCGTCTTATGACCATCCGGCCCTTTTCCCCTCCGCCCGGCCCGACCGTCGACCGGTCCAGCAGCTATAGGGGCTACCGCTGTGCCGTAAGGTGCACTTCCCCTCAGCCCATGGATCGGCCTTCGGAATTCCTGCTGGTACAACTCCGCGTCCAGCCCTGCATTCGTGCGGGCATGGAGGCGGTGGTGTCCAGCTGGCGGACCGGCATTAACCAGAACTCTTATTCATTCCTCGCAGGTCTCCCCGCCGCCGCCACTGGGACAGCGTCTTCACGGGAAGCCGCCATTCGCAACCGCCGCTACTGGTAACCCCCCGAAAAGGTAACCAAGTAGAACGTGTGCACCGCCACCTCGCCTTGGCCACGCCACTGGTACGCGCTCCGTTGCCCTATTGTTGTCGCCGCTATCCTACCGCCGTTGCGCCGCTGCTACGACGACCGTTAGCCGCTGCTACCTCACCACCGTCCAACCAGCTCGCTGCTACCGTCACTGCGTCCATACCACTACATCCATCCGTCCGCTAGTACTGTCTGCCGTCCAGGCACCGTGCTAATCCCGCCACTGCATACCGCTGTACCAATCTGTCCGCTAATACTGTCCGCGTCCAGCCGCCGTGCTAATCCCGCCACTGCATACCGCTGTACCAATCTGTCCGCCAATACTGTCCGCCGTCCGGCCGCCGTGCTGATCCCTCCGTTCGACCGCCGCACCGACCCCTCCGCTATTACAACGACCGTTAGCCGCCGCTCGCCTCCCTCCCCCGCCATCTTCGCACGGAAAGCCGCTGCCTTCACTACCCGTCAAGCCGTGTGTGTGTGTGTGTGTATTCGTCATTAACACATAACAACTGTGTTCTTATTAAGTGGGGGTTTGTGGGACCTCTACTTGACCCTGGATTAACTGAGTGCTACCTCAGCCTTCGACAAACCCCACCTCATAAATATATTTGATTTAAAATTTTGTTAACTATTATACTCCGTTGAGCAGAGCTCACAGAGTATATTAACTTTGATTGCATAACGGTTGGCTGTACAGGTATAAAAGAATCGAGATAGATATAGACTTCCATATATCAAAATCATCAGTATCGAAAAAAATTTGATTGAGCCATGTCCGTCCGTCCGTCTGTCTGTCCGTTAACACGATAACTTGAGTAAATTTTGAGGTATCTTGATGAAATTTGGTATGTAGGTTCCTGGGCACTCATCTCACATCGCTATTTAAAATGAACGATATCGGACTATAACCACGTCCACTTTTTCGATATCGAAAATTTCGAAAAACTGAAAAAATGCGATAATTCATTGCCAAAGATGGATAAAGCGATGAAACTTGGTAGGTGGGCTGACCTTATGACGCAGAATAGAAAATTGGTAAAATTTGGACAATGGGCGTGGCAGCACCCACTTTTAAAAGAAGGTAATTTCAAAGTTTTACAAGCTGTAATTTGCCAGTCATTGTAGATATCATTATGAAATTTGGCAGGAACGTTACTACTATTACTATATATGTGCCAAATAAAAATTAGAAAAATCGGATGAAGAACACGCCCACTTTTAAAAAAAAATTTTTTTTAAAGTAAAATTTTAACAAAAAATTGAATATCTTTACTGTATATAAGTAAATTATGTCAACATTCAACTCCAGTAATGATATGGTGAAACAAAATACAAAAATAAAAGAAAATTTCAAAATGAGCGTGGCTCCGCCCTTTTTCATTTGGTTTGTCTAGAATACTTTTAATGCCATAAGTCGAACAAAAATTTACCAATCCTTCTGAAATTTGGTGGGGGCATAGAATATATAACGGTAACTATTTTCTGTGAAATCGGTTGAAGCCACGCCCAGTTTTTATACACAGTCGACCGTCTGTCCTTCCCCTCGGCCTTTAACACGATAACATGAGCAAAAACCGATATATCTTTACTACACTTAGTCCACGTACTTATCTGAACTCACTTTATCTTGGTACAAAAAATGGACGAAATCGCGCGGTTATAGTCGCCCACTTTTTCGAAATCGAGAAATACGAAAAATGAAAAAAATGCCATAATTCTATACCAACTACGAAAAAAGGAATGAAACATGGTAATTAGATTGGTTTATTGACGCAAAAAATAGCTTTAGAAAAAACTTTGTAAAATGGGTGTGACACCTACCATATTAAGTAGAAGAAAATGAAAAAGTTCTGTAAGGAGAAATCAAAAGCCCTTGGAATCTTGGCAGGAATACTGTTCGTGGTATTACATATATAAATAAATTAGCGGTACCCGACAGATGATGTTCTGGGTCACCCTGGTCCATATTTTGGTCTATATCTCGAAAACGCCTTCACATATACAACTAAGGGCCACTCCCTTTTAAAACCTTCATTAATACCTTTAATTTGATACCCATATTGTACAAACACATTCTAGAGTCACCCCTGGTCCACCTATATGGCGATATCTGGAAAAAGAGTCCACATATAGAACTATGGCCCACTCCCTTTTCAAATACTCATTAACACCATTCAGTTCATATCCTTATCGTACAAACGCATTCTAGAGTCAACCCTGGTCCACCTTTATAACGATATCTCGAAAAGGCGCCCACCTATAGAACTAAGGCTCACTCCCTTTTAAAATACTCATTAACACCTTTCGTTTGATACCCATATTGTACAAACGCATTCTAGAGTCATAGTCAACCTTTATGGCGATACTCGAAAAGGCGTCCACCCATAGAACTAAGGCCTACTCCCTCTTAAAATACTCATTAACACCTTTCGTTTGATACCCATATTGTACAAACGCATTCTAGAATCACCCCTGGCCCACCTTTATGGCGATATCTCGAAAAGGCGTCCACCTATAGAACTAAGGCATACTCCCTTTTAAAATACACATTAACACCTTTCATTTGATACCCATATCGTCAAACAAATTCTAGAGTCACCCCTGGTCCACCTTTATGGCGATATCTCGAAAAGGCGTCCACCTATAGAATAATGCCCATGCCCTTTTAAAAAACTCTTTAAAACCTTTCATTTGATACCCATATCGTACAAACATATTCTAGAGTCACCCCTGTTCCACTTTTATGGCGATATCCCGAAAAGGCGTTCACCTATAGAACTAAGGCCTACGCCCTTTTAAAATACTCATTAACATCTTTCATTTGATACCCATATTGTACAAACGCATTCTAGAGTCACCCCTGGTCCACCTTTATGGCGATATCTCGTAAAGGCGTCCACCTATAGAACTAAGGCCCACTCTCATATGAAATACTCATTAACACCTTTCATTTGACACCCATATCGTACAAACAAATTCTAGAGTCAGCCCTGGTCCACCTTTATGGCGATAACTCGAAAAGGCGTCCACCTATAGAATAATGCCCATGCCCTTTTAAAAAACTCATTAAAACCTTTCATTTGATACCCATATCGTACAAACATATTCTAGAGTCACCCCTGGTCCACCTTTATGGCGATATCTCGTAAAGGCGTCCACCTATAGAACTAAGGCCCACTCCCATTTGAAATACTCATTAACACCTTTCATTTGACACCCATATCGTCAAACAAATTCTAGAGTCACCCCTGGTCCACCTTTATGGCGATATCTCGAAAAGGCGTCCACCTATAGAATAATGCCCATGCCCTTTTAAAAAACTCATTAAAACCTTTCATTTGATACCCATATCGTACAAACATATTCTAGTCACCCCTGGTCCACCTTTATGGCGATATCTCGTAAAGGCGTCCACCTATAGAACTAAGGCCCACTCCCATTTGAAATACTCATTAACACCTTTCATTTGACACCCATATCGTACAAACAAATTCTAGAGTCACCCCTGGCCCACCTTTATGGCGATATCTCGAAACGGCGTCCACCTATAGAACTAAGGCCCACTCCTTTTTAAAATACTCATTAACACCTTTCGTTTGATACCCATATTGTACAAACGCATTCTAGAGTCACCCCTGGTCCACCTTTATGGCGATATCTCGTAAAGGCGTCCACCTATAGAACTAAGGCCCACTCCCATTTGAAATACTCATTAACACCTTTCATTTGACACCCATATCGTACAAACAAATTCTAGAGTCACCCCTGGCCCACCTTTCTGGCGATATCTCGAAACGGCGTGCACCTATAGAACTAAGGCCCACTCCCTTTTAAAATACTCATTAACACCTTTCGTTTGATACCCATATAGTACAAACGCATTCTAGAGTCACCCCTGGTCCACCTTTATGGCGATATCTCGTAAAGGCGTCCACCTATAGAACTAAGGCCCACTCCCATTTGAAATACTCATTAACACCTTTCATTTGACACCCATATCGTACAAACAAATTCTAGAGTCACCCCTGGCCCACCTTTATGGCGATATCTCGAAACGGCGTCCACCTATAGAACTAAGGCCCACTCCTTTTTAAAATACTCATTAACACCTTTCGTTTGATACCCATATTGTACAAACGCATTCTAGAGTCACCCCTGGTCCACCTTTATGGCGATATCTCGAAAAGGCGTCCGCATATAGAACTAAGGCCCACGCCCTTTTAAAATACTCATTAACACCTTTCATTTGACACCCATATCGTACAAACAAATTCTAGAGTCACCCCTGGCCCACCTTTCTGGCGATATCTCGAAACGGCGTGCACCTATAGAACTAAGGCCCACTCCCTTTTAAAATACTCATTAACACCTTTCGTTTGATACCCATATAGTACAAACGCATTCTAGAGTCACCCCTGGTCCACCTTTATGGCGATATCTCGTAAAGGCGTCCACCTATAGAACTAAGGCCCACCCCCATTTGAAATACTCATTAACACCTTTCATTTGACACCCATATCGTACAAACAAATTCTAGAGTCACCCCTGGTCCACCTTAATGGCGATATCCCGAAAAGGCGCCCGCCTATAGATCTAAGGCCTACGCCCTTTTAATATACTTATTAACATCTTTCATTTGATACCCATATCGTACAAACAAATTCTAGAGTCACCCCTGGTCCTCCTTTATGGCGATATCTCGAAAAGGCGTCCACCTATAGAACTAAGGCCCACTCTCTTTTAAAATACTCACTAGCACCTTTCGTTTGATACCCATATTGTACAAACGCATTCTAGAGTCACCCCTGGTCCACCTTTATGGCGATATCTCGTAAAGGCGTCCACCTATAGAACTAAGGCCCACTCCCATTTGAAATACTCATTAACACCTTTCATTTGACACCCATATCGTACAAACAAATTCTAGAGTCAGCCCTGGTCCACCTTTATGGCGATATCTCGAAAAGGCGTCCGCATATAGAACTAAGGCCCACGCCCTTTTAAAATACTCATTAACACCTTTCATTTGATACCCATATCGTACAAACAAATTCTAGAGTCAGCCCTGCTCCACCTTTATGGCGATATCCCTAAATGGCGTCCATCTATAGAACTATGGCCCACTCCCTCTTTAAATGCTCTTTAATACCTTCTATTTGATACACATGTCATACAAACACATTCCAGGGTTACCCTAGGTTCATTTTCCTACATGGTGGTTTTCCCTTATTTTGTCTCCATAGCTCTCAACTGAGTATGTAATGTTCGGTTACAATCGAACTTAGCCTTCCTTACTTGTTTTATATTCATGGAGTTAACTTTTCCAAACAAATTTTAAAATATTTTCTAGTTTTTCAAATCTTTTAAATAAATATTTTCCAATTTCCCACATTTAAATAGGTATTTACTAGCGTTGCCAAATGTTTCGTATTGGCCGGGGCATCCCGTATTTTTCACAAATTTTAAAGTGTCCCGCCGGGAAATGCTATATCCCGCCATTTTCACAATAGCCTTGTTTTTTTACACACGCGTATACGTTTACGTTTGCGCGTAAAAAAAACGCTTATCCTCGCTTAGATAATGTTTTGGAGACCCATCTAGCGGCAGAGGTTAATTAACTAGCTACATCACAGGGTTTACCGAAAACCGGACACACAACCTTCTGATAGCCATAGGGTATAACATATAGCTGAATCGGTTGCGATGAATTGTGGACACACATATAATACATAGAATTAATGTAGAGGGTGAAACATAAACACATTTTTCAGTTACATCTGAGTATAATGCGTATTCAAATTTAGTAGGACAAATTTTATGCGCAGCAATTTCAGAGGTGTATGTAAAGTTTGTCGCTTAGCAGTCCATATAAAGTTTAAGCGTCAATGTATATAGAAGTAAAAAAAAACACAGCTAATATCAAAATTAATAAATTGTAATCTGCTACGAAACATGGCCATACTTGCGGATTCGATTGTATTCACGTCATTAGCATATTGCATGCAACTCTGTAAAGAAGAAAAATTCATCCCTACTGTGGTTCTGAATATTGTCAATGTTTGACATATCGCACAACTAAATATTCATTTTGCATGGGTTAGTGTTGTGTTTCAAAAATAAACTTAGCAAAATGAATCCATAAAATATTGAATTCGCATTAAACACAGTAAACGTATTAATTATTAGCCTGTTTTATAAAAATATTTGTTACAAATAAATGAGTTTAAAAAGTTTAATTCTATCTAAAAATTATTTCGCCGAAATGAGCAACCCATACAAATATATAGGTGTTTCTTATTTTTCAAATATCCCGGGAAATTTTTAAAAATCCCGGGAATTTGGCTGAAATTTGAGGCTTGTCCCGGGAACTCGAAATAAAATTCTGGCAACCCTAATACGCATTCGTACATTCACACATTCCGAAAATCTGAAAATCAAAACAATAATAATACAAACAATACAATGAATCAAGAGGCAACACAAAACTCAATTACAATACCAAATACAAACCTGAATCAAAATTTAAAACAGAATTCAGACAACGCAAAACCTTATTTCAAACATAACACATGAAGGTATCTTTAGAAATATTCCTTCTACTTACTTACTTACTTAATTGGTGCTTAACCGTCTAAACGGTTATGGCCGTCCAACAAGGCGCGCCAGTCGCTCCTTCGCTCCGCCAACCGGCGCCAATTGGTCACACCAAGGGAGTTTAAATCGTTTTCCACCTGGTCCTTCCAACGGAGTGGCGGCCGCCCTCTACCTCTGCTTCCATTCCTTCTACTAAATCAATTAAATTACCCCAGTTTTGGCAAGAATGTCCTGATGCCTGGTTTTTACTTGTTGAAGGACAATTTGAAATTAATAATATCACTGATGACAATTTAAAATTTCGAAATGTTCTAGTTACCCTTCAACGAGATACTATTTCTAAAGTTTTGACATTATTAACCCTCCTCCTCTTTTAAATAAATATAATACAATTAAAAAGATTTTCCCTTAGTGAGGCAAAAATATTAGAAGAATTATTTTCAAAAACTGATGGTGATCATTCACCATCTGAATTATTCAGATTTATGAAATCTCTTATTGGTTCTGACTCTATTGTTAGCCAAGAATTACTCTTTAAATTGTGGATTCGTAAATTGCCACAAGAAATACAAATCCATTTAACTTCTAGTAACAATCAAAACAAAGATGAAGAATTATTTTGGCTGACAAACTTTTTGATTTAATCAACAAACCTCATTCTGCCAAATCTCCTGAAGTTTCGAGTATAAACAATAATATTTTAGAACAATGCGTTAAAAAATAAACGGAATTATTTACGGCTATTTATCAAAATTTAAATAAAATTTCTAATGATATTAATCAATTACAAATCCGTTCAAGATCTAAAGAAAGAAATAGATCTAAATCACGAAATCTAGAAATTGTTCAAACAATCGTAATTTAAATTCACAAACAAATATTTATTGGTATCACCAAATATTTAAGAATAACGCTTTTAAATGTATACCTCCAAGCAATTTTAATCAAAACAATAATTCAAATTCTGAACAAAATTTAAATTGAAACACTCCATATGACGGTGGCGGATAATGTAACTATAACAAAACCTGCTCGTCGCCTATTCATATTTGATAAATTTAACAAATTTAATTTTCTTATTGATACCGGCGCAGTTGTATCTGTTATTCCTTTTTCAAAATTCAAAATTTACAAAAGAGATTCAGATCTTTCATTAACTGCAGCTAACGATTCTTCAATCGAAACTTTCGGTACAAGACTTCTTAAAATTGATTTAGGTTTAAGAAGAGATTTTGAATTTCCCTTTATTATCGCGAATATTGATACACCTATTTTAGGAGAAAACTTTTTAGAGAAATTTGGAATTATTGTTAATATGAAAAATAAAGAAATTATGAATTCTACCACAAAAATTAGGGTTTCTGGATCTTCTGGATTTTCTGATATTTTCTCACTCAAAATTCCTATTGTCGAAAATAAGTTTTCAAAATTACTTAATGAATTTCCGTCTATTACCTGTGAACCAGATTACACTAAAGAAGTGAAACACCATACGGTTCACAGGATAGAAACAAAATATGTTTTACCATTTTCGAAACCCAGACGTCTTGATTCAATCAAACTTAAAATTGCTAAAGCTGAATTTGAATCTCTAGTTAAAACAGGTATATGCAGACCCTCAAATTCTCCTGTTGCATCTCCTCTTCATCGCGTTCCTAAAAAAGAACCAGATTATTGGAGGCCTTTTGGAGATTACCGAAGATTAAATTTTATTATTATACCAGATCGGTATCCTTTACACATTCATGATCTGACAATTGATTTAAAAAATAAACAATTTTTTTCTAAAATTGATCTTGTTCGTGCATATCACCAGATTCCAATGGCAGAAGAAGTTATTCACAAAACAGCAATTACTACTCCATTTGGCATCTTTGAGTTTATATGTATGCCATTTGGTCTTCGAAACACTGCTCTAACATTTCAACGTTTTATTAATGAAGTATTTTCAGGTTTCGCTTTTATTTTTGTTTACATTGATCACATACTTGTTGCTAGTGATAATGAAGTTCAACATATTGAACATTTCAAATCTGTATTTCAAGGACTCGAAAAATATAATTTAAATATTAAACCGAATAAATGTATCTTTGGAGTAACTTAATTAGATTTTCCCAGTTACGGAATTTCTTCTCAGGGTTTAGACCTTCTTTAGAACGTATTGATGTCATCACTAACTTTGAAAAATCATTTTCTATGAACAAATTACAAAAATTTTTAGGCATGGTAAATTACTATCACAGATAAATAAAAATGTTAGCAACAGAACTTAATGCATTACATTAAATACTAACATTTGCGGTCAAAAATAAAATCAAACAATTAAATTGGACAAATGAAACCACAACAGCTTTTGAAAATGTTAAAAAGCTTTTTGCTAAAAATACTTTACTTACACATTTCGACAAAAATGGTACATTATCATTAGCTGTAGATGCATCAAATGTTGCCATTTGAGCAGTTTTACAACAAACTAGCAATAATATATTAGAACCATTAGCTTATTTTTGAATAAAACTAACTCCAACAGAAATAAAATATTCAACATTTGATCGTTAACTTTTGGCCATGTATAATTCGGTTAAGCATTTTAAACATTTTCTTGAAGGTAGAACTTTTACAATTTATACTGATCATAAACCTTTAACTCATGTTCTAAATTCTAAAGTGGATAGATCTCCTCGTCAACTACGTCATCTTGAATATATTGCTCAATTTACAAATGATATACAATACATACGCGGAAAAGACAACATAGTTTATTTATTCATTTATTTATTTATTATTTAAAGTCGACGACAAACTATGGTCGACTGCATAATATAAAAGATATATGTATAAATATACAACTCAAAAGATAAAATGTAAGATATATCGAGATTTCAAGAATGTTATATTACAAACAAAGAAATATTAATGAACATTACTCTTTAATTTCAGAATATAATAATAATAAGAAATATGAGCAGAAGTAAGATCTTATGCCGAAATCTTATACTGGCGGAATGCATCAGATTCCGCTCAGCATGATTTCGGAATGCAGTGGATTCCAATCTTCCTGTTGGAATGCAACAAGATTACAATCAGCATGTCATGGGAATCCGGCAGTGCTAAGAGTAGTGTAATGAGGATACGCCATCACAAGGCATAAAAAAGTAACATGACCTGTGTTGTTGGAATGCACCGGATTCCAATCAGCTCGATGCCTGACCCATAAGATTATACTGCCGGAATGCATACGATTCCGGTCAGTAACTCATGAAAAAGCATTTTTTTACGTTGTTGGAATGATCCAGATTCCAATCAACACAGTACTGTCTTGTTCCTTCTTAATGATACATGTTGATAAATGTTCCTCCATCCTTAAGCGAGATAGTTCCTGTTTTTTATGGAAGGAATAAAATGCCGGCAAATTAAATTAGCTTGTATCTCTTAAATTAGATAGGCAAGTATTGCATTACGTATAGTGGCAAAAGTACATTCAAGACTGATACAGCTATACAAGTCATTGTAGTGCGCGCACCAGATAAGAAGAGGATTATTTTTAGCAAAGTTTCGTCGACAAAGGGGTAAATAGAAAGGAACGTAGTGTCTGGATACTCTAGGGGGAACCGCAAAAAACAAGCGGCTGAGGATTTTTCAGAGTGGGTAAGTTAATAAGAAGAAGTATACTTCTGTATGGAGGAAGGGATAGACTTGAGTCCCAATTAAGGCCGCGCAATGCAAATATCAAAAATTGCTTTTGAACTGACTCAAGACGCTTTATATGCTTTTGAGAAACAGGGGACCAAACGCATGAGCAATACTCGAGTATTGGACGAACCAGCGATGTGTAAAGAACCTTAGTGAGGTACGGATCATCGAACTCTTTAGCCCATCTTTTAACAAATCCAAGTAAACCCAACGCTTTGTTGGCTATAGATGAAATATGCATGTTAAAATTCAATTTCGGATCAAAAAGGACACCTAGATCATTTGCAATAGATATACGCTCCAAAGGCGTACCATCTATTACATAAGGTTTCAATGCTAGCTTCACTCGGTGAAATGTCATATGCTTACATTTAGAGCAATTTAAAGCTAGTAAATTTGTTGTGCACCAACACTGGAACGAGTCCAAGTCGGCCTGAAGAAGATCCAAGGAACTCAAAACGGTAGGACAGTAAGTGTAGCAAAGTTTTACATCATCCGCATACATTATAGTATGGGAATATAATATTGTCTGTGGTAAGTCATTAATGAAAAGGGCAAAGAGCAAAGGGCCTAGATGACTTCCCTGGAGTACGCCGGAGGAAACTCCGAACGATTCCGACAGATTGCACTTGAACAGGACTTTTTGGGTCCGTTTAGAAAGATAGCTTTTCAGCCACATTAATAGGTGAAACGGAAAGCCCAGTAAATCAAGCTTATGAATAAGCAAATCATGGTTGACGGTATCAAATGATTTGATGCAGTCCGTGTAGATGACATCCGTTTGCTTGTTCGCTAAAAATCCTTCCATAACTATAGAGGTGAATACAAGCAAATTTGTAGTGGTTGACCTTTGACGAATAAAACCGTTTTGGCATGGAGACAAAAGACTAGAACACTGATATTGGAGTTGACTGGTAACAATCTGTTCAAAGACTTTAGGAATGACTGAAAGTTTAGCAATACCCCTGACTCTGAAGAACAATATTACCATCAATAGCAGGATTCCTAATGTAATTCGAGCTATCTAAGCGATAGGGATATTGACAGGAATGAAAACCACTGGATGAATACGTGGGCTTAAAGAACTCAGAAAATAGTTCAGCAACGTCGTCATCAGTGCAAGCTTTTTTACCTCCAAAGGTTAATGAGGAAGGATACCCAAAAGTTTTCCGTTTTGAATTTACGAAACTGTAAAACTTTTGTGGATTTCTAAAAAAATGGGCTTTACAACAACTCAAGTAATTTTTATAACAAAGCTGATTAAGACGGTGAAATTTAGAACGAGCTATTAGATATTTAGAGAGGTCTGCAGATGCTCCAGATTTCTTGAATCTCTTATAAAGCCTAGATTTAATGTTATTAAGTCTGATAAGTTGCCTTGAAAACCGAGGGGGCTTATTCGAACATAGGGTATAGCGAGTAGGAATGCAGGTATCAAAGAAGCCATCAAGCGTACTGTAAAATATAGAGATAGCCGAATCGACATCAGTGCAAGCATAGAGATCCGACCAATCATGGGAAGCCAACAGATCATTGAGCATAATGAAATTCGCTTTGTAGAAGCATCTAGATCGGGGACGAGACTGTACTTGAATCCTACGGGGTAGGCTGATATCAAGTGATATCTCTAGCGTAGGGTGAAGAGGGTCTTCTGGAAGGGATAAAGGTGGTATTTGCGTAAGGGCAGTACCCACCGAGCCATCCACAAATACTAAATCCAGCATTTTATTTCCACTATTTGGAACATTGTTAATCTGTAAAAGAGATGATTCTAACAAGCAATTGAGAAACTCATGTTGAGCAGTTGTAGTTAAAAAGTTTGAATCACTTATATTAACCCAATTAACTTGTTGGCAAGTTAAAGTCACCAACAACAACAAGTCGATCGTTATCTCCCAACTGCGAATGTAAATCGCAGATGGCCGAGCTATGACTAGCATAAACATCCATATCCCAACGAGGTGGTATATACGAACAGCAAACAATTACGCTATAGCTACAGAATGAAAGCCTAACTGCTATGAATTCGATATGAGAGATATTGTCCAGCGAAATCAACTCAGATGATAGGTTAGATTCAACAGCAATAAGGACACCTCCCGCTCTAGAGATGCGATCACGCCGATAAACAGCATATTTATTTGAAAAAACCTCAGAATTGTAATCAGGCTTTAGCCAGGTCTCCGTAAAAACTACAACTTGTGCAGAAAAGTTGAAAGAATTAAGGAAGAATGGAACAAGTTTTGATCGTAAACCACGAACATTTTGGTAATTAATGAGAAGACGGGACAGATCAGCAGTTACCTTTGTGTTGTTATTACTGTGTTCGTCATACCGTTTTTTGGCTGTAATAAAACAGGTTCGGCCGTCGCCTTTCTTGTGAACAAGTGAACCACAGTATGCTTAGGCCAAAAAGAGGAATCAAGTACCTTATCGAAATATTCATCTGAAAGGGATATTTTAAATGAGGAGATGTCTCTCTCATATTTAAAGTTAAATTTATACACATTGATGTTACTAGTGGGTGCAACACCAAGTTTAGAGCAAACGTAATGAGCAATGCCATTTTCGGTAAGCGAGGCATGTAATCGGGACACAAATACAGCCCTACGAGGTGGCACGGCAGTCACCTGCAAAGGAGTAGCGGATAGCGCCCCAGAGAGGTGGGAAGGTGCGGCCGTTGCCGATACACTTTCCCGTATTCCAGAAATTAATTCAATTTCTACACAAGATATCGATTTACAGACTTTACATAAAGAACAACTAACTGACGATAATTTACTAGATGTCATTTCTAATTTAAATTCTAAAAATTATTTAAAAGAAATTAACATTCCAATTATTAATTTATCTAAACATTTGGTGTGATATTTTTCAAAAATCTTTTCGTCCGTACGTTCCGCTCTCTATGAGAAAAATTACACTACTCGACAAAAAAATCTCCAAAAATAAAATAGGCCTTCCTTAAGTAAAATTTTCTCCTGATTCCGAATATGACTTCCGTTTTCCTGTGGCATATCTAGTTTCCGAGATATGAAAATTCCCAATTTTGCAGAACACTACTTCATATAGGTATAGCAAAAATTTGTAGTTTTCATTTTTTCGTCTTAAACTGTGGAAATATACATTATACTAATTCCCATAAACATTCCTTGCCTTCAAATCCTTTCAGTATCTTCAGTAGTTTGGCCACTATGCCAAAAAACGTTGAAAAAATTTGAGAAAAAAAAAGAAATTTTTTACAAAATTTCAGATTTAACCACTTTAAAATCGGAAAAATTCTATGGACGAAAAAAAGTTAGCCCTCCTATGTTGTAGGTAATTTAGCTTCGAAAATGTTAAGCATACCAGTACAACAATCGGACGTGCCGTTGAGACTATAGCCCCGTTAACTTGCAAGCGTATATCCTAAAATTTTAGTATTACTTTTATAAAATTGGCGAGACATTTCATTTGGTCACTCTACCTTAGGGTCTAATAAATTTAAAAAGACATAAAGTATTTAATTGTCACTACTGTTTGTTGTAAATTTTGTTTTGCAAATTGTAGTGCAAATTTATACATACTATATTGGTAGATGTGTTTACGAAATGGCTTGTTGCAAAAGAGATTTTAAATGTAAAAATAATCCGGATGATTTTTGCTTTATTTGCGGACATTATATTTTCGGAAACTCAGCTCGGAAAATAACTAATTCTGTCAAAGATGCATACTTTCATTATTTCGGTTTCCGTGCAAAAAATCTCGATAAATCTTGGACACCTCATTTTATTTGCGCCTCCTGTAGATTAACTTTAATGAGATGGGTATCGGGTAAAGGTCATAACATGAAGTTTGGTGTTCCAATGATGTGGATGCGTGATAGACCTTAAAGGTAAAACGAGAAAAAAGAGGAAATTAATAAGTTATCCAAATGTGGCATCAGCTAAAAAGCCAAAACTACATGCCCATACCTTATACATACCTAGGCCGCCTATAAGTTTCGAAGCCTCAAGCGAAAGTGACTCCGAAGCAAATAATTCAGACAGTGAACAAGAAGGAGAGGTCCCACATAGTCTCACAAGCCGAACTTAATGACTTGGCCAGAGATTTGAAATTATCGAAATTTGATAGCGAAGTTCTAGGATCTCGTTTGCAGCAATGGGGCAGCCTGGGCCCTTCGACAAGTACTTCCAAATTTCGAAATAGACACAAGACTTTCTCTTCTATTTTTACTAAAAGTGAGAATATTTGCTACTGCAATGATGTTCCAGGTTTATTTGAAGCACTAAAATTATAAAACAAAGTGGATGATTGGCCCTTGTTTATAGACAGTTCAAAGCATAGTTTAAAAGCAGCATTACTCCATAAAGAATATTCGTTACCGTCAATACCAGTGGCACATTCTGAGAATACTAAAGAAACTTATTTAGGCATATCCAATTTACTTGATCTCATTCAATATAAAAAATTTAATTAGAAAATTTGTGCGGACTTAAAGGTAAGCAGTTTCGGTGGTACGATTTAAAATATATAGTATATGAAATACATCCGAGGTTGTACTTATAATTCTCGGACTTCAAGGAGGTTTCACTAAATATTGCTGTTTTCTCAGTCTTTGGAACAGCCGTGCTAGAGAAACCCATTATATTCAGGAAAACTGGCCACCAAGAGCTGAGTACGAACCAGGTGCCTTCAATATCGCAAACCCGCCTTTAGTAAATCAAGAACGAGTTATTTTGCCAGCACTTCACATCAAATTAGGATTAGTGAAAAATTTTGTAAAGGCTTTAAATAAGGACGCGTCATCCTTCCAGTATCTAACGAAATTTTTCCCTAAAATAACTCAATCCAAATTAAAAGAAGGTATATTTGTTGGTCCGCAATTTAGAAATTTGCTGAAAGACGAAAATTTTGCGAATCATTTATCATCAGTAGAAGCAGCGGCTTGGGACAGCTTTAAGCAAGTCGTTAGTGGATTTCTTGGCAACAACAAAGATCCCAAGTATAGAGAGATGGTCAAAGCCTTGTTGAAAAACTACAGCGCTATGAAATGCAATATGTCCCTCAAAATGCATTTTTTGCATTCACATTTGGGTAATTTTCTCGCAAACCTAGGTGCTGAAAGTGATGAACAGGGTGAAAGGTTTCACCATGACTTGATGATTTTTGAAAAGCGTTACCAAGGTTTTTGGAATGAAGAAATGATGAGCGATTATTGCTGGACAATATACGGGAGACAAACCCAGAAAATTATAAACGGGTAGTTAAAAGTACCCACGTCCCTCGCTATTAACCACCACGGTAAAATCGCTCAATTTGACTTTTTTTAGATATAGATATGTATGTATTTAATGTTGTTGTCGTTGTTGTTTTTAACTGAATTGCTGATTTATACTCATATTACTCAATTGAATACAGTTTAACGGGCAAACATATGTCTATAATAAAACGTTATAAAAAATAAAAACGTAATTTGAATAAAAATTGTCTCTATAAAAAATTGTAGGATAGACGCTTGCAAGTTAACGGGGATATAGTCTCAACGGTACGTCTGATTGTTGTACTGGTATCCTTAAAATTTTCGTAATTAAATTACCTACAACATAGGAGGGCTAACTTTTTTCTTCAATAGAATTTTTCCGATTTTAAAGTGGTTAAATCTGAAATTTTGTAAAAAAAATTTCGTTTTTTTTTTTCAACATTGAACGTTTTTTGGCATAGTGGCCAAACTACTGAAGATACTTAAGGGAGGTGAAGGCAAGAAATTTTTATGGGAATTAGTATAATGCATAATTCAACAGTTTAAAACGAAAAAATTAAAAATACAAATTTTTGCCGTACGTATATGAAGTAGTGTTCTGCAAAAGTGCGGATTTTCATATTTTCGCCGATATCTCGGAAACTAGATCTTCCACAGGAAAATGGAAGTCATATTCGGAATCAGGAGAAAATTTCACTTTAGGAAAGGCCTATTTTATTCTTGGAGACTAAAGTTGATCAAAATTTGTTGAGTAGTGTTATTTTTAACAAAATTCTTCTCTTTCACATCCAAGTATTCGTACTAAAAGACGCCTCGTTCAATCAAAATATTTTTGGCCTAACATGCGTAAAAAAATTAATGACTGGACTTCTTCTTGCATTAGTTGTCAGAAATCCAAAATTTCAAAATATACTAAATCTCGTATTGAAAAAATTCAAATTCCATCTGGTCGTTTTGACCATATCCATATGGGTATTGTTGGTCCTCTTCCAGTTTCAAATGAAAATCGTTACATTTTAACAATTATTGACAGATACTCGCGTTGGCCAGAAGCTTATCCACATAAGGCTTGGTTTCCTCGAAAGCGGTGCCGCTATATAACGGCCGTTACATAGCGGTAGACTACGTTGTCAAAAATATTGCAGTGTAAAAGTAATTATGTGAAAACTAAGAATACGGTGAAGTTTGCCGTAACGTAATATAGCAGCAGGGCATAAAACGTTACGGCCGTCATAACGGTACAAACTCGTACATCACCGTTTTTCCCACCGCTATTGTCAAAGCGGTGAACATTTTGTCAAATATTTGAAATTATTTATAAAATAAACAACATTTTTGAATTGAAATTTCTTTCTTGTGAGTTTATTAAAAAAAACTAACAAACCGTAACTGTTCCTAATTTCCAACAAGGGTTGCCGCTAAAAACGGTGAGTATACCGGCCGCTCTATAGCGGTCGTAGCATAGCGGTACCGCTTTTGGAGGAAACCAAGCCTTTAGAGATATTTCAGCAAATACTATAGCAACAACTTTTATTAAAAATTACATACCGCGATTCGGTATTCCATTAAATATTACAATAGACCAAGGTTCACAATTCACTTCAAATTTTTTTACAGAATTAACTAAATTATTAGGTTCTCATAAAATTCCATTAAATATTACAATAGACCAAGGTTCACAATTCACTTCAAATTTTTTTACAGAATTAACTAAATTATAAAATTCACACATCTCCCTATCATCCTCAAGCATGACAGAGAGATTTCATAGAACTTTAAAAGCAGCAATTATAGAATCAAATAATTCTGTTCATTGGTCCGAAATTTTACCATTTTTCTTCTTGGCTTACGAACTTCCATTAAAGAAGATTTAAAGTGTTCTTCTGCTGAACTTGTTTACGGACAAACACTCAGAGTACCTGGCGAATTAATTGTTTCCAACAATAATAATGAAAATAATTTTTCTAATGAAACTCTTCACAAGTTAAGAGAATATTTTTCACTTATTCGTTCAAAAGTTTTTCATCATAATAAAAAAAAACTATTTTGTTCCAAAAAATTTAGAAAGTTGTGAATATGTTTTTGTTAAAGTTCTCGTAAATCTAATTTAGAAGCACCATATGAAGGACCTTTCAAAATTTGTTCGGCCGGGGTGCGTCTAATCCTGGAGGTAGGTGGGCGCACCGTGAACGATCTTAATGAACGGGTGTATGCGGGAATAAAATAAGAGAAAGACGAGAATTCCTCGTTATAATGATAGGCTTTATTGGGTAGATGTAAATAAATTGGTTACAATATTACCTGAGTAAGATCAGAGATCGCTGGCGGTAGATGTGAGCTGATTGGCTGCTAAAATCAAAGAGCCTGGTTGTATCGAAAGCGACAACCGTTGACCCGCAAAATCCTCCGTTTTGGAGGGGAAAGGCACCCACACATCAACCCCGACATGCATATGCATGAGTGCTGACAAAGGCACCCATGCACGTGCATGTACATGTTTGTGTTTTGGACGGTAACAGTAGATGTACATTTGGCACTACATTGCCTATGCCGTCTATTATGAAAACGAGGATTTCTGTTTCGCATATGTTTGCCCGTTTTCTTATTGCCTGCATCAAAAGAACGTAGCAATGTAATGACTCGCTCTTTTTGTCCCACTTGCGTGCTAACATCTTATAAACTTCGTTCCTCTGTATCGACACGTCAAATTCCGTCGTAAGGGCCTTTTTTAACTCGGCATAGCTTAACGCTTTGGCTGTTCCCAGCACGCAGCGACGAAAAGCCAGCAATTTAAATCGTTCGTCTACTCTTGACGACTCCATTACTTCTTCGAAATCTTAAAGAAAAGGTCCAACCGTCACTGATATATCATCACCACTGAACTTGGGCATAGCATTATATCGGTAAAATCCAGTCTACGTTTCTGTTGTACCCAAGTACTAGCTCTTAGCTCGTCGATTTCTTTCATTAATTTTAACATTTCCATACGTTTTCGTAGCGCCACCAGTTCGTCATCCACACTTATGGTCGTGGCTCTTGCGTCAATTGGGGCAGAGTTTGATGGGGCGGCAGCAAAAACATCGTGAACAGCAGGCGTTTAATTGAATTCAACCAAAAGTAAAGGCAGTTGGAACGGCAGTGGCGACAGTATGAACGGCGGTGACGGCAGTGGCGGCAGAGCAGACGGTAGCGGCGGCAGAATAGACGGTAGTGGCGGCAGCAAAAACATCGTGAACGGCAGGTGTTGAATTGAATTCAACCAAAACATCGGTAGTAGAGGCAGTTGGAACGACAGTGGCATCAGAGCAGACAGTAGCGGCGGCAGAATAGACGGCAGTGGCGGCAGCGAAAACATCGTGAACGGCAGGTGTTGAATTGAATTCAACCAAGGCATCGGTAGTAGAGTGTAGGGTTCTTATTATTATAGTCAGTTGAGCAGAGCTCACAGAGTATATTAACTTTGATTGGATAACGGTTGGTTTTACAGGTATAAAGGAATCGAGAGAGATATAGACTTATATCAAAATCATCAGTATCGAAAAAAAATTTGATTGAGCCATGTCCGTCCGTCCGTCCGTCTGCCCGTTAACACGATAACTTGAGTAAATTTTGAGGTATCTTGATGAAATTTGGTATGTAGGTTCCTGGGCACTCATCTCAGATCGCTATTTAAAATGAACGATATCGGACTATAACCACGCCCACTTTTTCGATATCGAAAATTTCGAAAAACCGAAAAAATTATATAATTCATTGCCAAAGACAGACAAGGCGATGTAACTTGGTAGGTGGGTTGACCTTATGACGCAGAATAGAAAATTAGTAAAATTTTGGACAATGGGCGTGGCACCGCCCACTTTTAAAAGAAGGTAATTTAAAAGTTTTGCAAGCTGTAATTTGGCAGTCGTTGAAGATATCATGATGAAATTTGGCAGGAACGTTACACCTATTACTATATGTATGCTTAATAAAAATTAGCAAAATCGGAGAACGACCACGCCCACTTTAAAAAAATTGTTTTTTTAAGTCAAATTTTAACAAAAAATTCAATATCTTTACAGTATATAAGTAAATTATGTCAACATTCGACTCCAGTAATGATATTGTGCAATAAAATACAAAAATATAAGAAAATTTCAAAATGGGCGTGGCTCCGCCTTTTTCGTTTAATTTGTCTAGGATACTTTTAATGCCATAAGTCGAACAAAAATTTACCAATCCTTGTGAAATTTGGTAGGGGCTTAGATTCTAGGACGATAACTGTTTTCTGTCCTTCTGCTCGGCCGTTAATACGATAACTTGAGCAAAAATCGATATATCTTTATTTTTTTTACTAAACTCAGTTCTCGTACTTATCTGAACTCACTTTGTATTGGTGTAAAAAATGGCCGAAATCCGACTATGACCACGCCCATTTTTTCGATATCGAAAGTTACGAAAAATTAAAAAAATGCCACAATTCTATACCAAATACGAAAAAAGGGATGAAACATGGTAATTGGATTGGTTTATTGACGCAAAATATAACTTTAGAAAGAAACTTTGCAAAATGGGTGTGACACCTACCATATTAAGTACAACAAAATGAAAAAGTTCTGCAGGGCGAAATCAAAAGCCCTTGGAATATTGACAGGCATACTGTTCGTGGTATTACATATATAAATAAATTAGCGGTACCCGACAGATGATGTTCTGGGTCACCCTGGTCCACATTTTGGTCAATATCTCGAAAACGCCTTCATATATACAACTACCACCACTCCCTTTTAAAATACTCATTAACACCTTTCATTTGATACCCATATCGTACAAACAAATTCTAGAGTCACGCTGGTCCACCTTTATGGCGATATCTCGAAAAGGCATCCACCTATAGAACTAAGGCCCACGAACTTTTAAAATACTCATTAACACTTTTCATTTGATACCGATATCGTTCAAACAAATTCTAGAGTGACCCCTTGTCCACCTTTATGGCGATATCTCCAAAAGCCTCCCACCTATAGAACTAAGGCCCACGCCCTTTTAAAATACTCATTAATGCCTTTCATTTGATACCCATATCGTACAAACGAATTCTAGAGTCGCCCCTGGTCCACCTTTATTGCGATATCTCGAAATGGCGTCCACCTATAGAACTAAGGCCCACTCCCTTTTAAAATACTCATTAACACCTTTCATTTGATACCCATATCGTACAAACAAATTCTAGAGTCACCCCTGGTCCACCTTTATGGCGATATCTCGAAAGGGTGTCCACCTATAGAACTAAGGCCCACGCCCTTTTAAACTACTCATTAACACCTTTCATTTGATACCCATATCGTAAAACAAATTGTAGAGTCGCCCCTGGTCCACCTTTATTGCGATATCTCGAAATGGCGTCCACCTATAGAACTAAGGCCCACTCCCTTTTAAAATACTCATTAACACCTTTCATTTGATACCCATATCGTACAAACAAATTCTAGAGTCACCCCTGGTCCACCTTTATTGCGATATCTCGAAATGGCGTCCACCTATAGAACTAAGGCCCACTCCCTTTTAAAATACTCATTAACACCTTTCATTTGATACCCATATCGTACAAACAAATTCTAGAGTCACCCCTGGTCCACCTTTATGGCGATATCTCGAAAAGGCGTCCACCTATAGAACTAAGGCCCACTCCCTTTTAAAATACTCATTAACACCTTTCATTTGATACCCATATCGTACAAACAAATTCTAGAGTCACCCCTGGTCCACCTTTATTGCGATATCTCGAAATGGCGTCCACCTATAGAACTAAGGCCCACGAACTTTTAAAATACTCATTAACACTTTTCATTTGATACCGATATCGTTCAAACAAATTCTAGAGTGACCCCTTGTCCACCTTTATGGCGATATCTCGAAAAGCCTCCCACCTATAGAACTAAGGCCCACGCCCTTTTAAAATACTCATTAATGCCTTTCATTTGATACCCATATCGTACAAACGAATTCTAGAGTCGCCCCTGGTCCACCTTTATTGCGATATCTCGAAATGGCGTCCACCTATAGAACTAAGGCCCACTCCCTTTTAAAATACTCATTAACACCTTTCATTTGATACCCATATCGTACAAACGAATTCTAGAGTCGCCCCTGGTCCACCTTTATTGCGATATCTCGAAATGGCGTCCACCTATAGAACTAAGGCCCACGCCCTTTTAAAATACTCATTAATGCCTTTCATTTGATACCCATATCGTACAAACGAATTCTAGAGTCGCCCCTGGTCCACCTTTATTGCGATATCTCGAAATGGCGTCCACCTATAGAACTAAGGCCCACTCCTTTTTAAAATACTCTTTAACACCTTTCATTTGATACCCATATCGTACAAACAAATTCTAGAGTCACCCCTGGTCCACCTTTATGGCGATATCTCGAAAGGGCGTCCACCTATAGAACTAAGGCCCACGCCCTTTTAAAATACTCATTAAAACCTTACATTTGATACCCATGTCGTACAAACAAATTCTAGAGTCGCCCCTGGTCCACCTTTATGGCGATATCTCGAAAAGACGTCCACCTATAGAACTAACGCCCACTCCCTTTTAAAATACTCATTAAGGTCTTTCATTTGATACCCATATCGTACAAACAAATTCTAAAGTCGCCCCTGGTCCACATTTATGGCGATATCTCGAAAAGGCGTCCACCTATAGAAATAAGGCCCAATGCCTTTTAAAATATTCATTAACACTTTTCATTAGATACCCATATCGTACAAACAAATTCTAGAGTCACCCCTGGTCCACCTTTATTGCGATATCTCGAAAAGGCGTCCACCTATAGAACTAAGGCCCACGCCCTTTTAAAATACTCATTAACGCCTTTCATTTGATACCCATGTCGTACAAACAAATTCTAGAGTCATCCCTGGTCCACCTTTATTGCGATATCTCGAAAAGGCGTCCACCTATAGAACTAAGGCCCACTCCCTTTTAAAATACTCATTAACACCTTTCATTTGATACCCATGTCGTACAAACAAATTCTAAAGTCACCCCTGGTCCACATTTATGGCGATATCTCGAAAAGGCGTCCACCTATAGAACTAAGGCCCAATGCCTTTTAAAATATTCATTAACACTTTTCATTAGATGCCCATATCGTACAAACAAATTATAGTCACCCCTGGTCCACCTTTATTGCGATATCTCGAAAAGGCGTCCACCTATAGAGCTAAGGCCCACGCCCTTTTAAAATATTCATTAACACCTTTCATTTGATACCCATATCGTACAAACAAATTCTAGATTCACCCCTGGTCCACCTTTATGGCGATATCTCGAAAAGGCGTTCACCTATTGAACTAAGTCCACGCCCTTTTAAAATACTCATTACCAGCTTTCATTTGATACCCATATCGTACAAACACATTCTAGAGTCACCCCTGGTCCACCTTTATGGCTATATCCCGAAATGGCGTCCACCTATAGAACTATGGCCCACTCCTTTTTAAAATCCTCGTTAATACCTTCCAGGGTGATACCCATGTCATACAAACACATTCCAGGGTTACCCTAGGTTCATTTTGTCTCCATAGCTCTCAGCTGAGTATGTAATGTTCGGTTACACCCGAACTTAGCCTTCCTTACTTGTTTTTATTTAACTTTGTATTTAAGTTACTTTGAACTTTGTAATTTTAAAAATGCTTTATCAATATTTTAATTTTGAATATTGATTTTTCAATTTTCAAAAATTTTCATGATGGTGAAAAATATAGAAAGAACTTGACGCATACATTTGGGCGTTAGTTGAATGTACCGACACGGCCTTCCTATCACACGCCCTCGGGTGTATTTAACATAAGCAAAAACTGAACTGGTCGGTCCATGAGGACCTCACATAGACTGAATGAGTCCGTAGTAAAAAACAAGATTACTTATTTATTTAATAATTTGGGAAAAATTTAAACAACGTGACATCAGGACGGAAAAGGCGACAGCTGTTTCGATTATACCTTGTAAATCTCTTCGAAGCCTTTTCTCCCGGGAGTGGGAGTCGAACCCGCACTCCTACGATAGTTGAAATGGTTATAAACGCATTCAGCTACGTCATGCCTTAGTTGTTGTAAAGTTTTTTCCCAATTGCCTTCTTTTTTGCATATTTTAATCTTTTACACATTGCATTGCAATTATGTTGCTTAGGACAACAGCTCCTACAAGTTCCTCAATATTTTTCTACACATATGGCTCTTGTTACCATATATAACAATAAAACGGTCCACAAGACCACCGCACAGACCCCCGCCACATCTTTAAAGCCCCACACGCCATGGTCAAACAATATGTTTGCACTTGTGCTTGCATAAAATGACTGTGGTGCGGTCTACAGCTTTAAGCCTGATCGACGTCTTTTTCAACGTCTTCAATGTTCTCATCTTCTTTTTCGCTAACTGCATCATCTATATCCAACTCTGTGGGAACTTTTCCTTCTGGCAGTTTTCTCAAATTCTCACGTGAGTATTTATACTTTCTTTTACTCTATCACTAAAAATGGACCTCTGAACTCAGGATCTAACTTAGTCTGATGTCTTTCTTCATTTTTAAGTAAAACGTAATCGCCTACATTATGTTTAACAATTTTAGCTTTGCCTTCATCAAATCTGCATTTTTCGTAACAAGCATTGCGTTGCATATTTTTCGATGCAAGCGATCTTACAAATGATATATCTACAGTATCTTCTTCATCAGTTTGGAACGAGGCCTAGTGGGCCACTTTCCCTATAAGTAATTATAATGGACTGGCCTTAGTTACCCGATTGGCCGTGGAATTTAAAGCCAATTGTATTTCGTATAGTGCATCTTGCCAAGATCGATTACTAGTTTCAACAGCAGTTAGCAGATTCTTTAAGGTGCTCATAACACGCTCAACTTGACCATTAGCACGACTTGCACCGGTTGCTATTAAATGTTAATCCATTTTTTTGCGAGGTACAAAAATCACGAAAATCTTTACTAGGGAAACATCTAACCTGTTTTAGTAGGAATGTCTATAAAAGTTTTAGCCGTTCAAACGCTTTCTCCTTAGTGGTCGCAACTACCATAATATCATCCATATAGACTATTACAAAAGAATGAGCAATATCACCTAGAGCTGACATAACAGACCGCTGAAAACTGAAGGAGCATTTTTGAGACCGAAAGGCATTGTCAAAAATTCATACTGTCCCTCTGGTGCAACGAAAGCTGTACGTTCCACAGAATCGGGATGTACGGGAATTTGATAAAATCCACTTGCCATATTAAGACTAGAAAAAATTTTGCTCCACGCAGTCTAGATATCTTGTCAGAGCAATTTTTCTTTTTGACTAAAAGAATTGGGCTGCAAAATGGGAACAGCTTGGACGAATGCTATTTACCTCTAACAACTCTCGTACTCTTTCTTTGACAACTTCTTTGTCCTCTCAACTAAGTCTGTAAGGTCGCCTCTGTACCGTTCCATCAATGAACCAAATAGAATATTCTTTTAACAACTGCAATAACTGCTTTTTATCACACATATCTAATTCTTTATCATTATTAACAAAATCCTCAATATTCACTGTAACTGAGTACGAATTTATATTTTGATTTCTTGATAAAAATATATCAAATTTGTCAACAGTCATTATAACACCGAAACCTTGACCTAAAACATTATATTATATTATATATTAAGCATTATATCAAGTTTCAAATAACAATCCGAAATAACATGAAAACCAATTTCTAAAACATGGCCACCAAATACAACTTTAGATAAAACTTGTAACGTACTACATACTGCACTATTACCGATACCTTTTAATACTACAACATTGCTAATTCGCTTTCCATTAAATTTAACCGAAATGGTTTCCTTTAAAAGAGAATATTCAGTTCCGGAATCAAAACAAAACGTATATGACTCACCAGACTGAAGAAGAACTCAATTTGGTTCAACCACTGAACACACGTTCACCCGTTTTTCTGACATATTTTCTTTTTTTCCCAGCTAAAGCCGAACTGCTACTCTTGAGGCATGTTGTTGCAATGTGTCCAACTTCACCACATTTAAAACAAGTTAATGATTTCAGATCCCTACGTGTAAACGTTCCGAGATGTACTTGATTGTTGATTGATTTTGCTTTGTAGCTTTTGTTTCTTGTTCTCAGTACCGCAATAAATGTCTTCCTGGACCTTACGCTTATCGAATGATATAGCTGATTTCTGCTTTTGATGTTCGTTGTAAATACTAGACGATGTAAACGCTGGTCTAAATTTGCAGTGTTCGCAAGAACCACAGATATCGCAATTTCTTCAGTGCTCATTGACTTCCACCGTGATAGCAAAGATGTAACCAAACGACTCTCCCATATAGTCAAAGACATTCCCCATCTCTTGGACGACCATTCATAATATTAATCAAAGTAGCAGCTGGATTTTCAACACCCACAAAACGTTGCAAAAAATGTTCTTTGAATTGATCCCATTTTATGCCGGTGAACGATATTTGCGATAACCATTGCGATGCACTTCCCTGCAAAGATTTACTCAACGCGACAATAAGTTTGCTACCCGCTAAAGGATTTTCTAACAGAATCATGTCCACTGTTGAACACCAGGACATTGCATCAGCGCCAGGACATTCAGGATTGAATTTCGGTAGTGCAGAAATTTTGCCCTCTAGATTTGACGATTTCTGCATTTGCGAGGTCTTGACCAGCTCAAGGGAGTTACGGTTTTGGGTCTCCAATAGTGCACACCAATGGCCGCATTCATTTTCTTGAGGCGCAGTCCATCCTACTTCTGATGTCGGAGTTACCTCGACGTTTTCATTTGATTCCGTTTCGCTGACACGATTATGTTCTGAAGGCATCATGATTAATATTTGTTTTATGAAGCGAAATGAGTCCCCGAACGATGTGTCGATATTGTTGCCAATATAAAAAACTAACTCTTCAAAAATCTCAATCATGTATTTCAACTAACTCCACATATCTGAATCATATATTTTCATCATATACTCTTTGCAATTTCAACAAGTGCTTTTCATCATAAAACTCTCTTTGACACGTCACTCAGGGCCACATTCGCTAGAGCAGTATTACTCTACCTTGCTTCTAGCAAAATAATATCTCAGTAAAAAAAGGAAAGATCACATGTGCCTTTCACCGCATACTACGTTACAAATTTAATTCAATGACGCAATACCAAATATGCAAAGTAGGTTCTAACACAGTAGCTGAATGTACCGACACATACATATATGAATTTATTTAAAAACGAGTAAGGACGGGACTGTCTTCTGCTGTGCCGAAGACTTCATACCTTTCATGAATGGTGCTGAACAATAATCTTATCCCGTTCGTAATCTCCAAATAATCGGATGTATAAGATAAGAAATATATAGTGAACAGATGTACATACCTAAACGATTTTTAAGATAAATACAAAAATAAAAAATGGCAAAAAACCCCCTTATCTGAACGGTTGGTTGTATGGGATATATATTATATATAGCTCCGATCGAAATGATTTATATAGGAAATCTTCTATGATATATTAGAATATATATCACCAAGTTTCACGTTTTTTATTGGAAACTAAGGGAGAAATGGCCAAAAATCTTTCTATCTGAACGATCGGTTGTATGGGATAGGTATATACTATATACATATAGCTCCGATCAGAGTGATTTTTTCAGGAAATCTTCTATGATATATTAGAATAAATATCACCAAGTTTAACGTTTTTATATTGGAAATTAAGGGAGAAATGGCTAATAATCTTTCTATCTGAACGATCGGTTGTATGGGATATAACTATATATAGCTCCGATCAAAGTGATTTTTTCAGGATATCTTATATGATATATTAGAATATATATCACCGAGTTTCACGTTTATACTTTCCAAATTGCGACAGGAATGACAAAAATCGTCTTATTTGAACGATCGGTTGTATGGGAGATACATGTTATAGTGGTCCGATCCTACCGGATCCGAAAAATGTCTAATATAATACAAAAATAGCCAAATTTCATTGAGATACCTCAAAATTTGAGGGACTAGTTTGCGTATAAACAGACAGAGGGACGGACAGACGGACATGGCTATATCAACTCAGTTCGTCGCTCTGATCAATTCGGTATACTTAATGGTGAGTCTATCTTCTATATTTCTCAACGTTACAAACATCGGACCAAAGTTAATATACCATTTCATGTTCATGAAAGGTAGAATAATATGGGCCACAGTTGTACAAAACCAAACTTAAAATTTTCCATTTAATGCATTTGGTCGAATAAATTCCTTTTTAATTCCTTTATATTAGGTCGGCTGAATGTTTGTCCGCTTTTCATACAAATGTTGCAATCGATTTTTAAGGAACTTCTCATTGAGCTACAAACGTGAAATATCAGAGACAGGTTAAGACACCGTGACAAAGGAACAAAAGGAGAAACAAATTCCGTTAGGTGTCGCACGGATCGAAAAAATTAGATAATTTGGAAATTTTAAACCGGGTTTTAAGTAACTTCTCGATAAGCTAGAGGTTAAAAATTTAGAGCTTAATTCAGAGGTCAATGACAGCCGACGACACAATACAAAAAGTTTCGCTAGGGAGCGCACGGACTGAGATATTTAGAAAAATCGAACGGAACGGGGAGGATTTTGGGATTGATTTTTATGTAAGTTCTCATTGAGCTACAAGCGTAAAACTTAACAGATAGGTTAAGACACTTAGAAAATGTAAGAACAGGAGAAAATAAAAATGAAATAATTAAAAGATGATACAAAAATTTTAAGGACTACCTTTATTTAAATGGACCAAAAAATAGAAGGCAATTATTCCTTTAATACAGACATAGTCTTGTTGAATTTTCACTAAAAAAATTTAACAATAGCTCTTGTAAAAGAATTTTGGGATTTAAGACTATAAAGGTGGAGCGCAATCTTTCAATTTAAGGCAGACCATGTACTTGGGATTAACTAATTGATTATTTAAAATTTAAACACGCGCTCTACCTTTATAATTTTAAACCCCAAAATTCTTCTACAAGAGCTATTTTTAAAGTTTTTTAGTCAAACTTCAACAAGACTATGTCTGTATTAAAAGACAAATTGCGGTATATTTTTTGGTCCATTTATATAAAGGTAGTCCTTAACATTTTTTTATCATCTTTTTATTTTAAATTTTTTAGTACTGCCTACAAATGTATACCAAAATTTTGCAAGCACATTGCGCTTACAACTCAAAGTGTATATATGCTTTGTGTCAACACTAAACAAATTATGTTGTTACCAGACTTTAAAATTTTCTAAAATCTGCCGGCACAAAATTGTTATTCTTATTGAGTTTCAAAGCTGTGAAGCTAACCATAGCAATACACAATGCAAATACAAGACACAAACCCTTGTGGTGAAAAACGCCGCTATATCCAACAGATGTCGCTGGGTGATGCACCACAGCCAAAAGGTAAGGACACCAACCCTTCTGTTTATATGTATATGACCATTATATCCAGCAGATATCGCCGTAATTCTCTTGGCTGTGGTGCATCACCCAGCGACATCTGTTGGATTTAATGGCATTTAACCAGAAGGGTTTATGTCTTGTATTTGCATTGTGTATTGCTATAGTTACCCTGCAAAAATCATGCGATTAATCCCTAAAGAGATTGATCCCCGATTGATCTCTTTTGTCTACAGTTGGGCATAATTGATCCCCTTTAGTCTCTTTTGGGTACAGTTGGGATTAGTCAGTTTGAAATCTATGTAGCCCTTTTTAAGATCTATTGAAAACAAATCAGCAACGAAATGAGGAAAATATAAAAAATTACAGGTGATGGAATCGAATTATTTAAGAAAAATTGTTGCGCCCTATACCGAACTTAAATTACTAGTACTTACCGACCACGCCGAAGTAAGGGTTAAATTTTCGGAGAATGTTTTTTATCCTTTTTGAAAAGTGGGCGAACAACTTACTTCAAACAGATTTTGTGGCTTGATTAACTCTTCGATTGTGCTTCTGCCATGAAAGTTTCTCAGCAAAAAAGTCATCTGCCTAAGCAGATGCGTTCGGAGTCGGCCAAAAACGTTTAGGATGACCAGTGGGAACAATTAAAAACAGCACACCACATATTGGAAGAGAAGCGGATATTAACCGAGAAAAAACACTATTATTATTATTTTAGTAGAATATATAGGATCATACTCAACAGTAAACTTGGCTGCTTGCGGGTTAACATATAAATTGCATGTTCTTTTAAATTTGTACATAATTGTAGGGCTGGACTAATTTTTCCTTTGAGGAAAATCAAGTATTTATGTTTTACTAAAGATCCTTTAACTAAAAAGATAAACACCACCCTCTACTACTGCTAACTTAACGTACTTCATATTGATCCAAAACATACTTTGATTTTGCGTTTTTTAATAAACTTGGAACCTTTTAACCTAAATCATCCCAAATAGTACACAGCAACCAAGGTACCCAATATCCAATTCGCTTTCTGCACGTTTCTCTGCTTAAATTTTTTCTTCAAGTCGTTTATTCATAGCCCCAAGTGATTCGAATAAATTATTTTGTATTTCACTGTACCTCTTCATAGGCAAGATCAGATTTTCTTCGATTAATTCCGCTTCTTGTGCAAATTTTGTATTATCTTCTGCATGTCGTATAAGCTTTTCAGTACGTTCACCCGGTATACTGCGAATTTATTCAGCACCGAGTATGGATTCAAGTTGTTTGATGCGTTCCAATTGATCAAACTCCATGTAAATCTGGAGCTGTAGCATTGAGGTTTACCCCTTTAGAACGCACTTGCTGGGTTATCTCTAAAAAATTGTGATTGAAATATTTTTCCAGCTCAGGAGCACGTGAAATAGTTTTAGTGATTTGTTCTCGGTTGCCAGTAACTCCATTTAACATACTATTGACTGCTAGAAAGGAGCCAACAATTATTTCTGATGGAGTACCTGCAGATTTATTGATCTCAGCAGTGTCAGTTGCAGTGGCTGTATTGCCATCTTCGCAAAGTGGGCCCAATACGCGATTGAGAGAATCTATTCTTTTTCAAGTATATTCAGAACTCCATTTTTCAAGTTCTGTGTTGGTGAAGTAAACAAAGAGTACCTATATATCCTATATAATTTATCCTAAGTTGCTTACTTTTTAGGAACTCATACTTGCCTTTTCCTTAGACTGAAGTATTTTAAAAGATATTTTTATACAAATTTATATTTCCGAAGTTATTTTTGTATGTTACATAGTATATAATTTTGTGTAGAAAATTAGTATATGAGAAAACTAAAACAAAGGCAGGTAATTCTATACGACAGCATGACACTGCTAATTGACATAAGTACTAACAATCCGAAACCGGAGAAGAAAAATTTTAAGTCGTTCAAAAGATATTAACGAAAAACCGAAAAATGATCCACGGGTCCCTCCGAAACCAGGGGTGGGATCCACAGTATTTTTGCGCTTTGCATTGGCGACCTTCGGCCGCGTTTATAAAAAATTACCCTGGGTGGGTCCAACACCGGTTTGGAGACCAAAACTATATCCGCGCAAAACACTTATATTCACAATTTTTTTGTGGGTACCCCAACATTACAATAACCACATGAAAATCGCCAACTTCAACTGCAAATATCTCCGGACAGAGATAAAAGTTTTCTTTTCCGGTTTCGGATTATTAATACTGATGTCAATACGCGTCTTTTGACACCTCTCTCGATATTTTTGGACGCGTATTAGCAGTGTCATGCTGTCGAATAGAATTCCCCAAAGGCACTTTTTCGGTAAATAATGGTGTAATATCTCAACAATGACTCATTTAGGCCTGCGTATTTTCAAGTTTTAATCCTTCCATGTAATTGAATTTCTCATGGCTCTTTAGTAGGTAGAATACACGTCTGAATTCTAAAAAAAACTGGCGACCAGATCTTCCTTGACCTCCTTTGCTGAGCTTGTCCCCACATAAACGTATTTTCTTGGTTTCACAAACTTGAGTACAACATTGGTATTTGTTTATTTTAGCTCACAACTGCTAAAACCAGACCAAAAATATCGGAAGAGGTGTCAAAAGACGCATTTTGATTCCAGGACCACGAATCCGAGAGCGAAAATTCTAAATTTTATTTCTGTTAAAAGTTATTTCCATAAAACCGAAAAATGGCCCCGGAGCGCTCCGAAACCGGGGTGGGATCCATAGTATTTTTACGCAGAACACCTTTCTGCATTGCCGGCCTTCGTCCGCGCTTATAAAAAACTACCCTGAGTGGGTCCAACATCGGTTTGGAGACCAAAACTATATCCGCGCAAAACACTTTTACGCACAGTTTTTATTGTGGGTACTACTAAATCATCAAAACAACAGCAACCACATGAAAATTTTCAATTTTGTTTGCGAATATCTCCGAAACAAAATAAAATTTTGAATTTACGCCTTCGGATTCGTGATCCTGGGTGCGTCTTTTTACACCTGGACGAGATTTAGCAGTTGACAGCTAAAGTAAACGATTAACAAAACTTTGTTCGGTTTAAGGCTGATCATCGCCAAATCGAACAAATTCATCGCGTCCAAACTTTCACGCGCAATTTTATAAACCCACTATATATATTTAATATATTGCAATAAAACGATGTCAACAAGAATGTTCAATATTTTTATGCACGGAAAAGAAATAACAGCTGTTTTTTGTTATCCATAGAGCTGCAAAAATAACGATGGCACTATCGATTGTTTTATTTTAGGAAAACCATCGATTTTTTTCTGTCGAATACTGTCGAATGCACATACAAATTATATGAGAGCAACCGAAATTGAATTTCTGAGGAAAAAGCTAACGCGCTTCCAATTCTTATTTCGGTTAGGACATTAAGAGGTCATTTATGTTCGTGCGTTAAGCGAACGCAATAATTTTTTATTAGAGTGGCCTGTAAAAATGTTATAATTAAAATGAAAAATTGGAACCTGTTGCAGATTTTTGACATAATTTCCTTTGAGCTTTCTATCAAAAAAAAAAAAAAAAAAACAACTAGCTTTAATAGCTATTTTATTTAGATTATGAATATTGTATCTTTGTAACAAAACGATTCATGAAGTTGAGATATTGCTAGCATGGCACTGTCAAAGCATTTCAGCGAAGTGACGCGTCAAGCGTTCTATGTTAACGCGTAGTTGCGTTACTTCGCCTGTTATATAATCAAAATATAAAACTTGTCTAATGTAGAACGATACATGACGCGTCAAGTGTTTTATGTAAATCCTGCCTCACATAGAACGCTTTCAGGGCCGTTTAAACTTGACGTATCCATATCCATATAAAAAAGCTGATCCAACCAACTTTAGAGAAATCAATGTAATTGGTCAATAGTGCCATACCATAACGCCGTAGCCATAACCATTCTGTCAACTGACTCACAGGATGTTCAATATGGCTACTTTTTTTTTTGACAGGGTGTTCAATATGGCGGCGCATAGGGCCGGCTATCTTCAGCGGGTGATAGAAAGAGATACAGAATGAGACAGCGATAGTCAATTACAAATCAGGTGATCCAATCATTTTGGAATTTTGACGTCTATGCAGAAGATATTACACTTAGTTTCATTCACAATAGTCATAACCATACCATGGCCAACCAATTGGTTTTTGGGTTTTCGCTATATCGATTAACCTAAAAATATTTGAGTTGGTGAATTTAATAAATTTTTGTAGATTTTATTCATTGTTTTGGATATGACTAAGAGACTTATTTTTTCTGGAATATGTTAGTAATTTTTTTCGTTTTCTTCATTTTTATGAACATTTCACGATTTTTAGGCTGAGGCACCGATAACTGATGCCAATTGATATGTGTAAGTAAAAATATGGTTACGACTATGTCAACTTTGACAGGCCCTTCTCCCAGTGCTTAGATTTGACATACGATCTCAACTAAACAAGTTTAAAAATTGTTTACAATAAGTACAGAAAATTGCATGCAATATTGTTGGCATGCAGTAAAATTTTTTTTATAAGATAACAATGACAAGCCTTAACGTTTTCTTCGGTTTGAAGCGCCCAGATGACTCTACCAGCAAAATATATTTCTGGCGTGCATGTTCATAACGATAATAAGTTTTTCTTATGATCGGAATAGTGGATTAGCTATCACAATTCTATCGATAAATTTACGTGCAATGTAATCGGTATTTGGCAGTCATTAGTTTTGGCAAATTGAGTGATAAGTGCAAAATCATATGACAAAAAATTTGTGTTGAATTAATAGAAGAATAAAAAAAAAAATACAATAAAAGAACTATCGCAGCATGAGTAAGGTAAGTAAACGCCATATGCGTCGATTAGTTAGCAGAGAAAGGAAAAGGGTCGTGCAAAATTAAGTTTGGATAGAAAAGAAACTGACCCGGCCGCGCAAATTTCTAGATCGACAGATATTGAAGAAGTGCTTCCTGATGAGCCAAGTTGCTCGCAGAAAGTACCTCTTTCTGAAAAACTAAAAAAATGGGGAATTCGTAACAAAATAACATATAAAAGTCTTTCCGAACTTTTAACGATTCTTTTAGAAGAAGGTATGAATGTACCCAAAAGTGCGGAAACTCTTTTAAAAAATAAGTCTGGAATTTTAGTTAAAAATATGAGCCCGGGATTCTACTGTAACATAGGCATTAAAACGCAACTAAATAGAATTGGAGAAACGTTAAATAATTATAACAACATAATTGTTGATGTTAATATTGATGGGTTACCATTATATCGTAGTTTTAGGGTACAAGTTTGGCCAATTTTATTGCGACTAGTTAATATAACAAATACGGCAGTTTTTACTACTGGAATTTATCTAGGTAAATCGAAACCAAGTTCAGTTACCCAATTTTTGGCTGAATTCACTGAAGAAGTAGCAGAACTTCGGGAAAATGGTTTCGATTTCAATGGCCGCTGCATAAAATTTACAATAAGGGCTTTTGTTTGTGATGCGCCTGCAAAAGCTTTTCTTTGCGAAATATTGGGGCATACTGGGGGACATGGTTGTCCAAAATGTACTCAAGTGGGACACAAAATTAATGGCGTCCTAACTTATAGCACAGAGGCTGGAACGCTTGTTTCTAACGAAGATTTTTTAGAACGAAAGTACCCTGACAAACATGCGCCAGCTTTTAGAAATAATTTATCTCCCTTAGAAAATATTGGCATTGACATGGTAAAACAAGTACCCATAGACGTTATGCACTTAATTGATTTAGGTGTAATGCGAAAATTTATCATGCGTATTATAAGCAATGAGTCAAACTATAAATTTAGAAAAGAAGCAAAAATTAACATATCTTCAAAACTACTAGCTTTACGTCCCTATATAACAAAGGAATTTGTTCGAAAACCAAGATCTTTGGTTGATATAGCGAACTGGAAAGCTACAGAATTTCGTATGTTTCATCTCTCTACTATGGAATCTATGTTTTTAAAGACGAAATTCCTGGAGATGTATACTATGAATTCCTTCTTTTACATTGTGCTTGCCGTTTATTGTTTTGTCCTAAAAAATTTAGCTCAAATATTGATTTAGCGAGTGATATTCTAAAGTTATTTGTTAAAAATTATGCTGCTGTGTTTGGAGAAAATAGCATTAACTACAATGTGCATGGTTTACTGCATATTGCGGAAGATGTTAAAGAACTTGGTATTCCTTCAAATTATTCCGCCTATTCTTTTGAAAATTATTTACATGTTTTGAAATCTTACGTAAGACAACCAAGACAAATATTACGACAAATATCAAATATGGTAATGCAGGAAGCAATCGTCACTGATTCTAAATTTTCAGGATTTAAGACTAAAGATAATTGCATAAAAAGTTTTTATTTTGACGGATATATGCTATCCACACAACGTTCAAATAATTATTGTTCGCTGAAATCACAAGATTATGTAGAAATAGTAGAATTCAAAGATCAAAATAGTAATGTTATAAAAGGAAAGAAATTACTGTATTTAAACAGCTTTTTCACAGAACCTATCGATTCTCTTACATTAGGAATATGCACTGCCGACCTCGCTCCTTCGCCTATTGTAGAAGAATTTTATCTGGATGATGTCGAATACAAATTGATGTGTATCCCTCTAACAGATAAACTTCTTCTAATTCCAATTTTACATACTTGCATGTAGTTATTTACTTCCTTACTTTTATTTATTTTATTTATATTTATAACTAACATTTTTTTCTTTTTGAGCACATTTTCAAAAAATTTGAGGCGCAAAACAAAAACTCCTCGACGGCGGCAATCCCAGCAAAGAAAGTTAAATGTAAGTAAACACTCCTTCTTTAACATGATTTATTATCAGAGCTGCGTAGTAATGAATATACTTGGTAATTAAAAAATTTAATTCTCAATTACAATTACTTGTTACTGGTACTTGGTAGCGAATACACCGTTTTTAAATTTTTGATCAATTATCTCAAATACTATCGATTACTTTCAATTCTTTTCAATTATTTGCTCATATCTATTTGAGAATTAAACACCTGTCCTTGATTCTACCAGCTCTGTTTATTACCTAACATCGTTTAACACATTTTGAAAAATTATAGTTTCAGATGAAAATAGTTACCCGAGAACCAGCAGCGTTACGTGTGCCAGCGAATCTACAATCTACAATCTACGAATCAAGCCTTTCATACGAAAGTAGCACTTTAAAACATACCTCCTGTTGCCAGTGTCAATCACAATTAATAGTCGACCGCTCAGCAATTCGCGACTATTCCTACACTAACTACAATGATTATTACATATCAATCGACACTCGCAATGGACGAGTCTTTTTAGCGCAAATTTATAGCTGTAGACTTATGGTTAGACAACACTGATATACTAAATTTTTCCTATATTTTTAGAATATCGTCGGATCAGCTTATCATCGTCGGTCATCGAACATACTACAGGTAAAGTTTTATCACACAATAACGAAAACTACGCAATGAAAAAATATCTCGGCTAAGTAAAGTTTGCCTTATATGTCGGTAAATTTAAATAATAATGTTTTTTTGCAAGCGACCTTGAAAAGGAAACGCTCCAAGTAGCTATACACTTTCATCATGGCGGAACTATGCAAGTGGTGAAAGGATTTCGGCTAATTAACTCTCTTTTTAGCTGCTTTGACAATCCGTTTACCCAACGGAACTGGCTTACTTCGCGTTGTGCTTTCTAGGAAATTCGGTAATTTACTGAGCGCTTTATTTCCACCAGCTTACAAAAAAACGCCGATCGAAATTAATTGAGTTGATACAGGATTATTAATTCCCCCTATTAATGATCGTTTTTCAATTTATTATAGAAGCCACCCAAAGCGTTTTCGAAGTTGTGTGCTGCAGCCACTTTAAAATATTTGAGAGGCAACTACAATCAATTGAGAAGAATTTAGAAAAACTTGATCACCTGCAAATGATAGTTGATACCCAAAATACCGCTATCATGGATGCCATAGCTGGGCTGAAAGTTGCTACCGAGCAGTTAGTTCGTCAGGAAGTACAAAATACACCCGTCGTAAAGTATTTTCCACTTTGTGACGTATATGAGATGCAGGAATTGGACGAAAAAATTACATCTTCTAACAGAGATGTATATGTAAGTTAAATGTCAACTTTTAAAGACTTTTTAAATACCATTTGTGCCTTTTACAGGAATCTACGATTGCATCAATATTATGCAACAATATCAAAAATTTACCACTAATTATAAAAACAGACGTGATAATTGCTTTGAATTTGGACGGGACTCACGGCAAAATTGGGCTGAAATCGTTCCCAAACTTGTATAGCGCATTGACAGGTATTTACATATAACCCCTTATATAAATACATTGTTTTTTGAATTTAAACTTTTAAATTTTTAGGAGCTGTGTCTACACTTCCTTTTAAGGGATTAACCCCCGAGGATATGCTCCGAAAAGGATTGCAATTTGCCAAGTCAAAACATTTTAAGAAGCTTCACCGACAAAAAAACAGGGGTCACAATTATAACAATGCATTAGTACAACAATATGTCAGTTGATCGAAATTAATGCATACATTCTTTTGACTTGACACTCTTCTGCACGGCAAATTGGGTTGAATTCGATTTGCCATCACCTTATTCTGACAAATTCGTCATACATATTTTAGAGGGTTGTCTATCATACATAACTACATTTGAATTCTACTACGATCGGAGTAAATTTTACTATACGTTTACAAATAATAACTTTAGAAGCCGCTGCCAGAATTCTTTAGACAAAAAGATTTACGGTTCGAGACCAAAACTCTTAAGTTAGTTTTATGATATATAATAATTTTATAAAAAGTATAATAATATTAGGAGCTTTCGTTTGTCCAAAAGTTGTGCAAAACAACGCTCATTTAAGGCAACAAAAAATCTTGTTATGAATTATTATCTTTCGTTTTTTTTCTATGATTTTATTATGTACCGAATGTACATATATACTTTATTACTGTGTGAATTACTTAAATTTGTGTTCAATACAAAAACTTTGGCCACACTTAAATATTAAAAAAAAAAATTATATACAAGTAATTAATACAAATTTTACACAGGAGATTAATCTTTATCCAAAGCCTTTATTGAACTCAATCTTCCGTACAAAATGCAAATTCTGAATCATTTCATTAGTGCTTTATTGAATGCCGAATGTAGTCAAAAATTTGGTACGTTTTGCTTTATTGGTCGGATTTTATTGTCAATGTAACAAATGACAATCAAATTTCATTATACCAAATTGTGATTCGATTAAGTTTCTGCGTTAAGTCGATATAATAAACATATATCATTTTATATAACTTTGTGGCTATAACTTTTAAGTTAATTTTAAATTTAAAAGTTTCTATACTTGACCATATAAATGCATATCTTTTAAAGATAGTAAACAAAAAAAAAAAAAAACTGAATTTTAAAGAGAAACCCTAAGAAACAGTTTCGTAGTCATATATATAGTATTCCTGTGTTGCTAATACAAAATGCTCACAATGAGTTTAGAATTCTAAATCAAAACAGTACAGCCTACAAAATTTTTGTGACTGTAGCAGCATAAGTGTGACAAGAAAAAATTTTAATTAAGGTACATTCGATTATTGAATACAAAAACTAAAATATGTATTTAATTAGCGAGCTTTGCTCATATTGCTTTATACAATGGTTTTTGTAATTGATATTAGAGAAAAATTGTAAGTTTACAAACGGCGATGGTTACTAGGACATGTTTCCGAGTTTCACTTCTTCATCAGCTAGCTTTTCGGGAGCTGAGCGTTGAACTCGAATCTCCAACATTCATATCAGTGCAAGCCTTTAGCTGCTAAACCATATGAATGTCCCGTTGTTCGCTGTACAATTGGTCTCTAAGAGTTGCCTTTTTGTTTTATATTCCTTTTGATCACCATGTAGGCACATACACTCTGTATGTAGTTTATTCCTAATGGTGTGGATATGATTTTTAGGCGCGCTTTTGAAAGCTTAGTAACATTTGTTCGGATTTTTACAGTATTTGTTTTTTAATACTTCCGCTGTTACTATTATATCAATATGATCATATGTATTTAATTAGCGAGCTTTGCTCATATTGCTTTATACAATGGTTTTTGTAATTGATATTAGAGAAAAATTGTAAGTTTACAAACGGCGATGGTTACTAGGACATGTTTCCGAGTTTCACTTCTTCATCAGCTAGCTTTTCGGGAGCTGAGCGTTGAACTCGAATCTCCAACAATCATATCAGTGCAAGCCTTTAGCTGCTAAACCATATGAATGTCCCGTTGTTCGCTGTACAATTGGTCTCTAAGAGTTGCCTTTTTGTTTTATATTCCTTTTGATCACCATGTAGGCACATACACTCTGTATGTAGTTTATTCCTAATGGTGTGGATATGATTTTTAGGCGCGCTTTTGAAAGCTTAGTAACATTTGTTCGGATTTTTACAGTATTTGTTTTTTAATACTTCCGCTGTTACTATTATATCAATATGATCATATGTATTTAATTAGCGAGCTTTGCTCATATTGCTTTATACAATGGTTTTTGTAATTGATATTAGAGAAAAATTGTAAGTTTACAAACGGCGATGGTTACTAGGACATGTTTCCGAGTTTCACTTCTTCATCAGCTAGCTTTTCGGGAGCTGAGCGTTGAACTCGAATCTCCAACATTCATATCAGTGCAAGCCTTTAGCTGCTAAACCATATGAATGTCCCGTTGTTCGCTGTACAATTGGTCTCTAAGAGTTGCCTTTTTGTTTTATATTCCTTTTGATCACCATGTAGGCACATACACTCTGTATGTAGTTTATTCCTAATGGTGTGGATATGATTTTTAGGCGCGCTTTTGAAAGCTTAGTAACATTTGTTCGGATTTTTACAGTATTTGTTTTTTAATACTTCCGCTGTTACTATTATATCAATATGATCATATGTATTTGAGTCCTTATTGGGCCGAAAAGGGACTACTCTCTTATGTTCCCATATGGGTACAAAGGGGATTGGTCCCATCGATCCCTTTCGGGTATAAATGGGTACAATTAGTCTCTTCATAGGACATGCTCAAACAAAAGGGAACAGTTGAACTCATACAAAGAGATCAAAACTGGCATTGGTCGCATACTCCCTTGCGACTCATCCCGGACTCATCCTAGACTAATCGCATTTTTTTCAGGGTAGTTTCACAGCTTTCAGCTATTCAATTTACACATCTAAAAATCGTGCACTGAGGGAAATGCTTGGGCTGCTATATCATTTTTGCTATTGATAGCGACGTATTACGTGCGATATCTATTTGGAATGGATCCACTATCAAATCGTATTTGCATCTAATAAAGTCATATCGGACTTTAAAATTTTTTTTTGATGGGACTTTACTTTTTTTATTTGTATAAGAAAAATATTTATGGACGGCACTGTACTATTTCATATCGTGAGAGCAATATTACAACTTGTTGAAATGCCTTTTGGCTTTAAAATTTTTTATATTTCATATATTTGAATATTTCTCTGGAAACTTCAAGACATGCCCTAGCCTAATGGTAGAGCACTGGGCTCATAGCGCAGACGAACAGGGTTCGAATCATGCTGAAGCCAAATGTCAAATTTAATTTTTTCTTTAATAATGCCGAATTTATCAATAGATAATTGATATCTTACGCATAATTTGTTTGGATACCAGTTCAATACTGATTCATCATTCGTACAGTGATAGCATATCCATCTTTATTGATGGATCATCATTCGTACAGTGATAGCATATCCATCTTTATTGATGGGACAGGATTAACAGTTTTTATTTAATGTAGTATCAGTAGTTTTGGGTGGTCGAGCCATAGATTTCCCTCCGTGTGATGAAAGTTGCGAAAGCCTGAAAGGACTTGGGCCTTATAGGCCTTTAAGGCCCAACTCCATACGCGTTCTTTAAAACTTTCAGGCGTATGGGATTTTTAGCTGTGTAGATTGAATAACTAACAAACGAGGTGGAATTCTAGAACGCCTGCAACGCCCACGAGGCTACGCATGGAGTTCTGGCTTAACTCAATAAGCATAACAATTTTTTGCCGGCAGATGTTAGAAAATTTTTAAGTCTAGTAACAACATAATTTGTTTAGAGAATTACCTCTTGGCTGTGGTGCATCACCACCACTAATAGTTCATTCACCAGAACCCGAGATTCACCTCTTGTTAGGTCATTGCTCCCAAAAATTCACTAAAGAAAATCAAAGTATAAGAAGCTTCATGATAAAAAATAGTGGGTTAAGCGGCTGATAGACGAACGAAAGTCCGAAATTAACTGCCTTGATCGGCAAAACTCACTCGGACTTGTTGTTGTTCACACATCTCGTACTACCCATTATAATAACTTTTTTACTATCGTATCTTGTAAAGCTTTCAATACGCTACCTGCGTCTATACGTGTCATTAGAAATATGCGTGAATTTTTAAAACATATCAAATCATTTTTATTAGAGCAGTCACACAACGGCATCAAAACTTTGCTGAATACTGCCACTTAGTAATTTAAATTCAACATTGTTATTTTCTATTGTTATACATTTTATTTTACATTTTGTAACTTTAACTTCAACTTATTAACTATTTTCACCCCACACACATTTGTATATATTCATTAATTTTTTTGAGATGGCATTCAAAACTAAAGTTTTAGATAACTTTACAGAATGCCTTACTTTTCTTTCAATTTCAATGTATTAATTGAAGTGGCAATTTTATATATGTAAACATGTAAAAAATTATTTTGATTTGAAAGAAAATGAATAAATCTAATCTAATCTAATCTAATGTAATCTAATCTAATTAACTTGAAGATAATCCTCATAGTTAGTTCCCAATATTTAAGAGAATTAGTGGAATTTTCGCTGACAACACTGGCGAAAAAAACAGAATTCCACCTCGCATCATAACAAGAGAATTCCACCTCGTTCGTCAGCTACTTTATTTGCACAGCTGAAAATCGTGGTGAAATTCGCATACGCTTGAAAGTCTAAAAGAATCGTGGTGAAGGTCGCGTACGCCTAAAGGGATGCAAGGACGTGCATTGAGTTGGGCCTTCAACGAGGGGGCATTATACAACGCCTGCAACACTCACGAGGCTAGCCATGAAGGTATGGCCTAATCTTCCAAATAGTTCGACTTGTGCGTTACGTAGCTCAAATTTTTTGATCAAACATTGCACTGTCACCGAGTTTTAAACTATATTTCAGGTTTCAAATCTCCAGATATCCAGGAAGTTAGTTAAAAATCGATTGCAAGATTCCCAATTTAAAACTAGTCTTCTCAATATCTCGATCCATGGGCCACCTAGCGGAATTTTTTTGATAAAATATTGCATTGTCACCGGGTTCTGACTTACGGCCTAAGTTTCATGTCTCTAGCTCTTCGGGAAGTTACTCGAAAATCGATCGCAAGATTCCCCCGTTTTTAAAGGATTTGCAGTTATCTTGGCTAGCGCGACACCTAGCGGAACTTTGTTTTCTATAAGTTGTATTGTCACCAGCCTTCTAACTAAGTGCCAACTTTCAAGTCTCTAGGTAACGCGGAAGTTAGTTAAAAAGGATTGAAGGATTCCCAAATTAAAATTTGTTTTCTTACTATCTCGATCCGCGTGCCACCTAGCGAATTTTTTTTTGATCTAATGTGGCATTGTCACCGGGGTCTGACCCACGGCCTAAGTTTCAAGTCTCTAGCTCACCGGCAAGTTACTCAAAAATCGATCCCAACATTCCCCTCGTTTTTCAAGGATTTGTAGTTATCTCAATTAGCACGCCACCTAACGGAACTTTGTTTTCTATAAATCGGGTCTCGAACTATGTGCTAAGTTACAAGTCTCTAGGTAACCGGGAAGTTTGTTAAAAATGGATTGAAAGATTCTCAAATTAAAATTAATTTTCCTAATATCTCGATCCATGCGCCTCCTAGCGGAATTTTTTTGATAAAATATTGCATTGTCACCGGGTTCTGACTTACGGCTCAAGTTTCATATATCCAGCTCACCGGGAAGTTACTCAAAAATCGATTGCAAAATTTCCCTCGTTTTTAAAGGATTTGTAGTTATCTCACTTAGCGCGCCACCTAGCGGAATTTTGTTTTCTGTAAATTGTATTGTCACCAAACCTCGAACTGTGTGCCTAGTTTCAAGTCTCTAGGTCACCGGGAAGTTAGTTAAAAATGAACTGAAAGATTCCCAAATCAAAACTAATTTTCTTAATATCTCGATCCATGCGTCACCTAACGAAATTTTTTTGATCAAATATTGCATTATCATCGGGTTCTGACTCACGGCCCAAGTTTCAAGTCTCTAGCTCACCGGGAAGTTACTTAAAAATCGATCGCAAGATTCAGGGATTTTCAGAGATTTTCGTTTATCTCGATTCGTCTGCCATCTGGCGGCATTTTGCTTTCCACGAATTGTAGTGCCATCGACTCGCAAACTATGAGAAGTTAGTTAAAAGTCGATCGCAAAATTTCCATTTTAAAATTAGTTTTCTGTATATCTCGATCCGTGCGCCACCTAGCGGATTCTTTTTCACTTACATTGTAATGTCCCCAGATCTGAACTATGTTCTATGTATCAAGTGTATAGCTCAATGGGAAGTTACCGAAAAATACTTTTCCTTCGGTCAAAAATTCGTATGGAAATGAGGGAACAAACATGAAAGGCTCTTAATATAAAGGTAGTAAAAATATTTTAAGCACTTCCTTTATAAAAATGGACAAAAATCAACGAACAATGTATCCTTATGTAAAGACATATTCTTGCTAAACTTAGATTTTTAAAATTTGACATAGAAATTGCAAAAATATTTATGAGAAGTAAAAATATAAAGGTGGAGCGCAATTGACTGACTAATAATATCTCCTTTCCTACCAACTTTCCACTTTTATATTTTTACTTCTCATAAATATTTTTGCAATTTCTATGTCAAAATTTAAAAATCAAAGTTCAGCAAGAATATGTCTTTATATAAGGAGACATTTTTCGCTGATTTTTGTCCATTATATAAAAGAAGTGCTTAAAATTTTTTTATTTTATTTTTATTTTCTACTTTTTCCCATTCAGTACATTTCACCTATTTTAATCACAGCTCCACAAATATGTAAAATTTCACTTTGTTGATTCTAAATACAGTTTATAGAAAATTATAATCATTACAGACCATCACAAAAGCATAACCTTGTAAACTTTTCGTTGGTTCAGAAAATTGTTGGTTTTTGCCCAATTCCCCCATATACGTATGTATGTATGTACGTTTTCAAGCGTAACAATTTATTTTGCCAACATAAATATGAGATTTTTTTAAATTTTATACAAAAATTTTAGAAACTTGATTTAAAAGCGGTGCGTCCGTAAGACAACAACAACTTGAGAATTTTGAAAAAAAAAACGGTGCGTCCGTGATAAAACAACAATTTTGGAAATTTGATTAAATGCGGTGGGTCCGCATTATATCTGAAATGGTAAATTTGATCATTAAATTTTGTTTTAAATATACATTAATTGGGTAAGCTTATAGTAACTTCGATACTCTTCAGACAGTACTTTTCTCAGCACATTACATAACTTTAATTTTCAAGCTAACTTCATTATAATTCCTTCAAGCTTAGATCCGATTTCATATTTTCGCTTTCAGCGACCCATATTTTGCTTCACGCATTAGCCTGTGCTGTTCAATTAAATTTCTTTTTTTCGCATTTTCCTTACAAGTCAGAGTCCGACAATTTGTCAACATCTTCAAATACCACAGTTGGTGCAAGAGACTCCTTACCCGGAGACTTTTTCGGTTTTGATAACTCAACGCAAACTTCACCTTCTAAATCAACTTCTACTTCCAATTTAAATCTTACACATTCCATAATGGCAACAACGGATCAAAAGAAATAATTCATTACTACTTGTGCCTCAATGATGCGAGAAAACTACAGTGGTAATCTACTATCATTTGCCTCATTTATCGATAAAATCGAATTAATAGAAACACTAACTGATACAGTTCTAACTCCTACATTTATTGCATTTCTAAAGTCAAACTCGAAGGTAAAGCTCGCGAAGCCCTACCAACACAGATAGATTTAGTTAGCCAAATTAAAGAAGCGTTATGTAAAAAGATTAGGCCAGACAACTCGAAAGGCGCGGAAAGGCAAGGACTGTCATTTCAGTGTAACCCCATTTAATTTGTTGTGTCCCTCGCACAAATTGTCGTCCTCCCAGTAGCTCCTTGCAGCGGGAATGCTCCATATTCTCTTGCTCCGGGAAGGTATCGAATCCAATCCGGGTCCATCTCCTGACCCCGGTCCTGAGAAATGGTTTTGCTGCGTCTGCCTGAAAAGACTCTTTTTAGGACGGTCATACTCTTGTCAGTGTGTATCGTGCAAGGATGGTTGCATCGGACAGGCTGTTCTGGGCTAGATCCCGAAACCCGGCGTCCACGTAACTTTTATAATTCTTTTGTGTCTCCTTGCTGATCACGCCCAAGGGCGTTCTGTAGTCTACGCCTTAGCGCCCCTGACTACCTTCCAGCAGCCCCGCTCCTCAGCAAGCCACAACAAGTACCCACTGCTGCTCGCGCCCCATGGCACCACCAACTCATACGGCCGCTCCCACTCAACCGACCTCCGTAGTAGAGCCGGGAGCAATGCCGAGCATCAGCCCCTGCCCCCGTCTTCTTCCCCCCTCTTTTCCGGCAGCAATCGCGTAGGTCAGGGAAACAGACTCTTAGTCCCTACCTCCTTTTGTACCGTTTGCCATCACAGAATATATCCGCCCGATGCAGCTCCTGCCTTGGACGGTGCCACTTTCCTAGATGTTCTGGTCTCCGTGACGGCAACCCCCTGACGGGTTTCATAGCGCCATGTTGCCAGGCCGCAAGGCCAAACACACCGGGTACCCCAATACTTACCCAAGGACGTCCAGTCCCAGGGCCACAACAGCAGTTGCGTCCTAGTCTTTCACAACCCAGGCGTAGTCACCCGTCACTTACTCCCAGAGTGACGACGTCTCCCCCGTTGAATACAAATCCTTTACAGACAACCGGTTTGCTGCCCTCCCTATCCCGACTGGTGCTCGCCAAGGGGAGCGTGCTTTCCGCAAGGTCATTGAATCCGCCTCGGCTCGCTTCATTCCCGAAATTCGGCCTCACTTTCCGGCGGAGGCCAAAAATTTAGCGAGAGAACGTGACCTTATAAGACAGCTCGATCCTGGCGACCCCCAAATAAGGGATATAAACCAACGCATCACATTGCTTGTGGATGAACACAAGCGGGCGAAATAGGAGGAGCACCTAAGCGGTTGTAACTTCTCTGCCGGCGTAGGTAAGCTTTAGTGCACCGTAAAGTCCCTATCGAATCCGTCCAAGCACAATGACAAAATTTCCATCGCCTTTGGCGATAAAGTGCTGTCGGATGCGAAAACATGCGCGAGCGCTTTCTGCCGATAATATATAATGCATTCCACGGTCGACAAAGATAAACGGAGGGCCAGCAGACAGGCACATAAACATAATTAAGCGCGTCTCCAATTACCATCACCGCCAAAGAGGTTGAGCATGCCATCGGTCATGCTAAACCATCCAAGGCAGTGGGCCCAGACGGCATAGCCATGCCGATGCTTAAAAGCCTAGGGAAAGAGGGTTTCAAACATTTAGCGCATGTCTTCAACCTGTTTCTTTCCAGCTTCGTCATTCCCGAAAAATGGAGAATGGCCAAGGTGGTCCCGCTACTAAAGCCTGGGAAACCAGCTAACATAGGAGAGTCATATCGCCCGATATCTTTCCTCTTGCCAGTAGCCAAGACGCCTGAAGCCATTTTGCTCCCCTACTTCAAAGCAAATTTGCAGCTAGCCTGTTATCAGCATGGCTTCAGAAACTTCATAGCACCACCATCGAGCTAAATGTTATTAGAACCCAGATAAATTGCGATTTAAATCAAAACCCCAACATAGAACAGTACTCGTTGCGCTAGACCTAGACTAGAAACATCAAAACCAAGAAGAATTAAATAAGGGGTGCCACAGGGTGGTAGCCTTGAGGGGGTTCAAAAAAAAATTTTTTTTTTCAGTTAAATAATTTACAAAAATGTTTTCTTTAGCTTTAACATTAAAGTACGTGTATGTAGAATATGATATGAAAAAGGTTACATTAAAAACTCAAGCGCATGCGTCGGCTTTTCTTTGCCATTTCATCTAAAACTTCATCAACGATAACAATTTGATCACGGTGGATGCTTAGTGATGCACAGCCATTCAATCGATTTTCACTCATCGTGTTTCTCAAATAGTTTTTAATTAGCCTAAGAGTTGAAAAAGATCTCTCGTTCGTTGCCGTTGTTACTGGAAGCGTACACAAGATTTTCAACAACATGTGAACATTAGGAAAAGCCACAGAATCGCATTCCTGTAATATTAATCATAGATAAATTGATAAAAAAAACTGAAGTACCTCCTTCAGGAATAAGTAGAATTCATGCTTTTTGAGCCTATGCATGAGATCTAACGTATACGTATATAAAATTCAAAATAAAGAAACTGATCGAAAAGAAAAACATTTAATTTAAAAAAGTCATATCTACACGGAAAAAACACTAATGTGTTTTTTACATTTTAAAATTTGAAAAACACATTATTTTTCATTTAACAAATAATTTGAATTTTACATTTTTGAAATGTGTTTTTGACATGAAAAAAATGTAGATATTGCATTATAATAATGTGTTTTCCACATGGAAAATAATATCAAATTTGCATTATATTTCAAAATGGGAAATGTGTACTTCAAAAAAATGCTGTAAATTTAACATTATTTAAATGTTAAAAATATTTGCCTTTTCATTCCGATGAATGTAATCGCTGTTGAGGCAAACGAGCAAACGCCTGAATTGATTATATTCACGCATGCAATAAGCTGGTTGATTTTAAATCAATGTCGATTATGTTCGTTTAAGCAAGTTGGATCATTGACCACGATTATGTTGCCGTTGTTGTGTTCGATTTTTGCTGTTCTCTGATATGTATGTAGATGGTCGTTAGGCAAATTTACAAGGAAACTTCCTTATGAAATTATAGTAAAAGTTAACATGTACATTTGAAAAGTTAACAAGAAATTTATTAACATAGACATAAAATATCAAATGTTTGAATTGTAATGACCTAAAAAATCAAATGATCCGGAGGCAAGGGGGGTTTAAATCTTGCGTGTGACGTTTGATCAGGATCTAAATTTTAGTGAGCATGCAGCCGCAATAGTACCGAAAATACAGAGCCGTAATAAAATCCTAAAATTTCTTGCTGGCAGTACTTTGGGAAAAGACAAAGAAACGCTCATTACCACTTACAAAGCAATTGACCAGCCGATTGCATGCTGCGCGCCCCTATATGATCGCCAAGCCTAAAAACTACACACTGGAAGAATCTACAGGCCTGCCAAAATGCTGCTCTCAGAACCGCCACGGGCTGTCTTCTTATGTCCCCAGAACACCATCTACATAATGAGGTGAGAATACTCTCCCTCAGGGAGAGAAATGAGATGCTAACCAAACAGTTCCTGTTGAATACCCAGAAACCTGGGCATCCCAACAGATATCTGATTGATGAGCCAACACCGCCCAGGGGCTTAAGGAGTCATCTCCGTAAGCATTATGAGGAAATACAGCACCTGAGAACTCAGCCGTATGAAGCAAAAAACACAAGCAGGTCCTCAGTGAGCTCCACAAACAGGCGTCGGACCTTTCTGCCAGGAATTGCCCGGTGAATCTAGTACTCAAAACTTGCGGAAGAGGAACGCACACTCCCCAGGGAAACGCGAGCCACTCAAGCTCAACTTCGATCTGCATACTGTAACAGGTTAAACTCTTAGCTATCCAGAATCAACCCCGACATACAAAATATATTCCCTGCTTGCAATGTGTCCCCACATGACACCAACCATCTCTTTAATTGTAATGTGGAACCAACGCCTCTAACACCCTTTACATTATGGTCCCCCCTGTTGAAACAGCAAGTTTCCTTGGACTTAATGACAATTTGTGATCGGTCGCACCTATTGGATGGGGCGAAGCACTGCTACAACAACAACAACAGGAGAAATTCGACTAAATACTTCTCAATCAATATATTGTCTAAATTTAAATTTTTCCGATTTCGTCGAAGTCGCTTGTAGCGATTCTCATAAAATATGTTCTTTTCTAGTAGACTCACAGGCAGACATTTCATGAATAAAAATTTATAGTTTGGCAAGCGATGCAATAGTAGATAACAGTAACGTAATAAATATAACAGGCGTAACAGCAGACACGGTAACGACACTAGGCACAGTTAGTACAAGTATATTGAAACGAATTTACTGCAAATCCTCCTATTCGCAACCTTCTACTAACGTTCGTATCGCTAAACTGTTGAATAAATAACTCCAATATTTAATAATGCAAAATGGCCTTTATTAAAGTACGTCACAATAACACTGATAGCTTGCTTAAATGAAACTGATTTTCAAAATAATACTGCTATTGCTCGCTAGATAGCGTCTTAAATCCAACTGATTCTCGCGCGTCTACTGTTGGTGCTTTTATACTCTGTGATTTCCTCGTTGCATCTTCTCGGCGCCTTCAGATTTACTTAGTTACTGCCATATAATTATAACTACAGATGCACGTGTATAGCTTCTCATATGCGCGTGTATTTGTGAGCGACACTTCCACAATTACAATTGCATACTTTTGGGAGCGTCTCAGATAAGATATATGCATGTTTTTGTGCATCTCTTCTCCGCTGCGTGTACGTACATATGTGTAGACATGATTGATTTATGGATGTACATATAAGTCACTCTTAGCATCGGCTTAGAGATGACAGTACCCCTTAGTGTTGCTAATATTCGTAGCAATATGTATGTAATAGCATCCAATACATTTTTCCCTCTGACTCTCCACGTTGTCAATGACAACTTCAATATTCCTTCGGACGGTATAATAGGGAAAAAATTTCTAAAAACGAACAAATGCATAATCAATTATGTTAATGACACAATTACATTCGGACAAGGGGCAGAAAAGGTAAATATTTCAATTCTGCATAGCACCTGAACAAACACTCTTGTAATTCCACCAAGATGCGAAGTTTTTCGTGTTTTTAGTTTGAAAAATTCTACAAGTGCAGTTTTTGTAGATTCGCATGAACTTTGCAACGGTGTTTTCACAGCCAAAATTATCATTGATACAAAACTTCCAATTATCAACACCTCCGACGAGGTTAAGTATGTAAAAGATATCAATATTCAAACTGAAGACATAAAAAACTTCAATGTCTATCGCATAAATGATGCATCTATCGATTCAAAACGCATAGAAGAGCTTAAATCAATTTTAGCAAAACAAAGAGCTAAAGAGAAATTACTCGATTTATGTTTGAAATATTCTGATATTTTCGCACTAAAAACCAACTTAATGACGCTTAATAATTTCTATGAACAAAAACTAAGACTAACAGACAAGGAACCAGTGTCAATAAAAAATTACAGATTGACATATTCACAGCGTGCCGAAATAAATAAACAGGTAGATAATTTGCTTAAAAATAACTTAATTGAAAGAATTTCCTCAAATTTCAATAGCCCATTGATTTTAGTACGGAAAAAAGACGCAACTGGACAAAAATCGTATCGCATGTGTGTAGACTTTAGAGCAGTCAACAAAAAACTAATTGCAGAAAAATTTCCGTTGGCAAGTGTAGACGATATTTTGGACAATCTTGATCGAGCGAAATATTTTTCGACTTTGGATCTTTTTTCTGGTTTTCATCAAATCCCATTACATAAACATCCGAGAGATATAACGTCATTCAGCACAGATCGCGGAACTTTCCGTTGGAAATTATTACCGTTTGGTCTAAACGTTGCTCCTAATTCATTTTCAAGAATGATGGTAATAGCATTTTCCGGTATTTCACCTAACCAAGCATTCATGTATGTAGACGATGTTATAGTCATCGGATGCAGTGAAGCGCACCATTTAAAAAATTTAGAAAAAGTTTTCGAGACAAGCTGGAAGTTTAATTTGCGGCTTAACCCTATCAAATGCAATTTTCCTCGATCTGAGGTAACATTTCTAGGGCATAAACGCTCCGCTAAGGGTCTGTTACCTGACGTTTCAAAAATAAAAGCGATTAAAAAATACTCTAAGCCCTGTGACAAAGACGCAGTTAGAAGATTCGTTGCTTTTGCCAACTATGGGAAGTTTATACCAGATTTTGCTACTTTAGCAGCACCCTTAAACCGTTTGAGCCGAAAAAATGTCGAATTTAACTGGGATACTTCATGTGAATTAGCTTTCGAAAAACTTAAACGCAGCTTAATGTCTCCAAAACTATTACAATATCCAGAGTTCACTAAGGAATTTTAAATAACAGTACATGCTTCAAAGAATGGTTGCGGTGCAATACTTAGTCAAAATCACAATGGTAACGATTTACCAATTTGTTTCGCTTCAAAAGCATTTAGCAAATCAGAACAAAATAAAGCAATTATAGAACTAGAACTTTTGGCAATATACTTCGCAATTGAACAGTTTCGACCATACGTCTATGGTATAAATTTCAAAGTTAGATCAGACCATCGGCCGCTAGTTTATTTATTCAGTATGAAGGATCCTTCATCTAAATTATCGAGAATACGCTTAGAATTCTCTGAGCATAATTTTACAGTCGAATACATAAAAGGTAAATCAAATGTAGGCGCTGACGCCCTATCACGTATAACAATAGATGAACGAAAAAACTCGATACAAAATATATTACCAGTACAAACAAGATCTATGACAAAACAAAATGAGGGAACCCAGTTACAGAACGATGACCAACAAATACAAACAGGAACATTACAAGTTTACGACAAATACGCCTATAATTTTTCAAAAAGAATACCGAGGGCAAAATCAAGTATAAATTATGATAGAAATGGTAAAATTAAAAATATAAGTTAAGTTATGATGCCTACTGCACAAATCTGCTAAGTCAACAATATGCCTAGCTTCTCTACGTAGCCTCAAACAACTAGTTAGCAACCAAGCCAATTGGCAAAGTCAATTGATGCAGAGCAAAACAAACCAACAAATGATCATCGCTTGCCTAACAACAATCCAACTCAAATGCCCATCGCTTGCCTAACAGAGCTTGCCCAACAACAGCCCAACTAATCGCACGAAAGCACTACGTGATGCTACCATAGTAACATCATGTGCAAGCCAACAGCATAACAACCCATTGCATACGATCACAGCATAGCAACATCATATGCACGGGCTTGGTATGCAACCCAACGGTAGAACAAGTAATCGCGCGTGATTCTATAATAGCAACAGCAGGTTTAATATCCAGCCCATCAACGCACTGCACAACGTCACTGCTTGCGCTTGCTTACCATAGCAACGTGATGGTCGTAGGCAGGCATAAAGAGAAGCGATAAAACTGATCGCGCGACGTCGCTGCTTGCACTTACCTAGCAACTGGCACTTATCATAGCATCACATGCGCTAGCAACATCTGAATGTGCGACCGTTTTACATATGATAACAGCAGCAGGAGAATGGCATTAGGAAAGGTATTTAAGGAGGCATCATTCCGTGCCCATTGGGCTAGTTTGCAGCTAAGAGTTCCAAAACACCGGCTGTATTATAACGGCGCCTCGCCAACACCGGGCCATCTTGGGGAGTAACCATGGCCTTACCGCGCCAAGGAGCTCTGCCACGGCGGACCAACCGAGTTCCCTATAACTAATAATTGACAACAACGCTTGCCATGTCGAGCAAGTTGTCGTACGAATAAGATGAACACAAACAACAACAAAAAAACAAATAATAACAAAAGTAACACAGCCAAAAAAAAACGGGCTCCAAGAAGAGCAGCGGGCAGAGAAGTAGTAGGTCACGCACGTACTACAGGCAATTCGTGGAAAGCCTCACGAGAGAGGAGGCAATGCTCTTCCTAGAGCATCAGAGGGACGAGGAATCCCCCTCCACAAGCACTGGAGTGCATAGAGAACCGGCCCTTAAAATCGCAAACCCGAACGGCACCACCAAACCCAAGGATATCAGCGCGGACCTAAAGAGCATTCTAACCAAGCAACAACGAAACCCGCGATCCCCAGAGCCCCCTGGCCACTGGTGAGCAGCGCGGGCAAGATAAGCAGCATAAGCAAGGAGAGCAGAAGACGGCGTCAGCAACAAACCCGCGATCCATGGAGGGCCCAGCACCACCAATGTGCATCGCGGGGCCCTAGGAAAACCAAGGAATTGACTGCCGAAGAACGCGACAAGAAAACAAAAAAGGAGCTACGACGCGTCGCGACGATGCACCCAACCACGTGAGTGGGAACGATAACAACCACCCTAGTAGTCCCTCTAGAGGGACGCCCTCCGTCGGAGCATGACTCAAGAAGCAACTCACAGAGTAGCTACGACAGGTCCCAGAAAGGGAACAGCAAAGAGCGGAACCTGGAAGAGTGGAAGCGGCCCAACAGAGGCAGGCAAACTGCACTACCACCACCGGGCAGACCAGGAGCGCTGGATGATAAGAGGCGCCTAGGACTAAGTGGTGGGTGTGATGTTAAATGGTATCTCTGATACCTTGAGGAGGACCTGTCGCCCAGTGAGGCAAGAGGCAGAGCAGATGAGCACAGGCATGAACCAGAACACGGGCAAAGAAAAGCCACCGCTCAAAGAGGAAGCAGAGAAGAGAAAAGAAGACAGCCAGCGTCAGCTGGCCAGTATACACCCGCTCCTGCTGGAAAGCGCAGGATCGGGTAAATTACGCCGGAGGAAACTCCAATTTCGAAGAGGCAACGGGCCCATGCTCCACAGAACACTGCACCCATGAGCAGGGAGAATCTGGCCAGGGCGACTGGGGTACCCGCTGAGATAGCACCACCCAGCGGATTTCCTAATTCAGGAGGACCTGACGGATCTCCAAGAGCGTATAATGGACGGAGTGTTCAGGGGGTGTGGACATGCCCTAGTCTTTTGCGAGGTGTGCTTCCCAGCAGGGCTCTTCCTAATAGATTGCGAGGACGAGAAAACTGTAAAGTAATACCGACGCTTGAGGGGTGGAAAGGGCCACCATTATGCACGAGACGCGGGGATGATATACCGCCAACGCATAATGTGACCATGTTCCTCCCTAGAAGTGCGGAACGCCCCAAGGAGTTTGCCTTACGGCTCCTCGCGAACCAAATTGAGGGCCTCAGGACGCAGAGATGGCGCATTATTAATTGAAGCGCGGAAGAAACGTCTACGTCTTGACGTGGGCATAGGCATAGCTGCACTATAGGTACGGCTTGATCCAAGTGAGACCCTGGAGGCAGAGGCAACCAGGGAATAGTGTGCAGCCGGAAGACAAGGCGGGGCAGAGGGCGCCGACGGAGACGAGCTGTCGGACGCGACACCATCAGAGCTCGCGACACCACAAACCCCCCACCGCAGCAAGCAATAACGACACAATCGTGCAGCCTAGGGATGAAGGAGATATCCCCACCACACAGGAGCTCATAGGGGGCTTCCACCTCCAGGAGCTGGCGCTAAATAGGCGGGACGAAAGCGATAGCAGATTGTCGGATTACGATGATCCGATGAGGCCGGCCGGGCCAAAATGACCGGCACAAGCAAAAAAATAGCCCATATCAACCTCCATCACGCCATTGCAGCTTCGACTATACTGGCGAGGAGGTTTGCCTCGGATGATCTGGGCATCGCCCTCATTCAAGAACCTTGGGCCTACAAGGCACAGTTGAGGGGCCTTAATGTGAGTAATAAGTGTTATTTGTGATCTTTCACAGCAGAGACCAAGAGCATGTGTAATGCTTAAAGCAGATATTAACTATTTTTGCATTACAGAGTTTTTAAGTCGAGATCTGGTGGCGGTGCAAATATGAATGGAGACGACTCCAGCATTATGCTAGCCGCAGCCTACTTCCGGGGGACGACAAAAGAGTCCCCCCAGATAATTCTCAGAAGCTGGTGGAGCACTGCAGAAGAGCTAAACTTCCGCTGATTATAGGAAGCGATGCTAACTCTCACAACACGGAGTGGGGCAACAGTGATACCAACCAAAGGGGTGAGTGTTTACTAGAATATATAGCCAGAAACGATTTGAGTATATACAACGTCGGGAGTAAACCGACGTTTGTCACCTGAGCCAGGGCAGAGTCCTGGATATAACACTTGGCAACAACCTAACTGAGAATATGATCTCGAAATGGAGAGTTTCAGACGAGTCCTCCCTTTCGGACCACAGGATCATAAGGTTTGAGCTAAGTGCTGTATCGGGGCAAGACAACCCTAAAAGAAATCCCAGGAAAACAGACTGGGGCAGCTACAAAAGCATCATAGAGGCTAACGTAGATAGCCTCAGGAATAAGAACAGAAGCACTAACTGTACTGAGTTAGAGCGCAGAGTGGATAGGGCAAATCAGATAATGATAGATACCTACAACTCCAGTTGCCGAGTCTCCTTAGTTAAGGGTAAGAAGGCAACCCTCTGGTGGTCGCATGACCTGACACTACTAAGAAGGAAAGTCAGGACACTCTTCAACGGGGAAAGGAGAACCGGCAACTGGGAGGAATGAACTCAAAATCTAACAAAGTACAATAAAGAGATAAGGAAATCTAAAAGGGAAAGTTTCAGGAATTTCTGTGAGGGAATTTCCAGCACACCTGCAGCAGCAAGGCTCCACAAGGCCCTAGCCAAAGAGCAGAGAGAGATTAACCTAGCAATTAAGCTCCCTGACGGTACCTATACTGAAACGGTGGAAGAGCGTGCGAAGGCCCTGCTACAAGCGCATTTTCCTGATGCCTCTCCGCAAGTACCGGAACCTGTATTCCCCAGAGTGAGACAAACCCCATCAGACTGACAATTAGCCAACTCCCTCTTCTGCGAGGCCAGAGTCAGATGGGCAGTGGAATCCTTTGAGAAATACAAATCTCCGGGGGTGGATGGCATCTACGCCGCGCTAATGCAGAAAGGGACACAGATTATCCCACACCTCGCCAGAATTATGAGAGATAGCCTGGCACTGGGATACATGCCCATGGTGTGGAGGAGAGCAAGGGTGGTTTTTATACCAAAAGTAGGTAAAAACGACCACTCACAAGAAAAGTCCTTCAGACCAATAAGTCTAACCTCCTTTGTCTTGAAGGCAATGGAAAAGATAATAGACCAAGAAACCAGGTCGAACACCCTCAAGAGCTGACCCCTACATCATAGCCAGCACGCATACAGAGCAGGCAGGTCCACGGACACAGCTCTGTACCAATTATCATCCGAAATACAGAGGGCGTTCGAAGCAGAGGAAACAGTGCTTTGCGCTTTCCTTGATTTTGAGGGTGCCTTTGACAACACATCTCAACAAAGCGTTAGTATAGCACTGCAGAGTAGAGGAATCCAGATGCCCATCCAGAGATGGATTGACAATCTACTCCGTACAAGAATCCTGAACTAAGTGTAAGGTTCCAAGTTTCTATATAAATGAGAAGTTACTCAAAAATTGATCATCATGTTTTAAATATTTTTAAATATCTCGATCCCGGACCTATAAAGAAAATATTTTGTATCTTAAATATTAGAACCCAATAGGGCTTTAAGCTATGTATAATTAAAGTTTCACGTCTCTAGGCTATCGGGAAGTTTCTTAAAACTCTAAAGCAAAATTTCTAAGTTCGGATGATTTTTTGAATTTTCACGATCCCTGCTGAGCTAGCTAAAAAGAACGCATCCCTCTAAGCTTGTACCGTAGACATCCCAATAAGATTGGGCGAAATTGAGAGAAGGCGAGAGTTGCACCTGATCGACAAAGCAGGAAAAGCGTGGCCCCTGGACACTGCTTTCTGGCGTCATATGCTATTAAATTAGGCCAAGTCAGTGATGACAGCTGTTGGAGGAGAAAACGACCGAGCACGTTTTGGGTTCGGTTATGGTTTTTCAGTTCGGTCCTTAAACAATCTTCTGGCAACACTAGCGACTCATTCAGTCTATGAGGTCCTCACGGAACGGCCAGTTCAACCTAACCTTACCAGGGTTCAAACTTATGAAGCTGACCAATACGGATCGAAGGCTGCAGGGAGGAAAGTTTCCACCATTCGTGATCGTTTGCTGCAATGTCAAATAGCACGCTCTTCTTATATGTCAGCCGCTTTAAGTCCTCCCAGCCAAAATACAAATGTAACAAAGCTCTCCAACTCCTGGTTATGCATACGTTCTGCACTGCACAATATCCCGATATGGACATCACTTCAATGCAATTCCTGCATTTGCTGCGTTTTTCTGCACATGTATTTTCTGGACACCTGCAATTCCTATTGGGCTCATCAGTATTTTGCAAATCATGCTCCTAAGCACGCCAAAAAGGCGCAGTAATCGATACGATAAGAAAGCCGATCCCAAATAAAAATCGTATACAAAAAAATTTATCAGCTATTTAAACAGCTGATAAATTTTTTTATTAGTGGTATTTCCATCACTTGTTGAAGCAGCTTAAAAATATCCATTTATCTACCATATTTGTTTAATTCGGAGCATATGGCAGCTTATAATTTCGAATGAAATTGAGTTAAATTTTACGTCCGAGTCTGATTTCGACAATATGAACAAGACCGACTGTTTGCATGTATCCCAGATTTTTTAGAGTTCCGGATTTCTTTAGCGTTGGTGTTGGTATTTAGTGATACTTCCCCTGCCAGCATTTTTATCGCGCAAGTCACTCCATGTCAATACCATATTTCTGATGAAATGATAGGAGATATCGCCGTTGTTTCGAATTCTTATAAGGTTTCGAGAAAACTGTTCCCCCAAAGCGTCACGTCATTTATATACGAAAGCAATTCAGTATTTAGGAGCTATTTAGATAGGAATCATAGTTACTAAAGCGACATGACGAAAAGTATCGAGGAAGCTGGTATTTTTGTATCGAGAAAGTAATAAACAGCTAGACCGCTACATATGTGAGCAAATCTTTCGGCAGAAGTGGACAAAATCCTAGGAAGCCATTTGTGAGGCAAAGAGCGGTACCGTCACCAATGTCGTGCCAAGGCTGGGTTGACTGGAAGCGCCAATTTGAAGTCAAGAAATCCAAAAATGCGAATGAATTCGTGCCCCATAAATAGGAATCCAAAAGTATGTTCTTGCGAATTATTAATTGGACAAAAAATTTGGGGGTTTATCAACTTTTTTAGTATTTGCAACAAATATCTGTTTGAACCATTCACCACAATAAAGTTTTAATTCAAGTTCAGGAAAAGAAAAACCTTTAGTTGAAAAGAGTTCTCAAAAATTATTCAAATAAACGGAAATTCAAACCGTTATGCTAATTTCATACTGAGGCTTAATGAAATAATTAGTCAAGTTTTCTGCATTAAAGCCCTTATTGAACTCAATCTTCCATACACAGTACTATTTCTTAATTATCTCATTATTGCTTTATTGGATGCCAAATGGAGTGCAAAATCTATTCGGTTTTGCTTTGTGTTTCGGATTAGTTTGTTATTGTTTGTCAGTGTAACGAATGATAATCAAAAACACATTATTTTCAAAAATAGAAAAACAGGAAAAGGTTCCAAATTTTTGTTTTCAAATTTGCTGCAAAACTTAATATGGCTTTTGAAAAATAGGCATATATTTGGTTAGGTAAAATATTTATGAATAGTTGCGCCTGCAATTTATTTTGAGTTGTTGGGGTTGCTGACAGATGTTCACTTAATGAAGCAAGTTTCCCTATGTGAAAAGGAAAACTTAAACATTTCATTAAATAAAATCCACAGTTTTTATTCGATTAAGTTTCTGTGTGAAACTGGTATTATTGTAATTTATCATCTAAATATCTGATTGGAGAAAAAATTCTGTTAAAGTAATTTTATGTTTGTGAAATGATTTTAAATCTCCTTTGTAATTGCAAAACGTATCGAATTAGTAACTTCTTGACGATGGCTGATAAAATTATAAGAAATTTGCTATCAGCGTCTTTGGGAAGCACTGTCCGTAGTTGAAAGTCAAAAAGTAAAATTAATCTTAAAGTACATACATAAATGATACACATCAATATGAGTGTATAAATGCTGGAATGGAACTAACCTGATAAAACTCTTTATGATTGATATAAGCCCGCTCTGAACAAGCCCGCAATCGACCCAACATTGATTCCAGTAATGCTATGTGCTCACTGCAAAATTGTTCCATTTCCTCTTCAAAAGATTCACTCATCGAGATGCATACCGCCAAGCCTAGCTTCGCACGCCGTTGCATTGTCTTGATCCCAATACTAGATACAGCATCTTTTCGACGACCAATTTCTGGATTACTGCGTGATTCATTTGCACAATAACTGACACGTCTATAATTTGGCACACCAATATGCCCACCTTCACTGCCTCCACAATTTGACGTTGTAGTTACAGAACAGTTATCACTAATAAAACCAATCAAATCATTGATAGCATTCTCATTTTCGAATGAAGTACGTAAATTTCTGGATATTCGCCGCTGCAAGCTACTGTCCCGAATGTTATCATCGAATGATGATGTGTACGGAAAATAAGCTGATTCGATACTATATTTTCGTAAAGAGTTCATTTGTTCTGCTGCCATTGAGCCAATACTACTTCTCGTGGAGTATAGATATGATGCTGACCATTGGTCGCTTGACATATGACTGCGACTCATATCATCGTATCCCGAATCGGTGGCATTACTGTAGACTGATGAGAAATGTGGACCACATTCATTTCGTCCAGCAGATAATGACTGTTGATCTAGTACATCGATCGGTGAAGTCAAAAAACTAATGCGATCAATTGGAGTTAAACTTAACTGGCGACCTGTGCTCATTGGATAACCAAGCATTGAAAGGGAGTTAAACGAAAGACTATCAATTGAACCTTGTTCACTGCTGATAGAAGTTCGCGGAGTGACTAAACTATTTGTAGAAATAGTTGAACATGGCGAATGCCCATTCCCAGAGAGCACTGGTGTTAGAAAAACTTGAGAACATAATAAACGCTCAGGCTGTTGTAGCCAATGAACTTTGAATGCGGTTCCGCGAAATGACATCGCCGATGCTCCAAATACCATTTCACCGATACTTGTGAATTCTGTAGAGTTTGGTTGAATGTGCTGCAAAGGTATTATGAGGAAAAATAAAAGTTTACTAATGTAAATTAAAAGCGAAGTTGTAGGAAACGATGTAGCCTAAATTCTAAAACTTAAAATAAACATGGGCTTTTTGGCGACCCTATTCTTCTAGGTTTAATATTCTGAAAATTTTCTAGGTAGGTTAGGTAAGGTTGAACTGCCCAGTCATTAAAGACCTCACATAGACTGAATGTGCGCATAGTGTTACCAGAATTTGTTTGACGACCAAACGGAAAACCCCAAATTAGGGACCAGGAGATATGTTATAAAACAGGTCCGTAAAGCTGGACCCCCCCACGATGGATTCGAAATTTGGCAGGCCAGGTATTATGTGCTATTTATGTGCTAATTTGTTCCCAAAATAAAAAATTTTGTACTCAAAATTTAAGTACTCTTTTTTAACCTCAAAATGGGGGGTCCAGCTGGACGTCCAGCTAGACCCCCCCCCCCCCCCCCCCCCCTCATAAGCACTATGTCAAACAAAAAAATGTAAATGTGGGAATTATGTGCTATTTATGTGCTCCAACATAAGCTACGGTCTGTCCAGAAAAACAGAGGGGTGACAAGGGGGGAGCGGGGGCATATAACCCCAGACGGAAAAATCGAAACGGGATAGGTGCAGAATTGTGTGCTATTTATGGGCTCGATAGTTCCAAAAACGATTCGTTTTTTTGACAACTTTTACTGTTTTTTTTAAAACATCAAAAGTGGTGGGTGCAACTGGACGTCCAGCTAGACCCCCCACTTTTGAAGTTTTAAAAAAATCATTAAAAGTTGTCAAAAAACCGAATTCTTTTTGGCACTATTGAGCACGTAAAGAGCACATAATTCCCACATTTAAATTGTTTTGTTTGGCTTAGTGCTTACGAGGGGGGTCTAGCTGGACGTCCAGCTGGACCCACCACTTTTGATGTTTTAAAAACAATCATTAAAAGTTGTCAAAAAACCGAATTCTTTTTGGCACTATTGAGCACGTAAATAGCACATAATTCCCACATTTAAATTGTTTTGTTTGGCCTAGTGCTTACCAGGGGGGTCTAGCTGGACGTCCAGCTGTACCCACCACTTTTGATGTTTTAAAAAAAACATTAAGGTTGTCAAAAAAACGAATCGTTTTTGGAACTATCGAGCCCATAAATAGCACAAAATTCTGCACCTATCCCGTTTCGATTTTTCCTCTGGGTTTATATGCCCCCGCTCCCCCCTTGTCACCCTCTGTTTTTCTGGACAGACCGTAGCTTATGTTGGAGCACATAAATAGCACATAATTCCCACATTTAATTTTTTTTGTTTGACCTAGTGCTTATGAGGGGGGGGGGGGGTCTAACTGGACCCCCCACTTTTGAAGTTTTAAAAAAATCATTAAAAGTTGTCAAAAAACCGAATTCTTTTTGGCACTATTGAGCACGTAAATAGCACATAATTCCCACATTTAAATGGTTTTGTTTGGCCTAGTGCTTACAAAGGGGGTCTAGCTGGACGTCCAGCTGGACCCCCCACTTTTGAAGTTTTAAAAAAATCATTAAAAGTTGTCAAAAACGCGAATTCTTTTTGGCACTATTGAGCACGTAAATAGCACATAATTCCCACACTTAAATTTTTTTGTTTGGCCTAGTGCTTACGAGGGGGGGGGGTAGGGTCTAGCTGGACGTCCAGCTGGACCCCCCACTTTTGAAGTTTTAAAAAAATCATTAAAAGTTGTCAAAAACCCGAATTCTTTTTGGTACTATTGAGCACGTAAATAGCACATAATTCCCACATTTAAATTGTTTTGTTTGGCCTAGGGCATACGAGGGGGGTCTAGCTGGACGTCCAGCTGTACCCACCACTTTTGATGTTTTAAAAAAAAAACATTAAAAGTTGTCAAAAAAACGAATCGTTTTTGGAACTATCGAGCCCATAAATAGCACAAAATTCTGCACCTATCCCGTTTCGATTTTTCCGTCTGGGGTTATGTGCCCCGCTCCCCCCTTGTCATCCCTCTGTTTTTCTGGACAGACCGTAGCTTATGTTGGAGCACATAAATAGCACATAATTCCCACATTTAAATTTTTTTGTTTGACCTGGTGCTTATGAGGGGGGGGGGGGGGGGGGGGGTTTAAAAAAAAAGTACTTAAATTTTGAGCACAAAATTTTTTATTTTGGAAACAAATTAGCACATAAATAGCACATAATACCTGGCCTACCAAATTTCGAATCCATCGTGGGGGGTCCAGCTTGATGGACCTTTATAAAACAACTCCATTGGTGTTGTTTTTGTTATAGCAATAAAAACAGTCCTCCAAAAGTTTTGGGGAGTGTTATAGATGTTGATGGTCCTTTGCCGGATATGAGTCCGATAATTGAATTACAATTACTCCGTTGTTGCTGTGTTAACAGTGCTTCGCCCTATTCAATGGGTGCGACCAGTCACAAATTGTCAAAGTCCTCTAATGGAAGTCCAAGGAAACTGGCAGTTACAATAGGGACGAGAAGATAGTTGGTGTCCTGTGGGGATACATCGCATGCAGGACATACATTACATATGTCGGGCCAATTGCTACGTTGTTATTGTTGTTGTATTAACGATTAAGACACTCCCCGAAGGTTTTGGATAGTGTTATCGATGTTGATGGTTCTTTTCCGGATATACATAGATCCGGTAATGTCCGGTAACAAAGCACCATTAAGGTACTAGCCCGACCATCTCCGCAAGGATTAACATGATCATATTAAACCTTCCCATCATGAGCCTCATGAGATTCGAATCTCAATTGGGGAGAATATAATTTCTAATTTAAAAATTCAAAGATATCTAAAGAGTTCATTGGCAGGGTCAAATATATCTCAGCCAGTATGTTTAATTCCTTTTAGTTTTTCCATCATAATGAAAATACAATAATTTAATAAAAGAAATTAATTAAGAAATACGTCCCAAACCCATTAAATTTTACTAATGTAATAATTTTTTTGTATATTTTTTGAAAAGAAGCGTGGCTCCCGCTTCGGAAAAATCTATTTCTTTGTGATAAATCAAAAACCGTTTTAAACAATTCTAGACGATGTAATAGGCAAAAACCCATGATTCAATCACAAGAGCTTTGCTCGCCAGACAAATCATCATCAATCACGGAACATTCGTCTCCATTTAAGAATTTGTGGAATGGTTTTCTGGAATATTCGGACTTCGTGAGGTAGTATCAAACGAACGTGTTTAGAATACTCTAGATTAATGGTTTATCCGGAACACTACCATGAATACGTAAACGGAAAAGAGAAAAAGGTAAATACTCCCTGTGTAGCAGGACAGCACAAAAGTTTAACTCAAGTCAGTTCATTGCGGCTGCTGACTAGAGTATCACCCCATGTCGGCTGCTAGTTCGAAATCGTCCTATCTCAGAATATTTCTCCAAAATTTGCCATTTCAGGATTTGTCACAAAAGCGCCCTATATCAGAATTAGGTTGAAGGACGTCTTATCTCAGAATGCTCCTATGTCAAAATGCATTGAACTTATGCTCAGATAGGGAGTTTTTGAAATAGTGTATTTTTGAATAAAAATATCGCAAACGTCAAGCTGTGTAGTTGATTTTTTACCTGCTGTGTAGTTGATTTTTTACCTGTGCTCTTGTGTTTTCAATAGGTATAGTGTTTAATATTACTAAATATAGTTTTATTGTTCACACAGTTGGTGAAGTGCTATAATTTGTGTATGCTGAATCAAGAAATTAAATTTAAATTCAATTGCTTTTACTTAAAGTTTTAATATTAAAAATTCAAATTTTCATCAATTTTGCATATACACATACATATGTACATATTAGTGGTGGCATTATTTTCGAATTATATTCGTTATTCGAATAAACGAATAAATTTATTCGTTTCAAATAATTCGAATAATATTTATTCGAACTTTTTATTCGTTTATTCGAATTCCTTTCCTTATTATTCGAATAGTGCTATTCGAATAATACTATAATACTAGTACCATTCGAATAGTAAAATAAAAACAAAAAATCTGTTTATCTTACGCTCATCGCTTGTACATATGGTCAAAAACGCGGGAACATGGAACGCGGGATAAAAAATGTTTCTTTGAATCACGCCCCAATTCCAATACATTTGGATTACATACATTCTGTAGTAAAAACATAAGCTTATAGACTTCCCATGTATGTGGGTCTCACGAGACACGTTCATTCCAGTTGTGTCTCGCGAGCTATCAATATGGAAAAAAAAAACGTCGATCCAAACAAGAAGGTAAATATACTAATGTCTTACTAATTGTTCGATGCTCTGAGCTCGTATTTTATAGTGAAAAGGCCTTATAAAATTAAGTATAATAGAACTCAATGTGATTCGACGCGTTTTTTGTGAGTTAGATGGTCTTTAAATTTTACTTCTATAACTGTGTAACGTTAAAGACTAAATTACCGAAAATATTTTATTGTGAAAAATTTAAAAACGGGGAAACAACCAAAAATTTATTTTTTCCTATAGACTTTAGTCTAGTTTAGAGAGACATAGTTATTGATATTAAAATCCCTATCGTTTGACCGCCTTTCGGAATTTAATTTATGTAACATTAAAGACCGATTTCTCCAACTTTTAAAATACTTTTTAGAAACCGCAAAGCCGGGCACAAATCAAAAGAATAACATTGCTAATTTTTAAAAAAATTAGCAAGTATGGCGAATAGAAGAAAAAAATGGCTGCATTAATGAAAAAAGAAGAGAGGCATCGAAAGCTGCAGAAATGTTGTTGCCCACCACACGTCGTGATCGTGTCATTGCAGAGCGTCGTAAAGCAACACGTGAATGAGTTAAAAAATGCAGACAGAAAAAAGAAAACTGGAACACAATAGAATAATCCAACTGAAGCTATAAAAAACAGCTATAAAAATTTAAGCACTCACGGTAAGGCTGGTTTAAAGGTAACGAAATCTTTTCCTATTTCACCAAGAAAACAAAAAGCTGTATTGGTAAAAGTGATTAATGATTTTGATGAAAAAACTCGTAGAGTTAATAAATGTCATACAACTGCCTCGAAATAAAAAAGAATACGTCCAAAATTATGAGTTAGTGGATGACATTCATTCATATTTCAATCGTGATGATATTTCACGTACATCACATAAAGCAAAAGATGTCAAACACTACCCATGTCCAAAAACTGGAAAGATGATAATACTTCCAACAAAACATATGGAACTCACAATGAAAGAAGCATATGCGATATTTGTTGAACAGCAAAAAAATGAAAAAAGTGGGTCTCTCAATTTGTTTCTACGTGATTCTCTCCCGCATCCCATGTGCTTAATCTAATATGTTAATTTTTTCCACATTTAGAATGGTGCAGCCTGACTTTTTTTGTGGACATCGCCCAAAAAAATTTTATATTGATACAACATTTACCACATTCATGTGTTCATATCACACGAATTTCATCGAAGCCGTTGACGATGCGACAAATGCACGGGTATAACAAACGAGAATCTGTATCGGGAAGTTGGGAATATCGTGCTTGATACCGAAGCTAGTTGGGTAATTTGGAAAAAATATTCAGACAGACAACGTGTTGAAAAATTTGAAGAGAATGGTCAGTTATCAGATTTGATTGCACATATTACGACGATATCCCAACAATTCTTACAACACAGCTTCATAAAAACTGCACAATCAGACACATTCAATATGTTTAATCGAACCAGGGCATCAAGCTATGAGTTTGGTGATGAAGGTATGTTGCTGGTTGATTTCGCTGAAAATTTTGTATGTCAAGCTCAGGGAGAAGTTCAGTCCGCTCATTGGAATCATCGTCAATTATCGTTACTTACTACTGAATTTCATTACAAAGAATAATTTAAGTCGAAGATATTCGTATCGGACAGTCTCGTCCACACTAAGGAAACAATCGTTCCATACATGTTCAAGCTGCTGACAGGATTACCACAGTCGTTAAAGGTGTTGAAAATTTGGAGTGATGGACCGTCTTCCCAATTTAAAAATAACGATTGGAACGATTTTCCGTCATCCCTTGTCAAATTTGGTTTTGAGACAAACCGGTTTCGGCATTGTGCCATCATCAGTGTCGATTTTTGTTCTGATCTGTTGTTGTCGTTTGTCCTGTATTTATAGTTCGTAGGTATATGAGCAGGTATTGTCAAATTGATGCTTGTGTATATTTAGTTATGTGTATGTGCTGTGTGTTCATTCAGAACCGACGGTGGTTTACTAATCGATTTGTGTGGCTGGCTGGGGTAGGTAAAAATCTGGGATTTTAGTCGTTTGACATTCTTTGTCGGTTTTTTGTTTTGGTGTGTTAATTGTTTTGTATTTATTTGTTGTTGTGTGTTTGTCTGTTGTACCTCTGTGATTACGTTGTTTCCTGTAAACAAGTTTTAACGGCTCGAATATTGTGTCAGAAATTGTGTTTATCTGTTCGTTTATTATTCTACCGTCGAATGTTTTCTGTTTGTAGATTTCCATGTTTTCGAGTACGATGAGACGTCGGCCCTTTTCTTGTATGTGAAGAACCCTAACTGTTTTATTGATGTTTGCTGGGGAACATTCATTCTCGACCATGTGATTCGCGAAGTTAGACTCGGGTAGATATGTTTGGATTCCGTATTTTTTTGTTGTAATCTCTAATATGTTCTCTGAACCTCGTTCTTATTTGCCGTCCTGTTTGTCCTATGTAACTATGCTGGCATCCGCAGGTAAGCTTGTATACGCCGTGGCTGCCAAACGGATCCTCTGAGTTAATGTTAGTTCTTAGTTTTCGCCCTAGATTGTTCAATGTTTTGAATGCTGTGTTAATGTTGTACTTTTTAAAGAAGTTTGCCAATTTATATGATGCTTTTCCAGTATATGTCATAGTCGTCCAGCTATTATTTTCCTTTTCATTATTTCTTTTTGGTTCTCCATTTGTCCTTCTGAGCTTATCTACTAGTGCTTTTTTATATCCGTTGTTTGCAGCGATATTATATATGACCTCAAGTTCTCTCTTATATGCCTCTTGTGTAAGAGGTGTTCTTTCAAGTCTTTGTACCAAGTGCCTTAATGCTGCATTTTTATGCTGTTGGGGTGATTTCAGGATTGTGTATTATTGTGTCGGTGGCCGTTGACTTTCTATATATGTCATAGTTAAATATTTTGGCTTCTTTATCAATATTTATCGTGAGGTCTAGATAGTTGATTCCTCCGTCTTTTTAGGTTTCCATTGTAAATTTTATATTTCCGTGCTGCTTGTTGAGGTACTCCAGTACAAGCTCTTCGTTATTAGTAGTTAAAACGCATATTATGTCATCCACGTATCTAGCATAAAATGACACGCCTAATTTGGACTTCAGCTCCTGTATGTACTTTTCTTCCAGATTTTGGATGAAAACTTCCATAAGAATTGCTGATGTGGGGCTTCCTATTCCAAGACCATTTGTTTGTATATATATTTTATTGTTGAATTGAAAATAGTTATGACGTAAAGTGGTTCTTAGCGTATTTGTGATTTGCATACTTTTCACTTTGTTTTTTGTGTTATGAACTATTGTTGAGCTAACTATGTCCAAAATCTCCGATAGTGGTATAGATGGGTATAAATCTTTTATGTCAAAAGATACCAATTTGTTGTTCCTTGTTAGCTCTGCGGTCTCGAGTCTCTCTATTAGTTCTGTTGTGTTAGCTATTGCATATTCGTTCCTTAGCTCCAGAGTATCTTTCAATATCGTTTTTAAATATTTGGACAGTTTGTAACATGGTTCCGATTTAAAATTAATGATGGGTCTCATTGGCGTGTCCGGCTTGTGGATTTTTGGTAGTGCAACCAGTGGAGAGCCGAAGGGTTCATTTGGACCAATCTATGTGCCATGTTAGAATCTACTATATTTGTTGTATTTTTTATAGCAACTTCGATTTGTTTTTGGTTCTGTGGGATCCTCTCTCATTCTACGACATTTCATTTCCTCTATGAGATCCTCGGGTTTGGATATATATTGCTCTTTTTCGATTAGCACAGTGGTGTTTCCTTTGTCCGCTTTCATTGTGACAATACTTACTTACTTAGTTTATGCCGTAGATTCTTTATTGTTTTCTCCTCTGTATTCGATTTTTGTCCTTCCTGTGCTTTCACCTCCTTTTTTATGATTTCCCTGCACATGTGTCTTGCGTGCTCCTGTTCTTCCTGTGGTATCAATGATATTGCGATCTCCGCATCTACAATCGCTTGCTCCGTTTTTCTTACTGTATTTTGGTCCATGATATTGTGCTTCAGGCCATTTTCGAGAAGTTGTGCCTCGTCCTTTGTAATGGCCACTGTTGTGAGGTTAACGAACTTGTCATGAAACTGGTGAGTGTTTTGGTTTTGGTTACCCTCTCGTCGTCCTGCCAGCTTGTCCAATTTTCGGTTCAGCGATCTGTATTTTTGTTGTAGTTCCTGATCGACCTCTGTCTTAATGCGGTCGAAACATTCCATTAATGCAGTCGTAGGTAGTTGTTCTGCCAATCTTAAATGGATAGATAATAACTCGGCATTTATCTCATCCTTCTTCGAGTATAAGCTTTCCAACTCATATTTTAAAAAAACCTTTTCCGCTTTTCTAACTGTTTTCCTTCTAGATTTGGTATTTGCCTTTATAGTTATTTTAGCGAATTTCGGAGTAACATTAAATTCCAGGCATTGTTTGTTGAACCAAATGCTCGCCTTTGCTTTATACATTTTCAGTAGGCGTCGCATGTAAATTGTTAGTAGTCCGTTCGCGTTCAAGTTAAAAGCCTGACAAGCAATAACTGACTTATCTTGTTTGTTTGTTTTTCCGACAGGGTGGATAAATGATGTATATTGGAACGATTTTCCGTCATCCCTTGTCAAATTTGGTTTTGAGACAAACCGGTTTCGGCGTTGTGCCATCATCATGTGATTTTAGTCGTTTGACCTTCTTTGTCGGTTTTTTGTTTTGGTGTGTTAATTGTTTTGTATTTATTTGTTGTTGTGTGTTTGTCTGTTGTACCTGTGTGATTACGTTGTTTCCTGTAAACAAGTTTTAAAGTCTCGAATATTGTGTCAGAAATTGTGTTTATCTGTTCGTTTATTATTCTACCGTCGAACGTTGAGACGTCGGCCCTTTTCTTGTATGTGAAGAACCCTGTTTTATTGACGTTTGCTGGGATTCCAAAATTGGAGGAGAAATTCGGTCTAAAAATATACTGGAATTATTTTGCTACCTCGCACGGTAAAGGATGTGTGGATGGCATTAGTGCAACTGCAAAAATGATTGTGCGAAAACATATTAGGGCTCAAGATGAATTAGTAAACTGTGCAGTTGACTTTTTGAGAGCTTTTAATCGTACCAAATCATAAATAATAATCGAAGAAGTGACACAAAGTGAAATCGATCAAACTAACGATGCTCTTGATACTTTACATGTATTTGCAAATGCGAAAAATGTTGGAAACATCGCTTCATCGCATCAAATTCAAGTAGTCGATGGAAAAATAGACATTGCACAACTAGATCTAAACAGCGATCAGTTCAAAAAATCACGATGCGATGCTCGAAAATCTGACTGCTTTCCCTATGTATGTATATGTGTCAAATTAATAATTTTTCATGCAGCCTTTTCTCCGTGGATAGTGGAGGTATTACTTGATCGACTATACAGGTCGATAGGTATTGAGTCGTGTAACCCAGTGGTATGCATAACTTCAATATTTAAGATTTTTGACATAGCTCCTTTTAAACTGAGGTGTGCGATATGTACGTTGAATGAATTCAATTGAATAAATATTTAATTTTCAAGCTTACTATTATTTTACTTTGTTTTATATCTTTTTATTTCCTATATTCTCCAAGGAGATCAAATGGTAACGTTAAAGACTTTTTCTGTGTAGCGTTAAAGACCCGTATACTTTGAATCGTAGACTTGCCGGACATTTTTTTTTCCAAAAGTTAAAATAGTTGCCATTTCTTTCAACCTTAGTCTTGAATAAAATGCTTTGTTTAAGTTTTTTAGTTGGCAGGATGAGCTGAATTTTCCGTAAGTGTGACGTTACTACGTAACGCACTTCCAAATACGGTAACATTAAAGACCACTTAAAACTGGCTGTATCTTGAAAACAACAAAGAATTGAAGAAAAGTGTATGGGTATAAAATATAGCCCTTGGGGTTAGTCATCAGAATAAGTAAAAAATGTTCAGCTTTTGTTCAATACTTCGGAAATATGAACAGAAATATACGTATTTCTGTAACATTAAAGACTAAAATATTACCCATATGAGCATGCACATGTAGGTATAAATACATATATTTACGTGTGGATAGATGCAAATTATTGTATCCTTTATTAAGGTTACTAAAAAAATAATTTTTTTTGGGTCTCAAGACCTTTATTATTATTTATTCACTAATTTAATTATTGGTCGTAAGACCTTACTTTCTTACTCACTAATTAAAACTAAACGTTTACAACTAACTGCTTACAACTGACTCACTTAAAAATGGTAAATTAGTTCTAGATATAACTTAATTCTACCTGTGCCAGCATTATTTCGTTCGGCGCGTGGCGGATGTTGTTCCCAATTCAATTCCGGATGTCGTTCACAATATTTGTGCTTTTGCTGATCAGGCGTCTGGGCCTTTTCCTGTTTGCTTCAAAATTATTATTAAGTATTTTGAGCCATCAACTTGCGTATTGCTGACTAAGCTCTTTACATTAGCGTCAGCTCGAATGTTGACTTAGTTGGTGCTAACTCCTCCACCCCAAAAACGAACGTCCTCGCTTGTTAAGGTAGGGATTTCGGATGCTACAGGTTCCTTGTTATCGTTTACCTAGATGCTTACTTTGTAGCTTGATAGCTCTTCTGGTTCCTTTGTAAAATGTCTTCTTATTACTGGTGCGAATATGAGTCCTCCTAGGCAGATTATTATCATGATTGTTAGAGAAAAATTTGTGATTATGGCTGCTTTGTGTTTTGTGCGCAATGAATTTATACGATTTGTGTTATTTATATGGAGTTCCTTCATCATTTCCAAACTTAGGATTTCTTCTTGCTTTGATGGGACATTTGACTGGAGAATTGCAGGTAGTGGTTTGCTGGTTAGTAGTTCGTTAAAAGAATATATCTGTTTATTGATACGAACTGTGGAATTATGGTAATGTATTGCGTATAACCCTGTCAGGTTTACTTTTTGGTTGTCGATATCTATGGTGCCGTTGTATTGATTTAGTAGTAGGATGCCAGGAGTGATGCTTTCTACGGTTGGGATGTGCTGATTATTAACAAAAACGCATTCAGCTGGCTTGCTTCTCAGTAGAGGTGGGACACAGGTAGTGTTGCTAATGTCTACTATATCCTTACGGTTACATATTCTTACATTATTATTTTCTTTACATTTAGATTCAATTCCATATACTAAGTTATTATTACATGTTACAATGTCCTCGTAAGGGACTTTATTAATAAATTTTCCTATCTTTATAGGTTTTATCAAAATTGACTCACAAATGTCTTCATTTGTTATTGGTAATCCTATTATGTAAAATAACATTTTATCGTTTGTAGCAATTTTTACGCTTGCGATTTCTAGTGATTCTTCTATACTACTTAGGGTAAAATTATTTTTTTCATATATTGATTTAATTAACATAATTTCTTCATTTGAAAATATATAGGAGTTGACTATGCCGGCCTTAGCCCAATGTATCGCATAGTCTATATTAATTATTTCTTCTTTGATAATTTTTAACTTATATTTCATTTCAATAGCAACATTATGTTGAGTGTGTTCATCCGTTTGTATGGATTTCGCGATTTTATTAGAAATTGCTGTAATTTCATTTATTTTATCAAAAATTACTTTATTAATTACCACTTGCTGGTTATTATTTTCAACTATATTATTTATTTCATTTTCTAAGATGACTTGGTCGTCGTGGTCGGGATTTCCTGCGATCCACTTCCAGATGGTTCCTAGTTCATTAATTGCTCTTTTAAATTTCCTTGGTTTAATTCTATTCAAATAATCTTGTATTGATCTTAATTCATTATTGAGAATGGGCAAGAGGGGGTTTCCTTCGTTGATTTGTGTCCTAATGGTATGGCTAAGTTCATTTAGTGTCTTTTGGCATACGTCCAGATCTATTTTATGTATAATTTTGTAAGTTCCTGTTTGAATTTGGGTTTGTCCCGTATTAAATGTTGCAAGTTGAGAGTTGGAGTAATCTATTATTTTAAAGTCCGCGTACACTAGGTGCACGATAAGTCTGTAAGAGAGAATTTTGAAGGGGGAGTTTCTTATTTTACTAAAATCATATTAAGTCTTAATGCTACTCTTATGTACTATTCTTCCTTTTTCAGTAATTACTACACTAGATTTATCTTCTTTCAATATTTCCTTCCTTTTGATCCTATTCTTTTATTAATCCTAACATAAATTATGTCACCAGGGGTGTATGTCTTAATGGGTTTCCGTGTTTTATTATGGATTTCTAAATCCTTTTCTTGTCTTTTCCGAAGGGTTTCTATGTTTTCTCGCCGTGAATTCTCGTATTGTTCTGGGTCTATCGAGACTCGTCTACCGAAAAATGTTTCTATAGGTCGTTTTCCTGTTGCTGAGTGTATGGAGTAATTATATTCATATGTGCATCTATCTAATAGTTCTTGAAATGAACGATGGGTGCGTTCTGTTTGGAGGCAACGCATAATTTCCGATAAGGTGGAATGAAACCTTTCCACTTGACCATTAACTGTGCTTGCCTATGGAGGTGTTTTAAAGATTTTAATTCCAAGTTGATCTTCTACCATGAATTGTATGGATAGTGAGTTTAGGGACTTTTCATTGTCGATAACTATTGTCTTAGGTACACCAAATGCGAAGAGTATTTGTCGCAAAGGTTCTCTGATATCTTCTATTGCCTTTGACTGTATTATTCTTACCTGGGCATATTTAGAAAATTTATCTACTTCTGTTAATACCAGGCGTTTCTCCGTATTATAGATATATATGTGAACTATTTCACCAGGGTACTGGGGAATTGGGGTTTTAAGTAGATGTGGTTTATTAGGGTGACGGTCATATTTATTTTCTTTACAAACTTTGCACTGTTTAATTATATTTTCTATTCTTGCTGTCATTTTTGGGAAGTAATATTTTTGTATTAGTTGTTTTTTGTTTTCATCCCTGTTTCTATGTGCTCGTGTGTGTTCTTTTAATATTTCCTCATTTTGAACATCCTCGTTTACTAAATCTTGTACTTTTGTTTGGGTATAGCGAATTTTGTAATTGGAAAAATGAAGGGGATAGATTTCCTGAATTTTTCCAATTATTTCTTCAGAGGTAAATAAGCCGTTTATCACTGAAGGATTTAGGTAACGTTTTAGTAGTGCAGTTAAATCGTCGGTTGAAAGGTGGGGTTTACAAATTAAGTGTCTATGATAGGTTGGGAATGGTATTTTAAACTGATAGCTGTCTTCATCTCCTAGCGAGATCCAAATTTGGTTTTTGAAGGCATTTATGGGTCCTTCTACTGCTGGGATTAGGTTGTGCGATGAACTGTCGTCTGAGTGCGTCGCGACTGATAAAGAATTTACCTCAAATGGCCTTGATAATGTATCTGCAACTATATTGGCCTTTCCTAGTTTATATTGTATTTCATAGTTATATTCCTCTAGTATTGCTTTCCATTGTTTCAATTTAGAATTAGTGTTCTTATTGCTTAAGGCATAGGTGAGTGGCTGATGGTCAGTGTGTATAATAACTTTCGCTGTGCCGTATAGGTAATTTCTGAAGGAATTTAAAGCCCAAATTATTGCAAGCATTTCCTTTTCATTTACTGCATAATTTTCAGCTTTGTTTAATGTTCTTGAAATAAACGTGATCGGTTTGCCATTCTGTTCCAAAACTGCGCCTATGGCATATTGTGAGGCATCTGTAGTTAAGCCGAAACCTTTACTGTAATCGGGGTATTGTAGGATAACATCTTTGGATGTGAGGGTGGCTTAATTTTATTGAATGCTTCTTTTGCTTTTTCATTCAAATTTATTAGAATTTTCCTTGAACTGCTTTTAGACATCCTTCCTTCCTCTCCTCGAAGTAGGGATGTCAGTGGTTTTGCTAGTTTCGCATAATCTTGGATGAATCTTCTATAATATCCGGATAAAGTCTTTAATTGTTTTGGGGTAGGGGAAGTCTGTTATTGATTGTACTTTGGCTGGGTTTGTAGAGATTCCGTCAGAAGAGACGACAAATCCCAGGAATTCGATTTTCTTTTTGAAAAAGTCGCATTTGTCAATCTGGACTTTCATGTTTGCCTTGTTCAGAGTTTCGAAAATTGTGTCGATATGTTCAGCGTGCGTTTTTTCGTCCTCGCTAAATATAATTATATCGTCTATGTATACATTGAAAATTCTACCTATGTGTTCCCTAAGTATGTCGTCCAGTGTCCGTTGAAAAATGGCAGGGGCGTCCTTTAAGCCAAAAGGAAGTCTCGTGAACTCGTATTTTCCGTTGTTCACTGAAAAAGCTGTTTTTTCCACGTCAGATTCCTTAAGAGGAATTTGATGGAAACCGCTTTTTAAGTCAATCACTGAGAAAATTCGATTCTTTCCTAATTGGGAAAGTACCTCGTTTATCTCGGGTATTGGATACCTATCTGCGATTGTTACTTGATTAAGTTTCCTGTAATCAATGACCATTCGAAATTTTTTTCCCCTGAGGCATCGTCCTTTTTAAGCACGACCCAGACGGGTGAGTTGTATGGGGATCTTGATTTGCGTATTATTCCGTCCTCTAGCAGTTTGTTTACCTGAGTTTCAACTTCCTGCTTAAGGCTCATGGGATATGGGTATGATTTTGAGTATATTGGTGTGTCAGAATTTGTGCGAATTTCGGCAACTACTTTTGTTGTATAAGTTAATTTTTCGTTTGGCTCTGAAAATAAATTACGGTGTTTCTGTGCTAACTGTCTAATTTCGTTTTTTTCTTCCGTGGTCATGTCTTGGTCCCGAATTTGTATTGTGTTAACATTTTGTACACTGTATTGTCTTAAAAAGATTTTTTTTATGTTTGCTATAACCATAAAATTTTCTTTTGTATGTATGACCGCTGAGAGTTCCTTTAGGCTGTCATTGCCTAGTATTGCATGAAAGGTTTTGAGAGTGGGTAGCAAGAAGAATTTAAGCTTGTAGTTTTCTAAGTTGAAGAGGTTGAGATATGTGTGGTGGGTAATTTTGATTTTTCCCCCGACAGAATTTGCAAAAAAGGGGTTGTCGTTTTCTATTGATTTTGTTACTAAGCTGGACTGGATATAATTTTTGTTAGATCCAGTGTCCACTAAAATGTTTAAAATTTCGCCGCTCTTCGTCCTGCATCTAAAGTAGGGTAACGAAGAGCTGTTCAATCTAAAAAATGTACATCACTCAGATCCTGCGGTTCTTCCTTTTCGTTGTTAAAGGTTGTGTTCTGATTGTGGTCGTTTGGATCTTCGTAGTATTGGTGTTGGTAGTATTGGTCATGGTAGTGTTGGTTATGGTAGTGTTGGCTATCCGTCGCTCCGTCGGTGTTTATGTGAAAGTTCCTTAGCACTTTGATAGGGTGATGGTTTATCATTGATGTATTAGGTGGCCGTTTGCCCATTTCTTGAGCTTTAGGGCGATTCATATAATTTACCGCTCTTGTCCTGACGCTTTCGTCTACGTCCATGGGTTGGGGTGGTTTAGGTGGTCTTGGAGGAGCGTGGTGTTGTTGGTTAAAAGGGTTTTGTGGCTGGTATCTATTTACCTGGTTTGGGTTTTGGTTGGCGTATAGCTGATAGTAGGGAGGATTAAAATTTTGTTGATGATAGTTTTGTGGAAGGGGATTTGATATGGGTTGAGGTAGGTGTGCTAGTTCGGGATAAAACCTTGATTGTGGTTGGAGTTGTTGGTAAGAATGCGGCTGGGGGTATTTTACCGTGAAGGGCTGCTGTCGTGGATTCGGGGAATTAAAGCTTTGTTGACGGGAGTTAGACATCTGGTTGTTCGCGTGGTATGCCCTGAAGTTTTGGTTTTCGAGCTTCAGGCAAAGGTGTAAGGCTTCTGGCAAACTCTTTGGTTCCTTTATGCCAAGTAACCTGGGGAGATCACCCGAAAGTCCTCTGACGAAGGTGTCGAGGGCCTTAGCTCGGTAATTCTCAGTTAACAGGTGAACTGCTTCTTCACCTATCTCCATACAGCCTATTTTATTTAAAAGTAGTGATAGGTGTCCGTATACCTTCTGGTAGAACTCATTAATGGACATTCGTCCTTGTATGAGACATGTCGTTTGGTACTCTAAAGTGCCTATGTCTCGTTTGTCGGCGTAGTGGGTAGTTAGACAGCGGGAAATTGCTGTCCAATCTAAAGGGGTGTTGTACGGTTCTAAAGCTATGTCTGCCTTTCCAATTATCTTATTCCTAATGATATTCAAAATGCCGAAATATCTAGGTGTGCCCTTTGAGGGTTCATAAATTCTCAAAATTCTTTCAACACTCTTTTTCCAGGAGCTAAACTCTGAGGCATTTCCTGAGAATTCTCTTAATGAACGTACAACATCTGGAATCTTATCCATTTCACTCATATTATTTTGGAATTGGGCGTCTATAGTTTGATCAGTTATGATAGGATTTGTTGTGTTGTTAAGGACAATCTGTACTATATTAGGCACGCTTGCCTCTATGGCTAGGGATATCATGCTTTTTATCATATTGGCCAAGTCTGGTGAAATTTGGTTATTAGGGCTTGGTGGTGCTGGTGGTGCAGCGGGAGGGTTAGCTCCAAGCATTGAGGGTCTAATCAAATTGTTTGGGTTTGACATTGTAAGGAATTTTTGATTTTTTTTTTCTTTCGGTAAGGGATTTGATTTTCTGGAGTTCTTAAATCACAAAAAAAAATTAAGATTGTCTTGAAAAGGATTTTCCTAAAATTTTTTTTTTTCCTCACTTTCACTTTTAAAATGAAATATCTAAGTTATTAAATTCTAAATTATTTAAATTTTTGAGTGACTTTCACAATAAGTATTCGAATTTCGTAATTGTAATTTTTTATGTAGTAATTGGCTTCTCTTATTTTTTATAATTACTGTAAATGTTTTTGAAAGTTACTTAGTTTTCAATATTTTTCTTTTTCCTTAAAAAAAAATTTTTTTTCCGCTCATTACTTTCTAAATTTTTCAAATATGCGTTTTTAAGATGAAATTTCAAAATTTAGTAGATTTGAATTTTTTGTTTTAAATATTTTTCTTAAATATATAAATATTTTCTTACATTAATTTCAGCTCCATCTCGATAAGTGTGTATTCTTCCCTTTTCCTGGCGGTACTCGTGGTACACTGGCTTATACCTTGTTGCTGGGGGTGGCTCCTTGGCTGGTATCGTTGGGGCGTCCGGGAAGTTTGTCCACTACCCCTTTCACGCCTCTTCTTATAGGTATCGTTTAGTAATACAAACTGGAGTAGTTTTTCTTTCGTAGCACTTTATTATTTGTGGTACTTATTGAAAGTTTTTTTCTACCGGTTTTCTTTCTATTGTGGCACTTTTTGTATTGGGGCACTTTTTTTTGAAAGTTAATGCTATACTGGTGGCACTTTTGGAATTTTTTGATAACAGTTTCCTTCGCGGCACTTTATTAAGCTTATTACCGATTTTCCAACACTATAAGTTTACCAAGCCAAGCCTTTTAGCTCTGGCGCCAATTATTGTATCCTTTATTAAGGTTACTAAAAAAATAACTTTTTTTGGGTCTCAAGACCTTTATTATTATTTATTCACTAATTTAATTATTGGTCGTAAGACCTTACTTTCTTACTCACTAATTAAAACTAAACGTTTACAACTAACTGCTTACAACTGACTGACTTAAAAATGGTAAATTAGTTCTAGATATAACTTAATTCTACCTGTGCCAGCATTATTTCGTTCGGCGCGTGGCGGATGTTGTTCCCAATTCAATTCCGGATGTAGTTCACAATATTTGTGTTTTTGCTGATCAGGCGTCTGGGCCTTTTCCTGTTTGCTTCAAAATTATTATTAAGTATTTTGAGCCATCAACTTGCGTATTGCTGACTAAGCTCTTTACATTAGCGTCAGCTCGAATGTTGACTTAGTTGGTGCTAACTTGCATATGTGCATATATTTTTGTTTGTTTGGTGTTGCTTTGTTAATATTCATTTATTTAGTTATATATACGTTGTGCTTGAGTCTTAAGCTAGAAATGTCGGGGTCGTTATCCACTGTACTGATTAAAGAACTTTGTTTATTAATAAACAAGTGTGTAAACGTAAATGTATTTTAATAGGGTTAATATGGTAGGAATTTTCGTTTCCCATATACATACATGCATATGTATGTAAGTTGTATGGAAAAATTTTGTTTTGATATCTTTTGGTTTGTATAAACATCTAATTGGTCACCATTAAAAAATATTTTTACATGTCATTGCCAACATTTTTTGCGAAGTCTGATGATTCAAAAGTTATTTAAGGTTAATGTTAACTTAATTGCGGGAATTCGAGCATAGACGCAACGTAATCTTGCTACCGTTCCTCATAACAATAATGCTGCAAAAAACTAAATATTAAATCTGTCCTTAATATATTTTATCAAAATGTAAGAGGCCTAAATACGAAACTAACTGAACTATACTTGAGATCATTTAACTGTAATTACAATATCATCGCCTTTTGAAACTTGGTTAAAGCCTCATATTTTTAATTCGGAGATTCTTCGCATTGATTACCAAATATATAGAAATGACCGCTTGAACAGAGTTGGAGGTGGAGTTTTGCTCGCGGTACATTCTTCTATCCCTTCCGCTGAGGTAACTTTACCTGTTATTGAAGCTACGGAATTTAAGTGCATTAGAACCCAGCTGGGAATAGGTTTTACCTATATTGCCATTTGCTATATCCCACCATCTTCAGATCCCTCGGTGTATATGAACCATATTTCGTTACTGAAAGATATCAGTCCAATGTTGAAGCCTATTGACTCGATAATTGTCTTGGGTGACTTTAATCTTCCGCACGTATCACGGACCACATCCGACCATGGTATTGCACCGGTGTCTTCAACATTGTCCAGGATCGACTTTTTAGCTGAAATAACTGAACTTTTCCTAAGACAGATAAATATAGTTCCAAACATGTTCGGGAGGGTACTTGATCCTGTATTTGTTGATGATACATCAAAATCCGTTCTTAGGAGGGATGAACCTCTTACTGTACCTGAGGACCCTTACCATCCTTCGCTGGAAATAGTTTACGAATTGGAAGAAAGTTCTCGGAGTTGCACTACCACAGAAAACGACTCTGGTTTTAGATTCGATTTCGCGAAGGCTAATTTTAATAAACTCAACCAAATTTTATCTACAATAGTTTGGCCCAAATACGGTGCAGATATTGAAAAAAAACGTTTCTGACTTCAATGCCATCATTCACGCTATTCTGGAAAGACATGTACCTAAGCGTAAACGTGTTTCCACTGAACTAGTCCAAAGATGGTACACCAAAGAACTGAAATATTTAAAAAGCAAAAAATCGCGTTCCTTCAAGCTGTACAAGAAGACGGGTTCACACTCCGACTACTTGAAGTACTCTATATTGCGTCATAAATATTTTGAATTAAATAAAAAGTGTTAAAATACTGTGACGAATATTAGTGACACTAAGTGATACTCACATCACTAATCTGATACTAAGTAAATAAAGCCACAACAACAATTAAGCAAGCAGTCACTTGTATTTGCATAAACGAATCAATCATTATGTCTACACATATGTACGTACACGCAGCCGAGAGAAAACGCACAAACACATGCATATATCTGAGATATTCCCAAAACTATGCAATAATTTGTGCAAGTATCGCTCACACACACACGCGCATATGAGAGGATGTAGGCGTGCATCTGTAGTTATAGCTGATAAATAAGTAGTAGATTCTAGAAATAGAAACGCCTAGAAGTATGCGAGCGATACAGCACAGAGTATAAAAGAGCGCCAGCTGAGCATTCAGTATTCAGTTTGATTTAAGCACGCTATCTGTCGAGCAATAGAAGTGTTATTTTGAAAGTAGTCTAATAAAGACCGTTTTGCATTATCGAATATTGGAGTTATTTATTCAACAGTGTAGTGATTCGAACGTTAGCAGAAGGTTGCAAATAGGCGGAATTGCACTAAATTCGTTACAATTGGTGTCAGAAAAGGAATTGTTGAATAAATTCTGGAGATTCGAATACAACTTGGACATGGCAAAGTTAAGTGAATTAAGGATCCAGCAACTGAAAAAGGAGTTGGAGAACCGTGGATTGAATAAACCGGCAATAAGATCGAACTTCAAGCACGGCTACGAGAGGTATTGGAGTTGGAAGGAATTAATGTGGACGAGTATGTCCTTTATCCTGATGTGGAAGAATCAACAACAAAAATTGAAGAGAAAAATGAAACATCGCAGACAGTTACCAGCACAGACTTGAACATGATATTGGCTGCAATATCTGCACAAACATCTGCAGTAATATCAATGTCGTCGCAAATGTCATCTCAACTGGAAGAACAGAAGACATATATGGCATCCCAACGGGAAGAACAGAAGACATATATGACATCCCAACTGGAAGAAAAGGAGACATATATGACATCACAGTTGGCTGAGCAGTTGAAAGCACAAGAAACGCGTTTTTCAGAAATGTCGACACAGATTACATCCAAGATGGAAGCACAAGAGGAGCGCTTATCATTGCAGGTGGCACAAATGTCTTCGCAGTTAGAAGCACAGAATACAAGAATTGTACAGCTCGAGGACAAAATGGATGCCGAGATAGAAGCTTTGAGAGGTCGTATACAGGAGTTGCAAATAAATCGCCCAACAGTTTCAGCGAGTAATCCAAAGGTAAAGACACCATCCTTTGACGGTTCTGTTCCTTTCCAGGTCTTTAAGCTACAGTTTGAGAAGACCGCAGCAGTGAACAACTGGAATGCTGAAGATAAAGTTGCAGCTCTATTCGTAGCTTTGAAGGGGCCAGCAGCCGAAATCCTACAGACGATTCCCGAAGGAGAGCGGAACTACTATGAAGCATTGATGGCCGCTGTAGAACGACGTTACGGAAGCGAACACAGGAAACAAATCTACCAAATAGAATTACAAAACCGCTGCCAAAAATCTAACGAGACTTTGCAGGAGTTTGCTTCGGACATTAAAAGATTGGATCATCTTGCAAATGCGGACGCACCTGTGGAATACACTGAAAGGGTAAAGATTCAGAGCTTTATAAACGGCATACGGGACGTCGAAACGAAGCGAGCCACATACGCGAACCCAAAGCAAACATTTGCTGAAACGGTAGCCCATACATTGAATCAGGAAACGCCGTCACTATTGAGTAAACCAGCATACAAAGCTCATCGTGTAGAAGTAGAAAGGCCAGAGTGAGTAGACATAATTTTGAAAGCACTGAAGGGATCACAACAGAAAAATGTGGGAGTTATGAAATGTTTCAAGAACGGCAACCCAGGTCACAATGGACGTCATTGCAACACCCGTCCTAATACTTCCAACAATGTTGGTGACCGTAAACGCAGAGCTGACGGAGATGAGCAAATCTCCAAGTCCACTCAATCGTTAAACTAAAGAGAGTCAGCCGCAAGGGGCGACAGCTGGCTTCCTCAATTGAATGCCCCATAACCTCTATCTCGCAAATTGGAAGAAGGTCGAACAATCCTACTGTCGGAGAACATGTGGATGGAAAGGAAACATTTACTGACTGTAGATACGGCTGCATCATTCCATCATTCGAGCGGATTTAGTAAACAAGAAGATAAGACCATTGCATGGAGCAAGATTGCGTACAGCCACTGGAGAAAACACCACGGTTCTAGGAAAAGTAGCATGTGAAGTCGCAATTGGGAACATCACGGTAGTGCACAACTGTATAGTGGCAGAGATTGTTGATGAAGTCATAATTGGAGTGGACTTTTTAATCGACCAAGGCATCAAGATCGATATGCAAAGCAAGACGATGAGATATAAGAACATGGATGTGCCACTTAATTTCAGCTACGAGAGAGGCTACAGCAGTAAACGAGTGCTGGTGGAAGAGAGTCAGCAAATACCACCAAAATCAGAAGCAGTCATCTGGGCAAAGGTTGATGGAGATTGTGGGACAAACAAATTGTGGGTTGTCGAAGCAGCAAACAAATCAGCACCGAACATACTTGTAGGGAAACCCCTAGCTATGACAAAACAAGATAGACATATTCCGGTAAGAGTACTCAATGAGTTCAAGTCACCACTCAAACTGACCAAAGGAGCTATTTTGGGAAGATGCCCAGAGGCTGATGTAGTTATTAACTGTGAACAGCTCCAAGAACACGTTTCATCTAGTAATACTGATCTTTCAAATGACATCACGGCGTGGACGGAGGGGCTAGAGGAGCCTATCAGAGTAAGGCAAAACAACTGCTCCTAAAGTACGCGAACATATTTGACTAGGATGGTTCCAAAACAGGCCGCACCAACGTTGTGAAACATCAAATTGACACTGGAGATGCGAGGCCGATCCGTCAAGCTCCACGTAGTGTTCCACTGGCGAAACGGGAAGTTGTGAGTCAAATCATACAAGAAATGAGCGACAGCGGCGTCATCGAACCATCAGCTAGTCCGTGGAGCTCACCGGTGGTACTTGTGAAGAAGAAGGATGGGAAAATGAGGTTTTGCGTGGACTAACGCAAGTTGAACGACGTCACGAAAAAGGATAGCTATCCATTGCCAAGAATTGACGATACTCTGGACTCGCTATCTGGTACGAAATGGTTTTCCACGCTGGACCTGAAAAGCGGCTACTGGCAAGTGGAGGTGAAGGAGGAAGATAAAGAGAAAACAGCCTTCAGTGAGGGTGATGGTTTTTGGCAATTTACAGTGATGCCTTTTGGACTTTGTAATGCACCAGCTACTTTTGAGAGACTCATGGACCAGATACTGAAAGGACTACATTGGAAAACATGCTTGGTGTACCTGGACGACATCATCGTATTGGGCAAGAACTTTGATGAACATCTTAAGAACTTGGAGGAAGTTTTCCAGACAATAGCTGGCGCTGGTCTGAAACTAAGTCCCAAAAAATATTCGCTGTTTAAAAAGGAAGTAAATTATTTGGGTCACAAGGTAAGGACAGAAGGCATCTGTACAGCGAATGAAAAGATAGAGGCAGTAAAGGGTTGGCCAAGACCACAGAACTTGCATGATATAAGAAGTTTCCTTGGGCTGTGCACATATTACAGCCGATTTGTACCAAACTTTTCCAGCGTAGCCCATAGCCTCCACGAGCTTACAAGAAAAAATAAAGCTTTTGAATGGAAGAAGAAGCAAGAAGTGACTTTCCAAACATTGAATGAGCGTTTGTGCACTGCCCCAATGTTGGCATATCCGATTCCAGGAGCAACATTTATTCTACCCTCAAAAGAAACGTATCACTATCACTTTAATACACGATTTGCAAAAATGAAACTATAAACAGTATCATTTTCGTGGTATCAATGCAACGATAAATATTATAAAAAGTATAATTAAAAGTATCAATTTTATATCTTGACTATTGGTTTTCCCCTAAATAAATAAATATTTGTTTCGCCCTTAAAATGTATCAAAATGATAACTGTATAAATTTCATAGTTTCATTATGATAACCTTTAATACTAGATTGATTATAAAACGCATTACATTTGTATGTAGTCTATTAACTTGACAAATACAAGTATCAAACTAATATTTCGAAAATGTCAATAACATAAGATCATTGATGACGAAAAAAAGATAAGCAAAAATTGCACATTGATGCCTAGATGGCATCGCCTTGCTGATCACTTTTTTTTGAGTGTAGATACAGATGCGAGTGGATATGCTATAGGAGGCGTTTTATCACAACTGGTCGATGGACAGGAGAAGGTAGTTGCATATTACAGCCGTTCGATTGGAAAACCATAGAGGAACTACTGCGTTACGCGGAGAGAGCTGTTGGCATTGGTAGAGTGCATTAAACATTTTCACAAATACCTCTACGGCCAGCGATTCCGCGACAGGACAGATCACGCAGCGTTGAAATGGCTTCTGCAGTTCCGTAATCCGGAGGGACAATTGGCACGGTGGATCGAGCGACTACAAAGCTATGACTTTTCCATTGAGCATCGAAAAGGTAGTACCCATGGAAATGCCGATGCAATGTCACGAAGACCATGTAGTTTGGAATGCAAGCACTGTTCAAAAGCCGAGGCTAAAGAAGACATTATAGATGTCCGGCTAATGACTATAACATGTGCATATGAATGGAACAAGGAACAGCTAAGAAAGTGTCAGCTAGAAGATACAGATCTGTCACGTGTTATGCAAGGGCTCAAACGAAATACCAAACAGAGAAGAGATGTCAGCAGAGAGTCCCATTGCGAAGTCATATTGGGCACAGTGGAACAGTTTAGAATTGATATCCGGTTGCCTTCATCGAGTATGGGAGAGTGAAGATGGTAAATGCAGGAAGAAACTGATAGTTGTTCCCAGAAAGAGGATTCCTGACGTGCTCAGCGAGCTGCATACTGGTCCAAGCGGTGGTCATCTTGGAATCACGAAGACGCTCGAGAAGATTAAACGGAGATTCTATTGGGTTGGTTGCCGTCAGTCGGTCACTGAGTGGATTGCGAACTACGAGGTTTGCAGCAGAGCGAAAGGGCCCAAAACCCGAAGTCATGGCCAGATGAAGCAATATAACTCAGGTGCGCCATTTGAAAGGATCGCTATGGATGTCGCAGGTCCATTTCCTACTAGCAACTGTGGAAACAAATATGTACTGGTGGTTATGGATTATTTCAGCAAATTGCCGGAGGTATACCCAATCCCAAATCAAGAAGCGGAAACAGTAGCAGAAGTGTTTATAAACAATTGGGTTGCAAGGTATGGTGTACCAATAGAGTTGCATTCTGAACAAGGCAGGAATTTCGAATCAGCTGTGTTCCAGGAAATTTGTAAATCACTGGGCATTCGAAAAACACGAACTGTTTTGCATCCTCAGTCCGATGGTATGGTGGATCGATTCAATAGAACATTGGAGGAGCACTTAAGGAAAGTAGTGGACAAGTTCCATAAAGAGTGGGATACCCGCATACCATTATTCTTGAAGGCTTACCAATCAGCAGTGCATGAGACAATGGGCCAACCCCTGCAAAAGTAGTTTTTGGCAATGTCCTTCCACTGCCAGCTTATTTGAAGTTTGGGATAGATGCCGATGCGGAGAGAAATGTCAAGAAATCCACTGGTGTTTTCGAAGAAGAGCTGAGAGAAATACACGATCTGATAAGGCAACGAACAAATATTATGAGTGACAAGATGAAAGCCAGATACGATAAAGCAATTAATTCGGAAGGTTTTCAGGAAGGAGATTTGGTGCTGTTATACAACCCACAACGGAAAAAGGTTTGTCCCCGAAATTGCAGTGTAACTGGGAAGGCCCACATAAAGTTGTAAAACGGATCAACTATGTAGTTTACCGCATACAAACCATTGGTAAACCACGAACCAAAATGAAAGTGGTTCATCTGGAAAGGCTGGCGGCGTTTAGATCAGGAAATTTTTCTGATCGGGACGATCAGACTTAGGGGCAAGGCAGTGTGACGAATATTAGTGACACTAAGTGATACTCACATCACTAATCTGATACTAAGTAAATAAAGCCACAACAACAATAAAGCAAGCAGTCACTTGTATTTGCATAAACGGATCAATCATTATGTCTACACATATGTACGTACACGCAGCGGAGAGAAAACGCACAAACACATGCATATATCTGAGATACTCTCAAAAGTATGCAATAATTTGTGCAAGTATCACTCACATACACCCGCGCATATGAGAGGCTGAAGGCGTGCATCTGTAGTTATAGCTGATAAATAAGTAGTAGATTCTACAAATAGAAACGCCTAGAAGTATGCGAACGACACAGCACAGAGTATAAAAGAGCGCAAGCTGAGCATTCAGTATTCAGTTTGATTTAAGCACGTTATCTGTCGAGCAATAGACGTGTTATTTTGAAAGTAGTCTAATAAAGACCATTTTGCATTGTCGAATATTGGAGTTATTTATTCAACAGTTTCGTGATTCGAACGTTAGCAGAAGGTTCCAATTAAGCGGAATTGCACTAAATTCGTTACAATACCTATCTCTGTGCGATGAAAAAGAAAATACCTTGCAATCCGAAAGCTTTCTATGATTTCGTGAACTCTAAACGTAGGGTTAATGGCCTTCCTTCTGGTATGAAATACCGTGATGATTTCTGTAGCGACGATCAAGATATTGCTAACTTATTTGCACAATTTTTCAAATCTAACTATTCCGCTGAATTAATTTCTTTGTCTAGCGAATACCCGTATCAACTTAACTCACTTAACGCAATTAATATTCCATCAATATCTCCAGAAGAGGTTCTTACATATTTAACTTCTTTGAAGGAATCATATAAATACGGTCCTGACCTAATTCCCACATGTTTTCTCAAAAAATGCGCAGAACACATTTATCAGCCCCTAACTGATTTATTCAACATGTCCCTAAAACATGGAGTTTTTCCTGCTGCTTGGAAGGAATCTTTTCTAATCCCCCTCCACAAAAACGGCAGTAGGTCATGTGTAGAAAATTATCGAGGAATTGCAAAATTGTCTGCCATCCCAAAGGTATTTGAAGCCATTGTTACCAATCAGCTAACATTTTCCACTTCTGTATTGATTGCAGCTTCTCAGCATGGATTCTGTAAACGCAAATCTACCATTACCAACCTACTTGAATTTTCAACTCATGTTTCTAATGGATTTAGAGAAAATCTTCACACCGATGTTATTTACACTGATTTCAGTAAAGCATTTGACAAAGTTTCCCATTCATTGCTTATCCACAAGCTGGATCGACTTGGCTTCCAACCTGGTGTCACCCAGTGGATATCTTGGTATCTCGGTGGTAGAACGCAACAAGTAATTTTTAAAAATCTCTTTCAGATGTCATTAAAGTATCGAAAGAATTAATTTTGCTTTCGACTACTGAATATAATAAAACGATACATTCCGTAACAAACAAAAGGCCAATCGACATATTTAGGCCGACTACAGACATAAGTAATAACGAAATACCAACGCGTATAAAACAGGCACAGCAGTTGGAATTGAAAACTCTCAACAGAACCAGAATAGAGCGTACATTCAAGGCAGGACACAAGGTTCTAGTAAGAAGAAACACTAGACTTGGAAACAAGTTAACCCCTCTCTACGAAGAACACGTTGTGGAAAAGGATTTAGGGACTACAGTTCTTATTAAAGGGAGGGTGGTCCATAAGGACAATTTAAAATAGACATGCTTTTAAAAAAATGAAGGGACTTCATTTAACCATCTTAGTTTGCAAAACAAACGATTATAAGATTATGTGTAATTGCTGTCTGATAAAACTGTTCATCATTTTCAGAAAATGTTCATATTTTTATCTGGTATGCTATGAGTCTCATCCATTGTCCTTAAATTGAATAAATATATCAAGTTTTTGGCTTCAAAATCGACGTGGAAATTTATCGCGTTTGTGTAAATTTTGTTCCATACAAGTAAGACATTTGGTTAATTGACCTTATCAATTTTTACGGTTCATTTGGTTTATAAAGCATTTTTGTAAATAAATGAGTGCCTTTGTTGTTCAGACACGTTACATACATTAAATTGAAAGTCATTTGATTTGCATTAATCGATTCGCTTTGACACTGACTTCAGATTTTTATGACTGAGCATTTCACACATGTTTACTTCATTTGAAAAAAGTCAATATTTTGAACTTATGTAGTTTTAATAATTACAAAATCATGTTTTGAATATTATCAATTAGTATTAAGGAAATCGTGTTAATAGTTTACGTAGAATTAAGTTCTTGCAACTTGCTCCAAAATGAACTCGCAGCACTCAAACGTCCACCTTAGAAAAAATTTTCTTCTAATTGAAAAAACTTGTTCTTAGTTTGTTGATGTTGCTTTGCCCGGGGCGTGAGCCCAAGATCTACGGTGTGGTAGGCGGAGCACGCCACCATCACACAACGCCGACAGGTTTATTAGTTTGACAGCTTTTCCGCTCAAAACCCTATAGAGATCCATAGATGTGTATATAAAACCAAATATGAACGAGGAATTATTCTCTCCAGCACAACATGCTTACACCAAAGGCAAGTCAGTCGATACTGCATTATTATTTACTAAAAAATATAAGGTCCCTAATTGGACTAAGCCTTAGCTTGGAGGGGTAACCCACCAAGAAGAATATAGCAAAAGGCATCTAGGAGTTATACTAGATATTAAGTTGTCTTGGAAACTTCATGTGGGATAGAGAGCGGCGAAAATCTCCGCTGCACTGTATGCAATGAAGAGGACGCTAGGATGTACGTGCGCCCATTATCCAAACTCTATCATTGAATATTTACGGAAATTGTTAAGCCCATACTTTACTATGGAGTCCTTGTTTGGCGCACAGCTACGCAAAAAAGTATGTGTACCAAAAGCTTGAGAGGATATGCAGAGTATCAATGATTAGCATAACGGGAGCCCTAAGAACTACTCCGACACAGCGTTGGGTGCCATTCTTCAAATATCGCCTGCAGACCTCATGGCCAAAAAAATCGCGTTAGCAAGCGCAACAAGGCTTAAGGCCTCGGGCAGCTTGAGTGCAGACGATATGGCCATAGCAGCATAAATTCTGGAGGAAGCGTGCTTAAGCTGTAGTCGCGTCAATATATATACTGATAGGCAGGCGACGATTAAGGCAATAATCTCACACAGTACTTCAACCATTCTGAAATTCAAGGAAGAATTGGAAAAACTTCGCACTAGGTTCCCGGTCATAAAAGGATAGAAGGTAACGATGAGTTGGTAAAGGAGGGTGCTACACTCGCTGAATTTACGATAGACGTCCCAATCCGTATGGGACATCTCAAAAGAAGACAAGAGTTGTTGTGCAAACGATATTTGACTCACAAAGTGGCTCATATCTCTGAAGAGAGAAGAGTTAAGGCTCACGGTGGGCATACTAACTAGATACTTCCTTCTGGCTTCACATGCTTATGAGTTAGGCCTCGTCAGTAATAGCATATGAAGGAAGTGCGAACTTCAGTTCGTGTCCTGCGTTCGCCAGGTCAGGCTCCATCTTCTAGGGACAGAGGAGTTGCCGATCTCGAGGCAGCAATTAAGCTAGGTCCTATAAAACTTCTAGTATTTGCTAAGAGGACGAAGTTATTCTATAACATAAGACCTGATAAGACCTGGCACCTGATTGGGGTTCTTCCGCTTGGTCGTCAAACAAATTCTGGTAGCACTATGGACACATTTAGTCTATGTGAGGTCTTTATTGACCGGATTGTTCTACGTTTGGGAGTGACTAAAAGCGAAACTTACTTATGTGTAAAAGTGCGATAAAAAATGGCAGTAAACAGATTGTTTTTAATACGCTTAAATCGTGGGGTGCTTAATATTGAGACGAATATTATCATCACTAAGCGATACTATCATCACTAAGCCGATACTAAGCAACCACTCGTATGTACGTAAACAAATCAATCATCAATTACACACATACATACAAAGCAGCGGAGAGATACTCCCAAATGCATGTCATCATCAGCCGACGTAGTACTCACATATACACACGCATACACGCATATACAATCTACAAATATACATGTATATGGTTGGTAACCAAGCATGAAGTTCACGAAATTACTAGACCTTAGGAGAAATGGGTGAACACGGAAACCGAGAGTATAAAAGCAGCGCAAGCTGGGGCATGACGAATCAGTTTTGATTTAAGCACGCTATTGGTTGTGAAATTTAGTGTTATTGTGAATTACTCTCAAAGTAGTCTAATAAAGACCATCTTGTATTATTGAATATTGGAGTTATTTATTCAACAGTTTAACGATTCGAACGTTAGCAGAAGGTTTGGGATAAGTGGAATTTCCCAAAATTCATTACAATATATTAAATGTTACAATTATTTTAGTTGCAACTATGTATGTATCTATAATATGATAGCTGTGAAAATATGGTAAAATGAATCCTACGATTTTTGCTCTGCATTTGATTATTCTGTTAATAACTAAAATTTTATTATAAGTAATTTTATTTTGAGTTAATTATCTATGATTCAAGGTTCGATTCGATAAAAATAAAAACAATTGTTAATTATCTATGGTAAATTATTCGACCTTCTACTACTATAACATAAGCACTTTGTGATTAATACTTATTTTCAAATTTGTTCGGTTAGCTATAAAAGCGTGATTTTTTAGTTTTTTAAACTGTTATTTATTTTTAAATTTTTTTCTGCAGGAGGAAGACATACCAGATCATTCAATTAAAAGTGGACACATCATGCTATTCAGTCAAGGAAGAAGAAGGAGGGTTATGGGCGTGCATATCAACTAATACCGAGCTAAGTTGTACCGTTGTATATACTTAAAGGATTGACGGACTTCGATAAAATTTTGAAGGGTTGGAACTGTATCGTTATTCTTGGACCATTTTGGGACTACTTCGCCATCGTGTCTTGAAAAATTCAGGATGACTTCAAAATCATTTCGAGACTTATACGGAAACAATTCGGAACAAATTGAGGATCGCTTTCGGATTATTTAAGGTCTCTTTTTGGGACAACTTCATGCAAGACAATTTCGAAACCATTTAGGGAAGGTTGCAGGATCGCTTCAGAATCAATTCGAGACTATTTCCGGACCGATTCGGAACAATTTTAGGTAAATATTTCTAGAATTATCTCGAAATTATTCCAAAAACAAACCTAAACTGATCCAGGCATTGTTCCGAATTGGTCTGAAAATTATCCCGTAACTGTACTGATATTTTTCCGGATTGGTCCCGAATTAGTCTAGAAATTATTCCAAATATAGTCTCGAAATGTAATCCAAGGGATGCTTAAACTGTCCCGAGACTGCCTCAAAATGATTCTGAAGTTTTATCGAAATGATACTTAAAATAACCTCGAAAAACTCATGTAATGCTTCTGAAGTGATCCCGTGACTGCCACGGAATGGTTACCATATTGTCTTGAAATGATCCTGAAATAATACAGAAGCGAGCGGGTTGTGCGCTGTGCTAAATATACCAACAAGCCTCGGATAAATACACTCTCTATTGATGACGACCATGGCAAATGCTTGAAGGACAATGAATTGAGGGCATGCACCTGGAACGTCCGCTCCCTGAATGGGATTGGTGCAGATGCCCGGTTAATGTCCTCGCCAAAGCAAAATCTGACATCACCGCCATCCAAGAAATGCGTTGGACGAAGCAAAGAAGAAAGAAGATCAAAATTTTGTGACATCTATTGGAGTGGCCTTACGAATAAGCGCAGTTTCGGCGTCGGAGTCGTGGTGGGAGAGACACTTTGTCGCCAAGTTCTGGCGTTCACGCCTCTGGACCAGCTTCTCGCCGCTATCCGAATAAAAGCAAAATTTTTTAATATATCATTCATCTGCGCCCATGCGCCGAAAGAGGAGAAATACGATGAGGTGAGACACTTTTTATGAACAATTAGTACGCACATACGAGCGCTGCCCCCGTCATGATATAAAAGTCGTGCTAGGCGACTTTAGCGCCAGGATGGGCAAAGAAGGTGTTTTTGGTCCTACAGTCGGAAAGCTCAGCCTACACAATCAAACTTCTCCTAACGGACTGAGGCTGATTGACTTTGCCGGTGCTCGAAACATGGTCATATCCAGCACGAGGTTCATGCATAAAAAATACATCAATCTACATGGCTGTCTCCTGATCGAAATACTCGCAATCAGATCGATCACGTTGTGATAGACGGACGGTATGCCTCGAGTGTTTTAGATGTGCGCACGATCCGAGGACCTAGCATCGACTCGGACCATTATCTCGTTGCAGCCAAAATACGCACCCGTCTCAGCGCGGCTAAACCAAGGAACAAAAAACACAAGGAAAGCTAGACGTCGAAAAGCTTCAATCACAACATACTGCCAATGATTTGCAACTCGATTCTCACACCTGCTCTCCGAGAGCACAACCTGAAGGAATACAGGAGCAGTGGGAGCATATCTCCAAAGCACTTCATACTGCCGCCGAGGAAAAATTGGTTACCGGCGGCCACGAAAAACAACTGGTAAGATGAAGAATGCCGCGTTGCAACCGAAAGAAAAGACGCTACCTACGGGGCTACGTTAAAAACTAGCGCAACAAGAGGAGTGTGTGAACGCTATCTTGAGTTGAAAAGGGAAGCGAGACGCATTTTCAGGAAGAAAAAAGCAGAAGCAGAAAGGCGTGAGTGCGAGGAGCTTGAGCTGCTAGCCACCAGGAATAACGCCCGAAAATTTTACCAAAAAATACGGCGACAGACGGAAGGCTTAAGACCGGGGAAACTCCTGTAGGAACGAAAACGGCGACTTTGTAACTGATGTCCAGAGAGTGCTTATATTATGGAGGGAATACTTCTCTGCTCTCCTAAATGGAGGCAGCGATTCACCGCGCAGAGATGACGAACCCGATCCCGCAATCGATGATGATGGAATATATGTCCCGCCCGATTATGAGGAAGTTAGAATAGCAATAACCAGATTGAAAAACAGGGCCGTGGGCGCTAATGGATTGCCTGCGGGGCTATTCAAGTACGGCGGCGAGGAGTTGGTAAGGCGCATGCAGCAGCTTCTTCGCAAAATATGGGCGGACGAGTGCATGCCCGACGATTGGATTCTAAATGTTCTTTGCCGAGTCGACAAGAAGGGGGATACTGCAAAATGCGCCAACTATCGTGGAAGCAGCCTTCTTAATATCACATATAAGGTCCTTTCAAGTGTATTGTGCGAAAGATTGAAGCCAACCGTGAACCGGCTGATTGGACCTTATCAGTGCGGCTTCAAACCTGGTAAATCTACCATCGACCAGATTTTTACAATGCGCCAACAGCACGAAAAGGAGCTGCCTATATGCCGCTATGTCTGAATTTGGTTTCCCCGCAAAACTTATAAGGCCGTGCAAAATGACGTTGAGCAACACCATCAGCTCAGTCAAAATTGGGAAGGACCTCTCCGAGCCGTTCGAAACTAAACGAGGTTTCAGACAGGGTGACGCCCTATCGTGCGATTTCTTTAATTTGATGCTGGAGAAAATTATACTAGCTGCAGAACTTAACCACACTGGAACAATATTCTATAAAAGCGTGCAATTACTGGCATATGCTGATGACATTGATATCATCGGCCTAAACACCCGCGCTGTTAGTTCTGCTTACTCCAAACTGGAAAAAGAAGCGGTAAAGATGGGCTTGATGTTGAATGAGGACAAAACGAAGTACCTGCTGTCATCGAGCAAAGAGTCAGCGCATACGCGTCTTGGCAACCACGTTACTGTTGGCAGCCATAATTTCGAAATAGTAAAAGACTTCGTTTATTTGGGAACCAGCATCAACACTAGCAACAACATCAGCACTGAAATCCAACGAAGAATCAATCTTGCCAATAAATGCTACTTTGGACTAGGTAGGCAATTGTAAAGTAAAGTCCTCGCTCGGCGAACGAAAATCATACTCTACAAGTCACTTATCGTACCCGTCCTGCTATATGGGACAGAAACATGGACCATGACAACAGCAGATAAAGCGGCTTCGGGAGTGTTCGAGAGAAAAGTTCTTCGAAAGATTTATGGACCTCTACGCGTTGGCGAAGGCGAGTACCGAAGAAGATTTAATGATGAGATGTAGGAGCTATACGCAGACATCCACATAGTCCAGCGAATTAAAACGCAGCGTCTGCGCTGGCTAGGCCATGTTATGCGAATGAAAGATGATGCTCCGGCCAAGAAAGTGTTTCTATCGGAACCCGCCTATGGAAGTGGAGGTAGAGGGCGGCCCCCACTCCGTTGGAAGAACCAGGTGGAAAACGATTTAAACTCCCTTGGTGTGACCAATTGGCGCCGGTTGGCGGAGCGAATGAGCAACTGGCGCGCCTTGTTGGACGGCCATAACCGTTTAGACGGTCAAGCGCCGATTAAGTAAGTAAGTAAGTAAGATCCTGAAATCTTTCCGATATAATCTCGAAAACATTCAGAAGTCATACCGAAACGCTCACGAAACGTTACCCAAGTAGGCCCAGTATGGTGTGCCCTTATTTTAAAAGAAAAAATTATAAGTCCCGTTTTTACTGCCGTAATGGAAAAGTTTAGTTTTTTGTGCAATTAAATTATTTTTATTTTAAATAGTTGAATTTTCTAGAGTTTCGCCAATTTGAAATTCAGACGGCCAAACTTCAATTATTATATTAATATGTTTAAAAAATGCATATACAGTGGCTCACAGCCTATTTCGTGCAGCTATAGAATAAAATTGTTGAGCTATATAGAAAGGACACTAGTGACGGTGTCAAAAAATTCAAATGCACAGTTTTAATAAAAATATGCTTTTGTTGGAACAAACACGTAATTTTCAGGTGTTTACACGTTTGTGCTAATTATTTAATAAAAACTTATGCCTTTCTTCGACAAGAGCAGTTTTTAATTCGCTAATCTTACTAATCTGCCTTTGCCGTGTAGCCGATTCCAAAATTGACCACAAATTTTCAATGGTATTTAAGGCGAGAGATTGTGGAAGTTGATTCATGAGGTGTGGACATTCCATGTTACACATGCCAGCACAATCCCGGCACAAGCCTGGATATGTGTTAAGGGTATTTGTGTTGGTTATTGCGAAATCGACCACGTACACCTAAATTAGGGGCGATTCGCAACAAATTGTGTTTCTTAAGGTTCGTTTCTCCGCTATTAAGCACAACTCGTTCTGTAGCGAGTTATTTAACCACTGCCGCGAGTATTCAATAATTGCCGCTAGATGAGTCTAACTCTTTTTTGCGCGCCTAGTCTAGAGCATACATACAAGTGAAGCTAATATAAGCGTCTTAATATTACCGGTGAGAGGCAAATGACGTTAAAAAATTTTTAAATTCTGACTGTTCTCACATTTTTTATACTCAGCCGAGCAGAGCTCACAGAGTATATTATTAATTTTGTTCGCATAACGGTACCCCGTAACGGCATAAACTAATCAAGATAGATATAGACTTCTATATATCAAAATCATCTGGGCGAAAAAAGAAATTCATTTAGCCATGTCCGTCCGTCCGTCAGTCCGTCTGTCCGTGAACACGATAACTTGAGTAAATTTTGAGGTATCTTAATGAAATTTGGTATGTAAATTCCTGGGCACTCATCTCAGATCGCTATTTAAAATGAACGATATCGGACCACGCCCATTTTTTCGATATCGAAAATTTCGAAAAACCGAAAAAGTGCGATAATTCTTTACCAAAGACGGATAAAGCGATGAAACTTGGTAGGTGGGTTGACCTTATCACTTCTTTATGGTGATTCTGAAGCTGATATATGCATGATCTGAGAAGGATGACCTGTCAAGGACCCTCCATTCATACCCCGATATATCCTGCTCAGAACTCAATGTGATATCCAGCACATTGCTTGACGTGCTGGCCACCTTTCAATGCTCTTATCGCACCAAGACAGATTTTAATTAATATGAAATATAAATCTTTATTCTTCAAGTTCTCGAATTCAATTAATTATAGATGTTTACAGAAGATGATACAATCCTTTTTTAAAAATGAATTATGGATACATACATTTTTAGAGAGAGTCAAATGAGAGAGATAAACACAGAAATAAAGTGAACAAAGAAGAATAGAAAATAAAGTAGTTAGCAATAGTCATGGCAGCTATCTAGTGATGACAACTCGGCTTCTCCTGACAGAATCTCAACATGAGTTCATTCGGTGTCGCCACCTTCTTCAGAATCACCGGCACACCACGGTTTCATTTTGTCTGAAGAGGCAACAGTACTATAACGCCACTGAGTACATTGTCTTCCGTCCACATCTTCGACCACATATCTGTCATATCTCAAAACTTTCTTCACGCAGTATGGTCCCTTGAAGTTTGGCTGAAGTTTCCTTGACTGCTTGGTGATGGTGCTTCAAGTAGGACCAGGTCTCCTTCCTTATAAGGAATGAGTTTACTATGCTTCGCGTCGAATCTAATCTTCCATGCCTGTCGGGCTGCTTCGATGTTTTAATAGCTTCACTTCGTCTACCAGCCATGCGCAATTCTTCACTATCATTGTGCAAAGCGGCCAATAGCTTATTCTCACTTAAATCTCGAAGAGGAAAACTTTCGGAGCTAACTTTGTTGTCGCATTTATTTTTGTGTTCAAATTCCAATGGAGCGTTCGAATATGCGTATGCCAGTCACGGAGATCTTCCGATGACGGCATTAGAAATGATAAAACAGCTTGATTGATACGCTGCGCCAACCCATTTGAACGGGGAGTCCGTACAGCCACCTTGATATGTTGTATACAATGAGATTCACAGATCGACGTAAATGCAGTTCCCCGGCCTGTGACGATCCGATTTGGTAACCCGAAATACAGAGTTAATTGATTTAAGGCATCAACTACAGGCTTAGTTTTAGTTGATCTTGTTAGTATAATGACGGAATATCTCGTGAGGGCATCAACGACCACGAGAACGTACTCATGCCCATGTCGACTCTTGATGAAAGCACCGAGATGATCCATGTGCAGGGTATGGAACGGCAGTGGAGGAATCTCCATCCCATACAACTCGCATTGCTTTCTTGATGGTTCTTTGTGGAAGTACCACTCAATGCACGAACTTATGAAACCCTTAACGAAATTCCGGAACCGTGGGAACCAGAAATGTGGTAACGCTCTTTTCACCGTACCGTCCACCTCTGGGTGACCTATATCGTCATGACACCACTTTACAATACGCCAACGCATGCCTTCAACCAAGATCTTGACTATTTGGTAAAGCTTACCATCTTTCCCCTGCATCGTTGACACCCAGTCGGCTATTGACAATGACAAAACCTTGCCTCTAATGTCGTTTATCTTCTGTGTATCTTGGACTGGTGCCCGACTCATAGCGTCGACATGACCCATAGATCATGGTCATATTCCTGAAGCTTTAACAACCACCGTGTAATTCTCGGTGCCATCGGTTTGCCCATTTTCGCAGTCGTCATTGAGTGACAGTCAGTGACAATGATGAATGACTTACCCAGAAGGAACATTTTAAATCGCTCACATGCCTCAACTACAGCTAAAACCTCCATTTCATACGCATGATAATTCTTTTCCTGCGTACTGCGTGCACGACTAAAATAAGCAATTGGCTTTAACCCGTTATGATCCCCTTCTTGTAGAAGTATAGCTGCTAGGCCAACACTCGGTGCGTCAGTGTGTAATTCATGTCTTTTGTTGACGTCATAAATGGCGAGCACTGGTTCCAACATAATAGCTTTTATAAGGTTACTAAAAGCCAGTTCACACTCGGGTATCCACGAAAATTCTGCGCCCTTCTTCGTAAGCTGTGTAAGGGGTTTAGCGATCAATGCGTAACCAGGCACAAATTTCCGAAAAATCCGGTTAAGCCTAAGAAACGTCTTGAGCTCACAATCGCTGTAAAAGCCCAATGAGAAAGAGAGGGCGATAAGCCCCACGTACACCCCAGCATTCTCTTACATGCATAAAGTGCCGTTGAAGCCTTCTTCACCCTCTCCTCCACGTTGCGCTTCCATGACAGCTTACTGTCTAGGATGATTCCTAGATACTTTGTGCAAGGTTTCTCCTGTAGGGTCACCCCTCCTAACTTAGGCCTGATCCAATTTGGGACTTTGTACCTCTTTGTAAATAAGACCATATCCGTCTTATCCGCGTTGACTTTCAAACCGACATTTGATGCTTAGCATTACGGGAGCCCTGAAAACAACCCCTACAGCTGCACTGTATGCCATTCTGCACATTCCACCTGTAGACCTGGTAGCAAAGAACATAGCGTTAACAACTGCAGCCAGGCTCGGTGCCTCGGCGCAGCTTGAGCGCCGACCATACGGCCATAGTATTATAGCGTCATCAATCACAAGACGAACCTGATTCCCTATCTGCACTTCGAGGGCGATCTTAAGGCCACAATAGAGGTGGACGGTTGGCGCAAGGGTGCTCAAATGGCGGAGAGGCGATACATGTGTCCACAGATGGCTCCAAAGTAGTGGAAGTAGGGTCTGCGGTATACTGTGCTGATCCGCAAATAATCAGATCCTACAGGCTGCCGGATTACTGTAGCGTTTTCCAAGCGGACATAGTAGCCGTAACCAAAGCAGTAGAAACCCTGGAGGAAAATAGCCCAAGCTGCAATCGTGTTAACTTTTATATTGACAGTCAAGCAGCAATTAAGGCAATAATCTCGCATAGCACAGCATCTAAATGCGTGTTAGAGTGTAAGCAGTCCCTGGAGAGAATCGGGACAGGGAGAAGCATACATCTATATTGGGTCCCAGGGCATATGGGAATATATGGGAATGAAAAAGCGGATGATCTAGCCAAAAAGGGCGCATCCCTTGAAGTTTGCTCCGTAGACGTCCCAATTAGAATAGGCGAAATTAAGCGAAGGCGAGAGGTGCACATGATCGACCAAGCAGGAAAGGCGTGGGTTCAAGCGCGAGGATGTAAAGTGTCGAAGATTATGTGCAGGTCTTACAACCTTAGACTAATTGCTTCTATCATTAAAAAGAGAGGACTGTAGACTCATGACGGGTATTCTGACTGGACACTGCCTTCTGGCGTCATATGCCTTTAAATTAGGCTTGGTCAGTGATAGCATATGTAGGAAGTGCGGGCTGGAGGAGGAAACGATCAAGCACGTTCTGTGCTCTTGCCCTGCGCTTTCCAGGCTAAGACTCCAGCTATTAGGAGTGATACAGCTGTGAGATCTAGAAGCAGCAAGTGGCTTATATCCTAGGAAGCTCCTAGTATTTGCCAAGAGGACGGAGTTATTTTATAACATAGGTCCTGGTTTTTGATAGGGGTTTTTTAGTTTGGTCGTTAAAACAAACTACGGACTTATTCTATGTGAGGTCCTCATGGACCGGCCAGTTCAACCTAACATAACCTAAGAAACGTCTTATTTCCAACTGACTACTCGGCTTTGGATACTTTTTTATTGCCAATGACTTCCGACTCCCCAGCTTAATCCCATCTGCATTGACCTCATGACCCAAAAACGTTACCCCTTTTGTCATGAAGTCACACTTTGAAAGTCTCAACGTTAATCCCTCACCTCGAATAATCTTCAAAAACTCCTCCAAATAATACAAATTCTCTTCTTCAGTATGCGTTGCTATTATTACCTCGTCTACATAGCTCACCACGCTCTTGCCTAACGGAGCAACAAGTTGGCTCATCATCCTCTGGAGAGTACATGGCACGTAACCCGAACGGCACCCTATTAAATTCAAAGTGATCATTATGGGTGACAAATGCCGTGAATGGTTTGGCTTTCTCTTCTAAGTCTATTTGATAGTACCCTGACATAAGGTCCAGGGTTGTGAAAAACTTCTTTCTCGAGAGTGTAGCCAGCACCCCATCCACAGTGGGCATCAACCACGGTTGCTTCTCTGTGACCGCATTTAACTCACGGTAGTCTACACACAACCGCCCTTCTCCATTTTGCTAGCGCACCAAAACGATTGGCGATGCGTAAAGTGAGTTAGACCTACGAATTATACCTAATTCCAATAATTCCCTAACCGTTGCCTCTACAATATTTTGCTTCGGGATAGGGATGTTATACGGCTTCTTGAAAATTGGCTTTGTCGAGGTAACCTTTATTTCCATTTTAAAGCACTCAGACTTGCCCAACTCCGGAAGCCTTTCCCCAAAACAAGCCGCATATGCGTTTACCAATTTGACAAGATTGTCCTCCATACCTGCCTGTAACTTATCGCCGATGTCTAAAACATCCTTCCCGATCATCATAATACTGCAACAACCACCCTCTATAATCACTTTGCCCTTTGACAATACATCGATTCCCACAATGGCATCATACGCCACTAGTGAATCATTCACAACTAGCATTTCAACCAAACTCGTGACATCATCCATTTGAATTTGTATTATTAAGTTCTCACAACACGAAGTTTCGCCCCTGCAAACCCGATCAATTTTTCTTTACATTCACCAAAATCCACCCGCACTTTTTTGCAATAGATCGTTTTAATAATGATTTGCAACTCCCCGAATCAATAAGTGCCTTGCATTTTACTTCGTTATTTCCTACTAAGACGATGTCTTTGCACAACTTCTTGCATAACCTACCTGACGTCACCTTATTTACCGGCGCACTTGATTCATCACCCTCATATTCTTCCATTACCTGATTAATGCGCTCACTTTGTTTACCATCACGCTTATTTTGCGGCTTACTGCAATTTCTCGAAATATGCCCTCTTTCTCTGCAATTAAAGCAAATGGGACCGGCTGCCCTTTTGTTAATTTCTTCTGAATTCAATTAATTATAGACGTTTACAGAATATAATACAATCCTTTTTTAAAAATTAATTATGTATACATACATTTTTAGAGAGAGTCAAATGAGAAAGATAAACACAGAAATAAAGTGAACAAAGAAGAATAGAAAATAAAGTAGTTAGCAATAGTGATGGCAGCTATCTAGTGATGACACTCTGTACTATATAACAGAAAAGGGACTCACCTATATCATTAATATCGTCCCCTCGCCATACGCTGTGATGCGCCTTCGTATCCTCGCCTATGATAAGCCGTCCTCTGCACCCTTCTTGATCCACCAGCCTTTCGAACTTCTCTGGTGGGGCGTCTACGTTATGGCTCATGTAGCTGGATGCCAAGATAGGGAACGGTTCTTTCTTCCCCTCTATTACGTCTACCGCTACGCCTTCGGTGCAGAATTTAGATAAAATAAAAGAGCATAGGTGTTTCCTTACCATGACTGCAGCTTCCCTGCGTCCTTGCGTAATAAACGCTGAATCCGCGAGCGTTGAGTCCAGAGACCTTTCCTCTAGATGAGAGCCAAGGCTCTTGTATCAGCGCCACATCAAATGAACCCTCCTCAAGAGTCAGGAGGAGATCGCTCGATGTCATTTTACTGTGCTGAAGGTTTGTCTGTAAGACTCGCAGCGCTATTGCGGTGTTGGTCTCTATCCAAATTGTCCGCCACTGCGCTCATGCGAGCGACTCTTTCCGCTGTTCTCAGAGTCTGGGGGTCCGTTTCCCTCACTCTGCTCGAAGCGTCCTTGTTAGACTCGCAGCATCAATGAGCTGTTTGTTCACTTCCAACACCTCTGGCTATACGCCTTTACCCTTGTCTTTTCTGCTACTTCTAGGTCCTCGAGGTCCTTTCCTACCTCTCCTGCTTTTAGCACATTGTGATTTTTCGTGAGGTTCTCAGCTTGTTCACCTCTGCCACTGCGCCTTTGTCCCCGTCATTTTCCGCTACTTTCAGGTTCTTGAGGTCTTTTTCCACATCCCCTGCTTTTAGCATATTGGAGTTATTGTCCTGAGGGCTCCTCTTTTTAAGGCGCACAAAAATACCACCTGTACCCCAGGACATTCTCCCAAGCTGCGAGTGCAACAGATCCTCCGATTCCTTATTAATTTGGACAATGTAGTGCTGGCCCCTCCACGGGTGGGGATACATGACCCTCCAGCATGTTAAGCGTGTCCTCCGCTTTTACACTCGGGGTATCCATACCTTGATCTGTGGTATCGTGGGATCAGGGCTCTATCAACCATCTTCAACCTTGCGCCCTCTTGTTTTCGAAGGTCTGGAACAACTCTCTGCAGTCGCGTTATTGGTGCAGATCATCAGTTTAACCCCATTGTGTCATCCAGTTGTTTCGAAGGCTGGTAGCAGTCTGGTTGGTTCATCATGCATCATTTTGACCATGATACTAATCAGCTCTCCTTCTACATTTTAACGACAGCCTGTCTTCATACTGGCTTGAATGAATGGCAGCGTGCATATGTGTATATGTGTATTGTATCCAAGTCCGTGCCTCAGCCGCAATGCTGCCACCTTGCTAGCAACATCGCGCAATGACGACATTGTATTTTACAGATATGTTGCAGCTGAAGTATAAAGTCGCTTGGGCATCACTTAGTGTAATAGCAGAAACTATGTTGCCAAAGGCGTAGCAACATTGCGGTCGAGACACGAACTAAATGTATCTGTGTAAGTGTTGGTTTGCGTAAGCATTTAAGTGTGTGAATGTATGAGTGTGTGGATAGGTAAATGAAAATATGGGAAAGCCGAAAGATAGTTTTGTACGTATATGTAAAAAAAATTTCCCTAAATAACGTTCTCTGCCACGGCGGTAGCTATAAAAGGGCACAATGTTAGGCAACGGATAAAGTTTTATTCTATCAGTGCCCAGTGCAAGTCCCGAAAGTGCAGTAAAGTGAAGTGCTCTTCAGCTATCAATTCGTTTTATTTGAATATTTTTTTTAAATATAAAAATTTGGCTAAATTTGAACGCATTTCCTTATAATTTTTTTTTAAATCCCCGCTGAAATATTTTAGAAACGCTCTTAATTATTTTCTGTATTCTTAATTTCGTTAATTTTAAATAGCGATCTGAGATGAGTGCCAAGGAATCTACATACCAAATTTCATTAAGATACCAGAAAACTTACTCAAGTTATCGTGTTTACGGACAGACGGACGGACGGAGGGACAAGGCGTAATGAATTTCTCTTTCACCCTGATAATTTTGATATATGGAAGTATAAATTTATCTCGATTAGTTTATACCACTACGGAATACGGAAGAAAATTAATATACTCAGTGAGCTCTGCTCATCTGAGTATAATTATAGCTGCGTTGGTTTCGTAGATGGTTTATAAGTGGTTTTTAATTCCATATCACATACGTTTGGGAAATATCGACCAAATTGTAGACCAAGGGTGACGTTTTTTGGAACGATTTTCCTTCATTCTTTGTCAAATAAGGGAAAATCACCATGTAGGAAAATGAACCCAGGGTAACCCTGGAATGTCTTTGTATGACATGGGTATCAAATGAAAGTTATTAAAGAGTATTTTAAAAGGGAGTGGGCCTTAGTTCTATAGGTGGACGCCTCTTCGAGATATTGCCATAAAGGTGGGCCAGGGGTGACTCTATAATGTGTTTGTACAATATGGGCATCAAATTAAAGGTACTAAAGAGGGGTTTAAAAGAGAGTGGCCCTTAGTGGTATATGTAAAGGCGTTTTCGAGATATCGATCAAAATGGCCAAGGGTGACCCAGAACATCATCTGTCGGGTACCGCTAACTTAATACCACGAACAGTATGCCTGCCATGATTCCAAGGGCTTTTGATTTCGCCCTGCAGAACTTTTCCATTTTTATACTCAGCTGAGCAGCGCTCACAGAGTATATTAATTTTGTTCGCATAACGGTAAACCGTAACGGCATAAACTAATCGAGATAGATATAGACTTCTATATATCAAAATGATCTGGGCGAAAAAAGAAATTCATTTAGCCATGTCCGTAAACACGATACTTACTTACTTACTTAATTGGCGCTTAACCGTCTAAACGGTTATGGCCGAAACACGATAACTTGCGTAAATTTTGAGGTATCTGGATGAAATTTGGTATGTAGGTTCCTGGGCACTTATCTCAGATCGCTATTTAAAATGAACGAAATCGGACCATAACCGCGCCCACTTTTTCGATATCGAAAATTTCGAAAAACCGAAAAAGTGCGATAATTCACTACCAAAGACGGCTAAAGCGATGCAACTTGGTAGGTGGGTTGTACTTATGACATAGAATAGAAAATTAGTAAAATTTTGGACAATGGGCGTGGCACCGCCCACTTTTAAAAGAAGGTAATTTCAAAGTTTTGCAAGCTGTAATTTGGCAGGAACGTTACACCTATTACTATATGTGTGCTAAATGAAAATTAGCAAAATCGAAATACGAACAGGCCCACTTTTTAAAAAAAATTTTTTAAAAGTCAAATTTTAACAAAAAATTTAATATCTTTACAGTATATAAATAAATTATGTCAAAACTCAACTCCAGTAATGATATGGTGCAACAAAATACAAAAATAAAAGAAAATTTCAAAATGGGCGTGGCTCCGTAATTTGTCTAGAATACTTTTAATGCTATAAGTCGAAAAAAAATTTCCCAATCCTTGTGAAATTTGGTAGGGGCATAGATTCTATGACGGTAACTGTTTTCTGTGACAATGGGCGAAATCGGTTGAAGCCACGCCGACTTTTTATACACAGTCGAACGTCTGTCCTTCCGCTCGGCCTTTAACACGATAACTTGAGCAAAAATCGATATATCTTTACCATACTTAGTTCACGTACTTTTCTGAACTCACCTTATCTTGGCATAAAAAACGGCCGAAATCCGACTATGACCACGCCCACTTTTTCGATATCGAAAATTACGAAGAATTAAAAAATGCCATAATTCTATATCAAATATGAAAAGTCCAGCCGGAAAACTAAACAATGTTTTAAAAAAAGAAATTGCTTGAACTATTAAAGAAAAATTAATTTTTTCAAAATTTTCCTTACTTGCGATGGTGAGTTATCGGTACACAAATTTCGTGTTCAATAGGTGATCAGTTTTTTTATTTACAAGAGCATTTTCTCTTTGCTGTTTAAATTTCTAAGAGTAACTCTGCAATTCAACTCTAATAGCTCGAATTTGGCAATAACAACAAATAGGCGTAAAATCAATGTAAAAGAGCTGTGACGCTTCAATTAACGGTAAATTTTGGATTTATTTTTAAAGAATATTCTATAATAACGTCACGCCATACAGAGGCTACTTAGTCTTATTATATCTGCGCTGGCAATTGCAGTTGCAAATAGTTTTGTGTTTTAATAAAAGTTGATTACAAATTAAATTAAAAATCGCGCCATTTAAGCAAGTAATTACTTTCATATTGAGCTTCAAAGTTTCGTAACGTCACGCCATATAGTAAGTAATTTTCTCGATAGGTGATGCTTTATTCTGAATTCCTATTCAATCATGTCTTATGCAGATGGATTCTTCGAGTAACGGTAAAAAGTACTCAAAGTGCTATAGAGTAAAACTAAAAACTGACCCACTAAGGCAGGAGAGAAGCCGTTTGAAAGCAAAAGAGAGGACATCAAAGTATAGAATAAGTTTGGACTCCAGCAAGCATAAAAATGATGCAATAAGAAAACAAAATTGTAAAAGACAACAATCATTTCGCTTGAGAAAGAAAAATGAATGTGCTATATAAGATAACCCAGAAGCATATCAGCCCTATAAATGCAAGCAAACAATAGGAAAGGCATTAAAAAAACCAAAACTGTTTTGCCGCCGACCCAAAGAAAAGAAGCTATATTGTTGACTTGTTATATAAAAAATATGGTACATTATCATTGAAGGACGAATCTAAATCTGCAATACAAGAAAAAAACAGTTTGTCGTAGCCTTTTACTCAAGAGATGATATTAGTGTCCAGGCCGCTGGTAGAAAGGAGACATTGATTGTCCATGGGGAAATAGTGGCCAAGCGTTTTATGTTGCTTTCTGTTGCTGAGTCGTATGAACTCTACAAATTGGAGAAAAATATTAACTTCGTTAGCAAGTCTGCATTTTACGAATTGCGACCAAAACACGTGCAACTATCATGTAAGATACCACATAATATGTGTGTTTGTAAGCATCATGCCAACTTTGCATTTATTTTGCAAAGCAGTGCGGATGTTATAAAATCTTTTTCGTCCAACTTTGAAAATTTTCTCAAATCAGCTTGTTGCAACATTGAAAACGAAAAATGTATGATGAATAAATGCAAAAATGCATTCAGGATGTAAGAAATGAATTAGTGCCCCTAAAATATTGGCCATTGATGGATGAAGCTGTTAAATGGAAACATTGGCGCAAAGTTGAAGACCGCATTGCTTTGACATACACCGAAGGTTCTTTATCTGATCTTTTGTACGCACTAGATGCACAGTTACCTTTGTTTAAACGCCACTTTTTTATTAAACGTTCCCAACAAAACTATTTCGAAAGAAATAAAAATAATATTAGCCCAGAAGATCTAATTCTACAAATTGACTTTGCAGAGAATTATAGGTGAACTTTTCAAAATGAGGTGCAAAGCGCACATTTTAGCTACCGTCAAGTTACCATTTTCACTTGTGTTGCTGGGCTGGTTGGCGAAATAAAATCGTTTGCTATAATCAGTGACACTCACTCACAATAAATTCGATGTGTGCTGGTTTTTAACAAAACTTGTAGACATAATCAAAAAAGAACATGGGCAATTTCAAAATATTTATATTTTTTCGGATGGCAGGAGCTCTCAGTTTAAAAATAAGTTTATTGCGCGAAGCCTTCCAGATTTTGTTTTTGAATTTGGTTGCAAAGTTGTAGAGTGGAACTATTTTGCAATTTCTCATGGATAAGGTGCGGTCGATGGGGTAGGAGCAACGATAAAACGAAAAGTTTTGGATACTGCAGCAAATAGAAGAGTCTTCTGTTTTGCTAATAGAAAAGTGGAATGAGTTGCGGAAAATTTCTGGAATACATAAAATTCATCATTTATCAAGCTGCGAAGACAGGCAAATAAAAGCAGCCGAGACTGCGTTTTCACATAAAAGTGTTGTATAATAATAAAATAAACTTTTAAAACGTTATTATTACTTATTTAAAATATTTTTAAATAAAAAAACACATATTTTTAAATAAAATTCATGTTTTATTTTTAAATGTCAAATGTTATGTGCATATTTATTTGGATTATTTTTTCAAAACAACAAAATCACAGCACTAACCTCAACTGAATATCTCCATTTCATACATTCATTCAATTTGGAATTTCTACAAAAAATTTTAAAATTGGTATATCAACAAAGAAAATTTTGATGGATTTAATTTCAGTAACATAACGCCAGGTAACGTCACGCCAGATACTTTGTACGGTAAAAAAAAATCGAAAAGATTTTTTTAATATAAGAAATTGGAATATTAACCTTAAATATTTAAACATCATGACAAGAAATTTCACGCGAATAGTTCCACCCAATTCGAAGAATTATGCCTTTTGACAATTCAAGCCAAAGAGGACTTCCGTTTTTTGTAACGTCACGCCAGCCCATTTATTACCTTATATAATTTAGTATTTTTAATAAATTTCCGTAACTTTTTTACTAAGATAAAGTTCACTTTATTACAATGCAACTATTTAAACAAAATTTTCCGAAATGTTAAGTAAAGCATTTTTTTGCACATTTAGTCACACAAATGTCACGTCACGCCAGTTTGGAAATACCCATATGAAAAAAGTTGCGGTGTTGGTCTCTATCCAAATTGTCCGCCACTGCGCTCATGCAAGCGACTCTTTCCGCTGTTCTCAGAGTCTGGGGGTCCGTTTCCCTCACTCTGCTCGAAGCGTCCTTGTTAGACTCGCAGCATCATTGAGCTGTTTGTTCACTTCCAACACCTCTGCCTATACGCCTTTACCCTTGTCTTTTCTGCTACTTCTAGGTCCTCGAGGTCCTTTCCTACCTCTCCTGCTTTTAGCACATTGTGATTTTTCGTGAGGTTCTCAGCTTGTTCACCTCTGCCACTGCGCCTTTGTCCCCGTCATTTTCCGCTACTTTCAGGTTCTTGAGGTCTTTTTCCACATCCCCTGCTTTTAGCATATTGGAGTTATTGTCCTGAGGGCTCCTCTTTTTAAGGCGCACAAAAATACCACCTGTACCCCAGGACATTCTCCCAAGCTGCGAGTGCAACAGATCCTCCGATTCCTTATTAATTTGGACAATGTAGTGCTGGCCCCCTCCACGGGTGGGGATACATGACCCTCCAGCATGTTAAGCGTGTCCTCCGCTTTTACACTCGGGGTATCCATACCTTGATCTGTGGTATCATGGGATCAGGGCTCTATCAACCATCTTCAACCTTGCGCCCTCTTGTTTTCGAAGGTCTGGAACAACTCTCTGCAGTCGCGTTATTGGTGCAGATCATCAGTTTAACCCCATTGTGTCATCCAGTTGTTTCGAAGGCTGGTAGCAGTCTGGTTGGTTCATCATGCATCATTTTGACCATGATACTAATCAGCTCTCCTTCTACATTTTAACGACAGCCTGTCTTCATACTGGCTTGAATGAATGGCAGCGTGCATATGTGTATATGTGTATTGTATCCAAGTCCGTGCCTCAGCCGCAATGCTGCCACCTTGCTAGCAACATCGCGCAATGACGACATTGTATTTTACAGATATGTTGCAGCTGAAGTATAAAGTCGCTTGGGCATCACTTAGTGTAATAGCAGAAACTATGTTGCCAAAGGCGTAGCAACATTGCGGTCGAGACACGAACTAAATGTATCTGTGTAAGTGTTGGTTTGCGTAAGCATTTAAGTGTGTGAATGTATGAGTGTGTGGATAGGTAAATGAAAATATGGGAAAGCCGAAAGATAGTTTTGTACGTATATGTAAAAAAAATTTCCCTAAATAACGTTCTCTGCCACGGCGGTAGCTATAAAAGGGCACAATGTTAGGCAACGGATAAAGTTTTATTCTATCAGTGCCCAGTGCAAGTCCCGAAAGTGCAGTAAAGTGAAGTGCTCTTCAGCTATCAATTCGTTTTATTTGAATATTTTTTTTAAATATAAAAATTTGGCTAAATTTGAACGCATTTCCTTATAATTTTTTTTTAAATCCCCGCTGAAATATTTTAGAAACGCTCTTAATTATTTTCTGTATTCTTAATTTCGTTAATTTTAAATAGCGATCTGAGATGAGTGCCAAGGAATCTACATACCAAATTTCATTAAGATACCAGAAAACTTACTCAAGTTATCGTGTTTACGGACAGACGGACGGACGGAGGGACAAGGCGTAATGAATTTCTCTTTCACCCTGATAATTTTGATATATGGAAGTATAAATTTATCTCGATTAGTTTATACCACTACGGAATACGGAAGAAAATTAATATACTCAGTGAGCTCTGCTCATCTGAGTATAATTATAGCTGCGTTGGTTTCGTAGATGGTTTATAAGTGGTTTTTAATTCCATATCACATACGTTTGGGAAATATCGACCAAATTGTAGACCAAGGGTGACGTTTTTTGGAACGATTTTCCTTCATTCTTTGTCAAATAAGGGAAAATCACCATGTAGGAAAATGAACCCAGGGTAACCCTGGAATGTCTTTGTATGACATGGGTATCAAATGAAAGTTATTAAAGAGTATTTTAAAAGGGAGTGGGCCTTAGTTCTATAGGTGGACGCCTCTTCGAGATATTGCCATAAAGGTGGGCCAGGGGTGACTCTATAATGTGTTTGTACAATATGGGTATCAAATTAAAGGTACTAAAGAGGGGTTTAAAAGAGAGTGGCCCTTAGTGGTATATGTAAAGGCGTTTTCGAGATATCGATCAAAATGGCCAAGGGTGACCCAGAACATCATCTGTCGGGTACCTCTAACTTAATACCACGAACAGTATGCCTGCCATGATTCCAAGGGCTTTTGATTTCGCCCTGCAGAACTTTTCCATTTTTATACTCAGCTGAGCAGCGCTCACAGAGTATATTAATTTTGTTCGCATAACGGTAAACCGTAACGGCATAAACTAATCGAGATAGATATAGACTTCTATATATCAAAATGATCTGGGCGAAAAAAGAAATTCATTTAGCCATGTCCGTAAACACGATACTTACTTACTTACTTAATTGGCGCTTAACCGTCTAAACGGTTATGGCCGAAACACGATAACTTGCGTAAATTTTGAGGTATCTGGATGAAATTTGGTATGTAGGTTCCTGGGCACTTATCTCAGATCGCTATTTAAAATGAACGAAATCGGACCATAACCGCGCCCACTTTTTCGATATCGAAAATTTCGAAAAACCGAAAAAGTGCGATAATTCACTACCAAAGACGGCTAAAGCGATGCAACTTGGTAGGTGGGTTGTACTTATGACATAGAATAGAAAATTAGTAAAATTTTGGACAATGGGCGTGGCACCGCCCACTTTTAAAAGAAGGTAATTTCAAAGTTTTGCAAGCTGTAATTTGGCAGGAACGTTACACCTATTACTATATGTGTGCTAAATGAAAATTAGCAAAATCGAAATACGAACAGGCCCACTTTTTAAAAAAAATTTTTTAAAAGTCAAATTTTAACAAAAAATTTAATATCTTTACAGTATATAAATAAATTATGTCAAAACTCAACTCCAGTAATGATATGGTGCAACAAAATACAAAAATAAAAGAAAATTTCAAAATGGGCGTGGCTCCGTAATTTATCATTTAATTTGTCTAGAATAATTTTAATGCTATAAGTCGAAAAAAAATTTCCCAATCCTTGTGAAATTTGGTAGGGGCATAGATTCTATGACGGTAACTGTTTTCTGTGACAATGGGCGAAATCGGTTGAAGCCACGCCGACTTTTTATACACAGTCGAACGTCTGTCCTTCCGCTCAGCCTTTAACACGATAACTTGAGCAAAAATCGATATATCTTTACCATACTTAGTTCACGTACTTTTCTGAACTCACCTTATCTTGGCATAAAAAATGGCCGAAATCCGACTATGACCACGCCCACTTTTTCGATATCGAAAATTACGAAGAATTAAAAAATGCCATAATTCTATATCAAATATGAAAAGTCCAGCCGGAAAACTAAACAATGTTTTAAAAAAAGAAATTGCTTGAACTATTAAAGAAAAATTAATTTTTTCAAAATTTTCCTTACTTGCGATGGTGAGTTATCGGTACACAAATTTCGTGTTCAATAGGTGATCAGTTTTTTTATTTACAAGAGCATTTTCTCTTTGCTGTTTAAATTTCTAAGAGTAACTCTGCAATTCAACTCTAATAGCTCGAATTTGGCAATAACAACAAATAGGCGTAAAATCAATGTAAAAGAGCTGTGACGCTTCAATTAACGGTAAATTTTGGATTTATTTTTAAAGAATATTCTATAATAACGTCACGCCATACAGAGGCTACTTAGTCTTATTATATCTGCGCTGGCAATTGCAGTTGCAAATAGTTTTGTGTTTTAATAAAAGTTGATTACAAATTAAATTAAAAATCGCGCCATTTAAGCAAGTAATTACTTTCATATTGAGCTTCAAAGTTTCGTAACGTCACGCCATATAGTAAGTAATTTTCTCGATAGGTGATGCTTTATTCTGAATTCCTATTCAATCATGTCTTATGCAGATGGATTCTTCGAGTAACGGTAAAAAGTACTCAAAGTGCTATAGGGTAAAACTAAAAACTGACCCACTAAGGCAGGAGAGAAGCCGTTTGAAAGCAAAAGAGAGGACATCAAAGTATAGAATAAGTTTGGACTCCAGCAAGCATAAAAATGATGCAATAAGAAAACAAAATTGTAAAAGACAACAATCATTTCGCTTGAGAAAGAAAAATGAATGTGCTATATAAGATAACCCAGAAGCATATCAGCCCTATAAATGCAAGCAAACAATAGGAAAGGCATTAAAAAAGCCAAAACTGTTTTGCCGCCGACCCAAAGAAAAGAAGCTATATTGTTGACTTGTTATATAAAAAATATGGTACATTATCATTGAAGGACGAATCTAAATCTGCAATACAAGAAAAAAACAGTTTGTCGTAGCCTTTTACTCAAGAGATGATATTAGTGTCCAGGCCGCTGGTAGAAAGGAGACATTGATTTTCCATGGGGAAATAGTGGCCAAGCGTTTTATGTTGCTTTCTGTTGCTGAGTCGTATGAACTCTACAAATTGGAGAAAAATATTAACTTCGTTAGCAAGTCTGCATTTTACGAATTGCGACCAAAACACGTGCAACTATCATGTAAGATACCACATAATATGTGTGTTTGTAAGCATCATGCCAACTTTGCATTTATTTTGCAAAGCAGTGCGGATGTTATAAAATCTTTTTCGTCCAACTTTGAAAATTTTCTCAAATCAGCTTGTTGCAACATTGAAAACGAAAAATGTATGATGAATAAATGCAAAAATGCGTTCAGGATGTAAGAAATGAATTAGTGCCCCTAAAATATTGGCCATTGATGGATGAAGCTGTTAAATGGAAACATTGGCGCAAAGTTGAAGACCGCATTGCTTTGACATACACCGAAGGTTCTTTATCTGATCTTTTGTACGCACTAGATGCACAGTTATCTTTGTTTAAACGCCACTTTTTTATTAAACGTTCCCAACAAAACTATTTCGAAAGCAATAAAAATAATATTAGCCCAGAAGATCTAATTCTACAAATTGACTTTGCAGAGAATTATAGGTGAACTTTTCAAAATGAGGTGCAAAGCGCACATTTTAGCTACCGTCAAGTTACCACTTTCACTTGTGTTGCTGGGCTGGTTGGCGAAATAAAATCGTTTGCTATAATCAGTGACACTCACTCACAATAAATTCGATGTGTGCTGGTTTTTAACAAAACTTGTAGACATAATCAAAAAAGAACATGGGCAATTTCAAAATATTTATATTTTTTCGGATGGCAGGAGCTCTCAGTTTAAAAATAAGTTTATTGCGCGAAGCCTTCCAGATTTTGTTTTTGAATTTGGTTGCAAAGTTGTAGAGTGGAACTATTTTGCAATTTCTCATGGATAAGGTGCGGTCGATGGGGTAGGAGCAACGATAAAACGAAAAGTTTTGGATACTGCAGCAAATAGAAGAGTTTTCTGTTTTGCTAATAGAAAAGTGGAATGAGTTGCGGAAAATTTCTGGAATACATAAAATTTATCATTTATCAAGCTGCGAAGACAGGCAAATAAAAGCAGCCGAGACTGCGTTTTCACATAAAAGTGTTGTATAATAATAAAATAAACTTTTAAAACGTTATTATTACTTATTTAAAATATTTTTAAATAAAAAAACACATATTTTTAAATAAAATTCATGTTTTATTTTTAAATGTCAAATGTTATGTGCATATTTATTTGGATTATTTTTTCAAAACAACAAAATCACAGCACTAACCTCAACTGAATATCTCCATTTCATACATTCATTCAATTTGGAATTTCTACAAAAAATTTTAAAATTGGTATATCAACAAAGAAAATTTTGATGGATTTAATTTCAGTAACATAACGCCAGGTAACGTCACGCCAGATACTTTGTACGGTAAAAAAAAATCGAAAAGATTTTTTTAATATAAGAAATTGGAATATTAACCTTAAATATTTAAACATCATGACAAGAAATTTCACGCGAATAGTTCCACCCAATTCGAAGAATTATGCCTTTTGACAATTCAAGCCAAAGAGGACTTCCGTTTTTTGTAACGTCACGCCAGCCCATTTATTACCTTATATAATTTAGTATTTTTAATAAATTTCCGTAACTTTTTTACTAAGATAAAGTTCACTTTATTACAATGCAACTATTTAAACAAAATTTTCCGAAATGTTAAGTAAAGCATTTTTTTTGCACATTTAGTCACACAAATGTCACGTCACGCCAGTTTGGAAATACCCATATGAAAAAAGGGATGAAACATGGTAATTGGATTGGTTTATTGACGCAAACCACAACAAAACTTTGTAAAATGGGTGTCTCACCTACCATATTAAGTAGAAGAAAATGAAAAAGTTCTGCAGGGCGAAATCAAAAGCCCACCTATAGAACTAAGGCCCACTGCCTTTTAAAATACTCATTAACACCTTTCATTTGATACCCATATCGTACGAACACATTCTAGAGTCACCCCTGGTCCACCTTTATTGCCAAATCTCGAAAAGGCGTCCACCTATAGACTAAGGCACACTCCCTTTTAAAATACTAATTAACACCTTTCATTTGATACCCATATCGTACAAACAAATTCTAGAGTCACCCCTGGTCCACCTTTATCGATATCTCGAAAAGGCGTCCACCTATAGAACTAAGGCCCACTCCCTTTTAAAATACTCATTAGCACCTTTCATTTGATACCCATATCGTACAAACACATTCTAGAGTCACCCCTGGCCCACCTTTATGGCGATATCTCGAAAAGGTGTCCACCTATAGAACTAAGGATCACTCCCTTCTAAAATACTCATTACCACCTTTCATTTGATACCCATATGGAACAAACGCGTTCCAGTCACACCTGGTCCACCTTTATGGCGATATCTCGAAAAGGCGTCACCCTAAAGAACTAAGGCCCACTCAATTTTAAAATACTCATTAACACCTTTCATTGGATACCCATATCGTACAAACGCATTATATAGTCACCCCTGGTCCACCTTTATGGCGATATCTCGAAAAGGCGTCCACCTATAGAACTAAGGCCCACTCCCTTTTAAAATACTTATTAACACCTTTGATTTGATACCCATATCGTACAAATACATTCGAGAGTCACTCCTGATCCACCTTTCTGGCGATATCTCGAAAAGGCGTCCACCTATAGAACTAAGGCCCACTCCGTTTTAAAATACTCATTAACACCTTTCATTTGATACCCATATCGAACAAACGCGTCCTAGAGTCACCCCTGGTTCACCTTTATGGCGATATCTCGAAAAAGCGTCCACCTATAGAACTAAGGATCACTCCATTTTAAAATACTCATTAACACCATTCGTATGAAACCCATATCGTACAAACAAATTCTAGAGTCAGCCCTGGTCCACCTTTATGGCGATATCCCTAAATGGCTTCCACCTATAGAACTATAGCCCACTCCCTTTTAAAATACTCTTTAATACCTTCCATTTGATAACAATGTCATACAAAAACTTTCCAAGGTTACCCTAGGTTCATTTTCCTACATGGTGATTTTCCCTTATTTTGTCTCCAAAGCTCTCAGCTGAGTATGTAATGTTCGGTTACACCCGAACTTAGCCTTCCTTACTTGTTTTCTTTTTAATATGGTAGGTGTCACACCCATATTACAAAGTTCTTTGTAAAGTTATAGTTTGCGTCAAAAAACCAATCCAATCACCATGTTTCATCCCTTTTTTCGTATTTGGTATAGAATTATGGCATTTTTTTCATTTTTCAAAATTTTCGATATCGAAAACGTGGGCGTGGTCATAGTCGGATTTCGCCCACTTTAAATACCAAGATAAAGTGAGTTCAGATAAGTACGTAAACTAAGTTTAGTAAAGATATATCGATTTTTCCCCAAGTTATCGTGTTAACGGCCGAGGGGAAGGACAGACGGTCGACTGTGTATACATACTGGGCGCGGCTTCAACCGATTTTGCCCATTTTCACAGTTATCGTCATAGAAGCTATGCCCTTACCAAATTTCACAAGGATTGGTAAATTTTTGTTTGACGTATGGCATTGAAAGTATTCTAGACAATTTAAATGAAAAAGGGCGAGCCACGCCCATTTTGAAATTTTATTTTATTTTTGTATTTTGTTGCACCGTATCATTACTGGAGTGGAATGTTGATATAATTTACTTATATACTGTTAAGATATTAAATTTTTTGTTAAAATTTGACTTTAAAAATTTTTTGTTTAAAGTCGAACACGCCCATCCAATCCGATTTTGCTAATTTTTATTCAGAACACATATAGTAATAGGAGTAACGCTCCTGCCAAGTTTCATCATGATATTTTTAACGACTGCCAATTTACACCATGCAAAACTTTTAAATTACCTTCTTTTAAAAGTGGGCGGTGCCACGCCCATTGTCCAAAATTTTACAAATTTTCTATTCTGCGTCATAAGGTCAACCCACCTACCAAGATTCATCGCTTTATACGTCTTTGGTAAAAATTATCGCACTTTTTCGGTTTTTCGAAATTTTCGATATCGAAAAAGTGGGCGTCGTTATAGTCCGATTTCGTTCATTTTAAATAGCGTGTAGTGTCAGTGTTACGTCGTGTTAATATAGCTGGCAACTCCCCAATTATAAGTAGACAATACACTATCATGCAACGCTGCATGTATGCCCTTGGTGAAGCAGTCGAATGACGGAGAGAATTCTGATTGGCTGAATCCTCCGTTATTCGACTCCATCACGCCATTGTACCGGTATGCACAAAAGCCATACCGACAAGGTGGCTGAATTGCATTGTGGCTAAAGGCGGCGAGTTTGGATTGAGCCGGCGCCCGATGAAAACGCACGAATTGTAAAACGGTAGAATAAAAATGAAAAATGTGTTAAAACTAAAATGTACTGAACCTAAATTAGCAGTGATAAAACTAAACAAAAGAAACTAAAGTGTTAAGAACTAAGAATGCATAAAAACTAAAAATGTAACGAATATGTAAATACTTTATAAATAAAAAAGAGTTTAAATACCACTAAGAATAACAATTTGTACTAAAAAGAAATTAAAGAGGTGAGTTCGTGTTGTGTGTGCCTGGAGCTGCGACCCAAAAACTTGGGCATAAAACGTCCACTTTACAAGCGATCTGGGATGAGTGCCCAGGAACTTACATACCAAATTTCATTAAGATGCCACAAAATTTACTCAAGTTATCCTGTTCACGGACAAACGGACGAAGGGAGGGACGGACATGTCTAAATGAATTTCTTTTTTCGCCCAAATGATTTTAATACATAGAAGTCTGTATCTATCTCGATTAGTTTATGCAGTTACGGGGTACCGTTATGAATATGCTCTGTGAGCTCTGCTCAGCTGAGTATAATAAAGTGCTAAAGTGAAGTGTAGTGCGCGGCTTTAACTCCGAACAAAAAAATTTTTTTTTTGTTAGTTTTTTGTAAGTTTACGCGCGCCCCCTTGCCAGTGTCAGCCGAGGACCAGGAAACCTGCCCAGAAAATCGAGAGTCGAAGTAAGTCAAAATTATCTGCTACTTGGCGTGCATACAGGCAATTTGCTCCCACCTAGCAAATTGCCCAAGCAAGCCAAATAGGAAAACTGCATTAATGCAGATGCATATATACGCAGATGTGTGTATATGCGTCTGCGGCCATGCAAACACAAAACCCCTAATGTACATATGTCTGAAATTAGTGAAATATTACATAATCAGCCCAATTCTAAACGAAAATTCCGTGCGAGTTTTTTCCCTTCTCCCATTCCTCGTATTATAAATAAAAATTCCTTGTGAGTTTTTTCACTTCTCCCTTTCCTCCTATTCTGAACAATGTTCGAAAAAGCGGAAACCGGTTATGGGAGAAAAGTAGGTATTATGAATGTGAGGGAGAGGGAGATTTCTCTGCCATTTCATAGGAGTTTTTCACTAGTTAAATTAAAGGGAATGCATCAAAATAGTTAAAGGAAATTGGTTATTTTAAGAAAGAACACTTATTTGTACAAATTTTTGCTAAAATATGTATTTACATTCTACCACAATATTCTCACTGTTAATACAACAACAACAATATTCTTTATTTTAAGTCGAAAAGTATATCATAAGCAACGGTAGAGCTCTTGGTATACATATTTGATGCAGCCATCCGAAATTGCGCAAGGATTTTTTAATAAGGCTTAAATAGATTTTGGCATATGACGAAGGACGAATTCAACTCAACTTGGCCGCCAGAAAATTGCTTTGCTGAATGAAAGCAGGCAACTCCGGCAGATTTGTGTTATGCGGCCGTCTTCTTCTTATGTTCCGCTGTTGATGTTGCTGTGGCACCAATTCATTACTCATTTCAGTGAATACCACATGAAATGCTATAAATACTGTGCATTGTTTATATTTTTTTTCTTAATTTCTAACAAATTTGCAACAATAATTAGCTTTTCAATTTTTTAAACAGAAGAAGAAATGTGCAACGAAATTTCAATTGACAAACAGCTGACTTCGAAAATTCGAAATTCCTATTCCCCAATTATTGTTCTCCCTAGGAGAACAGAATTGGAGGAATATTTCCGCGGGAATAAAAAAATCCGCGAGAACAAAATTCCGCGAGAATATTTAGAATTTGTCTGTATATCTCATTAATATTATTAACTTTAAATAATATATACATTAAGTAATCTTCACCAACTTTCATTCCAGCCCACCTCGCCAACGCAAGGACTCACTGGGCACAAATTCCGAAGGAAAACAACGCCCAACGTGTTGTACACTATTTGATTTCACCGACGACACACAACGTCCACAACAACACCACATATTTTTTATCGGCGGCGCAACGCCAACAACAATTACGACACATTTTCACTGCTGGCAACCGCAACTTCCACCTGCGGCACAGATAGCGGCAACAACGACACCTTTTTTTATTGGCGGCCACACATTTTTGTATCGGAAATATGTCACCAGAACAATACCATCTTCATCCACCGACCAGCCCACAGAATTAATTTTTACCAGCTCGTTCAGCCTCTAGAGACCAGCAACAAAATCACCAAGAATAATGCAAGGTTATTAAAATATACATACATATGAAAAGAAGCCTAAAAGCGGTATTGGCGGCGGTCACTTTCAACAACAAAACCAAACCGCAACGGCAGCAGCAGAAATAATCAAAATTAAATTAAAAAAAAAATTTGTTGCTCCCAACAAGTTGTACATTTTGTATTTTATCGCATACCTTTTTATATATGTATCTATTCATATGTATATTCTTTTTTGGATGTAGATTTTTGGTAGGAAAAAGGATGGGAAAAAACTAAGTTTGAGAGCTCATGGACAATGCTAGTAAATTCTAGAAAATGCGAACGAGGAAACCAAAGAGTATAAAAGGCGGCAGATGTAGAGGCGCTGGAATTCAGTTTGATTTGAGTTGTCAAGCAGTTTCGATTAAGACGATATCTAGCGAGCAATAGCAGAGTTTCATTGAGCTATCAATCAGTGTGGTTATTAAGCAAGCTATTCGTTGCACAGTTTGAGTGTTATTGTGAAGTATTTTAATAAAGGCCATTTTTCCATTATTTAATATTGGAGTTATTTATTCAACAGTTTAGCGATACGAACCTAGCAAAAGGGCAAATAAGAGGATTTGAAGTAAATTCGTTACAACTGGTGTCAGAAGAGGAATTGTTGAATAAATTCCAGAGGACAACAAGGACATGGCAAAGTTCAGTGAATTGAAGATCCCACAACTAAAGAAGGAGTTGGAGAGCCGTGGATTGAATACAAGCGGAGTTAAACTTGAACTTCAGGCACGGCTACGAGAGGCAATGGAAGCAGAAGGAATTGATGTGGAAGAGTATGACTTTCATCTTGATGGCGAGGAAATAACAAAAATGGAAGAAACACCGCAGACAATGGCGAACACAGACCTGAACATGATATTGGCTGCAATATCGGCACAAATGTCCGAAATGTCATCACAAATATCTACCAACATGTCATCACAATTGGAATCACAGGAGACACGTATAACATCCAAGATGGAAATTCAACTGGAAGAACAGAAAACGTATATGTCATCACAGATGGAATCACAGGAGACACGTATAGCATCTCAACTGGAATCGCAGGAGAACCGTATAACATCGAAGATTGAAGCACAAGAGGCACGAATGTCCGAAATGTCGGCACAAATATCAGCGCAGATCTCTGCACAACTGGAACAGCAAGAAGGACGTATTTCTTCGAAGATGGAGGCGCAAGACACACAAATTTTGCAACTTGAGAACAAAATAGATGCCGAGATTGAAACATTGAGAGGTCGTATACAGGAGTTGCAACTAATTCGCCCAGTTGTTTCAGCAAGCAATACGAAGGTAAAAACTCCATCTTTTGACGGTTCTGTTCCTTTCCAGGTCTTCAAGCTACAGTTTGAGAAGACCGCAGCAGTGAACGACTGGAATGCGGAAGATAAAGTTGCTGCACTGTTCGTGGCATTGAAGGGGCCAGCAGCGGAAATCCTACAGACGATTCCCGAAGAAGAGCGGAACAATTATGAAGCATTGATGGCTGCTGTGGAACGACGTTTTGGAAGCGAGCATAGAAAACAGATATTCCAAATTGAGTTGCAAAACCGCCACCAAAAAGCAAATGAGACATTGCAGGAGTTTGCTTCAGATATTGAAAGATTGGCTCATCTTGCGAATGCGGACGCACCCGTGGAGTACACCGAGAGGGTAAAGATTCAGAGCTTTATAAATGGCATACGAGATGTGGAAACGAAGCGGGCTACATATGCGAATCCAAAACTAACATTTGCTGAAACTGTATCGCATGCTCTGATTCAGGAAACAGCGTCGCTTCTGTGTAAGCCAGTTTTCAAAGCATGCCGTGTAGAAGTAGAAAGGCCAGAGTGGGTAGACACAATTTTGGAAGCACTGAAGGGATCTCAACAGAAGAATGCCGGAGTTATTAAATGTTTCAAGTGCGGCAACCCAGGTCACATTGCACGTCATTGCGATCTTGGTCCTAATAGTTCCAACAATGTGGGTGGCCGTAAACGCAAAGCTGGCGGAAATGAGCAAGAGCGTGTCGGATGTAAAGAACGAAAACTTGCCCCGGCTATTAAATGTCCTGTGATATATGTGTCGCAGATTGGAAGGAAATCAAGCAGTCTTACCATCAGAGGGAATGTGGATGGTAAAGAGCGTGTACTGACTGTAGATACGGGGGCATCTCATTCCTTGATTCGATCTGATTTGGTCTACAGGAGAGTAAAGTCATTACCTGGAGCAAGGTTGCGTACGGTCACAGGCGAGTATAATCAAGTCAAAGGCGAAGTGGTATGTGAGGTATTAATTGGAAAAGTCATGGTTCTACACAAATTCGTTGTGGCGGAGATCGTTGATGAAGTCATATTGGGAGTGGACTTCTTGGTTGACCATGACATCAGGATCGATATGCGGAGAAAAATTATGCGCTATAAGAACCAGGACATACCACTTAACTTTAGTTTGGAAAAAGGGTTCAGCAGTAATCGGGTACTGGTGGAAAAGACTCGACAAAGACCACGAAAGTCAAAGGCAAAGGTTGATAGATCGAATGGGCCAAATAAATCAAAATCAAAAGTACCTGCGAGAGAAACACTGGCATTGACAAAACCTAAAAGACGCAGGAAAACGAAGCAACGAATTTCCGAGAAAGAATGCGAGGGTAGTTTCAAGCCAGAGCGCACTACTGTGGGGAAACGTGGGAACGATACTGATTATGCAAAGCAAATCCGTCCAGCGCAAGCTCTACGAAGTAGTTCATCGGCCAAACAACAGAGTGTGAAGGAACGAACCAGGGTATTGAGTGGTACGATGAAACACAGGTACCATGAGAACAATAATTCGAAAGGTTTCTTGGCGGGAGATTTGGTACTGATATACAACCCTCACCGGCGGAAAGGTGTTCCATCCAAATTTCGGTGCAGATGGGAAGGCCCGTACAAGGTTGTGAAGAAGATCAGTGATACCATCTACCGCATACAAAGCATTGAGAAACCACGGAGTAGAATAGTGGTACATTTGGCGATGCTAGCAGCGTTTAGATCGAGAGATTTGTCTGATCGGGACGACTTAGGTGGAGGGCAGTGTTGCGAATATTAAAAAAAAACATAAGGAGTGCTGCCGTCTCTAAGCCGATGCTAAGCAGTGACGTGAATGCACATCAATAATTCAATCATTATGTATCTACATAAACGAAACAATAACTGCGTCTACATATATGTACCATGTACGTATACGAGCAGCGGAGAGTCAATGCACTAACACATGCATATATCTGAGATACTCCTATAAGTATGCAATGAGAAAAACTATAAAATTGTGCAATTGTAGTTACAGCTCAGAAGTTTGAGAGCTCATGGATAATGCTAGTAAATTCTAGAAAATGCGAACGAGGAAACCAAAGAGTATAAAAGGCGACAGATGTAGAGGCGCTGGAATTCAGTTTGATTTGAGTTGTCAAGCAGTTTCGATTAAGACGATATCTAGCGAGCAATAGCAGAACTTCATTGAGCTATCAATCAGTGTGGTTATTAAGCAAGCTATTCGTTGCACAGTTTGAGTGTTATTGTGAAGTATTTTAATAAAGGCCATTTTTCCATTATTTAATATTGGAGTTATTTATTCAACAGTTTAGCGATACGAACCTAGCAAAAGGGCAAATAAGAGGAATTGCAATAAATTCGTTACAATATGTATGTTTGGGTTTTTTGTTTCAGCTACTCAACTGCAGCGGCGCCGTTGGAGAAGAAGAGTAATTTGGTGAGTGTTTTGCGGGAAACATCAAAATTTATCAAAATACCCCTGTTTAGGTATATGTACATATTTTAGCAAAGATTCTTGATCTTGCAAAAATAGAACAGGAATTAGCAAATAAGAAAAAGAACAACAGATCGCAACGAACATATGTACATACATAAAAACTTTACAAACATACATTTGCCCTTTACCGTCTTATACTCAGCGTACCTTGCACACAGAGTATATTAACTTTGATTGGATAACGGTTGGTTGTACAGGTATAAAGGAATCGAGATAGATATAGACTTCCATATATCAAAATCATCAGTATCGAAAAAAATAATTGATTGAGCCATGTCCGCCAGCCCGTCCGTCTGTCCGTTAACACGATAACTTGAGTAAATATTGAGATATCTTTACCAAATTTGGTCCACGAGCTTATCTGGACCCAGAATAGATTTGTATTGAAATTGAGCGAAATCGGATGATAACCACGCCCACTTTTTATATATATAACATTTTGGAAAACACAAAAAACCTGATTATTTAGTAAATAATACACATAGAATGTTGAAATTTGACGTGTGGACTGATATTGACTCTTGATAAAAATTAAAAAAAAAAAAAAAATTTTAAATGGGCGTGGCGCCGCCCACTTGTGATAAAATCAATTTTACAAATATTATTAATCATAAATCAAAAATGGTTAAACCTATCGTAACAAAATTCGGTTTTGTTATAGCCACGGTTTTTCCTACAAGTACGTTCGGTGTTGATTTGTTTGTTGCTTCGACAACTTGCTTGGTTATTTAGTTATATGCGTGTGTATGTGTCACAACTCTTAGCTGATGACTACATATGTGTATGTAAGATAATAAGCTGCTGATTAGGTGTGTGAAATATTCTTCGTTGCCTTCTATGTATGTGTGTAAATGATGGTTGATGTTTACATGCACATACATAAGAGTGGCTGCTGGCTGGTTTTGTTGTTGTGATTATTTACTGACAGCATAGTGATGCTAATATTCGCCACAATATTCTAAGCTGGCATACGGAACACACGGTATGGGGGACTAGGAGTTGATGACTCTTTCTTACGCGAGTGCGTGTGTCGGAAAAGGAGGGAGGGACGGGGGTAAAAGCTGGTGCTCGGCATTGCTACTGTCCATGCTACGTAGATGTACGTAATGAGTTGCAGCGGCCGCGTTAGGTGGAGCCGTCATTTGGCTCGAGCAATGTCGGACAGTTGATGTGGCCTGCTGGGCATTGTCGCTGCTAGAAGTTGGCGGAGGTACGTATGAGAGTGAACCGCGGGACGTCCTTGGACGTGAACAGCAGGGAGCCACAAAAGTTGTATAGAAATTTCGGGGGTGACGAACGTTGGGTTCTAACCCAGAACAGCCCGAACGAAGCAATAATCTTTTAGACGTGACACACTGCCAAGAGTATGACCGTCTGAGATTAATCCTTTTCCGACAAATGCTGGAGAACCGCAGCTTGGGGCCGGATCAGGAGGGTATGGAGCAGTCCAGCTGCAAGGAGCTGCTCCGAGGATGACAATTTGTGGGAGGGACGCAACAAATAAAAGGGGGTTAAACTGAAATGACAGTCCTTGGTCGGGAAATAAAATCCCGATTCGCTCCGGTACATAGAACCGGCTGTCTCGGGAAGCGTTAAATTGTTTGTATGAGACAAGTACGAAATTCGGTTTAAAATTTTGATTCTGTCATATCCTATATAGAGAAATTAACCTAAATTAACCTAAGGCACTGTTCACAGATGAAAAAACCTCCCATTTGCTTATATTATGCCAAATTTACACATTCCGGGTACAGGCTTAGTATATTTATAGAAATTAACTCTCTGAATTTTTTCAGTGATAAAAAAATCGGCTGCTTAGGAAACTTGTGCTAGGCTTATTTTTATTTTTAAATTTGTTTCTTTTTGTTTCCCACCCTATTTTTTTTTTCAAATGTTTATTTTGGCTTACGATTTCTTCTCGAACACAAGCGAGATTTTCGAAACCCGAGAAATCGAGAACTCGACTTCTCTCGAGATTCTCGTGTCTCGAAGTACTCATAAATGTCGCGAGCTTCTCGACATAAGCTTAATTGCTGTATGGACAGTATTTATATACACTTGGTTTTTTTTACTTGTGAATTTTTTTTTATTATATTGCTTTTCATATATTCAATATTTTATTTTTTATTTAACGAGACATCGGGAACACGGCTTCTCGCGAGATTCTCGAATCTCGAGAAATACTCGTAATACTCGCGAGCTTCACGACTTTCAATTCAGACGCTGCATTGGAAGTATTCTATACATTTCGGTGTTTTTTAGTTGTGGTTTTGTGGAAATGTTCGCTTGTGGTCCAGAAGAATTCGTAAGCTCTATATAAAACAGCCAATGAATCGATTAAATTGAATGTCGAGAAGATCGTGTGTATTACGAATATTTCGAGATTCGAGAATCTCGCGAGAATTGAAAGTCGAGAAGCTCGCGAGCCTTACCAGTAATTCGAGACTCGAGAATCTCGAGAGAAGGCGAGACTCGAGAGAAATCTCTTCTCGAACATGTTCGAGAAATCGCACGCTCTAGTTTATTTCTTAAATTTTACAGGAATATTCGCTACAAGTAGATATGGCATTTACAAAGCGACATAACTCCGCAGTTATTAGTTCTAACAATATGAAAAATTGAATGAGGGTGTACTTTAATATAACACACCAAAATCTGTGAAGAGGGCAGTTTCAAAAATCTGTTGTTGCAAACATAGAAAACGAAGATGTGGTACTTCAAGCACAGTTTTTATAATGGACGCCTTAAGCAAACTCAACTCTTGATCAGCCGTGGAGTTATAATTTTCTCAACGTATCGTTGAGTATCTTTGATCCACTCAATGGTTGGGGTTTACATCAAACATTTTGGTAATTCTATACGACAGCATGACACTTTTAATATACGTTCAAAAAAATCTAAAGGAGCTGTCAAACGACGCGTTTTGGACCCAGGATTGCAAAAACGAAAACGGAAGTTAAAAATTAGGCGTCTGTCAAGAAATATTTACCAAACAAAATGAAAATTTTCATGTGGTTATTGTAATTTTAATGATTTTGTTGTACCCCAAAACAATTTTGAAGAAACGTTTTTTGCGCGTATATACTTTTGGTCCCCAACCCTTTGTTGGACCCACCCAGAGTAATTATTTATAAGAGCGGCCGAAGGCTGCCAATGCAGGAAGGTGTTTTGGGCAAAAATATCATGGATCCCATGTTTTGATAGACGCAAAGTATTTACTTTCGTTTTCGGATTCGCGATCCTTTTGAAGTCCATCCCAATATTTTTAGATGCGTTTTAAGAGTGGCATGCTTTCGTATAGAATTACTATTTATTTAATTTGCAGTTGGCTTAACTCGCCGTTCATAAAAAAAAATTTTCTATCACTCAACCGACGGAAACACGTTTGCAACGTATCAACAAAAATTGTGTTCGCTGAAAGCGCCCAATGACACTCGTATGGGAAACCACCATACATCATACCTTATATCCAAACTCCTCGCATACTTCAATGAAGGTATTAGTAGAATGCGCTCCTTTTGATTTACTAGTGTTAGTGTTTCCTCCCCGGTTCCGATTATTTGTAGTACATTCATCTAGATGTGTATAATGGTCACCCTCGATTTTGTCAATGTTGTCATTTTCCTCTTTTAAAGGCACCTTCTGTAAAGCATTGGAGTCAAACAGCAATTTTCGCCCGGTCTTATCACATTCCCGATAAAGCAGAACTCGTACTTGCCGGCCATCAAATGGAAATTGGCTTGAGTAGAAATTAAGAAAAAGTACTTTTATAACATAGGCAAACACAAACATGAACATTAGGATTACAATATACATATACGAATAGGGATACCAAAAAATTCAAAATAATCGATTTATTAATCAAATGATTAATCGCATACAAAGCAAAGTTTATTAAATTAATAAAAAATGCTTTTATAATATAGGTAAACACATATATGAACTATTAGTCAGTGCACGAACTTTACCACTTTATTGGTAGATCTACCAACTTTTTGACCTATTTTCATTTTCTACCACTTCTACCACCAAAGCCCAAAAATCTACTAACATTTCAATATATTCGCATTGAAACCAAATACTGCGATCATTAGGTCGTATTGAATTGCCAAGCACACCCAAATAATATCAAGAGGTGACACTAACCCAAACTAACCAATTTTGAAAAATGTGTGTACAAATTCAAACAAGAAATAAATTTGTTTATGAAATACGCACGCAAATATTTTCCTTCGCTATTTTCATCACTTTGTTGTGAATAATTTTGAACGAAAATAAAAAAAAGTTTAACATGCCGAAGTCGGTTATTTTGTGGCAGTATTTTTGGTAAATTGGAAAATTGCTGTTGTAATTAGACGTAAATTTTTGTCAGTATTTTAAGCTCGAAATACAGGAAAAAAGCAAGTATCATATAGGTATAAGCTATGTATATACAAATTTACACGCATTTTTTGTTTTGTTTACATGTTTTTTTAAGTATTATTTCCGTGAAATGTGCTTTATTTGTTTTACAATAAATTATGAATTGTTTTGTACAAATATAAACTGTAGCTATTAGGGCTGATTACCGACAGCGGTGTAGCCGCATCTGTCATATTATTTTTACACATGTTCTTATGAGTGTCGTTATTTTCGGCGCGACAGAGCGGCACGACAATCAATCACGAAAGCCGTTGTAGCCAGATTAAACTTAATTCTATCTTTGGGAAGCGACAGTGAGTGGCGTCCTTTTTATTTTGTCAATAAAAACTAAAAAAAGAAGTATATAACAGATAATAGAAGCTAAAATCACTCTTTTGGGCGTTTTTTAAACATAATTAATATTTTTTTCTAAATTTTTTGCTACTGTTTGCTGTCATTGATATTGGTGGCAGCCGCTTTCAATGTAATTAAGTCAATGCTTGGCTACGGTTGTCGTCAAGCTTGGTTTTATTGTGGTTGTCTGTAGACGCCGTGTTGAATGTAATTAGGCCTATTCTTTTCCTGAAAAAAAAAATCGACCAACTTCTACCACTATTTTCATTTTTCGTACCAACATTCTCTTTTTAAAAGTCCGCGCCAATAACATCAGGCAACACTTCAACTCACTTCACTTACGACTGACAAAAGCTTTAGGAAGCGAGCAAGATCTGTTGTGTTAACAACCATTTATTCTGTTAACAGCTCTTTTAGGTTACCTTGCGTGTTAGCTAAATGTACAAAAGAATGGATTGTGGGACCATAACCGATAACAGCTATGGTCAAGTTTGGTTAAATTGGATTTAGTTAATGGAGGCATTTTGAACCAAAAACTAAACAACTATACCGAGCCATTTTTTTCGATTTTATTATAAAAACCAGATTTTACAAGAGTCTGTGCTGTTTCTCGCTTAAAAAATTTAATATTTTAACTTAATTTTATGGACCCCATGCTGATTATATACAATTTTTATAACAATACTAAACGAATTTATCAATTTTAAAGGCTATAATGGCGCTTATGATAATTTTTCAATCATTCTAAGAGGTAACTGATAAGAAATTGGCGCTCACAATATTAATTTTTATTATTTGACTAAATAGCGTTTACAATAAATGAAATGCTGTTTTCCGTTGGGGTTAGTGTACTTGAAACAAATAGCTTAAAAATCGCCCGATATTAAAAGCCAAACCTTAGTTGCAACCAAAGCCCTTTAATATATTAATAATATTGTAACGAATTTACTTGAAAATCCTCTTATTTGCAATCCTCTGCTAAGTTCGAATCACTAAACTGTTGAATAAATAACTCCAATTTGTAATAATGCAAAATGGCCTTTATTAAAGTACTTCACAATAACACTCAAACTGTGCAACGAATAGCTTGCTTAATAACCAAACTGATTGATAGCTCAAATGAAACTCTACTATTCAAAATAATACTGCTCTTGCTCGCTAGATAGCGTCTTAGTCGAAACTGCTTGACAGCTCAAATCAAACTGAATTCCAGCGCCTCTACAATTGCAGCCTTTTATACTCTTTGATTTCAACCTTCGCATCTTCTAGGCGCTTCCAGAACCTACTAGTCCAGCAGCTCTCAAACTTCTCAGCTGTAACTACAATTGCACAGTTTTATAGTTTTTCTCATTGCATACTTATAGGAGTATCTCAAATATATGCATGTGTTTGTGCATTGACTCTCCGCTGCTCGTATACGTACATGGTACATATGTGTAGACGTAATTATTGTTTCTTTTATGTAGATACATAATGATTGATCTATGGATGTGAATTCACGTCACTGCTTAGCGTCGGCTTAGAGACGATAGCATCGCTCAGTGCTGCTAACATTCGTTACACTGCCCTCCACCTAAGTCTGATCGTCCCGATCAGACAAATCTCTCGATCTAAACGTCGCTAGCATCGCCAATTGTACCACTCTTCTATTTCGTGATTTCCCAATTGCTTGTATGCGGTAGATGACATCACTGATCGTATTCACAACTATGTACGGGCCTTCCCAACTGCACCGATATTTGAATGGAACACCTTTCCGCCGGTGAGGGTTGTATAGCAGTACCAAATCTCCCTCCCGGAAACCTTCCGAATTATTTTCCTTGTCGTACCTGTGTTCCATCTTACTACTCATTATTCTGGATCGTTCTCTCGCACTCTGTTGCTTGGCCAATGAAGAACTACTTTGTAGAGCTTGTTCTTGACGGATTGGCTTCACATACTCAGTATCGTTCCGACGTTTCCCAACAGTAGTGCGCGCTGGCTTGAAACCATCCTTGCATTCTTTCTGAAAAATTCTTTCAGTCATGTTAGTGCATCCATTAGGGTTTGTCGATGCCGGTCTTTTTCTCGCAAGTACTTTTAATTTCGCTTTATTGGGACATTCGATCCATCAACCTTTCCTTTTGATTTTCGTGGCCTTTGTTTTGTCTTCTCCACCATCACTCGCTTACTGCTGAACCCTTTTTCCAAACTGAAGTTAAGTGGCACATCTTGGTTCTCATAATGCATCACCCTTCTCTGCATATCGATCTTGATGTCATGGTCAACCAAGAAATCCACTCCCAATATAACTTCACCAACAATCTCCGCCACAACGAATTTGTGTAAAAACCATGACCTTCCCAATTAAGACTTCACAGATCACTTCTCCCCGGACTTGGTTATACTAGCCAGTGACCGTACGCAACCTCGCTCCAGGTAACGGTTTTACTCTCCTGTTGACCAAGTCAGATCGGATCAAGGTATCTAAAGTCAGTACACGCTCCTTGCCATCCACATTCCCTCTGACGGTAAGACTGCTTGATTTCCTTCCAATTTGCGACCCAGATATTACAGGACATTCAATAGCCGGGGCAAGTTTTCGTTCTTTACATCCGACACGCTCTTGCTCATTTCCTCCAGATTTGCGTTTACGGCCACCCCATTGTTGGAACTACTAGGACCAAGATCGCAATGACGTGCAATGTGACCGGACTTCCCGCATTTGAAGCATTAGATAACTTTTTCACTCCGTTTTTGCGATCCTTTCAGCGCCTCCAATATTGCGTCTACCCACTCTGGCCTTTCTACTTCCACACGGCGTGCTTTGAAAACTGGCTTACACAGAAGCGACGCTGTTTCCTGAATCAGACCTTGTGACACCGTTTCTGCGAATGTGGGTTTTGGGTTTGCATATGTCGCTCGCTTCGTTTCTACGTCCCGTATGCCGTTTATAAAACTCTGGATTTTTACCCTCTCGGTGTACTCCACGGGTGCGACCGCATTTGCCAAATGAGCCAACCTTTAAACATCCGAAGCAAACTCTTGCAAAGTCTCATTCGCTTTTTGGTAACGGTTTTGCAACTCAATTTGGAATATCTGTTTTCTATGCTCGCTTCCATAACGTCGTTCTACAGCAGCCATCAATGCTTCATAATTGTTCCGCTCTCCTTCGGGAATCGTCTGTAGGATTTCCGCTGCTGACCCCTTCAATGCCACAAACAGTGCAGCAACTTTATCTTCCGCATTACAGTTGTTCACTGCTGCGGTCTTCTCAAACTGTAGCTTGAAGACCTGGAAAGGAACAGAACCGTCAAAGGATGGTGTTTTTACCTTTGGATTACTCGCTGAAACTGTTGGGCGATTTAATTGCAACTCTTGTATACGACCTCTCAAAGATTCTATCTCAGCATCAATTTTGTCCTCGAGCTGCACAATTTTTGTATCCTGTGCTTCCAGCTTTGATGTTACCTTTGCTTCCTGTGCTCCCAACTGCGAAGACATTTGCGTTACCTGCAATGATAAGCGCTCCTCTTGTGCTTCCATCTTAGATGTTATACGTGTCTCTTGCGACTCCAGTTGGGATGCCATATATGTCTTCTGCTCTTCCAGTTGGGATGCCATATATGTCTTCTGTTCTTCGAGCTGTGTAGAAATTTGTGTTCCCTGTGCTTCAATCTTCGATGTTATGCGTGTCTCCTGCGATTCCAATTGTGATGTTACTTCCGACGCCATTTCTGAAATGCGTACGTCCTGTGATTCTAGTTGGGATGATATTTGCGACGACATTGATGTTACTGTCGATGTTTGAGCAGCTATTGCAGCCAATATCATGTTAAAGTCTGTGCTCGTAACTGTCTACGATGTTTCATTTTTCTCTTCAATTTTTGTTGTTGTCTCGTCCCCATCAGGATAAAAGACATACTCGTCCACATCAATTCCTTCTGCTTCCATTGCCTCTCGTAGCCGTGCCTGAAGTTCGAGTTTAACGCCGCTTGTATTCAATCCACGGCTCTCCAACTCCTTCTTCAGTTGCTGGATCTTCAATTCACTGATAGCGTCTTAGTCGAAACTGCTTGACAACTCAAATCAAACTGAATTCCAGCGTCTCTACAATTGCAGCCTTTTATACTCTTTGATTTCAGCCTTCGCATCTTCTAGGCGCTTCCAGAATCTACTAGTCCAGCATCTGTCAAACTTCTCAGCTGTAACTACAATTGCACAATTTTATAGTTTTTTTCATTGCATACTTATAGGAGTATCTCAGATATATGCATGTGTTTGTGCATTGACTCTCCGCTGCTCGTATACGTACATGGTACATATGTGTAGACGTAATTATTGTTTCTTTTATGTAGATACATAATGATTGATCTATGGATGTGAATTCACGTCACTGCTTAGCATCGGCTTAGAGACGATAGCATCGCTGTGCTGCTAACATTCGTTACCATATGTTATCTATTTAAAAAGCTGCTACTAACTTTATAATCGACTTGGTTTTATTAGTATGTACTCAAAATATTTTCGGTAATTTACATTTTGACCCGTGTCTCCAAACTCAGTCACAGAAAAACAAAAGACAATCGACCATTTTACTTTCATATCCACTTTCTCATTATTAAATGTTGTATCTGGGTCTTATTTTAACACATCTACATATATGATTTGATATCTCCATCCCTTATTTATAACTTGTACAACAACAGGGCAAATATTGGGGACCATTCCGCACTGCAGTATTATTTTCTTTACTAATAGTGCAATATTAAAAAGAAAAGCAACAGTCATAAATTTATTGAAACTGTTATAAATATGCATTAGGTATTGTGCAATTTAGCACGTTTTCGTTTTTTGATCAAGCTTAACTATTTTTATGTTAGTTGGGCTAGCTTAAACTTATACTATGTTCAAACAGAAAAATAAATTGAGGAAATTTCGATTTGAATTGAGTGCTGTTCATACAACTCGATTTAGCTTACACAATAGTAATTTGATAGCTGGTTGGCTCATCTCTACAGCAAGAACATACCTTTGTTCAGACTGTCAAAATGTGCGTGTTGGTATTAGGCGAATGAAATGGAATGAAAACATAAAACTTTGAAATTTTTGTGTGTTGTAAGAAAATGTGTTCAATGTTTTGGTTTCATTTTGAGTTTGCCATCTTCTTTTGACAATCCCTACTCCAGTGAAATGAAAGACATAAAATCAGCTGATTAGATGAGCCAACCATATAGTTCAGCCATGCGTAATTGACGTTTAAGTATACTCAATAAACACACTTTACAATGTTGCATTTGCAGTTCGAAACAATTTATTACGCAATTTTTTTTAAATTGGCAATTTATTATTACAATTTATTATATGACAAATTGCGTAATAAATTGCCCAAACAGTATAAATTGCCAATTTGGTGTGTGTTTGAACCTAGTATTATGCCCCTATTACGGTATATAACTCAACTTAGTTGGGTTGTAATTAAAACAACTCAACTTTAAGACAACTCAACTCCTGTTTGGTATTACGAATTACAACTTATTTCTGTTGAAGTTGAATTGGTGTTGCCAGCCTAGGAAAGTGATGATTTGACAGATAAATGAACAGCTGATCAATTTGTGGCGGAAATTTAAGCATTTGCAAGTGATTTTGTTATTACCAGATATTATATGATATGAATTCTATTTTATTATGGCGAAAATGTTGGCGATTGACATGTCGCGAATACGGAAAACATTCATTCCAATCCCTTGGAACTACCTAGCACCAAGTAAGAAAATGTTTAATTGACAAATGATGAGCTTCAAATGAAGTTATTTTGCATATTTGAAAGGAAGCATTTTGTTCATTACTAAACAAATGGTTTCCGCAAGGCTGCCCTATTTTAAAATTATGCGCTACACTCAGACTCCTTGGTGATGGCAGCTATAAAAAATGCTGTGGAAATGATTTTGGTGTTGGACCGGTTTTACATATTATTGAGGAGCATATTCGTGCGAGGTGGATTAAAACCCAAACAGCAAAAATTGTATTTTACTCTAAAACCGTATTCCCAGGAGTAGTGATTAGTATCAATGGGACTCACGTTCGCATAATTTCACCTATATTGGCTGTATCCGAACTGCGGCCAGCCTCGTCCAACTTCGAAATGTCGCTCCATAAAGTCAAAAAGTTGTTCAATGTAATCCTTCGTTTAAACGTTGTTTTTTCTATAAATGTGTACAAAATTGTTGATTATTGTTTGATTAAAAAAGGTTTAACTACCGGCTTTAAGTTTTTTTTTTTTGTAACTTTTTATGAGCCCGTGTACCATCTAACTCTTATCAAAGGTGGTATCAAAAGACGCGTTTCGATATCCGTTTTTAGGATTCGAAAGCGGAAATTAAAAATTTTATTTCTGTCGAAAAATATTTACAAAAACCCACAAAATGGCCCGAGGGTCCGACATATGAGGACCGATCCACAGTTTTTTTTAAACAGAACATCTTTCTGCGTTGGCAGTCATTGGCTGCGATTTGTAAAAATAACGCTGGGTGGGTCCAACGCCTTTCTGCATTAGTGTGTACAAAAAATCTGGTAAAATACAACCACATGAAAATTCGAACCAAAATGATATGAGAGAAATTAAATTTTTAATTTTTCTTTTCGGATTCTTAAATCGGAGGTCGAAACGTGTCTTTTGATACCAACTTTGAAAATTTTTGTTAAAAATTAGGTAGTGAGCCGTCTTCTAAAACGTAACATTTTTTCAAAACAACTGCAAAATTGTATGAGACAACTGCTAATAATCAGTTGTAAGATTTTGACGTCTTTGACAACTACACCAACACAAGGTTGTAAACGGTAATGCCACAAAAAGTTGTTAGACTAGACAACTCAACCGATATTTTTTTGACAGGTTGAGTTGTAATCTGTAATACCAAACTGCGAAATTTCAACCCAACCAGAATTGAGTTGTAAACGGTAATAGGGGCATTAAGCTGGCCCAACCCACCATATTTCAAAACAAAAAAAATATAAACAAGTGAAATAAATTTAATAAACCTAATTAAATTTGGCATCAAATATTGTGCAAATTATTATGTTTTATTAAGCCAACCCAACCCAACAAGAAACACAATGAAAGCTAGACGTCTAAAGGCTGCAATCGCAACAGACTGCCAAGGCAGTCGGTTCTATGTACCGGAGCGACTCGGGATTTTTCCCGACCAAGGACTGTCATTTCAGTGTGACCCCATTTAATTTGTTTCGTCCCTCCCACAAATTGTCATCCTCCCAGCAGCTCCTTGCAGCAGGACTGCTACATATTCTCTTACTCCGGGAAGGTATCGAACCCAATCCGGGTCCGTCTCCTGACCCCGGTCCTGAGAAATGGTTTTGCTGTATTTGCCAGAAAAGAATCTTTTTAGGACGGTCATACTCTGTTCAGTGTGTCTCGTGCAAGGGATGGTTGCATCGGACAGGTTGTTCTGGGCTTGATCCCAAAACCCGACGTCCACGTAACTTTTATAAATCTTTTGTGGCTCCTTGCTGCTCACGCCCAAGGGCGTCCCGCAGTCTACGCCTAAGCGTATCCCCACTACCTTCCAGCAGCTTCGCTGCTCAGCAAGCCACAACAAGTACCCGCTGCTGCTCGCGCCCCACGGCGCCAACAACTCAAACAGCTGATACCACTCATAACTACTACCTTCGTAGTAGAGCTGGTAGCAATGCTGAGCATCAGCCCCTGCCCCCGTCTTCTTCTCCCCCCCCCCCCCTCTTTTCTGGCAGCAATTGTGCAGGTCAGGGAAACAGACTCTTAGTCCCTGCCTCCGTTTGCACCGTCTGCCAGCACAGAATATATAGGTTTGCGACATCCGCTCAATGCAGCTCCTGCCTTGGGTGGTGCCACTTTCCTAGATGTTCTGGTCTCCGAGACGGCAACCCCTCGACGGGTTTCATCGCGCCATGTTGCCAGGTCGCAAGCCCAAATCATCCGGGTACCCCAATGCTTGCCCAAGGGCGCCCAGTCCCAAGGCCACAACAGCAATTGCGTCCTGGCCTTCCACAACCTAGGCGTAGTCACCCCTCACTTACCCCTAGAGTGGCGGCGTCACCCCTCATGCACTTCAGAATTCTGCAGTTCAACTGTAATGGACTAACTGGGAAGATTACGGAGATAGTCGATTTCATGAAGCGGCACAACATCCGCATTGCTGCGATTCAAGAGACTAAACTCACAGCAAGATCTGCATTGCAGACCTGCTCTGGTTATAATGTCCACAGGAAAGACCGCGAGAGCGGAAATGGAGACGGCCTCGCGTTTACTATACACCACTCTGTGCAATATCATATATTTGATCCTGGCATCGACCGCAGTGACAATGTCTTAGAACGTCAAGGCCTATCTGTCCGGTCAGGCGATGCAAATCTAGAAATCATCAACATCTACATCCCTCCTGTCACCTGTTGCCCCAGTGGATACCGCCCTAATATCGAGGCCTTACTCACTGGCAACAATCGCATTATCTTAGGCGATTTCAATGCCCATCACGACCTATGGCATTCAAACTTGCGGGCGGACAGTAGGGGTGAGATGTTGGCGGATCAAATAGACGAAACGACGTTCTGCACAATAAACGGAGACGCCCCCACACGTATGGTAGGAAGCTGTCATAGCTCGCCAGATATCTCAATCGTGAGCGCAGAACTCGTAAACTGCGTCAACTGGCAGCCGATGGTAACATTGGCATCCGACCACCTGCCCATACTTATTTCGTTCGAGCGTACCGCCGACTTCATCGTCACCGAAAAACGCACTTTCATAAACTTCAAAAAAGGAAAGTGGGAAGAATATAAATCTGCAACAGACAGCAGCTTTGCTGCCCTCCCTATCCCGACTGATGCCCGCCAAGGGGAGCGTGCCTTCCGTAAGGTCATTGAATCCGCCTCGGCACATTTCATTCCCGCCGGGAGAATTCCCGAAATCCGGCCCCACTTCCCGGCGGAGGCCGCGAGCTTAGCGAGGGAACGCGACCTTATAAGACAGCTTGATCCAGGCGACCCCCAAATAAGGGATATAAACCAACGCATCAGAGTGCTTGTGGACGAACACAAGCGGGCGAAATGGGAAGAGCACCTAAGAGGTTGTAACCTCTCTACCGGTGTAGGTAAACTTTGGTCCACCGTAAAGTCCCTATCGAATCCGACTAAGCACAAAGATAAAGTTTCCATCGCCTTTGGCGATAAGGTGCTGTCGGATGCGAAAAAATGCGCGAGCGCTTTCTGCCGACAATATATAATGCATCCTACGGTCGACAAAGATAGACGGAGAGCCAATAGACATACACATAAACACAAACTCAGCGCGTCACCAATTACCATCACCGCTAGAGAGGTTGAGGACGCCATTGATCGCGCTAAACCATCCAAAGCAGTGGGCCCAGACGGCATAGCCATGCCGATGCTTAAAAACCTAGGGAAAGAGGGTTTCAAATATTTAGCGCATGTCTTCAACCTGTCTCTTTCCACCTTTGTCATACCCGAGAAATGGAAAATGGCCAAGGTGGTCCCGCTACTAAAGCCTGGGAAACCAGCTAACGTAGGTGAGTCATATCGTCCGATATCTCTCCTATCGCCAGTGGCAAAGACGCTTGAAGCCATTTTGCTCCCTTATTTCCAAGCACATTTGCAGCTAGCCCCTCATCAGCATGGCTTCAGAAAACTCCATAGCACTACCTCCGCGCTAAATGTCATTAAAAATAAAAAAAAATAAATGTAAGGCGCGATAACCTCCGAAGAGATCTAAGGCCGAGCTTCTCTTCCAATTTGCGTCGTGCTCCTCTTGATTTTTCCCTACAAATTGGCCGGACGGGACCTACATGTTTTATGCCGACTCCGAACGGCATCTGCAAGGCAGATGAGTTTTCACTGAGAGCTTTTCATGGCAGAAATACAATCGGAGCGCTTGCCAGACACTGCCGAGGGGCGACCCCGCTTAGAAAAATTTTCTTCTAATTGAAAAATCTTATTTCTAAAATTTTGATGTTGCTTTGCCCGGGAGTTGAACCCAGGGCATACGGTGTGATAGGCGGAGCACGCTACCATCACACCACGGTGGCCGCCAAAATGTGGCCGCTAAATGTCATTAGCACCCAGATAAATTGCGGTTTGAATCAATATCCCCACCATAGAACAGTACTCGTAGCGTTAGACCTATCAAAAGCTTTTGACACGGTCAACCATGGCTCGTTACTGCAAGACCTGGAAGGGTCTACCCTTCCCCCATGTCTTAAAAGGTGGACCGCAAATTATCTGGGTGGTCGGCAGGCATCGGTGCAATTCAGAAACGAAACATCAAAACAAAGGAGAATTAAACAAGGGGTGCCACAGGGTGGTGTCCTATCCCCGCTTTTGTTTAATTTCTACATATCTAAGCTACCTTCACCACCGGAAGGAGTCACAATCGTTTCCTACGCCGATGACTGCACAATAATGGCCACAGGCCCAGGCCCAAAGATCGATGAGCTATGCAATAAAATAAACGGCTATCTCCCTGATCTCTCCAGTTTTTTCGCCTCGCGAAACCTGGCATTGTCACCGACTAAATCTTCCGCGACCTTATTTACAACATGGACGCCCCAAGTGTCCTAGTGCACTACGCTACCGACTGTCCTACACCCCAAAATCTTGGGTGTGACGTTTGATCAGGATCTACATTTTGGTGCGCACGCAACCGCAATTGTTCCAAGAATTCAGAGCCGTAATAAAATCCTCAAATCCCTTGCTGGCAGTACCTGGGGAAAAGATAAAGAAACGCTCTTGACCACATACAAAGCAATTAGCCAGCCGATTACGTGCTACGCGTCACCCATATGGTCGCCAAGCCTAAAAACCACCCACTGGAAGAAACTACAGGCCTGCAAAAATACTGCTCTCAGAATCGCCACGGGCTGTCTTCTTATGTCCCCAGAACACCATCTGCATAATGAGGCGAGAATACTCCCCATCAGGGAGAGAAATGAGATGCTGACCAAACAGTTTCTGTTGAATACCCAGAAACCTGGGCATCCCAACAGACATCTGATTGAAGAACCAGCACCGCCTAGGGGCCTAAGGAGTCATCTCCGTAAGCATTTTGAGGAAATACGGCACCTGAGAACCCAGCCGTATGAAGCGGAAAAACACAAGCAGGTCCTTGGTGAACTCCATAGACAGGCGTCGGACCTTTATGTCGGGAATTGCCCGGTGAATCCAGTACTTGAAGAAAAATATCCAGAACTCGCAGAAGAGGAACGCATACTCCCCAGGGAAACGCGTGTCACTCTTGCTCAACTTCGTTCTGGATACTGTAACAGGTTAAACTCTTACCTATCCAGAATCAACCCCGACATACAAAATGTATGCCCTGCTTGCAATGTGTCCCCACATGACACCAACCATCTCTTTAATTGTAATGTGGAACCAACGCCTCTAACACCCCTTTCCTTATGGTCCACCCCTGTTGAAACGGCAAGTTTCCTTGGACTCCCGTTAGAGGATATTGATGACAATTTGTGATCGGTCGCGGCTATTAGGTGGGGCGAGCATTGCTACAACACCAACAACTGCCAATGATTTCGCAACTCGACTCTCACTCATGCTCTTAGAGAGCACAAGTCAGCATGGCGGAATGCCCGAGCAGTGGGAGCATACCTCTAAAGCACTTCATACCGCAGCCGAGGAAACAATTGGTTACCGGCGACCACGGAAAAGCTACTGGTACGATGAAGAATGCCGCGTCGCAACCGAAAGAAAAGACGCTTCCTACAGGGCTACGTTAAAAAGGAGCGCAACAAGAAGAGTATGTGAACAATACCGCGAGTTGAAAAGGGTAGCGAGACGCCTTTACAGGAGTAAAAACCCAGACAGCACGGTTGAGCTGCTAGCCACCAGGAACAACATCCGCAAATTTTACCAAAAAATTCGGCGACAGACGGAAGGTTTTAAGTCCAGGGCAAACTCCTGTGAGGAAGAAAATGGCGACCTTGTAACCGATGTACAAAGAGTACTTAGATTATGCAAAGCACACTTCTCTGTTCTCCTAAATGGGGACAGTGATGTACCGCACATGGATGACCCGATCCCGCAATCGATGATGATGGTATTAATGATCCTTTCTAGGACCTATGCCACTTGCTGCTTCTCGATCTGACAGTTGTATCACCACTAATAGCTGGAGTCTTAGCCTGGCAAGCGCAGGGCACGAGCACAAAACGTGCTCGATCCTTTCCTCCACCAAAACGCACTACCTACATCTCCTATCATTGACCAAGCCTAATTTAAAGGCATGTAACGCCAGCAGGCAGTAACAATCCATAATACCCGTCAGCAACTTTGTTAGTCTAAGGTTGTAAGACCTACACATAATCTTCGACACTTTCCAGCCCCGAACTTGGAGCCACGCCTTTCCCGCTTGGTCGATCATGTGCACCTTTCGCCTTTTCTTAATCTCGTCCAATCTAATTGGGTCGTCCACGGAGCAGGCTTCAAGGGATGCGTCCTTTTTATCTAGTTCATCCGCTTTTTGATTCCCATCCATTCCCATATGCCCTGGGACCCAATATAGATGTATGCTTTTCCCTGTCCCGATTATTTCCAGGGATTGCTTACACTCTAACACACTTTTAGATGCTATTCGAGATTATTGCCTTAATTGCTGCTTGACTGTCAATATAAAAGTTAACACGGCTTCAGCTGAAGCTATTCTCTTCCAGTGCTTCTACTGCTTTGGTTACGGCTAATACTTCCGCTTGGAAAACGCTACAGTGATCTGGCAGCTTATAGGACCTGTTTATTTCCGCATCAGCACAGTTTACTGCAGACCTTACTCCTTCCACTACTTTGGAACCATCTGTGTACACATGTATCGCCTCGTCCGCTATTTGAGCACCCTTGCACCAACCATCCACCTCTATTATGGCTTTAAGAGCCCCTCGAAGCGGAGATAGGGAATCAGGTAGTCTGTTCGTCCTGTAATTGATGAAGCTATACTATGGCCGTATGGTCCTCGCTCAAGCTGCTCCGAGGCACTGACCCTCGTTGCAGTTGTTAACGCTATGTTCTGGTCTACAGGTGGAATGTGCAGAATGGCATACAGTGCAGCCGTCGTGGTTGTTCTCAGGGCTCCCGTAATGCTAAGCATTGATAGCCGGCATACCTCCACCAATTTTTTGAGGTACGTTCTTTTGTGTGTGGCTTTCCACTAAGCAAGAACTCCATAGTATAGGATAGGGTTTACAATCGCTGTAAAAACCCAATGAGAAAGAGAGGGTGATAAACCCCACGTACCCCAGCACTCTTTACATGCATAAAGTGCCGTCGAGGCTTTCTTCACCCTCTCCTGCACGTTGAGCTTCCACGAGAGCTTACTGTCTAGGATGATTCCTAGATATTTTGTGCAAGTTTTTTCCTGTAGGGTCACCCCTCCTAACTTAGGCCTGGTCCAATTTGGGACCTTATACCTCTTTGCAAACAAGACCATATCCGCCACTTGCAGCTTTCGAGGTAGTTGCTACCTCGCTATTGGGGCCCATCTGTCCTACAGCTTTAGGCTGACATGTCTTGTCGATGCGGCTGCCCTTCCTCGGGGCTCTGGTATTGGGTCCTTTCTGCCTCTTCAAAGAAGGCTTGTCGGCTTCCGACGAACGTTGCCCATTCATTCTGCCATTTGACGCTTCTTCCTCCTCGTACCGGTTGCAGTAGCGAGGGTTTCTCGCATCATGAACTACCTTCGACCTACTTCTACTTGAACTGGTACTGCGACAGAGCTCTCTTACTCTGAAAATCGACACTGACGATGGCACAACGTCGAAACTGGTTTGTCTCGAAACCAAATTTGACAAAGGGATGACAGAAAATCGTTCCAATATACATCATTTATCCACCCTGTCGGAAAATCAACAATACAAAGTAAGTCTCTTACTTTCTCTGCTCCGTACCCTTCTCCACACTACTTCTCCGTTTTATTTTGTATGCTTTTCCAACACGGAGGCCATTGAATCAGCACTACTTTCGCTCCTCGAGTCCGAAGCATTGGCTTGAGAGTCCTTCCCTTACCACGTCCTTATTAAAATAAGATATTGAGTCGTTCATCTTGGTCGTACGACCACCTGTCCGACAAGGCGGGCTCAGTGGTCCAGTATTAAATACGGGGAAAGAACCGTCCGTCCCAGCAGCGCCCCTTACTGTGGTAAGGCCATCAATACTTCCCGAAGTGGTCCGGTTTCAGGAGGGAAATGACTAGATTAAAAAACAACAAGGCCGAGGGGCTGAGGGATTCCCTGCGCAGCTATGCGTCAGCTTGTTTGCAAAACATGGTCGGACGAGTGCATGCCCCACGATTGGCATCTACGTATTCTTTGCCCAGTTCACAGGTAAAGGAATCCTGGAAACTGCGCCAGCTATAGCGGAATCAGTCTTCTTAATATCGCATATAAGGTCTTGTAAAGTGTATTGTGCAAAAGATTGAAGTCCACCGTCAATCGGCTGATTGGACCTCATCAGTGCGGCTTCAGACCTGGTAAATCTAACATCGACCAGATTTCCACAATGCGCCAAATTTTGGAAAAAGACCCCTCGAAAAGAAATTTACACACATCAACTCTTCATCGATTTTAAAGCCGCCTTAGACAGCACGAAAAAGAGCTGCCTATCCGCCGCTATGCCTGAATTTGGTTTCCCCGCAAAACTTATACGGCTATTTAAAATGACGTTCGGCTCAGTCAGAATTGGAAAAGACCTGTTGTTGTTGTTGTTTTAATAGTGCTTCGCCCCATTCAATGGGCACGACCACTCACAAATTATCATCAAAGTTCTCTAACGGGAGTCCAAGGAAACTGGCAGTTGTAACAGAGGCGCACGATAGGGAGATTGGTGTTAGAGGCGTAGGTTCCACATTACAATTGAAATGATGGTTGGTGTCATGTGGGGCGTATCGCATGCAGGACATACATTACGTCTGTCGGGGTTGATTCTGGATAAGTAAGAGTTTAACATGTTACAGTATCCAGAACGAAGTTGTGCCAGGGTGACTCATGTCTCCCTTGATAGTGTGCTTTCTTCCCGAGCAAGAGTAGGATATTGTATATTAATAACATTGTTCACCGGGCGCGTCCTAACAAAGGCGTTTACCGATCCTGTGTAGATTTTGTATAGGTCTCTTTATGCTTGCGTGGATCTACCGGGTATGTTGGCAGCTGCCGGATCTCGTCATAGTGCTTATGGAGATGTTCCCTTAACCCCAGTGGAGGTGGGGCTAAATCTAGCAGTTGTTTGCTAGGATGTCCTGGTTTGTGACAGTTTAGCAAAAACTGCCTGTTAAGGATTGCGTTGTGCACTTTAATGTTGAGCACTTTCGCCTCACTATGTAGGTGGTGTTCGGGGGTCATGAGGAGACATCCCGCCTTTTCCAGTATGTATTTTTCATACCAGGCGACCAAACTGGTGTCGCGAGGCAGGCCGGCCAATTGCTTTATACGTTGTTAGCAACGTTTCTTTATATCTTCCCCAGGTTCTGCCAGCAAGTGAATTGAGGTTTTTGCACTTCCCACGGCAGCCGGTTCTATGTACCGGGGATTTTTTTCCCGAGCTGACGTTGCAATTGTCATAGGTGAAAAGTGCCTTCCAACGATTAGCTCTTTGATGGATCGGGCGCTTCGGGATATTCACATGCGCCGCCGACAAACGCCGCCTCCGCCGCCGATTTTCGTCAATTATCGCACGCCGCCGCCGAATGTCAAAAATATCGGCGCGGCAGCGGCGTTGGGCGCGTTACTATATTTTTATTAAACGGTTTTATTTAGCTTCACTTGAAAGGCCGGCCGCCCGCACGGCCGTTGTGAAAGAATTTTGTAATTAAAATTTAAGTAACTTCCCGATAAGCTACATACAAGCTTGAAACTTGGAATATAGTTCAGAACCCGATGACAATGCAATAATATGAAAAAAAATCCAATAGGTGGCGCATGGATCGAAATATTTCAAAAAATCGTATTTGTGGTCCGATTTGGATCATATTTGGAACACATAATACACACATGAATAGAAAGCGACACATGAAAAAATCGCCGCGAGGTGGCCAAGGATCGAAATATTAAAAAAATCGTATTTTTGGTCCGATTGGGCTCATATTTGGAACACATATTACATACAGAAATAGAAATCACTGCATGAAAAAATATCCCGCTAGGTGTGACAAGGATCGAGGTATTAAAAAATTCGTATTTGTGGTTCGACTTGCTCACATTTGGAACAAATATTCCATACAGTCCAGTAGAAGTGACATAAAAATATTTTGGAGTTCGACGAGGAACAAGCATACGTGGCGCGGAGTAGAGTAGAGTCTTTGGAAGGATTATGTGACCTAGATTGTAACAAATTGTCAGGAAAGAGTCCTTGTAACAATGAGTTACTAAATGAACAAAATAGAATGAGAAATAATAGGCAATTAAATAAAGACTAAAAACTTGAAAATAAAATAATTAAAAAAAAGTTTAAGCTAAACAGTTTTATTGAAAACAATACTTAGATTAATTAATAATAATACTAAAAACTAGAAAACAATTAGTAGGTCCTAGGTACTAGTCATCACACTCCTCATCAATCTATGGCGTTGATCAGACAATTAAATAAAAGCGTTGGACGCGTAAAAATTTCTATTGATAGTCATAAGTAGGACCAACTGAACCTTAATCAGGTTATGCTACGCCTCACATTTTTAGAAATTTCACGCAACCAACGCTCTTATTTAATTGTCTGAACAACGCCCTAGATTGATGAGGAGTGTGATGACTAGTACCTAGGACCTACCTAGTTATTTTCTAGCTTTTAGTATTATTATTACTTAATGGATGTATTGTTTTCAATAAAACCGTTTAACTTAAATAATTTTATTTTAATTATTTTATCTACTCTTTTTAGACTGTCTAGGCCATTTATTGTTCATTTTGAAAATTGGTCCGATATGGTCGAAAGGGGTATCAAGGGATGTGCATCACTGCCAGTCATAAAAATCCAATTGCGAAATTTAACACTTTCTAACTGTTCGAGAGTTATTTGAGAAAACAGGCGCTTTCAATGCCAGCTTACGACGGATTTTGCTTCACCAAATTCACCAAGTTAATTAAACAAAACACTAAAAGAAAAGTTATATAATAAATTTATATGCTCAGTTCGTATAATTTTTTTCAAAAAAGTAATAAAGAACAATGAATTTAAATAAAATTGTCCTCAAGTTGTTAAAAAAGCAAGTTACCCGAAAAAAGTGATGATTATTTAAAAAATTCTATATCCCGATTAGCTGAAAGAATAAGCGAAATCAGTGATGCAAAAAATTTAGTAGGCTCCAGGGGTTTAAATACTCCTTTGAAATAATTCTCAGCCCATACTTAAGTTGAAGATATATATACGTATGAGAAGGGTTTGAAAAATCACTTTATTTGCTTAACTGTAAAGAAGCGTCTAAAATGCTAATTTTTATACTCAGCTGTGCAGAGCTCACAGAGTATATTAATTTTGTTCGCATAACGGTACCCCGTAACGGCATGAACTATTCGAGATAGATATAGACTTGTATATATCAAAATAATCTGGGCGAAAAAAGAAATTCATTTAGCCATGTCCGCCCGTCCGTCCGTCTGTCCGTTAACACGATAACTTGAGTAATCTTGATAAATTATGTCAACATTCAACCCCAACATTTGTCTCCAAAGCTATCAGCTAAGTATGTAATGTTCGGTTACACCCGAAATTAGCCTTCCTTACTAGTTTTGATTTGATTTGATTCACACTTCATCATTCAACACTCAATTCTCCTGCTTTGAAATTTCCTTGGTCCCTTGGGAGTGAATCAAATTGGATATAGCCTACCAACCGTGTTTAAATATCACCTACACGTTATGGCTCCTGTTACAAATGTGAATATGTAGGCACATATTTTAACCAGTTAGGCTTTTTCCATCGCAAGAATATTCAAAGTGGTGAAGCAAAAACTTTCCCAAGACAGTCGAATAAATGACCGGGTGTTCTACTGCTCTGATATAGCGGATAGTCGAACTAGTCTAGAACTAGTTACTTCCTAACGTTTCAAGATGTTTCTTTGGTGTTGCTCGGCAGAACAAAAACATCCGTCAGAAAGTTTTCGGAGCTACACCTAGAGCTTCTAGGAAAGTGACGTCGACAAAGGAATGAGTTCGAGGTCGTAGTCTTATAGCTTCTGTGCTGGCATATGGTGTAAGGGCCAAGATGCGTGGTAGCGACTGGTGGTCGGGATTGCTACTGTTCGCACGTTCGCAGTGACGCAAATCGTTAAAACGAGAGTCATGACTATTAGCAGATAATTGATAGCAACCGTAAGTCGCCTTTGTGCGTGACCAGCATGTAGCCACAAATTATTTAAAGACGAGTATTAGGTTAGCCCAGAACATATCCTTCGGTGAAACTACGCTACAAAAGTGGGACCATTTAAGTAGGAGAACCCTACCTCCGCAAGAAGATACTCCTGAAATTGTTTAACGAGTCGCGTGATTTTGAGGCATAAACCCCGGATCTTTCCGAAATGGCCGAAACGTCGATTTCCTTAAATACATATAAACAAACCATTTCCAAATATTTTTTTTTTTAATTTTCGTATTACAAGCCTCATATACTCATCCACATTTTTAAAATATCGTTCCAGATCGTCAAACATACCATTGACGTTAGTAGTATGTTTCCATATTCATTAGTTGTGGACAGCGTTGCCATATATTTTTTTTCCAAGTCGTCAGACGCCGCCCAAAAAATCGTCAAAAATCGTCATATCTATGGTAACAAGCAATAACAACCAAAGTTGAGTTAGGACGAAGTTGGGTTATTACCAGGGGACGTGCGATTGTATTCGGCGGAGAGAAAAATGAGATCGCCGGATTTCATTCAACAATATTAACTTTAAAAACGCTTTTTTGAAAATTGTCTTTGTTATTTTTTGTTGCCACATAAACATATAAAATCCTTTTTAATTCATTATTTTATAAATAAAAAACCTCTTAAAATATAAATTTTGTATTACATAAAAAAGGTAATTGTTTTCTGTCATTTTAACAATTATTTTTATACTCAGCTGAGCAGAGCTAACATAGTATATTAACTTTATTCGCATAACGGTAATCCGTAACGGCGTAAACTAATCGAGATAGATATAGTCTTCTTTATATCAAAATGATCTGGGCAAAAAAGGAATTCATTTAGCCTTCCCCGTCCGTCCGTCTGTCCGTTAACACGATAACTTGAGTAAATTTTGAGGTATCTTGATGAAATTTGGTATGTAGGTCCCTGTGCGCTCATATCAGATCGCTATTTAAAACGAACGAAATCGGACTATAACCACGTCCACTTTTTCGACATCGAAAATTTCGAAAAACCGAAAAAGTGCGATAATTCATTACGAAAGACGGATAGCGCGATGAAACTTGGTAGGTGGGTTGACCTTATGACGCAGAATAGAAAGTTAGTAAAATTTTGGAAAATGGGCGTGGCACCGCCCACTTTTAAAAGGAGGTAATTTAAAAGTTTTGCAAGCAGTAATTTGGCAGTCGTTGAAGATATCTAGATGAAATTTGGCAGCAAAGTTACTCCTATTACTATATATATAACAAATACAAATTTGCATAATCCGATGACGAACACGCCCACTTAAAAAAAAATTGTTTAAAGTCAAATTTTAACAAAAAATTGAATATCTTTACAGTATACTAGCAGACCCGGCAGACGTTGTTCTGCCCTAAGTTTGGCCTATCTGCATACATTTTAATAAGCTTTTTCCGTCTAACTCTGCCCTACCCCTCTACACTTTTTTCTAATCTTTTTATTAACTCCTCCCTCCGCCATCTCCATCTTCGTCTTATTCTATCTCTTTTTCAGTCTCCTTCTCTCTTTTCTCTTCTCTCAAGTTTTTCTCCTTCTTCTTCATCTCTTATTGCCAGTCCCAGAGGGTGGTATGTATTTTGTTCCAGTCCCATTCCGAGTCTGAGTCCCAGTCACACCCGAGTCTCAGTCTCAGTCCCAGTCCTAGTCCTAATCCCAGTCCCAGTCCGTTTCTGGTATACTTCCCGGAAAAAAGCATCGTAAATACTAATATAGGCAAATTTATATACGAAATTTCAGGCAAATCGAATAGGACGTAAGTAAATAGCTATGTGGGTATTATTAATTCTTGTCTTTATTTCGGCTTCGCATGCATATTTATCAGTTTTGCCTGGTTGATGCGACTAAATCGAATATCACAATGCACTTTAGAGCTCTCAGCAACAGCTTTCATTTCATATCCATAATATACACACATTCTAGGGGTATTTGATATCGATATTGTTTTGGCCTATATCTCGAGACCCTAGTCACCCAGCGGCGTAAAAATTACTCTGTATTATAGCACACATCAACAGCTTCAATTTGATACCCATAATATAAAAACACATTCTAGTGTATCCGGGTCCATGTTTTGGCCTATATCTCGGGACCGTAGTCACACAGCGGTGTAAAACTTACTCTGTACTAAAGCACACATCAACAGCTTCAATTTGATACCCATAACATAAAAACACATTCTAGGTGTATCCGTGTCCACGTTTTGGGCTATATCCCGAGACCCTAGCCTCCCAGTTTTATGAAAATTATCCTGTACTATAGCACTCATCAACAGCTTTCATTTGATATCCATATTGTATAAACACATTCTAGGGGCACCCGGGTCCACGTTTTGGGCTATATCTCGAGAGCCTAGCCTCCCAGTTGTATGAAAATTATCCTGTACGATAGCACTCATCAACAGCTTTCATTCGATTACCATACTGTATAAACACATTGTACGGGTACCCTTTTCCACGTTTTGGGCTATATCTCGAGACCCTAGCCTCCCAGTTGTATGAAAATTATCCTGTACTATAGCACTCATCAACAGCTTTCATTTGATTTCCATACTGTATAAACACATTCTAGGGGTACCCGAGTCTACGTTTTGGGCTATATCTCGAGACCCTAGCCTCACAGTTGTATGGAAATTATCCTGTACTACAGCACTCATGAACAGCTTTCGTTTGATATCCATACTGTATAAACACATTCTAGGGGTACCCGGGTCCACGTTTTGGGCTATATCTGGAGACCCTAGCCTCACAGTTGTATGGAAATTATCCTGTACTATAGCACTCATCAACAGCTTTCATTTGATATCCATATTGTAGAAACACATTCTAGGGGCACCCGGGTCCACGGTTTGGGCTATATCTCGAGAGCCTAGCCTCCCAGTTGTATGAAAATTATCCTGTACTATAGCACTCATCAACAGCTTTCATTTGATATCCATACTGTATAAACACATTCTAGGGGTACCCGGGTCCACGTTTTGGGCTATATCTCGAGACCCTAGCCTCCCAATTGTATGAAAATTATCCTGTACTATAGCACTCATCAAAAGCTTTCATTTGATATCCATATTGTATAAACACATTCTAGGGGTACCCGGGTCCACGTTTTGGGCTATATCTCGAGACCCTAGCCTCCCAGTTGTATGAAAATGATCCTGTACTATAGCACTCATCAACAGTTTCATTTGATATCCATACTGTATAAACACATTCTAGGGGTACCCGGGTCCACGTTTTGGGCTAAATCTCGAGACCCTAGCCTCACAGTTGTATGGAAATTATCCTGTACTATAGCACTCACCAACAGCTTTCATTTGATATACATACTGTATAAACACATTCTAGGGGTATCCGGGTTCACGTTTTGGCCTATATCTCGAGACTCTAGTCACCCAGGGGTATGAAAATTATCCTGTGCTATAGCACTCATCAACAGCTTTCATTTGATATCCATATTGTATAAACACATTCTAGGGGTACCCGGGTCCACGTTTTGGCCTATATCTCGAGACCCTAGACACCCAGGGGTATGAAAATTATCCTGTACTATAGCGCTCATCAACAGCTTTCATTTAATATCCATATTGTATAAACACATTCTAGGAGTACCCGGGTCCACGTTTTGGCCTATATCTCGAGACCCTAGTCACCCAGGGGTATGAAAATTATCCTGTGCTATAGCACTCATCAACAGCTTTCATTTGATATCCATATTGTATAAACACAATCTAGGGGTACCCGGGTCAACGTTTTGGCCTATATCTCGAGACCCTAGTCACCCAAGGGTATGAAAATTATCCTGTACTATAGCGCTCATCAACAGCTTTAATTTGATATCCATATTGTATAAACACATTCTAGGGGTACCCGGGTCCACGTTTTGATCTCAAGACCCTAAGTACGTAGCGAGAAAAAGGTAGACGTTGGCCGATTCTCAGACCTACCCAATATGCTCACAAAATTTCATGAGAATCGGTTCAGCCGTTTCGGAGGAGTTCAGCCTCTAAAACCGTGGCAGAAAAATTTTATATATTAGATGAGTAAATTATGTCAACATTCAACTACAGTAATGATATGGTGCAACAAAATACAAAAATAAAAGAAAATTTCAAAATGGGTGTGGCTTCGTCTAGAATACTTTTAATGCCATAAGTCGAACAAAAATTTACCAATCCTTGTGAAATTTGGTAGGGGCATAGATTCTATAATAACTGTTTTCTGTGAAAATGGGCGAAATCGGTTGAACCCACGCCTAGTTCTTATACACAGTCGACCGTCTGTCCTTCCGCTCGGCCGTTAACACGATAACTTGAGCAAAAACCGATATATCTTTACTAAACTTAGTTCACCTACTTATCTGAACTCACATTATATTGGTAAAAAAAATGGCCGAAATCCGACTATGACCACGCCCACTTTTTCGATATAGAAAATTACGAAAAATTTAAAAATGCTATAATTCTATATCAAAATTGAAAAAAGGGATGAAACATGGTAATTGGATTGGTTTATTGACGCAAAAACAACTTTAGAAAAAACTTTGTAAAATGGGTGTGACAACTACCATATTAAGTAGAAGAAAATGAAAAAGTTCTGCAGGACGAAATCAAAAGCCCTTGGAATTTTGGCAGGAATACTGTTCGTGGTATTACATATATAAATAAATTAGCGGTACCCGACAGATGATGTTCTGGGTCACCCTGATCCACATTTTGGTCGATATCTCGAAAACGCCTTCATATATACAACTAAGGGCCACTCCCTTTTAAAACCCTCATTAATACCTTTAATTTGATACTCATATCGTACAAACAAATTCTAGAGTCACCCCTAGCGTCCAGCTATAGAACTAAGTATGACTCCCTTTTAAAATACTCATTACCACCTTTCATTTGATACCCATATCGTACAAACACATTCTAGAGTTACCCCTGGTGCAACTTTATGGCGATATCCCGAAATGGCGTCCACCTATAGAACTATGGCCCACTCCCTTTTAAAATACTCTTTAATACCTTCCATTTGATACCCATGTCATACAAACACATTCCAGGGTTGCCCTAGGTTCATTTTCAGACATGGTAATTTTTGCTTGCAGCGGCTGCTCGTTATCGTAAGTCAGCTAATAATTCAGTTTCTCTAAGAGACATCGGTCACAACAAAGACGGGCGAGTAGGTATTTATGAGAGCCTCACAAAACAGAGTAGAGATGTTTTGCAATTCGCGATGCAGCTTAAGAGGCAAAATAAAATATCTTCTGCATTTTCAATGCGAAGCCAAATATACGTACGGGTGAACCCCAAATGCAAAGCACTAAAAGTATCCAGCATAAGCGATGTGCAGAAAGCAGTGAACGCGTGAAAAGAAGAGATTAGATTGTATCTTAATTGTTATTATCTCCTACGTATGTATGTATGTGTACTGCAATGTGTACTAATTTATATATTAAGCGTTGGTATGTCACTCTTAATCACCTTTTCACTTTTTTCACTTCTTTCTTTGCTTTCATTTCCAATAATCCTTCATATTTTTGACAGATTTCGTATTTGCATACTTGTTTATATTTTACATGCGCGCATAGTTTTCTTGGAAGAGCAATGCCAGATTATATCGTTTGATTGTTTTTGATTGTTTTTGATGCATTGTAATAGTTATGTTTGTTCTAAAGACAGTTCCCGCAGTATGGTTTGCGTTTTAAGTAGGCAAAAGCAAGGTTTAAAAATCTGCCACATTAATGCGCAAAGCTTATCGAAAAAAATAGATGAATTCAGGTTTATGTTCGAGGGTTCTGATGTTGATGTAGTCTGTGTTTCGGAGACATGGTTTTCTGCTGGTTGCAGTGATCAATTGTTTGCTGTAAATGGGTATAATCTATATCGTGTGGATAGAATCGGGCATGGTGGGGGAGTGGCTATTTATGTCAAGAGTGGTATTTCATGCAAACTTGCCTATGCGTCTCCGGCTCTAAGCTCGATTGAGTATATTTTTTTGGAAATTTTTTCAAAATCAGAGAAACTGCTCATTGGTTGTGTATACAGACCCAACAAACAAATTGATTACATGCAATTTGTAGATTTTCTAGAGAATGTATTGATCGGCTATAGCAAAATCATTTTGACAGGGGACTTTAATTGTAATATTCTTACTGATTTAAAATTTCCGCTGACTATACAAAATTTGGGCCTTTTTCTTGTAAACAACACTGAACCAACCCACTTTGCTTGTTCTTCTAGTACTCTTTTGGATATTTTTTTGGTAAACGATGCGTCTAAAGTGCTTTTGTATAATCAGATTTCAGTTCCGAATTTTTCCAAACACGACCTGATATTCTTAACGTACGATTTTCAATTTGTTAGAGCCATTTCGTCTTATTCATATCGTGATTTTAATAACATACAGTACCAACAACTCGATGCAGCCGTTAATGACATTAACTGGAGGTCTATTTATCAACTGGCGTCTGCCAATGACCAAATCAACTTCATTCAGAACAATATAAGTATGCTCTTTGACCAATTTGTCCCTCTTGTAACAAAACCTGCTAAATCTGAAAGACGCCCGTGGTTTAACGCCTATATTCAGAAATTAATTGAAAGACGTAATAGAGCGTACTCGGTTTGGAAGAAGACAAAGTCAGAAAGTGCCTTCACTAACTATAAGACTTTGAGAAGAGACGTTACTAGAAGCATTAAGAATCATAAACGGAAATACTACGAACACTTATTCAGTACAGCTATTGGCTCTCAACAAACCTGGAGGCAGATTCGTAATATAGGAAGCACTAACAGAAGTACGATCACATATGATAATATAAATATAAATCCCAATGAATTGAACCGAGAGTTCGTTAGCTTGCTTTGCAATCAGAGTAATGCAAATTACTCTCGCTATAGTGCTAGTTCTGATTTTTCTTTTTCCGGTTTTGGTTTTCAGTGTGTTGATGACTGCGACGTTGTCGAATCTATACTGTCAGTAAAATCATTTGCCGTCGGCCTTGATGGCGTTCATCCAAAATTTGTTAAATGCCTATTGCCAAAAATTCTACCATACCTTACTTATGCTTTCAATACAGTTTTAACCACGGCGGTCTTTCCAAAATGCTGGAAAGAGGCGAAAATTATTCCCATTCCAAAGCCCAATGGTGATTATAGGCCTATCGCCATTTTGCCATTTCTGTCAAAAGTGTTCGAACGTATAGTGAATCGGCAGATAAACTCGTTCGTAAATAGTAACTCCCTAATTAGTCCACACCAGTCTGGTTTCAGGAAAAATAGAAGCTGTATTACTGTGCTTTTAAATGTCTCGGATGATATAAGGCAGAATATGGACCATGATCGTGTTACCTTTCTTGCTCTTTTAGATCACTCGAAGGCATTTGACTCGGTCGATCATGCATTACTTTGTTTTAAGCTTAAGCACCTTTTTAACTTTTCTAACCCAGCTGTAGATCTAATCAGGTCGTACCTCAATGAGAGATCCCAATCAGTAAGTGTGGGTAGTTCTATGTCTGACCTATTGCCTGTAACTAAAGGTGTTCCGCAAGGATCTATACTTGGGCCTTTACTTTTCGTGTTATATATAAACGACCTACCAAATGTTCTTAAGCACAGCAATGTTCACATATATGCAGATGACGTTCAAATATATCTAAGTAGTCCGTCCATTCGCCTCCATTGAAACTTGCATACGCAATCTGAACGTCGATCTATGCCTATTAAATGAATGGGCTAGTGATAATGGACTATTCTTAAACCCCAGTAAATCACAATGCATCGCTATCTATAAGAAACCCTTTGACCTTAACCGCTATCCCAAAGTAATGCTTAACAACACTGAGATACCATTTGCCGTCACCGTAAAAAACCTTGGTGTTACTTTCAATAGAACATTGACGTGGAACAATCATATTTTTGCAGCAATAGGCAAAGTCTATCGAAGGTTAAGAGTACTGTGGACTACTCAGCACTTCACACCAGTTAAAATAAGGTTGCTCTTAGCGAAGGCATATTTGATTCCAACGTTACTTTATGGTTGCGAACTTTATGCGAATTGTGACAGTGTCTGTAGTAGAAAACTTAATGTTTTGTACAATAATATTGCACGCTATATCTACGACATTAGCCGTTACGAACACATTTCCGAATATGCTGTGAAAATATGTTGTGTTCCACTAGATGATCTACTAAAGTTCAGGTCCGTAGCACTCCTACAAAGGATTCTGGTAAATAAGGAACCCTTAAATCTTAGTGAGCGGCTAAAATTCACAAGATCAGTACGCTCCTCACAAATACTGCATTTGGCATTCAACTCACGAACATCTGAGCGTCAATTTTTTGTTTCTGCGGTTCGTCTTTGGAACACATTACCGATGGAGATTAGAAGTATCAAGGGAACATTGCCCTTTAAAAGAAAACTATTGCGTTATTTTGTTCAGCAATTTTAAATATTTTAAAATCTGACCCTTTCTTTCTATAAACTTTCCACTCTTTCCTATACCTATTTTTCTTTATCTTTATCTTTTTCTACTACCTATTGCCCTTACAACCTCATCAATCCTCCTTACTATTAAAATTTAAACTATTTAAAAATTTTGTAGACACACTTTGTATCTTAGTATATTTACCTTGTTTTAAGTCCTATTGTCAAACACTGTAAATAAAACTTATGGTTGTTGTGTTTGATTCCTTAAATAAATAAATAAATAAAATAATTTTCCCTTATTTTGTCCCCAAAGCTCTCAGCTGAGTGTGTAATGTTCGGTTACACCCGAACTTAGCCTTTCTTACTTGTTTTTTGGTTTTTTGTTTTCTTTGAGCTCGAACCGAACTTCGTATAAACTCCTATATCAGTTTAGTTTCTTAGTTATACATTTTCGCGTTCATTTTTTTTCATATTTATTTGCCGTTCAATATTATGACAGGAAAAGTTATTAAATTTTAAATAATCTTGGCCAGCAATATTCCTTTTAATGTATCAGTTTCCAGTCGGTTTCAGATTTTGGTTTTGTTTAAATTTATTTTAGAAAAAATTCGTTCTACATTCGCTAAAGAGTGTGGCAGGCACATTAGATCTGTAACGAATGCACATAAATTAGAAAAAGCGTATGTAGAGTCAGCTCTTTTGATAGTAGAAATAGTTTTCCAAAAAACTTTTGGAGGAACCTTCAAATGCCTTCAAAATACGTGTTAAATTCTAAAAACTTTAATTCCCTATACTCTCTATCAATATCCTGCACAATTTTCTGATCGATTGTGTGCGAAAAATGTTGCAAGACCATATGCGAGGAATCAATTTTTTTCCAGGAACTTCTTTGGGATCCATGAAACTTAAGTTTTGTAGAACAACATTGTTAAAATCAAAACGCTTTCTAATTTGATCACACAGTTCAATATAAAAAATAATACAATCTTGTTAAAATTTGACTTTTTCTTGCTCGAGGCGTTAAGCTTAGAGGCGATAAGCTTATCCATCGCATAAACTCCTATATAAATCTGATCACTTTGCAATATATTTGAAATGTTTTTATAATCTATAATTTCCATGTTGTCTAATGTTATACATTCCGGCTTTACAAAATTATACAATATACTTAAATAAAGTCTTTTTATTTCTGAATACATATTATGTACTTAAAGCCCCTCACTCTGGAAAATTTTATTAACTTTATTAATATTTTGAAGGGTATACTTCAGGAAGGAGAGATAAATTTCATTCATATTATCCAAGTTATCAAGAATGGTTTTTGCAATGTCTATTTTGTCAACATTAACAGCGAGGTTAAAAAATATTTTTAATAGTTCACAAAGATCTAATACTCTGTATACTACTAAGGATATCCAGCGAGTTTGACATGGATGTAGCATCTTTTTTGGCTGTAATTCCAATAGCGCAATAATATTTTTCAATTGAGTACTTCTCTGAGAACTATTGGAAACGTAATTATACACATTGCGCACCAATGTTGCTAAGTAGCTTTAAACAGGCATACGAAGAGCAAAGCGCCAAAGAATGACATATACTTTAAGCTGGGTTGATTTGCATGGACGAAAGTTAAACCATATTGCGCCATCGATTTTTCGATAGATTTTGGGCTCAGGAAAAAAAAGTTCCACTAAGCAGACCCAAAAAAATAATTTTCGAGCCTGCAAAATATGAGTTTTTTGACTTTTTTTCTTTGATTTTTAAGGTTTTTTTCATGACCTACTTAAAAAAAATTTAATTTCATTTTGAAATTTTCATGTATACCCTGTCCGACTCAAAATTGTCCGCTAAAAACATTGGCGAGAAATTTTTTTTTTTTTGGGTTTTGAGGATGGTTTTTTGGTGAAAAAAATTTTTTTTTCGCCATTTTTTTTTAAGGGTTTCTTCAGAAACGTGCAAAAGTGTTGCCGATGAGAACGAATTTGTCCCATAGTTCCTATCCCACTTAAAATTATGCGATAACAAAGTTGGCATTAACAGTTTTTAAAAAAGAAAATTTTTTTTTGGTTTTTGGGACTTGTTTTGGTCGAAATCGATTTTTTTCATTTTCAAGGCTCCAAATCATTTTTTATGTATATGTTTCCGTTAGACCCACCAATAAGTATACCAAAATGATCAGGGGACGAGCTAAGTTGATTTAGCCATGCCCGTCCGTCCGTCTGTCCCTTTGTTTGAACGAAAACTAGTTCCTCAACTTTTGAGATATCTTGATGAAATTTGGTAAACAGGATGGATTGGATTTGACATTTGTCGGAATCGACCGGATCGGACCACTATAGCATATACCTCCCATACAATCGATTGTTCAATAAGAGAGTTTTCGCCATTTCTGCCCCATTTCTGCCTCATTTTAACAGCTAGCAACATCAAATTTTACCACAAGCTTACGTACTGGGCATAGATTGTTGTCTGAAAAAATCATCAATCAATCATCAAAATCAAATGAAAATTTTTTTTAAACTTAAAAATCAAAGAATAAGTCAAAAAACTCAAATTTTGCAGGCTCGAAAATTATTTTTTTATTTATTTTTTTTTAGTGGAACTTTTTTTTCCTGAGCCCAAAACCTATCGAAAAATCGATGGCGCGATATAGGTTAATAAATCGACCCAGCTTAATATACATTTAAAAGTAATAGCTTACACAGAAGGCAGGCTTTAATCGTAATTTTTCATCACAAAATCGTCCAAGCGCCATTCTAGAAGAAAATCGTCAAAATGACGACGGCACGCTGGTTGTGAACAATATGATACTCTGAAGTACAGCCATTCAGTTTAGAGCTTTACGCCGATCAATTTATCGGCGCGCCGCCGCCGCGGGTATATAATATAGTCTAGGTCGCCGCCGCCGGTAAAGTGATCGGCGTAAACCTCTAGAACATACTACCTTATTCCCTATCTGCGCTTCGAGGGGCTCTTAAAGCCACAATAGAGGTGAATGGTTGGCGCAAGGGTGCTCAAATGGCGGACGAGGCGATACATGTGTAACCAGATGGTTCCAAAGTAGTGGAAGGAGTGGGGTCTGCTGTATACTAAGCTGATAAGGAAATAAACCGATCCTACAAGCTACCAGATCAGTGTAGCGTTTTCCAAGCGGAAGTATTAGCCGTAACCAAAGCAGTAGAACCACTGGAAGAGAATAGCTTGAGCTGCAGCCGTGTTAATTTTTATATTAACAGTCAAGCAGCAATTAAGCCAATAATCTATCAATAATATAAAAGTTTGTTAGAGTGTAAGCAATCCCTTCAAAGAATCGGGACGGGGAAAAGCATACATCTATATTGGGTCCGAAGGCAATGGGAAATAGATGGGAATGAAAAAGCGGATGAACTAGCTAAAAAGGGTGCATCCCTTGAAGCTTGCTCCGTAAACGTCCCAATTAGATTGGGCAAGATTAAGAGAAGGCGAGAGTTGCACATGATCGACCAAGCGGGAAAGGCGTGGGTCCAAGCGCGGGGCTGTAAAGTGTCGAAGATTATATGTAGGTCTTACAACCTTAGACTAACAAAGTTTCTTCTATCATTAAAAAGAGAGGACTGTATAGTCATGACGGGTATTCTGTCTTGACACTGCCTTCCGGCGTCGCATGCCTTTAGATTAGGCTTGGTCAGTGATATCAGATGGGAAGAGGAAACGATCGAGTACGTTTTGTGCTCTTGCTCTGCGCTTGTCAGGCTAAGCCTCCAGCTATTAGGAGTGATACAGCTGTCGTGCTGTAGAGCTAGAAGCAGCAAGTGGCATACGAAGTGGAAGGAACAGATAACGCAAATATTGGACGTTCACATCGATGGTGTCACGCCACCGGCTGTCAGTCACCCAAAGATCTTAGGGGTAACGTTCGATAACACTCTCGACTTTTATGGCGCATGCCACCGAAATTGTATCTAGAGTACAAAGCCCCAAAAAAATCCTGCTGTTGTTGTGTTAACATGACCACTCACAAATGGTCATCAAAGTCCTCTAACGGGAGTCCAGGAAACTGGCCTTGGAGACACATCGCATGCAGGACAAACATTACGTCTGTCGGTGTTAATTCTGGACAAGTAAGAATTTAACAGGTTCACCATCTTTTACAGACACTGGCAAGAGAATGACCTTCTGAGGTAAATCCTTTTCCGACATATGCAGCAGAACCACAGCCTGGGACCGGGGTTAGGTTAAATATCTTCCCGGAGAAGGAGGATATGGAGCAGTCCAGCTACAAGAAGCTGCTCCTAGGATGACCATTTGTGGGAGGGAGACAACAAATTAAATGCGGTTACACTGGAATGACAGCCCTTGGTCGGGAAAAAAATCCTAAGTCGCTGGGATACATGGAACCGGCTACCGTGGGAAGCGCTGGAAAGGACCTATCCGAGCCTTTCAAAACTAAACGTGGTTTCAGACAGGGTCACGCCCTATCGTGCAATGTCTTTAATTTTATGTTGAAGAACTTAACCGCTCTGCATTGATGTTGTGGCGAATATTAGCATCACTATGCTGTTAGCAAATAATCACAACACAAAAACATTAAAGCAAGTCACACTTGTGTACATGAACACATCAATCATCATTTACACACTTACATGGAAGGTGACGAGAAGTACATGCACACATATAATCAGCAGCTCGAAGTGAAGAGATATCACACACACACATGTAGTCATCAGCTGAAGTTCTTACTCACACATACTAAATTGCCAAGCAGGAGATAAAACAGTTCAAGAAGGTGAAACGTCTAGACCTTTGGAGAAATATGCGGACGAGGTAACAGAGTATAAAAGCAGCGCAAGCTGAGTAATAACTAATCAGTTTTGATTTAAACAAGCTATTGGTTCTGAAGTATAATTGTGAAGTAATAATCCCAAAGTAATCTAAATAAAGGCCAGTTTGCAATACTGGATATTGGAGTGATTTATTCAACAGTTTAGCGATTCGAACGTTAGCAGAAGGTGTATAAATATCAGAAATCTCCAGAATTCGTTATAATATCATCGGCCTGAACACCTGCGCCGTAAGTTCTGCTTACTCCAAACTGGAAAAAGAAGCGAAAAAGATGGGTCTGATGGTGAATGAGGACAACACGAAGTACCTGTTGTCATCGAGCAAAGAATCACCGCATTTGCGCCTTGGCACGCTAATGTTGGCAGTCATATTTTCGAAATAGTTAAAGCCTTCGTTTATTTGTGAGTCAGCATTAACACAAACAACAACATCAGCTCTGAAATCCAACATAGAATCACTATTGCCAATAAATGCTACTGGAAAACGAATATCATGCTCTACAAGTCACTTATCGTACCCCCTCTTCTATATGGTGCAAAAAGTATGTTTATAGGAACCCGCCTATGGAAGCAGAGGATGACGGTGGCCCCTACGCTGCTGGAAGGACCAGGCGGAAAACGATTTAAATTCCCTTGGTGTGACCTATTGGCACCAGTTAACTCAAAGAAGAAGCGACTGGCGCGGCGCGCCTTGTTGGATGGTCATAACCGTTAAAACGGTTAAGCGCCAATTATATAAGTAAGTTAAGCCAACCCATTGAAACTGTTTTGCATTAGCATTAAATATTACACAGTTGTAATAAATAAATGACGTGTATAAAATTATCATTAAATATTGTGAATTTTAGTTTTTAGTACGTTTCCTTTCCTTGATTAAGCTTAATTTTTTTTTTGTAGTTTGGCTAGCTTAAATAGAAGCGAGGCCAACCCGCGATATTAAAAAACAAACAAGCGTTAAATTTAATGAGCCTATACTAAATAAGAATCAGATATTGGATAATCTAGGACGCTATCGTTTTTTGATTGGGCTGGAAAGGTTGGGCTAGCTATAATTAGACCTATAATTTTTAAATTTTTCATATTATATAACGGTGAATTTTCCTTCCTTAAGTTTATTGTCCTAGTGACTTTGCTTCGCTAGGTTTTCGGACTTTCTTTTTCAAGTCTTTCGTGAAAGAAACAGAAGTTCTCTGATGTTATATCCAAAAAAATGCAAATCCTCCAATACGTGTTTAACTCTTTTATGTAAAATCAAGAGAACTGGGTTCGAACCAAATCGAATGAGCGTTATTAAATTGGGTACCCGAATTAAATAAAAATATCCTATGTACTTACCTTAAATAATTTTTTGAGTGTACATGGTCGCATGGTCGTGAACGCGCTGGGTCAAATGTTATAGATGTTGCCACTTGAACAGATGTTAGTTCTTGACCTGATGGCGGCACAGTTGTTGGTGATGGAGTCACAGAAAGCAAGGATGATGTTGTTGCAGTTGGAAAAAACAGTTTGTTCAACAAGGCCATAATGTTTTTCATAGGTTAAGTAATGCATCCACTTTTATTCTTGTAATTAAAAAGTCGTGAACATCCCTTTCTTTTACATCTTCCACAGACAAACACATGCTTCTTTTTTTAAGTTCTCTGAAATATTTATATAACGATAGTATTATGAGTAGTAAATAAATAACGAATACAAGGCGCAATAACCTCCGAAGAGAGTTCTTCTTTTCCAATTTGCGTCGTGCTCCTTTTAATTTTTCTTACAAATCGGCTTGACGGGACCTACGTGTTTTACGCCGACTGCGGACGGCATCTGCAAGGCAGATAAGTTTTCACTGAAAAGCTTTTTATGGCAGAAATACACTCGGAGTGTTTGCCAAATCACTACAGAGGGGCGACCCCGCTTAAAAAAAACTTTTTTCTAATTGAAAAAACTTGTTTCTAAATTTTTGATGTTACATTGCCCCAGAATTGAACCCGTGATCATTGGTGTGGTAGGCGGAGCACGATGCCACCACACCACGGCGGCCGCGGTGATTTTTCGAGTAGGCCTATGACTGGGTTACACTGTGGGTGAGCGCACCTAATGGACTTGTAAAAGAAGAAGACAAGTTCATTCCAACCCTTATAGCCAAAAAACGAGAACGTGTTTAATTGCACAATATTTAATGTAAATTCAATATTTGGGATATATATCACTTGTTTTATAAAAAGTATCGCGGGTTGTGCTATCTCAAGTTTAGCTGTAATATATATAATGAGCCCGTATTAAGTTAGCAATATGTGTGACCCGCCCTATGAAAAGGTGGCTTATGACTCAAAAAAAATTACTACTAATAAGAAACTGAAGACATTGTTTATCTTTAACAGCTGTTTCTTGCAATTTCTTTTTTGAGTCATAAGCCACCTTTTCATAGGTCGGGTCACATATATTGTGCAATTTGTTACGTTTTTGTATTTTGATTTTTTATTGTGCTTTAGGTTTTTGGGTGGTTGAGCTAACTTAAGTAAAGTGCGTTTCATAACTATAGCACACATTTTTCCTTAGAGAGCTAATTGCTGAAAAATGTTTGAGATACGCAATAGAAAAAATATAAAAAGGTGGAAAGGTACAGCTGTTTATCCTCTTTCGTTTCACAGACTGAATTTTATACTCAGCTGAGCAGAGCTCACAGAGTATATTAATTTTGTTCGCATAACAGTAATCCGTGACGGCATAAACTAATCGAGATATAGACTTCTATATATCAAAATGATCTGGGCGAAAAAAGAAATTCATTTAGCCATTTCCGTCCGTCCGTCCGCCTGTCCGTTAACACGATAACTTGATTAATCTTGATGAAATTTGGTATGTGGGTTCCTGGGCACTCATCTCAGATCGCTAATTAAAATGAACGCAAGCGGACAACCACGCCCACTTTTTCGATATCGAAAATTTCGAAAAACCGAAAAATGCGATAATTCTTTCAAAGACGGATAAAGCGATGAAACATGGTCCGTGGGTTGACCTTATGACGCAGAATAGCAAATTAGTAAAATTTTGGACAATGGGCGTGGCACCGCCCACTTTTAAAAGGTAATTTAAAGGTTTGAAAGCTGTAATTTGGCAGTCGTTGAAGATATCATGATGAAATTTGGCAGGAACGTTACTCCTATTACTATATGTGTGCTAAATAAAAATTACCAAAATTGGATGACGATAGCTGTTCTCTGTGAAAATGGGCGAAACCGGTTGAGGCCACGCCCAGTTTTTATACACAGTCGACCGTCTGTCTTCCGCTCGGTCGTTAGCACGATAACTTGAGTAAAAATCGATATATCTTTACCTTTATCTTGGTATAAAAAATGGCCGAAGTCCGACTATGACCACGCCCACTTTTTGATATCGAAAATTACGAAAAATGAAAAAATGCCATAATTCTATCTAAATATTGTTGCGAATATTAGCCACACTAAGGGGGACTGTCATCTTTAAACCGATGCTAAGCAGTGACTTGATGCACATCACTAATTCAGTCAGTATGTCTACATATATCTACGTACACGCAGCGGAGAAGCAACGCACAAACACATGCAGATATCTTATCTGAGATGCTTCCTAAAGTATGCAATTATAATTGTGGAAGTGTCGCTCACAAATACATGCGCATATGAGAGCTACACACGTGCATCTGTAGTTATAATTATATACCAGCAACTAAGTAAATTCTGGAAGCGCCTAGAAGATACAACGAGGAAATCACACAGAAAAAAGCAGCAACAGTAGAGGCGCGAGAATCAGTTTGATTTAAGCATTCCATCTGTCGAGCAGTAGCAGTGTTATTTTTGAAAAGTACTTTAATAAAGGCCATTTTGCATAATTGAATAGTGGAGTTATTTATTCAACAGTTTAGTGATTCGAACGTTAGCAGAAGATTGCAAATAAGGGGAATTGCAATAAAATCGTTACAATTGGTGTCAGAAGAGGAATTTTTGAATAAATTCTGAAGATTTCGAATACAACTCGGACATGGCAAAGTTAAGTGAATTGAAGATCCAGCAACTGAAGAAGGAGTTGGAGAGCCGTGGATTGAATACAACCGGCATTAAACTAGAACTTCAGGAACGACTACGACAGGCAATGAAATTAGAAGGAATTGACGTGGAAGAGTATGATTTCGAATACAACTGGGACATGGCAAAGTTAAGTGAATTGAAGATCCAGCAACTGAAGAAGGAGTTGAAGAGCCGTGGATTGAATACAACCGGCATTAAACTAGAACTTCAGGAACGACTACGACAGGCAATGAAATTAGAAGGAATTGACGTGGAAGAGTATGTCTTTCATCTTGATGGCGATGAGACAACAAAATTGGAGGAGAAAAATGAAACACCGCAGACAATGGCGAACACAGACCTGAACATGATATTCCCCCTTTTGCGAGTGTCGATTGCAGTAGATTGTCGACCGCTGAGCGATAATCGATTATCTTTATAATGTATACAAATTATGTTATATACATCGAAAAGTTGAAAAAATTGCAAAATCTCTATTGTATAAAATAACTGTTTATAATGGTCCAAAGATTTGGCGGTTAATTTGTATAGTAATAATATTAAATGCAAAAAATGGAATCGACAAACTGTCGATTCTATTCCGATCGACACTCGCAATAGGGGGGATTGGCTGCAATATCGGCACAAATGTCCGAAATGTCATCACAAATATCCACCAACATGTCATCACAACTGGAAGAGCAAAAGGCATATATGGCATCCCAACTGGATTCGCAGGAGACACGCATAACATTAAAGATTGAAGCACAAGAAACGCGTGATTCAGAAATGTCGACACAGATTACATCAAAGAAGTAAACACAACTGAAAGAGCAAGAGACACACATAACAATACAACTCGAAGCGCAATAGGCGCGTATATCATCAAAACTCGAAACGCGTATGGACGAGAAAATAACGCAGATTGAAGAAAAAATCGAAGCCATCCACCTTTGAGAGGTCTTATACAGGAGTTGCAATTAAATCGCCCAGCTGTTTCAGCAAGCAATACAGTTTGAGAAGACCGCAGCAGTGAACAACTGGAATGCTGAAGATAAAGTTGCTGTACTGTTCATGGCATTGAAAGGGCCTGCAGCTGAGATTTTACAAACCATTCCAGAGGGCGAACGGAACTGTAATGAAGCATTGATGGGTGCTCTAGAGAGACGATACGGAACTGAGCATAGGAGACAGATATACCAAATGGAGTTACTGAACCGCTTCCAGAGGCTTGGTGAAACATTGCAAGAGTTTGCGTCGGATGTTGAAAGGCTGGCACATTTAGCGAATGCGGACGCACCCGTGGAATACACTGAAAGGGTAAAGATTCAGAGCTTTATAAATGGCATACGGGACGTCGAAACAAAGCGAGCTACATACGCAAACCCAAAGCCAACATTCGCAGAAACGGTTTCGCAAGCTCTGATTTAGGAAACAGCGTCGCTTCTGTGTAAGCCAGTTTTCAAAGCACTCCGTGTGGAAGTAGAAAGGCCAGAGTGGGTAGACGCAATATTGGAGGCTCTGAAAGGATCGCAAAAGCGGAGTGAGAGAGTTATGAAGTGCTTCAAATGCGGGAAACCCGGTCACATTGCGATCTTGATCCTAGTGGCTGCAACAGCATGAGTGGTTTTAATAACAAAGCTGGAGGGGATGAGCAAGAGCGATTAAGATGTAGAATTGGAAGGAAATCAAGCAGTCTTACCGTCAGAGGGAATTTCGATGGCAAGGAGCGTGTACTGACTGTAGATACGGGCGCATCTCGTTCCTTAATCCGATCTGAGTTGGTCAAGAGAGTAAAACCGTTACCTGGAGCAAGGTTGCGTACAGTCACTGGCGATTATAACCCAGTCCAGGGAGAAGTGATCTGTGAAGTCTTAATTGGGAATGTCATGGTTCTACACAAATTCGTTGTGGCGGAGATCGTTGATGAAGTCATATTGGGAGTGGCCTTCTTAGTTGACCATGACATCAGAATCGATATGCCGAGGATTATGCGCTATGATAACCAGGATATGCTAGTTAACTTCAGTTTAGAAAAAGGGTTCAGCAGTAAGCGAGTGCTGGTGGAGGAGATTTCACAGAGACCACGAAAGTCAAGGAAAGTAGATCGAGCAAAGGTTGATGGAACAAATGGGCCAAACAAATCAAAACCGAAGGTACCTGTGAGAGAAACACTGGCATTGAAAAGCCCTAACGGACGCACTAAAACGAAGGAAAGAATTTCGCAGAAAGAATGCAGGGTGGTTTCAAGCCAGGGCACACTACTGTTGTAAAGCGTCGGAACGATACTGATTATGCAAAGCAAATCCGTCAAGCGCAAGCTCTACGAAGTAGTTCATTGGCCAAACAACAGAGTGTGAGGGAACGAACCAGGGTAATGAGTAGTACGATGAAACACAGGTACAACGAGAACAAGAATTCGGAAGGTTTCTTGGAGGGAGATTTGGTACTGTTATACAACCCTCACCGGCGGATAGGTGTTCCATCCAAATATCGGTGCAGTTGTTAGAGTTATGAAGAGGATCAGTGATGTCATCTACCGCATACAAACAATTGGGAAACCACGAAATAGAAGGGTGGTTCATTTGGAGAGGCTAGCAGCGTTTAGATCGAGATATTTGTCTGATCGGGACGATCAGACTTAGGTGGAGGGCAGTGTTACGAATATTAGCCACACTAAAGGGTACTGTCATCTCTAAACCGATGCTAAGCATTGACTTGATGCACATCACTAATTCAGTCATTATGTCTACACATATGTTCGTACACGCAGCGGAGAAGCAACGCACAAATACATGCAGATATCTTATCTGAGATGCTCCCTAAATTATGCAATTATAATTGTGGAAGTGTCACTCACAAATACACGCGCATATGAGAGCTACACACGTGCATCTGTAGTTATATTTATATGCCAGTAACTAAGTAAATTCTGGAAGCGCCTAGAAGATGCAAAGAGGAAATCACACAGTATAAAAGCAGCAACAGTAGAGGCGCGAGAATCAGTTTGATTTAAGCATTCCATCTGTCGAGCAGTAGCAATGTTATATTTGAAAAGTACTTTAATAAAGGCCATTTTGCATAATTGAATAGTGGAGTTATTTATTCAACAGTTAGTGATTCGAACGTGGTATTACATACAGGGACGGAAAATTATAATTATTTTTTTTTTCGGAGTCGAAAAAGTCCTGGTCAAAAAATTGTCCTAGGTGAAAATGTTTGAGTTCCCAGGTACCCCTATAGCAATAAAGTGAAGTTGAAGTGAACGGACGTGTTTTTTGTTCGCTCTTGCTATGGATAATTTAACTTGTGCTAAATGCTCTAAAGGCCACCATGGTGTGATGGTAGCGTGCTCCGCCTATCACACCGTATGCCCTGGGTTCAACTCCCGGGCAAAGCAACATCAAAATTTTAGAAATAAGATTTTTTCAATTAGAAGAAAATTTTTCTAAGCGGGGTCGCCCCTCGGCAGTGTCTGGCAAGCGCTCCGATTGTATTTCTGCCATGAAAAGCTCTCAGTGAAAACTCATCTGCCTTGCAGATGCCGTTCGGAGTCGGCATAAAACATGTAGGTCCCGTCCGGCCAATTTGTAGGGAAAAATCAAGAGGAGCACGACGCAAATTGGAAGAGAAGCTCGGCCTTAGATCTCTTCGGAGGTTATCGCGCCTTACATTTATTTATTTTTAAATGCTCTAAAGCTCTTCGTGTTGGCTATGAAATCTCATGGCATGTTTGTAAAAACAAATTTCATAAAATTTGTGCAAAGGTGGATAGCAAAGATATTTGTGATTTGCTAGTTAATAATTCAAACATTGTATTTAATTGCGATCATTGCCTAAATAGCTCGCTTAATTTGGTGTCATCTATTACTCGTTTGACTAAGGAGTTTAATGACCTAAAAGTCTTACTCACAAAGCTAATTGAAAGTGCAGTAAATGATGGTCAAACAACAACAAAAACGTCTACTGTTCTTGCAAAGAATGGTTCGGCTGCACCTACCAATGTGCTCTCAGCAGTTACCAACTTGGGTGATTGTCACAATTCGGACGACCTCACTGTGAGTATTGATACCGATGCTGGTATTTCTTTGCGCTCTCCCACTGCTGCCGCTGCTGTGCTGCCGCCCACTCGCTCTGCTAAGCCAGCTGCTATTGTTGGTTCTAATAAGTCGACAAAAGTTGTTGCTAATACGAATGGTCTTTTGGATATTTCTTCGCCTTCAGTTCGTGCTAATGCTGAAAATCCTCATACATCATCTGCTACTGTTGCTGGTCGAACGTCGTCGCGTTCAACTGTTGATGAATCTTCGTATGTAAACGGTAGAGTTGGGTTTCGTTCTGAACTTGTTCAATTGACCGGGTCTCTCAACTGAACAAGTGAACTAGATCTTCGATTTCGGTTCTATTTTTTCTTTTAGTTCATTTGTTCTTTCGTTTATCTAATGTTATTCTTTCTCTCTTCTCGTTCGCGAACATTGTAAATTCATACATACATACGCAGAAATTCACAGTGAGCACGAATGTCGATGATGCCACTTACACCAAAGAGTATATATTTGTCAAGAGGCGTCAATCGATACTTTTGTTGTTGCCAAAGCAAATTACTCGATGTTTTCTCAAGGTAGTCGTTGGTTTTTTTTATCAGATGTATTTATAAAAACGCCTTCTATATATTTTCGTGGGGTATTTGTGTTTATTTTATTGATTGTATTAAATTAATTAATTAATTCTCTTTCCAAAAATCGTAATTATGCAAAGTCACTTTACCGCATAACCATATAGAATTCAATTAAAAAAAACTAAACAAAACTTCCTTGAGAATCACATTCGACATGACAGGGTTGCTTTGGCAACAACAAAGTATCGAGTGACGCCTCTTAACAAATATATACTCTTTGCTTACACTAAAGATATGTGTCATCTTTGTGTGTGGCACTGCTACAACAATATTAATATGTATGGACTATTTATGAAAAACGTGTTTTGTAAGAAACTAATTATTACATTTATTTGGAAAAGTTCATATTTACAATTTGTGTCTGTACTCTTTCAATTTCCTGGATCTTCCAAAATTTGTAACTTTTTTTTAAGTTAATTATATATATATATATTAACTTATTTATTCATAACACATTTAAATATACCTACACAAAGCATTGCTGCATACACACCCCCATCTATACTTGTTGGCTTTTTTCGCGAGTGCGAGCAGCAGTGAACAAATTTGCTTGAAAAAAAAAAATAAAAGATGAACAAAAAGAAAAAAACTTTGTTCGTTCATCAGAAAAAGAACGAAAGATTCGAATCTCTGAAATGAGCGAAAAAGCACAACTCTAGTAAACGGTGAGTGGACGAAAGTAATGAATACAAAGAATAAAAAATTGCCTAAATGCAATCGTAAGCAATTAAGTATTGTTGGTTTGAATTCAAATACTGATTTGGAGGTGGCTGGTCGTATGAAATGAATACATCTTTCCTCGTTTTTGCCTTCTGTCTCTGCCGACAATATTATTGACGATAGTGTCAAACATGCGGCTATTGAGAAGAAACATATTTTTTGCTATGCATTAGTTAAGCAAAATACCACCACCTAATAGCGTTAGAAAAGTTAATTTTAAGATAGGAGTTTCTATTTCATTTTTTGATAAATTGTTTTCGGCTGATCTTTGGCCCGCAAATGTAAAGGTACGCCCTTTTCATTTTGTTTTTCGAAAAGAGGAGAAACAACAAAATCCCAAGTAACTACTGGGAATTTCAATGGCTTGAATGTTTATTTCCAAAATGTATCCAGTATGCGAACGAAATCAATAAATGTTCGCGCTGTTAGCTCGCATCTTCATTATGATGTATTTATCTTTGTTGACACCTGGCTTAATTCAAATTTTTTTGATGCCAACCTATATAATGTTTATGGTAAGGATAGAGATATGACAAAAACGGGTTTAGCAAGAGGTGGTGGTGTCCTCATCGCGGTTCAACGTAAATATCAAGCTTATTTAGTATCACTTGAGAATGATGATTCTCTAATTGATCAACTGTGTGTTTCTGTAAAGAGTAAATCAACACATGGATCATTATTTTTTGCGGTTTCATATATTCCGCTAAATAGTGGAGATTTTCTCTATCGTCTACATGCTGACAATATTACATCTATAGTCGTAAATAAGTTAAGTGATAATCAAATATGGATCTTGGGTGACTTTAACCTAAGTAATGTTAATTGGTCTGGTAGCTTTTCATGATCAGGTCTTATACCATTGAACGTTAACTCTGGTCATGGAGCTTATTTCATTGATAGTCTTTTAAGTCTGTTGGATAAAACTCTAGATCTAATTTTTATTAGTGATAATTTGATATTCAATATAGCTGAATGCCCTTCTCCTATATCATCTTGCGATAAGCACCATGTGCCTTTGATCGTTACTTTTAAATTTTATGAATTCTCGTCATGGGTTCCTGAAGAAAAAGTATCTTTTAATTTCGCAGCTTGCGAGTATGAAAAAATCGACACTTCTTTAATGGATTACGACTGGGATATTCTATCATCCTGCCCTGATGCTTCTAGTTGCTATCATATTTTTACAACTTTAATGTCCGACTATTTTATCAAATATCAACAATACTCCAAAGATTTCAATTGTTTAGATAAATTTTTGTACAGAAACTATATTCTTGGAATAGAGGAGAATATTAAATCAAATACAAAATCCTTCTGGCAGTTTATTAAGTCTAAAAAGTCAAACTCTTCTATACCTTCGGCTGTATTTTACGATAAGCAGTTTGCTAGCACCCCATTTAAGGTGGCCAATTTGTTTGCAGATTTTTTCAGTTGGAATTTTGTTGTTGACGATGACAATCTTCCGCCTAGCTTGAGCTATAACTGAAAATCTACTTTCAGTTTTGGTTCTCTTAGCCTCTCTTCTAAAGATGTTATTACTGGCATTAATAAATTTAAACCATCTGCGAAAACGGACTCTGATGGACTTTCAGTTCTACTATTAAAGATTTGTCCTGCTTTAGTTGTGCCTTTAAAACTAATTTTCAATTTGTCATTGTCAACTGGAGTTTTCGTTGATGATTGGAAATTTACTTCTATTAGTCCTATTCTTAAAGGAGGCTGTAAGAACGATGTCTGTAATTATAGACCCATTTCAAAGCTTTCTACAGTTTCGAAGCTTTTTGGAACTATCGTTAAGGATAAAATGTACTTTGTATGTAAGAGTCTGATTTCGGCAAACCAGCATGGCTTTGTCTCAAACCGATCTACGGTTTCGAATCTTGCAGTATTCAGTGAGTATTGTATTGCATCTTTCTCTTCGGGACTTCAGGTTGACTGCGTTTACACTGATTTCTAAAAAGCTTTCGATAAAGTTTCACATTCCTTATTGATCTATAAGCTTTCTCGTTTAGGATTTCATTCGGTTTTTTTGAAATGGATCCAGTCTTATTTATGTAACAGAAATTGTGTGGTAACAGTTGACGGCACTTCTTCTAACCATTCTTCGCCTGTTCTGGGGTTCCTCAAGGAAGTATACTAGGCCCATTACTCTTTGTTTTGTTCATTAATGATATAAGCAGCTGCTTCAATTTTGCTGAGTTCTTACACTATGCCGATGATTTAAAGGTATTTTCGAAAATTGCAAAACCGGATGATGCTGTTAAGCTTCAGAAAGACATTGATAGCTTAGAAGTATGGTGCTTTAATTCTCGGCTATCTTTAAATATCAAAAAGTGTTTTAAAGTCACTTATGCGAAAACTCGTAATATCTTGCCGACATCTTATCACATTTCCCATTCACTATTACAAAGTTTGGATGAAATTAAAGATCTTGGTGTATTTTTTTCTAGTAACTTCTCTTTCAATAGACATATTAGTCACATTATTTCGAAAGCTTATTCGGTATTTGGATTTGTTAGGCGCAATAGTTAAAATTTTTGTGACCCTTATACTCTCAAGTTGTTGTACACGTAGTTTGTTCGTTCTAATTTGGAATACGCTGCTTTTATATGGAGGCCAAGTCACAAAAACTACGTTAACAGGATAGAACGGGTCCAAAAAGTTTTTCTCAAATATGCTTTACATTTTTTGAATTTTGATGAACCAATTCCATCTTATGAATCTCGCCTACTTTTGATAAATTTAAAAACTTTGGAAGCCAGACGAACGGTTCTCTCGCTTTCTTTTGTTCATAATATTATCAGTGGCGACATTGACTGCTCTTTTCTTTTGGAGAAAATTAATTTTAACATACCTCAGCGTAATCTTCGTAGCTTTCTACCTTTTTATGGCGTTAATTGTAGAACTGATTATTCGCGTAATGCTCCTCTTGTGTGAGCCCTGATTGAATTTAATTTAATCTCGAGTTCTATCGAATTTGATTTTTCATTTTCGAAAAGTGTTTTTTCTAAGATTCTAAATACTATGTTCTAGGTTTTTAGTCTTAGTTTTTATTTTTCATTGTTAATTGTTATTAGTCTGTAAGAAATTTTTGTTCATAGACTAACTAAATAAATAAATAAATATCATGTCGAATCATGCATCCTTTTTATTTTTCGAACTTTTTCCATATAAGTCCACATATAAAAGTAAAATATGTATTTTTATTTTTTGAGTCCGATAGAACTAGGTAAACTCGGACTTTAAAAAATAAAAGTCCGGAAATAAAAGTTACATATGAACTTTAATTTTTTAAGGCCAAAATAAAAGTCCGGCTTGATAACAAAGATACGGCTTATCCGAATTAAAATTTTTTTTTTGTTCGGATAAGCCGTCTTTGTTATCAAGCCGGACTTTTATTTTGGCCTTAAACAATAAAAGTCAGGATTTAACTTTTATTTCCGGACTTTTATTTTTAAAAGTCCGAGTTTAACTAATTCTATCGGACTCAGGTAATAAAAATCCGAAAATAATTTTTATCTTGATCCAAACATATTAAAAGTTTAAAATTAATAATTTTGCAATTCCATTTTGTTTAATACATTTAAAAATTTTATTATACATAGAATTTACTGAATTTTAAAGTAAATTATTCTCCAATTCCACCCATTTATCCACAATGGCACACTGCAGTGCGTTTGTGGAGCTATATTGGTGGTTTTCGGCATCGACTATACGGGCTAATAATCCTCATACATTATCCATGGGATTTAGGTCGGGCGAAGAAGCTGGCCAGTCCAAAACATTAACTCGATTTTCCGAAAAAAAATTTGTGTCTCGTGACTGACATGTATGGATGCATTTCACTATTTGCTCGTAAAAAGGGAAGAAGACTGCACTGAAGTACATTAACGTAATGTGAACTCTTTATTTTCGAGCTCACAAACTGCAGCCATCAAACCATCAACGACCCACCTCCAAAATTTCTCTTTGAAAAGGTTTGGGGCTTTTTCTACAAATCTCTCCAATATCCTCTATTTCCGTCCGGGCCATCTAAGTTTCATTTTTTCTCATCTGAAAATATAATTAAACTTCCCTACTTGAGACCAGTCCATTTTCAAATGTTTCTTAGCAAACTCAATGCGAGCATTTTTATGTCGCTCTGTTAAAAAAGGAGCAGTCTTAAATTTTTGGCGGAAAATATTTAGAGCTTCTTGGAGAACGCTCCATATTGTCACGAGTGTCGCCAATTTTGAGCAGCTCAGCGAGGAGTTGCTGGCGTTTGTTATTATTTTTCACCTCTCGCGATCTGAAAGCTTTCGTTTTGGACCTCCAAATCTTTTCTTATCGTACTCCGCTGTATTTAATAAAAAGTTGCCCACAACTTTGCGACTCCGAATTTTTTTTTTGGCAGTTTCACTAATTTTTTAATTTTTTTCCTTCAAAGCCGAAATTTTGCATCTCTCGGTTTCAGTTAATTTTGTTCCAAGACATTCGTTATAAGAGATTTAGAAATTTAGCATACAAATAAAACGAGGTGAAATAGGTGAGACATTTTAAAATTCTCACCGCTCTCACGTTTTTATTTTGGTTTTGTTTTCATAACAAAACAAGTAAGGACGGGACTGTCTTCCTGTCTACCTTTCATGAATGGGGCTGAACAACAATCTTGTCCCATTCGTAATATCCAACTAATCGGCTGTAGAAGATATGAAATATCTACCTAAGCGTTTTTTAAGATAAATATAAGATAAGAAATAGGCAGGTACTTTGTGTGAGGATGCAAAGTTTCACGTTTTTCGTGATCTGCATTATATATGTAGCTTTTACCATGAATCACCTATCCCAACAATATATGCCGTAAACGTTTGCAGCTTCTAGCCGTTGAAAAGGGGGCAGAAATGACAGTTTATATGGGGTATATACTATATATCCCACCGATCTCTATAATTTTTTTAGACAACAATATACGCTATATACGTAAGCATTTGGTGAAATTGGAAAATTATAGCTAAAATGGTGTAGAAATTGCGAAAAGTTTCTTATCTGAACAATCGTTTGTGGGGGACATATGCTATATATACGACCAATCTCTTCGATTTTTTCAGACAACAATACTTGCTATATACGAAAAATATAGTGAAATTTGATGGTTCTATGTGTTAAAATTTGGCAGAAATTACGAAAACTTTCTTATCTGATCGATACAATCCGTTGTATGGGATACATACCATATATACGACCGATCTGTATGATTTTTTCAGACAACAATATATGCTATATACGTAAGCATTTGGTGAATTTTGAAGCCTCTAGCTGTTAAAATGGGGCAGTAATTACGAAAAGCTTCTTATCTGAACAATCGGTTGTGGGGGATATATGCTATATATACTACCGATCTCATCCATTTTTTCAAACAACAATATGTGTAATATACGAAAGGAAATGGTGAAGTTTGAAGCTTTAATCTGATAAATTGAGGAAGATATGACAAAAATCCTGTTTTCTGAAAAATCGGTAGTATGGGGGATATATGCTATAGTGGTCCGATCCGGCCGGTTCCGACAAATGTCTAATCGGGAAACTACTTACACCAGCTCAACAAATTTTATCAAAATATCTCAAAAATTTAGTTTGCATACAAACAGGCAGACGGACATGGCTAAATCAACTCAGCTCTTCATCCTGATCATTTCAGTATACTTATTGGTGGGTCTATCTCGTCTACTTTAAGGACTTACAATTTTGAGATTCGAGGCAAACTTAATATACCATTTCATTTTCATGAAAGGTATAAAAATACTAACCATAAATATTATTTTTCATACATGAAAAATTTGTGATTTTATGTAGAACAGAATTTTTATTCGGTAAAAACAAGTTTTTTTGGTGGACAAGGAATGTTTGCCGCATAAACAAGCATCTCGCCACGATCCTCTTCTTCTTTAACAAATTATTTACAAATTTATCTGTGTCTACGCGACAAGGAAACAGACACGGCATGTATGTACTGCTGCATCCATTATAATTATGAATTTTTCAATGAGCAATTAGTTTTTGGATTGGTAAGGACCTCTCCGATGAGTCGAAACCAAAAGAGGCTCCAGACAAAGTGACTCCCCATCATGCTACTTATTTCACCAAATGCTGGAGAAATTAATTCTAGCAGCAGATCCATGATCCATGAACGTACAACTGCTGGCGTATGCTGATGATATTGTTATCATAGGCCTTAGCAAAAGCGCGTAAGCTGAACTGGATAAAGAGACAGAAAAAGTGGATCTTGAAGTAAACAAGAACAAGGCGAAGTAATTGCTGCCCTCCAAGAAACAATCGGGACACTCGCACCTTTCAGCCACGTCACTGCTGACGGATATACGTAAATAACAGACAGTGAAGGATTTCGCTTAAATAGGTAGACCTCCACTGAGCTTGGAGAGAAGGTCGAGGAAAAATCAATCACCAATTATTGAATGAATGGCTATATGTTCCTCCCGCAAAGAATGACGACTAAAAACACACTAAGGGGTACCTCCAACCAAAATCATTCCTTTCAGCAGTAGCGAGGACACTTGAGAGTAGGGATGATCTCCCAATTCACACAATAATACACAAAAACCGATTTTAAAACAATTTAATTTTATTTATTTGGCATATAAAAAAGCGAAAAAAGGCAAAACAAACATTTTTTTTTAGCTTTTTTAGTTTGGCATTTCCGCGTTTTACGAGAGTGATTTTAACATTTTTTAAAAATTGAAAAACCCATAATGGCCGCCGAGAACAGAGAGAATGGCTTTACCTTCTTTGAAAAGATTTTGCGTTCAATTTTTAACGTTTAATCGCTCTAAATTAAATCTCGAAATTCAGTAGATTTAAGTAAAATCTCTATTGAATCTTCAATAATATTTTGCAATCAATTCAGTATTTCAGTGTATGTTAACCAATTTATGTGTCATGTTATATTTGATAGGAAACTATTTCAAGGTTAAAGAGTCGTAAACTCTTACAAATGGCGAATATTGGAAAAGCAGCCTGGATCACCTGTTAAATCACTGTTACTTGAACTACACAGTGCTACAGTGATTTTGCACTTTTGAAGTGACCTAGTGTACGTTGTAGGCCTTGACGAGTACATCATGATAATGTGTTTCAAAATTGTCTAACACCCCCAAATTTTTTTTCCAAAAGTTATCTAAGTATGAATGTAAGAAAGTTTTTTTTTATGATATGTTACATAAAAAAGACTCCAAACTGTGAAAAACAGGAAAAAAGGTAATCCTGTTTTTCACAGTTTGGAGTCTTTTTTATGTAACATATCATAAAAAATTACTCTTTGCGAGGGCAGCATTCCAAAACCACAACTTTTTTCCATATATTTTTTCTTTGCGTAAAGCTCTGTTTAAGAAGAAAAAAGATAAGCTATCAGCGAAGAAAATCGATGCAAAACTGCGTAAGTTATAAGCGATCAAATAAAAATACCCACGTTGCGCAACTTCAATGTATGTATACATACATATATTAAAGATATAAAGTGCAAATGGGATATTATCCGGATAAACGAATAAGACCATAACAATGATAATACTTTTTCTTTAAATAAATCAAATAGTATTTTTGATACTCGAATTGTTTTATAGAAGGTAGAGTGGTTGCATCGAAAGGAAGAGTGGTTGGGTTCGAAACCTGCTGTAGGCATGTAGTTACAAACATGTATTTTCGTCACTTATGGGTAAGTATGCAGGTAGATTTTCAAAATTATAAGACACAGAAAATATTTAAAGCCTACATCTATAGCAGGCAGTATTTTCTTTTCCCGGCTTCGTATAAAAAGGAACCTTTCTGTCTAGTTAAGATTTGATTTTTTTCAATTTTATTCTTTTTCCGAGTATAAATATGAGTTAATGGGCCTTGAAACTTCATACCATCTGCAAGGCTCGCCGGAGATAGTTCAGTTCATAAGTCATACTTCAAAACCGTGATTTATTAAAAAAAAATAAAATGAGTAAAAGGACGCGAGAATTTGAGTGTAATAACGATCCAGATATGTTCTGTTTCATGTGTGGCCAATATACTATCATAAGGCGACGACGAGTGTTCTCAGATCATATGAAAACTTTATACTCCAAGTATTTTGGCATTGTGCCTAAAAATGCTGAAAAACCATGGAAACCGAACACTTTGTGTACATCGTGTCGAGTAGAATTGATTCACTCGGAATCAGGACAACAAATAAAATTTGATACACCAATGATATGGAGAGAACCTACTTGCCGTTCAATAGAGTGTTATATTTGTCAAACAAAAGTACTTGGCGTTGGAAGATCAAGAAGAGTAACCTATGCCAGCGTACCTACAGTGACATTACCAGTACTACATTCAACGGCAGTTGCGAATCCAGTTCCATTGTCAATAGTAATATCTGAGTGCGGGGAATCAAGTTGTACTGAATTTCGTATGAGAAACGAGAGAAACGTTCTGCCACAAGAACAACTTAATGATTGGATAAGAGATTTGGAACTATCCAAGGAAAAGGCCGAGATCCACACTTCTCGTATGCAACAACTTAAATTTGTGTCATCCGATGTTAAGGTGATATATTGTAGAACTCGTCACGAACCATTTTCCAAACACTATACCAAGAAAGACAGTATATGCTACTGCAACGACCAGGAATGTTATTCAAAGAGTTTGGTCAAACATATGATTCAAAAGAGTGGCGATTTTTCATAGACAGCAATAAACTGAGTTTGAAGGCTGTATTATTGCATATTGGTAACAAAAAGCCTTCTATCCCGATCGCACATGCAGTAAATACAAAGGAAACCTACGAGGAAATGCAAAAACTACTCAAATTTATCAAATATTAAGAGCATGATTGGAAAATATGTTCTGATCTCAAAGTCGTTGCAATGCTATGCGGTCTACAAAGGGGCTACACCAAGCACTGCTGCTTCCTCTGCAAGTGGGATAGCCGAGCTCGTAAGGACCACTACGTCAGAAAGGATTGGCCGGAAAGAGTCGAGTTTACCGTTGGTGTGGATAACATCAAATACACCCCTCTTGTCAAGAAAGAGAAAATCATACTTCCACCCTTACACATCAAGCTCGGTCTCATTAAAAACTTTGTTAAGGTTTTGGACAAAGAAGGCGAAGCATTCGACTATTTGAAAACAATTTTTCCAGATATTTCTCAAGCCAAGATAAAGGAAGGTATTTTTGTTGGACCACAAATAAAAAAGTTGATCAACAATAATCAATTCAAAGGACTACTCTCATCAGTTGAGGCAGCAGCGTGGGAATCCTTTCAAAAGGTCGTTGCTTCTTTTCTCGGTAGACACAAAAGCCCTAACTACGAGCAGATAATGAACGACTTAATAATTATGCGAAAATGGGTAAATATTAAAGGCTTATTAAAATTGAAAAATAAAATAAATCAATAAAAATGTAAGGCGCGATAACCTCCGAAGAGATCTAAGGCCGAGCTTCTCTTCCAATTTGCGTCGTCCTCCTCTTGATTTTCCCTACAATTTGGCCGGACGGGACCTACATGTTTTATGCCGACTCCGAACGGCATCTGCAAGGCAGATGAGTTTTACTGAGAGCTTTTCATGGCAGAAATACACCCGGAGCGCTTGCCAAACACCACCGAGGGGCGACCCCGCTTAGAAAAATTGTCTTCTAATTGAAAAACCTATTTCTAAAATTTTGATGTTGCTTTGCCTGGGGTATGAACCCAGGGCATACGGTATGGTAGGCGGAGCACGCTACCATCACACTACGGTTATATTATTATATTATTTATATTAATTTCCCAAAATTCTATAGCTTGTTTACCTAAGTAATATTTTCTTTCCAGGCGTAAAAATTCACTTTCTGCACTCACATTTGAGTTTTTTTCCGGCAAATCTTGGCGATGAAAGTGACGAACATGGCGAAAGGTTTCATCAGCAAATGAAATTAATTGAGAATCGACATCAAGGATTCTGGGACGTCGCAATGATGGGTGATTACTGCTGGTTTCTCATAAGAGAAACCGATCCTAAACTGAATAAGCGTCAAAGTAGAACACATAATTATTTCGACTACATAGTAAAATAAAATTAAGATAAAGATTGTTAGAATATAGTATAAACATAAATAAATTTAAAAAAACCTTAAAAATATGGGTAATTTCATTCATAAATTGAACTTTTAACTAAATAGAAACAGAGCATAGCTAGATATTTCACTCTTCTTTATACCATACATACGTTTTGAGGTATACGTTGAAATTCCGCAACCTGGGTATTTTGATTTGATCGCTTATAACTTACGTAGTTTTGCATCGATTTTCTTCGATGATAGCTTGTCTTTTTTCTAATTAAACAGAGCTTTACGTAAAGAAAAAATATCTGGAAAAAAAGTTGTGGTTTTGGAATGCTGCCCTCGTAAAGAGTAATTTGTTTCATATTTTTTCATAAAAAAAAACAAAAATCTGAAATTATAAGCTAATATCTCGAAAACTATCTGGTTGAACAAAACACAATGTATGATGCATTTATAGCAAAACTTTTTTGCAATTGCTTGACCCGTTCGTGAGATATACGTAATTAAAGGGAGCCATCTTTTTGGTTTTTTTCGAATAACGGTAAATTGCAAATATCTCAAAAACGGTACCATAGAATCAAAAATGAATTCGATTTTCGAAATCGAGGGGTGGTTTTACATACGAATTTCATAACGGCGTCTCTGGTAAATTTTCGCCGTCGACCAGTGTTATTTATCCCGAGAAAGAAAAGCTATGGTTTATCAAAATCGGTTGATAAAGGTTTAAGTTACGACGCTTATTGTAAACAAGAAAATTAATAAAAAAAAATCTATCAATGGTCTGTACTCTGTTAGTTGCTGTGAATGACATGTATAAATTGAAAATATTTTCACTTAGTTTTTGAAAATTAAGATTAGAAAATTAAACTCGTGTAGAGGTCAATCGCCGTTTTATTTTTATACAATGTGTGACAATCGTAACAAGTTTTGTTATATCTGTGCTTTCTTCGTTGACAAGCAACATCGCGTAAAATTAGAGACGAATAAAGCCGTGAAAGAAGCTTTTAACAATTTCTTCGGCCGCGCGTATTATAAAAGTTTTTAGTATGAACCTGTTTTTAGTATGAATACGCCTGTCCAACTTTCTCCAATACATTAAAAAAATAGAAAACTGAAAAAATGCAACAAGCCACGTTTACCATTTTCAACCCAAATGGTTTGGCATCGTCAAATTTTCCATATGGAAGAAGATTGCTATTTCTGCCAAACAAACACCGTTGGTCATCACTATAAAACCCGTGGCCGCATAAAATATGCTAATGTAGTAACCGTATCTCGTCCAATAAAGAAAGAAAAAACGAAAACTCTTGTTGCAACTCTTGAATCGAAAAATGCATTGGAATATGAAGAAGACGGTTTAGAAATTGACAAGGAATTTCTTTCAAATGGGGTTCTAACAACGGAACGTCATGTAGTCTGAAATGAAGATTTTCGTGACCTTGTGCGTAATTTAGCACTGTCTTTTGGGCTCGAGGCTGAAACAGTGGAATATTGTGGAAAAGAACTTTAAGGCTACATTCCCGAGGGATGACAACCTATCGTCCTTCGGAAAAATATTCCGAGCTGACGACGTCAACAATGAACTTGTTTATTGTTCAGATATATATGAGCTCTTTGTTTGTCTTGATCACGAACACCAACCAGAAGAGTGGCGTTTATTTTTGGACGGTTCGTGCAAAAGTAAGTGTTTTATCGAAAATGCCTTTACAACTGACGTTTACATACGTAAGATTTTTTTAATCTGTCAATTCATTAGGTATTAAAGCTATCCTACTGCATAACGAGAACCAGTTTCCATCAGTCCCAATAGCATACGCTACTCAATAGATTATGATAAGCATCAATGGCCAATTGTTTGTGATTTGAAAGTTCTGACAATTTTTTCGGAATGCAAGGAGGATACACAAAATTTCCTTAAATGTATTCTGCGACGTAAAAATAGCAGAAGACGTTGTTGAAGACACTTTCGCGTAAATTTTGCGTTAATGGTTCTTATAGTAGAGAATGACGTGAATTTATATCCATATTCACAAATAGCTTGCCAAACCAGACCTTTATGCAACTTTTCTATCCAGGTGGTTTTTTCGGAATCGGAATTTTTTCTCCAGACTGTGCAATCAGTGGAACTGGGTACCTTGCAACTTTTTAGGTCCATTTTCAAAGACGTTTCGTCGTCCATAATAACACACAGACATTTGTTTGCCGATTTGGTCTCATAAAGTTTACATGCAAGGGAAATGCTTTTTGACGTCTGTTTTTCGCTTCGTTTTGGAACTTTTTAAATTTTTTTAGGTTTTAATACAATTTTTCTGCTTGATTCGTGTCACTTGGACAAGTGTGGTTTTGGTTATTTTGGCAACATCTCTTGTTGGCAACGATTTGTATAGAACATTATTCTTCATCTGGGCGTCTGATGATCCCTTTGGGCGGTCACTTCTTGGTTTGTCCTTCACTAAGCCTTTCTTGACGTGCAAAACCGTTCTTGGGCCAGTGTCATAGGGCAATCCTGCGAGTTTTGTCAACTTTTTGTAACTAACATTGGGATTATTCGTCCAAATGTACAAAAATTGTTTACGTAGCTCTTCTTTATTACTTAATTTTCTCGTTGTTGAAGGCTTGGCTTGGTTTAGGAATAATGAATTCAAAGCCTATTGTGTTATTACTTAAAATCTTATAGGGAATTAAGAATTTGCAGAACTTTCTCCGCCAGTCTTTAACGAAATAGTCTCATTTGACAATACTCGCCCGATCTATATTTAAAAAAAACAAGTCTGAACCTTTAAGTCAATATGTACAGTTATGTTTACAAAAAAAACAGCGCTTCACTTGCATAGAAAAATATCGAATAATTTTTGTAATTCGAATCAATTAAATATAGTTTGTTGATAATTGTAGTACAGAGTAAAGATGGCAAATAATACCCAATACTAGTAATTTACTCTGTTCACAAAAATGGCACCACTATAAGTAAATAAATAAAAAATTACCAATTTTTGGTTTCGACAATTCTTTCAAATTATTGGGTTAACATTTAGTAGCATGGCTATCGTTTTTTGTTACTTCGCGATATTTGTTTTGCTCGGAATCAATCAGCTCCCTACACCCTTCAGTGGATATAGTGTAGTGGATATAGTGCACCAAGCTTGATATATTTTTTCCCAAAGTTCCTCGCCTCTTTAATGGTTAGCAACTTTTACCAAATTCCTTACCATCCCCAACAGATTTTCAGTTGAATTGAAGTCGAGCTATTGTGCTGGTAGATCCATAACTTGGACTTTCTTCTCGCTGCACCGTGAGTTCACTCGCTATCTGGTATGTTTTTCTATGTTATCCTGCAGATATATCCATATGAGCTGTATGTTGTCTTCAGCGTTTGGAGGCACAGTTTCCTCAAAGATATTTATTTAAAGAAATTGATCCATGACTCCCTAAATTTTGTAAATCGGGCCCATAATATGTTATAAGAAATAGGGCCACAATGGAATCATCACCATGTTTCATGATCTTTACAGTCTACTGTTATGATTGGGGAATGAATATAAATTAAATTCGGTTGTAGTGCCCATTTAGCGGCACCAGATAGAATTGAGTTCTTTATTAAAAAGCTGTTTCTTTTATACAAAATTAGCTTTACCAGGTGCACGTTGTAACGCCCGAGATCGAATGGATGTTGCGTTATTTTTTCTGTTTTGTTTGGTGATAATTTAATTTATTGTTCTGTAAATTGAATTGAATTTTGTACGCATATTTGGTGAAATTTTTTGTTAAAACATTTTATTCTTGTATCTTATTTTATATTATTGTATTGCTTTTACCGCTGATGATTGTTGCTTTGATTACATTCCGAAGAAGCATGACTGGTGAGCCAATTTTAAAGTTGATATATGCGCAGGCATTTCTTTTGGTTCTAAGGAGTATAGAAATTCATTTGGATAATTCACAATTTTATCTGTAACTATGTCGATCGATTTATATTTCGTCACTTCACCAGGAAACTGATTTTGAAAGCGATCATTGATTTTGTTAACATGATCATTTTTGGGAGCTAAGATAGTTCTTTCGCATAGCCAAAAAACAAAAACATTTAAATTTAAAATTCATAATTCTGAAATATGAAAAACTTTCGTCTTGATCGAAGGAACCTCGAGCCAAAATTTGGTGATGATCGAAGTATACCAAACACGTTTTCATAGGGAACACACACACAGAATTTGATTTTTATAGAAGATGTAGATAGACTGAAGCTAAACAATTTTTTTAACAGCGGCAGATTACTAAACGTCCAAAAGGCATAACAGCTAAACTCAACAATGCAGTCAAACTTTATGTGTTAAAATAACTTAAGTTTGTACGGCAGCCATAGTTTTTCCCCATTCCACATTTTACTGGAGGTTTTAGGACTTAACGTCACATAGCTCCTTACCAATTTTAATTATCCTACCATTACGTCATCCAGATATATGCAGTATAATATATTCCATTTGTATGGGAGGTGCCACGCCCCCTTTTTCCCAATTCCATATTTTCTTGGTGGTGTCAAGGATTGACCTCAAATAACTCCTTACTGAATTTCAATGTTCTGGCATGTATACCTTCAAAGTTATGCAGTACCAAAGATTCCATTTGAATGGGAGGTTCCACGCCCCCTTTTTCCCAATTCCGCATTTTCTTGGTGGTGTTAGGGATTGACCCCATATAACTTCTTACTGAATTTCAATGTTCTGGCATGTATACCTTCAAAGTTATGCAGTACCAAAGATTCCATTTGAATGGGAGGTTCCACGCCCCCTTTTTCCCAATTCCGCCTTTCTTGGTGGTGTTAGGGATTGACCACATATAACTCCTTACTGAATTTCAATGTTCTGGCATGTATACCTTCAAAGTTATGCATTACTATAGATTCCATTTGTATGGGAGGTGCCACGCCCCCTTTCTCCAAATTCCGCATTTTCTTGGTGGTGTTAGGGATTAAACTCATATAACTCCTCATTGAATTTCAATGCTCTGGCATGTATACCTTCAAAGGTATGCAGTACCAAAGAGGAGGTGACACGCCCCTTTTATATATCGAAATTATTTTTAGCCTAAAACCTCCCCGTTGATCGAAGGAACCCATAACCAAAAATTGGTGATGATTGATGTGTGGGAAATACGTTTCCATAGCGAACACATTTGATTTTTGACAAAATTTGATTTTTATATATATATGGCTAAACCGATTTGGGATTTCAAAATCAACTAACCATCATCTCTTCTTCCTGTATCTTTCCTAAAAATTTCATGGCAATCTGTCGAGCCGTTCTCGAGTTATGGAGTGACAATCAAAATGTACACTTTTTTTATATATATAGATGGCTAAACCGATTTGGGATTTCAAAATCAACTAAACATCATCTCTCCTTCCTGTATCTTTCCTAAAAATTTCATGGCAATCTTTCTATCCGTTCTCGAGTTATGGAGTGACAAGCAAAATGTACACTTCTTTTTATATATATAGATATAGATATAACGCTACCTACATACCAAATTTCAGACAAATCGAGCCATATATACGATAGTTTAGAATAAATCGGTCCCTGGTCCATTTGCCGGAAGGAAAACTTTTCACAAACACTCTCCGGGTTCCTACTAAGTTATCCTAAAGATTTAATGCCAATCTTTCTATCCGTTCTCGAGTTATGGAGTGACAATCAAAATGTACACTTCTCTTTATATATATATAGATTTCTATAAGCTAAAATACCTACTTACACTACTACTTACAAACAAAGTGTATAACATACATATACATTCAGTTCAGTTCCCTGGGAACTGCATTCTAAGCATAAATAAAATTAGCTGTGGAATCTGCAACACAAGCATAAGTAAATCATGCTAATAATTTGTATACAGGTAAAGGCTTGTGGCGAGCAAGCTTTGAACAGTAGCATACCAAGGTTCAAGTTACCAGATGATGCACGATGTACAAAATATATGTTTGTACAAATGAATGAATAACTTAATGAGTGAATGCTAAACTACTTATGGAGGCCTTCTGTATTGATCGGTCTTCTTACGAATTCGGTTATTTTAGAACCTAGCAATACCATACTGCCCTCGTCAATCCATATAATATTGCGTCATTTCGTTAACGGCTAATCAGCGTACGCAGTGGCAAACTCCATCCTATAAGCAATGTGCTTTTTGGTGATTAATTTTGGTACGTTATATGGGTTCTGGCGGGCGATTATCTTTCTAATAATCTTTCTATCGTTGAACTGCTCAGCCCAAGCTGTTATTTACTTTCCCTGGAGCTGATATATGGGTTTTGTTTTTAGTAGTTGAAAAATGTTCCAGCCAATGTGAATGGTTTTTACTCATATATGGCCATAGTTTATGATTTAAATTTTTTATTTTAGAGTTTGTGCGACTATCAATTTTATCTAATTCTTGGTACGATTTTTTCTTTTTTGCATTTTATGTTATGAAAATTCGCTTTTCGGAAGTGCAGTGCTTTGACCGGCTCATTTAGCATGAGTATAAACGTAGAATTAGCTAATTACCTACATTAAGGTTAAATTTAAGTTCATGTTTTCCGCCGCCAATGAAATTATTGTACGAATTGAAACATCCGCGAAGAAAATAGTAGTTTTGGCAAACACTGCAATTTTTATACTCAGCTGAGCAGAGCTCACAGGGTAAATTAATTTTGTTCGCGTAACGTTACCCCGTACCGGCATAAACTAATCGAGAAATAGACTTCTATATATCAATATGATCTGGGCGAAAAAACAAATTCATTTAGCCATGTCCGTCCGTCCGTCCGTCTGTCCGCAAACACGATAACTTGAGTAAATTTAATTAAAAGTAAATTTAGTAATCTTAATGAAATTTGGTATGTAAGTTCCTGGGTGTCTCCTCCAGTGGCTGTACGTAATCTTGCTATATGCAATGGTCTTATATTTTTGTTGACTAACTCCGATCGAATAATGGAATGAGATGCGCCCGTATCTACAGTCAGTAAACGTTCTTTTCCATCCACATGTCCTCCGACAGTAAGATTGCTCGATCTTCTTCCAATCTGCGAGATAGAGATTATGTGGAATTCCATTGCGGGAGCCAGCTGTCGCCCCTTGCAGCTGACTCGCTTTAGTTTAAGGATTGAGTGGTCTTAGAGATTTGCTCATCTCCTTCAGCTCTGCGTTTACGGCCACCCACATTGTTGGAACTATTAGGGTTGGTATTGCAATAACGTGCAATATGCCCATGCCCTGACTTACTTAAAGCATTTGGCGGCACCATCGTTTTTCTGCTGCGTTGCTCTTAATGCTTCCAAAATTGTGTCTACCCAGTCTGGCCTTTCCACTTCCACGCGATGAGCTTTGCATGTGCGCTTACTCAAAAGTGACGCTGTTTTCTGAGTCAGTGCATGGGATACTGTTTCAGCAAATGGGCGTTTTGGATTCGCATATTTAGCTCCTTTCGACATACAGTATTCCATTTATAAAGCTCTGAATTTTAACCCTCTCGGTGTATTCCACGGGTGCGTTCGCACTTGCGAGATGATCCAATCTTTCAACATCCGAAGCAAACTCCTGCAAAGTCTCATTAGCGTTTTGGTAGCGGTTTTGTAACTCTATTTGGTATATCTGCTGCCTGTGTTCGCTTCCGTATCGCCTCTCTAGAGCGCTCATCAACGTTTCGTAGTTGTTCCGCTCTCCCTCGGGAATAGTCTGTAGGATTTCAGCAGCAGATCCTTTCAATGCTACGAATAGTGAGCAACTTTATCTTCAGAATTCCAGTTGTTCACTGTTGTGGTCTTCTCAAACTGAAGCTTAAACACCTGCAAAGGAACAGAACCGTCAAAGGATGGTGTTTTTACTTTTGGGCTACTCACTGAAACTGCTGCGCTATTTAGTGGCAACTCCTGTATACGACCTCTCAATGTTTCAATCTCGGCATCAATTTTGTCTTCGAGTTGTAAAATTTTTTTATCCTGCGCCTCCAACTTCGAGGAATTACCTCCTTCTTGCTCTTCCAGTTGCGCAGAGATCTGCGATGATATCTGTGCTGAAATTTGCGCCGATATTTCGGATATTCGTGCCTCTTGTGCTTCAATCTTGGATGTTATCTGTGTCGACATTTCTGAAATACGCATTTCTTGTGCTTCAATCTTTGATGTTATGCGTGTCTCCTACGACTCCAGTTGGGATGCCATATATGTCTTCTGTTCTTCCAGTTAAGATGTTATACGTGTCTCTTGCGATTGCAGTTGGGATGCCACTGTCGATGTTTGTGCAGATATTGCAGCCAATATCATGTTAAAGTCTGTGTTCATCACTGCCTGCGGTGTTTCGTTTTTTCTTCTATTTTTGTTGTTGTCTCGTCGCTATCAGGATGAAAGGCATACTCTTCAACATTGATTCCTTCTGACTCCATAGCTTCCCTTAGTCGTATTTGTAGCTCGGATCTATTTCCAGTAGTATTCAATCCACGGGCTTCCAACTCCCTTTTCAGTTGCTGGATCTTCAATTCACGCAACTTGGCCATGTCCTTGTTGTGCTCTGTAACTCAGAAATTTATTGAACAATTCCTCTTCTGACACCAATTGTAACGAATTTTGGGAAATTCCTCTTATTTGAAACCTTCTGCTAACGTTCGAATCGCTGAACTCTCGAATAAATAACTCATTGCAAAATGGTCTTTATTAGACTAATTTTGGATGATTATACTTCACAATTATACTGCACTTCGCAACTAATAGCGTGTTTAAATCAAACTGATTCCTGATTACTCAGCTTGCGCCGTTTTTATACTCTCCGTTGCTTCGTTCGCATATTTCTCCTAAGGTCTAGACGTTTCACCTTCTAGAACTTTTGTATCTCCTGCTTCGTTACCATCTATATAAATGTATATTTGTAGTTTATGTTAGCCATATGTGGATGTATGTGTGAGTAACTACTTCGGCTGATGATTACATGTGCTTGTGAGATATCTCTTCGTTGCCTTGTGCCTTTATTTATGTTTTAATTTATTTTCATTAAAACACGCAGCATTCGAGTTTTACATAGAACTATCGTTTTCTCAGCTTGAGAAACAGCATTTTTGGCATATAAAAAAATTCCATTTTGGTTGAGAACGCTATGATTCTCAAGTTGAGACCCTGTTGAGTAACAGTGATTAAGATTTGATAAGTCCTAAGTATGTTATGTAACAGTGATGATAATCATGGTACATTTGTACTTTTTTTGGTACATTACGCTTCCCGAAAGTACGTTGGTACTGCATTGACATATTTGGTACATTTTTGTAAAATACAGCACTACACTTCAAGTCATTTGCAAAGCAGCTCTGAATGTACAAAAAAATTTAAATTTTTGGAAAAAAATATATATTTAAGTTGGTTTGTTGCCGAATTTGCCATTTGCAATTATGGATAATTTAAGTATGCTTATGAAAAATAGCATAACTGATTCTAAAATTGTGAACAAATTTTGCATCAATAGAATTAAAGCACAGAAAATAATAACTCAAATAACAGGGCCAAAAATTATAAATCCATGATTGCACTTTGTCAGAAGAATTATTACTCTCTAATAATAGATGAAACGACTGATATATGTATATCAACAAATTTTTCAGTTTCGATTCGAATTTTTGATAAAAAGTGCATTGATAGATTTTTAGATTTGATACCTTTGACCGTAGCACGGAGGGTATTTTTAATGCCATTATTAAATCTTTGAAAGATCATTCAATACCACTTGAAAAAATGATTGGGTTCACTGCCGACAATTGCTCGGTTATGATGGGAGCAAAAAGCGGAGTGCAAGCAAGGCTGAAGCAAGTTGTTCCAAATCTGCATGTTAATGTGTGTTTGTCACATTTTAAATTTAGCTTCAATGGCCGCTTGTGATGTCTTTCCCAACAAAATTGATCAATTTTTAAAATACGTAAACTATCGTTTTTGTAACAGCCCCCTTAGGAGGGCAGACTTTCAGAGTTTTCAAGAACATTTCGGTACAGAAATGCATGTTATACTAAAGTACGCCCCACAAGGCGGCTTTCTAGACAAGCAGTCATAGAATTCTTGAGCAATGTGATACCCTCAAGTATTATTTTAATCTTTACGGATTTGGAAATAAAAGCAGTAATCAAAATATTAACCTTATATCTGAAATTTTTCAAAGTCCTATTTATAAAGTATATTTTACATTTCTTTGTTATATTTCAAGTGAAATAAATAATGTGAATATAGAAATGCAGTCTGAAGTTATTAGCATACATTTACTTATAACCAAATTAAAAATTTTATAAAAAAATCTTATTTAGACTCCAGTCCTATTTGAATGTTAAATATTGATTCAGACGAAAATCGCTTAACCCCAGATCAAGTTTACTGCGGTGTTAATGTGGATATTATTCTATCAAACAACCTTTTCGAAAAAGATGACGTACACATATTTAAGAGATGTGCTAAACAATTTTATATACAATTTTGTAGTACTTTATTATAGAAAGTAAATTTGAATGATAGAACTTTGTTGTGGGCTGCAAAGCTTTCACCAGAAAGTATTTTAAGCGGTGAAACAAATAGTATTGTGCCTTTAGTTATGCACTTGTTTCCGAAATCTGCATTTGATAAAATAGGGAGAATTAATTCTGAATTTATATCTTTAGCAGAGCATGAGCAAGAATTTAAATATATGCAGTTTTTGGGAAGAATTAAGATCAGTTAAAAATAACATAAATGCGCAAATGTTTTTCAATATTTATATAATAGTTCAAGGCATATTGTCGATTCCACATTCATCCCCAAACGTAGAAAGGATATTTTCTATACAAAATTTAATTAAAACTAAGTGTAGAAATAGAATTCAAACAAGCACGTTTTCGAATTTAATAAAAACTAAAGACTTGATGAAATCAACTCACAATAGCTGTCATAATATAGATACGAAAAAAGGCTTTTTGTCAACTGAGGTATTTAAAGAACTCTAAGAAGAAGAACTGTTAATGCAGTGATTGAAACATGAGTTATTAGCATAGATGTAGGCGACAATTTGTCAACTTTTATACATGAATCTAAATCTTTTGAACCTAAAATGTTTTTATGAAACGTTTTTGTATTGAATGCAGCTGTTATTTTTTTTTTATTATTAATCCTTACTGGTACTCAATAGAGAAATGTTTTTTTATATGTATATAATTGTACGCTTCAATCAATAAACTTTTTTTATTATTTTTACTGGAAAAGTATTTCCTTTTATTCTATTTCGGCCTTTATTTTGTAAATTTTTATAAAAAATTTTTCGAGCTCTAGGCCATGTATATGTAAATTAAAACACCAAAAATGCTTGTTTTACACATAAATTTTATATTTGTCAAATTTATTTTTATCAATTTATTTTAATCGATATTTCGTTTTCAAACTGAAATCATCTTCAGGACTGAAAGGCATGTAAAAACAAAAACATATTAACACATAAAACATAAAAACATTCCATAATTTTTAACTTACACTCTTGAGTGCACCTGATCGACTAATTTAACAAATCTTAAAATAAACAAGTACAAGGGAAAACGATAAACAAAAAAGTAAACATCTAAAGAACCGTAATAATAAACAAATTTTTACATAAACAACAATACGTTCAATAATAAGCAGTAAGTGGCGCTCAGCTTAGCGTTGGGACAGCATATTTGGAACGACACTCTTCTCACGAGGAATTGTAGTTGTTGTAATCAACCGACGATAGGCTGCCGCGCAGCCTTCTACATCTGCCTTAAAATTTATTCTTTGATCTCTTGGTGTATTGATAATATGAAGCATTTCTAATGCAAGTGTCGGCAAAAATCTTGTGTGGATGTATTAGTGAGAGCGCTTTGATCGCACGAACCAATTGATTCACTGATCATTCGCTTGTAAAACTGCAACGGCTAAGCACGCAATAAATAATAAATTATCGATGCGCACAATGGCAAGCGAATATTTTATGTTGAACAACGCCTTTGGGCAAATTCAATGGGGTTTATGCTACAAAACATTTTCAGCGACGTATGTAAATAACATCAAACGGCATTTTGAAAGTTCGCATAAAAACTTAAATAAGTTGAATGCAACAAAAAAATTAAAACTTTTTGAGGAGAGTTGCATTTTTTCATATTAAATTAGTTAAATTAATTCATATTAATAAAATGTATTTACGTAAATACGTGCATACATTTTTCGCTGCGCAACTAGCGATACCAAAACTCGATGTTGACACGCCAACTGCTCATTGCAGACTGAACCATTCACTAAACAAAGAGCGCAGACTATCTGTGTGAGCTGCTCACCATCTTAAGATGTATGAAACGCCGATGCCTGTTCTAATGTGTATCTTTTGTTGTAATGCCTCTCTTGTTGAATTACTGCTACGTTGTTTAAATCTGGAGAGTGCCCGGTTACTCTGCAATGTTGTGTCAAAGCTGTTTTATTATCATTAGCGTGGTCCCGATTTTTGATATTAGATTTATGCGCTGAAATCCTTGTCTTTAATTTTGATTTTGTTTCCCAACATATGATGATGATTTCAGTTTGAAATCGAAATATCGATTAAAATAAATTGATAAAAATAAATTTGACAAATATAAAATGTATATGTAAAACAAGCATTTTTGGTGTTTTAATTTACATATACATGGCCTAGAGCTCGAAAAAATTTTTGGAAAAGTATTTCTTCATAAATCATATTCCTCTGTTATAATATCTTTAATTTGTGTTAGAAAGTTTCCTGACTAAAAACAGTTTTTAGATAAAGAAGCAGAATATAGCTCTAGTTTGGTTCAAATTCAAATCCGAAGACTTTTGGTACATTTTTGGATGATTTGGTACATTTTTTCCTCGTTTGGTAAAAAATGAAAAAAACCATTTATCATCCCTGCTATGTAATGGGAGTACAGGATTTTGTGCAAATAATCTAGCATCATTGCATTTTCGAACTGCTGTAGTTTATTTAAACAATACACTAACGAAATATACGACTATGTATTTGCTACGTTATTGCAAACATGCAACATCAACACTTTAGCATATATTTCCAACACAGAAAAACAACTCAGCAACTTTCAATACAAAACAAAATGTGCAAGTAAAATAAAAAAATAAAAGCAAGGTGCAGAGAACACATTGAGACTTCAACAAAAAACACGGAATCAACGAACACACAAAAAATGTCAAATGACTAAAATAATTGACTTTTAACTGATTCATTTTATCACATAAGTTGGTTAGTGAAAACCATCCTCGTTTCTGTATGTACACACAACACAATATATGTTATACAAACATAAACATCCCTTTTGACAATACCTGCTTATGTACCTACGAACTATAAATACAAAAAAAAAACGACAACAACAGATTAGAACGAAAAATTAAACTGATGATGGCGTAACGCCGGAACCGGGTTATCCCTAAACCGACTTTGACAAGGGATGGTGGCAAATCGTTATCGGATATGTTTTTTATTCATAAAATATGTAGGGTATTTTCTCTAGAAATCACGGAAAACGTAGAAAATATTCCATTTTAAAGTTGAAAGTTTTATACACCCAACAACAAAATGCACATGTGAAAAATTTCAATTGTTTTTACATGTTGTATACCCAAACCCAGATATATTTGAAAATATAGTAACGAATTTTGGGAAATTCCTCTTATTTGCAACCTTCTACTAACGTTCGAATCACAAAACTGTTGCATAAATAACTCCACTATTCAATAATGCAAAATGGCCTTTATTAAAGTACTTCACAATAACAATTCTACTTCTCGACAGATAGCGTGCTTAAATCAAACTGATTCGTCGTGCCTCAGATGCTGCTTTTATACTCTTTGGTTTCCTCGTTGACATATTTCTAGGCGTTTCTATTTCCAGAATTTGCTACTCGTTTACCAGTAATAAATTTCTCAGCTATAACTACGGATGCACGATTTGTGTAGCTTCTCGCATAGCCCATGCGCGTGTACCAAGATGAACCACTTTCATTTTGGTTCGTGGTTTACCAATGCATATAGGTAGATTTTAGACATTTAGGCGGCCATAATTGAATTTATGAAAGTTTCCACAATTACAAAAAGCACTCCCACAGCTTAAGAATAGACAGGTGAACAATAATTGTACCCCTTCCCATCCATCGCATAACAAGAAAAATAGCCTCGCCGCGCAGGTTTTTTTTAATGTTACACAGTTTAATATCTATTTTTTTAATATAACCGATTAATTACACAAATTATTATAATTTTTCATCTCTTAAACAGTTTTAAGAAGATGGAGGCAATAAAATATTTTTGGCCGCCTAAAACTTGAAAATCTACCTATGTGTAATGGTTTGTATGCGGTAAACTACATCGTTGATCCGTTTTACAACTTTGTATGGGCCTTTCCAGTTACACTGCAATTTCGGGGACAAACCTTTTTTCCGTTGTATGTTCTATAACAGCACCAAATCTCCTCCCTGAAAACCTTCAGAATTAATTGCTTTATCGTATCTGGCTTTAATCTTGTCACTCATAATCTTTGTTCGTTGCCTTATCAGATCGTGTATTTCTCTCAGCTCTTCTTCCAAAACACCAGTGGATTTTTTGACATTTCTCTCCGCAGCGGCATCTATCCCAAACGTCAAATCTGCTGGCAGTCGAAGTTCATTGCCAAAAATTACTTTTGCAGGGGTTTGGCCCGTTGTCTCATGCTCTGCTGATCTGTAAGCCATCAAGAATAATGGTATGCGCGTATCCCACTCTTTATGGAACTTGTCCACTACTTTCCTTAAGTGCTTCTCCAATGTTCTATTGAATCTGAGGATGCAGTGCAGTTGTTCGTGTTTTTCGAATGCCCAATGATTTACACTTTTCTTGGAACACAGCTGATTCGAAATTCCTGCCTTGGTCAGAATGTAACTCCATTGGTATACCATACCTTGCAACCCAATTGTTTATAAACACCTGCTACTGTTTCCGCTTCTTGATTTGGGATTGGGTATACCTCTGGCCATTTGCTGAAATAACCCATAACCACCAGTACATATTTGTTTCCCCAGTTGCTAGTAGGAAATGGACCTGCGACATTCATAGCGATCCTTTCAAATGGCGCACCTGAGTTATATTGCTTCATCTGGCCATTACTCCGGGTTTTGGGCCCTTTCGCTCTGCTGTAACCCTCGCAGTTGGCAATCCACTCAGTGACCGATTGACGGCAACCAACCCAATAGAATCTCTTTTTAATCTTCTCGAGCGTCTTCGTGATTCCAAGATGACCTCCGCTTGTACCATTATGCAGCTCGCTGAGCACGTCAGGAATCCTCTTTCTGGGAACAACTATCAGTTTCTTCTTGCATTGACCATCCTCACTCTCCCATACTCGATGCAAGTAATCTCAATTCTAAACTGTTCCACTGTGCCCAATATGACTTCGCAATGGGACTCTCTGCTGACATCTCCTCTCTATTTGGTCGTTCGTTTCGCTCGAGCCCTTGCATAACATGTGACAGATCAGTATCTTCTAGCTTCCTTAGTTGTTCCTTGTCACATTCATCCGTATATGTTATAGTCATTAGCCGGACATCTATAATGTCTTCTTTAGCCTCGGCCTTTGAACAGTGCTTGCATTCCAAACTACATGGTCTTCGTCACATTCAATCAGCATTTCCATGGGTGCTACCTTTTCGATGCTCAATGGAAAAGTCATAGCTTTGTAGTCGCTCGACCCACCGTGCCAATTGTCCTTCCGCATTACGGAACTGCAGAAGCCAGAAGCGGAATCGCTGGTCGTAGGGGTATTGTGAAAATTTGTTTAATGCACTCTACCAATGCCAACAGCTCTCTCTCTGGTTTTCCAATCAAACTGCTGTAATATTCAACTACCTTCTCCTGTCCATCGACCAGCTGTTATAAAACGCCTCCTATAGCATATCCACTCGCATCTCTATCTAGAATAAATGTTGCTCCTGGAATCGGATATACCAACATTGGGGCAGTGCACAAGCGCTCCTTCAATGTTTGGAAAGCCACTTCTTGCTCCTTCTTCCATTCAAAAGCTTTATTTTTCCTTGTAAGCTCATGGAGGCAATGGGCTACGCTGGAAAAGTTTGGCACAAATTGGCGGTAATATGTGCACAGCCCAAGGAAACTTCTTAATTCATGCAAGTTCTGTGGTCTTGGCCAATCCTTTACTGCCTCTATCTTTTCATTCGCTGTACAGATGCCTTCCGCCGTTACCTTGTGACCCAAATAATTTACTTCCTTTTTAAACAGCGAACACTTTTTGGGACTTAGTTTCAGACCAGCGCCAGCTGTTCTCTGGAAAACATTCTCCAAGTTCTTAAGATGTTCATCAAAGTTCTTGCCCAATACCATGATGTCGTCCAGGTACACCAAGCATGTTGTCCAATGTAGTCCTTCCAGTACCTGGTCCATGAGTCTCTCAAAAGTAGCTGGTGCATTACAAAAACCAAAAGGCATCACTGTAAATTGCCAAAGACCATCACCGACACTGAAGGCTGTTTTCTCTTTATCTTCCTCCTTCACGTCAACTTGCCAATAGCCGCTTTTCAAGTCCAGTGTGGAAAACCATTTCGTACCAGATAGCGAGTCCAGAGTGTCGTCAATTCTTGGCAATGGGTAGCTATCCTTTTTCGTGACGTCGTTCAACTTGCGGTAGCCCCCGAAAATCCTCATTTTCCCATCCTTCCTCTTCACAAGTACCACCGGTGAGCTCCATGGACCAGCTGATGGTTCGATGACGCCGCTGTCGCTCATTTCTTGTACGATTTGACTCACAACTTCCCGCTTCGCCAGTGGCACACTACGAGGGTTTGACGTATCGGCCTCGCGTCTCCAGTGTCAATTTGATGTTTCACAACATTTGTGCGGCCTGGTTTGGAACCATCCTGGTCAAATATGTTTACTCTGATAATCTTGATCTAGCCCCTCCGTCCATGCCATGATGTCTTTTGAAAGATCAGTATTGCTAGTTGAAACGTGTTCCTGGAGCTGTTCACAGTTAATAACTACTTCAGCCTCTTGGCATCTTCCCAATATAGCTCCTTTTGTCAGTTTGAGTGGTTACTTGAACTCGTTGAGTACTCTTGCCGGAATACGTCCATCTTGTTCTGTCATAGCCAGGGTTTTTCCTACAAGTATGTTCGGTGTTGATTTGTTTGCTGCATCGACAACCCACAATTTGTTTGACCCAGAATCTCCATCAACTTTTGCCCAGATGACTTCTTCGGATTTTGGTGGTATTTGCTGACTCTCTTCCACCAGCACTCGTTTACTGCTGTAGCCTCTCTCGTAGCCGAAATTAAGTGGCACATCCATGTTCTTATATCGCATCGTCTTGCTTTGCATATCGATATCGATGTCCTGGTCGATTAAGAAGTCTACTCCAATTATGATCTCATCAACAATCTCTGCCACTATAAAATTGTGTAGTACCGTGACGTTCCCAATTGCTACTTAACATGCTACTTCTCCAATTACCTGGGTGTCCTCTCCCGTGGCTGTACGTAATCTCGCTCCAAGCAATGGTCTTATCTTATCTTCTTGTTGACTAAATCTGATCGAATGATGGAATGGGATGCACCCGTATCTACAGTCAGTAAACGTTCCTTTCCATCCACATGCCCTCCGACAGTAAGATTGCTTGACCTTCTTCCAATTTGCGAGATAGAGATTGTGAGGTATTCAATTGAGGGAGCCAGCTGTCGCCCCTTGCGGCTGACTGGCTTTAGTTTAACGATTGAGTGGATTTGGAGATTTGCTCATCTCCTTCAGCTCTGCGTTTACGGCCACCCACATTGCTGGAACAGTTAAGATTGGTACTGCAATAACGTGCAATGTGCCCTGGCTTTCCACATTTAAAGCATTTGACGGCACCATCGTTTTTCTGCTGCGTTCCTTTTAATGCTTCCAAAATTGTGTCTACCCAGTCTGGCCTTTCCACTACCACGCGATGAGCTTTGTATGCGGGCTTACTCAAAAGTGACGCTGTTTCTTGAGCCAGTACATGGGATATCGTTTCTGCGCATGTGGGTTTTGGGTTTGCATATGTCGCTCGCTTCGTTTCTACGTCCCGAGTGCCATTTATAAAACTCTGGATTTTTACCACCTCGGTGTACTCCACGGGTGCGTCCGCATTTGCCAAATGAGGCAACCTTTCAACATCCGAAGCAAACTCTTGCAAAGTCTCATTAGCTTTTTGGTAACGGTTTTGCAATATTTGATATATCTGTTCCCACCGCTATACTCAAAGCGGCAGCCTTGGAGTGATGGTAGCGTGCTCCGCCTACCACACCGGTGATCCTGGGTTCACGCCCCGGGCAAAGCAACATCAAAATTTTAGAAACTAGTTTTTTCAACTAGAAGAAAACTTTTTCTAATCTGGGCCGCCGCTCGGCAGTGTTTGGAAAGCACTCCGAGTGTATTTCTGCCATGAAAAGCTTCTCAGTGAAAACGCGTTGCAGATGACGTTCGGAGTCGGCATTAAACAATTTGTAGCAAAAACTAAAAAGGAGCACGACGAAAATTGAAAGAGAAGCTCGGCCGAAAATCTCTTAGAGGTTATCGCCCCTTACATTTATATATTTTTTATACTCAAAGCGGTCAAATGTTTGAAATTGTTTATAAAATATGTTTTTCTTGTTTAAAACATATTAAAGAAACTAAAAAAACTAATGGTGATTTCTTTTCTACACGAAAATGTCGCCACTTTCAGGGGCAAACATTTTTAAGATTCTCACTTCGCCCCGTGATATTGTAGCCACTGAAAATGTTCAATGCCACCCTACATGACTTGAAAAGAACAAAAATTGTAACCATTTTTACAAAAAATGCAGTTCGTGTGGTTGTTCGCTGTCAACTGTGATCGCAAATTGCTTTGGAGTGAGGCATTATGCGACACATACGTACATATACAGCATTCGCTTCAGCGTCGTGTGATTCATAGCATTCGCTTCAGCTTCGTGTGATTCATCAGCTAATTGGCAGGGCTGTTTTCTGCACCGTCATGACGCGTCAATGGCAGCGAGGGCAAGTAATGTTGCATTTTTGGCCATTTTTAGGGGTAGGTTGTTGAGAAAAGATAATGATGCCCTCTATTGGGGCTAAGCTGATTTTACAACAGAACACAACTTTTTGAAGGGTTGGGGTGAAGGCGATATTTTCGTGTAGAAAAGAAATCACCATAAGTGTTCGCAGTTTACAACAAAGCGATGCCGCTGGAAACGGCGAGTGTATCGGCCGCTCTTCAGCGGTCGTAATACATATAGAGGCACCGCTTTTGGAGAAATGGATGGCTGTAGTCAAGTCCCGGGCAAAGCAACATCCAAAATTTAGAAAAAGGTTGTTTGATTAGATAAAGGTTTTTATAAGCATGGTCGCCCTTGGCTGATTTGCAGGAAAAATTAAAAAGGGGCTTTCTTTTTTAGCAGTCTTTAAATTTTTATTTACTTTTGTAATTTTACCTTCACGGAAACATTTCCATGCATTAATTGATTTTTATATTTTTCTCATTGAATTTCTCTTATATGTATTGATAGCTTTTAGGTTTCTTCTTCATAATAGTAGCTGCTGGAGCATTACACGGTTGGTGTGGGACAATCCTTACACATGTTTAGACCTTAAATAAAGAAAAAACTAGTTGTATTTTTTAGACAAAGTATTTAATAAAGTAATATTATGTGTTATAGTCTAAATAAAAATAGAAGCATGTTCTTGAAATATTTGTATATGTGTATGAAAAATCGCTAAAAAGCATCCGTTAGTACGGATCAGTCAGGTGGAACTTCAGTGAAACAATCACTATTAAAAAAAAACAAATACTACATTTGGTAGTAGTTGTATCAAGGTTTGTTAAAATAACCAAAAAAATTAAATAGGTTTATTCAAAAAAAAAAAACATTTGTTTAAAAATTAACTGTTTTAGCGAGAAACGTGTGAAATTCAGCTTTCGATTTTCCCTTAGGCTAAGTTTATGATCAAGCGTAATCGCATCGCGCGATGCGACGAGAATCGCTGTTAGCTATAAATTATATTAGTGCATATGGAGATGTTTATGACAAAGCGATTTAGCGTAAAGCAAATTGAGCGATTACAAGCGACAAAAGCGACGAAAATTTACAACCAAAATATTTTGATTCAGTTGAGCGAAATATGGATGTTTTTATTGAAAAGGTGCGTGACAAGCAGTGCTTGTGGAATTTGCGTCATGCAGATTACCACAATCGCAATATAATTAAAAAAGCGTACATGTAAATTATGGAATTCACCACAATATTTTCTTTCCTTGGCGGCTGGATGCACACTTGATATTTTTTGTTATGTATACTTTTAAAATATTTTTTTCGTAACAAATGCTATTTTCTAATAATAAAATTTTACGAGTTAATGTACGCATGTTGCCACAACGTGAATAAAAAGATGTTGAGTTATATTGTTGAGCATTCCATCGCTTGCGATTTCGCTCTACTATAAACACTCAATCGCCAGCGATAACGCTAGCGAAAATGTAATAAGCGATGGAGCGTTTCTCGTCGCATCGCGCGGTGCGATAACGCTCGATCATAAACTTAGCCTTATACTTTATAGCGTAGCGCACTCCGCCTACCACCCTGAAAATCCTGGGTTCAAGTCACGGGCAAAGGAACATCAAAAATTTAAAAACAAGTTTTCTCAATTAGAAACCTTTTTCTAAGCGGGTGCTTCCCTCGAAAGTAATTTCAAGAATATTTCTGCCGTGTATTCATCTGCCTTGCAAATGTCGTTCGGAGTCGGCGAAAATACGACCAGTCCCTCTAATTTGTATGAAAAATTAAAAGGAGCACGACATAAATAGGAAGAGAAGCTCGGCCCAAATTCTCTTCGGAGGTACATATATCGCGCCTTGTATTTTATATAGAAAAATGTATGTAGAGGTTATCTAAAGCAATGTTTAAAAATGGAAATTTAGTCCATATTACTCATATTCACATACATATTCTACATTCTACATATTAACATTCTGCATTTTTTCATCTAATTAATATAAAGGAATAAAAAATGGTTGCTAACGAATTTTTGGTTTTTCAAATTTTACAGTTTGAAAAAAAAATATTTGAGTGTAGAGTTGATATGTGTATCAGAGATTTAAAGAGCTTCGATGGGTTTTGGGAGGGGCAAATACAACGTTAGCATAGCGTTTAAAATATCGAACAGTCTATGGCGAAAACTATGAACATACACTAAATCGAGGACCCGTTTAGCAGCCACGGCGTGTACAAACTTACCTACGAATGCCAACACAGTTACATAGGACAAACAGGACGACAAGTAAAAACGAGCTACAGCGAAAACAGATTACATAAAAAACAGGGAATTCAACCATCATACAAGAGTTCAACTTTGCGAACCACATGGTCGAAAATAAATGCTACACAGCAAACATCAATAAAAAAGTAAGTCTTTCACATGGAAGCAAAAGACCGACGTCTGAACGTACTCGAAAACATGGAATCTACAAACCAATAACATTCGATGGTAGAATAATAAACGAACAGACGAACACATTTATGACACACTATTTGAACCTTTAACACTTGTTTACAAAAAACATAACAAAAATCACAAAGGTAGAATGGATAAACACGCATCAACAAATAAGCACAAAACAATAACCCAACCAAATCAACAAACACACAAAAAAGGTCAAACGACTAAAATTACAGATTTCTACCTGCCTCATCTAAACCTGCCTCTGAGAAACCATCCCCGTGTCTGAAGGAAAACACAACTCATATACGTATACATGCACAAACATTCACCTTAACAATACCTGCTCATGCACTAACGACTTTAAATATAATAATATTTATTTAAATATAATATAATAACAACAGATCAGAACGAAAATCGACCCTGATAATGAATTTCGTAGGACATCATAATGTTAAAAGTGTCAGTTGAAAGCATTAAGAGTGGGTCGATCGATTTTGTTGAAATTATTTTTGAGACGCGATTTGAAATAGATTGGAAATCACTGCTCTAGTACCCAAAACTGTCTGTAGAATGTCCATTTATTCGATTTCAAACTACCGTTTCTTTTAAAAGTTATTCAAATTCCGGAAATAAAAAAAAAATAATGCTAATGAGTTTGTAGCAAACTCTTTTTATTTAATCAGCGCCCACACGCATTTGAAGGTTCAAGTTCGGCAACTTGATTACGACGGAAAAAGTGTATATTTATTTAAGACCTAGTTTACATATAACGAGATTATCTTAATTTTCGTACTTAACTCCTAATCGTTAATTATATAGCTATGTATATTTTCAATATAAATTTTTCCCTTCGCTAATCGGTATTTATGATCCATGGTGGAATCACCAGGTGAAGTAAATAGGAAAAGACAGAAGATTTACGATATCTGAAATGGTGCGGGTGTATTTTCGAAGGTTAGAAGAGTGTACAATTTTTACCCGTTTTGCAAAAATAGGAGTAGAAAAATAAATAGCTTTCTACAGAAGCCATTACAGAAATTTTTCGGCATAGCAGTGCTTTCTAACGCCAATGCAAAAGGGAATACTAAGGACCAGTGCGAGTATACAGTACTGTAAGCATTGATTACAAATAAAAAATTCAAGTTCTCATTTAACTTTGATTAGCAGTAAAATGTAATGGATGCGGTCAAAGGAAACTGGCGTCACCTTCCACTGCAGTTGAAACATTCACTGATAAACCGGACATAATAGGGAGAGGAGTTATCCACATAACTAGTACGTATGTACGTCAGTTATTTAGTTGAACTTTACTGCCTTTTGCTGCACTTAAATGGGGTTTGGGTCGTAATACTCTCAAATGTGTTTCCACCCGTAAAAACGTAGCAAGTTGCAGCTACTTTATTGATTTTTCGTTGAAAGACGGAAGTTAAAACATATGCCCTTGTAATATTTTATACAAACTTGACCGGAAGATGGCCCAAAAACTCTTGACAGTTGAATTCAAATAATAATAATAATATTTATTTAGTCTTGAAATTATTACATTTCTTACAGACTAGTTACAGGTAAAGGTAGACTACCCACTAATTTAACATGTCATTTAGTAGCATTTTAAATCTTTTTTCACAGTAGGAGAATTCCAAAACTGAAGAATTTGGGAGCAAGTTAAATTCTTTAAGAGCTCTAACAACAGGAGCATTGGCCGAATAATTGGTCCTCGCCAGCCCAACGTAAAATGTGGCATGATTCCTTAAACAAATATTAGGAATAAGAAAGAATATACGTTCAAGTAAAAAGGGGCAGTCAACCACCCCAGATATTAAATTAAAAATGAAAGTGAGAGATTGGAAGGTTCTCCTACAATTTAATGTCTTGAGATCAATAAGCATTCATATAGATTCATAAGCCGGAACAGGAAGATCAAAATGAAGGGCGCAGAGCGTACTTTATAAAGACTTTCTGAACTCTCTCCAAACGACTTATATGACAGGAATAATACTGACGCCAAATAATAACAGCATATTCAAGTGTCGAGTGCACCAGTGAGGTAAAAAGAGTTTTTAAGGTATACGGATCCGAGAAATCTGAGCTGAAACGTCTGACAAAAGCCAGCATAGAGTAAGACTTAGCTATAATATAATTAAGATGGCTTTCAACCGAGAACTTCGAGTCAAAGACCACCCCAAGATCAGTGATTTTGGAAACAATGCTTAGTTGTGAGCTGCAATATAATATAATCGATATAACAACAAAAAATTTTTTGAAAAACTTTTTTCTCAAATTCTTAAGTTTTTTCAGCTCCTTCGTGAACCAAGGAATTTTGTAAACTTTTTTCTTTACTTTAGGAATTTGCTCACTACAAATACAATTTAGATTATTCTTAAAGATATTGAAACAACCGGTCGCATCAACCTCAGTAAATAGCGTATCCCAATCAATAAAGTCAATTGCCGCATTAACCACATCAACTTCATAATTTTTAAAACAAACCTTGGAAATTGAGTCTCCTACGTAAGTATTAAACTCATAAAATTCCAAATGAAGAACCAGCGGAACATGATGTGGACCAGGATTGGACAGAGGGTCCAGAAATTCCTGGAGGCAAAAGTTCATGTTATCACTTAAAAGTATGAGATCCAATATTCTATGAAGACTGTTATTAAAACTATTAATCTGACTAAGGTCACATCATGAAAAACCGTTAATCACATATGTTTCAGCAAACGCATTTGAAAACTTTGGAAGAAGCCTCCTACTATTGTCAAAAGTAGACCATTCTAAATTACTGAGGTTGGAGTCGCCAATTACGCATTCATGATGTATTACTAATGTTACTGAGTTATTTTTTACCAAAGTAAGTCAGGTGATAGACGGACACGCCGGCGATCGGCCTAGCAACAGAAGATGCTGATTCGAAGCAAGTCGGATTCAAATATTGCAAATGACAACCCATAACTTTAACATTCCTCTGTGAGTTAGACCACGTTTAAATCTTCAAAAGATAATCTACGCGTTTACATATGTTCCATAACTGGGAAGTAGATTATTTCCTGTAAAATTTCCACGTTTCTCTTTTATATTGTGCTTCCAATTAGATATTACACTCTAGATGTGGAATTTTTTCTATTCTAAATTTTTTTTATGATAACAGATTAACAAGGGAAACATTTTTATGGAAAATCTAGTTGTATAGTTAATTTACGATTAGGAGTTACGTAGTAAAATAAATACGAAAATATATGGTATAATTCATTGAATTTTTATTACTCATATATCTGTGTGGCCTAGAGCTCGAAAATTCTTTTTAATATAACTTTTTAAAGGCCGAAAATAAAAACAACAAGTACTAAAATTAAGATATGTAAACTAGGTCTTACATATATATTTCCATTGTTTTAACGAAATTTTTACATAAATAAGGTACAATATGAAAAGTTTGGTGTTCTTGTTGGAGGAATGACAAAATCATACCTCGAAAGTCTTCGGTAGTGCTCCACAGGGGAAAGTCCTTGATTGGATATAACGTGAGTACAAATAATTTGTTTTTACAAAGTCATGTTTCAATTTATTTTGGGAACAAGTTGAACATATACGAGGGAAACGTCAACAAATGTGAACGTCATAGCCAACGGCCAACACCAAATGATGACCCCTTTTTCATGGATACATACAAATGGCAACTTGCCTTTGCTATCTTTCTTCAGCTATCAATTCGTTTTATTTGAATATTTTTTTTAAATATGAAAAACCATCTTTTTTTAAATCACTTAATCATTATCGCGCCTTACATTTATTTTTTTATTTATTAATTATTTTCTTTATTCTTAATTAATTTCGTTCATTTTAAAAAGCGATCTGAGCTGTAGAAAATTTATCCAGCACTACTCAGGAAGTTTCATCTACAAAATAGTGCCACTAACCTCTCCCTACATTTCATTCGTATATCCAAGTATTTTAGCATTCAACAAGCAACATCGTCATATAGTGTACCGTTTATTGGAACCTTTCATGATCTTTAACGTCCTCTACACAAATAAGAGCATCATTATATTTTAAAGCCATTGCATATTTAAATTTATCAATCAACTCTTCCATAGTAATAAAATCGTAAATATAAATTTTAAATAATTTTAACTTTTTCTAAATACAATTTTTATTTTATTTCAAATTTATTTTAAGATTATTTTTATATCTTAAAAATTTTAATATAATTATTTAAATTTACTTATTTTTTATAAAAAATTGAATATTGTATTTAAATTGTTAACTCCCTTTCCAAAAAAATTCTTAAATATTTTCTAATTTTCAAATTATTCATTTATTTTTTTTTATATGGTTCTACGTTCACCAATACGAACCCGTAATTTTACAAATTCGGAAAATCAAAATAATAACTACACAAATAACACAATGACTCACAATACAACTCAAAATTGTAACATTAATACAACACAAAACAACATCTCTAATATAACACAAGATACTTCAACACAAGATAACTTTACCAATATTTCTTCTACTAAATCTATTAAATTACCACAATTTTGGCAAGAATCTCCTGATGCCTGGTTTTTACTTGTTGAAGGACAATTTGAAATTAATAATATCACTGATGATAATTTAAAATTTCAAAATGTTGTAATTACTCTTCAACGAGATACTATATCTAATATTTTGGATGTTATTAACTCTCCTCCTCTTTTCAATAAATATGATAAAAACAAAAAAATTGTATGTGAAAGATTTTCTCTTAGCGAAGAAAAACGATTAGAAAAATTATTTTCAAAAACTTGGCAATCGTTCAACGTCTGAATTATTCAGATTTATGAAATCACTTATAGGTACTGACTCCATTGTAAGTCAAGAATTACTTTTCAAACTATGGATTCGTAAATTGCCACAAGAAATACAAACCATTTAACTTCTAGTAACAATCAAAATAAAGATGAAGTAATTATTTTAGCTGACAAACTTTTTGATTTAATCAACAAACCTCATTCTTCCAAATCTCCCATAGTTTCGAGTATAAATAATAATATTTTAGAACAATGCGTTAAAAATTTAACTGAATTAACTACGGCTATTTATCAAAATTTAAATAAAATTTCTAATGATATTAATCAATTACAAATTCGTTCAAGATCTAAAGATAGAAATAGATGTAAATCTCGAAATTTTTCAAGAACCAGAAATTTTTCAAACAATCGTAATTTTAATTCACAAACAAATATTTGTTGGTATCACAAAAAATTTAAGAATAACGCTCCTAAATGTATACCCCCATGCAATTTTAATCAAAATCATAATTCAAATTCCGAACAAAATTTAAACTGAAAAAATCCATTATGACGTTGACGGATAATGGAACTATTATTAAGCCTACTCGTCGCCTATTCATATTTGATAAATTCAATTAACTTAATTTTCTTATCGATACCGGCGCAGTTGTATCAGTTATTCCTTTTTCTAAATTTAAAATTTATAAAAAAAATTCGGATCTTACTTTGACTGCAGCAAACGGTTCTTCAATTGAAACTTTCGGCACAAAACTACTTAAAATTGATTTAGGTTTAAGAAGAGATTTTGAATTTCCATTCATTATTATCATATTCAACACCATACGGTTCACAGGATAGAAACAAAAGGTATCTTACCATTTTCGAAACCCAGACGTCTTGATCCAATCAAACTTAAAATTGCTAAAGCTGAATTTGAATTTTTAGTTAAAACGGGTATATGCTGACCCTCAAATTCTCCTATTGCATCCCCACTTCATCTCGTTCCTAAAAAAGAACCAAATGATTGGAGACCTTGCGGAGACTATCGAAGACTTAATTTTATTACTACACCAGATCGGTATCCTTTACCACATATCCACGATTTAACAATTGATTTAAAAAACAAACAATTTTTTTCCAAAATTGATCTTGTGCGTGCTTACCACCAAATTCCAATGGCAGAAGAAGACATTCATAAAACTGCAATAACTACCCCTTTCAGGAGTAGCTCTTTGCGGAGGGATTGTCCCCCGTTCACTTACTCCAGAGAGGCTTCGAACCTAACCCCGGTATTTGGAATTGGTACTGCTGCGTCTGCTGAAGAGAAATGGAGATACATAAAATGGTCACACTTTTGTCTGTATATCTGGTGCAAAGCGTAGTTTCACCTGGGGTTAACTCCAAACAATCGTCGCAAACACAATTTCTTTAAATCATTTGTGGCTCCTTGGCGGTCACGCACAAAGGCGACTTACGGTTGCTATTAATGGTCTAATACTCAGGATTCTCGTGGCACATGGCGCCTCCAGTTTTTTCGGCTGTGTTTAAGAGCTACAATTCCCGATGTGCGAACAGTGGCAATCCCGACCACCAGTCGCTACCACGCCTCCCGCCCTCACACCATATGCCAGCACAGAAGCTATAGGATTGCGACTTCGAACTCATATTCGTCGACGTCACTTCACTAGAAGCTCTAGGAGTAGCTCCGAGGACTTTATAACGGATGTTTTTGTCCCGATATGCTGCCTAGCTACAACAGAGAAACACCTTGAAACGTTAGGGAGCGACTATTCGGCCAAGGATGCCGCCCTCGAAATCATAAGCAGTTTAAGTGGATGTCATTGCGTAACTCATGGGTGAAAATCGTATAATCCTCGGCGCATCTATATAATTACAATTTTACAAGGACCCTGGATAAAATTTCTAAAATGTAGACCAAAGTTTGCAGAAGTTTGTGTTCACAACATTAATTTCGATAGTCTTCGTTAAATAAAAACGATATTTAAGAATGAAAGTCGGTCGATTTTAAGTTGAAAGATGTTAACTGCTGCTTTCCGGCCTTATGATATAAAAGCTCATTATGGATGACTAATTCGACTGTCCACTGCGTCAGGGTAGTAGCACACACGGTCATTAGTTCGACTGTCTTGGGAAAGCTTTTGTTTCACCCCTTTGAGTGTTCTTGCGAAGAACAAAGCCTCACCTGGTAAATATATGTATGTGCCTACAGATTCACATTTGTAAAAGGAGCCGTAACGTGTAGGTCATATTTAAACTTGGTTGACTAGTTTTGGATAGGGATTTTGCCTCACTGATTTAGCTTATTCTTTCAGCCAATCGCAATATAAAATTCTTTAAAAAATCGGCACCTTTTTTGGGTAATTTGCTTTTTTAACAACCTGAGAACAATTTGAACACATGTTCGCTTTACGTCATTTTATTTGAATTCATTATTAATTTTTTGAAAAAAAATATGCAAACTGAGCATAAAAATTTATTATATAACTTTTCTTTTGGTGGTTTGTCTTAATAACTTGGTGAATTGGGTGATGCAAAGGCGGTGTTAAGCTGACATCGAAAGCGCCTGTTTTTTTTTTAAATAACTTTTGGGCAGTTAGAAAGAGTTAAATTTCGCAATTAGTTTCTTATAACTGGCAGTGATGCGCAACCCTTGATACCATTTTCGACCATATCCGACCAATTTTCGACATGAACAATAAATGGACTAAATAGTTTTAAACGAGTAGAAAATATAGTAACGCGCCGGACGCCGCCGCCGCCGCGCCGATATTTTTGACATTCGGCGGCGGCGTGCGAAAAACGACCCAAATCGGCGGCGGCGGCGGTGTATATCTCTAGTGCAAACAAATTTATTTATTTTTTTTTTTAAACAAATGTACATACCTACGAACACATGATATGGATATGCAATCCACCCTCTATTGCCCTAATTCTATCATTCGCATCAACCAACATTGAACTTGCATTCTATTATACTTCATATACTTTCATACGAACATTAATATTTTCTTTATACTAACATGTACATATCTATGTACATACATATGTTACTTCTTTTGTTAACTTCGTTATTGTTTAAGAGTTTTTTATGATAGAAATAGTAATAACATGGACTGACATATGAAAAGAAATCAGCCGATTTAACGGTAACATCACGCCAGATTTGATATTCCTACCTTAGCATAAATACTAGCATTTTGCATATTTTGAGGACAGTTGTTCAAGTGAAGACGAATAAACGTCGCTACGGATGGCTAACAAAAGTTTTGTGTTTTATTTTCTGTAACAACTGAGTTGCGCCGACCGCAACATTTCTTAAAAACTATTTTACACTTAAATTTACATATTTTATAAAAACGTGTTTTAGTGCTATCAAAAGTATCTTTTCGATTCGGTAATTTTAAACACGATTTTTAAAACGCGAACATGCCAAATAAACGCGGTAAAAATTCGGTCTCTAATTGCCAAAGATGTGACGAAGTAGACAACGAGATGATGGTCCTGTGCGATACCTGCGACGCCTGGTTCCACTTCAGCTGTGTTGGGGTCGACAGCGATGTGGCTGACAGAAGTTGGGTTTGTGAACAGTGCGAGTCAGCAACTAATACGCAACCGGCAGCATCTTCATCACCATCAATCAACAACAATGGAAATGTGCATTTTCTGGGAGTTGGTTCTAATAATATTCAACAACAGGCGTCAGCTGCAAGTATTATTACAACCGAGGGTGTAAAAGTATCGACAACGTTTGCGACTGTGCAATCTGCCACCGCCATTAGTTCATCTTTTCCGAGGTTTACGTCCAACTGCTGGGACTTTTGGGATTTCGAATCCACTCCACCAATGCAGGGCCGTCTACCATCGACAATGACAACAGGGCGCTATACAACGCTCCCGGCAAGGGTTTCTGCCAGTCAAATCGCACCAGGTAAGACATCCGTTTACTCAGCATACCCTATATCGCGCGACGTAACTGCACGACAAATTGCACCAAATGTCCAAGAGCCACATAATCCACACAACCACGACCTATACCGAAAACTTCAACTCGAAAGGCTAGACGAAGAGATGAGGATTCAGCAACAATACCTGGATAGTAAGTATAAAATACTGTCGCAATACGGCCAGATTCCTTCAAACAAAAGTGCACATTTTACTACGGCCGCTGGCCCTACGCCCGCGCAATTGGCTGCAAGACATGCCATCCCTAAGCAGCTTCCCACCTTCAATGGAGATCCTGACGAATGGCCGCTTTTCATTAGCAGTTTCGATAATAGCACCGCCGTACCTGGCTATTCCGACGCTGAAAATTTGATTAGACTACAGGCATGCCTTAAAGGTAAAGCACGCGACGTCGTAAAAAGTAAGTTGTTCTTGCCATGTATGGTACCTGAAATTATTAAAACTTTTAAAATGTGTTTTGGTCATCCGGAATTAATTCTCGAGCGCGCAGTAAGTAGAGCTCGTGCACTCCCACCAGTAAAAGACAAATTAGAGTCACTCATTGAGTTTTCACTTTGTGTACGGAATATCTGCACTACGATGGAAGGGTGCCAAATGTATATGCACCTACACAATCCCCTTTTAGTTAAAGAGCTGGTCGATAAGCTCCCAAACAACCAAAAACTTAACTGGGCTGTTCATCCAAAAGATGATTAAATACCCGTGGTAAAACAATTTAGTGATTGGTTGTACAGCTTAGCTGAAGCAGCGAGTACAGTAGTTAGCTAAGTGCCAACTAACACTCGCATGATTAATACCCATATAGCTGAAAATTCGCCTGACCGTGCTCGGGAAAAACGAAAATCTAATAAAGTTAATAAGTGTCCTATTTGCAAAGGAGGTGAGCATAAAGTAGCGCAATGCGAATCATTCCAAAACCTCACACTTCAACGCAAGTGGGATGCAGTGAAGGCAAACAACCTTTGTCGACAATGCCTTAACTCGCATAGACGTGAATGTTATTTAAAAGGATAGGCGGTAAGGATGGGTGCACATTCAAGCATCATCCTTTGCTTCATAAATCGGTAAGCCAAGTTGAACCAGTTAGCACAGCAACTGATGTCTCAGACGCACCGGTTAATACTCACTGCGATGGCAACGAAAGCAAGCGACCATTATTTAGAATAGTGCCGATCCACGTTTATTCCAAAAATAAAACATACAACACCTTTGCATTTTTAGACGAGGGCTCGTCCGTTACATTGATGGAAAGAAAGGTATTTGATGAACTCGGTTTGGACGGCGATAATGATCCTTTATGTCTAAAATGGACAGGGAATACAACGCGCGTTGAAGCCAACTCTAAAAGAGCAACAATCCAAGTCTCGAGTACTACAAATGTTCGAATGTATACTTTAAAAAATATCCACACCGTTGATGACCTCGGTCTACCACCACAATCAATTAACATTTCTGAGCTGCAGAAAATGTACCCATATCTAGCAGGCCTACCCATTGCATAGTATAGGAACGTAAAACCATCAATTTTAATCGGCGTAGACAATTGGAGATTGGCAGTTCCACTAAAAATAAGGGAGGGAACCTGGTTACAACCAATAGCTTCAAAAACACGCTTGGGATGGACCCTTCAAGGATGCGACGCTGGACGTAGACCAGAATACCAACTAAACATACACACATGTGACTGCGAAATAAGGTATGACGAGTTACATGAAATGGTAAGCGATTTCTTCAAAATAGAATCCCCTAGACCCACTCATATAATGTCCAAAGATGACGCAAAGGCAGTAAGCATTATGAACAATACGTGCCAAAAGGTTGGCAACCGCTTCGAAATAAGATTATTATGGCGTGATTGTAACGCCGTTTTGCCTGATAGTTATGCATATGCGAAAAGTCGACTAGATTGTTTAAGCAAGACATTCATTAAAGACCCTAAATTGGAATCTACTATCCAAAACCAAATAGATAACCTGAAGGGCTACGCGAAGAAGCTTACAGACAACGAAATATCGTCACTTGGTGGTAAGATATGGTACTTGCCAATATTCATAGTAACTAACCCAAACAAGCCAGGGAAAATTCGAATGGTATGGGACGCAGCTGCGAAGGTAAATGGATTTTCACTTAATGATTTTCTGCTTAGCGGCCCGGATTTGCTAAATTCTTTAGTCGAGATTTTATTATCATTTAGAGTTGGTAGAGTTGCTATATGCGGAGATATCGCGGAGATGTTTCACCGCATTAACATTCGCAATAACGATTTATATGTTATGCATTAATTGCGCGCCCTGCATTGCCCACTTTGTTCGCGATAAAAACGCCGAAAGCTTTAGCGAAGAATATCCTCGCGCAGTGGAAGCCGTGAATCATAATCACTAAGTGGAAGACTATATCGACAGCGCAGAGGATGCAGAATCCGCTTTGGCACTAGCACGACAAGTGCAAAGAATACACGAAAACGCTGGGTTTGAACTTCGAAGTTGGTCATCAAATTCAGTAGACGTATTACAGCAACTCAATGAAAACTCTGCTACTACTCAAGCAGCTAAGGAATGGGACTCTACAACAAAAGTTCTTGGAATGTTTTGGGATCCAACATGCGACAGTTTTAAATACATATGTCGCTTTGCAAGACTTCGTCATGACGTTATTAATCAGCCCCTTGTACCTACAAAGAGGGAGGCTTTGCAAGTTTTAATGTCCATTTTTGATCCCTTGGGTTTTGTAAGTTGCTATACCATAGGACTAAAAATTCTTTTACAGGATGTCTGGCGCTCTGGTACCTGGGATGAACCACTTAACGAGAAGCTGTACGAAAAGTGGTGCGAATGGAAAAGTTGTATGCCGTCGATTGCAGCAGTCGAAATACCCCGATGCTACTCCATACATTTGAAATATGCAGATGACGTCCAATTACATACCTTTGTTGACGCTGGAGAAAGCGCATACGCAACTGTTTGCTATCTGCGAGTACGAAAGGGTGACAATATAACAACAACACTAGTGGCGGCGAAATCAAAAGTCGCACCGTTAAAGCCTCTATCCATTCCAAGGTTAGAGTTGCAGGCTGCAGTTATCGGGGTCAGACTAGCGAATGTTGTCAGTAAAGTCAACTGTATAGGAATAACGTCAAAGTTTTATTGGTCGGACTCAAAAACAGTCTTGCGATGGCTTCGTATGGATCCAAAAAATTTTCATCAATATGTTATGCCCCGAATAGGGGAGATTCTCGAGGATACAAATGCGAAGCAATGGCAATGGGTACCATCAAAATTGAACTCTGCGGACTTGGGAACAAAGGTCTCTGCAAGGGACGCATATCAAACGTGGTTCAGTGGTCCAGAGTTTTTAATGTCAAATCCGACAACATGGCCGAAATTCGACGACGAAGAACAAGCTCCAATAGATGTTTCCGAAATTAAGCATTATGCTCTGCATACTACGAAAATTTAAATGAAGTATCCCGAGTTTGCGGCCACCGTGGTGTGATGGTAGCGTGCTCCGCCTATCACACCGTATGCCCTGGGTTCAAGTCCCGGGCAAAGCAACATCAAAATTTTAGAAATAAGATTTTTCAATTAGAAGAAATTTTTTCTAAGCGGGGTCGCCCCTCGGCAGTGTCTGGCAAGCGCTCCGATTGTATTTCTGCCATGAAAAGCTCTCAGTGAAAACTCATCTGCCTTGCAGATGCCGTTCGGAGTCGGCATAAAACATGTAGGTCCCGTCCGGCCAATTTGTAGGGAAAAATGAAGAGGAGCACGACGCAAATTGGAAGAGAAGCTCGGCCTTAGATCTCTTCGGAGGTTATCGCGCCTTACATTTTTTTTTTTTTTTATCCCGATTTAAATATAGAATATTTTTCAGATTGAAAAAGGCTTTACCGAGCTGTGGCTACATTTTTTATATATATCGACCGACTGCGCACAAATGCAGCGAAACAACAAAATAATTCGATCATCTTCGATCACATCCAAAAAGCAAAAAACTTTCTATTCAGGAATGCTCAGAATTCTGAATTTAGTGCTGAAATAAAGTTACTAAAGCAGGGTAAGCCTATTGAGAAATCGAGGAAATTAATTTCACTTAATGTTTATTTAGATCAAAACGACATATTACGAAGCAAAAGTCGAATCGAACTTTTAAATAATCGTGAAATCATAATATTACCTAATAACCATTATATTACGTTTTTAATAGTGCGTTGGACACATGAGCGCTTTCATCACCAGATGCACGAGTCAATAATAAATCATCTACGTGGACAGTACTACATAAGTCACCTTAGAGTGTTATACCGAAAGGTGCGGAAAAGTTGTCAGAGCTGTAAAAACGCCGTTGCTGTTCCACAAGCTCCACAAATGGCAGCACTACCTGCCGCCAGGTTAGCGGCTTTTGAAAGACCTTTCACTTATGTTGGCATCGACTATTTTGGTCCACTATCGGTTATCGTTGGAAGAAGGCGTGAAAAAAGATGGGGCGTATTAATTACATGCCTTACCTTACGGGCAGTACATATTGAGGTAGCGCACAGCCTAGACACGAGCTCCTGCATAATGGCCATACAAAATATCATTTCACGACGAGGATGTCCAAGGGAGATTTTCACAGACAACGGAACAAATTTCAAGGCATCAGAAAAAATAATTTGCTCGATTAAAAACAATACAGAAATAACATCGCACTTCGAAAACATAAAGTGGAGATTTAATCCTCCAAGTACCCCTCACATGGGAGGAGTATGGGAACGTCTAGTAAGGTCAGTAAAAAATGTACTTTTAAAAATACTGCCTTCCTCAAATTTTAATGACGAGAGTTTGCGAAATGCTCTGCATGAGGTGGCGTTCATCATAAATGCGCGACCGCTTACGTACGTCTCACTGGACAGTTGCGATGACGAAGCTCTCACCCCCAATCATCTTTTACTCGGATCATCTGACGGTTACAAGCTTATTTGTTCCGAAGAACATACCATACGACAGCGTTGGTGCTTAACCCAGCAATTTGCAGACCGATTTTGGCAGCGATGGGTTAAAGAGTATGCACCTATCATCTCCAGGCGTAGCAAGTGGTTCAGCAAAGTACCCCCCGTTCGTGTTGGTGATATTGTGGTAATAGTCGATCCCGGTTTGCCTAGAAATTGCTGGCCAAAAGGCAAAATCGTTAACACTATAACGGCTAAAGATGGACAGGAGGTACTTCATCGACCAGTGGCAAAAGTTGCAGTTTTAGACGTCGGTAATAAGTCTGAGTAAACGCGTATGTCATAACTTGTTTACGGCGGGTGGAGGAGTGTTACCGATGAAAAAATATGATTATTTTGGGCCGCCCTAACTTCAATTTTACCATCAAAGCAGATCAGAAGATCAATAACACTGAGTATGTGTAAACAAATGTACATACCTACGAACACATGATATGGATATGCAATCCACCCTCTATTGCCCAAATTCTATCATTCGCATCAACAAACATTGAACTTGCATTCTATTATACTTCATATACATTCATACGAACATTAATATTTTCTTTATACTAACATGTACATATGTATGTACATACATATGTTACTTCTTTTGTTAACTTCGTTATTATTTAAGAGTTTTTTATGATAGAAATAGGTTTAACATGGACTAACATATTGTCACGGATATTAGCATCATTAAGCTATACCATCACTAAGGCGATGCTAAGGCCATGCCAAGCAGTATTTACGTCAATAATCAAATCATGTATACACATATATAAGGCAGCCGAAAGAGATGTCACACACAGATGCATTTACTTAAGCCGTGGTTACTCACGAACGTACGTAGAAAAAACGTGTCAGCTGACACGACCTATCTTATGAGTGTGCAATGTAAACGAAAACTCACCGACGTGCAACGCCCGTACGTACATAGCCCGGAACGTAGAAATCAAAACAATTTTGATTTTTTCCGTAAGAACGTGTCAGCTGATCGCTCTCTCACTAGACAGAGTTGCCTAGTAAACTTTTGTGCGCTAATTTTTGACCGTTTGCAATTTTATGGAAAAACGCCTAATTAAAGTTTGAAAAACTGTGAAAATAATTCGAAATAATTATGTAAAAGTGCTGATTATAAATATTTAATCTATTTATACTTATTTAATAGTATTCCGGCCTTTTACAATATCAAAAATTAAATTGGAAAAAGTTGATGTTTCCATAAGCATACATGCAAAATGGTCAATGGCAACTGTGCTTATCTGTAAACAATACACACACAAATATCTTATGTACATGTACACAGACGCACACATTGATTCCTACGGGCTTGACAGTTCGGTCAAACGTGCTTCGTACGACAAACGTCCTTACTACGGCACACGTCGGTGGGTAACTGCCGCATTATACGCCTATGTGTACTCGAGAGACTGTAAACTACAAAAATTCACATCAATAATTCAATCATTATGTATCTACATAAACGAATAAATAATTGCGTCTACACATATATACGTATACGAGCATCGGCGCGGCAATGCACAAACACATGCATATATCTTATCTGAGTTGTCACAAGAGAGAGCAATAATTTGTGCACGTAGTTGTGGCTGGCGATTTTGTAGCCGAAACTAACTAGTAACTTCTGGAAATCGAAGAGCCTAGAAGTATGCAGCGTAAACTATAAAAGCGGGGCAGGCGAGTAAGAAGTAATTCAGTTTGAGTTGAGCAATCAATCAGTTATTGATTAAGCACGCGATCTGGCGGCCAATAGTAGAGTTTAATTTGAGTTATCAATCAGTTTGGTTATTAAGCCAGCGAGTAGCAAAGTATAAGTGTTATTGTGAAGTACTTTAATAAAGGCCATTTTTCCATTATTCAATATTGGAGTTATTTATCCAACAGTTTAGTGAGTCGAACTTAGCAGAGGATTGCAAATAAGAGGATTTGCAAGTAAAATTCGTTACAATATGAAAAGAAATCAGCCGATTTAACGGTAACATCACGCCAGATTTGATATTCCTACCTTAGCATAAATACTAGCATTTTGCATATTTTGAGGACAGTTGTTCAAGTGAAGACGAATAAACAAAATAGTTTTTAAGTGCCTCCGTCGCTACGGATCGCTAACAAAAGTTTTGTGTTTTATTTTCTGTAACAACTGAGTTGCGCCGACCGGAACACACATCAATAATTCAATCATTATGTCTACACATACGCGTGCACGCGGCGGAGAAGCAACGCACAAACACATGCAGATATCTTATCTGAAATGCTCCTAAAGGTATGCAACTGTGATTGTGGAAATGTCGCTCACACATACAAGCACATGGGGTATAAGAGAAGCTATAAAAATTATACATCTGTAGTTGTAGCTGAGAAATTTATAACTAACTAGTAAGTTCTGAAATTAGAAAAGCCTAGAAATATGCAACGAGGAGGTCGGACAGTATAAAAGACCGACAACAGTGGAGGCGAGAAGTCAGTTTCATTTGAGCTATCAATTAGTTTGGTTATTAAGCAAGCTATTCGTTGCAAAATATAAGTGTTATTGTGAAGTACTTTAATAAAGGCCATTTTTCCATTATTCAATATTGGAGTTATTTATTCAACAGTTTAGCGATACGAACGTTGACAGAAGATTGCAAATAAGGGGAATTGCAGTAAATTCGTTACAATTGGTGTCAGAAGAGGAATTGTTGAATAAATTCCGAAGACTTCGAATACAACTTGGACATGCCAAAGTTAAGTGAATTGAAGATCCAGCAACTGAAGAAGGAGTTGGAGAGCCGTAGATTGAATACAACCGGCATTAAACTAGAACTTCAGGAACGACTACGACAGGCAATGGAATTAGAAGCAATTGACGTGGAAGAGTATGCCTTTCATCTTGATGGCGAGGAAACAACGAAAATGGAAGAGACAGTTACGCAGGCAGTTACGAGCACAGACTTGAACATGATTTTGGCTGCAATATCTGCTCAAACATTGACAATGTCATCTCAACTGGAATCTCAAAAGACAGATATAACATCTCAACTGGAAGAACAAGAGATAAGTATAGCATCCCAACTGGACTCGCAGGAGACACGTATAACATCTAAGATGGAAACACAGTTAGAAGAACAGAAGACATATATGGCTGAGCAGTTGAAAGCACAAGAATCTCGCATATCTTCGCAATTGTCAGAACAGGAAGCAAAGGTATCATCAAAACTGGAAGCTCAGGATGCAAAAATCGCTTAATTTCAGGCAGAAGTCGATGATTTGAAAGTTCGTATGGAGCAGTTACAACTAAATCTCCCAGCTGTTTCAGCAAGCAATCCGAAGGTAAAGACACCATCCTCTGACGGTTCTGTTCCTTTCCAGGTCTTCAAGCTACAGTTTCAGAAGACCGCAGCAGTGAACAACTGGAACGCGGAAGATAAAGTTGCTGCACTGTTCGTGGCATTGAAGGGGCCAGCAGCCGAAATCCTACAGACGATTCCCAAAGGAGAGCGGAACAACTATGAAGCATTGATGGCTGCTGTAGAACGATGTTATGGAAGCGAGCATAGAAAACAGATATGATAAATTGAGTTGCAAAACCGCTACCAAAAAGCAAATGAGACATTGCAGGAGTTTGCTTCAGATATTGAAAGATTGGCTCATCTTGCAAATGCGTACGCACCCGTGGAATACACTGAAAGGGTAAAAATCCAGAGTTTCATAAATGACATACGCGATGTGGAAACGAAGCGGGCTACATATGCGAATCCAAAACTAACATTTGTTGAAACGGTATCGCATGCACTGACTCAGGAAACAGCCTCACTTTTGAGTAAGCCAGCGTACAAAGCTCATCGCGTGGAAGTGGAAAGGCCAGACTGGGTAGACGCAATTTTGGAAGCATTGAAGGGTACGCAGCAGAAGAATAATGATGCAGTCAAATGCTTTACGTGTGGAAAGCCAGGGCATATTCCGCGTTATTGCAACACCAACCCTAACAGTTCCAACAATGTGGGTGGTCGTAAACGCAGAGCAGAAGGAGATGAGCAAATCTCCAAGACCACTCAATCGTTAAACTAAATCGAGTCAGCCGCAAGGGGCGACAGCTGGATCCCGCATTTGAATGTCCCATAATCTCTACCTCGCTGATTGGAAGAAGATCGACTGTTGGAGGACATGTGTATGGAAAGGAACGTTTACTGACTGTAGATACGGGCGCATCTCATTCCATCATTCGAGCGGATTTAGTCAACAAGAAGATAAGACCATTGCATGGAGCAAGATTGCGTACAGCCACTGGAGAAGACAGCACCGTTCTAGGAGAAGTATCATGTGAAGTCGCAATTGGGAACGTCACGGTACTACACAATTTTATAGTGGCAGATATTGTTGATGAAATCATAATTGGAGTGGACTTCTTAATCAACCAAGGCATCAAGATCGATATGCAAAGCAAGACGATGCGATATAAGAACATGGATCTTCCGCTTAATTTCGGCTACGAGAGAGGCTACAGCAGTAAACGAGTGCTGGTGGAAGAGTCAGCAAATACCACCAAAATCCGAAGCAGTAATCTGGGCAAAGGTTGATGGGGATTGTGGGACAAACAAATTGTGGGTTGTCGAAGCAGCAAACAAATCAGCACTGAACATACTTGTAGGAAAAACCCTGGCTATGAAAAAACAAGATGGACGTATTCCGGTAAGAGTACTCAATGAGTTCAAGTCACCATTTAATTTGACCAAAGGAGCTATTTGGGGAAGATGCCAAGAGGCTGAAGTAGTTATTAACTGTGAACAGCTCCAGGAACACGTTTCATCTAGTAATACTGATCTTTCAAATGACATCACCGCACGGACGCAGGGGCTAGAGGAAGCCTATCAGAATAAGGTAAAACAACTGCTCCTAAAGTACGCGAAAACATTTGACCAGGATGCTTCCAAACCAGGGAGCACCAATGTTGTGAAACATCTAATTGACACTGGAGACGCGAGGCCGATACGTCAAGTAGAAGGATGGAAAAATGAGGTTTTGCGTGGACTACCGGAAGTTGAATGACGTTACGAAAAAGGATAGCTACCCATTGCCAAGAATTGACGACACTCTGGACTCGCTATCTGGTACGAAATGGTTTTCCACACTGGACTTGAAAAGCGGCTACTGGCAAGTTGAAGCGAAGGAGGAAGATAAAGAGAAAACAGCCTTCAGTGTCGGTAATGGTCTTTGGCAATGTACAGTAATGCCTTTTGGACTTTGTAATGCACCAGGTACTTTTGAGAGACTCATGGACCAGGTACTGAAAGGTCTACATTGGAAAACATGCTTGGTGTACTTGGACGACGTCATTGTATTGGGCAAGAACTTTGATGAACATCTTAAGAACTTGGAGGAAGTTTTCCAGAGAATAGCTGGCGCTGGTATGAAGTTAAGTCCCAAAAAGTGTGCGCTGTTTAAAAAGGAAGTAAATTGTTTGGGTCAAAAGGTAACGACAGAGGGCATCTGCACTGCAAACGAAAGATAGAGGCTGTAAAAGATTGGCCAAGACCACAGAACCTACATGAATTGAGAAGTTTCCTTAGGCTGTGCACATATTACCGCCGATTTGTACCAATTTTTTCCAGCGTAGCCCATAGCCTCCATGAGCTGACTATAAGGAGCAAGAGGTGGCTTTCCAAACATTGAAGGAGCGTTTGTGCACTGCTCCAATGTTGGCATATCCGATTCCAGGAGCAACATTTATTCTAGATACAGATGCGAGTGGATATGCTATAGGAGGCGTTTTGTCACAACTGGTTGATGGACAGGAGAAGGTAGTTGCATATTACAGCTGTTCGATTTGAAAACCAGAGAGGAACTACTGCGTTACGCGGAGAGAGCTGTTGGCATTGGTAGAGTGCATTAAACATTTTCACAAATACCTCTACGGCCAGCGATTCCGTGTCAGGACAGATCACGCAGCGTTAAAATGGCTTCTGCAGTTCCGTAATCCGGATCCGGTGGATCGAGCGACTACAAAGCTATGACTTTTCCATTGAGCATCGGAAAGGTAGAACCCATGGAAATGCCGATGCAATGTCACGAAGACCATGTAGTTTGGAATGCAAGCACTGTTCAAGGGCCGAGGATAAAGAAGGCATTATAGATGTCCGGCTAATGACTATAACGTGTACGGATGAATGGGACAAGGAACAACTAAGGAAGTGTCAGCTAGAAGATACAGATCTGTCACATGTTATGCAAGGGCTCGAACGAAACGAAAGACCAAACAGAGAAGAGATGTTAGCAGAGTCCGATTGCGAAGTCATATTGGGCACAGTGGAACAGTTTAGAATTGTTATCCGGTTGCCTTCATGGAGTATGGGAGAGTGAGGATGGTCAACGCAAGAAGAAACTGATAGTTGTTCCCCGAAAGAGGATTCCTGACGTGCTCAGCGAGCTGCATAATGGTCCAAGTGGAGGTCATCTTGGAATCACAAAGACGCTCGAGAAAATTAAGCAGAGATTATATTGGGTTGGTTGGCAGTATATTTCAGGTGCACCATTTGAAAGGATCGCCATGGATGTCGCAGGTCCATTTCCTACTAGCAACCGCGGAAAGAAATACGTACTGGTGGTTATGGATTATTTCAGTAAATGGCCAGAGGTATACCCAATCCCAAACCAAGAAGCAGAAATAGTAGCAGAAGTGGTTACAAACGAATGGGTTGCAAGGTACGGTGTACCAATGGAGTTACATTCTGACCAAGGCAGGAATTTTGAATCAGCTGTGTTCCAAGAAATGCGCAAGAAGTTGGGCATTCGGAAAACACGGACAACTGCATTGCATCCTCAGTCCGATGGTATGGTGGAACGTTTCAATAGAATATTGGAGGAGCATTTAAGGAAAGTAGTAGACAAGTACCATAAGGACTGGGATACACACATATCATTATTCTTGATGGCCTACCGATCGGCAGTACATGATACAAAGGCCAAACTCCCGCAAAGGTAATTTTTGGCAATGACCTTCGACTGCCAGCTGATTTGAAGTATGGGATAGATGCCGATGCGGAGAGGAATGTCAAGAAATCCACTGGTGTCTTGGAAGAAGAGCTGAGAGAGAGATACACGATCTGGTAAGGCAACGAGCAAAGATTATGAGTGACAAGATGAAAGCGTGGTACGATAAAGCAATTAATTCGGAAGGGTTTCAGGAAGGAGATTTGGTGCTGCTATACAACCCACAACGGAAAAAAGGTTTGTCCCCGAAATTGCAGTGTAACTGGGAAGGCCCATACAAAGTTGTAAAACGGATTTAACGATGTAGTGTTCCGCATACAAACCATTGGCACACCACGAACCAAATGGCTCATTTGGAGAGGCTAGCAGCGTTTAGATCGAGAGGTTTGTCTGATCGTGACGATCAGACTTAGGTGGAGGGCAGTGTTGCGAATATTAGCAACACTAAGGGGTACTGCCATCTCTAGGCCGATACTAAGCAGTGACGTGAATTCACATCAGTAATTCAATCATTATGTCTACACATACGCGTGCACGCGGCGGAGAAGCAACGCACAAGCACATGCAGATATCTTATCTGACATGCTCCTAAAGGTATGCAATTGTGATTGTGGAAGTGTCGCTCACACATACAAACGCATGGGGTATGAGAGAAGCTATACAAATAATACATCTGTAGTTGTAGCTGAGAAATATATAACTAACTAGTACGTTCTGGAATTAGAAAAGCCTCGAAATATGCAACGAGGAGGTCGGACAGTATAAAAGGCGACAACAGTGGAGGTGTGAAGTCAGTTTCATTTGTGCTATCAATCAGTTTGGTTATTAAGCAAGCTATTCGTTGCAAAATATAAGTGTTATTGTGAAGTACTTTAATAAAGGCCATTTTTCCATTATGCAATATTGGAGTTATTTATTCAGCAGTTTAGCGATACGATCGTTGGCAGAAGATTGCAAATAAGGGGAACCTTTAGCTTATTTTTCAAGAAAATTAACTACAACAAAAACTAAATATTCAACATTTGATCGTGAACTTTTGGCAATTTATAATTCAATTAAACATTTTAAACATTTTTTTGAAGGTAGAACTTTTACAATTTATACTGATCATAAACCTTTAATTCATGTTCTAAATTCTAAAGTAGATAGATCTCCTCGTCAGCTACGTCATCTTGAATATATTGCTCAATTTACAAATGATATTCATTATATACGTGGAAAAGACAACATAGTTGCCGACACACTTTCCCGTATTCCAGAAGTAAATGCAACTTCAACTCAAGATATAAATTTAGAAACTTTATATAAAGAAAAACAAACTGATACATTTTTACAAAAAACCATTCCTGATCAAAATTCTAAAAATAATTTAAAAGAAATTCATATTCCAGTTATTAATTTAAATATATGGTGATGTTTCTCTACAACCTTTTCGACCTTATGTTCCACATTCTATGAGAAGAATTATATTTGACAAAATTCACTCATTATCTCATCCAAGTATAAGAACAACTAGAAAATTAATTCAAAATAAATATTATTGTCCTAACATGCGTAAAGAAATTAACGATTGGACTTCATCTTGCATCAATTGTCAAAAATCCAAGATTTCAAGACATACTAAATCTCCTATTCAAAAAAATGCAAATACCATCAGGTCGTTTTGAACATATTCATATGGATATTGTTGGACCTCTTCCAGTTTCAAATGAAAATTGTTATATTTTAACAATTATTGACAGATTTTCAAGTTGGCCTGAAGCTTATCCACTTAAAGATATTTCAACAAATACTTTTATTCAAAATTATATACCACGATTTGCTATACCATTGAATATTACAGTAGATCAAGGCTCACAATTCACCTCAAAATATTTTACGGAATTAACTAAACTTTTAGGTTCTCATAAAATTCATACATCTCCCAACCATCCCCAAGCAAATGGCATGATAGAGAGATTTCATCGATCTTTAAAAGAAGCAATTATAGCATCAAACGACTCGGTTCATTGGTCTGACATTTTTCCATTCATTCTACTTGGTTTACGAACTTCTATTAAAGAAGATTTAAAATGTTCATCTGCTCAACTTATTTATGGCCAAACACTTAGAATACCTGGTGAATTAATTATTTCAAATAGTAATAAAGAACATGATTTTTCTAATGACGCTCTTCACAAAATAAGAGAATATTTTTCGCTTTTTCGTTCTAAAGTTTTTCATCATAACAAAGAAAAATTTTTCGTTCCTAAAAAATTAGAAAATTGTGAGCATGTTTTTGTTAAAATTCTTCGTTAATCTAATTTAGAATCACCTTATGAAGGACATTTTAAAGTTATTTCTAAGAAACAAAAAAAAACATTTACAATTCAATACAAAAATACTATTAAAAATTTTTCGATTGATTTACTTAAACCAGCAAATATACTTATTAACACAAATTTAAATACAAATACAAATACATTAAACAACAAAAAACAAAAAAAGGTTACATTTAATATTAATTAATTATTTATTTGTTTTAAATTTTCTTGGAGGGGGAGTAAATATAGTGTTAACTACTTTGTACTCCTTAATTTTTAAAATAATTTTTAATTGAGTTTCCGTGTTAACTTAAAAATTTTTGAATAACTTCAAAAAGAAAAAATTTTTATTAGTATTAAAATATCTAAACTCAAAAATAAACAAAAATAAATTTTTAAAAATAAAATAAATATTTGGTTAATTACCAAACCGCCATCTAAGAAATGCGCTACATCTATTGGAGTGGCCATACAAATAAGCGCAGTTTCGGCGTCGGATTCGTGGTGGGAGAGAGGCTTTGTCGCCAAGTATTGGCGTTCACGCCTGTGGACGAGCGTCTCGCCGCTATCCGAATAAAAGCAAAATTTTTTAATATATCATTCATCTGCGCCCAGGGGCCGACAGAGGAGAAAAACGATGGGGTGAAAGACGCTTTTTATGAACAATTAGAACGCACATGCGAGCGCTGCCCCCGCCATGATATAAAAATTGTGCTTGGCGACTTTAACGCCAGGGTGGGCAAATAAGGTGTTTTTGGCCCAACAGTCGGAAAGCTCAGCCTACACAATCAAACTTCTCCTAATGGACTGAGGCTGATTGACTTTACCGGTGCTCGAAACATGGTCATATCCAGCACGAGGTTCATGATAAAAAGATACATCAAATTACATGGCTGTCCCCCGATCGAAATACTCGCAATCAGATCGATCACGTTGTGTTAGACGGACGGCATGCCTCCAGTGTTTTAGATGTGCACACGATCCGAGGACCTAACATCGATTCGGACCATTATCTCGTCGCAGGCAAAATACGCACCCGCCTCTGCGCGGCTTAAACCAAGGAACAAAAAACACAAGGAAAGCTAGATGTTGAAAGGCTGCAATCGCAACAGACTGCCATTGATTTCGCAACTCGACTCTCACACCTGCTCTCTGAGAGCAGAACTCAGCCTGAAGGAATACAGGAGCAGTGGGAGCATATCTCCAAAGCACTTCGTACTGCGGCTGAGGAAAAAATTGGTTACCGGTGGCCACCACAACTGGTACGATGAAGAATGCCGCGTTGCAACCCAAAGAAAAGACGCTGCCTACAGGGCTACGTTAAAAGCGAGCGCAACATGAGGAGTGTGTGAACGCTACCGCGAGTTAAAAGGGAAGCGAGACGCCTTTTCAGGAAGACAAAACAGAGGCAGACAGGCGTGAGTGCGACGAGCTTCAGCTGCTAGCGACCACGAACAACGCCCGAAAATTTTACGAAAAAATTCGGCGACAGACGCAAGGTTTTAAGACCGGGGCAAACTCCTGGTAACTGATGTCCAGAGAGTACTTAGATTATGGAGGGAACACCTCTCTGCTCTCCTAAATGGACACAACGATTTACCGCACAGAGATGACGAACCCAATCCCGCAATCGACGATCATAGCATAAATGTCCCCTCACCTGATTATAAGTCAGAATAGCAATAACCAGATTGAAAAACAACAAGGCCGCGGGCGCTGATGGATTGCCTGCGGAGCTATTCAAATACGGCGGCGAGGAGTTGGTAAGGCGCATGCATCAGCTTCTTCGCAAAATATGGGCGGACGAGTGCATGACCGACGATTGGAATCTAAGTGTTCTTTGCCCAGTCCACAAGAAGGGGTATACTGCAAACTGCACCAACTATCGCGGGATCAGCCTTCTTAATATCGCATATAAAGTCCTGTCAAGTGTATTGTGCGAAAGATGGAAGCCCACCGTGAATCAACTGATTGGACCTTATCAGTGCGGCTTCAGAACTGGTAAATCTACCATCGAACAGATTTTCAAAATGCGCCAAATCTTGGAAAAACCCGTGAAAAAAGAATCGACACACATCCTTCGACAGCACGAAAAGGAGCTGCCTATATGCCGCTATGTCTGAATTTGGTTTCCCCGTAAAACTTATACGGCTGTGTAAAATAACGTTGAGCAACACCATCAGCTCAGTCAGAATTGGGAAGGACCTCTCCGAGCTGTTCGAAACTAAACGAGGTTGCAGACAGGGTGACCCCCTATCGTGCGATTTCTTTAATTTGATGCTGGAGAAAATTGTACTAGCTGCAGAACTTAACCGCTCTGGAATAATATTCTATAAAAGCGTGCAATTACTGGCGTATGCTGATGACATTGATATCATCGGCCTAAACACCTGCGCCGTTAGTTCTGCTTACTCCAAACTGGAAAAAGAAGCGGTAAAGGTGGGTTTGATGGTGAATGAGGACAAAACGAAGTACCTGCTGTAATCGAGCAAAGAGTCAGCGCATATACGTCTTGGCAACTACGCTACTGTTGGCAACCATAATTTCGAAATAGTAAAAGACTTCGTTAATTTGGGAACCAGCATCAACACTAGCAACAACATCAGCTCCGAAATCCAGCGAAGAATCACTCTTGCCAATAAATGCTACTTTGGACTAGGTAGGCAATTGAAAAGTAAAGTCCTCTCTCGGCAAATGAAAATCATACTCTACAAGTCACACAAGTCCTGCTATATGGGGCAGAAGTATGGACCATGACAACAGCAGATGAAGCGGCTCTGGGAGTGTTCGAGAGAAAAGTTCTTCGAAAGATTTATGAACCTCCACGCGTTGGCGATGGTCAGTACCGAAGAAGATTTAACGATGAGCTGTAAGAGCTATACGCAGATATCAACATAGTCCAGTGAATTAAAACGCAGCGGCTGCGCTGGCTAGGACATGTATATACGAATGAAAGATAACGCTCCGGCCAAGAAAGTGTTTGTATCGGAACCCGCCTATTGAAGCAGAGGTAGAGGGCGGCCCCCACTCCGTTGGAATGACCAGGTGGAAAACGATTTAAACTCCCTTGGTGTGACCAATTGGTGCCGGTTGGCAGAGAGAAGGAGCGACTGGCTCGCCTTGTTGAATGGCCATAACCGTTTAAACGGTTATGCGCCAATTAAGTAAGTAAGTTTATACCGTTACGGAATAACGTTATGCGAAGAAAATTAATATACTCTGTGAGCTCTGCACATCCCAGTATATTTATAGCTGCTTTGGTTTCGTAGATTATTTATAAGTGGTTTTTAATTCCATATCACATACGTTTGGGAAATATCGACCAAATTGTAGGCCAAGGGTGACGTTTCTTGGAACGATTTTCCTTCATCCTTTGTCAAATAAGCGAAAATCACGATGAAGGAAAATGAGCCTAGGGTAACCCTGTGTTTGTATGATATGGGTATCAAATGAAAGGTGTTAATGAGTATTTTAAAAGGGAGTGGGCCTTATAGGTGGACGCCCTTTCGAGATATCGCCATAAAGGTGGACCAGGGGTGACTCTATATTGTGTTTGTACGATATGGGTATCAAATTAAAGATATTAAAGAGAACTTTTTCATTTTCTTCTACTTAATATGGTAGGTGTCACACCCATTGTACAAAGTTTTTTCAAAAGTTATACTTTGCGTCAAAAAACCAATCCAATCACCATGTTTCATCCCTTTCTTCGTATTTCGTATAGATTTATGGCATTTTTTCATTTTTGGAAATTTTCGATATCGAAAAAGTGGGCGTGGTCATAGTCGGATTTCGCACAATTTTTATACCAAGATAAAGTGAGTTCAGATAAGTACGTGAACTAAGTTTAGTAAATATATATAGATTTTTGCTCAAGTTATCGTGTTAACGGCGGAGTGAAAGGACAGACGGTCGACTGTGTATAAAAACTGGGCGTGGCTTCAACCGATTTCGCCCATTTTAACAGAACAGTTATCAGCAGTTATGGCCATAGAAGCTATGCCCTTACCAAATTTCACAAGGATTGGAAATTTTTTTTCGACTGGCATTAAAAATATTCTAGACAAAGTAAATGAAAAAGGGCGGACATTTTTTGAAATTTTCTTTTATTTTTGTATTTTGTTGCACCATATCATTACTGGAGCTTAGTGTTGACATAATTTACTTATATACTGTAAAGATATTCAATTTTTTGTTAAAATTTGACTTAAAAAAATTTTTTTTAAGTGGGCGTGTTGAGTAACGTTCCTGCCAAATTTCATCATATCTTCAACGACTGAAGGCGACCCTGAATTTCCTTCCAACTACAGGGGACTATCACTGCTTGACACCATATATAAGATTTTCGCTGCTTTGCTTCTAGTCGCATTAACGCTTGGCTCGAATGCAATAATGTTATTACCGAGTTTCAGGCGGGCTTCCGCAAAAACTATTGAACAATTGACAATATGTTCAAACTGACCAGTATTGTACACTTGAACTTTAGTGCGAAAAAGAAAACTTTTCGAATTTGCTTTTCTACAAGCTCGCCCAGCTCGGTCTATCTAGTCACGTTATTGAGGTACTTCGCTTAATTTATGAAGATACAACTAGTCAGGTTTGGATGGATAGAGCGCTTTCGGAACCATTTTCTGTTAAACAGGGTGTACGGCAAGGGTGCATGCTAAGTCCAGCTCTGTTCTCTTTATATATTAATGACTTAAGTGACATTCTCCCCTGTGGTGTAAAAGTTGCTGACGTTGTAGTTAAAGTTCTTTTGTACGCTGACGATATTGTGCTTCTGGCAGACTCTGCGACAGATTTACAGAAAATGATAGATGCGGCTTACCTTTACAGTAAGCAGTGGGGGTTGACAGTTAATCTCTCTAAATCCAAAACATTAGTTTTTAGGGAAGCTAGCAGGATGTCCGCGGGGTGTTGCTGGAATTATGGTAATGACACTATTGAGATTGTAAATGAGTACAAATACTTAGGCGTGCTTTTAAATTATAAACTTTCTTTCACAAAGCGAAACCGCCAGAAGCTAAAACTGCTATAGTTGCTACATGGCTCAAATATATAAATAATCCCAGAATTCCCATCTCGCAAAAGATGAAAATTTTCGAAGCGGCGTCCAGGTCTATCATGTTTTATGGTGCGCAACTATGGGGTATTGATAAGTTTGAGTCCGTAGAGAAACTCCTGCGGTTCTTTATAAAAAAGCTAATATTTCTGCCATCTAACACTCCAAACTATATGTTGCACCTCGAATCAGGTTTATGTTCGCTGTACTACCATACTTTAAGCACGCACATGTATTATACCGCGCGCTGTTTTAGTTTATCACCAAATAGACGGCCCCGCATTGTAGCTGAGAAGACAGTGCGTCAAGGCTCGTACTGGGTGAAAAACTGGGAAAATGTTTATGTAAGTGTTGATATGGACCCTCAGCGTGATTTCTCGCCTGCAGCGCTAAAACTGCGAATTCCTGTAGTACTAGAGAAATTGCTGCAAAAAGAGTTTGCTGGCTACACCGAGAGTGCGCTGCAATCTAGGTCGCACGATCTTTATCCGTACTTGATTCCTATGGTCGCTACTTACTTCTCTGATAAGTTTTCAGCCTACGCCATAAGTCTGATCTTTCACGCTAGGGGTGGCTTGCTAAACCTCAATGCAAGAGCTTTTAAAAATGTAACTTCTGTAAACTGCTCGGTTTGCAACTTATGTACTGCTGAAGACACCTTGCATTTTATTGGGATATGTCCTATTTACAAAGATATCCGTTTTCAATGTTTTGGTGAGAAAGTTTTGGACCTGCAAAAGGTTTTAACTATTCTTAGTGGTGGTGACTATCACTCGCTACGCTCTTATGTAAGTAGTTGCGTTAAATATAGGGAACTTATTGTAACAGAATTTGCTTAAACTATTGTTTTTAACTATATATGCTATGTAGACACACAACAATTAATGTTATTGTCTAAGATACACTATTTATTATTTTAAAGTATAGTCTTACAATTTTTTTCTTTTGTAATTCTTTGTTGTAAAATAATAAATAACTATCTCTCTCTCTCTTCAACGACTGCCAAATTACAGCTTGCAAAACTTTTAAATTACCTTCTTTTAAAAGTAAGCGGTGCCACGCCCATTGTCCAAAATTTTCCTAATTTTCTATTCTGCGTCATAAGGTCAACCCACCTACCAAGTTTCATTGCTTTATCCGTCTTTGGTAATGAATTATCGCACTTTTTCGGTTCTTCGAAATTTTCGATATCAAAAAAGTGGGTTTGGTTATAGTCCGATTTCGTTAATTTTAAATAGCGACCTGAGATAGTGCCCAGGAACTTCCATAACAAATTTCATTAAGATACCTCAATATTTACTCAAGTTATCGTGTTTACGGATAGACGGACGGACGGACGGACATGGCTAAATGAATTTCTTTTTTCACCCAGATCATTTTGATATATAGAAGTCTATATCTATCTCGATTAGTTTATGCCGTTACGGGGTACCGTTATGCGAACAAAATTAATATACTCTGTGAGCTTTGCTCAGCTGAGTATAAAAATGCAAAAAACAACATTTTTCGGGGACAGCATTGATGAAAAAATTTCAAATAGCCGAATGACAGAACAAAGAAGAATTTAGAGCAAGAGGTTTGACGGCTTACTTCACCTGGTTATTCCACCATGTCTATGATCAAATTTAGAGATGCGGATTTTTTTCCACCTGTAGAGTGTAATCTCTAATTGGAAGTACAAAATCTAAGAGAAATGTAAAAATTTGGCAGAAAATAATCTAGTTCCTAGGGAGGCGATTTATTGTCGATTGGGGCATGTATAAACGTGGTCTAAAAAATTTAATAAAAAAAATAAAAGTGGTATAGCTGATAATAAAAAGTATTCTAGCGGTTCTTACGGTATTCAGAATACAAAGATTACATTAAATTAATACTAACCGGATCTAAATATATCCTGATAAGAGGCGGTCCGGGTTCACTCGGAACAAATTAAACCTTTCGGTAAGTTTAATATTTTAAAAGAGTTTAAAGTCCCCAGTTTTGGTGAAATAGAAGTGGATCATGGGCGTAAGTGTAGGTTTTCTATCGTCACTCAATGATGAACATATTGGAAAATTTTTGGTCCTGATGGAAATTGATGATGGTACATGCTTGGAAGAACATTACATATCAACGTTGGAATTGATAATCTGATTAACCGAGCGGTAAATTCGTTAGATTCTCTGCTGGACTCGGAAATGTGTATCAAATCGAATGGAAGTCCTGCGACGCACTATGGCGTATTGGACTTTTTTCTTTATAAAAATCATGACTTTTAAAGTAATGAAGATATTTAAGAGATTTAAACTGCGACAGAAGTAATTATTTGGACTTTTAAGTGAAAACACAGGATGTCACATCAAAAGGGTGCTTCACGATAAATCTTCGTTGAAAAATTGTAGATGAATGCAAAAACAAAATATTTTTTGTTATTGATATAGAGAAAAATTCCAAACGGCGATGCTTACTAGGACATGTTTCTGAACTTCAATTTTTTATCATTAGGATTAAATAGCATACAGTATGTACCTAAATAGTGAATAAAAGAAATAGCACCAAAAAGGCAACACTTAGAGACCAATTGCAAAGCGAACAGCGAGGCATTCATATGGCTGAGTGGTTAAAGGCATCTGCCTTTACACTAGCATGAATGTTGGTGATTCGAGTTCAATACTCAGCTCCCGAGAACCTAGCTGATGAAGAAGTGCAATTCAGAAACCTGTTCTAGTAACCATCGGCATTTATAAACTTTGCCATTTTTTCTAATATCAATAACATAAACTAAATTTAAAAAAATTAATTTAGCTTAAAACTAAACCCATGATTTTTATGCATAACAGAACAGAATGCTTACAACTACCAATGCATTTTGGAAAAGAGTAGGGGCACTGCCCACTTATGAAAAAAATTTGTATATTACCAGCTGCTTTACCAATTATTCTCTAACTCGATAGATGGATTGACTTCTGTAGGCGCAGTTCAATAACGTCCGCGGAAGTTATTTCCTTTTTTTGGAATGTTATGCGGGCCTTATTTCCCTTTCAAAAGAGTTGACAAAAGCAAATAACGCTTGCGGGCTTTAAATATCAAAACAAAACAAGTAAAAAAAATGAAGTAAATAGCTGTTTTTTTACGCACTTCATATTTAACGTAGTAAGCAGGTACTTTTTAATTCTGAAAAGCGGGTCGCAAGCATTTAAGTTTTTGCAGTGATTATTGAAATCATAACAAATGCCACGAAGTAGGTCATGCATTTCGAAGTTCGATCTGTATGTAATTATGTGCAGTTGTTAAAAATATCTAGACGGTCTGACCTTCATTTCGCCAAGCAAAAATGGGCTAGCTATCATCCTTCTTATCAGTTTTACGGTTTTTGGGCCTATTCCAGTTTATCACAATGAATCCGATGTGGGCTCCATATTGTTGAAGCATATTCCAATATTGGCCTCACCAATGATGTAAATAGAGTTTTAGTAACGTACGGATCACTGAATTCCTTGGACCACCTTTTCATGAACGCCAAAGTACCTCTAGTCCTATTAACGCAAGTTTCAATATGTAATTTAAAATCAAGGTTAGTGATTTGCATGCTGAAGAAATTCTCTGAAAGGAGAACGCAGGAGAAAAATATCCCGATTTAAGTACAATGGTTCGCTTATAGGTAATTCGTTAAACAGTGGCAACCAAGGCCTAGATGGCCACTTTGGTACAGCTACATCCCCTTCAGCTTGGTCATTAATTATTTTTCTGATTACTTTTAGTACAAGCGCAAAAGGAGGAAAAGCATAGAACTCCAGACAAGACCAATCTATTGTAAAAGCATCTACGGCTGCTGCATCTGGGTCCGGAAACCAAGAACAAAAATTTTACACTTTGTATTAATATTTGTGGCAAATAAATCAATCTGAGGTTTACCAAAGCTAAGTATAATTTCTTTGAAAACAGAGTCTGCCAGTTCCTGTTCTGTTTCTTCTGATATTATACGCGACTCTCTATCAGCTTCAATATTTTTTGATAATTTAATATATGTAGCCTGAATCCACAAGTTTCGATCTTGACACCGCTGCCAGATTTCTATACTAAGCTTCGTTAATTTTTGGTACCGAATATTACGAATAGTGTTGATATAGCTAATCTCTGTAGAGTGGTCTAGAGTTGAAAGCGAGAGCAAAACATTTTAACCCGTATTTTGGGTATTGGCACATTATATACACTGTGACAACCCCCATAAACTGTAGCGAGTGACTGTCATTATAAACCAACACCTTTGCCGAGTAAAGCATTCCACTTCTCTCTGCCGGCGCGTGTAGTCTATTTAAGTTTAATAAAATATATTCGTAATATTATAAATTGATGTATTAATGTATTATCCGTTCTTGTAAATAAGCGTAATTAAAATATAGCAATTAGGTCTTTACCCACGGACCTAACAGAGGCGGCGAAACAACTTAATAACATTAAGCGGAGCCGTAGAGCTCCATCGAAGACATGCATAGATAAAAAGGAAAATTGTGCAACGTGGCCAATTTTCAGTGCAGTCAGAAATTTAAACAACAGTTCGGCATTATACATGCGCATTGGACTAAAATTTAACAGTTACGTTTTTTTTTTGTCAGCGCGAAAAAAATGTTCTTGTTTGTGTGACATGATAAATTAAACCGTTTCACAATATATATATTTATATATGTATGCGCTAAAATAACAGTTGCGTACAATATATTTTCGGTTCTTGACCTCTAAAAAAATAAAATAAAAAAAATTTAAGATATACGCAAAGTAAACACGTATGTCATCATGACGTAACTAGAGCAAGTGGTCCCAAAAATTCCTGTTCAGCAGCAAGAAGCAGCTCAAAGGCAACAGGGGAGCATTGATGAGCTAACTAGAATAGTCCAAGCTTAAGAAAATCTGCCGAGGACATCACAACAGTCCACACCAGCTGGTCAACAAGAAACCTTCATGGAGGTCATAGCAAAGAGCATTCAGGAGTTTAGATACTATCCAGACTCGAACCAAATTTTCACGAGTTGGTATAACCGCTACGAAGAACAATTCACCACGGATGCGTAATCGTTATCGGACGCTCAAAAGACGAGTATACTCCTACGTAAACTGAGTCTACCCGTGTACGAACGCTATGCAGATTTTATATTACCCAGAAGAGCGAAAGAGCTAAACTTTAGTGGCACGGTAAAGCAACTTACATCATTATTCAACAGGCATGAATCGCTTTTTAGCATGCGGTACAAGTGTTTACAGAACACGATGGATGACAGTGAAGATTTTGAGACGTACTCCGGTCGCGTCAACAGGCTATCTGAAAACTTTATACATGGGCAAATCAGCAACGCCGAATTGAAAAGCCTCATATTTATAATCGGGCTACGACCACCTACAAAAGCAGATATACGCAGTAAGTTACTACCTATAATAGTATCCAATCCTGCTATTTCTCTCGAGCAGCTTGTAAAAGAAGCCCAGCGTTTTCAAGAGCTGAAAAAAGACGTACAACTAGTCGAGAACAACAATTCTAGCACAGTGAACTGTCAATTAAACTGAAATTACAATTTAACACAGCGGCCGATATCACAATAATATCGCAAAAGCAAATTGGGAAAAGCTTGGCAGGCCTAAATTACAAAAATTCAGCCGTAATGCATCGTGCGCATTGAAACAAGAGATTCCCATCATAGGTGAATTTACGTCAGCGATACGACACAAAAGACGTCTCAAACACAAGTAATATTTTCGTATCTAACCTTCAAAACATAAACGCATTCGGAGTCGACTTGATCAACAAATTTGGGTATTATTACATGCCCACACAGTCAGTCTGTAACTCAGTCGCAGCAACATCAAATACGCATGAAGTTTGTAAAATTAATAAAGACGAACTTTTCATAGCCATTAGTAAGCAGTTTCCAATGCTACTACATAAATCTATGGGTCATTGGACAAAATTCAAGGTAAAGCTGGAAGTTAGAGAACACTCAACCGCAGCATTCAAGCCAAAACGTCCAGTTCCGTATGCTGCACTATCAGCAGTAGAACAAGAGTTAAACCGGCTGCAAGAGGCTGACATCATTACGCCAATCACACACTCAGAGTGGGCAGCACCGATAGTTGTGATACGTAAACCTAATGAACAAATTCGAATTTATGCAGATTATTCCACAGGGTTGAACGATTGCATGGCGCCAAATCTATATCCGTTACCATACGCCGATGAAATTTTTGCAAAAATGTCACAATTCAAAATTTTCAGTAAAATTGATCTCTCTGACGCATATCTACAGTTCGAGGTGGACGACGTATCAAAGAAGATGTTGATTATCAAGACACATAAAGGCGTATTTCAATTCAACCGTCTTCCACCAGGGGTAACTTCAGCGCCGGGAGCATTTCAAAAAGCTATCGAAACTATTCTATCCGGAATTGAGGGAGTCATAGATTATTTAGACGACGTCGTCATTGCAACGTCTACGTTACGGCAAAACTACGATTTAGTTATACGAGTCATGCAACGCTAACAAGAGCACAATCTTCGAATAAATTGGTCAAAATGTGAAATTTTTCAAACAACCATCAAATACCTTGGTCATGTCATAGACAGTAATGGAATCAATTCTGATCCAGCAAAAATTGAAGCTATTCGGAACATGCCACAACCTAAAAATGTTTCGGAGCTACGATCATTTTTAGGAACAGTAAACTATTACGGGAAATTCATCCCTCGTATGAGTCAACTACGCCATCCTTTGGAGGAGCTACTCAAAAATTACGCTAAATGGAATTGGAACAGCAATTGTAAAAAAGCGTTTGTCGAGTTCAAAACAATTCTACAGTCAAATGTATTGCTTACTCATTACGATGATAGATCGTCAATAGTTGTAGCAGCTGATGCATCTACAATCGGAATAGGTGCGCAAATTTTACATAAAATGTCAAACTGAGCAAACAAAGTAATCTATCACATCTCACGTACGCTCATGCCGACCGAACAAAAATATAGCCAGATCGAAAAAGAAGCCTTAGCGTTAGTCTATGCTTGTACAAAATTTCATAGAATGATCTATGGTCGCAAATTCACGCTTTTAGCAGATCACAAACCGCTACTTACAATTTTCGGTTAAAATAAAGGATCCCAACACATACAGCAAATGTTTACAACGATGGGAATTGGTTTTGATTAGCTACGATTTCAACATTCATTATGTAAAATCAACAGAATTTGGAAATGTGGACGTACTTTCAGCCTCATAAGCAAACAAAAGAAGGACGGTGAAGAACTTATCTTGTTTTGTTGACGATGAAGAATTTTTAGTGGCGCAAATATCGGGCGAAAACGAAATTTCAACGGTATTGGAAGAAAACATCAAAACACTTCCATTAACTTTTAGCATGATTCGAGCTGTAACCAAGTCCGACACAACGTTAAAAAAAGTTAACGAATACATAAAACAAGGCTGGCCTACTTTAGTAAAAGACATGCCAGCTGAGCTACAAATATTTTACAATCGTAAAGAATCATTAAGCAGCATAAATGATTGCGTCATGTACCTAGACAGATTCCGTTTAAATTTCAACAACGTATCCTGAAGCAACTTCATAAAGGACACCAAGGAAGTAGACGTATGAAATCCCTTGCACGTTCGTACATTTTCTGGCCAAAAATTGATGAACATATCCAGACCAATTCTAAATATTCTCGCGGAATTTTGTTCTCGCGGATTTTTTTATTCCCGCGGAAAAATTCCTCCAATTCTGTTCTCCTAGGGAGAACAATAATTGGGGAATAGGAATTTCGAATTTTCGAAGTCAGCTGTTTTGTCAATTGAAATTTCATTGCACATTTCTTATTTTGTTTAAAAAATAGAAAAGTTTAATTATTGTTGCAAATTTGTTGGAAATTAAGAAATAAAATATAAACATTGCACAGTATTTACTGCATTTCATGTGGTATTCACTGAAATGAGTAATGAATTGGTGCCACAGCAACATCAACAGCGGAACATAAGAAGAAGACGGCCGCATAACACAAATCTGCCGGAGTTGCCTGCTTTCATTCAGCAAAGCAATTTTCTGGCGGCCAAGTTGAGTTGAATTCGTCCTTCATCGTATGCCAAAATCTATTTAAGCCTTATTAAAAAATCCTTGCGCAATTTCTGGATGGCTGCATCAAATTTGTATACCAAGAGCTCTACCGTTGCTTATGATATACTTTTCGACTTAAAATAAAGAATATTGTAGTTGTAGTTGTTGTTGTATTAACAGTGAGAATATTGTGATAGAATATAAATACATCTTTTAGCACAAATTTGTACAAATAAGTGTTCTTTCTTAAAATAACCAATTTCCTTTAACTATTTTGATGCATTCCCTTTAATTTAACAAGTGAAAAAACTCCTATGAAATGGCAGAGAAATCTCCCTCTCCCTCACATTCATAATACCTACTTTTCTCCCATAACCGGTTTCCGCTTTTTCGAACATTGTTCAGAATAGGAGGAAAGGGAGAAGTGAAAAAACTCACAAGGAATTTTTATTTAGAATACGAGGAATGGGAGAAGGGAGAAAACTCGCACGGAATTTTCGTTTAGAATTGGGCTGATCGAAAATTTTGTCAGAAATTGTCAAAACTGCGCTGGCGTATTAAAATCGTCAACAAAAGCAACACTAAGCTCATGGCTAATAGACGAAGCACCATTACAGCGAGTACATACCGACATTGCAGTACCGGTACGCGGAAAGTGTTACTTCGTCATAGTCGACGCATACTCTAAATGGCCGGAAGTGGCACAATCAACAACAATTTCATCAAAAGAAATTCTCAAGCACTTGCACGAATTTATAAGTCGATATGGACAACCAAAAACATTAGTTTCTGATAATGGTACACAGTTCACCAGCGCTATTTTTAAACAATATTGTGAGGGGAGAGGTATTAGCCAAATCTTCAGTCCAGCATATCATCCGCAATCGAACGGACAAGCGGAACGCTTCGTGGACACTATAAAGACAGCTTTGAACAAAGCGTATGATCAACACAACACAGATGATCACTTTAACCTATTTACATTTTTATCGCAATATCGCGCAACACCAAACGGAAATGTACCTCACGGGAAGTCTCCCGCAGAACATTTCATTGGAAGAAATTTATCGACACCTCTCTATCTCCTCAAAAATCATAAACGATTATCACGAAATAAAAACACCACCATGGAAAACGCCTATAACAGAAAACATGGCGCGTTACCCAAGCAGGTTGATGTGATCCTGCCTCTCCCGAAAACTACACCAGCCATGGGATAAATTATCCCCACATGGAAATCCCCATCCTAAAAATGAAGCAATAGAAAATTTTTTTGGAACATATTTTCCTTCTCTAATAGAATTGTTTGCTCGAACGAAATTATTAATCCAACAATCAAGATCTTCATGAATGCACACATCAATATGAACCTTTTGATCATAGTTCGCGTTATATTTTCTAAGAGCTAAAACCTTTGGGGATGTCATCGTCCATGCTAAACCATCTAAAGCAGCTGGCCCAGACGGCATAACCATGCCTATGCTTAAAAACCTAGGCAGAAAGGGATTTAATTATCTAGCACGTGTCTTCAACTTGTCCCTTTCCACCTTTGTTATCCCCGAAAAATGGGCTGGCTTCAGAAAATTACACAGCACAACCACCGGGCTAAATGCCATCAGTACTCAGATAAATTGCGGATTACATCAAGCACAATAATGGCCACAGGCCCAGGCCCACAGATCGATGAGCTTTGCAACAAAATCAACGGCGACGTCCCTGATCTCTCCAGTTTTTTCACCCCGCGAAACCTGACATTATCACCGACTAAATCATCGGCGACCTTATTTACAACATGGACGTCCCAAATGTCGACCATTTTGAACATCCACGTCGATGGCACTACGCTACCGACTGTCCTACACACCAAAATCTTGGGTATGACGTTTGATCAGGATCTACATTTTGATGAGCATGCAACCGCAATTGTACCGAAAATCCAGAGCCGTACTCAAATCCTAAAATCTCTTGCTGGCAGTACTTGGGGAAAAGACAAAGAAACGCTCATTACCACATACAAAGCAATTGGCCAGCCGATTGCATGCTAACCGTCCCCTATATGGTCGCCAAGCCTAAAAACTACTCACTGGAATAAGCTACAGGCCTGCCAAAATACTGCTCTCAGAACCGCCACGGGCTGTCTTCTTATGTCCCCAGAACACCATCTACATAGCGAGAATACTCCCCATCAGGGAGAGCAATGAAATGCTGAACAACCAGTTTCTGTTGAATACTCAGAAACCTGGGCGTCCCATCAGGCACCTCATTGATGAGCCAACACCGCCAGGGGCTTAAGGTGTCATCTCCGTAAGCATTATGAGGAAATACGGCACCTGAGAACTCAGCCATATGAAGCCAAAAAACACAAGCAGGTCCTCAGTGAACTCCACAAACAGGCGTCGGACCTTTATGCCAGGAATTCCACGGTGAATCCAGTACTCAAAGAACAATACAAAAAATTTGCAGAAGAGGAGCGCACACTCCCCAGGGAAACGCGAGTCACTCTAGCTCAACTTCGATCTGCATACTGTAACAGGTTAAACTCTTACCTAGCCAAAATCAACCCCGACATACAAAATGTATGACCTGCTTGCAATGTGTCCCCACATGACACCAACCATCTCTTCAAATGTAATGTGGAACCAACGCCTCTAACATCCCTCTCATCATGGTCCACCCCTGTTGAAACAGCAAGTTTCCATGAACTCCCGTTAGAGGATATTGATGACAATTTGTGATCGGTCGCTCCTATTGGATGGGGCGAAGCACTGCTACAACAACAACAACAGCAGGAAAGCGGGAAAATGGAGCGTAAGTGAAGTGATACCACCTGCTAAAAATATATTTTTTATTGAGAAATGTTATCTGGCAACTGGCTTTACTACAAGTTATAATTGATCTCGAGGACGAGACAACGTAGTATAATTACTTATGTAAATATATTTTTGGTGTCATGTTATTGTTGGAACAAGTGCAGAATACATACATTTGTCAAAAAAAAGATAAATTGGGCTTAAATGATAATTTTCCCCTGATACCAACGGTATATTGTATATTTTTTGGTGCAAATACAAACTTTATGGGTAATTCCACGTCAAAAGCCAAACCATCGTTTTTTTTAAATTGAAATATCTCCAAAACTAGTTAACGGATTTTAACATGATTATAACCCCAAAGTAGCTTATAAAAATTACTTCCACTTGATATATATCTATTTATATATACATTGATTTTTGTTGTTGAGTGAAGTTGTGTTAAAGGGCACTCCCAGTTATCGTGAAATTTCAAAATCTGTCGTAAACGAGTTGCAATAAAGTGCATATAGATCGAAAGGGCGTTTACTGCCACATCCGGGACTGTTGGAGTTTCAATTTGGGAATCAAAATCCGTAGGAGAATCTTATAAAATTAAAATCAAAATTACAAGGTAATATTGTTGTTGCAGTAAGTAATCATCAATCTACATATGTGAGCGGGAAACAAGCGAGAACTGTCAAAACGAAATATCGCCGCTTAAGCAACAAGCAAAGAAGTCAATGAGTTACTTTTATCTAACGTCAGAGGCTACATAGTGATAGGTTCGAACCTAAGCTTACTCGTTTCAAAAGCTGCACAGTATAAAACTGTTCTCAAGAGAGCTGTACTAATCTAAATATAATAACTCGCGTTGTATACTTTTAGGCAGCTCACTAAACTAGTAAAAATAACACAAATGTCAAGCAATGCAAAACGCCCCTGCGCGGAAATATCGCCAGATACGAATGCAGTTGCACCAAGGGGAAGCACTGAGGTTTTGGAACTAATGGGAAAAATGCATGCCGACTTTAATAAAAGCATGTCGGAACTATCCACAAGAATGGTTACCATGGATAGTAAACTTGAAAATGTTGCAACGAAAGAAGATTTAGTAATATTAACTACAGAGCTACATACTGTTAAAGCACAAATATGCAAGCTAGAAGAAGAAAACCTAGAGCCCAAAAATGCACTTGTTAAAGTATCCAATGAACAAGAGGCAGATAGAAAAAGGCTTAGATACCTAGAAGAACAGTCGAAGAAAAAGGCCCTTATTTTTAGAAACATCCCGGCTAAGGATTCGACCACGGAAGTGGTTCAGTCAGTATGTAAAGAAAATTTAAAAATGGGAAACCGTGTTGAGGTTGTAGGAACTAGATGGTTGGCCGAAAGAAACTCGAAAATTACCGTAGCGGCGGAATTTGTTACAGAAGACGCAGCAATAGAAATTTTAATGCACACCAAAAATCTGGCAGGTACAGCGATTCCAATCTCTAGAGACCTAAGTAGAGAAAAACAGCAGGAGAAAAAAGCAATTTTGCAAACTTGAAAAACGTTTGGCGTCATTAAAAACCGGCATCCCTGTATTGGTGTGTGATTATAAACTTGGGTTGAACAACAAATGGTACTAGTATCGCCTGTGGTCGAAATTCGACCAACCTGTATTTTTTTCAACTCAGTCTATGCATCCAGTGTTGGGGGTAGTGCAATAATGCGTTAATAGTTAAGCAGTGAGTGGAAATATAGCAAACTGGTATAACTTACTTAAATTTTTCATTAAGACGTTGTAATTTTTGATTGTATTTTCTTAAATTTTCTACAAAATTTTCAAATGTAATCATAACGTTTTGGTATGGAGCTCCTTAAACAAAAATATAAAAAATATGTAAAATCAAAAGAAATTGACATAGAATTATGGTGAAATTACTTGAAATTAAATTGAAAAATAGCTTTTTCCACACCACCCGGGAGGTCCCCGTTGGGACGCTACCGAAGTTAGTTTTGTGTGCTCGGTTCCCCAGTAGGCCTATATCACCCATATACATATATCGTCCATTTACTTCAATAGTGTCATAATTCAAAAAACACGAACTTTTAGTTAAAAACGAAGAAATGTGATAAAGGAATTTAGACTATTTCACGCCACCCATTAGGTATTCAATTGGCGCTTTACCGAGTTTAATTTTGTATAAATACATATGTAGTATGTACATAAGTGTGACACAAAAGGAAAATTTTGAATAGAATAGAGGATACCTTCATAAAAAATAAAAATATAAAAAAATTGTGTAATAGAAAGAAGACAGAGTTTACTAAAAAAATTTAAATGAAAGAAAAAAAAAATAAAGTACTTAAAGTACGAAAAAATTAAGTGAAGTGAATAAACAGTTCCATATAAAAACGCGATAAGTGCACTTAAGACTTTTTTCCGGGTTTTAATGTTATCATTGTGGAAATATGAAAATTCTAATATTCGGATATTTAATGTTGGGATTCCCATTGAGATCTATGTACGTAATTAATTTGTATTAAATTTGTAAACACTCCATTTCATGAATATATATGACCATATCTACCATAAAATATCGTCTGTGAACGATATAATACTAATATATAACAAAGCACAATAAATTAGAAAGAAAAGAAAAACAAACAAAAACATTGAAATTATTCACGCAAACATATTTACTAAAATAAAATTGATTTCAAAACGTTAAGCGACATAAACAAATTGGGATTATGGGATCTAAGCATCCGATTAATGGGCATATAATCCAACAAAGTTATATATAAAGTTAATAATAAAGACTAGTATCGCCTGCGGTCGAAATTCGACAATCTTGTATTTTTTTCAACTCAGTCTATGCATCCAGTGTTAGAGGTAGTGCAATAATGCGTTAATTGTTAAGCAGTGAGTGGAAATATAGCAAACTGGTCTAACTTACTTAAATTTTTCATTAAAATTTTGATTTTGATTTAAGACGTTGTTCTTTTTGATTGTATTTTCTTAAATTTTCTACAAAATTTTCAAATGTAATTATAACGTTTTGGTATGGAACTCCTTAAACAAGAATATAGAAAATATGTAAAATCAAAAAAAAAAATTGACATAAAATTATGGTGAAATTACTTGAAATTAAATTGAAAAATAGCTTTTTCCACACCACCCGGGAGGTCCCCGTTGGGACGCTACCGAAGTTAGTTTTGTGTGCTCGGTTCCTCAGTAGGCCTATATCACCCATATACATATATCGCCCATTTACTTCAATAGTGTTATAATTCAAAAAACACGAACTTTTAGTTAAAAACGAAGAATTGTGCTAAAGGAATTTAGTTTATTTCACGCCACCCGTTAGGTATGCAATTGGCGGTTTACCGAGTTTAATTTTGTATAAATACATATGTGTGACACAAAACGAAAATTTGGAATAGAAGATACCTTGATAAAAAAATAACATAAAATTATAAAAAAAAATATGTAATGAGAAAGAAGGTAGAGTTTACTAAAAAAATTTTAACAATTTTTGCCGTTATATCAGTCTATGGATTTGTAAGATCGCGGGTTCGAATCGAGCTCAAGGCCTAACAATAATTATTTTATCATTATTATTGTTATGATAAATTTCTTTTAATTGAAAAAATTATTAAATTAGAATAGAAGAAAGAAAAAATTTAGACAACTGCCAAAGCTCGTTGTATAAATCCATTTCGGGAACTGCTAAATTCCTTCATCGGCAACGTTTAGGCGCCGCTGCTATAACCATTCAGCCATCACAGCGGTTTTTTGTTTTTCATTTAGGAAAAAAATTATCATAACAATAATAATGATAAAATAATTATTGTTAGGCCTTGAGCTCGATTCGAACCTGTGATCGTACAAATCAATAGGCCGATATAACAACAAAAATTGTTAATACATCCCAGAGCACGGGGAAAAAGTGTCAACAAAATATGACACTATGGCAGCATTGCCATCAAACAAGTCCAAATTTCACATTCATTCTGCAAAAGACGTCGCAGTGTTGTGAATATCAATTGGCAAGAACCAGAATAGAAGTAGGATTAATGAAGACAAACAAAAAACCGCTGAATGGTTATAGCAGCGGCGCCTAAACGTTGCCGATGAAGGAATTTAGCAGCTCGATTTGAACCCGCGATCTTACAAATCAATAGGCTGATATAACAACAAAAATTGTTAATACATCCCAGAGCACGGGGAAAAAGTGTCAACAAAATATGACACTATGACAGCATTGCCATCAAACAAGTCCAATTTTCACATTCATTCTGCAACATATGTCGCAGTGTTGTTAATATCAATTGGCAAGAACTAGAATAGAAGTAGGATTAATGAAGACAAACAAAACACCGCTGTGATGGCTGAATGGTTATAGCAGCGGCGCCTAAACGTTGCCGATGAATGAATTTAGCAGTTCCCGAAATGGATCTATACAACGAGCTTTGGCAGTTGTCTAAATTTTTTTTTCTTCTATTCTAATTTAATAATTTTTTCAATTAAGAAAAAATGTATCATAACAATAATAATGATAAAATAATTATTGTTAGGCCTTGAGCTCGATTCGAACCCGCGATCTTAAAAAAATTTTAAATGAAAGTATAAGACGTACTTTATCTAAAATGAGGATTAAATCTGCAAATGCGAAAACATCTTCGGGAAAATTGTCCATTAATTGTTATAAATAAATTTAGTTAGTTTCAACAAAATTTAACTCAATATTTGTGATTTCATGTTTTTTTGAAAGCAACTAAAATAAAAAACAAAGAATCTGTTAAATAAAGACATGTGTATTTACGTGTAAGTGAAATTTACAACAAAAAATGTGCCGGTCAAAAATTAATTCTATTTAAGATTTTTTTGTACGCTACAAATTATTTTGGAACAATTTCTTAGGATTTTGGTAGAGGCCACTATAGGTAAATGGCAACAATGGGAAACCATGTTTTATTCATTCACCGTCTGGCACGTACGCACATGTATGTAGGTGAAACATTTGAGCAACACTGCATAGTCGCTTTTCGAATTCGGTGGGGTTAAAATGCGTGCACACTAAGCGGCGCGACACGTCGCGACACGTTCCACAAAATATTCGCGGCATTTTTGCCTAATTGGTCAACTTGGTCGTGTCGTGTCGTCCGACTGTCGCTATGTGTGCATGGTTCCATAAGAATACATGCAAAGAATATTTTGTCGCTAAGTGTCCCGTCGCTTAGTGTGCACGCACTTTTAAATGATATGTTGGTTTATGTTTTAGAGCACTTACATACTTGGTCCTACAGATGGCGCGCTTTTATACACGACAGTAAATTTTGATATTTGGAGTGATTGCTCGAATTTACAAAAAAATTTTTTAAATCAATTATAAACAAATTGAGTAATATTTGTTAACAAAAATAGGCCTATGCACTGCGGCTAATCCATACGAATCGATTCATATAACTTTTATATGATTTTACGTATGGTAAGTATGCGAAACAGCCTGCCAATTGATTGTATGGAAATTTTGTTAGCGTATTAATATATAGATAGTGTGTAATATACTGCCTATGCAATACGGCCGCTATGATGCCGGTTGCCGTTTTGACCTAAAATCAAAAACGTTTTTGAGACGTTTTTTTCGTTTAATACACAACGTGAAATTTTCCGATTCAGTCAAGTTGCATTTAAATAATAATAAACTAAATTGAAATAAAAGAATATATAATAAAATAAATTACCATAAAAGAAAATATAAAAAAATTGTATGTTATATTTTTGTAGCAAATTTATATTATTTTTTGTTCAGTATAAGACGTACTTGTGTAAATATTAATTATAAACAAATAGAGTAATATGTGTTAAAGAAATAGGCCTATGCACTGCGGCTGATCCATACGAATCCATTCATATAACTTTTATATGATTTTACGTACGCTAACTATGCGAAACAGCCTGTCAATTGATTGATAGATAGTGGGTAATATATTGCATATGCAATATTTCGGGTTGTTTTTTTCGTGTAATATACAACATGAAATTTTCCGATGCAATCAAGTTGCATTTAAAGAATAATAAATTAAGTTGAAATATAAGATAATATAATAAAATAAAATAAGAAATATCAAAATAAATTAGCATAAAAGACAATATCAAATTTTACGTTATATCTTTGTACCAAATTTATTTATTTTTTGTTCAGTATAAGACGTGCTATATCTAAAATGAGCATAAAATCTGGAAATACAAATTTAGTGAGTTTGAACAAAAGTTGACTCATTATTTGTGATTTCATGTTTTTTTGAAAGCACCTAAAATAAAAAAAACAAAGAATCTGTTAAATAAAGACCTATGCATTTACGTGTAAGTAAAATTTGTCCAAAAAAGTAGGCCGGTTATGTTATTACTACTCTTTAAAGTTTTTTTGTGCAATTATTTTAGAACAATTTTTTAAGGATTTTGGTACAGACCAATATAGGTAAGTGGCAACAATGGGAAACAATATTTTATTTTAACTGAAAATGAGTGAAGCAGTAGTTCTCTCACCGTTTTGCGCGTACGAGTATATGGGGTATTCCATCCCATTTCGACCAATTTTGAACCCGACCCCTTTAGAATTGGCTGAAAGTTTTTCTTCTTTTTCTAGCTTACGAAAGACGTTTTTCAGAAGTTTTTCAAATTTTTTCATCCAACTCAAAAAAAGTTATGAATTTTAAGAAAAACACCGTTTTTGTTTTCAAAATGCTATAACTTTTTCAAAAATTGACCGTTTGGGATCTTTTTTTTTTAATTTGTTTTTAAATGTTCTTTTCGGAAAAAATTCAAAAAAATGTTTAAAGTTTTTTTTTTTGTAATTTTTCAGTTTTTCGAGATTTTTCGAATTTCGCCCTTTTTTTTCTCATAAAAAACTTCAGACAATTCTGCAATCATCCCCACTAATCCCGGAGTGGGCCGAGGATTTTTTTTTTATTTAATTGAAAAAAAACTTTAAAATGTTTTTTGTATTTTTTCCGAAAAGTACATTTAAAAACTTATTTAAAAAAAAAATGATCCCAAACGGTCAATTTTTGAAAAAGTTATAGCACTTTGAAAAAAAAAACACCGTTTTCCAACTCAAAATAAGTTTTAAATATTTTGGAAATTTTGTTAGCGTATTAATATATAGATTCCTGGAATCATGAACAACGTCTTGTATGTGGTAAAGCCGATGGTCTCACCGAGTTGAAGAAGATTTATGGCGATAAAATTGGTTCAGCCTTCATAGATTATAAGCAACTTTTGAATGCAAACACAAAATGCTAAGCAGTTTAAGTAGTAAGAATGTTGTAGAAGCGTTGGCTTGCAATGTCAATGTCCTGGCATATACTGTGGCAGGTTTAAGAACAAAATTATTTAATTACGATTTTATACATTATATTAAAACTTTCGAGGTATTTTTATTGTATGAAACATTTATAAAAGAGCGATTGGACAGCGTTGAAAATATTTTCAAAGATTATTTGTTATTTTGGGTTTATGCGACAAGAAATTATGTGAGAGGAAGGGCTAGCGGTGGAGCTCTGTTTGGAATTAAAAACGTGTAAACAGAAATTGGTCAGGTCAGTTTGTAAAGAAAGGAGATATTTGTGTAATTGAATTGAATCTTTATCGAGAACAAATTTATATCTTACCGGTTTATTTAAACGTTATGTTGATGGGTGATTTTAATGCGAGATGTGAAAAAAAAACATATTTTTAGCTGTGGTCCGACACTAGCAACTTCCCCTATGTCATTCGAAAGGGTTTCAAAGGATAAGCATGTTGATGCGAACGGTACAAAATTTGCTGAATTCTGTAGTTCGTTTTCGTTAACTGCATTAAACGGTCGCGCAATTGGTGAGAAAGAAGGAGATCTCACATTTCTAAAAGGAAATGCCTGTTCAGTGATCGACTACTGTTTAATCAGGGGCAATTTGTTTACATTAATAGATTCCTTCAAGGTTGATGATATTGTTACGAATATTAGCAAAACTAAGGGGTGCTGCTATCTCTAAGCCGATGCTAAACAGTGATATCATGCACATCCATAGATCAATCATTATGTATCTACATAAACAAAACAATAATTGCGTCTATACATATGTACCTTGTACGTATACGAGCAGCGGAGAATCAATGCACAAACACATGCATATATCTGAGATACTCCTGAAAGTATGCAATGAGAGAAGCTATAAAATCGTGCAATTGTAGTGACAGCTGAGAAGTTTGAGAGCTGATGGCAACTAGCAGATTCTGGAAGCGCCTTGAAGATGCGAAGATTGAAATCAGAGAGTATAAAAGGCAGCAAATGTAGAGACGCTGGAATTCAGTTTGAGTAGAGCTATCAAGCAGTTTCGATTAAGACGCTATCTAGCGAGCCATAGCAGTATTATTTTGAAAGTAGAGTTTCATTTGAGCTATCAATCAGTTTGGTTGTTAAGCCAGCTAGTTGCAAAGTATAAGTGTTATTCTGAAGTACTTTAATAAAGGTCATTTTTCCATTATTCAATATTGGAGTTATTTATTCAACAGTTTAGTGATTCGAACTTAGCAGAAGGGCAAATAAGAGGATTTGCAAGTAAATTCGTTACAATTGGTGTCAGAAGAGGAATTGTTGAATAAATTCCAGAGGACAACAAGGACAGGGCAAAGTTCAGTGAATTGAAGATCCAGCAACTGAAGAAGGAGTTGGAGAGCCGTGGATTGAATACAAGCGGCGTTAAACTTGAACTTCAGGCACGGCTACGAGAGGCAATGGAAGCAGAAGGAATTGATGTGGAAGAGTATGACTTTCATCTTGATGACGAGGAAATAACAAAAATGGAAGAAACACCGCAGACAATGGCGAACACAGACCTGAACATGATATTGGCTGCAATATCGGCACAAATGTCCGAAATGTCATCACAAATATCTACCAACATGTCATCACAATTGGAATCGCAGGAGACACGCATAACATCGAAGATTGAAGCACAGGAAACACAAATTTATTCACAACTGGAAGAACAGAAGACGTATATGGTATCCCAACTGGAATCGCAGGAAACCCGTATAACATCACAATTGGAAGAACAGAAGACATATTTGGCATCTCAACTGGAAGCGCAAGAGGCACGTATATCTGTAATGTGGGCAGAAATTTCGGAACAGGTATCATCGCAGCTCTTTGTGAAACTGGAAGAGCAGGATGCAAAAATTTTACAACTAGAGGACAAAATTGATGCCGAAATAGAAGCGTTAAAAGGTCGTATGCAGCAGTTACAACTAAACCGCCCAGCTGTTTCAGCAAGCAATCCAAAGGTAAAAACACCATCATTTGACGGTTCTGTTCCTTTCCAGGTTTTCAAGCTACAGTTTGAGAAGACCGCAGCAGTGAACAACTGGAATGCGGAAGATAACGTTGCTGCACTGTTCACGGCGTTGAAAGCGTCTGCAGCTGAGATTTTACAAACCATTCCAGAGGGCGAACGGAACTGTTATGAAGCATTGATGGACGCTCTAGAGAGGCGATACGGAACTGAGTATAGGAGACAGATATACGAAATAGAAAATTGAAAGGCTAGCACATTTAGCAAATGCGAACGCACCCGTGAAATACACTGAAAGGGTAAAGATTCAGAGCTTTATAAATGGCATACGGGACGTCGAAACAAAGCGAGCTACATACGCAAACCCAAAACCAACATTCGCAGAAACGGTGACACAAGCTCTGATTCAGGAAACAGCGTCGCTTCTGTGTAAGCCAGTTTTCAAAGCACGCCGTGTGGAAGTAGAAAGGCCAGAGTGGGTAGACGCAATATTGGAGGCGCTGGAAGGGTCGCAAAAGCGGAGTGAAAAAGTTATCAAATGCGGGGAGTCCGGTCACATTGCACGTCATTGCGATCTTGGTCTTAATAGTTCCAACAATGTGGGTGGCCGTAAAAGCAAAGCTGGAGGAGATGAGCAAGAGCGTGTCAGTTGTAAAGAACGAAAACTTGACCCAGCTATTGAATGTCCTGTGATATCTGTGTCGTAAATTGGTAGAAAATCGAGCAGTCTTACCGTCAGAGGGAATGTGGATGGCAAAGAACGTGTACTGAATGTAGATACGGGCGCATCTCATTCCTTGATCCGATCTGACTTGGTCAACAGGAGAGTAAAAACGTTACCTGGAGCAAGGTTGCGTACGGTCACTGGCGAGTATAACCAAGTCCAAGTAGAAGTGGTATGTGAGGTATTAATTGGAAAGGTCATGGTTCTACACAAGTTCATTGTGGCGGAGATTGTTGATGAAGTCATATTGGGAGTGGACTTCTTAGTTGACCATGACATCAGGATCGATATGAGGAGAAAGATTATGCGCTATAAGAACCAGGATATACCACTTAACTTCAGTTTGGAAAAAGTAAGCGAGTGTTGGTGGAGGACAGAGACCACGAAAGTCAAGGAAAGTAGATCGAGCGAAGGTTGATGGATCGAGTGGGCCAAATAAAGCGAAATCAAAGGTACCTGCGAGAAAATAACTGGCATTGACAAACCCTAATGGACGCACTAAAACGACTGAAAGAATTTTCCAGGAAGAATGCAAGTGTGGTTTTAAGCCAGTGCGCACTACTGTTGTGAAACGTCAAGACGATACTGATGATGCAAAGTCAATCCGTCAAGATCAAGCTCTGCGAAGTAGTTCTTCATTGGCCAAGCAACAGAGTGCGAGGGAACGATCCAGGATAATGCGTAGTAAGATGAAACACAGGTACGACAAGGAAAATAATTCGGAAGGTTTCCCGGAGGGAGATTTGGTACTGCTATACAACCCTCACCGGCGGAAAGGTGTTCCATCCAAATATCGGTGCAGTTGGGAAGGCCCGTACAGAGTTGTGAAGACGATCAGTGATGTCATCTACCGCATACAAGCAATTGGGAAATCACGAAATAGAAGAGTGGTACATTTGGCGATGCTAGCAGCGTTTAGATCGGGAGATTTGTCTAATCGGGACGATCAGACTTAGGTGGAGGGCAGTGTTACGAATATTAGCAAAACTAAGGGGTGCTGCTATCTCTAAGCCGATGCTAAACAGTGATATCATGCACATCCATAGATCAATCATTATGTATCTACATAAACGAAACAATATCTGCGTGTACACATATGTACCATGTACGTATACGAGCAGCAGAGAATCAATGCACAAACACATGCATATATCTGAGATACTCCTGAAAGTATGCAATGAGAGAAGCTATAAAATCGTGCAATTGTAGGTACAGCTGAGAAGTTTGAGAGCTGATGGCGACTAGTAGATTCTGGAAGCGCCTAGAAGATGCGAACATTGAAATCAGAGAGTATAAAAGGCAGCAAATGTAGAGGCGCTGGAATTCAGTTTGAGTTGAGCTATCAAGCAGTTTCGATTAAGACGCTATCTAGCGAGCCATAGCAGTATTATTTTGAAAGTAAAGTTTCATTTGAGCTATCAATCAGTTTGGTTGTTAAGCCAGTTAGTTGCAAAGTATAAGTGTTATTGTGAAGTACTTTAATAAAGGCCATTTTTCCATTATTCAATATTGGTGTTATTAATTCAACAGTTTAGTGATTCGAACTTAGCAGCAGGGAAAATAAGAGGATTTGCAAGTAAATCGTTACAATATGTTATACACTGATCATCAACCACTATCAGTCACTTTGAATACTATGGCTCAACCAAACGTAAACGCAAACATTATGAACCCACTCCATAGGCTTCAATGGTATGATAAACAAACCGAGAAATACAAAGAAAATCTAAATCAAATGTTAATTACTATAAATAGAAGCAGCTACGCACTGAGTGATCTAGTAGATTGTATAAGAAAGTCAGCGGAACACTGTCAAAACAAAAAAGTGCACCCCTGGTTTGACTATGAGTGCAAAGAAGCTAGAATGACATCCTTTTCAGCCTTACGTAAAGCTAAAAGACTTGGTACGCAAGAAAGTTTGGGAGATTATCAAAATCTTAATAAAGCGTTTAAAGAAATTTGCACGCATAAAAAACACATATATTTTAAAAATATGGCCATGAAACTTGGCGATATTAAAGATAGTAAAGAGTGCTGGGGGTTGTAAAGAAGCTAAATGGTTTGGGTTCGCGAAGAGTGCACAGTTAGACGCGGAAAGTTTGGGAGCGCATTTTTGCTCTCTGTTAAACCAAAACAGTTGTGTATCTACCCTAAGTTTTCGGGAATTGGATTGCGAAATTACGGCGGATGAAGTGACGACCGCACTTAAAAGAACTAAAGATAATAAGGCACCAGGGCCTGACGGCATACCCGCGGAATTTTTTAAACATGCCCCTCCTAACTTTATAGAGCAGCTTACAGCTTGTTTTAATAGTATGTACAACTCTGGTTCGGTCTCTTCGCTGTTTCAGAAAGCTATTATATTCCCACTTTTTAAAAAAGGAGACATAAATGACCCAAATAATTACAGAGGAATCTCCTTTCAGAATGCCATTGCAAAAATATTTACCTACATTTTGTATGAAAGGTTAGCGGCGTGGGTAGCGAGGAATTCGCTTTTAAGTGAGTTCCAGGCGGGATTTAGAAAGGGATACTCTACAATCGACCATATTTTTAGTTTATCTAGCATATCTCAGTATTACATTTCAAAGAAGAGAAAACTGTATGCTTTGTTCGTGGACTTTAAGGCCGCTTTTGACTCAATAATACGAAATGCTCTTTTCTACAAATTAAGTAATTTAGGTCTTTCAACGAAAATGCTAGAAATAATAAGCAGTCTCTACAAAAATAACTTTGCAAGGGTGTGGGATGGTAGCACTGCCTCAGAATGATTTTCAACAGAACAGGGTGTTAAACAAGGCTGCCTACTTAGCCCATTACTGTTTGCTCTTTTCCTGGACGATTTGGTGAATCATTTGCCAAAGGGTATTACGTTTGGGAGCATCCATATCAAGATACTTATGTATGCCGATGATTTAGTTATCTTAGCAGAGACCCCAAAACAATTACAGAAAATGATCAACAAACTAGAGGAGTACTGTAGTGACTGGGGGCTTACAATAAATACGAATAAGACAAAAGTACTTATATTCAGGGGCTCAAAAGGTAGTAACTGTAGAGATGAAAAGTGGGAAAAGTGGATTCATCTCGAAACCGGACTTCCAGAATTGCATATTGACTTCCTGAAAACACACATCAATTATATTTTCAGGGTTATGGAAATGGTTAATAACCGTCTTCCAAAGCTAATCGCAATGCACTTGCTAGAAACTAGGTCTCAATGTTTCCAAAACTGGGATGCGCTTGCCAATGAGTACGGTGAACCAATTCTAATAAATGATAACACTTTGTGGAGACATTGGCACCGTAATATATTAGATAAAATAGATGCAGTGAAAAGGAAAAATTTTCTGTTAATAGCTCAACCTAGCGAAGTAAGACGAACTTACCTCGTCCTCGAACATAATCTTTGTGAGCTTAATTATTTTAGATATGAAATTAGCATATTTGCGATCAGCAATTTGTTTCGCGTAAGAACTATTGAAACTAAATTATGAACCTCATCTTGAGCGTTCAGATAATTGCTGTCCAATTTGCAACTCAGGAGACGAAGAAAACGTCAAGAGATTAATGAATACCTGAATGGTAAAAACTGGATCACATTGAATCAGTATGTTAAATCAGCGTTAAAATATAGGAAGCAAATTTTAGAAGAGGAATTCTGAAACTTATATTTAAGAAATATTTTATTATATAATTTACAGAAAAACTTACTACAAGTACTTAGAAACTTACGGCACTACGCCAAAGTTTAGTTATAAAAAATTTTATATTGTAATCAACTTTGAAAAAAATAAAGATTCTGATTATGCTTAATAAAACAAATTACTACTACTACTACTATATTTATTTAACCACTAAAATCCCCATTCACTAAAACTTTGCAAAACCCCATGTTTAGTATATTTCTTTTTAAATATTTTCAATTTTCTCAAACAAATAGCTTCACTAACACCTTTCCGTCTTAGTACCATACACAGTCATTCTGCGTCAAAACGCCTTTCTGACTTATACACCTTTCTGCATAGGCGGCCTTCGGTAGAGCTTTAAAAAAACTACCTTTAGCCGATCCAACACCGGCTACGCCATTCACAGTATTTTTGCGCCAAACGCCTTCCTGACATAAACACCTTCCTGACATAAACACCTTCCGGCACAGGCGGCCTTCGGCCGAGCTTTAAAAATATAACCATTAGCCAATCCAACATAGGCTATGCCATTCACAGTATTTCTGTTTTTGTTGTTGTTGTAGCACCCCATCCAATAGGCGCGACCGATCACAATTTTTCATCAATATCCTCTAACGGGAGTCCAAGAAAACTTGCAGTTTCAACAGGGGTGGACCATAGTGGGAGGGGTGTTAAGAGATGTTGGCTCCACCTTGCAATTGAAGAGATGGTTGGTGTGGGGGGTACAAAGTTGTTCATAGCTTTCGCAACCCAAATGTCAATCTCACCTACGCGAGGGGAAGCCTGTTACAAATATGCCTCTGTCAAACACATATTTAGTAGGCTAGGCTCTGGCGACCCCAAGTTCCTCATGGAACTAAGGGGTGGGAGCGGGATGGCCTAGAAGGTTTAATATGGTCATATAAATCGTTCTCGAGATGGTCGGGATGGTAACCTAAATGGTGCTTTTTTACCGGAACGTACCGGTTCTATATCCAGCAAAGGACCATCAACATCGATAACACCCCCCAAAACCTTCGGAGAGTGTCTTTGTCGTTAATACAACAACAACAGATGGTTGGCGGCATGTGGGAACACATTACAAGCAGCACATACATACATTCTGGATAGGTAAGAGTTTACCCTGTTACAGTACACAGATCGAAGTTGAGCTAGAGCGACGCGAGTTTCCCTATGGAGAGTGCGTATTTTCCTCTAAGAACTAGATTCGCCGGTGAATTCGTGGCATAGACGTCCGACGCCTAATCGTGGATATCACTGAGGACCTGTTTGTGTTTTTTTGCTTCATACGCCTGTGTTCTCAGGATCCTCATAATGCTTACGGAGATCACCTCTTAAGCCCCTGGGAGGTGCGGCCACTTCAATCAGATGTCTGTTGGGATGCCCAGGTTTCTGAGTATTCAACAGAAACTGGTTGTTCAGCATTTCATTTCTCTCCCTAATGGGAAGTACTCTCGCCTCATTGTGTATGTGGTGTTCTAGGGACACAAGAAGACAGACCATAGCGGTTCTGAGAGCAGTGTTTTGACAGGCCTTTATTTTCTTCCAGTGAGTAACCTTTTATGCTTGGCGACCATATCGGGGACGCGTAGCGTGCAATCGGCCGGCCAATTGCTTTGTAAGTTGTTGTTGTTGTAGCAGTGCTTCCCCCATCCAATATGTGCGACCAATCACAAATTGTCATCAATGTCCTCTAACAGGATTCCAAGGAAACTTGCTGTTTCAACAGGGGTGTTAGAGGCGTTTCACAATACAATTGAAGGGATGGTTGGTGTCATCTGGGGACACATTGCAAGCAGGCATACATGTGGGAATGCAACTTTGACCTAAGCGACCCTGATAGAAAGCGACTCTGAGACTGAACGAAAACTTGACCAACGCTTAATATCTAACGGACGAATGAACGATCAAAAAATACCGAAAGGACAGTTGCATTAAAGCACTCGGAACAGACGGACGCGTTTAACATGCGTATGGCTACTTAGCCTTAAATTTAACTATTTTCTTACAAAACTACCGTGTACAAATCTACACAAGTAACAAATGTTTAATAACTGAATGTGCATACAATATTGAACGTTTATGTAAAACTAAAACCTAAGCAACAACTACAACTATGTTTGAACTTACATGCTAAACTAAAATCTAAGCAACAATTACAACAATTACTATTTTAAAAAACTACACTTAATCTACAACTATGTGTAAAAACTAAACCTAAGTAACAATTAATAGACATTCTTAATAAACACAATAAATATGGAACTACAAACTGGGGGCTCAACCGGGATCAGATGCTCCACTAGTTTGTGAAAACGCTGAAAAATTCGCCATATGCGAAAATTGTAAAACAGCAAATTTTTGAAGTCAACTGTACGCAGTAGCAGAGACGCCAGCAATATCAAGGCAAGGGTGCCAGCAGATCAAAGGAAGAATCCAACAACAAAAAAAAAGTCGCAAACATTCTAAAATGGAAGAAATCAAAGTAGAGCGGAGTACAAGAAGTTGCAGCTAAGTGAACGTTGTATGGTAGTAGAAATAGTAGTAGTAGAAATTAAATTTTTATAAATAAATGCTAAGATGGAGTTGTAAAGTTTAAAAGATTTCAGTTGTGAGAAAAGGAGCTCATTAAAGCAGCGAGTTAAAGTAACGAGTTTTTAAATCAAAATGAGAAAGTGGAAACGTTGAGTATTAATTTGAGTATAGACAACGGGAAAAGTATATTGATGTAAAGAAGCGAGAAAACAGGAATGTACAAACTAGCGAGAATATGCATAGTTATATGAAAATATAGAAACAATTTTTGAATGTAATGAAGACTTAGGACAAAAGGCGTAGTTAGAAAGAGAAGTAAGAGTGTCAAAATAAAATATAGTTGAACTGCAAGGACGAATACAGTTTTGTGCTGAAGAAAGCGAATAATAGCCGTGTTTTTTTACACACGCGTATACGTTTACGTTTGCGCATAAAAAACGCTTATCCTCGCTTAGATAATGCTTAGGAGACCTATCTAGCGGTAGTGGTTAAATAACTAGGTACAGCACAGGGTGTACCGAAAAGCGGAGACACGACCCTCTGATGGCTATAGGGTATAACATATAGCTGAATCGGTTGCGATGAATTGTGGACACACATAGAATACATAGAATTAGTGTAGAGGGTGAAACATAAACACATTTTTCAGTTACATCTGAGTATAATGCGTATTGAAATTTAGTAAGACAAATTTCATGCGCCGCACTTTCAGAGGTGTATTTAAAGTTTGTCGCTTAGCAGTCCATATAAAGTTTAAGCGTAAACGTATATAGATGTAAAAAAAAACACAGCTAATAACAAAAGTTAGAGTAAATAAGAAGTATCAATAACTTTCTACAAGAAAATGGCTAAAAGAAAGGATAAAAGTAAAAACAAAATTCTTATTAGAATTCAAACAGATATTTAACATTGCCTTAAATTTCGCTTAACAAAACGCTGTAGTTTAGAAGATCGATAAGATAGTAAAAATAACAATAATTTAAGTATTTTTAACAAATAATTTTTTTCCCCATTCACGTCAATCTTGTGCGCAACTGACACTATGGACGTACAAACGATTACATCATTAACAGTGGACGGACCATATATGTAATACTTCTATATCACTACTATTGAAATGTGCAGCCTGTCAAACGAGAGAAGGAGACAAAATCTAAAGGCTGTCGTTAAATTTTTGCAAAAAAGGGGCTTAGATATATGTATATTTCAACAAGCCGTCTTGCTTCTATCAATATTGTACATTAGGCTATTTCGTTCTCCAAAGTAAGCTTTTGTTTTCCATTAGTATTGTAACGAATTTTCTTGCAAATCCTCTTATTTGCAAACCTCTGCTAAGTTCGAATCACTAGACTGTTGAATAAATAACTCCAATATGTAACAATGCAAAATGGCCTTTATTAAAGTACTTCACAACGAATAGCTTGCTTAATAACCAAACTGACTGATAGCTCACATGAAACTCTACTATTCAAAATAATACTGCTATAGCTCGCTAGATAGCGTCTTAATCGAAACTGCTTGACAGCTCAAATCAAACTGAATTCCAGTGCTTCTACAATTGCCGCCTTTTATACTCTTGGATTTCAACGTTCGCATCTTCTAGGCGCTTCCAGAATCTACTAGTCCAGCAGCTCTCAAACTTCTCAGCTGTAACTACAATTGCACAATTTTATAGTTTTTCTCATTGCATACTTTCAGGAGTATCTCAGATATATGCATGTGTTTGTGCCTTTCCAAATGAACCACTTTCATTTTGGTTCGTGGTTTGCCAATGGTTTGTATGCGGTAAACTACATCGTTGATCCGTTTTACAACTTTGTATGGGCCTTCCCAATTACACTGCAATTTCGGGGACAAACCTTTTTTTCGTTGTGGGTTGTATAACAGCACCAAATCCCTTCCTGAAACCCTTCCGAATTAATTGCTTTATCATATCTTGCTTTCATCTTGTCACTCATAATCTTTGCTCGTTGCCTTACAAGATCGTCTATCTCTCTCAGCTCTTCTTCCAAGATACCAGTGGATTTCTTGACATTTCTTTCCGCATCGGCATCTATCCCAAACCTCAAATTAGCTGGCAGTCGAAGGTCATTGCCAAAAATTACTTTTGCAGCGGTTTGGCCCGTGGTTTCATGCACTGCTGATCGGTAAGCCATCAAGAATAATGGTATGCGGGTATCCCAATCCTTATGGTACTTGTCTACTACTTTCCTTAAATGCTCTTCCAATGTTCTATTGAAACGTTCCACCATAACATCGGACTGAGGATGTAATGCAGTTGTCCGTGTTTTCCGAATGCCCAACTTCTTGCACTTTTCTTGGAACACAGCTCTTTCAAAGTTCCTGCCTTGGTCAGAATGTATTTCCTTTGGTACACCATATCTTGCAACCCATTCGTTGGTAACCACTTCTGCTACTGTTTCTGCTTCTTGGTTTGGGATTGTGTATACCTCTGGCCATTTACTGAAATAATCCATAACCACCAGTACGTACTTGTTTCGTGGTTGCTAGTAGGAAATGGACCTGCGACATCCATGGCGATCCTTTCAAATGGTGCACCTGAAATATACTGCTTCATCTGGCCATGACTTCGTGTTTTGGGCCCTTTCGCTCTGTTGCAAACCTCGCAGTTGGCAATCCACTCGGTGACCGACTGACGGCAACCAACCCAATAGAATATCCGCTTAATTTTCTCGAGCGACTTCGTGATTCCAAGATGACCTCCACTTGGACCATTATGCAGCTCGCTGAGCACGTCAGGAATCCTCTTTCTGGGAACAACTATCAGTTTCTTCTTGCATTTACCATCCTCACACTCCCATACTCGATTAAGGCAACCGGATATCAATTCTAACTGTTCCACTGTGCCCAATATGACGGGACTCTCTGCTGACATCTCTTCTGTTTGGTCTTTCATTTCGTTCGAGCCCTTGCATAACACGTGACAGATCTGTATCTTCTAGCTGACACTTTCTTAGCTGTTCCTTGTCCCATTCATCTGTACATGTTATAGTCATTAGCCGGACATCTATAATGTCTTCTTTAGCCTCGGCCTTTGAACAGTGCTTGCATTCCAAACTACATGGTCTTCGTGACATTGCATCAGCATTTCCATGGGTACTACCTTTTCGATGCTCAATGGAAAAGTCATAGCTTTGTAGTCGCTCGATCCACCGTGCCAATTGTCCTTCCGGATTACGGAACTGCAGAAGCCATTTTAAAGCTGCGTGATCTGTCCTGACACGGAATCGCTGGCCGTAGAGGTATTTGTGAAAATGTTTAATGCACTCTACCAATGCCAACAGCTCTCTCCGCGTAACGCAGTAGTTCCTCTCTGGTTTTCCAAATGAGCGGCTGTAATATGCAACTACCTTCTCCTGTCCATCGACCAGTTGTGATAAAACACCTCCTATAGCATATCCAATCGCATCTGTATCTAGAATAAATGTTGCTCCTGGAATCGGATATGCTAACATTGGGGCAGTGCGCAAACGCTCCTTCAATGTTTGGAAAGCCACTTCTTGCTCCTTCTTCCATTCAAAAGCTTTATTTTTTCTTGTAAGCTCATGGAGGCTATGGGCTACGCTGGAAAAATTTGGTACAAATCGGCGGTAATATGTGCACAGCCCAAGGAAACTTCTTAATTCATGTAGGTTCTGTGGTCTTGGCCAATCCTTTACAGCCTCTACCTTCTCGTTCGCAGTGCAGATGCCCTCTGTCGTTACCTTGTGACCGAAATAATTTATTTCCTTTTTAAACAGCGCACACTTTTTGGGACTTAACTTTAGACTAGCGCCAGCTATTCTTTGGAAAACTTCCTCCAAGTTCTTAAGATGTTCATCAAAATTCTTGCCCAATACGATGATGTCGTCCAGGTACACCAAGCATGTTTTCCAATGTAGTCCTTTCAGTACCTGGTCCATGAGTCTCTCAAAAGTAGCTGGTGCATTACAAAGTCCAAAAGGCATCACTGTAAATTGCCAAAGACCATCACCCTCACTGAAGGCTGTTTTCTCTTTATCTTCCTCCTTCACCTCCACTTGCCAGTAGCCGCTTTTCAGGTCCAGCGTGGAAAACCATTTCGTACCAGATAGCGAGTCCAGAGTGTCGTCAATTCTTGGCAATGGGTAGCTATCTTTTTTCGTTACGTCGTTCAACTTCCGGTAGTCCACGCAAAACCTTATTTTTCCATCCTTCTTTTTTACAAGTACTACCGGTGTGCTCCATGGACTAGCTGATGGTTCGATGACGCCGCTATCGCTCATTTCTTGTATGATTTGACTCACAACTTCCCGCTTCGCCAGTGGAACACTACGTGGAGCTTGACGGATCGGCTTCGCATCTCCAGTGTCAATTTGATGTTTCACAACGTTGGTGCGGCCTGGTTTAGAATCATCCTGGTCAAATATGTTCGCGTACTTTAGGGGCAGTTGTTTTGCCTTACTCTGATATGCTTCCTCTAGCCCCTGTGTCCATGCCGTGATGTCATTTGAAAGATCAGTATTACCAGCTGAAACGTGTTCCTCGAGCTGATCACAGTTAATAACTACTTCATCCTCTTGGCATCTTCCCAAAATAGCTCCTTTAGTCAGTTTGAGTGGTGACTTGAACTAATTGAGTACTCTTACCGGAATACGTCCATCTTGTTTTGTCATAGCCAGGGTTTTTCCTACAAGTATGTTCAGTGCTGATTTGTTTGCTGCTTCGACAACCCACAATTTGTTTGTCCCACAATCTCCATCAACCTTTGCCCAGATGACTGCTTCGGATTTTGGTGGTATTCGCTGACTCTCTTCCACCAGCACTCGTTTACTGCTGTAGCCTCTCTCGTAGCCGAATTTAAGTGGTACATCCATTTTCTTATATCGCATCGTCTTGCTCTGCATGTCGATCTTGATGCCCTGGTCGATTAAGAAGTCCACTCCAATTATGATTTCATCAACAATCTCTGCCACGATAAAATTGTATACTACCGTGACGTTCCCAATTGCGACTTCACATGATACTTCTCCTAGAACGGTGCTGTCTTCTCCAGTGGCTGTACGCAATCTTGCTCCATGCAATGGTCTTATCTTCTTGTTGACTAAATCCGCTCGAATGATGGAATGAGATGCACCCGTATCTACAGTCAGTAAACGTTCCTTTCCATCCACATGTCCTCCGACAGTAAGATTGTTTGACCTTCGTCCAATTTGTGAGATAGAGATTTTGGGGCATTCAATTGAGGGAGCCAGCTGTCGCCCCTTGCGGCTGACTCGCTTTAGTTTAACGATTGAGTGGACTTGGAGATTTGCTCATCTCCTTCAGCACTGCGTTTACGGCCACCCACATTGTTGGAGCTATTGGGACCGGTGCTGCAATGTCGTGCAATATGACCTGGGTTGCCGCACTTGAAACATTTAATAACTCCGGCATTTTTCTGTTGTGATCCCTTCAGTGCTTCCAAAATTGTGTCTACCCAATCTGGCCTTTCCACTTCCCCACGATGAGCTTTGTATGCTGGTTTACTCAATAGTGAGGCCGTTTCCTGAGTCAATGCATGTGATACCGTTTCAGCTAATGTCAGCTTTGGGTTTGCGTATGTAGCTCGCTTCGTTTCCACGTCCCGTATGCCATTTATAAAACTCTGGATTTTTACCCTCTCGGTGTATTCCACGGGTGCGTCCGCATTTGCGAGATGAGCCAACCTTTCAACATCCGAGGCAAACTCCTGCAAAGTCTCATTCGCTCTTTGTTGACGGTTTTGCAACTCAATTTGGAATATCTGTTTCCTATGCTCGCAGATATACGTATGTAAATGAGCCCTTAGTGACGAAAAAGCGACAATAAAAAATCTAGTTAGCGGTCTTAAAGTTTTCAGCTCTTATAAGTAAATTGAATATCAAATATGTCGAAGCGTTGTTTTTTGTGTGATAAAAAGAGAGACAAATTTAATAATATAGGCTTGCATTCGTGAGTATTTTGCTGAAAGTCAATTAGTTAAATTGTGCAATTTTTGCTTTAACTTGTTATTGGGCTTTTCATTAAAACCCCAGCTTTCCAAAAGATGCAGAAACTTGCGAGAAATGGGTTGAGGCATGCGGTCTAACCACAAGTGATAATTTGAAAAATATGCGTATTTGTAGTAACCATTTCCAAGTGAATGACTTCAAGGCCGGGTCAAGCAATGGTGTACGTAGATTAATGAAAGGCGAATTTCCTTCAATAGACGTTTGTATTCCAAGCCGAAATGTGCGCTCTTTATGTAAGTATATTTAATACTTTTGAGACAGGTATATAAAAAAAGCTAATTAACAGGCGAAGAAACTAGCGTACATTTACCAAGTGATGATACTGAAGAAATAACTACGCCTGTCGAAAAAAGGCGTTTCATTAAAAAAAATCAAAATAAGTAAAATTTTGAAATCGTTTATATATTGTTTTTTAATTCACTTTAAATTATTTTTAACAAGTAAAGGTGTCTAAGTTCGGGTGTAGCCGAACATTATATACTCAGCGTGAGCTTCAATTGTACATTTCATTTCAGATAAATTACTTTTCTACATAACACGTGGCTAAGACTCTTTTAAAAGTCATTTATATAAAAGTGGGCGTGGTCTTTAACCGATCTCGTCCATTTTTTCTAGAAATATTTCCTGCTATCGGGAAAATTTGTGTATCAAATTTTATTACCATCCGTTAATTTTTCTTCGAGTTATGGCTCCCGAAACATAGAAAATTGCTAGTCATAAAATGGGCGGTGCCACACCCATTTTCAAAAATTTTAGTATTTTCCAATTAATTGTTATAATCCAATTTAGAAAGTAAAATTCTATTGATACAAAGTTTTTTTTCGCTAAGATATGTTCGTCTACGAGATTATTTTCGTCTACGACTCTTTTAAAAATCTTTTATATAAAAGTGGGCGTGGTCTATAACCGATATCGTCCATTTTTTCTAGAAATATTTCCTGCTATTGGGAAAATTTGTGTATCAAATTTTATTACGATCCGTTAATTTTTCTTCGAGTTATGGCTCCCGAAAGATAGAAAATTGCTAAGTCTTACAAGAGGCGGTGCCACGCCCATTTTTTTCTAATTTGAAGATTTTCCTATTTATTGTTATAAATACACTTGGGAAATGAAACACCATTGATATAAAGCTCTTTTTTGTAAAGATATAGTTTATTTTATTCGTCCACGACCGTTCTAAAAATCTTTTATATAAAAGTGGGCGTGGCCCTTAACCGATTTCTTTAATCTTCAAGATCTTCCTTATGGTAAAGGCAATTTCTCTACCGAATTTTGTTACGATAGGTTTAACGATTTTTGATTTATGATTAGCAATATTTGTAAAATTGATTTTATCACAAGAGGGCCGTGCCACGCCCATTTTTAAAAATGTTTTCAAATTTTTATCAAGAGTCTCAATATCAGTCCACACGTCAAATTTCAACATTCTAGGTGTATTATTTACTAAATAATCAGGTTGTTTGTTTTCCAAAATGTTATATATATAAAAAGTGGGCGTGGTTATCATCCGACTTCGCTCGTTTTCAATGCCAATCTATTCTAGGTTCAGATAAGCTCGTGTACCAAATTTGGTGAAGATATCTCAATATTTAATCAAGTTATCGTGTTAACGGACAGACGAACGGACGGACCTGTCTCAATCAAATTTTTTTTCGATACTGATGATTTTGATATATGAAAGTCTATATCTATCTCGATTCCTTTATCCCTGTACAACCAACCGTTACCCAATCAAAGTTAATATTCTATGTGTGCAAAGCAATCTGAGTATTACAATTTGTATAACGACGGGGCATCCGGTTCAGATAATGGTTCTTTATATGGAGATGCAACCGGTGTTCCCCAACAACTATCGACTGTTCAGCCATCACACTTTACATTGCGTGTATCCGCGTATAGGTCAATGGGTGAGGGGTTTTGAAGATAAAGCGTTCACTCTTGGTTGGAACGAACTGCAAAAATTTGTTTATGCAAGGCAGTTGTTAAAGGAAGATGCCAGAGCTTTTGTTGGAAGCCAATCTGACATCGGCGACTGGAAATGGTTGAAAGAAGCACTAAATCTAGAATTCGGTAAAAAATTGTCAGCTGTCGAAGTCCATTTTTTGTGTTTTCCAAAATGTTATATATATAAAAAGTGGTCGTGGTTATCATCCGATTTCGCTCATTTTCAATACCAATCTATTCTGGGTCCAGATAAGCTCGTGTACCGAATTTGGTGAAGATATCTAAATATTTACTCAAATTATCGCGTTAACGGACGGACATGTCTCAGTGAAATTTTTTTTCGATACTGATGATTTTGATATATGGAAGTCTATATCTATCTCGATTCCTTTATACCTGTACAACCGTTATCCAAACAAAGTTAATATACTCTATGTGCAAAGCATGCTGAGTATAAAAATATGGCAAAACTTAAAATTTTATAGGAAACTAGCAGAACCCGCAGACGTTCTTCTGCCCTAAATTTTTGGTCTATCTGCATACATTTTAATAAGCTTTTTCCGTCTAACTCTGCCCTCGCCCCTCTACACTTTTTCCTAATCTTTGTATTCACTCCTCCCTCCGTATTTTTCGCTTCATCTATCACCATCTTCGTCTCACTCTGTCTCTTTCTCAGTCTTTTCCTTCTCTCTTTTCTCTTCTCTCAAGTTTTTCTCATTCTTGGTGGTATGTATTTTGTTCCAGTCCCATTCCGAGTTTCAGTCCCAGTCCCACTCCGAGTCTAAGTCTCAGCCTCAGTCCCAGTCCTAGTCCTAATCACAGTCCCAGTCCGTCTCTGGTCTACTTCCGAGAAAAAAGCATCGTAAATACTAATATAGGCAAATTTATATACCAAATTTCAGGCAAATCGAATAGGACGTATGTAAATAGGTATGTGGGTATTATTAATTCATGTCTTTATTTCGGCTTCGCATGCATATTTATCAGTTTTGCCAGGTTGCGGTATAAAAAATAATCTGTAGTAAAGCACACATCAACAGCTTCAATTTGATACCCATAATATAAAAACACACCCTATTGTTACCCTTATCCACGTTTCTGCCTATATCTCGAGACCCTAGTCACCAATAGGTATGAAAACTACCCTGTACTAAAGCGCTCATCAACAGCTTTCATTTGATATCCATATTGTATAAACACATTCTAGGGTTGCCCGGGTCCACGTTTTGGCCTATATCTCGAGACCCTAGTCACCAATAGGTATGAAAACTACCCTGTACTAAAGCACTCATCAACAGATTTCATTTGATATCCATATTGTATAAACACATTCTAGGGGTGCCCGGTCCACGTTTTGGCCACGTCATGGCTTCCATTTGACACCCATACTCTACAAACATATCCCAGGATTACCCAGGTCCACGTTTTGATCTCAAGACCCTAGCCAGAACGGGATAAAAAGTATCCCATGTCCGTTCTGAGCTACCTCTCCACCAATTTTCAGCCAAATCGGTTCATCCGTTCTTGAGTTATGCGTAGTGTAACTAACACCACTTTCTTTTACATATATATTTGAATTTTTTCTAAAAAAAAATCATAACTCAAGAATGGCTAAACCGATTTGGGATTTCAAAATCAACTAACCATCATCTCTCCTTCCTGTATCTTTCCTAAAAATTTTATGGCAATCTTTCTATCCGTTCTCGAGTTATGGAGTGACAATCAAAATGTACACTTCTTTTTATACTCAGTTGAGCAGAGCTCACAGAGTATATTAAGTTTGATTGGATAACGGTTGGTTGTACATATATAAAGGAATCGAGATAGATATAGACTTCCATATATCAAAATAATCAGGATCGAAAAAAAATTTGATTGAGCCATGTCCGTCCGTCCGTTAACACGATAACTTGAGTAAATTTTGAGGTATCTTGATGAAATTTGGTATGTAGATTCCTGGGCACTCATCTCAGATCGCTATTTAAAATGAACGATATCGGACTATAACCACGCCCACTTTTTCGATATCGAAAATTTCGAAAAACCGAAAAAATGCGATAATTCATTGCCAAAGGCGGTTAAAGCGATGAAACTTGGCAGATGGGTTGACGTTATGACACAGAATAGAAAATTAGTAAGATTTTGGACAATGGGCGTGGCACCGCCCACTTTTACAAGAAGGTAATTTAAAAGTTTTGCAAGCTGTAATTTGGCAGTCGTTGAAGATATCATGATGAAATTTGGCAGGAACGCTACTACTATTACTATATATGTGCTAAATAAAAATTAGCAAAATTGGATGAAGAACACGCCCACTTTTTAAAAAAAAAATTTTTTTAATTCAAATTTTAACAAAAAATTTAAAATCTTTAATCTATTTAATCTATTTATTTATTTAATCTTGAAATTGTTACATTTCTTACAGACTAATTACAAATGTAGGCAAATACCAACTAACTTAACTGGTCATTAAGTAACATTTTAAACCTATTTTCACAAAAGGAGAAATCCAAAACTGAAGATTTCGGAAGCAAATTAAACTCTTTAAGAGCTCTGACAACAGGAGCATTGGCAGCATAATTAGTCCTCGCCAGCCCCACATAAAATGTGGCATGATTCCTTAAACAAATATTAGGAATAACAAAGAAAATACGTTCAGTAAAAAGGGGCAGTCCACCACCCCAGATATCAAATTAAAAATGAAAGTTAGAGATAAGAAGGTTCTCCTACAATTTAGTGTCTTAAGACCGATAAGCAAACATCTAGACTCATAAGCGGGAACCGGAAGTTCAAAATGAAGGGTCGCAGAGCATACTTAATAAAGATTTTCTGAACTCTCTCCAATCGACTAATATGACAAGAATAATACGGACGCCAAATAAAAGCAGCATATTCTAGTTTCGAGCGTACCAGTGAAGTAAAGAGTGTCTTTAAAGTATACGGTACGGAGAAATCTGAACTGAAACGTCTGACAAAAGCCAGCATAGAGTACGACTTAGCTATGGTATAGTTAAGATGGCTATGAAAAGTAAACTTGGAATCAAAGACCACCCCAAGATCAGTGATTTTAGAAACAATGTCTAGTTGTGAGCCACCAATAAAATATGAAGTAGGGATAAGAGTACGGGACTTGGAATAGGAGACATGGGAGCATTTTTTAATATTTAAGGGAAGCATATTTTTCTGACACCAAGCTACAACATTGTCAAGATCACTCTGAAGTTTCGTCGAGTCAGAGGAACACGTTATTTTGCTAAAAATCTTCATGTCATCAGAATACAAGAGAAATTTAGAATATTTAAAACAAGTAGTAATATCATTGATGAACATCACAAAAAGAATCGGACCCAATATACTTCCCTGAGGAACCCCAGAGGAGGCAATAAAAGAATACGAGGACACCCCATCAACTACAACTTCACATGATCTATTAGAAAGATACGATTTAATCCAATTTAAAAAATTTGAATGAAAACCAAAACTTTGTAACTTTGATAACAAAATACGATGGTTAACTTTATCAAACGCTTTCGAAAAATCCGTATACACTGTGTCAACTTGGGCGCGGTTACTAAAGGCTTCAATGCAGTATTCGGAGAAAACTGCTAAATTAGAAGTGGTTGATCTCCCAGACATGAATCCATGCTGATCAACAGAGATGAGACGATGAATGGAGAAAAGAATTTTATTTTTCACTATGCATTCAAAAAGTTTTGAGACAGTGGAAATTTTAGAAATAGGGCGATAATTGGAAATATCGTTTTTATTGCCAGATTTAAAAACTGGCGTGATAAAGGAGATTTTCCATGCATCAATGAAGACGCCTTGCTCAAGGGATTTATTGAAAAGCAGCCAGATCGGGAAGGCGAGAGCTGCGCAGTTTTTAAAAAGGTGAGACGACAACCCATCGACATCAGTCTGTGACGACATCTTGATTTGACGAATCCCAAGTTCAATATCATCTAACGAGAGTTCAAGAGCCCCAAAGTTTAGTGAAAAACCACTAGCATCCAAGGCACTAAAAAAACCACCACTACTCAAGACAGGGTCAGCCTCGAAATTCGTGCTGAAAAAATCTGCAAAAAGATTTGCAGCATCTAAAGCCGAATCCGCTTGTGTATCTTTGTAAAATACAGCAGAGGGAATACTAGAACACGATCTCTTTGACTTCACATAACGCCAAAAAGCCTTCGGATTCACTTTAATATCGTCTTCAAATTTACTTATATAATTCCGCTTCAAAACTTTGCTCAATGATTTAAATTCTTTCAAATATTTTAAATACAATTCCTTGGAAGTAGGAGACCTAGATTTTTTAAATTTTTTAAATTAAAGTAAATCGCTACTAGTAGGCGGTACATAAGAAACACAAATTAAAAGTTTAGAAACTCAATGTACAGAAACGCAAAGCATATCTAAAAGAGAATCAGCATTCGGCAATGGCACCAGAGTCGCTCGATATTTTCGCCGAATCGCACTTAAAACGCCTCCTCCTCTATACAGACCAGTTTTTAATGCATCGCGATCTTTTCGAAAAACGCAGAATAAATTTTCATCGAAAAATTCACCATCCATAAAAGTGCCATTTAGCCAGGTCTCGACAATAACAAAGATGTCAAAATCCAAGTTTGAACTCATCGTATATAGTGAGTCAGACTTAGTTCTTAGGCCAGATACGTTTTGAAAATAAATTTTAAGATCCTTGTAAGAATGAATATTAGCTACATCCCGCGTCGAGGTTTGTATAGAAATGTTTAAACGGTTCCTTGTACCACCTGACCCAACCGATTGCCATTGGACATCGGTTGGACCTTGTCGTTTTTTGAACGAAAATTAAAAGGACGCACGGCAATGTTTGAAGGTCATAAGTCAGGCACCAAAAGCTTAGGTAGTACACTTTCCTCAACACCCAATTTAAAATTAATATAACGCAGAGAATTGGAATCCACGCCAATCTTCACCAACGGAAAACAAACAATGGAGTTAACATCAATGCCAGTATGTTGAAAAATATGAAGTTTTATTTTATCGGATGTGACCGAGGCAGAGAAAGGCGAAATATGCAACCACTTCCTTTTAGAAGCAGCACTTAAGTCACTATTAATGCCCGACCCAACAACTAAAGGTGGCGCTAGCAAGCGCGAATTAATTTTATTACCATAATTGGGGGAGGGTCTAATGTTATCATTAGCATTGGCAGCGTTATTGTTGCTTACAGCATTATTCGGAATTGAACTAGTACCTGTGGTACCTGCATCAGAATTATCATTGCTGGGACTGGTTCTAATGTTAACATTAGCAATGCCAGCATTATTGTTGCTTTCAGCACTATCCGGCAATAAACTAGTACTTGTGGTACCTGCATTAGCATTATCACTGTTAGAAGCGCTTTCTTTGTTATGTTGAGTTTTATTTCTTCGTTTGAATTTTTTTTTATTTTGCACTGTCTTCCATTCGTTTTGATTACCAACAACTGCAGGAGACGAAGTAGGCGAAGAAGATTGCAAAGCAACGGCGTTAGAAATTGGCGTCACAGTTGAAACATTGTTAACAACAGCAGCATCATTAGGCAACAACAACAACGATGGTTGAGCAGCAGTACAAATACCAGCTGATAATACGTCGGCAATAGAAGCGACGTCGACAGAGCCAGTAGCAACCGTTGGGGCGCACGCAGATGCTGGCTGCATTGATGTAGCAAAGTTTTTTTTGTTTACACTACAAAAACTTTCAAATTGCGTGAGCAATTGAGATAATAAAGAATTATTTTCGTTGAGCTTACAGTGCAAGTCACTAACTTCAGCTTGAAGAGAATCGGTTTTATGACGTAAGCACTCATTATCTTCACGCAAAGCAGTCACAGCAGAAAGAAGTTGAGTATTGACAATTTTTAACTCAGCAAAATTATTAACAATATCAAAGCGCGGAATTGGCATTTGCACTTGGGTGGCTTGTTGTTGTTGTAACGACGACTCGTCTTGCTGAGCGGGAGCACACAAACCACAGATGTACATATTATCAGCATTATTAAGATGATTGAACTCGGCAGGCATGTTACCAACAACACAATTCATGTGATAAATTTCTCTGCAATTTTCACACTGCACTGAAGTTTGAGCGCGCTCAACTCTGTGGCCACAGAAACAAGGCATATTAAATCAAATGTTAAAATATGATATGCACAGAAAAAAAGGCAAACAAGAGTCAATGTCTCTAACAATTATTGATTGTTAAGCGGCATTAAATAAAAAAGTTAAAAACTCAAAAATTAAATTAAAAATAGAAGAAAAACTCAGAGCACGGAAAAAACACAACCGTTCACGGCGACGTACTCAGACTTACTGTATATAAGTAAATTAAGTCAAAATTCAACTCCTGTAATGATATGATGCAACAAAATACAAAAATAAAAGAAAATTTCAAAATGGGCGTGGCTCCGCCCAGTTTCATTTAGTTTGTCTAGAATACTTTTAATGCCATAAGTCGAACAAAAATTTACCAATCCTTCTCAAATTTGGTAGGGACATAGACTCTATGACGGTAACTGTTCTCTGTGAAAATGGGCGAAATCGGTGGAAGCCACGCCCAGTTTTTATACACAGTCCACCGTCTGTCCTTCCGCTCGGCCGTTAACACAATAACTTGAGCAAACAACGATATATCTTTACTAAACTTAGCCCACCTACTTATCTGAACTCACTTTGTCTTGGTAAAAAAAAATGGCCGAAATCCGACCATAACCACGCCCACTTTATCGATATCGAAAATTACGAAAAATGAAAAAAATGCCATAATTCTATACCAAATACGAAAAAGGGATGAAACATGGTAACTGGATTGGTTTATTGACGCAAAATATAACTTTGGAAAAAACTTTGTAAAATGGGTGTGACACCTACCATATTAAGTAGAAGAAAATGAAAAAGTTCTACAAGGCGAAATCAACAGCCCTTGGAATCTTGGCAGGAATACTGTTAGTGGTATTGCATATATAAATAAATTAGCAGTACCCGACAGATGATTTTCTGGATCACCTGGTCCACATTTTGGTCGATATCGCGAGAACACCTTCACATATACATCTAAGGGCCACTCGCTTTTAAAACCCTCATTAATACCTTTAATTTGATATCCATATCCTACAAACACATTCTAGAGTCACCCCTGGCCCACCCTAATGGCGATATATCGAAAAGGCGTCCACCTATAGACCTAATGTCCACTCCCTCTTAAAATGCTCAGTAACACCTTTCGTTTGATACCCATATCGTACAAACATTCTAGAGTCACCCCTGGCCCACCCTATTGGCGATGTCTCGAAAAGGCCTCCACCTATAGACCTAATGCCCACTCCCTCTTAAAATGCTCAGTAACACATTTCGTTTGATACCCATATCGTACAAACATTCTAGAGTCACCCCTGGCCCACCCTAATGGCGATATCTCGAAAAGGCGTCCACCTATAGACCTAATGCCCACTCCCTCTTAAAATGCTCAGTAACACCTTTCGTTTGATACCCATATCGTACAAACATTCTAGAGTCACCCTTGGTCCACCTTTATGGCGATATCTCGAAAAGGCGTCCACCTATAGAACTAAGGATTACTCCCTTTTAAAATACTAATTACCACCTTTCATTTAATACCCATATCGTACAAACACATTCTAGTCACCCTGGCCCACCCTAATGGCGATATCTCTAAAAGGCGTCCACCTATAGACCTAATGCCCACTCCCTCTTAAAATGCTCAGTAACACCTTTCGTTTGATACCCATATCGTACAAACATTCTAGAGTCACCCTTGGTCCACCTTTATGGCGATATCTCGAAAAGGCGTCCACATATATAACTAAGGATTACTCCCTTTTAAAATACTCATTGCCACCTTTCATTTGATACCCATATCGTACAAACACATTCTAGAGTCACCCCTGGCCCACCCTAATGGCGATATTTCGAAAAGGCGTCCACCTATAGACCTAATGCCCACTCACTCTTAAAATGCTCAGTAACAACTTTCGTTTGATACCCATATCGTACAAACATTATAGAGTCACCTCTGGCCCACACTAATGGCGATATCTCGAAAAGACGTCCACCAATAGACCTAATGCCCAATCCCTCTTAAAATGCTCAGTAACACCTTTCGTTTGATACCCATATCGTACAAACACATTCTAGAGTCACCCCTGGCCCACCCTAATGACGATATCTCGAAAAGGCGTCCACTTATAGTCCTAATGCCCACTCCCTCTTAAAATGCTCAGTAACACCTTTCGTTTGATACCCATATCGTACAAACATTCTAGAGTCACCCTTGGTCCACCTTTATGGCGATATTTCGAAAAGGTGTCCACCTATAGAACTAAGGATTACTCCCTTTTAAAATACTCATTACCATCTTTCATTTGATACCCATATCATACAAACACATTCTAGAGTCACCCCTGGCCTACCCTAATGGCGACATTTCGAAAAGGCGTCCACCTATAGACCTATTGCCCACTCCCTCTTAAAATGCTCAGTAACACTTTTCGTTTGATACCCATATCGTACAAACAAATTCTAGAGTCAGCCCTGGTCCACCTTTATGGCGATATCCCTAAATGGCGTCCATCCATAGAACTATGGCCTACTCTCTCTTAAAATACTCTTTAATACCTTCCATTTGATACACATGTCATACAACCACATTCCAGGGTTCCCTAGGTTCATTTTCCTACATGGTGATTTTCCTTATTTTGTCTCCATAGCTCTCAACTGAGTATGTAATGTTCGGTTGCACCCGAACTTAGCCTTCCCTACTTGTTATATATATATATAGATATCCTAGAAGTAATCATAAGGAAATAAAAAGAAGTTTCAATCTAATGTGCATGGACATATGTTAATAAATTTATCTGGGATATAACAACCTTTTTTAGACAACTGATCATGATGATGAATGACAACTTAGAGGATCGCTCCAGTTGGAAGTGATGCTATCAACCTAAGTAGTATTACTCATACATATTGTTTTAGCATATTGCTTTGTCGTAAAACAAAACGCACCCCCCCCCCCCCCTCCCCCCCCAGGTATTTCTCGTATACATCTATAGACACGATAATTTGTAGATAAGCGCTCACGATATACGTTGCATCCACCAATGTACTTGTAGGTACAAAATAATCAGTGCATAGCCATAACGTTATCCAAAATAGTGGATATATTTATTTTGGATATAACAAAATTGGCTAGACTTAGGATGAAACCATAAAGGATCGTTGCTAAATGAAAGCTTTTGGACGCCGTTTTCGATCCCACATTATTTTATATAATGAGTGTAGGAAATATGGACGAAAGTTAACCGAAATCGCAACATAGGATTTGGGCTCAGGAAAAAGAAGTACCCAAAAAAATAATTTTCGAGCCTGCGAAAAAAAAATGGCGAAAGGGTGAAGCTTCCGACCAAAACACTCCCCAAAACCCAAAAAGTATTTTTTTTTTTTTTCAAAAAACTGTTGTAAAAACGTTGGCGATAACAGTTTTTTACAAAAAAAAAAAAGAATATTTTTGGGTTTTGGGGAGTGTGTTGGTCGAAAAATTAACCCTTTCGCCATTTTTTTTTCGTATGCGTAGTAGAACTTTCCTGAGCCCAAATCCTATCGAAAAATCGATGGCGCGATATCGGTATAAAATCGACCCAGTCTAATGTATATCGCTGTATAGGAATTTGCATCATTCCGAATTTTTCTGCTGCAACAGAAAACGAATTCAACTTTATGCTACGAAGCCGACGCCAAAAACCAGCAACACCTTATGCGGGGTGCAGACCCGTTATGAGATTTATAAAATTTGTTGAAATTTAACATGATTGCTATCTACGAAAGGCGATTAAAGGTGTGGTATGTTTATTGTCTGTACGCAAAAAGCTTGGATAGCATTTTGAGATTTCCGGGCCCCTCCATAGCCGGGCCCGGAGTAAATGACCCCTCAGCTCCCCCTCTCGTCGGGCCTGCCCGTGCATGCAACAAACGACAATTTTTCTTTCAATAAAGTGGAAAAATAATCAAAAGTAATCAAAGAAAAATCAAACAAATTCAAAAATAATGAAAAATAATCGAAAAAATCATGATTTTTTTCTAATGGTAATCAATTAGTAATTGATTTGGGCTCAGGAAAATGAAGTACCCAAAAAAAAAATTTTCGAGCCTGCGAAAAAAAATGGCGAAAGGGTAAAGCTTCCGACCAAAACACTCCCCAAAACCCAAAAAGTATTTTTTTTTTTCAAAAAACTGTTGGAAAAACGTTGGCGATAACAGTTTTGTACAAAAAAAAGAATATTTTTGGGTTTTGGGGAGTGTGTTGGTCGAAAAATTAACCCTTTCGCCATTTTGGGTATGCGTAGTAGAACTTTCCTGAGCCCAAATCCTATCGAAAAATCGATGGCGCGATATCGGTTAATAAATCGACCCAGTCTAATGTATATCGCTGTATAGGAATTTGCATCATTCCGAATTTTTCTGCTGCAACAGAAAACGAATTTAACTTTATGCTACAAAGCCGACGCCAAAAACCAGCAACACCTTATGCGGGGTGCAGACCCGTTATGAGATTTATAAAATTTGTTGAAATTTAACATGATTGCTATCTACGAAAGGTGATTAAAGGTGTGGTTTGTTTATTGTCTGTACGCAAAAAGCTTGGATAGCATTTTGAGATTTCCGGGCCCCTCCATAGCCGGGCCCGGGGTAAATAACCCCTCAGCTCCCCCTCTCGTCGGGCCTGCCCGTGTATGCAACAAACGACAATTTTTCTTTCAATAAAGTGGAAAAATAATCAAAATTAATCAAAGAAAAATCAAAAAAAATTCAAAAATAATCGAAAAAATCATGATTTTTTTCTAATGGTAATCAATTAGTAATTGCTTTTTTCGGAAAACAATTGAAATAATCATTGGCCATTAAAATAGGCATCAAATTAATTGATTACTAATGCTAATTCAAATTTATCAGCTCTGCTTTCCACCAAACAAGAACTCCATAGTATAGAATAGGGCTTACAAACGCTGTAAAAACCCAATGAAAAAGAGAGGGCGATAAGCCCCACATACACCTCAACATTCTTTTACATGCATAGAGTGCCGCTGAGGCCTTCTTGACGTTGAGCTTCCATGACAGCTTACTGTCTATGAAGATTCCTAGATATTTTGTGCAACGTTTCTCCTGTAAGGTCACCCCTCCTAACTTAGGCCTGGTCCAATTTGGGACCTTGTACCTCTTTGTAAACAAGACCATATCCGTCTTCTCCGCATTGACTTTCAACCCGACATTAGATGCCCAGGCATGAATATCCCGAAGCGTCCGATCCATCAAAGAACTAATCGTTGGAAGGCACTTTCCACTTATGACAATTGCAACGTCATCTGCGTAAGCCTTAAGTTTTACGGCTCCCTCCGCCTGAGCAGTTGGTTGATGACCAACGTCCGCAGAAGAGGTGATAGCGCCCCTCCCTGCGGCGTTCCCCTGTCCACTGATTTCGTGGCCTCGTACAATCCCCATTGTGATGTAATCTTCCTGCAATTTAACATGCAGCCGATCCATCTCATTAAGGTTGGATGTACTTTAATGTACTTTAATGTTGCAACATTATTGAAAGCCCCGGCAATGTCCAAGAAGACTCCTAGAGCATACTCCTTATATTCCACTGATTTCTCTATGCAATGCGGTATCTACCGACTTGCCTTTGGTGTACGTATGCTGTGTTGTGGAGAGCAGCTTTTCATCTACGTCGGACTTTATGTACACATCTATCAGCCTCTCAAAGGTTTTGAGCAGAAATGATGTTAAGCTAATGGGTCTATAGTCTTTGGGATACACGTGACCGATCTTCCCGCCTTTGGTAGGAAAACTACACGAGCAGTTCTCCAAGAGTGCGGTACATGATTCAGCCTTATGCACTCATCGAATATTATTTTAAGCCATTCCACGACCGCCATACTTAAAACTTGTAGCATGGCCGGGAATATACCGTCTGGGCCCGGCGATTTAAACTTAGAAAACGTTTTCACTGCCCATTCGATCTTGGTATCGGTCACCAAGCCCGGCACTACCCGCTCCGTGATCGAAGTGTGAGTGCTGTCTGCTGTCTCTTCTAAACCGTCTCCCGATGGGAACTGTGTGTCGAGAAGCACCTCAAGAGATTCCTCACTATTACGTGACCATTCCCCGTTCTCTTTCTTTGTTAGTCCCTGGACTATGTTTCCCCTTGCTAGGACCTTTTTCAACCGTGCTGTTTCACTGGAGCACTCTATGTCCGTACAGAAACTTTTCCATGAGATTCTCTTCGTCCTGGAAATATCCTCAGCAGATCCATGTACTCGTCCCGACACGATTCGCTTTCCGCGGTCTTTGCGAGCTTAAAAATTTCTTTTACCTGTCTTCTTAGAAGACTCAGCTCATTGCTCCACCATGTCGGCTTTGTTTTTCCTCTCAATCTTCTTAGAGGACAAGCTTTGTTACACGCAATCATAAGCGTCCTTGTTAGGAATTCATTCGACTCCTCCAGTTCCTCCACATTGGCAACCTCTTTGAGTTGGCCCAGTTTTGTTTCTACATGTTTCTGGAATGTAGTCCAGTTCGTTGACCTAGGGTTTCTAAAGGTTCCTCCCTTCTCTACCCTCTTTAGGGGGATGCTGAAGCTGATATACGCATAGTCGGAGAAGGATGGTCTATCAAGAACCATCCAATCATACCTTGATATATCACGCTCGGAGCTCAATGTAATATCCAGAACATTGCTGGATGTTGGACCAATGTATGTAGGGACATTTCCCCTGTTGGCTATCTGCAAATTGGTTGGCAGGATGTAACAAAATGGTGGAATCTCCGTAGCATGGGCCATGTAGCAGGACGCCAGGATAAATGCCTGCTTATTCTTTTGCTGAACGGCCACCGCTACGAGGTCTTCAGTGGTGTAATTAGGCAGCATATGAATGCAGCTGTTTCCTTGCCATTACTACAGATTGCACCCGTCCTTCCGTTTGCGCGTAGTAAACGCCAAACCCGCGCGCGCTAAGTCCAGAAGCCTTTCCACCCGATGAGAGCCACGGCTCCTGGATCAGCGCCACGTCAAACGAACCCTCCTCAAGGGTTAGGAGGAGTTCGCTCGACGCCACTTTACTGTGTTGGAGGTTTATCTGTAGGACTCTCAGCACCATTGGGCTGTTTGTCCCCCTCCAGCACTTTCGTCGTGACGTCGTCGTCCCCCCCTTGCCCTTTTGGTTAGAATATTCGAGACCCCCTTCAGCCTCTCGTAACTGTTGTGCCGGGTGTTCCTCTGTGCGAGTCACAGCACCATTTGACGGTTGGTCCTCTTCTAATACCTTCGCGGTGAATTCGAGGACCTCCACCTGTCTGTTTTCCCTTAGGCTTTTGAGGTACTTTTCGACTTCGCCCACCTCTAGCGTGTTAGGGTTTTCATCCTCGGGACTTCTTTTCCTGAGTCGCATGTATATTTTGCCAGTGCCAAAGGACATTTTGCCCAGCTGCGTATACAAAATATCCTCCGCCTGTTTGTTTATTTTGAAGATGTAGAACTGACCTTCCTCGGTAGGGCGAGATACAGTAAGTACCTTCCAATCCTGTGTCGGTATGTTCGGATTCTGATTCTGCAGAAGTCGCTGTGTATCCTCCGACTTCATCGAACATGGTATCCATACCTTAACTTTTGGTACCGTGGGGATTTACGCTTTATCCACCACCTCAAACCGCGCGTTCGTGCCTTGCATTGGGAGGTTTGGAACCACTTCCTCCAGCCACCGCAAGCTCGCGATGTTGTCGCACGCTATCATCTTCAGACCATTATACCATCCCACCAAATCAAAGGTTGGAAGGGGCTTACTTGGTTGTTCCCGCATCATCTTAAGCATTAAGCTAATAAGCTCCCTTTCCAGATCTCCACCTTTCAGTAGTCATTTGTCCCAAAGGACTGCTACGATCAACCAGCGCCACAGTCAGTGACTGTTTTGGCACATAACTCATCTTCTCGGGAAAAGCCGGAGTCTTAGTGTTATCTCCCTTTGCACCTCCGAGAATGCCGGAGTCTTGGCGTTAACTCCCTTTAGCACCTCCGAGAAAGCCGGAGTCTTAGCGTTATCTCCTTTTGGCTTATCTCCTACTTCCGTAGTTGGAACTTCCCTCTTACTCGCAGCTTTCGAGGTAGTCGCTACCTCGCTATTGGGGCACATCTGTCTTACAGCTTTGGACCTACTTGTCTTGGCTATGCGACTGCCCTGCCTCGCGGCTCTAAGAATGGGTCCCTTCTGACTCTTGAAAGCAAGCTTGTCGCCTTCCGCCGAACGTTGCCTCTTCATTCTCCTATTCGACGCTTCTTCCTCCTCGTACCGGTTGCAGAACCGAGGATTTATCGCAGCAAACCTTTTGAAATGCATTCGACCTACTTCCACCGCCTCATGGGCCCATTCCAAGCGCTCGATCTCCACTTCTGTTGGGTCGACCACTGCTCCCAAGCGTTGTACAATTCTTAGTGCTGCACGGTACTGCGAGAGAGCTCTTTTACTCCCTCTGCTTCGTACCCTTCTCCACTCTTCTACTCCGTTTTCATTTGTGTGCTTCTCCAACACGGAGTTCATTGAATCAGCACTTCTCTCGCTTCCCGAGTCCGACGCATCGCTTAATGCGTGTTTGTCGTCCTTGGCTTGCGACACAGTCCTCCTCTTTACATCGTCCTTATTACAATCAGGTAATGAGTCGTTCATCTTGGTCGTACGTCCACCTGCCCGACAAGGCGGGCTCAGCCGTCCAGTATTATATACGGGGAAAGAGCCGACCGCCACAGCAGCGTCCCTTACTGTGGTAAGGCCATAAATACTTCCCGAGGTGGCCCGGTATCGTGAAGCTCCGTTCGAATACAGCCGAATTTATCCCCTGGCTGCAAATCGTCCAATAGGCACGGTCCGCATAACACCCTGGATTAGTCACCAACATCCCGCCGCCATCCTATGAGGCAAAACGGCGTAGATGTCAGTCCTAAATAGCTCCGCCTAATAGTCGGGCGCTATGGAGCTCGGCTAAGCCCTCACACCAACGACAAGGTGCCTACCCTAGTGAGGGCTATTGATGTTAGATAGAGGTATCGAACTGACCAACGAGGCCAAAAAGTTTACAGGAATCGGTGGCGCAACAATAACCACAATAGGTAGCTTCGAAAGAGAAGTCAAAATCGACGGGATGGTATTGGAATTATCCATTGTCGAAACAAAGATGGCAACCCTTTTATTCTGTATTCTATTTTACTATTTTTACCTTCGTTAACTACAGTTGAAATGTGACGTTTATAGAGGAAGCACTTCAATAAAATTTTCTTTCGATGAAAGCGAATTGTTCAATTGTTAATTAAACGTGTTTTCTTTTGTGCGCTTATCTTTTTTATTCACTTAATTGGTTCGGTCAAAACGACTTCCAAAACATTTAAAAGTTATGTGCCCAGAGAGCTTCAGTGAATAAATTAAAACAAATTAAAACAACTGAGTCAAGTCGTCGTGCCGTATAAAGTTGCGCGCACACTTAGAAAAAAGTCGTCTCGTCGTAGCGCAAATAAAATAGAGCATGTGGAAATAATTGCTGTGTTACAGAGCAAAGAAAGCATCGTCGCATGAGGTAAAATCTAATTTCACTACCTTAAAAAATTGCATCAACATTATAGGATTCCCGTTATCACGTTTGTGCATACAATATTGTATATATATTCGTTCGCAGACTAGTAGGCACAACAACAACAAGTTTTATGTAAAGTTGCTTTGTCGTCGCACACCAGCTAAAGTTCGGTTAAAATGGATGGAAATAAAAATGAAAACAATTTTAGTGGCCACGTATTAAATGGTTCAAACTATCGCTAATGAAATTCCAGATAATGGCTTTCTTAAAAGCACGTAATTTGACCAAGAATATAGAAGGGATAGTACCGGCAGAAAATGCACCAGAGGATGAAAGGAATATTTTTGAAAGGAATGAAGGTAAAGCCATGAATGCTATATTTCAATCGCTGTATATAGAACGCGCAAATCCTGTTCTAACATGCAAAACCGCTAAAGAAATGATGGACAAATTGGAAAGTGTGCACGAAAAAAATACGGAAATTCGTGCCATGACTTTGTATTAAGAATATTTTTCACTCAAGATGAAGGATGATGAAACTGTCGCTTCGTACGTAGCCAAAGCAAATCAATTAGCATCAGAGATTGAGCAACAGGGTGGAAAACTGTCTGACAAATTGAAGATGGTGCGTATTATTAGTAGTTTGCCTGTAAAGTTCAACAACTATAAAACTGTTTGGTATAATACAAAAGAAACTCGTACAATTGATACGCGTATGGCATCTTTGCAATTAGAGGAGGATAATTTGAATCGAATGAACAATGAACAGAATGATTCATCAGATGCGGCATTTGTTGCTAGGTTTAAACACAATAAACACAAAGACTCCAAAAAAGATTTCAAGCCAAAGTCAAATGTTGGTGAATTGAAGAAAAGAACGAAATGCAATGCTTGTGGTCAAATGGGCCATTGGGCAAAAGATAAAAAATGTCCAAAGAAAACAAATTCATCGAATAGCAACAAAACTGCAAATAAAAACGAACTGGCATGATGTACAGTAGTATATTCGTACAAATCAAACGAATTATATCCAGATTACTGGTGTGCTGATTCAGGTGCAACAAGTCACATGACTTTTCGTCATGAGTGGTTCTCAGAGCTAAGAGAACATAGTGGTCAAGTAAAATTAGCCGATCGTCATCGTGTCCAGATTCATGGAATTGGTACCATTCTTATAGATGCGAAGGTAAATAATCAGTGGGAGCAGCGTCATCTTGAAAACGTGATGTATGTTCCGGAACTTGGTGAAAATTTGTTTTCGACAATAGTTATGACAGATAAAGGTTTTCAAGTTTTATTTGAAAGTGGTGGTTGCCAAATTCTTGATCAACAGCGTAAAATCGTTAACTAGGTAAGCGTGATAAAATGAAACAAATACGCATGGAATTTCGTGTACGTACAAATGAAGTTGCAATGTTGCAGCTGTTTCGCTTGAGCAGTGGCATTGTCGATTGGGCCACGTCAACATCAATTCAATAAGAAAAATGGTTAAAGATGGTCTCATTACAGGTGTCGACTTGTCCAACAGTGAAAGATTTTGTGAGGATTGTCAATACGGAAAAATGACGAGATCAACTAATAAGGAATCGATCAAGCGACCATCAGTTGCTGGAGAATACATGCATGCCGATTTATGTGGTCCCATGGAAGAAATTGGAATTGGTGGCGCTCGTTACTTCTTGTTGATTAAAGACGAAGCAACAACGTTTCCTTTCACATATCTTATAAGGTCGAAAAGTGAAGTACATGGATACTTGAGCTCTTTCATTCCAATGGTACAGAAGGCTTTTGGTTTTCAAATAAATATTTTCGTTTCGACAACGGTACTGAATTTGTCAACAAAGAAGTCAAGAAATTGTTAAGAAATAAAGGTATTCAAATCGAATATATTGCACCGTATACTCCAGAGGAAAATGGGAGAATTGAACGTGATGACCGAACAATTCAAGGATGTGCAAAAAACTATGCTTATTGCTAGTGGTTTACCAAAATATCTATGGTCTGAAGCTGTTCGTACACCTTATGAAAAATGGTTTGGTCGAAAACCATGTTTGGATCACATACAAATATTTGGAACAGAATGTTTTGTTCAAGTTCCAAAACAAGCGGGTCGACAAAAGTGGGATCCAAAAGCGAAGAAAGTATTTTTGATTGGATTTAAGCCCACAACCAAAAATTTTCGACTATTTGATCCGAACAACAGGAAGATATTTCCCAGCTGTAATGTCCGTTTTAATGAGCAAGTATCAAAAAAGTCCGTTTGTCGTTGAGCAAGTATCAAAAAAATGTGTACTTCGGGATGACATTGATACTGATGATGAAGAAGTGTCCGCTTCCCAAGGCAGCCGGTTCTATGTACCGGAGCGACTCGGGATTTTTCTCGACCAAGGACTGTCATCTCAGTGTAACCCCATTTAATTTGTTGTGTCCCTCCCACAAATTGTCCTCCTCCCAGCAGCTCCTTGCAGCTGGACTGCTCCATATTCTCTTGCTCCGGGAAGGTATCGAATCCAATCCGGGTCCGTCTCCTGACCCCGGTCCTGAGAAATGGTTTTGCTGCATCTGCCGGAAAAGAATCTTTTTAGGACGGTCATACTCTGTTCAGTGTCTCGTGTAAGGGATGGTTGCATCGGACAGGTTGTTCTGGACTTGATCCCAAACCGCGACGTCCACGTAACTTTTATAAATCTTTTGTGGCTCCTTGCTGTTCACGCCCATGGGCGTCCCGTAGTCTACGCCTAAGCGCCCTCCACTACCTTCCAGCAGCCCCGCTGCTCAGCAAGCCACAACAAGTACCCGCTGCTGCTCGCGCCCCACGGCGCCAACAACTCAAACATCTGCTACCACTCATAACTACTATCTCCGTAGTAGAGTCGGAAGCAATGCTGAGCAACAGCCCCTGCCCCCGTCTTCTCCCCCTCCCCCCCCCTCCTTTCCGGCAGCAATCGTGTAGGTCAGGGAAACAGACTCTTAGTCCCTACCTCCGTTTGCACCGTTTGCCAGCACAGAATATATATGTTTGCTACATCCGCCCAATGCAGCTCCTGCCTTGGGTGGTGCCACTTTCCTAGATGTTCTGGTCTCCGCGACGGCAACCCCCCGACGGGTTTCATCGCGCCATGTTGCCAGGTCGCAAACCCAAATCATCCGGGTACCCCAATGCTTGCCCAAGGACGCCCAGTCCCAGGGCCACAACAGCAATTGCGTCCTGGCCTTCCTCAACCCAGGCGTACTCACCCTCGCTTACCCCCAGAGTGGCGACGTCTCCCCCCATGCACTTCAGAATTCTGCAGTTAAACTGTAATGGACTAACTGGGAAGATTACGGAGATAGTCGATTTCATGAAGCGGCACAACATCCGCATTGCTGCGATTCAAGAGACTAAACTCACAGCACGATCTGCATTGCAGACCTGCTCTGGGTATAATGTCCACAGAAAAGATCGCGAGAGCGGAAATGGAGGCGGCCTCGCGTTTATAATACACCACTCTGTGCAATATTATATATTTGATCCTGGCATCGACCGCAGGGACAATGTCTTAGAACATCAAGGCCTATCTGTCCGTTCAGGCGATGCAAACCTAGAAATCATCAACATCTACATCCCCCTGCCACCTGTTGCCCCAGTGGATACCGCCCTAATATCAGAGCCTTACTCACTGGCAACAATCGCATTATCTTAGGCGATTTCAATGCCCATCACGATCTATGGCATTCAAACTTGTGGGCGGACAGTAGAGGTGAGATGTTGGCGGATCAAATAGAAGAAACGACGTTCTGCACAATAAACGGAGACGCCCCCACACGTATGGTAGGAAGCTGTTACAGTTCGCCAGATATCTCAATCGTGAGCGCAGAACTCGTAAACTGCGTCAACTGGCAGCCGATGGTAACATTGGCATCCGACCACCTGCCTATACTTATTTCGCTCGAGCGTGCCGCCGACTTCATCGTCACCGAAAAACGCACTTTCATAAACTTTAAAAAAGGAAAGTGGGTAGAATATCTTTTACAGAAAACCTCTTTGCTGCCCTCCCTATCCCGACTGATGCCCGCCAAGGAGAGCGTGCCTTCCGCAAGGTCATTGAATCCGCCTCGGCACGTTTCATTTGCGCCGGGAGAATTCCCGAAATCCGGCCCACTTCCCGGCGGAGGCCGCAAACTTAGCGACACACGTGACCTTATAAGGCAGCTTGATCCAGGCGATCGCCAAATAAGGGATATAAACCAACGCATCAGATTGCTTGTGGATGAACACAAGCGGGCGAAATGGGAGGAGCACCTAAGAGGTTGTAACCTCTCTACGGGTGTGGGTAAACTTTGGTCCACCGTAAAGTCCCTATCGAATCCGACTAAGCACAAAGACAAAGTTTCCATCGCCTTTAGCGACAAAGTGCTGTCGGATGCGAAAAAATGCGCGAGCGCTTTCTGCCGACAATATATAATGTATTCTACGGTCGACAAAGATAGACGGAGGGCCAACAGACACGCACATAAACACAAATTCAGAGCGTCACCAATCACCATCACCGCTAAAGAGGTTGAGGACGCCATTGGTCGCGCTAAACCATCCAAAGCACTGGGCCCAGACGGCATTGCCATGCCGATGCTTAAAAGCCTAGGGAAAGAGGGTTTCAAATATTTAGCGCAGGTCTTCAACCTGTCTCTTTCCACCTTTGTCATACCCGAGAAATGGAAGATGGCCAAGGTGGCCCCGCTACTAAAGCCTGGTAAACCAGCTAACATAGGAGAGTCGTATCGTCCGATATCTCTCCTATCGCCAGTGGCAAAGACGCTCAAAGCCATTTTGCTCCCTTATTTCCAAGCAAATTTGCAGCTAGCCTCTCATCAGCATGGCTTCAGAAAACTCCATAGCACTACCTCCGCGCTAAATGCCATTAGCACCCAGATAAATTGCGGTTTAAATCAAAACCCCCACCATAGAACAGTACTCGTAGCGCTAGACCTATCAAAAGCCTTTGATACGGTCAACCATGGGTCGTTACTGCAAGACCTGGAAGGGTCTACCCTTCCCCCATGTCTTAAAAGGTGGACCGCAAATTATCTGGGTGGTCGGCAGGCATCGGTGCAATTTAGAAACGAAACATCAAAACCAAGGAGAATTAAACAAGGGGTGCCACAGGGTGGTGTCCTATCCCCACTTTTGTTTAATTTCTACATATCTAAGCTACCTTCACCACCGGAAGGAGTCACAATCGTTTCCTACGCCGATGACTGCACAGTAATGGCCACAGGCCCAGGCCCACAGATCGATGAGCTATGCAATAAAATAAACGGCTACCTCCCTGATCTCTCCAGTTTTTTCGCCTCGCGAAACCTGGCATTATACCGACTAAATCTTCCGCGACCTTTTTTACAACATGGACGTCCCAAATGTCGACCATTTTGAACATCCACGTCGATGGCACTACGCTACCGACTGTCCTACACCCCAAAATCTTGGGTGTGACGTTTGATCAGGATCTACATCAATTGTTCCGAGAATTCAGAGCCGTAAAAAAATCCTCAAATCCCTTGCTGGCAGTACCTGGGGAAAAGATAAAGAAACGCTCATGACTACATACAAAGCAATTAGCCAGCCGATTACGTGCTACGCGTCACCCATATGGTCGCCAAGCCTAAAAATTATCCACTGGAAGAAGCTACAGGCCTGCCAAAATACTGCTCTCAGAATTGCCACAGGCTGTCTTCTTATGTCCCCAGAACACCATCTGCATAATGAGGCGAGAATACTCCCCATCAGGGAGAGAAACGAGATGCTGACCAAACAGTTTCTGTTGAATACCCAGAAATATGGGCATCCCAACAGACATCTGATTGATGAGCCAACACCGCCTAGGGGCTTAAGGAGTCATCTCCGTAAGCATTTTGAGGAAATACGGCACCTGAGAACCCAGCCGAATGAAGCGAAAAAACACAAGCAGGTCCTTGGTGAACTCCACAAACAGGCGTCGGACCTTTATGCCGGGAATTGCCCGGTGAATCCAGTACTCAAAGAAAAGTATCCAAAACTCGCGGAAGAGGAACGTATACTCCCCAGGGAAACGCGAGTCACTCTGGCTCAACTTCGTTCTGGATATTGTAACAGGTTAAACTCTTACCTATGCAGAATCAACCCCGACATACAAAATGTGTGCCCCGCTTGCAATGTTTTCCCACATGACACCAACCATCTCTTTAATTGTAATGTGGAACCAACGCCTCTAACACCCCTTCCCTTATGGTCCACCCCTGTTGAAACAGCAAGTTTCCTTGGACTCCCGTTAGAGGATATTGATGACAATCTGTGATCGGTCGCGGCTGTTAGGTGGGGCGAAGCACTGCTACAACAACAACAACAACATGAAGAAGTGTCTGAAAATGCTTCAGGTGAAATCGTCGTTGAATCAGCTGATAATAATGATGATTTTCTTGACGCTGAAGGAGAATCAACTGCGGAAACTCATGAACGGGTTCGACCCCAGAGAAGTAATCAACGCTACGATCTGCAAGAAAGTGTAAAGAGTCCAGATCGGTTAATTGAAAGTGGATTTTCAGCAACAATTGTTGAACCAAAAACATGTGCAATGGATGAGGAGTTTAATTCATTGATCAAGAATCCTACATGGGATTTGGTAGAGCCATTTGATGATAAGAAAATTATTGATATTCGTTGGGTGTTTAAAATCAAAGGAAATACTGATGGCTCAATTGAGAGATATAAAGCGCGTCTTGTGATTCGTGGGTTCACTCAGTAATACGGTGTCGATTACGAAGAGAATTTTAGTCCTGTCGTCAAATATACATCGATTCGTGCAATTCTGTCTCTAGCGGCAATGAATAAAATGCGGCTAAAGCAGTTCGACATTAAAACTGCATTTTTGTACGGTGAGCTGAAAGAAAACGTTTTTATGAAGCAGCCAGTCGGCTATAATGACAACAGTGGACGCGTATGCAAGCTGATCAAAAGTTTATATGGTCTGAAACAGGCATCACGATGTTGGAATGAAAAATTTACGTAATTTCTTTGCAAATTTGATTTCACACAAAGTGATTCAGACTCATGCGTTTTCATTCGGCGAAAGGATAAGACAATAACGATCATCGCGATTTATGTAGATGATGGGTTGATGGTAACAAATAACATTACTGAAATTAATTCGATAATTTCACACTTGCAAGACAGTTTTCAAGTAAAAGTTATCGAGGCAAAGAGATTTTTGGGTCTCGAAATTGATCAACGTCAGGATGGTTCAATACGCATACATCAGCAGGTTTATGCTAAAAGGTTATTGAATCGGTTTGGTATGATTTCAAGCAAAACTGTATCAACTCCAATGGATAACAATCAGAACCTTGGTGATTTCGCAAGAGATGAGCATGATGCTGTATATCCATATCGTGAAGCGGTCGGTAGCTTAATTTACCTGGTTATTGGGACACGACCAGACATAAGCTACGCAATTGGTGTGGTAAGTCGATATTTGGAACAGCCTAGCTCAGCACACGTAACTGCGGTGAAACGCATATTCAAGTACGTTAAGGGCATGATCGATATGGGTATTGTTTATAAAAATGATTGTGTTCTTGACTGGTCGGCTACAGTGATGCCGATTATGCTGGCGATAGCGAAACAAGACGATCGACGAGTGGGTATGTTTTTCATATTGGGTCCGGTGTCGTAAGCTGGGCATCAGTAAGGAAAAAATGTCAAGATGGTCAATTCAACTTAGAATATATAAATACTTGTGAGCAGATCGCGAATATATTTACGAAAGCATTGAATAGGAATCGTCATAAATACTTGTGTAGTTTGATGGAGATGACATCATAAGAGAACGTCGCCGATTTTGTTTACAACAATGAGTGGGAGTATTGGAATTATCCATTGTCGAAACAAAGATGGCAACCCTTTTATTCTGTATTCTATTTTACTATTTTTACCTTCGTTATGCTGGCGATAGCGAAACAAGACGATCGACGAGTGGGTATGTTTTTCATATTGGGTCCGGTGTCGTAAGCTGGGCATTAGTAAGGAAAAAATGTCAAGATGGTCAATTCAACTTAGAATATATAAATACTTGTGAGCAGATCGCGAATATATTTACGAAAGCATTGAATAGGAATCGTCATAAATACTTGTGTAGTTTGATGGAGATGACATCATAAGAGAACGTCGCCGATTTTGTTTACAACAATGAGTGGGAGTATTGGAATTATCCATTGTCGAAACAAAGATGGCAACCCTTTTATTCTGTATTCTATTTTACTATTTTTACCTTCGTTAACTACAGTTGAAATGTGACGTTTATAGAAGAAGCACTTCAATAAAATTTTCTTTCCATAAAAGCGAATTGTTCAACTGTTAATTAAACGTGTTTTCTTTTGTGCGCTTATCTTTTTTATTCACTTAATTGGTTCGGTCAAAAGGACTTCTAAACCATTTAAAAAATTTACCTTAAAATTAAGTTTCACGTCGCGAGAGAGAGAGAGATATTTTATATAGTGCAGTTCTCGGAAATGACATCCTAAAACGGGTTAATGTGTTTATAGGGGATGAAGGAGCCAAATTCCAACTGAAAGAGAATATGGAGCGCCAGTTTCGAGAACAAAATACCACTTGCGAAAGTGGTGAAGATAGAAAGGGTACGTCAGTTAATGATTCCGCGGATAAAAAGTGTCAGGGCATCGGGGAACTAGTACAAGAGTTTGGTCAAATCTGTCTCGCTAACATTATCGAAGAGGTGAATATTATTGATAGGTCTGGAAGCACTGCGAGCTTTGTGCAGATCTATTGTGGTGTAGAGGTGAATAGGAACAACCTTGACTTAGAGCATTTGAATGCTGAATGCAAGTCAGAATTGATTAACCTCATCGAAGGATATAAAAAAAAAAAAAAATAAATGTAAGGCGCGATAACCTCCGAAGAGATCTAAGGCCGAGCTTCTCTTCCAATTTGCGTCGTGCTCCTCTTGATTTTTCCCTACAAATTGGCCGGACGGGACCTACATGTTTTATGCCGACTCCGAACGGCATCTGCAAGGCAGATGAGTTTTCACTGAGAGCTTTTCATGGCAGAAATACAATCGGAGCGCTTGCCAGACACTGCCGAGGGGCGACCCCGCTTAGAAAAATTTTCTTCTAGTCGAAGGATATAGGCCGAAGATAACTAAGACTTCTCCCGTGGTAATGAAGATTATTCTAAAGGATGAAGTTCCCGTATACAGTCGACGACTACTATTTCTGATCAGGCAATAGTAGACAGCCAGGTGAAGGACTGGCTAGATGAGGAGGTTATCCGCCCCAGCACTTCCGAATACGCGTCTCCTATAGTATTAGCAGCGAAGAAAGAAGGTTCGAAGAGACTATGCTGTGACTATAGGAGATTAAACGAAAAAGTGGTAAGAGACAATTTTCCAATGATACTGAGAGACGATGTCCTAAAGAGGTTAGAAAAGGCTAAGGTTTTCACAGCCCTAGACCTAAAAGATGGCTTTTTCCACGTACCATTGGAATCGGAGTCCAAGAAATTTACGGCATTTGTCACTCATAACGGCCAATATGAATTTAATTTTGTGCCGTTCGGCATCTCAAATTCACCCGAAGTTTTCTGCAGATTCATTTCCGCCATTTTTCATGATCTAGTACGAGAGGGTACTGTAGTTATCTACATGGATGACCACATAGTCCCATCCAAAGACGAACGTGAAGGAATTGAAAAATTGAAAATGGTCCTAGCTGTAGCCCAATCCTACGGTCTCAGAATAAAGAGGAACAAATGTCAATTTCTGAAAAGGGAAGTGAGCTTCTTAGGTTACATAATCGAAGATTCAACCATAAAAGTGTCCAAGGAAAAGACGAAATCGGTTAGGGATTTCCGGGTGCCAAACGACAAGAAACCACTCCAGCGCTATCTGGGGCTAACTTCTTACTTCCGCCGTTCCATCCCTAATTATGCAACAGTTGCAAGGCCATTGACGGATCTGCTGAAGAAAAATTCTCCTATAGTATTAGCAGCGAAAAAAGACGGTTCGAAGAGACTATAGGAGATTAAACGAAAAAGTGGTAAGAGACAACTTTCCAATGATACTGATAGACGATGTCCTAAAGAGGTTAGAAAAGGCTAAGGTTTTCACAGCCCTAGACCTAAAAGATGGCTTTTTCCACGTACCATTGGAATCGGAATACAAGAAATTTACGGCATTTGTCACTCATAACGGCCAATATGAATTTAATTTTGTGCCGTTCGGCATCTCAAATTCACCCGCAGTTTTCTGCAGATTCATTTCCCCCATTTTTCATGATCTAGTACGAGTGGGGTACTTTAGTTATCTACATGGATGACCTCATAGTCCCATCCAAAGACGAACGTGAAGGAATTGAAAAATTGAAAATGGTCCTAGCTGTAGCCGAATCATAAGGTCTCAGAATAAAGAGGAACAAATGTCAATTTCTGAAAAGGGAAGTGAGCTTCCTAGGTTACATAATCGAAGATTCAACCATAAAAGTGTCTAAGGAAAAGACGAAAGCGGTTAGGGATTTCCGGGTGCCAAACGACAAGAAACCACTCCAGCGCTATCTGGGGCTCACTTCTTACTTCCGCCGTTCCATCCCTAATTATGCAACAGTTGCAAGGCCATTGACGGATCTGCTGGAGAAAAATTCAAAGTTTGCAATGGGAAATGAGCAAGTAGCTGCGGTACAACAGCTAAAAGACGCTTTGACGAGTGCTCCCGTACTTAAAATTTATGATCATACAGCATTAACTGAGGTTCATACGGACGCCAATAAGTACGGTTATGGAGCAGTTCTTTTACAAAAGTTCAGTGATGACAACCAACTACATCCTGTCGAGTACATGAGTAGGAAAACGACATCAGCAGAACAAAATTACCATTCATACGAACTATAAGTGCTCGCCTTCATCGAAGCCTTAAAAAAGTGGCGAGTTTATATTTTGGAAACCAAGTTCAAGATAGTGACAGATGACGATGCGAAAAGATGATGTTCCTTTAAGAGTGTCTAGGTGGGCAATTTTTACGCAGGAATTTGATTATACCATAGAACACCGTTCAGGGCCTAAGATGAAGCACGTCGACGCGTTAAGTCGAGTAATTTGCTTAATATTTGGAGATACTTTGCGGCATCGTATCAAAGAAGCGCAGCTGAAAGATGAGTGGACTCGTGCTGTTAGGGTTGCCTTAGGGAAAATAGCTACGAATATTATTATTTAAAATATGACCTTTTATATAAAGATTCGTCGAAAGAGTTACTAGTAGTACCAGCGATGATGGAGCAGGAAATAATCAAAATCGCGCATCAACAAGGTCACTTTGGCGCGAAAAAGATGCAAGATATAGTAGAAAAAGATTTTTATATTCCCGATTTAAGTGCAAAAGTAAAAAGTGTAGTAAAAGGGTGCGTTGAATGCATCATTATAGACGCAAATGCAGGGAAAAAAGAAGGCCTCCTTAACCCTGTAGATGAGGCGGATATACCACTCAAAACCCTCCACATTGACCATGTAGGACCCATGAAGCAAACACAACAGCGCTACAATCACATACTCGTTCTAGTAGACGCATTCTCGAAATTCGTCTTGCTTTATCCAACGAAGAGTACATGTGCAGCAGAAGTAGTGGATAGGTTGCAGAAACTCTCGTATATTTTCGGGAACCCAGAGCGAATCATTACAGAAAGGGGTACGGCATTTACGGCGAAAGTGTTCGAGGAGTATTGTAAACAAGAGATGATTCAACATCTTATTGCTACTGGTATACCGCGTGGTAACGGACAGGTCGAACGAATTCATAAAATTGTTCTCCCAATGCTAGGAAAGTTGTGTGCAGGAGATCCAAAGGTATGGTACAAGCACGTCGAACGGGTACAGCAAACGATAAATAACACACCCCCACGCAACACAAAATACTCTCCGTTTAGGCTATTAACAGGCGTAGAAATGCGCGCAAACGATAATGCAGATATCCGAGCACTTCTTGAAGAGGAAAACTTCCGGGTTTTAGATGAGGAACGGAATGAGATTCGAGAAGAGGCAAAGCTAAATATAAAAAGGATCCAGGAGGAAATAGGAAATCTTTCAACAAAAAGAGAGTACCTGAAACAGAATACGCACCAGGGGAACTAGTGACCATTAAAAGGACACAATTCGGGTCGGGGTTAAAACCCAAGCCAAAGTTCTTGGGCCGTATAAGGTCGTCGAGAAACTCAATCACGGACGATATTCATTCGAGACAGTAGGGAACTCGTAGGGAACTCGGAGGGGCCAACCAAAAGCTATTCTGTGGTGGAGAATATGAAGAAATGGGACCCAGCATTCGAGTCGAATGCCCTGTCAGGATAGCCGAATGTGGGAATGCAACTTTGACCTAAACATTCTTAATAAACACAATAAATATTGAACTACATACATTTTGTATTTCGGAGTTGATTCTGTACAGGTAAGAGTTTAACCTGTTACAGTACCCAGATCGAAGTTGAGCTAGAGTGACGCGTGTTTCCCTAGGGAAGGTGTGTTTCTCCTCTGCTAGTTCTGGGTATTTTTCTTTAAGTACTGGATTTTCCGGGCAATTCCTAGCGTAGAGGTCCGACACCTGTTTGTGGATATCATTGACGACCTCCTTGTGCTTTTTTGCTTCATACGGCTGTGTTCTCAGGTGCCGTATTTCCTCATAATGCTTACAGAGATGACCCCTTAAGCCCAGGGGCGGTGTAGCCTCATCAATCAGATGTCTGTTGGGATGCCCAAATTTCTGGGTATTCAACAGAAACCCCCTAATGGGGAGTACTCTCGCTTCATTATATAGATGGTGTTCTGGGGACATAGGAAGACAGCCCGTAGGGGTTCTGAGGGCAGTATTTTGGCAAGCCTCTATTTTCTTCCAGTGAGTAACCTTTTACGCTTGGCGACCATATCGGGGACGCGTGGAATGCAACCGGTCGGCCAATTGCTTTGTAAGTGGTAATTAGCGCTTCTTTATCTTTATATAAAATAAATAAATAAATAAAATAAACTGATAGAACGTTACACCCAATATTTTAGGGTGTAAGACAGTCGGTAGTGTGCTGCCTTCGACGTGGATTATCAATGGTGGGCATTTGGCGCGTCCATGTTGTAAATAATGTAGCCGATTATTTGGTCGGTGACAATGCCAGGTTTCGCGAGGCGAACAACTGGAGAGATCAGGGAGATAGCTGTTTATTTTGCTGAAAAGCTCATCGATCTGTGGGCCTGGGCCTGTGGCCATAATTGTGCAGTCATCGGCGTAGAAAACAATAGTGACTCCTTCTGGTGGAGAAGGTAGCTTCGATATGTAGAAGTTAAACAAAAGTGCGGATATGACACCACCCTATGGCACCCCTTGTATAATTCTTCTTGGTTTGGATGTTAGGTTCCTGACTTGCACCGATGCTAGCCGTCCAGACAGATAATTTTGCAGTCCACCTTTTGAGACTTTTATTTATTTATTTAAAGTCGACACAAAACGAAAACGGTCGACTGGTAAAGTATAAAGTTTGTACAAAAGGTATTATAACTTATAAATTATAGGATTAACATTAAATACAAGTAAACTTATGCATTTAGCAATTCAAATTTATTCAGAGAATATCAAACTATAAAATATAAGGTCAAATTAGAAAATATCAGCCTACTTAATACAGGAAGCGAACATTAGATACTTATACATTTATACAAGTCATTGTAGTGCGCACACCAAATCCGCAGAGGGTCACTTTTTGCGAAACTTAGGCGACATAGCGGTAAAAGAAAAGGCACGTAGTGTCTCGACGGCCTAGCGGGAACAGCGAAATTAAGCCGAGCTAGCAATTCAGAAGAGGCAATCTCACCGATGACCAACTTATGGATGAAAAACACCCCAAGTAGAATCTACGGTTTTCAAGAGTAGGCAGATTGACGAGAAGAAGCCTACTTCTGTAAGGATGAATGCTAGAATCCCAATTAAGACCGAGAATTGCAAATATTAAAAATTGTTTCTGCACAGACTCAATCCGCGTTATATGATTTTTGTGTCCAGGACACCAGACGCACGAGCAACATTCAAGTACTGGGCGGACCAAGGAAGTGTATCGGATCTTCGTCAGATAAGGATCGTTACTCTTTCACCCAACGTTTAAAAAACCAAGTATACCCGTTGCTTTATTTACAATGAATGAAATATGCTATTAAAATATAGTTTTGGGTCGAAAAGTACACCTAAATCATTAACGGCAGATAATCGCTCCAGAGGTGTAGAATTTTGAATATATAGTGTCCAAAATGGCTTTACTCGGTGAAAAGTCATAAGTTTACAGTTTGAGCAGTTTAAAAAGAGTAGGTTCGCTGTGCACCAGCTCTGAAATGAATCCAAATCAACTTGAAGGAGGTTCCGACTAAACAAGTCCGAGGGAAAGTATGTATGGCAAAGTTTTTCATCATCCGCATACATAAGAGCCCGGCAATGTTTAAGTTTTAGTGGTAAGTCATTTATGAAAAGAGTAAAAAGCAATGGGCCCAGATGGCTATCCTGAGGTACGCCAGAGGTTAGGTTAATTATCTTAGATGCAATAGTTTTATACAAAACGTCATGTTTGTAAGGTAACTTGCGAGCCAGGTCAAGCTTGTGAATCAGTAATGGTTGACACGAGTCGAAAACTTTACTAAAATCGGTGTATATCACAGCTGTCTGTTGTTTAGACAGGAAGCCGTACCTAACTATGGAAGCAAACTCCAGCAAGTTGGTTGTTGTTGTTGTTGTTGGTTGACCTTCGGCGCACTAAACCATGTTGGCAGGAAGATAATAAAGATTTGCACGTATGTTGAAGATGGCATGTATCTATTTGCTCAAAGATTTTAGGGATAGCTGAGAGCTTAGTAATGCCCCTGTAGTTTTCAATATTAGACCTACTACCTTTTTTATGTAGGGAAATAATAAATGATGAATGAAGGAAGACGGGAATCCCGAGGTTTTTCTTTTCGAATAAACAAATCCATAAAATTGTTTGGGATTACGGAAAAAGTTAATTTTACAACGAGTTAAGTAGCACTTATAGCTTTGTTTATTATGGAAGTGAAAGTTTGAGAGAGCAACTAAATACTTTGAATAATCATCAGATGCCCCAGATCTCTTAAAACGCTTATAAAGTCTACATTTAATGTTTTTTAGTCTCACCAGATTCCCTGAGAACCAAGGTGGCTTACTAGATTCAACACTAGCATAGTGAACAGGAACACAGTGTGTAAAGAAGCTGTTGAGTAATCTGTAGAAAATAGACGTTGTAGACTCTATGTCATTACACGCACAAAACTCAGATCAGTCATGAGAAGCTACCAATACATTTAGCAAAGTGAAATTGGTCTTATGAAAGCACCTTGAGCGAATACGCGTTATTCTTCTAGCTTTAGCTGGCATCTTAGGCTGAACAATGTCACATGCTATCTCAAGTGTAGGGTGTTGAGGATACTCAGGAAGAGATAATGGAGAAACCCGACTTATGCAAATACCCTTAGGTTCGCCAACCAGGACTAAATCCAACAACTTGTTGTTACAGTTTACCACATCGTTTATCTGTAGGAGAGACATACCAAGCAATGAATGAACAAAATCATGATGAACGGTGGGAGTCAAGAATATCGACTCGCTAGAATTAATCCATTTTACTAAGGGTAAATTAAAGTCACTAAGAACAACAAGTCGATCATTATCACGCATTTGAGAATGCAAGCTCTGAATTGCTAAACTATGGCTGTTATAAACATGCATATCCGACCGAGACGGTAGATAACAAAAACAAATAAGTAAAAAGAGGCTACGCAGTGAAAGCTTCACGGTTACAAATTCAATATCGGACGAGTTTCCGCACGACAACAACTCCGATGATATACTCGATTCCACGGCAATAAGGACGCCACCTGTTCTGGAAATACGATCACACCGATAAACAACATATTTATTGCAAAAAAAGCTCAGAATTAAAATTATCAGGCTTTAACCAGGCCTCTGTAAATGCTATCACTTGAGCTGTAAAAGTAAAACTATTAAGAAAAACAGTAATTAGTTTCGAGCGTAAACCGCGAACATTTTGATAATTTATAGTTAAGCTGAGTAAGTTTATATTCACGTTTGGGGCACCGTTAAGGTATTGGCAATTAGGTTTTTTGACCTTTTGGTGTATAAATGTACAACAGAATGTTCAGGCCAAAAGATTGAGCCAATAATGTACCAACACAAGCATCAGGAACCGATATTTTAAAAGAGGATATATCTCTCTAGGATTTAAAGACATCAATATGAACATATGTAAGATTAACGGGGTTATTCTGTGTACTTGACAAATTGTCAATAAGTTGTCAAGTAATCAAGATTTTTATCAAGTTGACAAATATTTCTATTCTGTGCATAGCTTGACAACTCTAAAAAGCTCTACGACCTGTGCTTTTCACCATATTGGGGTGAACTAAATTAGCTAAGTGTGGGGAAGTTGAGGGCGAGCAGTTTAATGTGAGTTATAAGGGAGTAATTTGATGTATTTGTAGGTGTATGAGTCGTGGCGCAGTGGATGACGTACCCGACTAACATGTTTGAAGTTGCGGGTTCAAAGCCCACTGCAAACAGGCATTTTTTAAATCTATTATTTTTTTTTATTTTATAAATTATTATTTTAATGGACTGTACTTTATTTTCATTTAAATCAACGGTTTAGTGCAACAATCGCGAAATGGAAAAAACGTAGGAGTTAAATATTGTTCTTAATTTCTTGTAACAAATATTTTAAAATCATAGTTTTTTCAAAGAAATCAAAAGTGGAACGTGCTACGCATGAGCAATTGGAGCGATATGTCTCATTTTATGGTTCTAACCCCGAAATTGGAATAGGAAAAAATAATCCGCTGGGTTTTTTGGGGGTCATTTCGGCATGGCTTTGGGGACTCCCTCGGGGCATTTGGGGTTTCCCTCGGGGTCATTTGGGGATCATTCCGGGACGGGTTTGGGGACTCCCTCGGGGTCATTTGGGGGACATTGCGGGATTGTTTTGGGGTCCCCATCGGGTGCATTTGGGGGTCGTTCCGGGATCTTTTTGGGCTTTCGGGATAATTTGAGTGTCTTCCGGGATGATTTTGCGGACTCCATCGGGGTCATTTAGGGGTCGTTCCGGGATGTTTATGGGGACTCCCTCGGGGTCTTTCCGGGGTGGTTTTGGCGACTCCCTCGGGGTCTTCCCAGGGTGAATTGGGGTCGTGCCGGGATGTTTTTAAGGACTCCCTCGGAGTCATTTGGGAGAATTCTGTGATGGTTTTGGGGACTCCCTCGGGGTCCTCTCGGGGTCACTTGGGGTCATTCCGGGATCCATTTGGGGACTCCCTCGGGGTCATTTGGGTGTCGTTCCGGGATGTTTATGGGGACTCTCTCGGGGTCGTATAGGGGTAATTTTGGCATGGATTTGGGGACTCCCGCGGGGTCATTTGGGGATCATTCCGGGACGGTTTTGGGGACTCCCTCGGGGGCATTTGGGAGACATTCCGGGATGGTTTTGGGGACTCCATCGGGTCCTCCCGGGGTCATTTAGGGGTCGTTCCGAGATCTTTTTGGAGACTCTCTGGGGGTCAATTGGGGGACATAACCTCCAAATAACCTCGAGGGAGTCCCCAAAACCATTCCGTAATGACCTCGGGAGAGTCCCCAAAAAGATACCGGAACGACACCTAAATGACGCCGGGAGGACCAGATGGAGTCCCCAAAACCATCCCGGAATGTCTCCCAAATGCCCCCGAGGGAGTCCCCAAAACCGTCCCGGAATGATCCAATGATCCAATTCCAAAGACGAACGTGAAGGAATTGAAAAATTGAAAATGGTCCTAGCTGTAGCCGAATCATACGGTCTCAGAATAAAGAGGAACATGTGTCAATTTCTGAAAAGGGAAGTGAGCTTCTTAGGTTACATAATCGAAGATTCAACCATAAAAGTGTCCAAGGAAAAGACGAAATGGGTTAGGGATTTCCGGGTGCCAAACGACAAGAAACCACTCCAGCGCTATCTGGGGCTAACTTCTTACTTCCGCCGTTCCATCCCTAATTATGCAACAGTTGCAAGGCCATTGACGGATCTGCTGAAGAAAAATTCTCCTATAGTATTAGCAGCGAAAAAAGACGGTTCGAAGAGACTATAGGAGATTAAACGAAAAAGTGGTAAGAGACAACTTTCCAATGATACTGATAGACGATGTCCTAAAGAGGTTAGAAAAGGCTAAGGTTTTCACAGCCCTAGACCTAAAAGATGGCTTTTTCCACGTACCATTGGAATCGGAATCCAAGAAATTTACGGCATTTGTCACTCATAACGGCCAATATGAATTTAATTTTGTGCCGTTCGGCATCTCAAATTCACCCGCAGTTTTCTGCAGATTCATTTCCCCCATTTTTCATGATCTAGTACGAGAGGGTACTTTAGTTATCTACATGGATGACCTCATAGTCCCATCCAAAGACGAACGTGAAGGAATTGAAAATGGTCCTAGCTGTAGCCGAATCATACGGTCTCAGAATAAAGAGGAACAAACGTCAATTTCTGAAAAGGGAAGTGAGCTTCCTAGGTTACATAATCGAAGATTCAACCATAAAAGTGTCCAAGGAAAAGACGAAAGCGGTTAGGGATTTCCGGGTGCCAAACGACAAGAAACCACTCCAGCGCTATCTGGGGCTCACTTCTTACTTCCGCCGTTCCATCCCTAATTATGCAACAGTTGCAAGGCCATTGACGGATCTGCTGGAGAAAAATTCAAAGTTTGCAATGGGAATGAGCAAGTAGCTGCGGTACAACAGCTAAAAGACGCTTTGACGAGTGCTCCCGTACTTAAAATTTATGATCATACAGCATTAACTTAGGTTCATACGGACGCCAATAAGTACGGTTATGGAGCAGTTCTTTTACAAAAGTACAGTGATGACAACCAACTACATCCTGTCGAGTACATGAGTAGGAAAACGACATCAGCAGAACAAAATTACCATTCATACGAACTATAAGTGCTCGCCTTCATCGAAGCCTTAAAAAAGTGGCGAGTTTATATTTTGGAAACCAAGTTCAAGATAGTGACAGATGACGATGCGAAAAGATGATGTTCCTTTAAGAGTGTCTAGGTGGGCAATGTTTACGCAGGAATTTGATTATACCATAGAACACCGTTCAGGGCCTAAGATGAAGCACGTCGACGCGTTAAGTCGAGTAATTTGCTTAATATTTGGAGATACTTTGCGGCATCGTATCAAAGAAGCGCAGCTGAAAGATGAGTGGACTCGTGCTGTTAGGGTTGCCTTAGGGAAAATAGCTACGAATATTATTATTTAAAATATGACCTTTTATATAAAGATTCGTCGAAAGAGTTACTAGTAGTACCAGCGATGATGGAGCAGGAAATAATCAAAATCGCGCATCAACAAGGTCACTTTGGCGCGAAAAAGACGCAAGATATAGTAGAAAAAGATTTTTATATTCCCGATTTAAGTGCAAAAGTAAAAAGTGTAGTAAAAGGGTGCGTTGAATGCATCATTATAGACGCAAAGGCAGGGAAAAAAGAAGGCATCCTTAACCCTGTAGATGAGGCGGATATACCACTCAAAACCCTCCACATTGACCATGTAGGACCCATGAAGCAAACACAACAGCGCTACAATCACATACTCGTTCTAGTAGACGCATTATCGAAATTCGTCTTGCTTTATCCAACGAAGAGTACATGTGCAGCAGAAGTAGTGGATAGGTTGCAGAAACTCTCGTATATTTTCGGGAACCCAGAGCGAATCATTACAGAAAGGGGTACGGCATTTACGGCGAAAGTGTTCGAGGAGTATTGTAAACAAGAGATGATTCAACATCTTATTGCTACTGGTATACCGCGTGGTAACGGACAGGTCGAACGAATTCATAAAATTGTTCTCCCAATGCTAGGAAAGTTGTGTGCAGGAGATCCAAAGGTATGGTACAAGCACGTCGAACGGGTACAGCAAACGATAAATAACACACCCCCACGCAACACAAAATACTCTCCGTTTAGGCTATTAACAGGCGTAGAAATGCGCGCAAACGATAATGCAGATATCCGAGCACTTCTTGAAGAGGAAAACTTCCGGGTTTTAGATGAGGAACGGAATGAGATTCGAGAAGAGGCAAAGCTAAATATAAAAAGGATCCAGGAGGAAATAGGAAATCTTTCAACAAAAAGAGAGTACCTGAAACAGAATACGCACCAGGGGAACTAGTGACCATTAAAAGGACACAATTCGGGTCGGGGTTAAAACCCAAGCCAAAGTTCTTGGGCAGTATAAGGTCGTCGAGAAACTCAATCACGGACGATATTCATTCGAGACAGTAGGGAACTCGTAGGGAACTCGGAGGGGCCAACCAAAAGCTATTCTGTGGTGGAGAATATGAAGAAATGGGACCCAGCATTCGAGTCGAATGCCCTGTCAGGATAGCCGAATGTGGGAATGCAACTTTGACCTAAACATTCTTAATAAACACAATAAATATTGAACTACATACATTTTGTATTTCGGAGTTGATTCTGTATAGGTAAGAGTTTAACCTGTTACAGTACCCAGATCGAAGTTGAGCTAGAGTGACGCGTGTTTCCCTAGGGAAGGTGTGTTTCTCCTCTGCTAGTTCTGGGTATTTTTCTTTAAGTACTGGATTTTCCGGGCAATTCCTAGCGTAGAGGTCCGACACCTGTTTGTGGATATCATTGACGACCTCCTTGTGCTTTTTTGCTTCATACGGCTGTGTTCTCAGGTGCCGTATTTCCTCATAATGCTTACAGAGATGACCCCTTAAGCCCAGGGGCGGTGTAGCCTCATCAATCAGATGTCTGTTGGGATGCCCAAATTTCTGGGTATTCAACAGAAACCCCCTAATGGGGAGTACTCTCGCTTCATTATATAGATGGTGTTCTGGGGACATAGGAAGACAGCCCGTAGGGGTTCTGAGGGCAGTATTTTGGCAAGCCTCTATTTTCTTCCAGTGAGTAACCTTTTACGCTTGGCGACCATATCGGGGACGCGTGGAATGCAACCGGTCGGCCAATTGCTTTGTAAGTGGTAATTAGCGCTTCTTTATCTTTATATAAAATAAATAAATAAATAAAATAAACTGATAGAACGTTACACCCAATATTTTAGGGTGTAAGACAGTCGGTAGTGTGCTGCCTTCGACGTGGATTATCAATGGTGGGCATTTGGCGCGTCCATGTTGTAAATAATGTAGCCGATTATTTGGTCGGTGACAATGCCAGGTTTCGCGAGGCGAACAACTGGAGAGATCAGGGAGATAGCTGTTTATTTTGCTGAAAAGCTCATCGATCTGTGGGCCTGGGCCTGTGGCCATAATTGTGCAGTCATCGGCGTAGAAAACAATAGTGACTCCTTCTGGTGGAGAAGGTAGCTTCGATATGTAGAAGTTAAACAAAAGTGCGGATATGACACCACCCTATGGCACCCCTTGTATAATTCTTCTTGGTTTGGATGTTAGGTTCCTGACTTGCACCGATGCTAGCCGTCCAGACAGATAATTTTGCAGTCCACCTTTTGAGACTTTTATTTATTTATTTAAAGTCGACACAAAACGAAAACGGTCGACTGGTAAAGTATAAAGTTTGTACAAAAGGTATTATAACTTATAAATTATAGGATTAACATTAAATAAAAGTAAACTTATGCATTTAGCAATTCAAATTTATTCAGAGAATATCAAACTATAAAATATAAGGTCAAATTAGAAAATATCAGCCTACTTAATACAGGAAGCGAACATTAGATACTTATACATTTATACAAGTCATTGTAGTGCGCACACCAAATCCGCAGAGGGTCACTTTTTGCGAAACTTAGGCGACATAGCGGTAAAAGAAAAGGCACGTAGTGTCTCGACGGCCTAGCGGGAACAGCGAAATTAAGCCGAGCTAGCAATTCAGAAGAGGCAATCTCACCGATGACCAACTTATGGATGAAAAACACCCCAAGTAGAATCTACGGTTTTCAAGAGTAGGCAGATTGACGAGAAGAAGCCTACTTCTGTAAGGATGAATGCTAGAATCCCAATTAAGACCGAGAATTGCAAATATTAAAAATTGTTTCTGCACAGACTCAATCCGCGTTATATGATTTTTGTGTCCAGGACACCAGACGCACGAGCAACATTCAAGTACTGGGCGGACCAAGGAAGTGTATAGGATCTTCGTCAGATAAGGATCGTTAAACTGTTTCACCCAACGTTTAAAAAACCAAGTATACCCGTTGCTTTATTTACAATGAATGAAATATGCTATTAAAATATAGTTTTGGGTCGAAAAGTACACCTAAATCATTAACGGCAGATAATCGCTCCAGAGGTGTAGAATTTTGAATATATAGTGTCCAAAATGGCTTTACTCGGTGAAAAGTCATAAGTTTACAGTTTGAGCAGTTTAAAAAGAGTAGGTTCGCTGTGCACCAGCTCTGAAATGAATCCAAATCAACTTGAAGGAGGTTCCGACTAAACAAGTCCGAGGGAAAGTATGTATGGCAAAGTTTTTCATCATCCGCATACATAAGAGCCCGGCAATGTTTAAGTTTTAGTGGTAAGTCATTTATGAAAAGAGCAAAAAGCAATGGGCCCAGATGGCTATCCTGAGGTACGCCAGAGGTTAGGTTAATTATCTTAGATGCAATAGTTTTATACAAAACGTCATGTTTGTAAGGTAACTTGCGAGCCATAATAATAATCGCTTCGGAAAACCTACTAGGTCAAGCTTGTGAATCAGTAATGGTTGACAGAGTCGAAAACTTTACTAAAATCGGTGTATATCACAGCTGTTTGTTGTTTAGACAGGAAGCCGTACCTAACTATGGAAGCAAACTCCAGCAAGTTGGTTGTTGTTGTTGTTGTTGGTTGACCTTCGGCGCACTAAACCATGTTGGCAGGAAGATAATAAAGATTTGCACGTATGTTGAAGCTGGCATGTATCTATTTGCTCAAAGATTTTAGGGATAGCTGAGAGCTTAGTAATGCCCCTGTAGTTTCCAATATTAGACCTACTACCTTTTTTATATAGGGAAATAATAAATGACTGTTTACAAATTGAAGGAAATATCGCAGAATTCATAGATAATTGAAATAATTTTAAAATCGATTCCGATGAACTCACACCGCAGTGCTTGAGTACACAACCGGGTACACTGTCTGGCCCGGAGTATTTGTTGGTTTCACTGCTGAGACTTTGAAATACTGTGTTGTAGTCAATTACAAGATTCGGAATACAATTTGAACTATTTATGCAATACGGATAATGACTTTAATTGATACTATTAGACGAGTAGGTTGACCTAAAGAATTTAGCGAATAGTTCAACAGCATCATGATTCGAGCTGGAAGATCTACCACCGTAAGAGAAGGAAGACGGGAATCCCGAGGTTTTTCTTTTCGAATAAACAAATCCATAAAATTGTTTGGGATTACGGAAAAAGTTAATTTTACAACGAGTATAAGTGCTACTTAACTAAAGCTTTGTTTATTATGGAAGTGAAAGTTTGAGAGAGCAACTAAATACTTTGAATAATCATCAGATGCCCCAGATCTCTTAAAACGCTTATAAAGCCTACATTTAATGTTTTTTAGTCTCACCAGATTCCCTGAGAACCAAGGTGGCTTACTAGATTCAACACTAGCATAGTGAACAGGAACACAGTGTGTAAAGAAGCTGTTGAGTAATCTGTAGAATATAGACGTAGTAGACTCTATGTCATTACACGCACAAAACTCAGATCAGTCATGAGAAGCTACCAATACATTTAGCAAAGTGAAATTGGTCTTATGAAAGCACCTTGAGCGAATACGCGTTATTCTTCTAGCTTTAGCAGGCATCTTAGGCTGAACAATGTCACATGCTATCTCAAGTGTAGGGTGTTGAGGATACTCAGGAAGAGATAATGGAGAAACCCGACTTATGAAAATACCCTTAGGTTCGCCAACCAGGACTAAATCCAACAACTTGTTGTTACAGTTTACCACATCGTTTATCTGTAGGAGAGACATACCAAGCAATGAATGAACAAAATCATGATGAACGGTGGGAGTCAAGAATATCGACTCGCTAGAATTAATCCATTTTACTAAGGGTAAATTAAAGTCACTAAGAACTACAAGTCGATCATTATCACGCATTTGAGAATGCAAGCTCTGAATTGCTAAACTATGGCTGTTATAAACATGCATATCCGACCGAGACGGTATATAACAAAAACAAATAAATAAAAAGAGGCTACGCAGTGAAAGCTTCACGGTTACAAATTCAATATCGGACGAGTTTCCGCACGACAACAACTCCGATGATATACTCGATTCCACGGCAATAAGGACGCCACCTGTTCTGGAAATACGATCACACTGATAAACAACATATTTATTGCAAAAAAGGCTCAGAATTAAAATTATCAGGCTTTAACCAGGCCTCTGTAAATGCTATCACTTGAGCTGTAAAAGTAAAACTATTAAGAAAAACAGTAATTAGTTTCGAGCGTAAACCGCGAACATTTTGATAATTTATAGTTAAGCTGAGTAACGGGGTTATTCTGTGTACTTGAAAAATTGTCAATAAGTTGACAAGTAATCAAGATTTTTATCAAGTTGACAAATATTTCTATTCTGTGCATAGCTTGACAACTCTAAAAAGCTCTAAGAACTGTGCTTTTCACCATATTGGGGTGAACTAAATTAGCTAAGCGTGGGGCAGTTGAGGGCGAGCAGTTTAATGTGAGTTATAAGCAAGTAATTTGATGTAATTGTACGTGTGTGAGTCGTGGCACAGTGGATGACGTACCCGACTCACACGTTTGGGGTTGCGGGTTCAAAGCCCACTGCAAGCAAGTATTTTTTAAATTTATTATTTTTTTTTATTTTATAAATTATTATTTTAATGGACTGTATTTTATTTTCATTTAAATCAACGGTTTAGTGCAACAATCGCGAAATGGAAAAAACGAATGAGTTAAATATTGTTCTTAATTTTTTGTAACAAATATTTTAAAATCATAGTTTTTTCAAAGAAATCAAAAGTGGAACGTGCTACGCATGAGCAATTGGAGCGATATGTCTCATTTTATGCTTCTAACCCCGAAATTGGAATAGGAAAAAATAATCCGCTGGGTTTTTTGCGGGTCATTTCGGCATGGCTTTGGGGACTCCCTCGGGGCATTTGGGGTTTCCCTCGGGGTCATTTAGGGATCATTCCGGGACGGGTTTGGGGACTCCCTCGGGGTCATTTGGGGGATGCACCCATCGGGTGCATTTGGGAGTCGTTCCGGGATCTTTTTGGGGACTCGGGATAATTTGGGTGTCTTCCGGGATGATTTTGGGGACTCCATCGGGGTCATTTAGGGGTCGTTCCGGGATGTTTATGGGGACTCCCCCGGGGTCTTTCCGGAGTGGTTTTGGCGACTCCCTCGGGGTCTTCCCAGGCTGAATTGGGGTCTTGCCGGGATGTTTTTGGGGACTCCCTCGGAGTCATTTCGGAGAATTCTGGGATAGTTTTGGGGACTCCCTCGGGGTCACTTGGGGGTCATTCCGGATCCATTTGGGGACTCCCTCGGGGTCATTTGGGGACCATTCCGGAATGGTTTTGGGGACTCCATCGGGTCCTCCCGGGGTCATTTAGGGGTCGTTCCGAGATATTTTTTGAGACTATGGGGGTCATTTGGGGGACAGAACCCCCAAATAACCTCTAGGGAGTCCCCAAAACCATCCAGGAATGTCCCCCAAATGCCCCCGAGGGAGTCCCCAAAACCGTCCCGGAATTATCCCCAAATGACCCCGAGGGACTCCCTAAAACCTCCCCGTAATGATCCCCAAATGACCCCGCGGGAGTCCCCAAAGCCATGCCAAAATTACCCCTAAACGACCCCGAGAGAGTCCCCAAAACTGTACCGGAACGACCCCCAAATTACCCCGAGGGAGTCCCCAAAACTGTACCGGAACGACCCCCAAATACCCCGAGGCAGTCCCCAAAACTGTACCGGAATGATCCCCAAATGACCCCGAGGGAGTCCCCAAAACGATACAGGAACGACCCCCAAATGACCCCGGGAGCACCCAATTGAAACCCCAAAACCATCCCGGAATGTCCCCCAAATGACCCTGAGGGAGTCCCCAAAACCGTCCTGAAATTACCCCCAAAATCCCCAGAGGATCTTCCCACAATAATAGCAAAAGTAATAAATCTTCCATTTTCTCTCGATCGCACAATAACAGAATTCTAATTTAAGTTTATCCGTATAAATTAAATTATCAAGAGCGTTTGACTTATTGACAATTTGTCAGCGAAAAGGCTTTTTATTTTTTACATAGAATAGCAATTACTTGATAAATTATCAAACTTGACAAATAAGCAAGATGGTGAATTTGTCATGTGCACAGAATAGGGCTGTAAGTTTATATTCACGTTTGGGGCACCGTTAATGTATTGGCAATTAAGTTTTTTGACCTTTTGGTGTATAAATGTACAACAGAATGTTCAGGCCAAAAGATTGAGCCAATAATGTATCAACACAAGCATCAGGAACCGATATTTTAAAAGAGGATATATCTCTCTAGGATTTAAAGACATCAATATGAACATATGTAAGATTAACGGGGTTATTCTGTGTACTTGACAAATTGTCAATAAGTTGTCAAGTAATCAAGATTTTTATCAAGTTGACAAATATTTCTATTCTGTGCATAGCTTGACAACTCTGAAAAGCTCTACGACCTGTGCTTTTCACCATATTGGGGTGAACTAAATTAGCTAAGCGTGGGGAAGTTGAGGGCGAGCAGTTTAATGTGAGTTATAAGGGAGTAATTTGATGTACTTGTAGGTGTATGAGTCGTGGCGCAGTGGATGACGTCCCCGACTAACATGTTTGAAGTTGCGGGTTCAAAGCCCACTGCAACCAAGCATTTTTTAAATTTATTATTTTTTTTTATTTTATAAATTATTATTTTAATGGACTGTATTTTATTTTCATTTAAATCAACGGTTTAGTGCAACAATCGCGAAATGGAAAAAACGTAGGAGTTAAATATTGTTCTTAATTTTTTGTAACAAATATTTTAAAATCATAGTTTTTTCAAAGAAATCAAAAGTGGAACGTGCTACGCATGAGCAATTGGAGCGATATGTCTCATTTTATGCTTCTAACCCCGAAATTGGAATAGGAAAAAAATAATCCGCTGGGTTTTTTGGGGGTCATTTCGGCATGGCTTTGGGGACTCCCTCGGGGCATTTGGGGTTTCCCTCGGGGTCATTTGGGGATCATTCCGGGACGGGTTTGGGGACTCCCTCGGGGTCATTTGGGGGACATTGCGGGATTGTTTTGGGGTCCCCATCGGGTGCATTTGGGGGTCGATCCGGGATCTTTTTGGGGACTCTCGGGATAATTTGAGTGTCTTCCGGGATGATTTTGCGGACTCCATCGGGGTCATTTAGGGGTCGTTCCGGGATGTTTATGCGGACTCCCTCGGGGTCTTTCCGGGGTGGTTTTGGCGACTCCCTCGGGGTCTTCCCAGGGTGAATTGGGGTCGTGCCGGGATGTTTTTAAGGACTCCCTCGGAGTCATTTGGGAGAATTCTGTGATGGTTTTGGGGACTCCCTCGGGGTCCTCTCGGGGTGACTTGGGGTCATTCCGGGATCCATTTGGGGACTCCCTCGGGGTCATTTGGGGGTCGTTCCGGGATGTTTATGGGGACTCTCTCGGGGTCGTATAGGGGTAATTTTGGCATGGATTTGGGGACTCCCGCGGGGTCATTTGGGGATCATTCCGGGACGGTTTTGGGGACTCCGTCGGGGCATTTGGGAGACATTCCGGGATGGTTTTGGGGACTCCATCGGGTCCTCCCGGGGTCATTTAGGGGTCGTTCCGAGATCTTTTTGGAGACTCTGCTAGTTCTGGGTATTTTTCTTTAAGTACTGGATTTTCCGGGCAATTCCTAGCGTAGAGGTCCGACACCTGTTTGTGGATATCATTGACGACCTCCTTGTGCTTTTTTGCTTCATACGGCTGTGTTCTCAGGTGCCGTATTTCCTCATAATGCTTACAGAGATGACCCCTTAAGCCCAGGGGCGGTGTAGCCTCATCAATCAGATGTCTGTTGGGATGCCCAAATTTCTGGGTATTCAACAGAAACCCCCTAATGGGGAGTACTCTCGCTTCATTATATAGATGGTGTTCTGGGGACATAGGAAGACAGCCCGTAGGGGTTCTGAGGGCAGTATTTTGGCAAGCCTCTATTTTCTTCCAGTGAGTAACCTTTTACGCTTGGCGACCATATCGGGGACGCGTGGAATGCAACCGGTCGGCCAATTGCTTTGTAAGTGGTAATTAGCGCTTCTTTATCTTTATATAAAATAAATAAATAAATAAAATAAACTGATAGAACGTTACACCCAATATTTTAGGGTGTAAGACAGTCGGTAGTGTGCTGCCTTCGACGTGGATTATCAATGGTGGGCATTTGGCGCGTCCATGTTGTAAATAATGTAGCCGATTATTTGGTCGGTGACAATGCCAGGTTTCGCGAGGCGAACAACTGGAGAGATCAGGGAGATAGCTGTTTATTTTGCTGAAAAGCTCATCGATCTGTGGGCCTGGGCCTGTGGCCATAATTGTGCAGTCATCGGCGTAGAAAACAATAGTGACTCCTTCTGGTGGAGAAGGTAGCTTCGATATGTAGAAGTTAAACAAAAGTGCGGATATGACATCACCCTATGGCACCCCTTGTATAATTCTTCTTGGTTTGGATGTTAGGTTCCTGACTTGCACCGATGCTAGCCGTCCAGACAGATAATTTTGCAGTCCACCTTTTGAGACTTTTATTTATTTATTTAAAGTCGACACAAAACGAAAACGGTCGACTGGTAAAGTATAAAGTTTGTACAAAAGGTATTATAACTTATAAATTATAGGATTAACATTAAATACAAGTAAACTTATGCATTTAGCAATTCAAATTTATTCAGAGAATATCAAACTATAAAATATAAGGTCAAATTAGAAAATATCAGCCTACTTAATACAGGAAGCGAACATTAGATACTTATACATTTATACAAGTCATTGTAGTGCGCACACCAAATCCGCAGAGGGTCACTTTTTGCGAAACTTAGGCGACATAGCGGTAAAAGAAAAGGCACGTAGTGTCTCGACGGCCTAGCGGGAACAGCGAAATTAAGCCGAGCTAGCAATTCAGAAGAGGCAATCTCACCGATGACCAACTTATGGATGAAAAACACCCCAAGTAGAATCTACGGTTTTCAAGAGTAGGCAGATTGACGAGAAGAAGCCTACTTCTGTAAGGATGAATGCTAGAATCCCAATTAAGACCGAGAATTGCAAATATTAAAAATTGTTTCTGCACAGACTCAATCCGCGTTATATGATTTTTGTGTCCAGGACACCAGACGCACGAGCAACATTCAAGTACTGGGCGGACCAAGGAAGTGTATCGGATCTTCGTCAGATAAGGATCGTTACTCTTTCACCCAACGTTTAAAAAACCAAGTATACCCGTTGCTTTATTTACAATGAATGAAATATGCTATTAAAATATAGTTTTGGGTCGAAAAGTACACCTAAATCATTAACGGCAGATAATCGCTCCAGAGGTGTAGAATTTTGAATATATAGTGTCCAAAATGGCTTTACTCGGTGAAAAGTCATAAGTTTACAGTTTGAGCAGTTTAAAAAGAGTAGGTTCGCTGTGCACCAGCTCTGAAATGAATCCAAATCAACTTGAAGGAGGTTCCGACTAAACAAGTCCGAGGGAAAGTATGTATGGCAAAGTTTTTCATCATCCGCATACATAAGAGCCCGGCAATGTTTAAGTTTTAGTGGTAAGTCATTTATGAAAAGAGCAAAAAGCAATGGGCCCAGATGGCTATCCTGAGGTACGCCAGAGGTTAGGTTAATTATCTTAGATGCAATAGTTTTATACAAAACGTCATGTTTGTAAGGTAACTTGCGAGCCAGGTCAAGCTTGTGAATCAGTAATGGTTGACACGAGTCGAAAACTTTACTAAAATCGGTGTATATCACAGCTGTCTGTTGTTTAGACAGGAAGCCGTACCTAACTATGGAAGCAAACTCCAGCAAGTTGGTTGTTGTTGTTGTTGTTGGTTGACCTTCGGCGCACTAAACCATGTTGGCAGGAAGATAATAAAGATTTGCACGTATGTTGAAGATGGCATGTATCTATTTGCTCAAAGATTTTAGGGATAGCTGAGAGCTTAGTAATGCCCCTGTAGTTTTCAATATTAGACCTACTACCTTTTTTATGTAGGGAAATAATAAATGATGAATGAAGGAAGACGGGAATCCCGAGGTTTTTCTTTTCGAATAAACAAATCCATAAAATTGTTTGGGATTACGGAAAAAGTTAATTTTACAACGAGTTAAGTAGCACTTATAGCTTTGTTTATTATGGAAGTGAAAGTTTGAGAGAGCAACTAAATACTTTGAATAATCATCAGATGCCCCAGATCTCTTAAAACGCTTATAAAGTCTACATTTAATGTTTTTTAGTCTCACCAGATTCCCTGAGAACCAAGGTGGCTTACTAGATTCAACACTAGCATAGTGAACAGGAACACAGTGTGTAAAGAAGCTGTTGAGTAATCTGTAGAAAATAGACGTTGTAGACTCTATGTCATTACACGCACAAAACTCAGATCAGTCATGAGAAGCTACCAATACATTTAGCAAAGTGAAATTGGTCTTATGAAAGCACCTTGAGCGAATACGCGTTATTCTTCTAGCTTTAGCTGGCATCTTAGGCTGAACAATGTCACATGCTATCTCAAGTGTAGGGTGTTGAGGATACTCAGGAAGAGATAATGGAGAAACCCGACTTATGCAAATACCCTTAGGTTCGCCAACCAGGACTAAATCCAACAACTTGTTGTTACAGTTTACCACATCGTTTATCTGTAGGAGAGACATACCAAGCAATGAATGAACAAAATCATGATGAACGGTGGGAGTCAAGAATATCGACTCGCTAGAATTAATCCATTTTACTAAGGGTAAATTAAAGTCACTAAGAACAACAAGTCGATCATTATCACGCATTTGAGAATGCAAGCTCTGAATTGCTAAACTATGGCTGTTATAAACATGCATATCCGACCGAGACGGTAGATAACAAAAATAAATAAGTAAAAAGAGGCTACGCAGTGAAAGCTTCACGGTTACAAATTCACGAGTTTCCGCACGACAACAACTCCGATGATATACTCGATTCCACGGCAATAAGGACGCCACCTGTTCTGGAAATACGATCACACCGATAAACAACATATTTATTGCAAAAAAAGCTCAGAATTAAAATTATCAGGCTTTAACCAGGCCTCTGTAAATGCTATCACTTCAGCTGTAAAAGTAAAACTATTAAGAAAAACAGTAATTAGTTTCGAGCGTAAACCGCGAACATTTTGATAATTTATAGTTAAGCTGAGTAAGTTTATATTCACGTTTGGGGCACCGTTAAGGTATTGGCAATTAGGTTTTTTGACCTTTTGGTGTATAAATGTACAACAGAATGTTCAGGCCAAAAGATTGAGCCAATAATGTACCAACACAAGCATCAGGAACCGATATTTTAAAAGAGGATATATCTCTCTAGGATTTAAAGACATCAATATGAACATATGTAAGATTAACGGGGTTATTCTGTGTACTTGACAAATTGTCAATAAGTTGTCAAGTAATCAAGATTTTTATCAAGTTGACAAATATTTCTATTCTGTGCATAGCTTGACAACTCTAAAAAGCTCTACGACCTGTGCTTTTCACCATATTGGGGTGAACTAAATTAGCTAAGCGTGGGGAAGTTGAGGGCGAGCAGTTTAATGTGAGTTATAAGGGAGTAATTTGATGTATTTGTAGGTGTATGAGTCGTGGCGCAGTGGATGACGTACCCGACTAACATGTTTGAAGTTGCGGGTTCAAAGCCCACTGCAAGCAGGCATTTTTTAAATCTATTATTTTTTTTTATTTTATAAATTATTATTTTAATGGACTGTACTTTATTTTCATTTAAATCAACGGTTTAGTGCAACAATCGCGAAATGGAAAAAACGTAGGAGTTAAATATTGTTCTTAATTTCTTGTAACAAATATTTTAAAATCATAGTTTTTTCAAAGAAATCAAAAGTGGAACGTGCTACGCATGAGCAATTGGAGCGATATGTCTCATTTTATGGTTCTAACCCCGAAATTGGAATAGGAAAAAATAATCCGCTGGGTTTTTTGGGGGTCATTTCGGCATGGCTTTGGGGACTCCCTCGGGGCATTTGGGGTTTCCCTCGGGGTCATTTGGGGATCATTCCGGGACGGGTTTGGGGACTCCCTCGGGGTCATTTGGGGGACATTGCGGGATTGTTTTGGGGTCCCCATCGGGTGCATTTGGGGGTCGTTCCGGGATCTTTTTGGGCTCTCGGGATAATTTGAGTGTCTTCCGGGATGATTTTGCGGACTCCATCGGGGTCATTTAGGGGTCGTTCCGGGATGTTTATGGGGACTCCCTCGGGGTCTTTCCGGGGTGGTTTTGGCGACTCCCTCGGGGTCTTCCCAGGGTGAATTGGGGTCGTGCCGGGATGTTTTTAAGGACTCCCTCGGAGTCATTTGGGAGAATTCTGTGATGGTTTTGGGGACTCCCTCGAGGTCCTCTCGGGGTCACTTGGGGTCATTCCGGGATCCATTTGGGGACTCCCTCGGGGTCATTTGGGTGTCGTTCCGGGATGTTTATGGGGACTCTCTCGGGGTCGTATAGGGGTAATTTTGGCATGGATTTGGGGACTCCCGCGGGGTCATTTGGGGATCATTCCGGGACGGTTTTGGGGACTCCCTCGGGGGCATTTGGGAGACATTCCGGGATGGTTTTGGGGACTCCATCGGGTCCTCCCGGGGTCATTTAGGGGTCGTTCCGAGATCTTTTTGGAGACTCTCTGGGGGTCAATTGGGGGACATAACCTCCAAATAACCTCGAGGGAGTCCCCAAAACCATTCCGTAATGACCTCGGGAGAGTCCCCAAAAAGATACCGGAACGACACCTAAATGACGCCGGGAGGACCAGATGGAGTCCCCAAAACCATCCCGGAATGTCTCCCAAATGCCCCCGAGGGAGTCCCCAAAACCGTCCCGGAATGATCCAATGATCCAATTCCAAAGACGAACGTGAAGGAATTGAAAAATTGAAAATGGTCCTAGCTGTAGCCGAATCATACGGTCTCAGAATAAAGAGGAACATGTGTCAATTTCTGAAAAGGGAAGTGAGCTTCTTAGGTTACATAATCGAAGATTCAACCATAAAAGTGTCCAAGGAAAAGACGAAATGGGTTAGGGATTTCCGGGTGCCAAACGACAAGAAACCACTCCAGCGCTATCTGGGGCTAACTTCTTACTTCCGCCGTTCCATCCCTAATTATGCAACAGTTGCAAGGCCATTGACGGATCTGCTGAAGAAAAATTCTCCTATAGTATTAGCAGCGAAAAAAGACGGTTCGAAGAGACTATAGGAGATTAAACGAAAAAGTGGTAAGAGACAACTTTCCAATGATACTGATAGACGATGTCCTAAAGAGGTTAGAAAAGGCTAAGGTTTTCACAGCCCTAGACCTAAAAGATGGCTTTTTCCACGTACCATTGGAATCGGAATCCAAGAAATTTACGGCATTTGTCACTCATAACGGCCAATATGAATTTAATTTTGTGCCGTTCGGCATCTCAAATTCACCCGCAGTTTTCTGCAGATTCATTTCCCCCATTTTTCATGATCTAGTACGAGAGGGTACTTTAGTTATCTACATGGATGACCTCATAGTCCCATCCAAAGACGAACGTGAAGGAATTGAAAATGGTCCTAGCTGTAGCCGAATCATACGGTCTCAGAATAAAGAGGAACAAACGTCAATTTCTGAAAAGGGAAGTGAGCTTCCTAGGTTACATAATCGAAGATTCAACCATAAAAGTGTCCAAGGAAAAGACGAAAGCGGTTAGGGATTTCCGGGTGCCAAACGACAAGAAACCACTCCAGCGCTATCTGGGGCTCACTTCTTACTTCCGCCGTTCCATCCCTAATTATGCAACAGTTGCAAGGCCATTGACGGATCTGCTGGAGAAAAATTCAAAGTTTGCAATGGGAATGAGCAAGTAGCTGCGGTACAACAGCTAAAAGACGCTTTGACGAGTGCTCCCGTACTTAAAATTTATGATCATACAGCATTAACTTAGGTTCATACGGACGCCAATAAGTACGGTTATGGAGCAGTTCTTTTACAAAAGTACAGTGATGACAACCAACTACATCCTGTCGAGTACATGAGTAGGAAAACGACATCAGCAGAACAAAATTACCATTCATACGAACTATAAGTGCTCGCCTTCATCGAAGCCTTAAAAAAGTGGCGAGTTTATATTTTGGAAACCAAGTTCAAGATAGTGACAGATGACGATGCGAAAAGATGATGTTCCTTTAAGAGTGTCTAGGTGGGCAATGTTTACGCAGGAATTTGATTATACCATAGAACACCGTTCAGGGCCTAAGATGAAGCACGTCGACGCGTTAAGTCGAGTAATTTGCTTAATATTTGGAGATACTTTGCGGCATCGTATCAAAGAAGCGCAGCTGAAAGATGAGTGGACTCGTGCTGTTAGGGTTGCCTTAGGGAAAATAGCTACGAATATTATTATTTAAAATATGACCTTTTATATAAAGATTCGTCGAAAGAGTTACTAGTAGTACCAGCGATGATGGAGCAGGAAATAATCAAAATCGCGCATCAACAAGGTCACTTTGGCGCGAAAAAGACGCAAGATATAGTAGAAAAAGATTTTTATATTCCCGATTTAAGTGCAAAAGTAAAAAGTGTAGTAAAAGGGTGCGTTGAATGCATCATTATAGACGCAAAGGCAGGGAAAAAAGAAGGCCTCCTTAACCCTGTAGATGAGGCGGATATACCACTCAAAACCCTCCACATTGACCATGTAGGACCCATGAAGCAAACACAACAGCGCTACAATCACATACTCGTTCTAGTAGACGCATTCTCGAAATTCGTCTTGCTTTATCCAACGAAGAGTACATGTGCAGCAGAAGTAGTGGATAGGTTGCAGAAACTCTCGTATATTTTCGGGAACCCAGAGCGAATCATTACAGAAAGGGGTACGGCATTTACGGCGAAAGTGTTCGAGGAGTATTGTAAACAAGAGATGATTCAACATCTTATTGCTACTGGTATACCGCGTGGTAACGGACAGGTCGAACGAATTCATAAAATTGTTCTCCCAATGCTAGGAAAGTTGTGTGCAGGAGATCCAAAGGTATGGTACAAGCACGTCGAACGGGTACAGCAAACGATAAATAACACACCCCCACGCAACACAAAATACTCTCCGTTTAGGCTATTAACAGGCGTAGAAATGCGCGCAAACGATAATGCAGATATCCGAGCACTTCTTGAAGAGGAAAACTTCCGGGTTTTAGATGAGGAACGGAATGAGATTCGAGAAGAGGCAAAGCTAAATATAAAAAGGATCCAGGAGGAAATAGGAAATCTTTCAACAAAAAGAGAGTACCTGAAACAGAATACGCACCAGGGGAACTAGTGACCATTAAAAGGACACAATTCGGGTCGGGGTTAAAACCCAAGCCAAAGTTCTTGGGCCGTATAAGGTCGTCGAGAAACTCAATCACGGACGATATTCATTCGAGACAGTAGGGAACTCGTAGGGAACTCGGAGGGGCCAACCAAAAGCTATTCTGTGGTGGAGAATATGAAGAAATGGGACCCAGCATTCGAGTCGAATGCCCTGTCAGGATAGCCGAATGTGGGAATGCAACTTTGACCTAAACATTCTTAATAAACACAATAAATATTGAACTACATACATTTTGTATTTCGGAGTTGATTCTGTATAGGTAAGAGTTTAACCTGTTACAGTACCCAGATCGAAGTTGAGCTAGAGTGACGCGTGTTTCCCTAGGGAAGGTGTGTTTCTCCTCTGCTAGTTCTGGGTATTTTTCTTTAAGTACTGGATTTTCCGGGCAATTCCTAGCGTAGAGGTCCGACACCTGTTTGTGGATATCATTGACGACCTCCTTGTGCTTTTTTGCTTCATACGGCTGTGTTCTCAGGTGCCGTATTTCCTCATAATGCTTACAGAGATGACCCCTTAAGCCCAGGGGCGGTGTAGCCTCATCAATCAGATGTCTGTTGGGATGCCCAAATTTCTGGGTATTCAACAGAAACCCCCTAATGGGGAGTACTCTCGCTTCATTATATAGATGGTGTTCTGGGGACATAGGAAGACAGCCCGTAGGGGTTCTGAGGGCAGTATTTTGGCAAGCCTCTATTTTCTTCCAGTGAGTAACCTTTTACGCTTGGCGACCATATCGGGGACGCGTGGAATGCAACCGGTCGGCCAATTGCTTTGTAAGTGGTAATTAGCGCTTCTTTATCTTTATATAAAATAAATAAATAAATAAAATAAACTGATAAAACGTTACACCCAATATTTTAGGGTGTAAGACAGTCGGTAGTGTGCTGCCTTCGACGTGGATTATCAATGGTGGGCATTTGGCGCGTCCATGTTGTAAATAATGTAGCCGATTATTTGGTCGGTGACAATGCCAGGTTTCGCGAGGCGAACAACTGGAGAGATCAGGGAGATAGCTGTTTATTTTGCTGAAAAGCTCATCGATCTGTGGGCCTGGGCCTGTGGCCATAATTGTGCAGTCATCGGCGTAGAAAACAATAGTGACTCCTTCTGGTGGAGAAGGTAGCTTCGATATGTAGAAGTTAAACAAAAGTGCGGATATGACACCACCCTATGGCACCCCTTGTATAATTCTTCCTGGTTTGGATGTTAGGTTCCTGACTTGCACCGATGCTAGCCGTCCAGACAGATAATTTTGCAGTCCACCTTTTGAGACTTTTATTTATTTATTTAAAGTCGACACAAAACGAAAACGGTCGACTGGTAAAGTATAAAGTTTGTACAAAAGGTATTATAACTTATAAATTATAGGATTAACATTAAATAAAAGTAAACTTATGCATTTAGCAATTCAAATTTATTCAGAGAATATCAAACTATAAAATATAAGGTCAAATTAGAAAATATCAGCCTACTTAATACAGGAAGCGAACATTAGATACTTATACATTTATACAAGTCATTGTAGTGCGCACACCAAATCCGCAGAGGGTCACTTTTTGCGAAACTTAGGCGACATAGCGGTAAAAGAAAAGGCACGTAGTGTCTCGACGGCCTAGCGGGAACAGCGAAATTAAGCCGAGCTAGCAATTCAGAAGAGGCAATCTCACCGATGACCAACTTATGGATGAAAAACACCCCAAGTAAAATCTACGGTTTTCAAGAGTAGGCAGATTGACGAGAAGAAGCCTACTTCTGTAAGGATGAATGCTAGAATCCCAATTAAGACCGAGAATTGCAAATATTAAAAATTGTTTCTGCACAGACTCAATCCGCGTTATATGATTTTTGTGTCCAGGACACCAGACGCACGAGCAACATTCAAGTACTGGGCGGACCAAGGAAGTGTATAGGATCTTCGTCAGATAAGGATCGTTAAACTGTTTCACCCAACGTTTAAAAAACCAAGTATACCCGTTGCTTTATTTACAATGAATGAAATATGCTATTAAAATATAGTTTTGGGTCGAAAAGTACACCTAAATCATTAACGGCAGATAATCGCTCCAGAGGTGTAGAATTTTGAATATATAGTGTCCAAAATGGCTTTACTCGGTGAAAAGTCATAAGTTTACAGTTTGAGCAGTTTAAAAAGAGTAGGTTCGCTGTGCACCAGCTCTGAAATGAATCCAAATCAACTTGAAGGAGGTTCCGACTAAACAAGTCCGAGGGAAAGTATGTATGGCAAAGTTTTTCATCATCCGCATACATAAGAGCCCGGCAATGTTTAAGTTTTAGTGGTAAGTCATTTATGAAAAGAGCAAAAAGCAATGGGCCCAGATGGCTATCCTGAGGTACGCCAGAGGTTAGGTTAATTATCTTAGATGCAATAGTTTTATACAAAACGTCATGTTTGTAAGGTAACTTGCGAGCCATAATAATAATCGCTTCGGAAAACCTACTAGGTCAAGCTTGTGAATCAGTAATGGTTGACAGAGTCGAAAACTTTACTAAAATCGGTGTATATCACAGCTGTTTGTTGTTTAGACAGGAAGCCGTACCTAACTATGGAAGCAAACTCCAGCAAGTTGGTTGTTGTTGTTGTTGTTGGTTGACCTTCGGCGCACTAAACCATGTTGGCAGGAAGATAATAAAGATTTGCACGTATGTTGAAGCTGGCATGTATCTATTTGCTCAAAGATTTTAGGGATAGCTGAGAGCTTAGTAATGCCCCTGTAGTTTCCAATATTAGACCTACTACCTTTTTTATATAGGGAAATAATAAATGACTGTTTACAAATTGAAGGAAATATCGCAGAATTCATAGATAATTGAAATAATTTTAAAATCGATTCCGATGAACTCACACCGCAGTGCTTGAGTACACAACCGGGTACACTGTCTGGCCCGGAGTATTTGTTGGTTTCACTGCTGAGACTTTGAAATACTGTGTTGTAGTCAATTACAAGATTCGGAATACAATTTGAACTATTTATGCAATACGGATAATGACTTTAATTGATACTATTAGACGAGTAGGTTGACCTAAAGAATTTAGCGAATAGTTCAACAGCATCATGATTCGAGCTGGAAGATCTACCACCGTAAGAGAAGGAAGACGGGAATCCCGAGGTTTTTCTTTTCGAATAAACAAATCCATAAAATTGTTTGGGATTACGGAAAAAGTTAATTTTACAACGAGTATAAGTGCTACTTAACTAAAGCTTTGTTTATTATGGAAGTGAAAGTTTGAGAGAGCAACTAAATACTTTGAATAATCATCAGATGCCCCAGATCTCTTAAAACGCTTATAAAGCCTACATTTAATGTTTTTTAGTCTCACCAGATTCCCTGAGAACCAAGGTGGCTTACTAGATTCAACACTAGCATAGTGAACAGGAACACAGTGTGTAAAGAAGCTGTTGAGTAATCTGTAGAATATAGACGTTGTAGACTCTATGTCATTACACGCACAAAACTCAGATCAGTCATGAGAAGCTACCAATACATTTAGCAAAGTGAAATTGGTCTTATGAAAGCACCTTGAGCGAATACGCGTTATTCTTCTAGCTTTAGCAGGCATCTTAGGCTGAACAATGTCACATGCTATCTCAAGTGTAGGGTGTTGAGGATACTCAGGAAGAGATAATGGAGAAACCCGACTTATGAAAATACCCTTAGGTTCGCCAACCAGGACTAAATCCAACAACTTGTTGTTACAGTTTACCACATCGTTTATCTGTAGGAGAGACATACCAAGCAATGAATGAACAAAATCATGATGAACGGTGGGAGTCAAGAATATCGACTCGCTAGAATTAATCCATTTTACTAAGGGTAAATTAAAGTCACTAAGAACTACAAGTCGATCATTATCACGCATTTGAGAATGCAAGCTCTGAATTGCTAAACTATGGCTGTTATAAACATGCATATCCGACCGAGACGGTATATAACAAAAACAAATAAATAAAAAGAGGCTACGCAGTGAAAGCTTCACGGTTACAAATTCAATATCGGACGAGTTTCCGCACGACAACAACTCCAATGATATACTCGATTCCACGGCAATAAGGACGCCACCTGTTCTGGAAATACGATCACACTGATAAACAACATATTTATTGCAAAAAAAGCTCAGAATTAAAATTATCAGGCTTTAACCAGGCCTCTGTAAATGCTATCACTTGAGCTGTAAAAGTAAAACTATTAAGAAAAACAGTAATTAGTTTCGAGCGTAAACCGCGAACATTTTGATAATTTATAGTTAAGCTGAGTAAGTTTATATTCACGTTTGGGGCACCGTTAAGGTATTGGCAATTAAGTTTTTTGACCTTTTGGTGTATAAATGTACAACAGAATGTTCAGGCCAAAAGATTGAGCCAATAATGTATCAACACAAGCATCAGGAACCGATATTTTAAAAGAGGATATATCTCTCTAGGATTTAAAGACATCAATATGAACATATGTAAGATTAACGGGGTTATTCTGTGTACTTGACAAATTGTCAATAAGTTGTCAAGTAATCAAGATTTTTATCAAGTTGACAAATATTTCTATTCTGTGCATAGCTTGACAACTCTGAAAAGCTCTACGACCTGTGCTTTTCACCATATTGGGGTGAACTAAATTAGCTAAGCGTGGGGAAGTTGAGGGCGAGCAGTTTAATGTGAGTTATAAGGGAGTAATTTGATGTACTTGCAGGTGTATGAGTCGTGGCGCAGTGGATGACGTCCCCGACTAACATGCTTGAAGTTGCGGGTTCAAAGCCCACTGCAACCAAGCATTTTTTAAATTTATTATTTTTTTTTATTTTATAAATTATTATTTTAATGGACTGTATTTTATTTTCATTTAAATCAACGGTTTAGTGCAACAATCGCGAAATGGAAAAAACGTAGGAGTTAAATATTGTTCTTAATTTTTTGTAACAAATATTTTAAAATCATAGTTTTTTCAAAGAAATCAAAAGTGGAACGTGCTACGCATGAGCAATTGGAGCGATATGTCTCATTTTATGCTTCTAACCCCGAAATTGGAATAGGAAAAAATAATCCGCTGGGTTTTTTGGGGGTCATTTCGGCATGGCTTTGGGGACTCCCTCGGGGCATTTGGGGTTTCCCTCGGGGTCATTTGGGGATCATTCCGGGACGGGTTTGGGGACTCCCTCGGGGTCATTTGGGGGACATTGCGGGATTGTTTTGGGGTCCCCATCGGGTGCATTTGGGGGTCGTTCCGGGATCTTTTTGGGGACTCTCGGGATAATTTGAGTGTCTTCCGGGATGATTTTGCGGACTCCATCGGGGTCATTTAGGGGTCGTTCCGGGATGTTTATGCGGACTCCCTCGGGGTCTTTCCGGGGTGGTTTTGGCGACTCCCTCGGGGTCTTCCCAGGGTGAATTGGGGTCGTGCCGGGATGTTTTTAAGGACTCCCTCGGAGTCATTTGGGAGAATTCTGTGATGGTTTTGGGGACTCCCTCGGGGTCCTCTCGGGGTCACTTGGGGTCATTCCGGGATCCATTTGGGGACTCCCTCGGGGTCATTTGGGGGTCGTTCCGGGATGTTTATGGGGACTCTCTCGGGGTCGTATAGGGGTAATTTTGGCATGGATTTGGGGACTCCCGCGGGGTCATTTGGGGATCATTCCGGGACGGTTTTGGGGACTCCGTCGGGGCATTTGGGAGACATTCCGGGATGGTTTTGGGGACTCCATCGGGTCCTCCCGGGGTCATTTAGGGGTCGTTCCGAGATCTTTTTGGAGACTCTCTGGGGATCAATTGGGGGACATAACCTCCAAATAACCTCGAGGGAGTCCCCAAAACCATTCCGTAATGACCTCGGGAGAGTCCCCAAAAAGATACCGGAACGACACCTAAATGACGCCGGGAGGACCACATGGAGTCCCCAAACCCATCCCGGAATGTCTCCCAAATTCCCCCGAGGGAGTCCCCAAAACCGTCCCGGAATGATCCCCAAATGACCCCGCGGGAGTCCCCAAATCCATGCCAAAATTACCCCTATACGACCCCGAGAGAGTCCCCATAAACATCCCGGAACGACCCCCAAATTACCCCGAGGGAGTCCCCAAAACTGTACCGGAATGATCCCCAAATGACCCCGAGGGAGTCCCCAAAACCGTCCCGGAATGATCTCGCGGGAGTCCCCAAAGCCATGCCAAAATTACCCCTAAACGACCCCGAGAGAGTTCCCTTAAACATCCCGGAACGACCCCCAAATTACCCCGAGGGAGTCCCCAAAACTGTACCGGAATGATCCCCAAATGACCGCGAGGGAGTCCCCAAAACCGTCCCGGAATGATCCCCAAATGATCTCGTGGGAGTCCCCAAAGCCATGCCAAAATTACCCCTAAACGACCCCGATAGAGTCCCCATAAATATCCCGGAACGACCCCCAAATACCCCGAGGGAGTCCCCAAAACTGTACAGGAAGGACCCCCAAATGACCCCGGGAGCACCCAATGGAAACCCCAAAACCATCCCGGAATGTCCCCCAAATGACCCCGAGTGAGTCCCCAAAGCCGTCCTGAAATTACCCCCAAAATCCCCAGAGGATCTTCCCACAATAATAGCAAAAGTAATAAATCTTCCATTTTCTCTCGATCGCACAATAACAGAATTCCAATTTAAGTTTATCCGTATAAATTAAATTATCAAGAGCGTTTGACTTATTGACAATTTGTCATCGAAAAGGCTTTTTATTTTTTACATAGAATAGCAATTACTTGATAAATTATCAAACTTGACAAATAAGCAAGATGGTGAATTTGTCAAGTGCACAGAATAGGGCTGTAAGTTTACAAAAAATTAAATTTTTAATATCATTTTCCGTCAGCGAAGCGTGCAGCCATGAGACAAAAATTGATCTACGAGGCGGCACGTCAGTCAGAGTCCTAGGGGCATCAGGGCTCTCTCCACGAATGTCCGATCCAGCTTGTATGTATGACGATACAGGTGGAACTAGCAGCAGCTTTTTGGGTGTTAGGTTTCTTACCAGCTCCCTGTTGTTGTTGTTGTTGTAGCGATAAGGTTGCTCCCCGAAGGCTTTGGGGAGTGTTATCGATGTAATGGTCCTCTCGGGAACGATTTATGTGGCCACATTTAACCTTGAGGCCATCCCCTCCCTCCCCACCCCCAAGTTCCATGAGGAGCTTGGGGTCACCAGAGCCTCGTCTGTTAGTTAAACAGGATTCGTCGCGGATAGGTGAGGTTGCCAATTGGGTTTGGAGAAGCTATATATTGTAGCCGATAAATTAAACAACTGCGCTCGTCCGATTTCACTTAACGACTGAACTTTATTTTCTCATATTTTCTTGAAGCTTGTCTGACATATCAGCACACATACATTTTTTACAAAGCACTCGATATATGCTTGCACATGCGTAAGAACGAATAGTATCTACTATTAAAGAGACATGATGAACCATACATTTACATATGCGTTAGAGTGAATTACCTTACAATAGTTACAAAGTTATTAAGAGTAAAAGAGACAATAAATAATAAGCTTTAGGTAACGACTATTATTTAAATTGACACTGTGGTACCACTTATTTATATATGTATAGCATATACATGCTTCGCACGTACTGGATTGGCTATCTACAACATATACATGGGCTAACTTGCTACAATTCGGCCATTCTGACCATTAGATCCCCTGATCTTGAGTGTTTTTTAAGTTTGCGCTTTTATTAAGCCATTGTCGTATATTTGTAACAGCCCAGACTCCTTTATAAGGTATCCTGGACTGTTGGAAACCTTCCACATCCTCCAAAACGTATCGGTCATTACGTAAAACTTTTGAAATCTTATAGGGTCCTTTAAATTTAGGAATTAACTTTCTACTTACACCCGCCGTTGAATCAAAATTGTTTACCAAAACATAATCTCCCTCTTTGTACTGGTTCGCAATCCGCTGTTTACTGTTAACGTATGTATTATTATACGATTGTAATCGCTTTTCGTTTTCTGCAGCTTGTGCTCTAATCTCTCTATGACTTTGTTGGGCGGGTTTGGCCCCTTCTTCTATCAGTTCTTCACTAAGCTGCTTTATTGTTCGGTGAATGGTATTAATCAAAGTGTATTCCACAATTTCCACCACATTGTCCCAATGAATATTTCGTTCAGTGTCGCATAGTTTTGCTATCATTGGGCCTAAACTCCTATTCACCCTTTCTACTTGACCATTCGCTTGGGGAGACCCTGTAGCTACTTTTATATGTTGAATACTTTCTGAATCTAAAAACTGCGAGAAGTCGTTTGAGGTAAAACAGCTGCCTCTATCTGATATAACTTTTTTCGGTTTGCTATATGAGCGAAAATAATCTTTAAGAGCGCTAATTACTTCTTTCGTATTGGTTGTTTTAGTAGTATAGAGTCTCACGAATTTTGTACACGAATCTATGACCACGAATATGTGTTTTTTTGAACGCGAATTATCAACCGGACCAAAATGATCTACGTGTATTGACTCAAATGGGTATTTGGGATATTATGCAAAAACCCTTCTTCCTTTCCTTGTTTGGAGGAAATCACAATGCATTTCAAACAATTCTGTATGTGACTTGCCGTCTTTTGTCTCATTTTTGCAAACCAATAGTTTTTTGACATCAGATCAACCGTTTTGTCTATGCCAACATGGCCCATTTCATCATGATATTTGAATAAGACGTTCTTTTCCATATCTTCTGGAACGCAGAAAAGAATTTTTCCATTATCAATCTTTCTGTACAGTACCCCGTTCCTCATGTCATATAAACTGTGCTCACTAACCTGCAACAAATCACGCAATTCTTTTAACTTCGTATCTCTCGCTTGGCATACAATAAAATTTTCCTCAAACGTATTAGTATCTACAACCAGCACATTGTTGACGCGACTTAAGGCATCAACATGTTGCATACGTTCACCCGACCTATGCTTCAGCGTGTAGTCAAAATTTTGAAGTTCTAACGCCCACCTAGATATTCTTGGATTAAGTTCATTTATGTTCAATGTCATAGTCAAAGAATTGCAGTCGGTGATTATTTTAAACTTAAGTCCCTGGAGATATACCCGGAATCGCTGAAGTGCATATATAATGGATAAAGTTTCTAGTTCGAAGCTATGATATTTCGACTCCATTTCACTAGTACGTTTTGAAAAATAAAATATTGGGTTCATTTTTTTGTCTGCCGTACGGTGCATCAATATTGATCCGAAACCTAGTGCACTTGCATCGCAATGCAATTCCGTTTCGTCTTTTGGATCATAGATCGCCAATATTGGTGATTCCAATAGTTTCTGCTTTAATAACTCAAAACATTTTATTTCCTCAAAACCAAATCTAAACTTTGTATCCTTCCGCGTTAAGTCATACAAAGGTTTAGCTATTATAGAAAAATCTTTAACAAATCGCCTGAAGTATGAACACAGCCCTAAGAAACTTTGTACTGCTTGAACCTTAGTTGGCACTGGAAAATTTTTTATTGCTTCTGGGCCTTTTTCATCGGCTTGAATGCCATTTTTCGAAACCGTGTACCCTAAATATTTTACCTCACTTTGTAGAAATTCACATTTATCCACCCTCAGCTCTAAATTTTTATCAGTTAGTCGTTTGAGAACTTCTATCAAGATTTCGAAATGTTACTTTATATCTTTTGTAGCGATCATTATATCATCTAAATAAATTATTACTTTATTTTCTTTAACCATGTCCGAAAATATTTTATTTACAAAACGTTGATGGTGCATTTTTAAGCCCGAACGGCATGCGCAAAAACTCAAATTGGCCCAAAGGTGTAACATAAGAAGTATATTTGATTGAGTCTTTATGCATGAACACATGAAAAAACCCATTCTTCAAATCTAGCTTCGTAAAAATTTCTTTATCAGACATCCTATCGAGCAAATCGTCTATTAACGGAATCGGGTAATTATCCTTAGCCGTTACTTTATTTAGCACCCTGTAATCTACGCACATTCTCAAATCACCGGTTTTTTTTCGAACCAGCACAATTGGCGATACAAACTCAGATTCGCTTGGTCTAATTATTTTCTTTGTTAGATAATCATCTAATAAGTTTTGCAACTCGTTTTTTTCAGTGTACGACAAACGTCTTGGAGAACAATTGAAAGGCTTCACATTTTCAATAATTAGCTTCATTTCACTCTTAATTTTAGGTTCAGCGGAGCGTTTAGTGTTATCATAGTACTTCCTAAAAATTTCGTATAGCTTATTTGTGTTATAAAAATTAATTTACAACTAACTTTTAAATTTGGCCTCTCGTTATCTTCATTATTAATTAACAAAAGTTGTTTGGTAAAATCTTGTTCGTTTTTCTCATCAACTTTACAACTTGAACCATTAATTACTTCAATTACTTTGTCAGCATAAAACTCGTTTTGTTTTAACCTTAAATCATCATTTTTACTATATGAACTTTTATCTTCGTTATTAGTATCACGAATTATTTCGTTGTCGCTTTCCATGCAACTTTATTTACATTCGTTCATTAACGATATATTTGCTTCAACTTCACCCTCACTTACTAATTTAAACTTGCAAGCCTCTAAAAAATCTCTACAATCAACACAGCCTTATAATGCATGGTACTGTCATCAACTATTATAAAATTTATTTCGAAAAATTTGCCACTTATTTTAACGTAACACAAAAACTTTCCATAAGTTACAATTTTTTCGTTATTTAAACCAAAGTATGAATTATTCAAATTTAATATATTGTTCATGTCTACTTTTTCGCTGACACAGGACCGCTTTATAAAGCTGATTGGGCTTCCAGTATCAATTAAGCATTCTAAGGAAAACGAAATATTTTTATAACATTTAATGACAAAATGAAACAATCTTACATAATCATCCACCAAATGTACACCTTTCTTTTTGTCACAAGCTGCCGATGGTCTTTGCTACCACACACGTAGCATGCTCCTAACTCTCTTTTTGGTTTCAGACAATTAGCCGCCAAATGCCCACGTATGTTGCAATTGTAGCACCTTAGTTCACGCAAGCCATTTGGTGCTGTTGATGTGGTTGCTGCCGCTTTGATATCCACCTTGGAAAAGGCCTTTATAAGTTGAGCCAGGGATGCACCTTAACGTTAAGCTAATCGTTTATCAAAAAATTTCCACCGTTTCTGTTTAAACACTTCGAAATATTATCGATAAAGAAATTATCAAGATAAATTGTATCTCGTTTTTAACCGAAACGAAAAACTTTCGTTAACGTTAAAAACGTTAACAAAAACGTGATACTTTATGTTTGAATTGTGCTGGCAATGCTATAGCCATGGTGAAGCCGTAAGGTGGTAACAGGGAGCGGACATACACACACAAACTCCATGTAATTTGTTTGTGTAATTCGTTGGTGGTAATGTCAAAAATACTCTGAGAAATGTTCGTACTGTCAAAATTCATGAGAAAAGTTGCAATCAGCTTGGCTAATGCTTTCACCTTTAATGACTCCGCCATCAATCAGCTTTGCCAGCATAGTTTGAAATTAATAATCAACATAAACGATTTGATTTCGTTTTGATAGGGCAGAAAACAAAACAAAATCATTTCGTTAATTTGACGTTCTTAACGTTAATAAACGAAACGAAATGACTTTGTTTCGTTTATTAACGTTAATTCTCGTAACGAAATGATATCGGTTCGTTGGTTAAGCATGCCTGAGTTGAGCCTTCGTGGTGTAACTTTGCAAGTATGCTTGTGTTCTTAAACGGTAGTCGGTTATACCTTCTATGGTACCACTTATTTATATACGTATAGCATATACATGCTACGCGCATGTACATGCTTCGCTATCTACAACATATACATGGGCTAACTTGCTACAATAATGCGTTGGCAACCTGAAGGGTTGCGCTACACAGCCCCTTGAATCTGGTATTTTAGTCGCCTCTTACGACAGGCATATCTACCGCGGGAATATTTTGACCCCCAACCCGCTGGGGTTACCAGCTCCCTCATCACCAGTGTTAGCAGCAGCGTTAGTGGCGTTAATAGCAGCAATGTTATTTCCATTGGCAGTTGCAGTGGCATAGTTAACAGAGTGAGAATGGTAGAATGAGCGACTTTTTATATTGCAGTTTTTAATTGCGAAAAATGTTAGAAAATTTACCAGTCAGTGGAAACAATAATTTCACTTGCAAAGTGTGCCAACACCCTTAGCCAAAGCAAATGTCAAATTCTTCTTCTTATGATTTGCCTGCAACAAAATTTGGGAGATGGCTACTTTTCAATATCAGATGGCGCCAGTTCATTCTACCGTTCTCCATAAAAATACGTGCAATCTACTCATAATGCATACGCTTGTGTTAAACTCATCTCTATGAAAAAATATCATTGCCTACATTGTTGAACGGGGAGTACAAGAGACGGCGACAACGACACAGCATGTGTAAGCGCGCAATGTTCTCGCAGCAATGAGAGAGCTGACAACACTTGACGTTTTGTTGATACCATTTGTCGTCACGCCCACACAGTCTTCGTTGTTTTTGTTAGAATTCGCTTTTGATTTAACATGAGTGTTAATATCATTTTTTATTTCTGCAATTTTTTCAATCAAAAGCTTAAATTTCACATCAATTGAAAGCAAGGCAGATTCTAGGCCAACTTTGTGTGACGCCAAGATGGTGTCATATGCCTTACAAAGTTTGCCATAGGAATTTAAACATTCAGTGCACAAGTAACTAAGATGCCGGTTCTTAGTTAGCAATTCTACATCGTATGTAGAAATGTTGCCTTCACAGAAGGTACGATGAAAGAATTTTTTACAAAAGCCACCGCACGGCACAATTAGAGTCTCACTTCGGCCGAAACTCTTATCACGCTTAGCACAGAAACTATCCACCAATATTGGCAGAAAAAAACAGAAAACCAGTTAAAATAACGTTTGCAGAGCAATAACAAACACGTCTGCACGGCACGGCTGCTTATGTAAAAAATCGGGGGAAATGGGAGGCCCTTCCAGGTCCTGCAGTAACGTGCCATGGTTTCTTTGTAAGTGGTTGTTGTTTTTGTTATAGCAGTGATTCACTCCATCCAATAGGTGCGACCAATCACAAATTGTCATCAATGTTCGCTAACGGGAGTCCAAGGGAACTTGCTGTTTCAACAGGGGTGGACCATATTGAGAGGGGTGTTAGATGCGTTGGTTCCATATTACAATTGAAGAGATGGTTGGTGTCATTTGGGCACACATTGCACGCAAGACATACATTTGGTGTGTCGGGGTTGATTCTGGATAGGTAAGAGTTTAACCTGTTACAGTACCCAGATCAAAGTTGAGCAAGAGTGACGCGCGTTTCCCTAAGGAGAGTGCGTTCTTGCTCTGCTAGTTCTGGGCATTTTTCTATAAGTACTGGATTCGCCGGCCAATTCCCGCCATAGAGGTCCGACTGCCTCCCAAGACAGTCGGTTCTATCCCCCAGCGGGTTAGGGGGGGTCAGAATATACCCGCGGTAGGTATGCCTGTCGTAAGAGGCGACTAAAATACCAGATTCAAGGGGCTGTGTAGCGCAACTCTGCAGGTTGCCAGCGCAACATATAGCTTCTCCAAACCCAATTGTCAACCTCACCTATCCGCGGCGAATCCTGTTTCACTAACAGACGAGGCTCTGGCGACCCTAAGCTCCTTATGGAACTTGGGGTTGGGGAGGGAGGGGATGGCCTGAAGGTTTAATGTGGCCACATAAATCGTTCCCGAGATGGTCGGGCCAGCACCTTAATGGTGCTGTGGTACCGGAGCGTACCGGATCTGTATCCGGCAAAGGACCATCACATCGATAACACTCCCCAAAGCCTTCGGGGAGCAACCTTATCGCTACAACAACAACAACAACACAGTCGGTTCTATGTACCGGAGCGACTCGGGATTTTCCCGACCAAGGACTGTCATTTCAGTGTAACCCCATTCAATTTGTTGCGTCCCTCCCACAAATTGTCATCCTCCCAGCAGCTTCTTGCAGTGGGACTGCTCCATATTCTCTTGCTCCGGGAAGGTATCGAATCCAATCCGGGTCCGTCTCCTGACCCCGGTCCTGAGAAATGGTTTTGCTGCATCTGCCGGAAAAGAATCTTTTTAGGACGGTATACTCTGTTCAGTGTGTCTCGTGTAAGGGATGATTGCATCGGACAGGTTGTTCTGGGGTTGATCCCAAATGCAGCTCCTGCCTTGGGCGGTGCCACTTCCTAGATGTTATGGTCTCCGCGACGGCAACCCCCCGACGGGTTTCATTGCGCCATGTTGCCAGGTCGCAAACCCCAATCTACCGGGTACCCCAATGCTTGCCCAAGGACGCCCAGTCCCAGGGCCACAACAGCAGTTGCGTCCTGGCCTTCCTCAACCCAGGCGTAGTCACCCGTCACTTACTCCCAGAGTGGCGACGTCTCCCCATATGCACTTCAGAATTATGCAGTTAAACTGTATACTTATTTCGTTCGAGCGTACCGCTGACTTCATAGTTACAGAAAAATACACTTTCATAAACTTTAAAAAAGGAAAATGGGAGGAATACCAATCTTTTACAGACAACCTCTTTGTTGCCCTCCCTATCCCGACTAATGCCCACCAAGGGGAGCGTGCTTTCCGCAAGGTCATTGAATCCGCCTCGGCACGTTTCATTCCCGCCGGGAGAATTCCCGAAATTCGGCCCCACTTCCCGGCGGTGGCCGCAAATTTAGCGAGAGAGCGTGACCTTATAAGACAGCTCGATCCAGGCGACCCCCAAATAAGGGACATAAACCAACGCATCAGATTGCTTGTGGATGAACACAAGCGGGCGAAATGGGAGGAGCACCTAAGAGGTTGTAACCTCTCTGCCGGTGTGGGTAAACTTTGGTCCACCGTAAAGTCCCTATCGAATCCGTCTAAACACAATGACAAAGTTTCCATTGTCTTCGGCGATAAAGTGCTGTCGGATTCGAAAAAATGCGCGAGCGCTCTCTGCCGTCAATATGTAATGCATTCTACGGTCGACAAAGATAGGCGGAGGGCCAACAGACACGCACATAAACATAAAGTTAGCGCGTCACCAATTACCATCACCGCCAGAGAGGTTGAAGATGCCATTGGTCACGCTAAACCATCCAAAGCAGTTGGCCCAGACGGCATAGCTATGCCGATGCTTAAAAGCCTAGGGAAAGAGGGTTTCAAATACTTAGCACATGTCTTCAACCTGCCTCTTTCCACCTTTGTCATACCCGAAAAATAGAAAATGGTCAAGGTGGTCCCGCTACTAAAGCCTGGGAAACCAGCTAACATAGGAGAGTCGCATCGTCCGATATCTCTCCTATCGTCAGTAGCAAAGAAGCTTGAAGCCATTTTGCTCCCCTACTTCCAAGCAAATTTGCAGCTAGCCTCTCATCAGCATGGCTTCAGAAAACTCCATAGCACCACCACCGCGCTAAGTGCCATCAGCACCCAGATTAATTGCGGTTTAAATCAAAACCCCCACCATAGAACAGTACTCGTAGCGCTAGACCTATCAAAAGCCTTTGATACGGTCAACCATGGCACGTTCCTGCAAGACCATGAAGGGTCTCCCATTCCCCCATGTCTTAAAAGGTGGACCGCAAATTATCTGGGTGGTCGGCAGGCATCGGTGCAATTTGGAAATGAAACATCAAAACCAAGAAGAATTAAACAGGGGGTGCCACAGGGTGGTGTCCTATCCCCACTTTTGTTTAATTTCTACATATCTAAGCTACCTTCACCACCAGAAGGAGTCACTATCGTTTCATACGCCGATGACTGCACAATAATGGCCACAGGCCCAGGCCCACAGATCCATGAGCTCTGCAACAAAATAAACGGCTACCTCCTTGATCTCTCCAGTTTTTTCGCCTCGCGAAACCTGGCATTATCATCGACTAAATCTTCCGCGACCTTATTTACAACATGGACGTCCCAAATGTCTACCATTTTGAACATCCACGTCGATGGCACTACGCTAATGACTGTCCTACACCCCAAAATCTTGGGTGTGACGTTTGATCAGGATCTACATTTTGGTGAGCACGCAGCCGCAATTGTTCCGAAAATCCAGAGCCGTAATAAAATCCTCAAATCCCTTGCTGGCAGTACCTGGGGAAAAGATAAAGAAACGCTCATTACTACATACAAAGCAATTGGCCAGCCGTTTACGTGCTACGCGTCACCCATATGGTCGCCAAGCCTAAAAACTACCCACTGGAAGAAGCTACAGGCCTGCCAAAATACTGCTCTCAGAATCGCCACGGGCCGCCTTCTTATGTCCCCAGAACACCATCTACATAATGAGGCGAGAATACTCCCCCTCAGGGAGAGAAATGAGATGCTAACCAAACAGTTCCTGTTGAATACCCAGAAACCTGGGCACCCAAACAGACATCTGATTGATGAGCCAACACCGCCTAGGGGCTTAAGGAGCTCCGTAAGCATTTTGAGGAAATACGGCACCTGAGAACCCAGCCGTATGAAGCAAAAAAACACAAGCAGGTCCTTGGTGAACTCCACAAACAGGTGAATCGAATCCGGGCCCGTCTGCTAACCCCGGTACTGAGGAATGGTTTTGCTGCGTCTGCCGGAAAATAATCTTTTTAGGACGGTCATACTCTTGTCAGTGTGTCTCGTGTAAGGGATGATTGCATCGGACAGGTTGTTCTGGGCTAGATCCCAAAATCCCACGTCCACGAAACTTTTATGATTCTTTTGTGGCTCCTTGCTGTTCACGCTCAAGGGCGTCCCGTAGTCAACGCCTTAGCGCCCCTCCACTACCTCCCAGCAGCCCTGCTGCTCGGCAAACCACAACTAGTACCCACTGCTGCTGTTGTTCTTGTTGTAGCGATAAGGTTGCTCCCCGAAGGCTTTGGGGAGTGTTATCGATGTAATGGTCCTTTGCCGGATACAGATCCGGTACGCTCCGGTACCACAGCACCATTAAGGTGCTAGCCCGACCATTTCGGGAACGATTTGTGTGGCCACATTAAACCTTCAGGCCATTGCCTCCCTCCCCACCCCCAAGTTCCATGAGGAGCTTGGGGTCGCCAGAGCCTCGTCTGTTAGTGTAACAGGATTCGCCGGGGATAGGTGAGGTTGACAATTGGGTTTGGAGAAGCTATATATTGCGCTGGCAACCTGAAGGGTTGCGCTACACAGCCCCTTGAATCTGGTATTTTAGTCGCCTCTTACGACAGGCATACCTACCGCGGGAATATTCTGACCCCCTAACCCGCTGGGGTACTCATATGGCCGTTCCCACTCACACCTACAACCTCCGTAGTAGAGTCGGGAGCACTGCCGAGCACCAGCCCCTGCCCCGCCTTCTTCCCCTCTCTCTTTCAGCAGCAATCGTGTAGGTCAGGGAAACATACTCGTTTGCCAGAACAGAATATATATGTTTGCGACATCCGTCCAATCCAGCCCCTGCCTTGCACGGTGCCACTTTCCTAGATGTTCTGGTCTCCGCGACGGCAACCCCCGACGGGTTTCATTGCGCCATGTTGCCAGGTCTCTAACCCAATTACACCGGGTACCCCAATGCTTACCCAAGGACATCCAGTCCCAGGACCACAACAGCAGTTGCGTTCTAGCCTTCACAACCCAGGCGTAGTCACCCATCTCTTACTTCTAGGGTGACGACGTCTCCCCCGTTGCACTTCAGAATTCTGCAGTTAAACTGTAATGGATTAACTGGGAAGATCACGGAGATAGTCGATTTCATGAAGCGGCACAACATCCGCATCGCCGCGATTCAAGAGACTAAACTCACAGCGAGATCTGCTCTGCAGACCTGTTCTGGGTATAATGTCCACAGAAAAGATCGTGAGAGCGGAAATGGAGGTGGCCTCGCGTTTATCATACACCACTCTGTGCATTATCAATTATTTGACCCCGACATCGGCTGCAGGGACAGTGTCTTAGAACGCCAACGCTTATCTGTCCGGTTAGGCGATGCAACCCAAGAAATCATCAACATCTACATCCCTCCTGTCACCTTTTGCCCCAGTGGATACCGCCCTAATATCAGCGCCAGCAGTTGTGAGCTAAAGTAAACAATCACCATTTTTGGTAGCAGACGCCCCCTGTTCTAGACTATTGCTCCCAATTTGTTGGTGTCAGGGAGGAATGAGTCCCTACATGATTTCCAGCATCTTTTCAAATGTAACATGGAGCCAACGACTTAACTCCAGTAGAACATATATATGAACACCAGAAGAATATATACAATTCAATTGTGGACCATATCAGAGCGCAGTAACCGGTATTTACAAATATTAAAGATAGAATTGGGTAACGTTTAACAAGACTAATTTTTATCGAACACTATCAAAGGTGGTATCAAAACACGCGTCTCGGCCTCCGTTTTAAGAATCCGAAAGCGGGAATAAAAAATTTTATTTTAATCGAAGTTATTCACAAAAACCGTAAAATGACCCCGAGACGGTCCGAAATATGGGGGCCGATTCATAGTTTTTTTGCATAGAACATATTTCTGCTTTGGCGGCCTTCGGCCGCGCTTATGAAATATTACCCTGGGTGGGTCCGACACCGGTTTGGGGATCAAAACTAAATGCGTGCAGAACACCTTTTTGCATTAGTGTGTGTGTGTATAGAACAATTCTGACAAAAAAACAACGACATTAGAACCGATTTTGGTAATTCTATACGACAGCATGACACTGCTAATACGCGTCCAAAAATTTCGAGAGAGGTGTCAAAAGATGCGTATTGACATCAGGAAAAGAAAAATTGTATCTCTGTCCGGAGATATTTGCAGTTGAAGTTGGCGATTTTCATGTGGTTGTTGTTGTGTTGGTGTACCCACAAAAAATTGTGAACATAAGTATTTTGCGCGGATATAATTTTGGTCTCCAAACCGGTGTCGGACCAATCCAGGGTAATTTTTTGGTAATTCTATACGACAGCATGACACTGCTAATAAGCGTCCAAAAATATCGAAAGAGGTGTCAAAAGACGCGTATTAATCTCGACAACTATAATCAGAAACCTGACAATAAAAATTTTGTCCGGAGATATTTGCAGTTGAAGTTTTGAAGTGAATCGTACCCACAAAAAATTGTGAACGCAGGACATCACTGTGGCGGTAGCCACCCGGACTTGGCATGGCGTAGCCCAGGGTTATTTTTTAGGTAATAGTCTAGTTGAGTATTAATAATCAGAAAGCGGAAAATAAAAATATTAACGCGTTCAAAAGATATTAACGAAAAACCGAAAAAAGGCCCGCGGGTACCTCCGAAACCGGGGGTCGGATCCATAGAACACCTTTCTGCGTTGGCGGCCTTCGGCCGCGCTTATAAAAAATAATCCTGGGCTACGCCATTCCAAGTCCGGGTGTGTGGTATAATCGTGGCTACCGCGTAGCCAGGTATTAGCAGTCGACCCCTCAACTAGACTATTACCATTTTTTATAAGCGCGGCCGAAGGCCGCCAACTCAGAAAGGTGTTCTGCGCAAAAATACTATGTATTTCACCCCCGGTTTCGGAAGGACCCGCGGGTCTTTTTTCGGTTTTTCGTTAACATCTTTTCAACGAGCTAAAATTTTTATTTTCCGCCTTCGGATTATTAATACTGATGTCCAGACGCGTCGTTTGAAACCTCTCTCGATATTTTTGGTAGCGTATTAGCAATCGACCCGTCAACTAAACTATAACCCAAATAAATAAATAAATTTTGATAAAAATTAGGGTAATAGTGCAGTTTACGGTACCCACCCAATTTTGGGCCAAAATTTTAGAGTGAGGTATCAAAAGACGCGTATTCACGTCTAGAATCCGAAAGCGGAAGTTAACTTTGGTAATAGTCTAGTTGAGGGGTCGACTGCTAATACGCTACCAAAAATATCGAGAGGTGTCAAACGACGCGTATTAATCTCGAGAACAATAATCCGATGGCGGAAAAGAAAAATCTATATCCGGAGATATTTGCAGTTGAAGTTGGCGATTGTCATGTGGTTGTTGTTGTGTTTTGTACCCACAAAAAAAATTGTGCATCACCGTGGCGGTAGCCACGGTTATACCACACACCAAACAGAGCTGAAGGTTTAAATGCCGATAAATGCAGCCACTCCTTTTTATTTTTGATGACAACAGAAAGTTCAGTTGACGTGGAATTACTCCCAGTTAAAATATGCTTAGCTTTGACATGTTTCTTGTTATGTGATGTTGTTTGTTTTGAATACTCAGCAACACGGCGACTAACATTAGCCGTGTTTTTTTTTTACACGTAAACGTCTATACGCTTAAACTTTATATGGAGTTTTAAGCGACAAACGTTAAATACACCCTGAAATTGCTGCGCATATAATTTGTCCTACCAAAGACTCTCTAAATATAAGATGGTAGGTACATTGTAGAGTTCTAAAGCTTTGTGGAAGGTATGCCTGTCGTAAGAGGCGACTAAAATACCAGATTCAAGGGGCTGTGTAGCGCAACCCTGCAGGTTACCAGCGCAACATATAGCTTCTCCAAACCCAATTGTCAACCTCACCTATCCGTGGCGAATCCTGTTTCACTAACAGACGAGGCTCTGGCGACCCTAAGCTCCTTATGGAACTTGGGGTTGGGGAGGGAGGGGATGGCCTGAAGGTTTAATGTGGCCACATAAATCGTTCCCGAGATGGTCGGGCCATCACCTTAATGGTGCTGTGGTACCGGAGCGTTCCGGATCTGTATCCGACAAAGGACCATCACATCGATAACACTCCCCAAATCCTTCGGGGAGCAACCTTATCGCTACAACAACAACAACAACATTTGAGCTGATGTGGCAATTTCGCGCGTACGTTGAACGAAATGTTGACAATCTATTTATCATCTCTAGGAAATTAGCGACATTCCATCAACTAAGCAGCACCTTAGCAATACTACTGTTATTGTTTGGCTGCTCAAACACACCCACATTAATTGTGCATTAAATCTAAAATATAAAACTCAAAAATGACTCTGCTTGTTATGTCCGCAACATTTATTTAGTTCAAAGTCACAGCCAATAATAGCCAAAGCCATAGTAATTTACAAGGGTCATCTATTCTTTCTCTGATTCAAAATCTGAAATACCAGCGCTACCGTCATCATCTCATTGTCATGTTGTTGTTGTTGTTGTAGCAATGCTCGCCCCACCTAATAGCCGCGACCGATCACAAATTGTCATCAATATCCTCTAACGGGAGTCCAAGGAAACTTGCCGTTTCAACAGGGGTGGACCATAAGGAAAGGGGTGTTAGAGGCGTTGGTTCCACATTACAATTAAAGAGATGGTTGGTGTCATGTGGGGACACATTGCAAGCAGGGCATACATTTGGTATGTCGGGGTTGATTCTGGATAGGTAAGAGTTTAACCTGTTACAGTATCCAGAACGAAGTTGAGCAAGAGTGACACGCGTTTCCCTGGGGAGTATGCGTTCCTCTTCTGCGAGTTCTGGATATTTTTCTTCAAGTACTGGATTCACCGGGCAATTCCCGACATAAAGGTCCGACGCCTGTCTATGGAGTTCACCAAGGACCTGCTTGTGTTTTTCCGCTTCATACGGCTGGGTTCTCAGGTGCCGTATTTCCTCAAAATGCTTACGGAGATGACTCCTTAGGCCCCCAGGCGGTGCTGGTTCGTCAATCAGATGTCTGTTGGGATGCCCAGGTTTCTGGGTATTCAACAGAAACTGTTTGGTCAGCATCTCATTTCTCCCCCTGATGGGGAGTATCTCATTGTCATCATTGTCAGTAGTACCAAACTCGTGCCTGACACACAAAAATCGTTTCATTCAATAGCGCAAGTGAATGTACTACGCACTCACTACTAAGTAGCGTAAAAAATTCGCTTGCATTCATTGCGTGAATGAGCTACCATTGAGCTGACACCGCATTGGCGCTGGCGCCATGCATTTTACACCACTAAAATTGCGCGAATGACCAGGCTCATGACTTTTTTAATCCAAATGGTGCCGTCCCACTCTGTGGAGAATGAACGACTCTGCAATGCTCCCTTTTATTAATCTACTCTCTTTGCCTCTACACTGATTCTTGCTTTGGCAACAACAAAAGTATCGAGTGACGCCTCTTAACAAATATATACTCTTTGCTATTACCAAAATTAGGTGATGCACCGTCTTGTAAAACGTTACCTAGAATTATTTACAAAACCACTGTCATTTCATCTGCGTGATTGCATAAATACGTACGTACAAATATCGATTTGGCATAAACAACTTCACAAATTTCAAGCGATGCAGACATAAACTATTCGCACATTAATTGATGTTAAGATCTGCTGGACACATTTACAGTAGCAATGCTATTTTTTCAAATATACGACTTTGCAAATGCTGGATATATACCAGTACACAAGTATTTATTATTTAAAAGCACAACAAGCCTTTAAAACACTTTTCCTAAACACGAAAAACCATGATTTGGTCACAAACAAAATAGGGATGAAACGATACTTATAAATACATGAATATAAGGATACTTTAAACCGATACCGACTATTTGTTATCGATAACTTTTTACTATACTATGGTGGTTGTAGGTAAAGCCGGAGTCATTGATGCCGTATGTCGTATCGCTGTATCCGTATCCCTAACGTAATCAGCTGTTTATCGTTACGACGGTAAACCAAAACCCAATTGGTTGGCTACGATACGGTTACGCTTTTAGCGGCACCAATAATCGATTGCATTGATTCTCATAAGGTTGGTCGAATCAGCTGTTAAAAGGTTACCGATACGGTTACCGATAAAGCACCAATGTCTCCAGCTTAAACCAAAACCCAATTGGTGGGCTACGATACGGTTACGACCTTAGCGGCACCAACAATCGATTGCATTGATTCTCATAAGGTTGGTCGAATCAGCTGTTATAAGGTTACCGATACGGTTACCGATAAAGCACCAATGTCTCCAGCTTTAAGCGCGAATCAAAGGTGACTTATAACCATAAAGCCATAACCAGATAAAACAGCTGATCGAACCTACCTTATGGAAATCAATGTAATCGATTAATAGTGCCGTACCATAACGCTAACTCGATTACATTGATTTCCTTAAGGTAGGTTCGATCAGCTGTTTTATCTGGTTATGGCTTTATGGTTATAAGTCACCATTAATTCGCCCTTAAAAGAGTGGTAACGGCCGTATGATTTGGTGGTGCCGTGGGGCGAGAGCAGCAGAGGGTACTTGTTGTGGCTTAATGAGCAGGGGGGCTGCTGGGAAGTAGTGGGGGAGCGCTAGCGCGTATACTACGGGACGTCCTTGGGCGTGAACAGCAAAGAGCCACAAAAGGTTTATAAAAGTTACGAGGACGTCGGGTTTTGAGATCTAGCCCAGAGCAACCTGGCAGGGTGACACACTGACAAGAGTATGACCGTCCTAAAGTGATTCTTTTGCGGAAGATGCGGCAGAGCAATTTTTCAGGACCGGGGTTAGGAGACGGACCAGGATTGGATTCGATACCTTTCCGGTGCAAGAGAATATGGAGCAATACCCTGCTAGGAGCTGCTGGGAGGATGACAATTTGTGGGAGGGACGCAACAAATTAAATGGGGTTACACTGAGATGACAGTCCTTGATCGGGAAAAATCCCGAGTCGCTCCGATACACATAACCGACTGTCTTGGGACGAGAATGGGTCTCCTAAGCATTATCTAAGCGGGGATAAGCGTTTTTTTACGCGCAAACGTAAACGTATACGCGTATAAAAAAAACAGGGCTATAGTCAAAATAAAATAGGTTTTAAATTTACTTGCAGCTTTTTTGACAGATATCTCATAGAAAATTATGTCAAAAAGCTGCACTTAATTTAAAAACCTATTTTATTTTGACTATGATTAAGCATATATATATATGCTGTATATTTTGGCCAATAAGATAAATTTTAATAGTGACGTTCCAATGACGAGTGAACTAGATACGGATTTTCTATTTTTAACATGCAAATGCAACAACAACGTTGTGTTCCTGATATTTATCTGGATCAATTTCTGATCCGTATAGCAGTTCTGTTCGTTTCGTTTTCTGTAGTAGATTTTTTAAAAGCTAACCACCTTTGAGTTGGTAGCAATCATGGCTCAGCTGTATGGTTGGCTCATCTCTACAGCAACAACATACCTATGTTCAGATTGTCAAAATCAGCGTATTGGTGTTAGACGAATGGAATGGAATGAAAACATAAAACTTAGCAGCTTTTGTGTGTAGTAAGAAAATGTTGTCAATGTGTTGGTTGCATTTTGAATTTGCCATCTGTTTCTGACAATACCTACTCCAGTGAAATGAAAAAAATAAAATCAGCTGATGAGATGAGCCAACCATATATTTGAGCCATGGTAGCACTGAAATAAATATGTGTACATATGTGTATACATAAAAGATTTCGTCATATTTAAAAGCAAAAACACGGAAAGAGTAAACAACTTGAAGAAAATGTAAGGAAAATAAATAGTTTGTTTACGTGCGAAGCTATTTAAATATTAATAATTCTATCAGTATCTTCAATTTTTGTGTACGTTTCTTCTTCTTATTTTCAACAAAACAGATGTTCTATATTAGTACTGCCAGCTCTCATAAAGTTCATCCAGGTCGTTCCAATGAGATTTGATCGTTAGCCAGAGCTCGGAAACTCAAAGAACGCTCCTACTGATTTCCATAAGGTTGGTTGGATCAGCCGTTTTATCTGGTTATGGTTAAGTCAACATTAACTGGCCCTTAAGGAGCAGCGCGATAGATTGAAGCAAATTATCTTACGAGTAGAGTGATGACTGAACCACTTAAAAGCCAAATTAAACTTCCTTAAGCCGGAGCCATTGGTGCCGTATGTCGTATCGCTGTATCCGTATCCCTAACGTAATCAGCTGTTTATCGTTACGACGGTAAACCAAACCCCAATTGGTTGGCTACGATACGGTTACGACCTTAGCGGAACCAATAATCGATTGCATTGATTCTCATAAGGTTGATCGAATCAGCTGTTAAAAGGTTACCGATACGGTTACCGATAAAGCACCAATGTTTCCAGCTTTAACCCTAACACCATAGTCGTAACCATACTCATATCCATAACCATCTCAATGTGGTCGATTAATGGTGCCTTAACCTAAAAATCGTAAAAATTTCATAAAAATGATGAAAACGCAAAAAATTACAAACATATTCCACAAAAAATAAGTATCTTAGTCATAACGTATCCAAAACAATGAAGAAAATCTAAAAAAAGTTATTAAATTCACCAACTCAAATATTTTTAGGTTATGGATATGGCGAGAAACCAAAAACCAATTGATTGGCTATGACGTTAGCGTTATAGTATGGCACCATTAATCGATTACAGTCCTTTCCATAAGGTAGGTTCGATCAGCTGATTTATCTGGTAATGGCTTTATGGTTATAAGTCACTATTAATTCGCCCTTAAGCTGGAGACATAGGTGCTTTATCGGTAACCGTATCGGTAACCTTATAACAGCTGATTCGACCAACCTTATGAGAATCAATGCAATCGATTATTGGTGCCGCTAAGGTCGTAACCGTATCGTAGCCAATCAATTGGGTTTTGGTTTACCGTCGTAACGATAAACAGCTGATTACGTTAGGGATACGGATACAGCGATACGACATACGGCACCAATGACTCCGGCTTTAGGGACGAGATGAAGATACACTTGACGACGGACGTTCCCTTTCATTATGCCCCCGACGGTTATCTTATGCCGAACGCAAAGAGGTAGAGTTGTGATTTTTCGTTCATTTCAGAGATTTGATTTTTTAGTTCTTTTTCTGATGAACGAACAAGTCGTTCTTTTTGTTCATCTGTTCTTTTTTGTTTTCAAGCAAATTTGTTCACTGCTGTTTGCACCCGCGAAAAAAGCCAACAAGTACAGATGAGGGTGTGTATGCAGCAATGCTTTGTGTAGGTATATTTAAATGTGTTATGAATAAATAAGTTAATATATACATATATGTTTAATTAACTTCAAAAAAAGTAACAAACTTCCGAAGATCCAGAGAATTGAAAGAGTACAGACACAAATTGTAAATATGATCTTTTCAAGTTTAATAAATGTAATTAGTTTCTTACAAATGATGTTTTTCATAATTAGTCCATACATGTATTGTTTTAGCAGTACCACACACAAAGATGACCACACATATCTTTAGTGTAATAAGTGGCCTCATCGACATTCGTGCTCAGAATTTCTGCGTATGGATGTATGAATTTACAATGTTCGCGAACGAGAAGTGAGAAAGAATAACATTAGATAAAACGAACTAAAGGAACAAAGGAACTAAAAGAACAAATAGAACCGAAATCGAAGATCTAGTTCACTTGTTCAGTTGAGAGACCCGGTCAATTGAACAAGTTCAGAACGAAACGACCCAACTCTACAAAGAGGTGCAAACAATTATAGACGAGCTACTGCAACAAGGAATAAAGCTGGAGATATTGGTGCTTTATCGGTAACCGTATCGGTAACCTTATAACATCTGATTCGGCCAACCTTATACGGCCCATACATGACACAAAAACCTTGCGCAAATATAAAACGACGAAATTTGTGCAAATGAAAATTTTTACATACACGGCTCAAAAACACTGCACAATATTCATTTTTAAAGTAGCGCAACAAATGAAACATGTATTTTAATTGTATAAAAAAGGCATTAATTTTATAAAAATTAACTATTTATTTTCCACAGTGCTGGTAATTCACGGTATTATTCGAAAAACTCGCACAGAAGCATTTATTTTCCATTGTATTTATAAAATATATATTTTAATTGCAAGACCAGCTCAACTCATTGCAGCACTGCGCAATATTCATTTTTCAACTACCGCAACAAATGAAACATGTGTTCTAATTGTATAAAAAATTATTATTTATTATTGAATTTGTGTGAATTCCTGTTACAAGCTAGAGATGGTCCTTGCGCCTTCGATATTAACATTTTTAAGCAATAATTACTGATGTTATATTATCAGAAACCACAGGTAAACTGTGTAAAATTCACCACACACGAAGAAAAAAGCATGTGCAATATTTGCAGACATGCGTAAATATCAAAATCGTTTTGATTTTAGCGCAGTTTTCTGCGCAAATAGCGCAACCAAAGCACACACCGGGCAAATCCTTGTGCAAATTGGTAATTGGCACAAGGATACTTGAGCCGTGTAATTGGCGTATTATGAGAATCAATGCAATCGATTATTGGTGCCGCTAAGGTCGTAACCGTATCGTAGCCAACCAATTGGGTTTTGGTTTACCGTCGTAAAGATAAATAGCTGATTACGTTAGGGATACAGTACGATTTTGACATTTGTCCATCGAATTTACAAAAACAAAATACATGGAATTTTTATTTATGTTTGTAGGTATGTCACCATGCTGCCACCTCGTATCGTTCCGTCATGGCTTCGGCGATTGCCCAAATTAGGAATTTCAGCATGCGCAAATGCCTTTAGCGCCCATTACTGATACTTAGCATAGACTTGACTTGACTTGAGAACTGTCACTTACAGTTCTGTTAAATGAACATGGCATGCTACTGATTACTCAAAACTTAGCAAGAATTTACTTGACTTAGAAGTCTGTTGAATTTTGATTTGTTACGGTCTGCTGCTACGATCCACTTGGGAGCGTGTTCACGCGAACACACCTAGCGATGTGGCGAAAGTTGCGATAAAAAGATATCGAAAAAACAAGAAAAAGACAGACCGGCCATCACTACGAAAAAATCGGCCCTTTTTTTAGATTGAGTTTCCGCCGTATACACCTAAGGAAAGAAAAAATTTGGTAAGGGAAACTAAATCAAGAAAAATCGCCGAGTTGCCGGCCAAATCGACACCAAATTAGATGATGGTGGTAAAACGTATTCACCGATGGTGTTTTTAAATGATTATTGGGACTTACAACGTGAACATTTTCCCATCAATGAAACAACGCCAGAATTAGATCTGCATTTTAACCTATCAACCATTAGGCATGTTCAAGTGGCAATTGAGGACACTACCACCGGCATAAAGGCCAGCACGAAGCTTTATCGCCACCCGGGTCTTTTGTTCACCTCGGACCACCGCGCCAACCACCACCAACGGTGCCTACTATTACCACGGGCATCACCATCGGTAGTACCTCCCCCAACTCCTTCATAAGCGCAACCACGAGCGCAACAACCATTAGACGTACCGCCACACCAGTTGCAACGCACGTAGCGGGGCCACGTACATAGGCTTGAGGCCATTAATGTCAACACCAACCACAGGCGGTTCCACCGACCCCAAGACTAGCGCACCTTTATTAACTGCGTCCATACCGGCACTAACACTACTAGCGCAACCCTTACCAACTACGACCAGATTGGGCTACAATAAACCTGCTACAATGACAATCACAGGACAGCGAATATAGGCCTGCGGGCATTCCAATTGCGATAACGAACATCAGCGGTTAAAGCGGTGAGTTCGTTCCACTACTGAACTAAAATTATGTATTTGTAGCCTTAACCTTTTTTTTTAATTATATTTTTGACTCCGAAACATTATATAATGTTAATGTAACCACAACTAAATTAAAAGTGAATTGTTTATATAAAACACAAAGACCAATGTGCTAAATACCTTTGCACTGTAAATAGGATTGCAATTTGGTAGAAAAATGGAAAAATGAATTCCCTGTAGTTAAAGGCACTAATATTAAAAAAAGCATAAAAACAACTCAAGATTGATAGTAATGTAAAGTTTATGTCCTATAACTAAAAACCACGAAGATCAATTTAACGTAACTATTTAGTGTTGCAAAAAAGGGTAAAAAGCTAATTAAAAGAAAAAAAAAACCATATTCGAGTATATATCTATGTAATATTTAAGTCATAGTAAATTGCCTTTTTTCTAGAAGAAAAAATTTTAACCAACAAAAAAACAAAGCATATTTTAATGGTCATGGGTGTGCAATTTATACTGCCTGTGAAACAAAGAAAAAGGTGTTTCAGGCATTAAAATCTGCTTTGCGTTGTGGTAAAATTTTACTAATACATTTTTTTTTTTATTGATGCCATCGTGGCGAATATGATTTTGGAGTGAGCAAAAGTGTTGATATTGTTTCGGTAAGGAATAAAGTTTTATTGGTAATTCAAGCTCAGTTGCATTATCAGTAAAATTCATTAACTCTATATTAAGAGACGCAAATAACAAGTAATGCGGGTTGGCTTGCGTTAGCAAAACAAAACTTTTTGTTGTATACATTTTTTTTTTGGGTGACTGAGTCGAACTAAACCCGAAACAATACCAACCCTAACACTTACTTGTAAAACAGTTTACGTTTCACTTGAACAAGTAAAACGATTTCAGTAATTGTACTATAAGTTTAAAAGGTTCATGTTTTACCTGAACAGGTGAATGACTTCGGTAATTTTTCCATGAAGCTAAAAGCTTACGTTTTGCTTGAGCTTGTGAAACAATATTTTTGAGGGGTAGGATTTACCCCAAGTTTAGTCCTAGTTGCGTTTATGACTAATTTCTCAGCGCATAGTACATATTACTGTCATTATACTATGTGTAATACCGAATTGATGTTTAGTTAAACTCAAAGTAATTTTAATACAACAACTACTAATTTTGTAAGGGGGCCCCAATTAGCAGAAGTTGTATCCAAACTGTACAGCCCTAAGATAGATTTGTAAAAAAAAAAAAACAAAAAAGGAGAAAAAGGGCATTTGACCAAAGTTTTACAAAAAAAAAGATTTTCTTTCATTACATATATAGTATATTTTTATTTTAGTACATATATAGCCTTTTTGCGGCCACCGTGGTGTGATGGTAGCGTGCTCCGCCTATCACACCGTATGCCCTGGGTTCAACTCCCGGGCAAAGCAACATCAACATTTTAGAAATAAGGTTTTTCAATTGGAAGCAAATTTTTCTAAGCGGGGTCGCCCCTCTGCAGTGTTTGGCAAGCGCTCCGGGTGTATTTCTGCCATGAAAAGCTCTCAGTGAAAACTCATCTGCCTTGCAGATGCCGTTCGGAGTCGGCATAAAACATGTAGGTCCCCTCCGGCCAATTTGTAGGGAAAATCAAGAGGAGCACGACGCAAATTGGAAGAGAAGCTCGGCCTTAGATCTCTTCGGAGGTTATCGCGCCTTACATTTATTTTTTATTTTATTTATATAGCCTTTTTGATTGCTATAAAATTTTTCAAAAAATTTGTTTATAAGCTTAAATAGGTTCCAAAACCCGTGTAGTAAGAAGTAAGAGAAAATAAAAGAGAAATCTATGTTAGTAGTAATAATGAGCATTGAATAAATTTGTTGACAATATGGGAATGCTGACTTCCTTACTTGTTTAGAAGGCACTTAGGGCACACAGGTAAGGGGCCACCGAAATACAGGTGCGTCGGTGGCCATGGTTATTGAGGGTGGGACAAGCACCGGGCGTCGCAACACCACCCGCGGCGCCCCCTATATATATTCGGCCCTTTATGTTTATTTTCCCTTTGGTTATTTTATTTTAATTTCAGCAGTTTTTTTTTGAATTTGGTTTTTAAAGTTAGTAACCGGTCATGTCCATGCGCCAGTTTTTTTTTGAATTTTAGATTTTTGAATTTTTTTGAATGTTAACGGTCTGTCCGTGACATCCGGTTCAGCCGGATGTTGTTTTAGTTTGAATTATAAGCGTTTTGAGTCGGTCTCTGCGCTTCTGTCAGTATGTTTTGAATTCGACAGCTGCTCGTTTTGATAGGCATGATAGGAACTTTTTTCTGTTTATGGCGCAGGAACAGTAAGGTTGGCAAGGACCCGCCCCAGCCGACAATGACTAGCCCCTGTGCACCAACACATCATGCCGACCGCCTTCCTTACTGCTTCCACTGTAAATGCGCATCCATAACAGATGGCGCCCAACGCGGCACCTGAGGCGCTGGTCTCAGTGGTCAGTTCGGGCAACGTGTGAAGTTGACCATTCCACCAGTCCGAGGTGGGCAGCCACAGAAGCAGCCACCTGCGTTGCGGTGGAATGGTTGACGGATCAGGTTGTCCGGACTGGTCATTGGGGGCAGTAGCCGAAGGCGTCACGAGACTTAACGTCGAGTCTCCGGAGTTTTGAATTTCACCCGATGAGGCAGTGCTGCACGCACTTAAATTTTTTTTGTAAAGGGGTCTTTACTTTCCCGGAATGTTGTCCGTTAGTCGGCTTTAGAAAATTATATGTCCGCTAAATTGGGATTTTTTTTTGTAATATTTAAAATATTTTTTGCCCAATTTGTGTTGTCCGGTGTGAGAGTGGGTGTGTGTATTATGAGGACCCCAGCTCATCCCACGTCTCAGGTGGTACCATAGAATACCACCTGGATTGTGACGGGTTGAGCTGGGATTCAAAGTGACACCCTTCCCTGTCCCACCAGTCTGGGGAGTGGCCCTTGAAGCCTCTCCACCCATAGCGGCGGAGGCAGGAGGGGTGTCCCGGGTGAATGAACGGGAGGCCTCAGCACCCCCAGCCAGTCCCACTAGCGCGTCCTCCGAGACCGCCTCTGCGTTGCGGCTGGGTGTGTTGGGACCAACCTGGGTGTGTAGGACATTGACCCTAGTGGCCCCAACCAGTCCCAGAGTCAGGTCCTTAAGACCCCCCTTATGCGTTGCGGTTGGGAGCACTAGGGACAAGAATGAATGAGTTTGTGTTTTTTTTTCTTTTTTTTTAGCCCGAGTGCCTTCGGGGAATGGGATGTCAGCGTTCCCATTGACTACCCAAATATTTTTTTTGGCCTTCTGTGGGGGCGATAACCACTAGCCTTTCGGAGTTTGGACGAGTTCTCCATATCAAAATGTCTACACCTTTTTTTTGTTTTGGCCTTCTGTGGGGGCGATAAGCACTAGCCTTTCGGAGTTTGGACGAGTTCTCCATATCAAAATGTCTACACTTTTTTGTTTTGCATTCCTGTGGGAGCGATACCCACTAGAAATCATCTTTCGGAGTTTTGACGAGTTCTCCATAACAAATGTCTAATTGCCGCAAAGCCCTTTTAACTAGAAAACAGAAATTATTCCCAACTTGACTTAATTTTTTTTTGATGGACCTATGTTGCCCGGCTAGCTTCGTAGTAGGACTTTGAGACTCTTATCTCAGGGGTGAGTCGTGCCCCTCGTTTCTTGTCGTCGAAGATCCCTGGCAGTAGCTTCCCATAGATGATCCGGTTTCCTGTTCGCTTCATCGTCAGGTCTCCAAAGCGAAGCAGGTTTGTTACGGTCTGCTGCTACGATCTACGGCTACGATCCACTTGGGAGCGTGTTCACGCGAACACACCTAGCGATGTGGCGAAAGTTGCGATAAAAAGATATCGAAAAAACAAGAAAAAGACAGACCGGCCATCACTATGAAAAAATCGGCCCTTTTTTTAGATTGAGTTTCCGCCGTATACACCTAAGGAAAGAAAAAATTTGGTAAGGGAAACTAAATCAAGAAAAATCGCCGAGTTGCCGGCCAAATCGACACCAAATTAGATGATGGTGGTAAAACGTATTCACCGATGGTGTTTTTAAATGATTATTGGGACTTACAACGTGAACATTTTCCCATCAATGAAACAACGCCAGAATTAGATCTGCATTTTAACCTATCAACCATTAGGCATGTTAAAGTGGCAATTGAGGACACTACCACCGGCGTAAAGGCCAGCACGAAGCTTTATCGCCACCTGGGTCTTTTGTTCACCTCGGACCACCGCGCCAACCACCACCAACGGTGCCTACTATTACCACGGGCATCACCATCGGTAGTACCTCCCCCAACTCCTTCATAAGCGCAACCACGAGCGCAACAACCATTAGACGTACCGCCACACCAGTTGCAACGCACGTAGCGGGGCCACGTACATAGGCTTGAGGCCATTAATGTCAACACCAACCACAGGCGGTTCCACCGACCCCAAGACTAGCGCACCTTTATTAACTGCGTCCATACCGGCACTAACACTACTAGCGCAACCCTTACCAACTACGACCAGATTGGGCTACAATAAACCTGCTACAATGACAATCACAGGACAGCGAATATAGGCCTGCGGGCATTCCAATTGCGATAACGAACATCAGCGGTTAAAGCGGTGAGTTCGTTCCACTACTGAACTAAAATTTTAGACAAAACTCCAATTATTTGAATAATCTACAACTTAAAGCTTAGTAGAAATTCAGATCAAGAATATTCATAGGTGTCGTGGATCCGATTGCTGTCGTAATTGATGAACTTAAAAATGTACGACTAGTAATTGAGTCAGACTTATTATTGTTCTAAATCTAATCATTCAAGCAATAATTCTGCAACCCATAGCAGGAGTATTGATTGGTTCCAAATCTAATTCCAACAGCAATCGTACCACGACATACTTTATTATATATGCACATGAAATTGTAACTTAAATTAATACAGTTCATATAAAGAAAAGTAAGTACTTTAATAATAACATAAACTCTGTTAATTGGTTTTTGTTTTCCAATTGAAATATTTTCTAAGCGAGCAGAAAATAATTTTAAGCTTTAGAAAAAACTCCAATTATTTGAATAATCTACAACTGAAAGCTTAGTAGAAATTCAGATTAGGTTTACTCTTTTTTCAGATCAAGAATATTCAAAGGTGTCGTAGAATCCGATTGCTGTCGTAATTGATGAATTTAAAAATGTACGACTTGTAATTAAGTCAGACTTATTATTGTTCTAAATCTAATTATTCAAGCAATAATTCTACAACCCTTAGCAGGAGTATTGATTGGTTTCAAATCTAATTCCGACAGCAATCGTATCACATCCCTTATTATATATGTACGTGATATTGCAACTTAAATTAATACTGTTGATATAAAGAAAAGTAAATACTTTAATAATAAATAAACTCTCTTAATTGGTTTTTGTTTTCCAATTGAAATCTTTTCCTGTGCAAGCACATCGCTAACCTGTGTTGGCAAAAGATATGATTATACTGTCTTCGATAGATAGTCGGACGAGCCGTTACTCGGCGAAGTAGATATGACCGTTGTGTCGGTGGCAGCTGTTACAACAGCAGTTTCTAACTTTACACCATCCGTACAGTGTGATGAATGCTTCACTGCCTTTTCCAATTGCTTGGCGCCAGCCATTTTTGCTGTTTGTAAAGCTTTAGCTGTAATGCAAATATATAGATGGGTTAAAGTGGTTTTCGTATGTTATTCAACAACTCACCCTATACCATCATCACAGCCGCCTCATCGATTTTGAATATGTGTACTGTTTCAGTATTCAGACCCAGTTCGTTTGATGCAATATTTTCGATTTGATGAATATGTATACTATCCGTTAGGCAGACAATTAGGTGCGTTCGATTCATTCATATACTGTGGGTATTTGAGCCGTAGACGCAATTGATATATTGTAACATTTGTAAACAGTTGGGTTTCTCTGCTGTCACCATCACCACTAGGGAGCTATTGAAGAAACGCTCGACCAAGATATGTTGCGATTTACACGCATAGATTTTTTCCACTTTGTCAGTTATTGATGGAGAAAATGCGAAAGCCATATTTACCATCCAATACGGAAATGGAACTGTGGAGGAAGAAACATTTTATAAAATTTAATAAAATCAATAAATGATAGTTGTGTTAAAATGGGGTAAAGTATCGTATGTTAAAGTATAGCGAAGTTTGAATAGGTCTCATTCTTCATTCTTAGAAACATGTACGAAGGTACCTCGTAAGATATTAAAAATCCTCAACGCTTTTTTGCAATAACTTAAAAAAAACTCATATTCATCAAATTTCTGTTTTACTTCTACATATCAATAGCTACCTTTACCACCAGAAGGAGTCACTATTGCTTCTACACCTATGCTATTGTTTCCTACACCGATGAGCTTTGTAATAAAATAAACAGCTATCTCCCCAATCTCTCCAGTTTTGTCGCCTTGCGAAACCTGATATTGTAACCAACCAAATCATCGGTGATCTTATTTAAAACATGGCCGCGCCAAATGTCGACCATATGACATTACCCTACCGACTGTCTTACACCTTAAAATTTTGGGTGTGACTTTCATCAGGATCTATATTTTGGTGAGCACACAGCCGCAATTGTTCCAAGAATTCAGAGCCGTACCAAAATCCTCAAATCCCTCGCTGGCAGTACGTGGGGAAAGGATAAAGAAACGCTCATGACTACACACAAAGTAATTAGCCAGCCGATTAAGTGCTATGTGTCACCCATATGGTCGCCAAGCCAAGAAGCTACAGGCCTGCCAAAATACTGCTCTCAGAATTGCCACGGGCTGTCTTCTTATGTCCCCAGAACACCATCTGCATAATGAGGCGAGAATACTCCCCATCAGGGAGAGAAATGAGATGCTGACCAAACAGTTCCTGTTGAATACCCAGAAACCTGAGCATCCCAACAGACATCTGATTGGTCAACCAGCACCGCCTAGGGGCCTAAGGAGTTATCTCCGTAAGCATTTTGAGGAAATACGGCTCATGAGAACCCAGCCGTATGAAGCGAAAAAACACAAGCAGGTCCTTGGTGAACTCCATAAACAAGCGTCGGACCTTTATGCTAGGAATTGCCCGGTAAATCCAGTACTCAAAGAAAAGTATCCAAACCTCGCGGAAGAGGAACGCATACTCCCCAGAGAAAAGCGAGTCACTCTAGCTCAACTTCGTTCTGGATACTGTAACAGGTTAAACTCTTACCTATCCAGAATCAACCCCGACATACAAAATGTATGCCCAGCTTGCAATGTGTCCCCACATGGCACCAACCATCTCTTTAATTGTAATGTGGAACCAACGCCTCTAACACCCCTTTCATTATGGTCCCCCCTGTCGAAACAGCAAGTTTCCTTGGACCCCCGTTAGAGGATATTGATGATAATTTCTGATCGGTCGCACCTATTGGATGGGGCGAAGCACTGCTACAATAACAACGTGTGAAAGATGGTTGCATCATTCGTTTGTTGCTCCCTGTTGCTTTGCTTATATTTTTTTTTTCTCAATTTTAAACAAATTCGCAACAATAACTAAACTTTTAATTTGTTAACAAAAATAGAAATGCGCAACAAAATTTCAATTGGCAAATCAGCTGACTTCGAAGATTCGAAATTCCTATTCCCCAATTATTGTTCTCTCTAGGAGAAAAGAATTGGAGGAATTTTTCTGCGGTGCTATTAAGGCAATGACCTTTGACCTCGAGTAATTTTTTTTTAGCTCGGATAGGATAGATGGGGACTTTTAATTTTAATATTTTTATGGTAAACTAGAGGTCCTCACTAAAATTTGGCTTTGTAGTAATTTTTGTTATTTTAATTGTCTAAATTAGCCGTTCTAATATTAAAATCGCCACTCTCAATACAAATCAAAAAACAAGTATGACAAAGTTGTTAACGTTACAGTGCTTATGGATTCATTTTAAGAGTGCATTAAAAGAAAAAAGTTTTGTTAAGCACATTTTTAAAAAGGAAAGGAAAGGTCGGTAAAAATGAGACTTACCATATATTCATATCGGCTGCTGAGTGGAATATCACCAAATCTCGGTTGCCGTTCCAAAAACTTCCTTTCTCAGAATTCGTTTGAAGAACGCCCTATCTTAAAATTTGTTTCATAAACACTCCAGCTATTGTCAAAATGTGTTGTATTTGAGCTCAGATCGGTAATTTTTGAAGCCAAATCTGAGTTAGGGCATTCTTCAACCGAATTCTGTGATAGGGCTTTTCTAATATACGGGGTTATTCAAATATTTTCTGAGAAAGGTGCTTTTCGAAACGGCACCCGATGATATTGTTGAGCAGTGCTTCGCCCCACCTAACTGCTACAACAACAACCGGGTGATATTCCAATCAGCAGGCGATATGGATATAAGGTTTCATTTAGTTGTCCCATTTTTACTGAGCTTTTGTTTTTGTGCCTTTCGTTTTACGGATATGTTTAGATATAAGTTTTTTTTATTAACTTTTAAAATAAATCCATTTTTAACTGCCGGCCGTTCAAACTCTGAACCCTATTGTATATTCTTACGATTTCAATGAGAATGATTTCCCACACTCTGAGCACGAGTATGGTCGCTCGCCGGTATGCATACGTATATGGCGCTTTAGCTTAGATGAAGTTGTAAAATCTGTGAATTAACGATCAGTAAAATGAATATCATTTACAATCACAGTCTTATAAACCTTTACCCTTGTTGCAGAAATTGCACGTATATTTTCGTTTGGGTTTTGGCGGCTGCTGAATTTTAGTGGCCAAATTTTGCTTTAATTTAGCCTCCTCCTCCTTTAAGGCTGTCATATTTCGCTCCCGCGTTTCTGGATCTTCGTCTTTGTGCGTAGTTAAACGCGTACGTAACTCCGTAAAGTGAGGAAAAGTTGATGGGCAAAACTCACATCTATGAATATTTTTGCCCAGATGTGTACGTAAATGCGACAGCACTGGATGGCTTACAGCAAAGGTGCATTCGCAGTATTCGCATTTGTTTGGTTTTCCACCGGTATGAGTACGTATATGACGGCGTAGATTTAGAGCGTACGTAAAGCTTTTTTTTTTTTAAAAGCTTGTTGTCACTGCCTTTTTGAGCGCTTTGAAAGCTTATATGTGATGATGCATCATCACCACCCAAAGAACTATTAGACTGATCTTCGCAATTTTCCTCTAGTATAGTAGATGGTCTGAGAAGTCTCACCATTTTCAAAGGTGAAGTTTGTAAAGTGGTATCGCCCACTATTGTGGAGTCCCACATTTTAGATGGCGCTTCAATATCTTCTAGTAGTGTTACATCAATGCTTTTTAAAGGAGTTTCATTATCCAATTGATGCTGCTCCTGTACGCATAAGTCATGCAATAGACGTTGCAGTGATTGTGCTTCTTCATTTATTTCTTGTAGTTCTAAGATTATATTATTAAATTTATACCACGCAATCTTATCAACTTTCAATATGTTGTATATTCACTTACCTTGTTTACAAGGGATTTTAAAATAGTTTCCATCGGCGCTGCGCTTTTTAGCATCTTCTTTAACCATATCCTTGTTCTCGCTATGTATGTACTTAAATAGTGTGCTGTTAGGATCGGATGCTGTTTTATCACACATTTTTTCCAAAGCCATAAAACTTTCATCAGACGTACGTTGCTGTTGGCATTCAAATATAGTTTCGTCACAAGATGCCTTAGTTGAAAAATTATAAGGAATCCTCTTTATAGTGTTTGCATTGTTGGATTTATTTTCATCCTCCATTTCAAATAGTTTGTTCATTGCATTTCCGCTAACAGCAACGTTACTTTCGTGTTGATCCACATTCGCTACATGAGGAGCTGCGCGTGCTTCTAGCAAAGTTTGTAGATCCTCCTCTAAATCCAAGCTAAAGCGTTGGCAAGATACCGGCTCTTTAGCAGGCGTTGTAGCCTTTCTAAATGTGTTCGTGAATCGAGAAAAAAATGTTGAAGATATTGTTTGTATTAATTTTTAATAATAGGTATATATTACCATGCTAAAGTTGTTTATCTTTTTAAAAGTAAAGTAATAAAGTTCTACAAGCTAGTAGCTACTTTTTAGTCAAAGATTTGGAAAAATTTCAAATTCTTATATAGTAAGCCAATTTACTCTACAGTATTTAAAACATCCATCTCCATGCTCACTCGAATGGCTCATCATAAACAAGCATGCAATATTAATGATATATTTATAAGCATTTACCGTTGCATGACAAGTAATTTCTTGACTTTTGAACGCCAAGCTTTATTTGTTTGAAATTTTTCCAATCCAGACATTTGTATTCAGGAAAATTGAAAAATAGCAACAAACATCCAAGTTATATTTTGTTGAACCACAGCAGACAAGGCGCGGTAATCTTCCAGGGTTTTCGTTACGAATATCTTTTCCAGATAAGCTTATACCACTTGAGCACGCTACGTTGTGTTATTATTTTATCCAATAGTTTCTTAATGGTTGCCCCATCATTTGAAATTGTGGCCTTACCACTGGAATCAACAATATGCTTGTCCATATTACGTGAACCCAATGTAGTGCGTACAGCGTCCACAATTGAATGCGAGGTATTGATGTTGGATATGATGAATATTTTTTACATAAAAACTCATGTACCCAATACAAGTTCAGGCATACCGCCGATAACACACCTTTTAAACGACGTTGTGTCCAAATCACTTAGCGGTTTTTCTTCTATGATTTGTAGCAATTCTTCAACAAACGTTGGATCATGTATGGGATGTGACCAAAGTGGACCGCCCATCTATATTTGGGAACATAAGAAACAATTTGGTGTGAACAATTGGTGCCAGTTCAGAGGGTCAGAGGGCGACTGACGCGCCTTTTTGAACGGACATAACCGTTTAAACGGTTAAGCACCAATTAAGTAAGAAGGAAAAAATTTGATTTATTCGAGTTTAAATACTTAAGTGGGATAGCTGAAACTTACATGATGTTTATCACCGCAATGCGCACAATTTGTATTAACATTTGGTCCAGTTGGTATACCGAATTTTTCTTCCGCATTGCCTTTATCTGAGATCTTGCTTTTTACAATACCCATAGGCTGTAGCGTATAGGTATCACAACCAGTGCATTGAAATACCATTCATTGTTTGCTGTGTTCATAATATAAAGATATGGTAAGTAATTGGATTGTGGTAAAAGGCCAAAATGCTGTATACCAACCTCATGCTATATTTACACTTCGCTTGCCTACTATGCATACGCACAAATACGCGTATATAAAAATTGGCAGAAATGCTCAAAAGTGGCTCAATATATTTTCCATAACGATTAGAGTGCGTTTCAATGCAATGCAATAGTATACGCAATCCCATCTCATGGCAGCATTTCATACGCAAAGGCACAGAACTATATTTGGCATTGCAGGCTTCAGGCGTATTGCCTGCCAGCACAGCCATATCATTCGCAGTTACAAGTAATGAACCCCCACTCGTCAGTGATTGTATAGCGCCATCCAGAAAGCGATTCGGACAACCATAAGGATCTAGGTCTATAACATCGAAACGCTTCTCATATGAAGTTGAAAGGTACATGAGAGTCCTATTGCGAATTTTATTATTGATTATTACAGTTAAATCACTAGCTATTGATTCGTATATCAAACCTACATTGCATCCCCTTCGCTTGGCACAATTAAATGTTCCACTCCATTGTGTCGCATATTTACGCTAATGGAATCTACTGCCACCTTAGATAGATCATTTGCAACAATTTCACGCACGCCTGCTACTTCTTTTGCATAACTTATGCTACGTAAACTTGTTGCAGCAAGCGCTTCCAATATTCGCAGTCCATCGTCGTATTTTACACCACCAGCCGTGTATGGTTTCTTGTCATTAGCATTGCTTGCTTTCCTTTGTATTTTGTGGATTTTTATGCGCCGCCACTTCCCGCTCTCTTATCAACCGCTTTGAGTATACATTAAGTACTGAAATACTTAAATCACGATTAAATTCGTGTACTGGATTGTATAATACGGCCCCGCCGGCAATAATTTCTGTAGTGCTTTCTTTGATCACACGTTCGGGTGCTTTGTCGTTCGTAGCGATCTGTTAATTCATAAAATTTAGGGCGATTTTGTTAATAACGCGAAACATATATTTACCTTATTTTCAGATATTTCCTAAACTTCCATTTTGGCTTTAAACTGCTGTGCATCCAAGTTTTTGTTATCAGCTGTTCGGTGGTGGCATACGCTGGCTGCTGCTTTCGTTGAACAGTGAATCGTGGAAACTGTTTCAACAGAGGAAATATTTAAGCATTAAAGATGCACAACACTGTTTTTTTATAAATCAACGATGATAGCCAGCCTTGGGAGGTTGTTGCTGCTGCTATCGTGGCCTTGCATTACCCGGTTGCTGTTGTGGTATATACCTTGGTATAACTGGATGTGGCGTCATTGCCCCACCAGTTGATGCGGACCACGAACAACAACCACCACGACCTACACTGTTTGGGTTCACTTTGCTGCTGCAAACACACCTCCGTCACAATAATTAATGGAGACGATGGAGTGGTATCTCAACAAGAGAGGCTATTTTATTGCACACATAGCCGTTTTTTTACACCGAATTTTTTAATCTTTATTTTTTCAATTTTGGATAATAAATCTTAATGGTAACAAGAATTTTTTTCTTGTATGTATGTGGAAATCAAAATTTACTATTCTGCATTAGAATTGCTCACGATTATTTATACTATGCTATTACATATTTCACTTTCTTTCTTTATAAACATGCACATATTGATATGAGTTTTTTTTGTTAAAACACACTTTAGTAGACCAAAAAATATTAAAGAATGCGTATATTAATTTCTGCAAAATGTAAATCACACAAATTGAAAAAATTTTCCACTTTTCTGCAGAATTAGAAATGGCGGATTTTTCGCAAGCAAAAATGACGTATTTTGCTATCCCTATGAAAATAATAGGTGCGAGAGAGCACGATACATTGTGGGAAAGCAAAATTTGTCAGCATGCTATTTCATTTGCACAATTTTTATTCCAAATCGTCACCCCTGTCAAAAATTCGTGTGGCTGTGTGCGTTTTTGGTCACACGATTTTTGCAGGGATGTTAAATCAATTTAGGAGTTGGGTGCAAAAAAGGCGTAAAATTGATCAATATAACAAAATAGCGCCTTCTAATTATTCAAGTAGTTTAATATTCAAGATTTCATGAGCTTAAAACCGGCTTATAATAATTGAATTTCAATTATTATGTTTTCTAAGAGAAACTGAAAAGAAAGAAACATTTACTGGCATATTCCGATGGTACCATTTCGAAAACCGCCGTGTAATCATTATCAGGCCATTTCGAATGTTATCAAATGTTTCACCGAGATTCGAACCGCGAATCTTACGGTGAAACTGCAGTTGCCTTAATTCGTTGCAATATTCCAGAAAATTTTTCTTTCTTTTCAGTTTCTCTTATCAGACATGATAATTGAATATTAAATTATTATAAACCTAGAAAGTCTTAAATCATCTTCATGGTGTCCGAACATAAGACATACAAGAAATATTACTTCATAGCAGATTTTTTATACTTCGTAATTAAATGAACACATTGTGCATAGACCAAATAGAGTAAATTGTGGATATTTTTGTCGATAATATAACAAAAACAGATACTTGAGCTTAAGTCATTTAAATTCAAATACATCAAAGTACATAGGTCTATCGGCGATTTTGTTTCCATGACATCGTCCTACAGCGACTCAGGCTTTTTCTATTCACCTGAGTCACTTTCCCAGTTTTCCTTCATCTGTGCCACAAAAAGAAATTTCATTTCAGATGCTATTAATTTCCTTCCCCACGAAGAGATTTAATGGCTCCATCGGACTACAGTTTTTTTACAGCTGATGTTTTGACAATGTTTGAGAGAATATAAATATAAGACCCAAGTGATTGAGAAGGAACATTAACCCTTTGCCTATTTGCACGGCATTGGTAAAAGATTGCAATTGCTTTGGATGGTTTAATTCTATCTTACTTGAGCAGAGTTGTTTTCAAAGTAAATTTTCTTGATTTTTAATAATCGGGGATTGCCCATATTGCTTTTTTTAAATGTATGAAAACATTTATTTGAAGCAATTTTTTAATTTTATAATTTATTTAATAATTTGGGAAAAATTTAAACAACGTGACATCAGGACGGACAAGGCGACAGCTGTTTCGATTATACCTTGTAAATCTCTTCAAAGCCTTTTCTCCCGGGAGTGGGAGTCGAACTCGCACCCCTACGATAGTTGAAATGGTTGTAAACGCATTCAGCTACGTCATGCCTGTTGTGAAGTCTTTCCCAATTGCCTTCTTTTTGCATATTTTAATCTTTTACACATTGCATACTTCGTATGCAATTATGTGTTAAAGCTATGCTTGGTACGGCGGTTTTCAAAGAAACTTTGGTTTTGTTGCTGTTTTCGTTCTATTTATAGAACTACAACGAATTAACCAATTTTGTCTGTTTGTATGATTTTTAATAATCGGGGATTGCCCATATTGCTTTTTTTAAATGTATGAAAACATTTATTTGAAGCAATTTTTTAATTTTATAATTTATTTAATAATTTGGGAAAAATTTAAACAACGTGACATCAGCACGGACAAGGCGACAGCTGTTTCGATTATACCTTGTAAATCTCTTCAAAGCCTTTTCTCCCGGGAGTGTGAGTCGAACTCGCACCCCTACGATAGTTGAAATGGTTGTAAACGCATTCAGCTACGTCATGCCTGTTGTGAAGTCTTTCCCAATTGCCTTCTTTTTGCATATTTTAATCTTTTACACATTGCATACTTCGTATGCAATTATGTGTTAAAGCTATGCTTGGTACGGCGGTTTTCAAAGAAACTTTGGTTTTGTTGCTGTTTTCGTTCTATTTATAGAACTACAACGAATTAACCAATTTTGTCTGTTTGTATGTAAATTTTCTTTGCTATCAAAAACGCTATTACTACTTTAAATGACTGTAATTACAAACTATTGTGCTTAGAAGAATATTTTTCTTAGAAAACAGAGAAGAGTAGTATATTGGTATTACAATTTGCAAACTCACAAACCAGTATAGATACAGTATTTGACCATATACCGCTAGGAAGAATATATGAAGGAACTTAAGAACTTTTATAATATATTGCTTTCAATTGTTTAATCACCAATTGAGGACGTTCAAATGTAGATTAGTACTTTTTCATGCAAGTCTTTTATATGGCACATTGGCAACACTTATTTAGCACCATGACAATTTCCGGAACAGGGATGTTGAAAAATTTGTCATTTGCTTTTTTTATTATTAAATTTTTAGGAAAATTTCAATAAGAATACTTTTACAGTTAACTTCTTCGTGCTTTATTACCATTTAAATATCGAAAAAACTGGTTATCACGACAAATAATTAAATTTTTGTGTAGATATTTTGAAGTGGCTTTAATTAAATGCAACCATGTGATATTTGAGCGGGTTTTGTGCATGTACGACATTTTTTATAATTGATTGGTACTAGAAAAGTGTGTGCACACTCCGCAAAGGCTGCATTCATTTGAATGCTTATTCTGTGTTGAAAAATGTTTGTGTTTCATTCAATTACTTCATTCTTTTTCGAATGAGTTCAGGAGTACATTCTTTTTTTCCACTACTGAATGAAGAATGGGTTTACTTTTAAGCCACATTCCTTAACAAGGAATGAATGAATGAAGAGAAAGGATTCTTAAATCAGTGATTTAAAATTTCAAATGATTGCACAGTTTTACAGCTCTGCTTTGGGTAAAAGACTGCACCTGCAGCATTTCACAGATTTATTAACATAGTTTTTCGAGACATGATAGATGAGAGAAAAATTATGATTTACATGTACGATATTATTATTGCCATAGAAAACTTTGAATATCATACTGCGTTCTTGCTTTAGAACGAGTAACGTTACGCAATTTGACTCTTAATTTAAAGAAATGCAAATTTGCGTACCAAGAAATTGATTATTTAGGGCACAGGGTTAGCAGTTCACACATCAAAAGTATTCAAAATTTTCCTATTCCTACTAGTCAGAATGACGCCTAGAGCGCTACTAAGGCCCGGCTTCATAGCCGGGCAGCACACCAACTAATCAGAAACAATTGCAATCATGTTTAGGTTTTTATCTTACTGCCGTAGATTTGTTCCTTCGATTTCACAAATCGCCAAAACTTACTTAAGAGAAATACCCAATTTCACTTTGACGAAAAACGTCAAGACGCTTTTTCTGAACTAAAATCCAGACCGGTTGAAAGCCCAGCCTTAGCCATTCATAGTCCCGAGAGGGAGACCGAACTACATTGTAACGCTAGTATTATCGGTTTGGCGTCAAGAAGATAAGAAACTTCATCCATTTCTCTAAACCAGCCTCAAATGCTGAAGCAAAATACCACAATTTTGAGTTAGAAACTATCACTTATTCCCTAACCATGACCTAGATTGAAGGCAATTGGATCCTCGAATAGCTAGATGGGCTCTTGAGCTAGAAAATTAAAAAAAAATAAATAAATGTAAGGCGCGATAATCTCCGAAGAGATCTAAGGCCGAGCTTCTCTTCCAATTTGCGTCGTGCTCCTCTTGATTTTCCCTACAAATTGCCCGGACGGGACCTACATGTTTCATGCCGACTCCGAACGGCATCTGCAAGGCAGATGAGTTTTCACTGAGAGCTTTTCATGGCAGAAATACACCCGGAGCGCTTGCCAAACACTGCCGAGGGGCGACCCCGCTTAGAAAAATTTTCTTCTAATTTAAAAACCTTATTTCTAAAATTTTTGATGATGCTTTGTTCGGGGTGCGAACCCAGGGCATACGGTGTGGTAGGCGGAGCACGCTACTATCACACCACGGTGGCCGCCGAGCTAGAAAATTATAATTACAAAATACATCGTCGCCGCGGTATCTATATGGGTCATGTTGACGCATTAAGTAGAATACAAATTGCTTTGGTTACAGAAGCTGACGATGTAGAGTTCCGAACTCAAGTCGCTCAAGAACGGGATCAGAACATTAAAACACTGCGAAGCAAACTTGAAAATGAGCAAATCGTTGATTTTGATCTAGTTGGATTAATATACAAGAAGGAAGAGGAAGGTAGAAGTGCTCTGCATGTACCATATTAAATTGAATATAATGTAATAAAGATAATGCATGAGAAGCTAGAACACTTATCTGTCGAAAAAACGCTGAATAAACTTAAAATTTACTATTGGTTCCCAGAAATCAGAGCGAAAGTAGAGAAATTCGTTAGAAACTGTTTAAAGTGTGTTATGTACGCTAGCCCTCCCCGGGTTGAAGAGAGTAATCTATACCCAATTCCAAAGACGCCACTACCGTTTGACACTATACATATTGACCACTGCCGTCGCGCTTCCCATGGCCGTCGGTTCTATGTACCGGAGCCACTCGGGATTTTTGCCGACCAAGGACTGCCATTTCAGTGTAACCCCATTTAATTTGTTGCGTCCCTCCCACAAATTGTCATCCTCCCAGCAGCTCCTTGCAGCGGGACTGCTCCATATTCTCTTGCTCCGGGAAGGTATCGAACCCAATCCGGGTCCATCTCCTGACCCCGGTCCTGAGAAAAGGTTTTGCTGCATCTGCCGGAAAAGAATCTTTTTAGGACGGTCATACTCTTGTCATTGTGTCTCGTGTAAGGGATGGCCGCATCGGACAGGTTGTTCTGGGCTAGACCCCAAAAGCAGACGTCCACGTAACTTCTATAAATCTTTTGTGGCTCCTTGCTGTTCACGTCCTAGGACGTCCCGTAGTCTGCGCTTTAGCGCCCCCTGTTACCTTCCAGCAGCCCGCTGCTCATCAAGCCACAACAAGTACCTGCTGTTGCTCGCGCCCCACGGCGCCACCAACTCACAGGGCTGCTCCCACTCATACCTACAATCTCCGTAGTAGATTCGGGAGCACTGCTGAACATCAGCTCTGCCCCGTCTTCTTCCGCCCTCTTTTCCGGCAGCAATTGTGTAGGTCAGGGAAACATACTCTTAGTCCCTATCTCCCTTTGCACCGTTTGCCAGCATAGAATATATACGTTTGCGATATCCGCCCAATGCAGCTCCTGCCTTGGGTGGTGCCACTTTCCTAGATATTCTGGTCTCCGCGACGGCAACCCCCCGACGGGTTTCATTGCGCCATGTTGCCAGGCCGCATACCCAAATACACCGTGTACACCAATGCCTACCCAAGGACGTCTAGTCCCAGGGCCTCAACAGCAATCGCGTTCTGTCCTTCCACAACCCAGGCGTAGTTACCCGTCACTTACTCCCAGAGTGACGACGTCTCTCCCTATGCACTTTAGAATTCTGCAGTTAAACTGTAATGGATTAACTGGGAAGATCACGGAGATAGTCGATTTCATGAAGCAGTACAACATCCGCATTGCTGCGATTCAAGAGACTAAACTCACAGCAAGATCTGCATTGCAGACCTATTCTGGGTATAATGTCCACAGAAAAGATCGCGAGAGCGGAAATGGAGGCGGCCTCGCGTTTATCATACACCACACTGTGCAATATCATATATTTGATCCCGACATCGACCGCAGGTACAGTGTCTTAGAACGTCAAGGATTATCTGTCCGGTCAGGCGATGCAAATCTAGAAATCATCAACATCTACATCCCTCCTGTCACCTGTTGCCCCAGTGGATACCGCCCTGTTATCAGCGGCGTACTCACTGGAAACAATCGCTTTATCTTAGGCGATTTCAATGCCCGTCACGATCTATGGCATTCAAACTTGCGGGTGGACAGTAGGGGTGCGATGTTAGCGGATCAAATAGAAGAAACGACGTTCTGCAGTATAAACGGAGACGCCCCACACGTAATGTAGGAAGCTGTCACACTTCGCCGGATATTTCAATCGTGAGCGCAGAACTCGTAAACTGCGTCAACTGGCAGCCGATGGTAACATTGCCATCCGACCACCTGCCTATACTTATTTCGCTCGAGCGTCTCGCCGACTTCATCGTCGCAGAAAAACGCACTTTCATTAACTTTGAAAAAGGAAAGTGGGACGAATACAAATCCTTTACAGACAACCGCTTTGCTGCCTATAGTGTTAAACTATATATTTAAATAAATTTATTCTATGTATTATTTATTATTTTCACTTTTTACAAATTTTAAAAATATCTAACTAGAACATTTTCATTTTGAAATAAGATTAAAAGTATTATAACATAAAAAATAATTTACAAAATTAAAGTATATTTTACAAAGTAGATAACCCTACATATACTCCCCCTCCAGTGAAACGAAATATTTATTTTTTTAATGTTAATTTACAGTTTATATTGATTATTGTAAGAGTTTTGTGTTGTAGTTTGAAAAATGTTTGAATTTTGTGTTGTAGATATATGGTATTTTTTTGTTTTAAATTGTCAGAAATTTGAGAAATGTATTTTTGTGTTAATTGTGTTATAAGTTTATGTTGGTATTGATATAAGTACTCAATCTGTTGATGATTCGATGTACTTGATAGTTTATTTTTAGTTGTTGTTATTGTTTACTTATTGTATTAATATTTTATGTATATTAATGTTTGGGTGCATTATTGCTATGTTGTTGAGGTTAAAAATAATTTAAAAGCTGTTTGTTAAATATTGTGAATTATAATATGTTTGAAGAACCTAGAATGATGTTGAATGATAGTAGATGGCAACTCTGTGTGCACAATTACTCAAAAATTAAAAACTTGTATTATGCAGAATATATGTTCAATATATAATTGTACTCTGCATAATGTATGTCCAAGTTGTTGATAAGGAATGAAAAGTTGATTCCTTAAATCGTTTGAGGGTGATATGAAATTGTCCATGATTCGTGTCATGTTAATGAGTTTATTATTGAGTTTTTATATGATTTTAATTTCAATATGAAATAATTGATATATACAAAATATGTCGATAAAAAAATAAACTGGAGAAGGAGTGTACATAATTAAAATGTACTTAACGAAACTATAATTTAGAAAAATTAATTACATTTTTGTATATATTTAACAATTTTATCAATAATTTGTATTAAAATATATATTGAATATTTTGTTTATAAATTGGTTCAACGAAAGATTTAACAACGAAATTTATTAAAAAAGAATATTTTGAACAAAATAGCTCACCAAATGTTGAGGGCAGGTAGATGTTGGAGTTAAAATCATAAATTGATATTGAGATTGAATGTAAAATCCAAATATAACGTGATAATATCGTTGTCCATACATTAGGAGATAAAATTGTAACAGCTAATATAATTAATACAAAGTAAAGGATAAGGTTTTCTTTAGCGATTTCAGTAGTTGTGAGCAATAAAGCACAATAAGCACACGTGAAACAAATAAGTATTCCAAAAAAGTTGATTAATTGATTTGAACGCAAGCGAGTCATATACATATATGTGTTACATCATCGAATATTGTATAGGCGGTGTTAATGGCACAACCAAGCGTCCCGCATCGATTCGACTCGATGGCCACACATTCCAATTCAGGCGCACATCACCGCGATCTTTATTTTGATAAAATGAATTCCTCGTATGTTGTCGTCACGGATGGATGGGTTTTTAGGAAAATTTGTTAATAAATAACACGAAAAATAGCTTTAATAAAATTCCTTTGGTTCGATGGAAGGATCGCCATAAATATATAGTGTTAAACTATATATTTAAATAAATTTATTCTATGTATTATTTATTATTTTCACTTTTTACAAATTTTAAAAATATCTAACTAGAACATTTTCATTTTGAAATAAGATTAAAAGTATTATAACATAAAAAATAATTTACAAAATTAAAGTATATTTTACAAAGTAGATAACCCTACACTGCCCTCTCTATCCCAACTGATGCCCGCCAAGGGGAGCGTGCTTTCCGCAAGGTCATTGAATCCGCCTCGGCTCGTTCCATTCCCGCCGGTAGAATTCCCGAAATTCGGCCCCACTTCACGGCAGAGGCCGCAAGTTTGGCGAGAGAACGTGACCTTATAAAACAGCTCGATCCCGGCGACCCCCAATTAAGGGATATAAACAAACGCATCAGATTGCTTGTGGATGAACACAAGCGGGCGAAATGACAGGAGCACCTAAGCGGTTGTAACCTCTCTGCCGTTGAATCCGCCTAGGCACAAAGTTTCCATCGCCTTTGGGGACAAAGTGCTGTCGGATTCGAAAAAATGCGCGAGCGCTTTCTGCCGACAACACATAATGCATTCTACGGTCGACAAAAATAGACGGAGGGCCAACAGACACGCACGTAAACATAAGTTCAGCGCGTCACCAATTACCATCACCGCCAAAGAAGTTGAGGATGCCATCGGTCATGCTAAACCATCCAAAGCAGTGGGCCCAGACGGCATAGCCATGCCGATGCTTAAAAGCCTAGGGAAAGAGGGTTTCAAATATTTAGCACATGTCTTCAACCTGTCTCTTTCCACCTTTGTCATACCCGAAAAATGGAAAATGGCCAAGGTGGTCCCGCTACTAAAGCCTGGGAAACCAGCTGACATAGGAGAGTCATATCGCCCGATATCTCTCCTATCGCCAGTAGCCAAGACGCTTGAAGTCATTCTGCTCCCCCACTTCAAAGCAAATTTGCAGCTAGCCTGTCATCAGCATGACTTTAGAAAACTCCATAGCACCACCACCGCGCTAAATGCCATTAGCACCCAGATAAATTGTGGTTTAAATCAGAAGCCCCACCATAGAACAGTACTCGTAGCGCTAGATCTATCAAAAGCTTTTGATACGGTCAACCATGGCACGTTACTGAAAGGCTTGAAGGGTCTACCCTTCCCCCATGTCTTCAAAGGTGGACCGCAAATTATCTGGGTGGTCGGCAGGCATCGGTGCAATTCAGAAACGAAATATCAAAGCCAAGATGAATTAAACAAGGGGTGCCTCAGGGTGGTATCATATCCCCACTTTTGTTTAATTTTTACATATCAATACTACCTTCTCCACCAGAAGGAGTTACTATCGTTTCTTACGCCGACGACTGCACAATAATGGCCACAGGCCCGGGCCCAAAGATCGATGAGCTTTGCAACAGTATAAACGGCTACCTCCCTGATCTCTCCAGTTTTTTCGCCTCGCGAAACGTGGCATTATCACCGACTAAATCAACCACGACCCTATTTACAACTTGGACGTCCCAAATACCGACCATTTTGAACATCCACGTCGATGGCACTACGCTACCGACTGCCCTACACCCCAAAATATTGGGTGTGACGTTTGGTTAGGATCTACATTTTGGTGAGCACGCAGCCGCAATTGTTCTGAAAATCCAGAGCCGTAATAAAATCCTCAAATCCCTTGCTGGCAGTACTTGGGGAAAAGAAAAAGAAACGCTCATTACCACATACAAAGCAATTGGCCAGCAGTTTGCGTGCTACGCGTCCCCTATATGATCGCCAAGCCTAAAAACTACCCACTGGAAGAAGCTACAGGCCTGCCAAAATACTGCTCTCAGAACCGCCACGGGCTGTCTTCTTATGTCCCCAGAACACCATCTACATAATGATGCGAGAATACCCAGAAACCTGGGCATCCCAACAGACATCTGATTGATGAGCCAGCACCGCCTAGGGACTTAAGGAGTCATCTCCGTAAGCATTTTGAGGAAATACGGCACCTGAGAACTCAGCCGTATGAAACAAAAAACACAAGCAGGCCCTTGGTGAACTCCACAAACAGGCGTCGGACCTTTATGCCGGGAATTGCCCGGTGAATCCAGTACTCGGGAAACAGTACCCAAAACTTGCGGAAGAGGAACGCTACTCCCCAGGGAAACGCGAGTCACTGGCTCAACTTCGTTCTGGATACTGTTACAGGTTAAACTGTTACATATCCAGAATCAACCCCGACATTTAAAATGTACGCCCCGCTTGCAATGTGTCCCACATGACACCAACCATCTCTTTAATTGTGATGTGAAACCAACGCCTCTAACACCCCTTTCATTATGGTCCACCCCTGTCAAACAGCAAGTTTCCTTGGACTACCATTAGAGGATATTGATGACAATCTGTGATCGGTCGCAACAATTAGGTGGGGCGAAACATTGCTACAACAACAACAACCACTGCCGTCGCTACGGTCAAAGCGAAAACATATTCTGGTAGTTGTAGATGCCTTCACAAAATTTGTTAAACTATACTCAACCAGCACGCAGGAAGTTATAGCTGCCCTAGAGAAATACTTTCGTTACTATAGTAGACCACGATGTATTATAAGTGATAGAGGAACCTGCTTTACATCACTGCAATTTGTCAAATTTCTGCTGAAGAAAAATGTAACCCATGTAAAAGTAGCAATCGCTAGTCAAGCCAACGGGCAGTTAACAGAACTATAAAGTCGATGTTAGGGAAACTGACGAATGACCTAAATCATGATAAATGGACTAAGAAAATAACTGAAATTGAGTACGCAATAAACAATTCCGTACATAGCACCTGAAAAGGTACTCCAAGTCGGTTACCTTTCGGGGTTCAACAGAGGGGGATAATAATGATGTATTCACTGAGTACTTCCAGTATAAGTTGTGCCCTCACGAAGATAGAAACTTTTTGGTTTATTTAATAAATATTTTCAATTTCAAAATGACATGGTAAACGTTTATGCTCTGATTCCTTGGCCTGATAAGTGTTAGGGAATTCCAGGTTAGTTTTCCCTCAATAGGGTAGGCACCTTGTCATTGGTGTGGGGGCTTAGCCGAACTCCGTAGCTTCCGACTATGAGGCGGAGCTGTTTAGGACTGGGATTTACGCCGTTTCGCCTCATAGGAGGGCGGCGGGATGTCGGTGACCAAACTTCCAACCCCTTAATCCAGGGTGTTATGCGGACCGTGTCTATTGGACGATTTGTAGCATAGACAAGACAAGTAGGGCCAAAGCTGTAAGACAGATGGGCATCAATAGCGAGTTAGCAACTACCTCGAAAGCTGCGAGTCAGAGGGAAGTTCCAACTACGGAAGTAGGAGATAAGCCAAAGGGAGACAACGCTAAGACTCCGGTTTTCTTGGAGGCGCTAAAGGGAGTTAACACTAAGACTCCGGCTTTTCCCGAGAAGATGAATGATGTGGCAAAAGAGTCACTGAATGTGGCGCTGGTGTATCGTAGCAATCCTTTCGGACAGATGACTACTGAAAGGTGGAGATCTGTAGAAAGGGAGCTTATTAGATTAATGCGGATCAGGTGGTCAGAATATACCCGCGGTAGTTATGCCTGTCGTAAGAGGCGACTAAAATACCAGATTCAAGGGGCTGTGTAGCGCAACCCTTCAGGTTGTCAACCTCACCTATCCGCGGCGAATCCTGTTTCATTAACAGACGAGGCTCTGGCTCCTCATGGAACTTGGGGTGGGGAATGGTCTGAAGGTTTAATGTGGCCACATAACCCGTTCCCGAGATGGTCGGGCTAGCACCTTAATGGTGCTATGGTACCGGAGCGTACCGGATCTGTATCCGGCAAAGGACTATCACATCGATAACACTCCCCAAAGCCTGCGGGGAGCAACCTTATTACAACAACAACAACAACAACAACAACAACACTAAGACTCCGGCTTTCTCGGAGGTGCCAAAGGGAGATCCTTTCGGACAGATGACTACTGAAAGGTGGAGATCTGTAGAAAGGGAGATTATTAGATTAATGCTTAAGATGATGCGAGAACAACCAAGCAAGCCTCTTCCAACCTTTGTTTTGGGGGGGTTTAGTGATGTGAAGTTGATAGCGTGCGAAAACATCGCGAGTTTGCGGTGGCTGGAGGGTGTGGTTCCAAACCTCCAAAGGCAAGGCACGAACGCGCGGTTTGAGGTGGTGGATAAAGCGCAAATCCCCACGGCACCAAAAGTTAAGGTATGGATACCATGCATGATGAAGTCGGAGGTATATCTCGGCTTACGGAGGAAGGTCAGTTCTACATCTTCCAAATAAACAAGCAGGCGCAGGATATATTGTACACGCAGCTTGGCAAAATGTCCTTTGGTATAGGCAAAGTTTACATGCGACTCAGGAAAAGAAGTCCCGAGGATAAAAATCCTAACACGCTAGAAGTGGGCGAAGTCGAAAAGGACTTCAAAAGCCTAAGAGAAAAACGACAAGTGGGGTCGAGCGAGCTCTACCAAACCCCTGAGGAGGGTTCCTTTGATGTGGTGCTGATCCAGAATCCGTGGCTCTCATCGGGAGGAAAGGTTTCTGGACTAAGCACCCGCGGATTTGGCGTTTACTACGCGCAAACGGAAGGACGGGTGCGAGCTGTAGTAATGGTAAGGAAACAGCTGCATTCATATATGCTGCCTAATTACGGAGGACCTCGTAGTGGTAGCCGTTGAGCAAAAGAATAAGCTGGCATCCTGCTACATGGCCCATGCTGCGGAGGTTCTACCGATGGAGTGCAAGAGGCTAGTACAGGACGAAGTGCGGTTGGTCATAGGCGCGGATGTGAATGCGCACCACAATAGGTGGGGAGGAGCAGATACGAACGAGAGAGGCGAGTCTCTAGTTTGTTACATCCTGCAAAACAATTTCCAGATAGCCAAAAGGTGAAATATCCCTACCTACATAGGTCCAACATCCAGCAATGTTCTGGATATTACATTGGGAGGATACCTGGCAACCCTCGCACTAAACAGATGTGTGTTTGCGATCGCTCGTCGAAAAAATATAAAAATTTTAAATTTTACAAGTTTTAAAAGCTTTAAAAGTTGTTTACTCACTCATTTAGAGGCACTACAAAATTCTGAACATTGTGAAATTGGATTCCAGTAAGATAAGTAGAAATATGATTATTTATTTAATATAAAAATATAAAATCTGCTGATCACAAAAACAACAACAATATTTAATAAGAACAAGCGCGCAACCTACGCGGCCAGCTGATGCTATCTGGCTGTCAAACTGAAATTAAATGGAACGTAAGCTCCAGTTAGTGGAACGTAAACATTAGTTAGCAAAGACTAGACCCTGCACATCACGATTTTTAAAGGGTAGTTGCACGGATACTAGCATCGACAAAAAGCTGCGAAATGGACTCTACGGTTAATATCGTAAATGCAATAAACATGATATCACGTGAAATAAACCGCTTATTGAAAGATTCTGGAAATGTGAAAAGGGAAATAAAAACTGGGATAATCGACCAAACATCGAAATTGATAGCTCTTATTCCAGCAATCGAGTCATTGAATATCAAAAGTAACCAAAATTCGGAAGATATCCGTAAAACGATTCGAGAAGAGCTTGCTTCATTCAAAGAATCTATGGAACCTCAAACTGACTCATATACATATGCCAACGTAATTAAAACTGGGGTTGTAGCATCTAAGCCTGCAATTGTAATCAGCGCTCCTCAAGGAAGCCAAGATAACCACTCCCAGATACTAAAAACATTTCGATCCAATGTTTCATTTAAAGACACCAACTTTGCTCCAGCAAGAATTACTCCGGTATCAAACAACAAAGTTCGCATTGAGTTTGATAATCAAGACCAGCGCGAAGTCACAATGAATAAAATATCCAACGTAACTACGCTTATAGCTGAACACGCAAGAAACCGCCAACCACTTGTTATAGCAAAAGGAATATCAAAGTCAATCACCTCAGATGAACTGATAACTTTGGTGAAAAATAAAAATCCAAGTGTATGTGCTAGTATGAAGAAAGATATAGACATAAAGTTGCGATTTATAAAACGCAACAAACGAAACCCAGAATTTTTGTACAATGCCGTGCTTGAAGTTTCCCCCCTGCTTCACAATGCAATGATTAAAGCAGAACGATTAAATGTAGATCACCAAAGAGTCTATGTATCAGACTACAGCGGCTTCGTACAATGCTTCCGATGCCTTCAGTTTGGTCACACTAAAACAAAATGCGATTCGCAAATCACACCATGTTCTCATTGCGCTAGCAAAGAGCATACATTTGCCCATTGTCCCTACAAAAACGACAATACAAAGTTGAAATGCTTCAACTGTGCAGCCCGCAATGAAAAGTCTGAAACAAAGGTAGATATTCATCACTCAGCAACGAGCATAAAATTCTGTCCCCAAATCCAGGCAGTATCCCAACGTATTAGTGCTCGCACCAATTATGGGCCACAAGCCTCTGAAATTTATACAAGTCAATGTAAATCATTGTCATACCGCCTATAACGAACTAGTCCAATATATTACTTCAAAATCAATAGATATAGCATTAATCAGCGAACCACCAGTTGATAAAGATAACAATGTTCGTACAACAAATGGCGTTCAGATATATCAGTTCCCAGCAGAGAATAGAAGAACAAAATCATGTATATTGGTAAAAGAAAACGTGGCGGCACCACTAGGTATTACTCAACTGTCCACTCCAAATTTAAGTGTAGTAAAAGTTCGTATTGGTCAGCGTCTATTATACGTCGGCAATGCATACGTAGAGCCTTTAGTTGATGAGTACGATACTCTCAGTGCAATAAACCATTTTCTGTTATCAAAATCTTCCTCTTTACGTATAATGGGTGGAGATCTTAATGGCTGGCATCCTTCCTGGGGCTCGAAATCTGAAAACGCTCGAGGAGCGGCAGTTGCGAACATTGCAGCTACTAACAATATGATAATTTGTAACGAGGGTACAACACCTACTTTCACAGCTATACGGCACGGTTTGTCGGCGACGTCTATCGTTGACATTACAATGGCGTCAGACAACATTATAAATTATATAAAAGATTGGCAAGTAAACATTGAAGCAGTTCAGAGCTCTGACCATAACTCGATAACTTTCAAGCTGGAGAAGAATGAAGAACTCAAATCATCCAAACGAACATCTACCTTTTTGTTTAATAACAAAACCGCCAAGTGGGACATTTTTCATGAACGCCTACATAAAAACGTACAAAAGTCCAAAATACTAAACATAAACTTTAATAATTGCACCTCACTAGAAATTGATAATGCAGTCAGTAGTCTTACAAGCAGTATACGCGACGCTTGTAACGAATCGATGAAAATAAAGAAAGGTGGAAAACCGTGTAATCACTGGTGGAATCAAGATCTACAAGCCCTCAAAGAAAGCTGTATTAAACTTCACCACAAACTTAACTGGTTAAGCAAGAACCACAGACCAGTAAACGCAGTTGCACTGCTCCATGCGGAAGCAAAACGCAAATACGCTAAAGCCTTAAAAGAAGCATCGGTGAGAAATTTTAGAGAATTCTGTAATTATCAGGGTAAAGAAGATGTATGGACGGTTACAAATCGTATCATAAAAGATGCACCTACTAAACGCCCACCGATAACTCTGCACAAAGATGGTAAATTTACTGAAACAAGCAGCGAAACAGCTGAATCACTATTGCGCCACTTTTATCCCGAAGATAGTGAAGATTCTTCAGCACGGCATCGAAATATTCGAAATCAAGCTGAGCAGATTTTAAGCACTCCGAATGATCCAGATTTCACACAAGATGAAGTTTTTGAAGCCCTAAACTCTATAAATCCCAACAAGGCTCCGGGTCTAGATAATATTACATCTGATATTTGCATGGAGGTAATGAAGGACTACCCAAGGCTTATAACAAGTATATACAACGCATGCTTAAGAATAGGATATTTCCCCAAGGCCTGGAAAGAAGCCTACGTAAAAATCTTGCCAAAAACGAACAAAGAAGCTGACAGTTTATCATCATACCGTCCAATAGGTCTGCTACCTGTATTTGGAAAAGTTTTGGAAAAAATATTTACCCAGCGCTTGGCGTATCATGCTGAAAACAACAAATTGTGGTCGTCCAATCAGTATGGGTTTAAGAAACAAACGTCAACCACAGATGCACTCTACAATGCAGTACAAAATATTAAGGATAAAAAGGGTAGGCGATATCAAGTGGTTTGCGTGTCTTTAGACATAAAAGCCGCATTCGATAATGCCTGGTGGACAATGCTGTTAAGCCAATTAATTCGATACAAAACGCCTTCAAATATTTATAATCTAATCAAGAGCTACCTCCATGATCGCACGGTAAAACTCGATTACGCAGAATCCACCGCAACAAAGCCTACGACCAAGGGCTGTGTTCAAGGCTCTATATGCGGCCCCATTTTCTGGAACATAATTTTGGATGACCTGCTCTCGATGCCACTGTCACAAGGGTGTGAAATACAAAACCTGAAAACGTCTTAATAATATATCGACAAGTAATAGAACCGATGATTACTTACGCTGCCGCCGTTTGGGGTAGTGCAACAAAGTATTATTACATTCGTCGACTTCTACGATTGTTCCAACGATGCTTCGCTATTAGAGCAATACGAGCTTTTCACACCGTATCTGCAACATCGGCTTTAGCATTAGCTGGCTTCAAACCATTACATCTGAATGTTACTGAAGCAAGCAATATATACGAAACAAAAAGAACAGGTTACTTTAATACAGCATCAAGAGAACTCACTATACAAAAAAGCGTACGGCCACATAACCTACTGCATCCGGCAGATCGACAAACAATTAATTATGATATGGTAATGCAACAAACACAAATCGATATAATATCAACAACCGATACAACTTTAATTTTTACTGATGGAAGCAAGCTGGAAACCGAAGAATGTGGCTGCGCTTTTGTTGTCTTTCAACCAAACGGCACCCACTATAAGGAGGCATTTAAATTAGATAACGTTTGTACTGTCTTTCAAGCCGAGGCCTTAGCTATAGATTCAGCTCTAGCATGGTCCCAAACCTATCTTGGGTCTACCAGGCTACACATCTTAAGTGATAGCCAGTCATGCCTTGAAGCTATTAAAGATCGGAGCAACACGAATTCATTGATTGCATCCATACACGAAAGATTATACCAATTACGTCAAAACTATTCGGTAGAGTTCTCATGGGTGAAAGCTCATATCGGTATCATGGGCAATGAGCTTGCAGATGAAGCGGCTAAAGAAGCAGCGGCGCTAACAACAACTCCCTCGTATTACGCATGTCCACTTAGCTACGCTAAGCGCCAAGAACATCAAAAGATTTCTGAAACGTGGCATAGTGAGTTTATAAACGAACCAACTGGAAGCGGCACTAAACTATTTTTTCAATCTCCTGCGGAAGCGGAAAGTTATAGTCAAATACTGGGTATATCTTTCGAAATGACTCAAATCCTAACAGGTCACAGCTATTGCAAGGCGTATTTAAAACGTTTTAAAATCATCGAAGAAGATACATGTCCATGTGACTCGACAACATCACAAACAATCAACCATCTTTTGATTGACTGTCCAGCCTATGAAAGAGCCCGAAGACCTCATACAATACTATGTGAAGAGCTCGGCGTACGACCATTCAACATTATGGAAGTCGTTAGACACAAGCAACTAATAAAATCACTTAATAAATTCGTTTATACTATTATTAGTACTCTAAAAACTTTTAACGCATAGATTGTTATTTGATAAATTTTCAATGCTTGCTATTAAATTTTAAATTGTAATATATTTTTGCTTGTATCCATTTGCAAGCGGTATTATTTTAATATTATTTACAACTAATCTGGATACATACATACCAATATTATAAAGAGTTATCATACAGTAACATAAGATTGTAATCACAAAGTTAAAATAATACATTCCTCGAAGCGCGGTTTGCGTGTAGAGACAAAGAAAAAAAAAATATTACATTGAACTCCGAACGTGATATATCAAGGTATGATTGGACGGTGCTTGATAGACCATCCTTCTCCGACCATGCGTATATCAGCTTCAGCATCCCCCTAAAGAGGGTAGAGAAGGGAGGCACCTTTAGGAACCCTGGGTCAACGTGTCGGGACGAGTACAGGGATCTACTGAGGATCTACAAGCGTGAAATTTCCAGGGCGAATAGAACCTCATGTAAAAGTTTCTGTACGGACATAGAGTGCTACAGCGAAACAGCACGGTTGAAAAAAGTCCTAGAAAGGGGAAACATAGTCCAGGCACTAATAAATAAAGAGAACGATGAGTGGTCACGTAATAGTGAGGAATCCCTTGAGGTGATTTTCGATACTGATTTCCCTTCGGGAGATGATTTAGGAGAGCCAGCAGACAGCACTAACACTTCGATCAAGGAGCGGGTAGTGCCGGCTTGGTGACCGACACCATGATCGAACGGGTAGTGAAGACGTTTTCTAAGTTTAAATCGCCGGACCCAGATGGTATATTCCCGGCCATAATACAATTTTCAAGCAGGGCGGCTTACGCAGATGACGTTGCAATTTTTATAAGTGGAAAGTGCCTTCAAACGATTAGTTCTTTGATGGATCGGCCACTTCGGGATATCCATACCTGGGCATATAATGTCGTGTTGAAAGCCAACGTGGAGAAGACGGATACGGTCTTGTTTACAAAGAGGTACAAGGTCCCAAACTGGACCAGGCCTAAGTTAGGAGGGGTGACCCTACAGGAGAAACCTGGCACAAAATATCTAGAAATCATGCTAGACAGTAAGCTGTCATGGAAGCTCAATGTGAAGGAGATAGTGAAAAGGCCTCAGCGGCACTTTATGCATGTAAAAGAATGCTGGGGTGTAAGTGGGCTTATCGCCCTCTCTTTCTGATTGGGTTTTTACAACGATTGTAAGCCCCATTCTATACTATGCAGTTCTTGTTTGGTGGAAAGCCACACAAAAAACGACCTACCCCAAAATTAGAGGGGGTGTACAGACTATCAATTCTTAGCATTACGGGAGCCGTTAAAATAACCCCGAAGGCTGCACTGTATGCCATTCTGCACATTTCACCTGTAGCAAAAAACATAGAGTTAACAACTGCAACCAGGCACGGTGCCTCGAGGCAGCTTGACGAACAAGACGAACAGACTACCTAATTCCCTGTCTGGGTTTAAGGCCACAATAGAGGTGGACGGTTGGGGCAAGGGTGCTGAAAGGGCGGACAAGGCGATACATTTGTACACAGATGGTTCAAAAGTGTTGGAAGGAGTAGGGTCTGCGGTATACTGTGTTGATCCGGAAATAAACAGATCGTACAGGCTGCCGGATTACTGTAGTTCGCGCCCTGCTCTTCCTAGGTTACGACTCCAGCTATTAGGAGTGACACATCTGTGAGGTCTGAAAGCAGCAAGCGGCTTAAGTCCTAGAAAGCTTCTAGTATTTGCCAAGAGTTGGCAGCGAAAGGTGGGAACAAGAACTCCACCCCGTTAGCCGACGAGCAAGAGCCAGATTTAAACACTTGCACCCGCTCTCTACTTTTTGCATACATCGTGCCTACCACAAAATTTTACATGCTACAAGTTTTATTTATTTCGTATTGTGACGAATATTAGCAACGCTAAGGGATACTATCATCTCTAAGCAGTGACTTGTATGCACATCAATAAATCAATTATTATGTCTATACATATTTCCATACAAGCAGCGGAAAGCAATGCCCAAACACATGTATATATCTGAGATACTCCCAAAAGTAGACAATAATTTTTGCAAGTATCACTCACATATACACGCGCATATGAGAAGCTATAAACGTAGTTATAGCTGGTAACTAACTAGTAAATTCTAGGAATAGAAGCGCCTCGATATATGCCAACGAGGAAACCAAACAGTATAAAAGCAGCGACAGTTGAGGCACAAAAAATCAGTTTGATTTAAGCAAGCTATCAGTTGCGAAGTATAAGTGTTATTGTGAAGTACTTTAATAAAGGCCATTTTGCATTATTGAATAGTGGAGATATTTATTCTACAGTTTAGTGATTTGAACGTTAGTAGAAAGTTGCAAATAAGCGGAATTTCTCTAAATTCGTTACAATTGGTGTCAGAAGAATAAATTCCGAAGATTTTGGGTACAACAAGGACATTGCAAAGTGGAGTGAATTGAAGATCCAGCAACTGAAAAAGGAGATGGAGAGTCGTGAATTGAATACAACCGGCAACAAATTTGAACTTCAGGCACGACTGCGAGAGTCAATGGAATTAGAAGGAATTAACGAGGAAGAGTATGTCTTTCATCTTGATGGCGATGAGCCAACGAAATTGGAGGAGAAAAATGAAACACCGCAGACAATGGCGAACACAGACCTGAACATGATATTGGCTGCAATATCGGCACAAATGTCAGAAATGTCATCACAAATATCCACAAATATGTCAGCATAGCTCGAAGTACAAAAGACAGATATAACATCTCAACTGGCATCCCAACTGGAAGAACAGAACACATATATGACATCTCAGTTGGCTGAGCAATTGAAAGCACAGGAAGCCCGCATATCCTCGCAGCTGGAGGCACAGGAGATAACGGTATCATCGAAGCTGGAGGCCCAGGATACAAAAATTTTACAGTTTGAGGAAAAATCGTGGCCGAGGTGGATGGTTTGAGAGGACGTATCGAGCAGTTACAACTAAATCGCCCAGCAGTTTCAGCAAGCAACCCAAATGTAAAAACACCATCCTTTGACGATTCTGTTCCTTTCCAGGTCTTTGAGCTATAGTTTGAGAAGACCGCGGCAGTGAACAACTGGAATGCTCATGATAAAGTTGCAGCTCTATTCGTAGCAATGAAGGGGCCAGCAGCCGAAATCCTACAGACTATTCCCAAAGAGAGCGGAACAACTATGAAGCATTGGTGGCCGCTGTCAAGAGACGTTATGGAAGCGATCATAGAAAACAGGTATACCTTATTGAGTTGCAAAACCGTTACCAAAAAGCGAATGAGACATTGCAGGAGTTTGCTTTGGATGTTGAAAGGTTGGCTCATTTGGCAAATGCGGACGCACCCGTGGAATACACTGAAAGGGTAAAGATTCAGAGCTTTATAAATGGCATACGGGACGTCGAAACGAAGCGAACCACATACGCGAACCCAAAGCAAACATTTGCTGAAACGGTATCCCATGCATTGGGGTCGCCAGAGCCTCGGCTATTAAAGAAACAGGATTCGCTACGGGTAGTTGAGGTTGGGAACTGGGTTGGAGAAGCTATATATTGTGCTGTCAACGCCTTGAAAGGGTTGCGCCACACAACCCCACACAGGTATACTTGCCGCGAGTACATTCTAAGCCCCTAATGTGCTCGCGCATTTCTTCGCATCGGATAGCGCTTTGACACCGAAGAAGATGGATATTTTACTAGGCTATATATATATGGGATATGGTCAGCAGATACGTAGGGAACATTTTTCTCGCCAAACGGGAAGACGGTTGCTAAGCCACTAATATGGGAGTACCCAACGCTCACGTAGCGATCTTCCGTACTTCCGTATTTAATCCGTAATCTTAACGCTGAGAATTCTGCAAACGTACAACCGCCAATGAAAAATATTAAAACTACTCGAGGAATGCTTAGAGCTGAACATTCGATTGGGGTAGACTATTTATGACGACCACCAATACCAATCAATTGAGCTTGAAAATCTTCAAACGTTGGACCCTGTAGATTATTGATTTAATTCTTTAATGATTGCCAACCTAATAGTTTAATTGTTTGTTCAACAATACGTGCGGTCTGTGGTGCATAAAAACTATGAACATAGCTTATATGTTTCGGTTCCACTTCGATCACATCGTCAACAGTCAATTTAAGAGTCTATAAATTAATGTAAAGAAATTTAATGCAAAAGCTTATTCATCCTATTGTACAACGAAATACCTTTCGTAATACTGCATATGTACGTGATTCGGACTGAGTATACAAAAGCCCAGCCTTCTCCAAATTGCTTATTTTAAGCAAAACATCAAGACCATATGCATGCACCAGCTCACGCTTGTAAAATTAAAAACCTACAAAGAAAGATATGCAGTTAAAATCGGGTATTTACAATGACTTTGTGATATAAAATTCACCTTTTCTTTAAATCCGGAATCCGCAGCACATTGCATTGTTATTAAACGTAAAACATTTCGTAGAACACCTTTTTTAGCTATCATATCCTCAATATAGGCACTAACCTTTTATCTTCGTACATCATAAATTCTTGCTCAGCGGCAAGATCATCGGAAAATTCAAAGTCGTCAAATTTATTAAAAAATAGTTCAGCAATGGTTGTATGAACTGCTACAGATTTCCTCTGTACCAATAACGCCGTTGGCGACTACAAAACGTTTCATATTCTGCACCGATGCAACCTGTGCATTAGCATTCATTTGGACATATAAATTCACGAGCATTTCGAGATAGTATTTTCCCCGCCGCATTAAAGTTTTTGCTTCGTAGTTCAGCATACAAATTTTCTCCTTAATTCATTAAAATCGTTTTCTTTCCAGCTACAAGTTGTAATTGTACTGAAGCTGGTAAGCCGTGCGAGCAGACGTGAAAAACTTGTACACATTTTCCGAGCAGGAAAATTATTGTAGGGCGTTTTGGAAAATTAATAAAGGGTTGTGCAAAAAGGAGTGTTTTGTGCGCGCTTCATAAAATGTATCAAATAATGTACTGATACGTTATTGAATTCCTAATATAATAAGAATTAGCTTTGAGAAAAAAGACTCAAACATTTTATTTAATAAACGAATTTAAACACATACATGTACTAACGGACGGAGAAGTGGATCGAAATAAGGCAAAAGCAAAATGAGTATGTGCGTGAAATGTAATCACTCTATAAGAGGAAAGACAGGTATACAATGCGAGGGTGTGTAATAAAGTGTACCACTTAAGCCTTGCATGTGCGGGTGTTGATAAATATAGTTCTAAAATTTTTAAGGAAAAACCTATGGCACGATTTATGTGTGATAAATGTGTTACATCTGAATATCAGAATGCAGATTTGGTGCTAAAAGAAACGCAAATGAGTGTGAAGAAAAACAACACAATATTATAAAAGAGTATAAATATGACTTATCTTGTTTGGTTGATTTTCCGACAGGTTGGATAAATGATGTATATTGGAACGATTTTCCGTCATCCCTTGTCAAATTTGGTTTTGAGACAAACCGGTTTCGGCGTTGTGCCATCATCAGTGTCGATTTTCGTTCTGATCTGTTGGTGTCATTTGTCCTGTATTTATAGTTCGTAGGTGTATGAGCAGGTATTGTCAAATTGATGCTTGTGTATATTTAGTTATGTGTATGTGCTGTATTTCATTCAGAACAGGGTGGTTTACTAATCGATTTGTGTGGCTGACTGGGGTAGGTAGAAATCTGTGATTTTAGTCGTTTGACCTTCTTTGTCGGTTTTTTGTTTTGGTGTGTTAATTGTTTTGTGTTTATTTGTTGTTGTGTGTTTGTCTGTTGTACCTGTGTGATTAAGTTGTTTCCTGTAAACAAGTTTTAAATGCTCGAATATTGTGTCAGAAATTGTGTTTATCTGTTCGTTTATTATTCTACCGTCGAATGTTTTCTGTTTGTAGATTTCCATGTTTTCGAGTACGTTGAGACGTCGGCCCTTTTCTTGTATGTGAAGAACCCTAACTGTTTTATTGATGTTTGCTGGGGAACATTCATTCTCGACCATGTGATTCGCGAAGTTAGACTCGGGTATAATGTGTGGATTCCGTATTTTTTTGTTGTAATCTCTAATATGTTCTCTGAACCTCGTTCTTATTTGCCGTCCTGTTTGTCCTATGTAACTATGCTGGCATCCGCAGGTAAGCTTGTATACGCCGTGGCTGCTAAACGGATCCTCTGAGTTAATGTTAGTTCTTAGTTTTCGCCCTAGATTGTTCGATGTTTTGAATGCTGTGTTAATGTTGTATTTTTTAAGGAAGTTTGCCAATTTATATGTTGCTTTTCCAGTATATGTCATAGTCGTCCAGCTACTATTTTCCTTTTCATTATTTCTTTTTGGTTCTCCATTTGTCCTTCTGAGCTTATCTACTAGTGCTTTTTTATATCCGTTGTTTGCAGCGATATTATATATGACCTCAAGTTCTCTCTTATATGCCTCTTGTGTAAGAGGTGTTCTTTCAAGTCTATTTACCAAGTGCCTTAATGCTGCATTTTTATGATGTTGAGGGTGATTTGAGGTATTGTGTATTATTGTGTCGGTGGCCGTTGACTTTCTATATATGTCATAGTTAAATCTTTTGGCTTCTTTATCAATATTTATCGAAAGGTCTAGATAGTTGATTCCTCCGTCTTTTTCGGTTTCCATTAAAAATTTTATATTGCCGTGCTGTTTGTTGAGGTACTCCAGTACGAGCTCTTCGTTATTAGTAGTTAAAACGCATATTATGTCATCCACGTATCTAGCATAAAATGACACGCCTAATTTAGACTTCAGCTCCTGTATGTACTTTTCTTCCAGATTTTGCATGAACACTTCCATAAGAATTGCTGATGTGGGGCTTCCCATTCCAAGACCGTTTGTTTGTCTATATATTTTATTGTTGAATTTAAAATAGTTTTGACGTAAAGTGGTTCTTAGCGTATTTGTGATTTGCATACTTTTCACTTTGTTTTTTGTGTTATGAACTATTGTTGAGCTAACTATGTCCAAAGTCTCCGATAGTGGTATAGATGGGTATAGATCTTTTATGTCAAAAGATATCAATTTGCTGTTTCTTGTTAGCTTTACGGTCTCGAGTCTCTCTATTAGTTCTGTTGTGTTAGCTATTGCATATTCGTTCCTTAGCTCCAGAGTGTCTATCAATATCGTTTTTAAATATCTGGACAGTTTGTAACATGGTGCCGATTTAAAATTAATGATGGGCCTCATTGGCGTGTCCGGCTTGTGGATTTTTGGTAGCGCAACCAGTGGAGGAGCCGAAGGGTTCATTTGGACCAATCTATGTGCCATGTTAGAATCTACTATATTTGATGCATTTTTTATAGCAACTTTGATTTGTTTTTGGTATTCATCTGTGGGATCCTCTCTCATTCTACGACATTTCATTTCCTCTATGAGATCCTCGGTTTTGGATATATATTGCTCTTTTTCGATTAGCACAGTGGTGTTTCCTTTGTCCGCTTTCGTTGTGACAATATTGTTTTTCCTTAGTTTATGCCGTAGATTCTTTATTGTTTTCTCCTCTGTATTCGGTTTTTGTCCTTCCTGTGCTTTCACCTCCTTTCTTATGATTTCCCTGCACATGTGTCTTGCGTGCTCCTGTTCTTCCTGTGGTACCAATGATATTGCGATCTCCGCATCTACAATCGCTTGCTCCGTTTTTCTTACTGTATTCTGGTCCATGATATTGTGCTTCAGGCCCTTTTCGAGAAGTTGTGCCTCTTCCTTGGTAATGGCCACTGTTGTGAGGTTAACGAACTTGTCATGAAACTGGTGAGTGTTTTGGTTTTGGTTACCCTCTCGTCGTCCTGCCAGCTTGTCCAATTTTCGGTTCAGCGACCTGTATTTTTGTTGTAGTTCCTGATCGACCTCTGTCTTAATGCGGTCGAAACATTCCATTAATACAGTCGTAGGTAGCTGTTCTGCCAATCTTAAATGGATAGATAATAACTCGGCATTTATCTCATCCTTCTTCGAGTATAAGCTTTCCAACTCATATTTTAAAAAATCCTTTTCCGCTTTTCTAACTGTTTTCCTGCTAGATTTGGTATTTGCCTTTATTGTTATTTTTGCGAATTTCGGAGTAACATTCAAGTCCAGGCATTGTTTGTTGAACCAAATGCTCGCCTTTGCTTTATATATTTTCAGTAGGCGTCGCTTGTAAATTGTTAGTAGTCCGTTCGCGTTCAAGTTAAAAGCCTGACAAGCAATAACTGACTTATCTTGTTTGGTTGATTTTCCGACAGGTTGGATAAATGATGTATATTGGAACGATTTTCCGTCATCCCTTGTCAAATTTGGTTTTGAGACAAACCGGTTTCGGCGTTGTGCCATCATCAGTGTCGATTTTCGTTCTGATCTGTTGGTGTCATTTGTCCTGTATTTATAGTTCGTAGGTATATGAGCAGGTATTGTCAAATTGATGCTTGTGTATATTTAGTTATGTGTATGTGCTGTATTTCATTCAGAACAGGGTGGTTTACTAATCGATTTGTGTGGCTGACTGGGGTAGGTAGAAATCTGTGATTTTAGTCGTTTGACCTTCTTTGTCGGTTTTTTGTTTTGGTGTGTTAATTGTTTTGTGTTTATTTGTTGTTGTGTGTTTGTCTGTTGTACCTGTGTGATTAAGTTGTTTCCTGTAAACAAGTTTTAAAGGCTCGAATATTGTGTCAGAAATTGTGTTTATCTGTTCGTTTATTATTCTACCGTCGAATGTTTTCTGTTTGTAGATTTCCATGTTTTCGAGTACGTTGAGACGTCGGCCCTTTTCTTGTATGTGAAGAACCCTAACTGTTTTATTGATGTTTGCTGGGGAACATTCATTCTCGACCATGTGATTCGCGAAGTTAGACTCGGGTATAATGTGTGGATTCCGTATTTTTTTGTTGTAATCTCTAATATGTTCTCTGAACCTCGTTCTTATTTGCCGTCCTGTTTGTCCTATGTAACTATGCTGGCATCCGCAGGTAAGCTTGTATACGCCGTGGCTGCTAAACGGATCCTCTGAGTTAATGTTAGTTCTTAGTTTTCGCCCTAGATTGTTCGATGTTTTGAATGCTGTGTTAATGTTGTATTTTTTAAGGAAGTTTGCCAATTTATATGTTGCTTTTCCAGTATATGTCATAGTCGTCCAGCTACTATTTTCCTTTTCATTATTTCTTTTTGGTTCTCCATTTGTCCTTCTGAGCTTATCTACTAGTGCTTTTTTATATCCGTTGTTTGCAGCGATATTATATATGACCTCAAGTTCTCTCTTATATGCCTCTTGTGTAAGAGGTGTTCTTTCAAGTCTATTTACCAAGTGCCTTAATGCTGCATTTTTATGATGTTGAGGGTGATTTGAGTTATTGTGTATTATTGTGTCGGTGGCCGTTGACTTTCTATATATGTCATAGTTAAATCTTTTGGCTTCTTTATCAATATTTATCGAAAGGTCTAGATAGTTGATTCCTCCGTCTTTTTCGGTTTCCATTAAAAATTTTATATTGCCGTGCTGTTTGTTGAGGTACTCCAGTACGAGCTCTTCGTTATTAGTAGTTAAAACGCATATTATGTCATCCACGTATCTAGCATAAAATGACACGCCTAATTTAGACTTCAGCTCCTGTATGTACTTTTCTTCCAGATTTTGCATGAACACTTCCATAAGAATTGCTGATGTGGGGCTTCCCATTCCAAGACCGTTTGTTTGTCTATATATATTTTATTGTTGAATTTAAAATAGTTTTGACGTAAAGTGGTTCTTAGCGTATTTGTGATTTGCATACTTTTCACTTTGTTTTTTGTGTTATGAACTATTGTTGAGCTAACTATGTCCAAAGTCTCCGATAGTGGTATAGATGGGTATAGATCTTTTATGTCAAAAGATATCAATTTGCTGTTTCTTGTTAGCTTTACGGTCTCGAGTCTCTCTATTAGTTCTGTTGTGTTAGCTATTGCATATTCGTTCCTTAGCTCCAGAGTGTCTATCAATATCGTTTTTAAATATCTGGACAGTTTGTAACATGGTGCCGATTTAAAATTAATGATGGGCCTCATTGGCGTGTCCGGCTTGTGGATTTTTGGTAGCGCAACCAGTGGAGGAGCCGAAGGGTTCATTTGGACCAATCTATGTGCCATGTTAGAATCTACTATATTTGATGCATTTTTTATAGCAACTTTGATTTGTTTTTGGTATTCATCTGTGGGATCCTCTCTCATTCTACGACATTTCATTTCCTCTATGAGATCCTCGGTTTTGGATATATATTGCTCTTTTTCGATTAGCACAGTGGTGTTTCCTTTGTCCGCTTTCGTTGTGACAATATTGTTTTTCCTTAGTTTATGCCGTAGATTCTTTATTGTTTTCTCCTCTGTATTCGGTTTTTGTCCTTCCTGTGCTTTCACCTCCTTTCTTATGATTTCCCTGCACATGTGTCTTGCGTGCTCCTGTTCTTCCTGTGGTACCAATGATATTGCGATCTCCGCATCTACAATCGCTTGCTCCGTTTTTCTTACTGTATTCTGGTCCATGATATTGTGCTTCAGGCCCTTTTCGAGAAGTTGTGCCTCTTCCTTGGTAATGGCCACTGTTGTGAGGTTAACGAACTTGTCATGAAACTGGTGAGTGTTTTGGTTTTGGTTACCCTCTCGTCGTCCTGCCAGCTTGTCCAATTTTCGGTTCAGCGACCTGTATTTTTGTTGTAGTTCCTGATCGACCTCTGTCTTAATGCGGTCGAAACATTCCATTAATACAGTCGTAGGTAGCTGTTCTGCCAATCTTAAATGGATAGATAATAACTCGGCATTTATCTCATCCTTCTTCGAGTATAAGCTTTCCAACTCATATTTTAAAAAATCCTTTTCCGCTTTTCTAACTGTTTTCCTGCTAGATTTGGTATTTGCCTTTATTGTTATTTTTGCGAATTTCGGAGTAACATTCAAGTCCAGGCATTGTTTGTTGAACCAAATGCTCGCCTTTGCTTTATATATTTTCAGTAGGCGTCGCTTGTAAATTGTTAGTAGTCCGTTCGCGTTCAAGTTAAAAGCCTGACAAGCAATAACTGACTTATCTTGTTTGGTTGATTTTCCGACAGGTTGGATAAATGATGTATATTGGAACGATTTTCCGTCATCCCTTGTCAAATTTGGTTTTGAGACAAACCGGTTTCGGCGTTGTGCCATCATCAGTGTCGATTTTCGTTCTGATCTGTTGGTGTCATTTGTCCTGTATTTATAGTTCGTAGGTATATGAGCAGGTATTGTCAAATTGAGCAGGAAAATTATTGTAGGGCGTTTTGGAAAATTAATAAAGGGTTGTGCAAAAAGGAGTGTTTTGTGCGCGCTTCATAAAATGTATCAAATAATGTACTGATACGTTATTGAATTCCTAATATAATAAGAATTAGCTTTGAGAAAAAAGACTCAAACATTTTATTTAATAAACGAATTTAAACACATACATGTACTAACGGACGGAGAAGTGGATCGAAATAAGGCAAAAGCAAAATGAGTATGTGCGTGAAATGTAATCACTCTATAAGAGGAAAGACAGGTATACAATGCGAGGGTGTGTAATAAAGTGTACCACTTAAGCCTTGCATGTGCGGGTGTTGATAAATATAGTTCTAAAATTTTTAAGGAAAAACCTATGGCACGATTTATGTGTGATAAATGTGTTACATCTGAATATCAGAATGCAGATTTGGTGCTAAAAGAAACGCAAATGAGTGTGAAGAAAAACAACACAATATTATAAAAGAGTATAAATATGAGTTTGAAGAGGTGATGAAGAAAAGCCAAAATGAAATAAAAACTTTATTGGAATCTATTGAGGGTCGATATACTCAAAGAGTAGCAACAATGGAAAGATCGCAAAAGCTTAAAAAAAAATAAAATAAAAATTGGTGAGATAAAAGGCTTATATGAAATGATAGAAGAAGTGAAAAATAAAACTGAAATAATTGGTAAAGACAACGAAAAGGTATGTAATGAAATAAAGAAAATCAGTAGTAATAATAAAGAAAAATGAATATAATACGCAGAAGTAATGAAAAATAATAACAAAAAAGGTGAAAACAAAAGCAAAGATACTACAGTGCCTGAATTAAAAAAACGTACTCCTATTATTGTTAAACCGACATTCAAGCTGGTAATAATGGTATTATGGTGATCGATAGCGTTGATGAAAATGAAAGAGACAAAATAAAAGAAATAATGGACAAAGAAATTAGTAAAGGCGGTGACACAATGACATTTTTCATATAGATGCGTTTAACACAAGCTTATGCATTCCAATAACATCGCCACATTCAACCAAGATGTTGCGTTTGTAAATATGATGGAACTTCATACTTGTCAATTTAAGTTTATTACGCCTTGACATACAAAATTTCGCGAAGCACTCCCTGCAAAAATTGTTGGATTACGTGTTCCATTTTCTTCATGTTGGAGTACTCTAACAATACTCCTTTGCAATGCGTTTGCGGACCACCATCAGCCGATCATTGCTCGTTTTTTAACGACAGTGATCACGACACGATGACGATCGAACAGAGTTGCCAAAAGTAAAATATTGCATGCAAATAACTAATAATAAAATTTTACTTTGGGAACTCTGATAAAATGCAACAACGCACTGGTTTTATGTATACATATTATATTAGTTTCTTTATTCACGTATGCGCATGCGTATTATATTAGTTTCTTTATTCACGCAAATGCCAAATAACATAAGAATATTCGTAGTATAAAATATAAAAGTTGTATTGCCCCTCTTCATTTACTTTCATTTTAAATTAAATTCACTTCGATAATTCTTTCCGACACAATTCCTCTTTAGTACTTTGGCATATGATCCTCTGTGGGTGCTCCATGGGGTACTACAGTGAAAGTACTTTGGAAAGTACTCTCACGTATGTACTCTATGGAATACTCACAAACAAAGCGAGAGTGGGATCACCTATTCCTCTCCTAGGACATCGCAATATTAATTGGAGCACATTTTTTTTGTATGAATACAGATTAGATTTGGAGCAGTCCTATACTCCCAAAGGAGTATTCCTTACATTATTTATAGAGTACTCGTGTTTTTTGAAGGGACTGTTGTAAACATTATCCCTATACAACAAAACTACTTGCTGTCATATTTTGTGTCGTATGCGATTGTTATATTGCAGTTTTTAATTGTGAAAAATGTTAGAAAATTTATCAACCAGTGGGAAAAATAATTTCACTTCCGAAGTGTGCCAACACCCTTAGCCAAAGCAAATGTCAAATTATTTTTCTTATGATTTGCTTGGAACAAAATTGGGGAGTTGGCTACTTTGCAATATCAGATGGCGCTAGTGTCGCTCATTCTACTATTCTCCACAAAAACACATGCAATCTACTCATAATGCATAAGCATGTGTTAAACTCATCTATATGAAAATCTGCTTATGTGTCGGAGCTATAATGAATATGAGATAAAGAATATAAACCAAGACTATTTATAACAGGTATGCAATTTGAAAAGAATGGCAATGAATTAACTGAATGTCTACGAAAACAAAATGAACAGGGTGACATAAAAATTATTAAGCAATATAATGTTAAAGTTAGTCATAAAAATTATTATAATGCAATAGTTGAGGTGGATGTGGAAATATTTACTGAAGCGTTAAAATTAGATAAACTGAACATAGGATGGAAAAGGTGCAAAGTATACGATGGTTTTGATATAACAATTTGTTTTAAATGTAAAGGATATAACCACAAAGCTAGTGAATGCAAAAATGGAGATGTTTGTAGCAAATGCTTGTGTAAACATACAACCATGGAGTGCAAGGAACAACCTAAAAACATGTGCATAAATTGTACTAAAGCTAATGAGAAATTAAATCTAGGGCTTGATACCAATAACCCGTGCAATAGCAGACATTGCCCTGTCTACTTAAAGCACTTAAATGTAACAAAAAACAAAGGATAGGGTATTAGCAACTAACAATCAGATCACTGGCTCACCTGGACCATGTTAATGATATGCAACGTAGGGTATCAAGGTACCAAAAAAAAATCCACAAAGGACATCAACAATGACTTTAAATGCATCTATTTAAACATAAATAGCACAGTAGCTAACAAATCAGAGTTGGAAGTGTTGGCGGAAGTTCATAGAACAGGCATTATACTGTGCTCTGAAACATGTACAACTAAAGATATTCTAGACAATGAATTAGAAACAGCAACCTATAAAATGATAAGATGTGATTCCCATAACAGGCACACAGGCGGTGTATTAGTTTATGTACATAGTACAATTGATGTTAAAGTAATTTATAATGATAACATAAATGAAAACTTATGGTGCATTGTAATAAAACTGAAAAAGGTTGATAAAAAGTGGCAGATTGGAGTTCTGTACCACTCGCCAAGCACTAGTGATGCAGCTTTTGTAGAATACCTAAATGAAATTCTAATTGATAAATATGAAAAAGTAACCATAATATAGTAGTCGGTGATTTTAATGTTAACATGAACTGCATATCAACATATAGTACTAAATTAAATGAGATATTTGCTGTGATGGGTATGAGCCAAAAAATAGAATTTAATACGCGAATCACAGATGCAAGTGAATCGAAAATTGATTTGATATTTTCAAACTTGGATGAAATTCACTGCAATAATTTGCAGGAATACAAAATATCTGGTCATGAAACTATAAAATTTAATATTATAACGTCCAAAGTATACAAGATGAGACTGACCAAGAAAATCATAGCTTGGGCAAATATAATAGTGATATATTAATAAGCATCCTTAGATCATTTAACCTAAACTTTACTGTAAACTTATCAATTGATGTAAAAGTTGAATTAATTAATAACATAATGATTCAGGCTATGGAAAGTTTAAACTATGAGAAAGAAGTGCATATCATGTTAATGAATAAATGGTATGACAGAGAATTGGCACAAATAAATAAATACAAATATGATATGTACACGCGTGCGTTACAAACTGGAGAGTGGGATGAATATAAAAATATAAATAGGTCACACAAAAAATTAGTCAAATTAAAAAAATAAAGTACATGGAGAATAAAATCATTATGAATGAAAATAATGCTAAAGAAATGTGGAAATATCTCAAACAAACCGTTAACCTAACTAAAGATAACGAAGGGATAAAAAAGGTGATACTGGATGGCATACTGGTTGAAAACGAAACCGATCTGGCGAATGGTCTTAATAGGTTTTTTGTAAACTGCGTAATTGAAATTAATAACAATATAGAAACCTGTGTTACGCCAGCCTTAAGGGCAAAACATCACCAGCAACCAAACCATATGCATTCTATGCAAAAGTATCTTAATACCGATAGCTACTAGCTAGGAGTGTTGCGCAGCATTAGTGGAAGGATGCTGCTATGCGCATGCGGGGGCGTGTTCAAGTTATGCAACGAAAGCGCATGCGTGGGTGTGTGCGTGTGGAAAAACGAAAGCTAAGTACGTAGGTGTGTGTGGTGTGTTTGAGTGAAATTTAAGGAATTCCGTTTAGATACGGGTATGTGAAGAGTTAACCGAAACTCAGAAATTCATTAGAAAAGTTGTCTCAATAGTGCGTGGTCGTGCTGCGGAAAAGTCGCGTGTGAAAATAGTCAAGTCAAGTCAAAAAAAAAAAAAAAAAAATTTAATATATATATTTTTTTATGTGAAAAAAATACCGATACGGTCGTACCGTTTTAGCGGTTATTTTAAACACGTTATTAAAGAAACCGCAAACCCAGGGAAGAAAAAAAAAACCCTTCAACATCCTGCCACAGGTAAGTGTGATACCGTTTTAAAAATTCTTTTTATTTAAAAGTGTTAAATTAATTTGTGCCCCTTCCTTGCATAAATTTCAATCAAGTATAAAAATAAATCGTAAATTTCCTTTTTGCTGTCTTGATTTTTAAATAGTTTGACAATAAATTAAATTTGCACGTAAATTAAACTCACTTTTATATAAACCTTTTTCTTCATCTGTAAATTCCCTTTTTTTAATAAAGCGGATTTTTGTGCATAAAATAATGCATGGGGTGAACCAAAAGGTGTTGTAAATGGTGAATCAAAATTAATAAAAAAAAAAAAAGTTGTGATCAAATGGAAATTTAATGAATTTTAATTGCAAATGAAATAAATTTTTGATGAAAAATTACGATTTAATTAAAATAATATATAAAAGCAAATAAAACCTACGTAAGATAAAAATAAAATTAAATGATAAATAAAATAGAAGTGTTTAAAATAAAAATAAAATAAATAAAAATAGAAAAAAAACTAAAAATAGCATTAAAAATAAGAAAAGAAAAAACTCAAAATTAAACCAAAAATAAAATTTATTTGAAAAAAAAAAATGCAAATTAAACTAAAAATAAAATTAATATAAAATAAATAAAAATAAAATTTATATGAAGTTAAATTTAGTTAAAGTAAAATCAAAATTAAATTAAATTAAAGTTATTTAAAATTAACGCAAAAAGAAATTAAATTAAATTTGCCTAAAATAAAACCTAAATTTAAATAAACCTAATGTGTTGAAAATTAAATCAAAAAGTAGCTTAAATTAAATTAGTTGAAAATAAAATCAGTGGTAACCTAAAGTCCGTTATGTGAAATAAAATTCCAAATTAAATTAAAATAAATTCACTGAAAATAAAAGAAAAATTAAACCGAATAAAAAGTATCTAAATTAAAAACGAAAGTAAATGGAAATAAAGTTTCCTAAAATAAGATCCAAAATTAATTAGATTAAATTTATTTAAAGTAAAATTAAAAGTTAAATTGAATTAAAATAAAATCAATATTAATTTAATGTAAACTTGCTAAAAGTGAAATCAAAAGTAAATTACACAACACCGATTATTAAATTTGAAATTGAAATGAATAAAAGCTTTTTTTTTGAAATGAAATTGGAATTAAACTAAATTAAATTAATTTAAAATAAAACTAAAAATTAAGCCTAAATAAACTTCAGTTAAAATTAAAAGGAAGAAGGTTTAGCCAATATGAAAGTTAACATTTTTTTTTTGCATTTGATATACATGTGTACATACCGACATATAGACATATAAGCCAAAGTTCGGTATCGAAGATACTCAACCGAACTTGGGAAAATATGGCTATGTGAGGTATATACATATGTACAAAGACACCAGCTGTAAATTTTGATTTTTGTCATTTTGGTTTTTTTTTTCGTTTGCAGAATTCTCTGGCGGGACGAAGGAAACGGACCAGAATACTTACCCGCATACATTACCCAGAGCGACCGCAGGAACGGCGGAATATTGGGACCGCCGATCAGTAGAGCTCGGAGAAGGGAGAGAGAGATCGCAAGAGAGAGGATCGGCCTAAGTGACCGAAAGTGGCCGGTAGACAGCAGCAGCGACGACAGCGACGCCGCCAGCACCCACGCAGCGTCAAGAAGCGACAACAGCAGCAGCAACACAGCGACGTCACCATCGCCGACGGCATCAACATCGAACGCCCAAGGAGGGCATAAAAGGGCATTTGACACATGTTTCTGTTTATTGGAATTTCTTTTTTTTAATGGATTTTTGCACTATTTTGCCACACCTTACCTTTTTTGGATTGTTATTAGTAATATTAACTTTGGAATTTTCTTGTAATTTTTTATTAATTTTGTCAATAGTTTTTTTTTTTATATCACATATTCATTTATTTTGTTCACTTCGGCATTTCTTTTTACATTTAGTTGGTATAATTTTTCTTAAGTTTTCCTAATTAGGGTTATATTCAAAAATACACTAGCACTAGCATTTAATTGCCGATTTGGAGCCTCTCTCCTCGATTTTTTTTTGTAATTCTCTCTTTCTCGTTTTAAACTTTCTATATGTTTTCGGTTTTTTTTTTATTTCTTTGTCTCTTATAGTTTTCGCATTTTCCCCTTGTTTTTTTTTTTTTATTATTTTTTTTATTTTGTTAAAATTGCGTAATTCACCCACTCGCCGCCCGCTATCGCGAGCGAGTGATCGCGGTGACATTTAAAAACTCCATTGAACCTTTTCTCAGGCAGTAAAAGGTATTTTTTTTATGAGTAGGCAAAGACATATGTATGTGGATTTCCCTTCCTCACAGGTCCCCGCAGCTTGAAGGCGCCTAAAATGCTGATGTGCTGAGATCAGGTGTGTGAGAAAATTGACAATACTATTTGTGTTCCATTTCTTTACATATATGTCAATGACCGATATATCTAATGCCTTAGCCTAGGTCAGGGATTTACTTTTAATTTTTGCTTAACGTTTGAATTTTTGCCACATATATATGAATTCGTTTTTTTTTTGTAATTTTAAAGATATCAAAAGACATAGTTAGATACGACAACCATTAGGGTGTGCCTGTTCACGTACACCAGATTATTTTTCTCGTTAACTTCTTTTTGATCAAATATATTTTTCTTGCCTTTTGGTATCAAATACTAAGTTAAGATAACATACGGGTATTTGCTTGTATATCGGTTGTTAAAGCGGCAGCTAACGTTGGATTTTTGATAAGCGTATTGTTGTTTCGACTAATTTTCAAATTTTTTAATTTTTATTTTGTTTTCTTTGAATAATTCATATTTTTGGAATTCTTATATTAAGGAATTGTTAGAGTTTAAGCTTTTATAGATGCCCTTTTTGTTTTGTGAAAATATCTGAAGAATCACTCTTAGTAGGGGATAGGCTTAACGTTAAAATTTATAAATAAAGATATGCTTATAACGATTTGGAATTTTACGAGTTGAGCTTTTTGTTGATCACTGCAATGGAGGGCTGATTTTAGGATCTTTGGTGTGGGCGTTGCTCTGGGCTTAAGAGGGGACGTAGGGGTGATGGCCTAGTAGACTTGTAAACAGACAGACTTGAGTCAGGTTTGGGGGCGCCGTAAAATTAGAGGAGTCAGCACGGCGCCCATGGCTTCGTGTAAGATACGCGAAGAGGGTGGGTAGACTCCACCTGACTAGACAGGCCTCCACCTTTTCCCCCCTTTTTTTTGATTTCCCCCTCCCTTATCTCTCTGCTCCCCTTACGTCTATTGTATCTCTTTCAGCTTTCCCCTTTTCTTTTTAGAACTTGGCATGAACTCTACTTTTTTGTTAGTGTAGTTGTTGGTAAGGCTGGTGCGCCAAACCCCACCCCGTCCGACGAGCTAGCAGGGCTTGCCACCATGCCACACGCCACCTCTGTCTTACCACTGAAAGCCAGCTACATAACAATGGCGCCCAACGCCATAGCCCGATAATCTTTCCAATTTACCATAATTTCTTCTAACTTACCACTTTTCTTTTTCCTGACTTTTACTACTTTTTCGTCTTAAGCTTTCCATGTTTTTCTATCTTGTTATCTCGGTAATATCGACTCTAATTTCCTCCTACCGACTTGGACAGGGACCGTCATGATGGCATCGTCGATTAGGTTCGCCTGGTCGACAAGTGTTATCATGACATGAGGATAGGAGATTAGCTAGGTGATCATATCAGGGTTCCTTTCTCGGATTTGGTACGATTTGATTAGGTGGTACCTGATATGGCACTTAGCTAGAAGACGGACTTTATTAGAGGATCGTGGCGAAATGCCCAGGCTACGTCATCAGAGATCCAGCATTTCCGATAACTGAGGTTTGAGACGTCACCACGATAGAGAGGAGTGTGGAAGTGTGGTATCCACACTCTGGGATCAGTCCACGAGCGTGTCGGGCCACACTTCCACGGACTGCATGAAGACTGACTAGACGCTAGAGATATACGGACGTACAAATCACTCCCACAATGACCTCGTCAAGAGCAACACCCATTACACACCAAAGCAAATAAATATAATTTTTTCAAGAAATTAGAAATTAAATTTCTTTTTTTTTTCATTTCTTTTTTTGGAGAGATGGAAAATAGTAGTTAAAAATTCGCTTTTGAAGCCACAAAGAAACATATTTCCATCATATTACTATTCATCATATACATAAGTTTGTTGTACGTATCTGTAGTTAAACATATACATATTTCCATATCCATTTTTGAACACACGTATATTTACATATAAATACATTTTTCATATAAATACATGCATATATATAAAAACTGAAATCTACAAATATTTTGAGTTAAGTGGAAAATTTTTTTTAGGCTGTGGTCAAGGGACTTCTAAATCGATTTAGAAATTTAGTAGTCAACGACTTTCAGCAGAGCCTTGGTTGGAATTTTCCCTTGGTTTTGGCGAAATTTTTTTTTGGAATTTTAAATTAATTTCTCGCAGTAACTAACATTTTTATAAATTTTTGTGAAAGTTGAATTTCAAATTTCACTTCAAGTTTCTCATTCGTATCTCAGAATTTATCGTAATTTCAAAAATTGTTAGGTTCTCGTATTACTTTGATTTCCAAATTAATGTAGAGAACGTTACATTTAATTTAAAATTAAGGCTATCAATTTGTTTTTGAAATCCAAAGTTCAATTCCGTGAATTGTTTTAGTATTTTTTTTATTTGAATTCAACCATAGTTTTAATTCATTTTTCGTTCTATATAGCTAACTTTTTTCTATTTGGAATTTAATTTTAATCCCAATATATTTTGTTTCCTCGAAGCTGCGGCCTTCGAGACCTAATAATTGAATTCTAACCCTGAATTGAGGTTTAAGTTCTAATTTTAGCCTTTCTTTTTTTTTCTTCCTTTGAATTTTTTTTTTGTCTAAAAATTTTGAGGTTACCTTTACCCTTGAATTTTAATTTAAGTCTTAGTTTGTAATTCTAAGCATTATTCTAACTTTAAAAATTATTTTGGTTACTCCTAATCCTTTTTCCAATTATTCGGTTGAAAGTTCCTACTTTGAATTTTAAGTTAAGTCATTACAATCGTGTTGTTTTTTTATATATTGGTGGAGGTTTTTCTTTAACTTAGAGTTAAGGTTCTATTTTTTATCCTTTTTTTTTGGTTTGTTTGAAGTTTAAGTTAATTCCAAAAATTTATTATCCTTCTCTATACATCTAGGTTAAAAATTTTATTTTTGAAATTTTTTGTTATTTTGAAAGATTTTTTACACCCTCCCCAAGTATTTGGTTCCATTTGCCTCTGAATTTTAATTTAATTTTTAATATATATTCCTGAATTTTTAATTTAATCCTTTTTTTGTTATTTTTGGTTTTTTTTTTTATTTAAATTAAAGTTTTGTATTTCATTTAGAATTCTACATTATCTTTATTTTTTGTTATCTTTTTTTATAATTGAGTGGAATCTGTCTACTTTGAATTAAAATTATGTCTTAATTTTTAACCCTTTTTGCTTTTGCCTTTTTTGAATTTTAATTTGAATTCAAACCCTTTTTCTATTCATTTGTATCATTTGTAATCTTTTTTTGTTTTAATAATTGGGTCGAATCGGGTTACTTTGAATTCAAATCTTAGTTTTAATTGGTAATCTTTTTTTTGTTTTTTTTTTGCTTTTTTTTGAATTTTTAATTTAGATTCAAAAATCTTTTTCTATTCATCTTATCGTTTCTAATTTTTTTTATTATTTGGTTGGATTTTTTTTTTCATTTAATCTAAATCCAAGTTTTAATCTTTGTTTTGAATTTTAATTTAATTTCGAAAGTTTCGTTTGCTTTTGTTTGCGGTTCCAATTATTGGGTTGAATTTTTTTATTTTAAATTGAGTTCGGAATTCCCCGGTTTTGCTTGACTGACTGTGTGCGTGTGACATAGAGTGAGTTTGTTGCGTGAGTCTGAGTTCATGACTGACGAGGAAAACAGGGAGGAAAGAGTACTAGGTGGTTTGGGACTGTTTGCTAGAGACAGGCCGTCTACACGTGCTTTTACGCGTGCCCTTGAAAATCAGGTGGTTGGCTCACTGTTCAACCAAATAGACACAGGGATTGAACACAGGGTAGATTTCTTTCCCACGGACTATTTCAACCGGTGTACAACCAGGATCTTTAGCTCGCTATAAGAGGAGGCCGGGCGCGAAGTTAGTTTGTCCAGGGTTAGCCGGGTAATAGCGGATCAAGCCGAAGCCAGTCTGAGTTTCTCTCACAAGCTCGACGAAATCCTCGCCTAGATGTCCGCCAACGAACAGCGTGGATCACAGGGGGGCGTTGATCCTTTGGAGCAGCAGGCACCGGGAGCCATGGCAGCTGAGGTTGCGACGGCAGCAGGGGGCACAAAGACCACTGGGACTGACACCGAGCAACTGACACGTCTTATGGCAATGATAGAACAGCAAGGGGAGTTAATGGCCCAGTGGAATAACGAGCTAGGAACTATAAAAACTTGTGTAGTCAACTTCAGCGGCCGTGTCACCGACATGGAAACCTCTGCAGCTCAAGGGTTGGATCATCGCTCCAATCAAGCGTCCACTCCGAACAATAGGGTACCAGGTAGAGAGGGAGCAGCGATGCAGGCCAACGGAGGAGAGCCACCAAACGACGGAGGACCCCAAAGCGCACAACAGCCACTACGTTGAAAGAAAATGGACTTAGAGAAGTGGCATATAAATTTTGAAGGGACGGACAAGGGGATTTCGGTCGAGAGCTTCCTGTTTAGGATAGAGAAAATGAGGGAGCAACATCAAATCTCTCATCATCAACTGTTTACCGATTTCCATTGCCTCGTGTCAGGAGCGGCTTTGAAATGGTACTGGCAGGTGCTGGAGGATCATGCCGAAGATCCGACCTTCGGGTATCTTGATCTGAAGGCAGAACTGCTAGCCCATTTCAAAACCGCAGACACCGACTACGAGGTGATTCGGCAAACCATGGAGCGTAAACAGTTGGCGAATGAGGGATTTCATGAATTTTATGGGGACGTGCACAATTTGACGTTTAGCCTGAGGAAACGAATACCCGAGAAGGAACTGGTTGGGATAATTAAGGGAAATCTCAAACCATACCTGGCTAACCTGACCTTCTCGTCAAAAATGGACACTCTAGCGGAGCTGAAAGCTGAATGTAGGCGAGCTGAAAAGGTCATTAAAGAAAATAAGAGTAGGTCCAAAGGGGGTGTAAGTGAGTTGGTTTAGCCCGACGTTACGTTCCCAGAGGAAGGGGGTAGTGCCAAGCCACTGGAAGCAATAGGGGCACAGTTTAAAAATAGGTCGAACAGTGGCCAACTTCCTGACAACAGGACACAAAATGTGGCATCGCGTAATGCACCTGTCACAGCGCCTGCAGGGGGCTCCAAGCCAACCATCAACTCTTTCTGCCCCTCACCCTTCCACTTGATGTTGTGCTTCTCGTGTGGAATGCCGGTTGACCATTTTGCAAAGAATCCAGCGGAAGTTAGTAAGGACACGCGATGCAAGTCCAGCTTTCATAATATGGTCTGCTTTTCGTGTGGGTGGGGGGGGGGGGGGGGGGCAGCTCTTTTTGCATTTATAAGCCACCTAAGGGAAACGGCAACCTGGCGGAGATGACCGGGGCACTCAGTCAGGAGAAGGATCGCCCGGACAACAACCAGTAAAAATTTTAAAAAGGGAAGGAAGTATAAAAGCTGAGAGTAGTGTAGAACAGAGAAAGCAACGGGATTTGAAGAGCCTACAAATCAGGAAGATGGAGTATGAGGAAGCACGTAGGAGGATATTTTGCGAAGAAATAATAAAGAAAAGAAAGACGAAAAACTTTAACAAAATACAGAAAATGAGGAAGAAGCGGAAAATGTTTAGGAGAATACAGCATAAAATAATATCGACGATCGTTACAGTCAAAGGTGACAATAGATTTTTTTGCGCAAGTTATAATAGGGGATAAAGAGGCGCTAGCTTTACTTGATTCAGGGGCGGGAGCTTGTTGTCTGGGTAAGGATAGCACACAATTTTTAGAGGGTAATGAGGAGAGGATTCTTCCCATCACCAACCAATCGATTAAAACAGCTAACAGAGGAGAGACTCCAGTGGAAGGAGTTATCACGTTACCAGTGACTTGGAATGAGATGTGTAGGGACCTAGAGTTCTTGATAGTGCCAGGACTTCAACAAGAGGTTTACCTCGGAATCGATTTTTGGAGGGTGTTTCAGTTAAATTTAGTAGGTAGAGGCCCTGTAGCTCGACCAACCCACACGACCGTAGCAGAACTCGTACCCGCCGAGGGGGATTTGTCTTTTGATGCAGTACAACATGTGTTGACCCCCGACCAAACAGTAGCCCTAGAGAGGGTAAAGGCACAATTCCCGTCGTTCGCTGTCTTAGGATTAGGTCGAACCGGATTAGAAGAGCATGTAATAGAAGTACGCGATGAGAACCTTCCTGTCAAACAACGCCATTACCACATCTCACCAGCGATACAAAAACTAGTTTACGCAGAACTAGACCGAATGCTAAGCATGGGTGTAATAGAAGAATCAAATAGTAGCTGGAATTCTCCAGTATCCCTCGTTATAAAAGGAACAAAAAATCGTCTTTGTCTTGATGCGCGTAAGGTTAATGAGCGTACAATCAAGAACGCCTATCCACCCCCCCCCCCCCCCCCCCCCCCCCCCCCCCCATATCGACGGAATTCTTAGCCGGCTGCAAAATACGAGGTATATATCAGCCATAGACCTGAAGGACACCTTCTGGCAGATTCCGTTGGAAAAAAGGTCCAGGGAGAAGACAGCGTTCACTGTGCCAGGGAGACCCCTCTATCAGTTTACAGTAATGCCCTTTGGACTGTGCAACGCGGCACAAAGAATGTGTCGATTAATGGACAAGGTTATACCCGCTGTGTTACGTGAATGTGTATTTGTATATCTTGATGACTTGTTAGTGTGTTCTGAAGATTTTTCGTCCCATATATGTTTGTTAGAAAAGGTCGCTCGGTGTCTGCGCTAGGCAAACTTAACGATAAATGTCGAAAAAAGTAAATTCTGCTATAAAGAGGTCCGATACCTCGGATATGTTGTAGGGGATGGCTGTATCCGTACGGATGCCAACAAGGTAGTAGCTGTGAGGGACTTTCCTGAACCAAAAACCCCGAAGCAGTTGCGACGGTTCTTGGGCATGTCAGGATGGTACCGACGCTTCATACAAGATTACGCGACTATTGCAGCTCCGCTGCACGACTGCCTCACTAAGGAAAAGATTAAGAAATTTACAATGACTGACGACGCCAAAATTTCATTTGACAAACTCAAACAAAGTTTGATATCGGCGCCAGTGCTTACTCATCCAGACTTTAACAGACGGTTTTATATTCAATGTGATACATCGACCGATGGAGTGGGCGGGGTTCTTTTCCAACTAGACGAAGACAATCACGAGAGACCAATCGCCTACATGTCAGCAAAACTAAACAAGGCTCAGAGAAATTATAGCGTCACCGAGCTGGAGTGTTACGCAGCGGTTCTAAGCGTAAAAAGATTTCGACCTTACGTGGAGGGCTTGCCCTTCACCATAATAACAGACCATGCAAGTTTAAAATGGCTTATGAATCAAAAGGATCTTGCAGGACGACTCGCTAGATGGAGTTTAAAACTCCAAAGCTTCGACTTTGATATAGAACATCGAAAAGGCTCGCAGAACGTTGTACCGGATACCCTTTCCCGAATGGATATGGAAGAAATAATACCCAGTGATAGAGTAATGGACGTATGTCTAGACTCGCCATATTTTGACTCCGACGAATACTGCGAATTGCGAAAAACAGTGGCAGATAACAAGGACAAGTTGCCAGACTTATGCGTATCTGACGGATACGTATATAAACGGACTCAGTTTGACCGGGGAGACGCTCTTCAAGCGGACCATGCCTGGAAGCTTTGGGTTCCGTCGGAACTACGACAGGGGTTGGTAGAGTCAGCTCACAGCTCTCCTTCAGCAGGTCATGGGGGCATACATAAAACTTTGTCGCGGTTACGGGAAAGATATTACTGGCCAGGAATGGTCACAGAAGTATGTAGATATGTAAAGGAATGTGAAGTTTGCGCGGAAAGTAAAACGCAAAATGCTTTTCACAGACCGCTAATGGGAAAGCAACATGTAACCGAACGGCCTTTTCAACGCTTGTTTGTAGATTTTATGGGTCCTTATCCTCGTACGTCGGATGGTAATGTCTTCGTTTGTATGTTTAGATCATTTTACAAAATTTGTGTTTTTGAAACCCTTGCGGAAAGCTACTTCAGCCGAGGTGGTGAAATATCTATAACGTGAAGTCTTCCATATATTCGGGGTACCCGAATACATCCATTCGGACAATGGAAGACAATTCGTTTCAGGAACTTTCGCCACACTCCTAGAAAAATATGGTACCACACATATCAAGACAGCGTTTTATTCACCGCAGGGAAACGCCGCAGAAAGAGTGAATCGGTCAGTACTGCAGATCGTAAGATCATTTATCGATGAAAACCAAAAGAACTGGGACCGACACATTAGCGATGCGGCATTTGCTCTGGGAAGTGCCGTCCACTCCGCAATCAGCATGTCACCCTATCAGGCCACCTTCGGTATGCCAATGATGCTGTATGCAGCATCACATGAGGTATGCCGGAAGTTGGGCTCACTGAATGATGTTGACTGCGAAGTGGAGATAAACGGCGATAGGTTGCAACTGATTAGAGAAAAAATTAAGAAAGAGCTGAAGTTAGCACACGAGCGTAGTAGAAAGGTATATGATACAAGAGGTAGAGATGTTAGGTTTCAAATTGGACAAGTGGTATACCGCCGAAATTTTAAGCAGAGTTCTCAGATTGATCATTATAATGCCAAGCTTGCCCCCAAGCAAGTCAAATGTATAGTACTAAGGACAATTGGAAATTCGATGTATGAGCTGGGTGACTCAAGTGGGAAAAAGATCGGGGTATACCATGCTAAAGACATTTTTGCGAAGTAGAGTAGTAGAGATATATTAAATGTTATATGTTAAGTGTCGTTGTGTCTGAATAACTTTTGACTAACATTTGTTTATTTATACCTATTTATTAGCATGCCTGACGATGCAATTATTTATTGACGTACCTGACAAAAATGTTCCTTATTAATTTAGTATTTATATTTTTTTTAGAGCCTAGTGATTTTATTTTATATGGATACACCTACCTGACCATGTAGTGATTATTATACCCGCTTTGAATTATTGTTGCAATTATTTACTCCCTATTACCTAGTTTTAGTTTTTGGATTATTTACGTATTTATACGTAGCCAACTGTGATATTTTTATTTCTTTCTCTGACCTTAACCCTATCTGTGATATTTACCCTAACAAATCTTGACCACTTATTTTTTTTAACACTGTGATATTTTATTAATTAGATGCTTAGGACTAAAAGTGGATCTGTGATAGAGTAGAAGGTAGACACTTACATTACTTACATTATTTAAACGTTTTTACTTGCCCGGCATTGAGGCGTGGGTCGAGGCCACACATTGAGCTGTTAGAGAAGACAAAACGGAAAGGTGGCGTATGATACTTTTTTACGCACACGCTCCATGGAGCAGGCCCCATCGGCGGGTGCGAGCCTGTTACGCCAGCCTTAAGGGCAAAACATCACCAGCAACCAAACCATATGCATTCTATGCAAAAGTATCTTAATCCCGGTAGCTACTAGCTAGGCATGTTGCGCAGCATTAGTTGAAGGATGCTGCTATGCGCATGCGGGAGCGTGTTCAAGTTATGCAACGAAAGCGCATGCGTGGGTGTGTGCGTGTGGAAAAACGAAAGCAAAGTACGTAGGGGTGTGTGGTGTGTTTGAGTGAAATTTAAGGAATTCCGTTCAGATACGGGTATGTGAAGAGTTAACCGAAACTCAGAAATTCATTAGAAAAGTTGTCTCAATAGTGCGTGGTCGTGCTGCGGAAAAGTCGCGTGTGAAAGTAGTCAAGTCAAGTAAAAAAAAAAAAAAAAATTTTAATATATATATTTTTTTTATGTGAAAAAAATACCGATACGGTCGTACCGTTTTAGCGGTTTTTTTAAACACGTTATTAAAGAAACCGCAAACCCAGGGAAGAAAAAAAAAACCTTTCAACATCCTGCCACAGGTAAGTGTGATACCGTTTTAAAAATTAAAAAAGTGTTAAATTAATTTTTGCCCCTTCCTTGCATAAATTTCAATCAAGTATAAAAATAAATCGTAAATTTCCTTTTTGGTGTCTTGATTTTTAAATAGTTTGACAATAAATTAAATTTGCACGTAAATTAAACTCACTTTTATATAAACTTTTTTCTTCATCTGTAAATTCCCTTTTTTTAATAAAGCGGATATTTGTGCATCAAATAATGCATGAGGTGAACCAAAAGGTGTTGTAAATGGTGAATCAAAATTAATAAAAAAAAAAAAGTTGTGATCAAATGGAAATTTAATGAATTTTAATTGCAAATAAAATAAATTTTTGATGAAAAATTACGATTTAATTAAAATAATATATAAAAGCAAATAAAACCTACGTAAGATAAAAATAAAATTAAATGATAAATAAAATAGAAGTGTTTAAAATAAAAATATAATAAATAAAAATAGAAAAAAAAAACTAAAAATAGCATTAAAAATAAGAAAAGAAAACACTCAAAATTAAACCAAAAATAAAATTTATTTGAAAAAAAAAATGCAAATTAAACTAAAAATAAAATTAATATAAAAAGAAAAATAAAATTTATATGAAGTTAAATTTAGTTAAAGTAAAATCAAAATTAAATTAAATTAAAGTTATTTAAAATTAACGCAAAAAGAAATTAAATTAAATTTGCCTAAAATAAAACCTAAATTTAAATAAACCTAATGTGTTGAAAATTAAATCAAAAATTAGCTTAAATTAAATTAGTTGGAAATAAAATCAGTGGTAACCTAAAGTCCGTTATGTGAAATAAAACTCCAAAATTAAATTAAAATAAATTTATTGAAAATAAAAGAAAAATTAAACCGAATAAAAAGTATCTAAATTAAAAACGAAAAGTAAATGGAAATAAAGTTTCCTAAAATAAGATCCAAAATTAATTAGATTAAATTTATTTAAAGTAAAATCAAAAATTAAATTGAATTAAAATAAAATCAATATTAATTTAATGTAAACTTGCTAAAAGTGAAATCAAAAGTAAATTACACAGCACCGATTATTAAATTTGAAATTGAAATGAATAAAAGCTTTTTTTTTGAAATGAAATTGGAATTAAACTAAATTAAATTAATTTAAAATAAAACTAATAATTAAGCCGAAATACTCAACCGAACTTGGGAAAATATGGCTATGTGAGGTATATACATATGTACAAAGACACCAGCTGTAAATTTTGATTTTTGTCATTTTGGTTTTTTTTTCGTTTGCAGAATTCTCTGGCGGGACGAAGGAAACGGGCCAGAATACTTACCCGCATACATTACCCAGAGCGACCGCAGGAACGGCGGAATATTGGGACCGCCGATCAGTAGAGCTCGGAGAAGGGAGAGAGAGAGCGCAAGAGAGAGGATCGGCCAAAGTGACCGAAAGTGGCCGGTAGACAGCAGCAGCGACGACAGCGACGCCGCCAGCACCCACGCAGCGTCAAGAAGCGACAACAGCAGCAGCAACACAGCGACGTCACCATCGCCGACGGCATCAACATCGAACGCCCAAGGAGGGCATAAAAGAGCATTTGACACATGTTCCTGTTTATTGGAATTTCTTTTTTTTAATGGATTTTTGCACTATTTTGCCACACCTTACCTTTTTGGGATTGTTATTAGTAATATTAACTTTGGAATTTTCTTGTAATTTGTTATTAATTTTGTCAATAGTTTTTTTTTTTATATCGCATATTCATTTATTTTGTTCACTTCGGCATTTCTTTTTACATTTAGTTGGTAGTAATTTTTCTTAAGTTTTCCTAATTAGGGTTATATTCAAAAATACACTAGCACTAGCATTTAATTGCCGATTTGGAGCTTCTCTCCTCGATTTTTTTTTATAATTCTCTCTTTCTCGTTTTAAACTTTCTATATTTTTTCGGTTTTTTTTTTATTTCTTTGTCTCTTATAGTTTTCGCATTTTCCTCTTGTTTTTTTTTTTATTATTTTTTTTATTTTGTTAAAATTGCGTAATTCACCCACTCGCCGCCCGCTATCGCGAGCGAGTGATCGCGGTGACATTTAAAAACTCCATTGAACCTTTGCTCAGGCAGTAAAAGGTATTTTTTTTTATGAGTAGGCAAAGACATATGTATGTGAATTTCCCTTCCTCACAGGTCCCCGCAGCTTGAAGGCGCCTACAATGCTGATGTGCTGAGATCAGGTGAGTGAGAAAATTGACAATACTATTTGTGTTCCATTTCTTTACATATATGTCAATGACCGATATATCTAATGCCTTAGCCTAGGTCAGGGATTTACTTTTAATTTTTGCTTAACGTTTGAATTTTTGCCACATATATATGAATTGGTTTTTTTTTTTGTAATTTTAAAGATATCAAAAGACATAGTTAGATACGACAACCATTAGGGTGTGCCTGTTCACGTACACCAGATTATTTTTCTCATTAACTTCTTTTTGATCAAATATATTTTTCTTGCATTTGGTATCAAATACTAAGTTAAGATAACATACGGGTATTTGCTTGTATATCGGTTGTTAAAGCGACAGCTAACGTTGGATTTTTGATTAGCGTATTGTTGTTTCGACTAATTTTCAAATTTTTTAATTTTTATTTTGTTTTCTTTGAATAATTCATATTTTTGGAATTCTTATATTAAGGAATTGTTAGAGTTTAAGCGTTTATAGATGTCCTTTTTGTTTTGTGAAAATATCTGAAGAATCACTCTTAGTAGGGGATAGGTTTAACGTTAAAATTTATAAATAAAGATATGCTTATAACGATTTGGAATTTTACGAGTTGAGCTTTTTGTTGATCACTGCAATGGAGGGCTGATTTTAGGATCTTTGGTGTGGGCGTTGCTCTGGGCTTAAGAGGGGACGTAGGGGTGATGGCCTAGTAGACTTGTAAACAGACAGACTTGAGTCAGGTTTGGGGGCGCCGTAAAATTAGAAGAGTCAGCACGGCGCCTATGGCTTCGTGTAAGATACGCGAAGAGGGTGGGTAGATTCCACCTGACTAGACAGGCCTCCACCTTTTCCCCCCTTTTTCTCTCTGCTCCCCTTACGTCTATTGTATCTCTTTCAGCTTTCCCCTTTTCTTTTTAGAACTTGGCATGAACAATCCTTTTTTGTTAGTGTAGTTGTTGGTAAGGCTGGTGCGCCAAACCCCACCCCGTCCGACGAGCTAGCAGGGCTTGCCACCATGCCACACGCCACCTCTGTCTTACCACTGAAAGCCAGCTACATAACACCTGTCAAGTTGAACTAGAGGACACACAAGTCCATTCAAAATTAAAGTTTACTAAGATTACCACCGATGAAGTTATTAATATCCTAAAAGACTTTAAATATAAAATAGGAGGACGAAAACTTCTATCCGAAGGTGTACTAAAAGATTGTATATCGTATACCGGATATTTCTATTCTCAAATAATCAATAACAGCCTAGAAGATGGTGTGGTACCTGAAATGTGGCAAACGTCAACAATAATACTTGTGGAAAAAGTTTAAAAGAAAATGCAACCTGAAGAACTTAGCCAAATAAATACCCGGCAAAGTGATGCTAAAATTCTCGAAGCCGTTGTTAAGTATCAGTTGGTGAATCATCTTGAAGTAAATAATATACTAGTCTACCAACAGTCAGGATTTAGGAAAAACATTCCTGTGAGACAGCGCTGAACTTGGTGATATCTGATTGGAAAGAAGAGCTAAACAACAAAATAGTAGTGGATAGGGAGATATTAATAAAAAAAAATGCAGCAGATTGGCATAACGGATACTGAACTTAAATGGTTCCGCAACTATTTGAAGCAGAGAAAGCAGAAAACAGTTACAAATGCTGTGACGTCCGATGAATTAGAGGTACCCATAGGGTTACCTCAAGGCACAGTATTGGCAAATATACTATTTCTTATATACATAAATGATATAGTCAATGCTATCGAAGGTTGTGAAATTAAACTTTTTGCGGATGACGCATTAATTATGATTAGTGAAAAAATATTATTATTGCAATTTCCAAAGTGCAACAGGAACTAAATAACTTGTATAAATGGTTGTGTGGTAATAGACTGAAATTAAATATATGATAATAACAAGGAGGAATATCAATGAGGATGATATAGCCGAGCTAAAAATAAATGATGAAATCATACAAAGAGTTAACAGTATAAAATACTTAGGAATAATAATTGATAATACTTAAACTCAAATTTGAAGATCATATAAATTATACAATTGAAAAAGTTGCTAATAAAATAGGAGTCATGCAGAAAAGAATTAAATTCATTCAAAAAAAGTACAAAATAATTTTATATAAATCAATTATAGAACCGCACTTCGTGTACTGCCCATTCTATATATAATATCGTATAAAGAAGTAGACAAGCTCCAAAAGTTTCAAAATAGATGCATGAGATTTATTCTTCAGAAACCTAGAGATACACGAACGGCTGGCATATTGAAGACCTTAGCAAAGTGTGAAAGAAAAGATTGTTTTCCACTCCATGAAATTCATATTTAATATCAAACATGGAAATGTACCTGAGTATTTAAATAAAAATATAGCATTAGTTGAGCAAACTCGCAACATAAATACGAGGAAGAAAAATAATTTCAAATTGCCGTTTTTTAGAACTGAAATTGATCAACAGAACATTTTCTACAAGGGTCTGAAAAGTTACACTGATCTGCCTATGGATATAAAAAGTTGCAACCAAATAACAGTATTTAAACCAAAATTATATGAATATTGTAAAACCTTACCTATAAGATAAAACACTGTAATATATTCAAATCTACGAATTAGGCTTCTGACCATAATAAATAAATAATAAAAAAAAACCTTGTGCCTCCGTATGCATGTTGTACTTTTTTCTGCGGAAAAAATAAAGTGTAATTCTCTTCATACATCAATTTTGATAGAAGAAATTGAAAGAAAGATTGACATTTTATGGACGGTCGGAACAACAAAATACACATCAGGGCTGCATTTTGACATCTGCTTCTGCCTGGTAATTGTATCATGGCTAACACAAATTACCTACCCTGATTGCATGATTCAATTACTAGAGGTTTGTTCTCCAACTGACAGCAGAGCTTTGACACTCCCAAATTCTAAAATCACTCCGGGTTGCATTTCTGTAGGAAGGAAAAAGGGGAATAACTTTTCCCCATGATGGTAAGAATGGTAGTAGACTAGTAAGAAAGGTAGTATATTAATAGTTATCAATTTTGCATTTTAAAGTATGTTTACACGCACAGACGAAATAAATAAGTACATATGTATAATCGTATTACTGTTCCTGAATAATTGGCCTCTCTTCGCTGCACTGCACTAATTTTTGCACAAATAAAAAGATGATTGTTTAGTTTTTGCAAGACGTTATAGTTTCAGTTTTTAAAATTTTCTTTAGTTATTAATGATTTTACACAATTCACTTTTTACAAACATTTAATACTAAATGAAATTAGTTTCAATATACATACATATATTCAAACTAAATATATGTATGTACATGATTGGTATGCAAAGATAACCAAAAGAAGGGCGCCCGCGATTGCCGGCTATTGGTTTTTGACTAGTTCATTGCAGTGCATTACTCAACTCAAAAAAAGTTATGAATTAAAAAAAAACACCGTTTTTGTTTTCAAAGTGCTGAAACTGAAAAACTACAAAAAAAAAACTTAAAAAATTTTTTTGTATTTTTTCCGAAAAGTACATTTAAAAACCAATTTTAAAAAAAAAAAGATCGCAAACGGTCAATTTTTGAAAAAGTTATAGCATTTTGAAAAAAAACACCGTTTTTTTTTTAAATTCATAACTTATTTTGAGTTGGACATCGCTTAGCCCACTCCGGAATTAGTGGGGATGATTGCAGAATTGAAGGTTTTTATGAGAAAAAAAAAAATGGCGAAATTCGTAAAATCTCGAAAAACTGAAAAATTACAAAAAAAAAACTTTAAAAATTTTTTTGTATTTTTTCCGAAAAGTACATTGAAAAAAAAAAAAATTAACAAAAAAAAAGATCCCAAACGGTAAATTTTTGAAAAAGTTATAGCATTTTGAAAACAAAAACGGTTTTTTTTTTAAATTCATAACTTTTTTTGAGTTGGTTGAAAAAATGTGAAAAACTTCTGAAAAACGTCTTTCGTAAGCTAGAAAAAGAAGAAAAACTTTCAGCCAATTCTAAAGGGGTCGGGTTCAAAATTGGTCGAAATGGGATGGAATACCCCATATGTACTTTGTATTAATTTCTTACAAATACATAATTCTTGTATGCTCACATTGTCCGTTAAGTGCACCGGTAAGCAAGACAAGATTTTCACAGGTGCTATGAATGCGAATTGGAGAAAATTCGCTTCAACCATTCGACAGTATATGACCAAACCTTCAAATATTCATGAACAGTTTCAATGGAAAAGTGATTTTATTATAAATATTTTCATTAACATTTTAATTTAAATTTTACTTTAATATAGTAAATTAGTTGTAAGGGAATTTTAAAATATTTGCTACAACTTGGTTATTTTAACTGAAATATATATTTTGTGTTAAATAATTATCCATTTATTTCATTCTATGTTATAATGTAATTATAGGTGACTTAATTCTAAAATCACAACACGGCCTGGTTGTAAAAGGCGATACGCCCCCATAAGACATGAAAATAAATAAAAATGTTTACCAATTGCAATAATAATATATTAGGCGTAGCTTTACTACCTTATCAATATGCCTAGGGTGTGGAAACTGTACAAGTTGCGCTCGCAAATGTTAGTTGTTCGTCGGTTTGTTGAAAATTGTCCAATCCGGTATCACGATTCATTTCGAAAATTGGTCCGATATGGTCGAGTATCACGGGATGCGCATCACTGCCAGTTATAAAATTAAATTATAATGACTTACATATGTTTAGTATATGTAACTAGAGTTATTAATATTATTACACAAAATTGGTTTTCATTCAAAATCTTGTAATGATAAAGAACCAAAGGTGTGTACGACTCTTATTTTGTCCATGAGTGTATGTGTGTGATTTCAACTAATTTAAACAGGCTAAAACTGAAGGTGAACTACTTATGCATACCTTAATATGTGTGCTTAAAATGTGCAGAACCGGTCACTCACCGTCACAATGGTTTTGGATGGGTGTCCTTTATTTTTGATTAATCTGAAAAATGGTCACGAATAAATTTTGAATTTATGTTTTACAATTAATTGTCTTACCTCAAACTAAGCAATCGAATTCACAACAATTAAACTGCAGCAGCGGGTATTTCGTAATGCTTAACACCTGCAAAATCAAGAATAGTTCCTGTATATTGCTTCATTATTAAATTTTTGTCTAAACTTACAAATTTTCATGTGATCAAAACAATTTCTTTTTTTTTTCAAAAATAAATAAAAATTACATCGTCAAATAGATATGTTTTGCTGAAATATATTTTTATTCTAAGATTTTGCCTTTAGCTCATTTTTTTAAACAAACTTGCCAAGAAGCAACACAGTCAGGGGATGTCAGTTCAACTTGGGAGCAAGATGGCCGCAATTGTCAAAAATTTTAGTTGTCGAGCAAACCTCTTGTGATTGAATCTTGCCCTGATTGCGCATTCACTACCCTTCAAAAAACGTGAGTACTCTATAAATAATGTAAGGAATACTCCTTTGGGAGTATAGGACTGCTCCAAATCTAATCTGTATTCATACAAAAAATGTGCTCCAATTAACATTGCGATGTCCTAGGAGAGGAGTAGGTGATCCCACTCTCGCTTTGTTTGTGAGTAGTCCATAGAGTACATACGTGAGAGAACTTTCCAAAGTACTTTCACTGTAGTACTCCATGGAGCACCCACAGAGGATCATATGCCAAAGTACTAAAGAGGAATTGTGTCCGAAAGAATTATCGAAGTGAATTTAATTTAAAATGAAAATAAATGAAGAGGGGCAATACAACTTTTATATTTTATACTACGAATATTCTTATGTTATTTAGCATTTGCGTGAATAAAGAAACTAATATTACTCTACACATACTATAGTATGTATACATAAAACCAGTGCGGCTGTTGCATTTTATCAGAGTTGCCAAAGTAAAAATTTTATTAATAGTTATTTGCATGCAATATTTTACTTTTGGCAACTCTGTTCGATCGTCATCGTGTCGTGATCAATGTCGTTAAAAAACGAGCAATGATCTGCTGATGGTGGTCCGCAAACGCATTGCAAAGGAGTATTGTTAGAGTACTCCAACATGAAGAAAATGGAACACGTAATCCAACAATTTTTGCAGGGTAGTTCAAAATTGCTTCCTTCTGCGCATCTACGTCATAGTTGAGTCTTGAGCGAATAAAAAAAAAGAGCTAAAAGAAAAGAGTCAATTCATACGTCATAAAAAACAGCTCATCTAATGTTTACATGCGCAATGCGCAATCTTCTTGTGTGATTTGTGAAATGCTAAGATATGCTATAAGCCCAGCTAGAACAGTATGTCTTATATAAACCCTCATATTTGCCATATCAGTAAGAAAAGTATCCCTTATAAATTTGAAAACTTTCCATTATATTATACAGGCCAAATGGAGAAACTTGAGGGATAAAATGCGTATGAGTTTTTGTGTCTCTCTTGCATATAAGCTTTTCGTATTTATGTATTTTATAGCGCTCTCACTTTAACACCTAATATATAAAGAATAGTCCATGGAATTAAATATGGATGGTATAAGCCATTATATAAGTGATTGTTACAAGAATTGTATGGGTGTTTTATAAGGGAATATATAACCAATTAAAGAAGGAATTATGTATGCTATTACATAAGTGACTATATAAGCAACCAAATAAGGTATTATTAAATGATTAAATAAGAATTATACATTACCCTGGAATACTTCCCAATCCTCGTCATCAAGAAAACAATGGGGTAAAGTATATAAAATTATAAAAGTCTATTAAGTTTATATACCATATAAAGCTCAAAAAATTATATGAAAGATTTTATTATTCATGAGGTTTATATGGATATGGTGCTTCTATAATTTTACACAAACACCCTTAATATTTTATAAACTTGAATTTTTAAGTATATTGATAAAATTTTTTTACTATAACTACTAACTTTAAACAGCATAACATAAAAATTAATTTTTTCAACTTTTTTACATCTATCGCTTATCTAAAGTAAGTTATGACAAAAACAAACAAAACAGAGGTGTCTTATAGATTATATATCATAATTATCTTTTAATATTTCATTTAATATTTTTATCATGGGTTTTACATTTTCTTTGAGTATAGTATATATGTACATTTGAAAAGAAACTGACTTGACTTTGACAGGAATGTTCGAATCTTAATTATGAATCAAAATAATTATAGCTATTGTAGTGTAAACAGCCAACAATTTAATCCCAAATATTTAAATCAGTCTAATATGCTAACCTGCTACAAAAATAGTCTAAATGTTCATCAACTATTGGGAATTAATGCTGACACAGCCATTAAAGCAGGTGTGTACAACATATAACCAAACCAATTTGAATTCCAGCAAATTTGCAAGGTTTGCATTTCCCATAGATGTCGCAGCTCAACACAGATGTGTAGGTACATATTTTGTGTCGAGTTGTATGTAGGTATGTGAGTATGTATTCTTAAGGTAGATATGCATGTAAGTATGTATGCTTTCATGTAAATAGGTATGTAAGAATATGTTTAGAATAATTTAATATAAATAAGCTGAAATATTTGAATAAAGACACATTCGGACATTCGAAATTCATTCATCAACGTCACAGTTCTTTTTATTACATTTGAACCTATTTATATGGCGATCCTGCCTATGATGCTACTGGCTGAATTTTCAGCCTAATGTCATAGCTGGCAAGGATTTTACTGGCTGATTACAGCCTAAGCCTTGTGAAAGAAGCAAATGATGTTTAACAATTTTTACGACAATTTACGGGCTTTATAATCGAACTGATGGAGGAGCACTAGATATGACCAATTTGGAGCACTCAAGAATGACACCATTTAGCAATTTATGGGCTTTATAATCGAACTGATGCAGGAGCACTAGATACGATCAATTTGGAGCACTAAAGAATGACACCATTTAGCAATTTATGGGCTTTATAATCGAACTGATGCAGGACCAGTGAATACGACCAATTTGGAGCACTCAAAAATGATGCCATTTAGCAATTTTTTGATAATTTACGAGCTTTATAATCGAAATAATGCAGGAGCAGTGGACATGACCAGTGAAAATATTGATATTACCTTGGAAGGAACTGACCACATCAGGAATAAACTAGCAACTTAAGTATAATACGTATATTAGATTAGTTTTAACAATTTAAAAATTATTGTTAGCCAGGAAAATATGCGGGCAACTCAACGGCTGCCTATTGACAATCAAAAATTATATTTTTGCTGTAAAAAATTTTTTTTTCTCCTACTTATTGAATTATGTTCCCAGAAGAGGACATACAAAATCAAAATCAGTTTGACCAAATTAAGGAAAAAAGTTACAAAAATAAAAAACCAAATCCAACAATGTAAACATTAGGGTGTTGAAAAAAAAAATAAAATACAATTTTGTTAAAAAATTTAGATTTTAAAACTATGGAAAGATCAAGAAAATTAAAATTTATGTAAAAGGCCCACTTGAGGACCTTACAAATGAAATTAAAATTGTAGATGAGGAAAAAACTCTGATTTGGTTGAAAAGTCATTGGAAACTTATTGAGATGCCTGGGGAACCAACATATGGAATGTTAGAAACCCACTCGCAACAGCAGCTGAAGAGATATATAGATGGGAAGTAAAATTTATGGGAAGAACAGATTAAAATATTGGAAAGATTTTTTAATAAAAGAAAAAAAAACCACAAAAAATTTTCTTGTCTTCATATTTTTTACGATGGGAGGCCAAGAATCAAAAATAGAAAAACCAACGGCAAACGTTGTAAACTCAGTCCAAGTAGTTGACCATACTGAGGCACTAGATACTATCAAAATCATGCTGGTAATAATCTGCGTAGTCAGTTGTATCAGTTTGTTTCTAAAACTCTACTCAACCCATAATAAATTCCTAAAAAAGCGATATTCTAGCCGCGTAGACGGTTTAGATAAGGTTTAACTAAATTTTAACTGCCATCACCAATGGGCAAATGGGAAGATATCGTTAAACTACTCATAGATGAAAAAACGATAGGAGAAAAATCTTACAAATGTATTAATAAAAATACAAAAGTTAAGGCAGAAACAGTAGTAAAGCATCTTAAAATAATAGTTGAAGCATTTAACAAAATAGGAAAAATAATTCAACAGTTAAATGGTAAACTCGACAGCAATCGAAAAGACCAAGCATATCAAATCTTTTCCAGCATTAAAGACAAATTGGTGTCCTCACAGGCAAGATATGGTATAGACTTCATAGTACCAACGAGTTTCAAGAAGGAAATAGACTATAGCACATTCCTTCTGGAGTCAGCATCCGATTTAGAAGAAGAACCAAAAGCAGAACAAAAAGAAGAAGAAAAACAGGAACAAAAAGAAATTTTAACAGAGACGCCAAAGTACCAAAGAAGAAAAGACAAAATGGCTCAAACCACAGTAGAATTTTAAAAAACGGCTTCGTCAATTCTACCTGAGTTTGATGGTAAACATGAGAATTTACATAGCTTCTTAGACGCACTAGATATCTTAGAACAAATTAAGGATACTCACGAGACCATAGCAGTCTCCATGATAAAAACAAAGCTCAAGGGAACTGCTAGAAACCTTTTGAGCACTGAAAATTCAATACTAGCAATAAGGCAAAAGTTGAGTTCAGCAATTAAAGGTGAATCTGTAGAAGTTTTGACGGCAAAACTCCTAAACATCCAACAGCGCAGTAAAACAGCTAACCAGTATACTGCCGAAATTGAAAAATTAACAAAATCGTTGGAAGGTGCTTACATATCAGACGGTCTCGCACCTTATGTGGCAACCAAATATGCCACACACAGTCAGCTGTAAAAGCCATGTGTAAAAACTCGGCTAACGAAAGAGTAAAACTGATAATGCAAGCAGGAACGTTCACATCTATGAACGAGGCTATTTCAAAATTCACGAATAGCTGTACTGATGTCACGGGTAACCCAAATACAGTGTTACGCCTGACGCGTTCACAAGGTAATTACCGAGGTAACTTCCGAAGAAGCTCCCAAAATAATAATTATCGAAGTAACCAAAACCGAAGATATTACGGTAACACTAACAGATATAATAACAACAATAGTAATAGACAAAATAATAATATACAAAGACGTAATTTTGGAGGTCAGTCAAGGTCATCCAATCAGAGTAACATAAGAAATCTCCGTAATATAAACCAACAGGAAAACCCGCAAACTCCACTCCAACAGTAAATGCTAACGGTAATAAAATATGCACATTCAACTTGCATCTAAACAGCTACATATCTTCCAATACTACCCTAAATAAGTCAACTTCGACGTTCCTGATGATACAGGAGCAGATATCTCAATAATAAAGAAGGGTCAAATTGACAGTAATGTCACAATAAATAACTCACAGATCACAGATTTAAAAGGTATTGGCCGAGGCATAACAAGCACACTTGGAACAGTTAAAGCAAATCTAACAGATGATAGTCTTTTAATACGACATAAATTTCACATAGTAGAAGACAATTTCCCAATCCCATGTGATGGAATTTTGGGACTCGACTTTATTAAAAAATATAATTGCATTTTGGATTATAATAAAAATGGGGACAGCCTAATACTACGTCCATATGACTACCCAGAAGATATAGTTATACAAATGACAAATAAACCAACAATTAATAGCATTACAATACCCGCAAGAGCCGAAGTAATTAGACAGGTTCATATCAATAGCCACAATAAGGAACTATTAGTACCTCATCAAGAATTGACTAATGGCATTTTTGTAGCCAACACGATAGTAAACTCAAATCAAGCTTTAATAAGAATAATAAATACAACAGATAAACATGCACTCATTCAAGATTATGACATCAAAACAGAAAGTTTAGAGGATTATGTAATTATTGAAAATATACCTCACTGTAAAGCTAATAATAAAGAAAAGTTAGAAAGATTGAATACAAATTTCCCACCATTCGCTAGTAAATCACTCAACACATTATGCTCAGAATTCGTTGATATATTCTCATTAGAAACATAACCAATTACGACCAACAACTTTTACAAACAAAAGTTGCATCTGAAGAATAACACTCCTGTGTATATTAAAAATTATAGACTACCCCAACCACATAAGAATGAAATAAATAAACAAGTAAATAAACTAATTCAAGATATTGTTGAACCATCAACCTCAGAGTACAACAGCCCTATTTTATTGGTACCTAAAAAATATCTTCCGGGCAAAGAAGAAAAAAGGTGGAGATTGGTTGTTGATTTCAAATATCTTACAATATCCCAATTTTGATAAAGAGTTCTTTATTACAACCGACGCAAGTGGTCATTCTTGCGGTGCTGTGCTAAGCCAAGAATATGAAGGAAAACAATTACCCATTGCCTATGCCTCAAGATCATTTACAAAAGGCGAAATAAAAAAAGCCATGATCGAAAAAGAATTAGCGGCCATATATTGGGCAATTATATATTTTAGACCATATGTTTATGGCAGAAAATTCACAGTGAAAAGGGATCATCGACCTTTAACGTATTTATTCTCAATGAAAAACCCTTCATCTAAATTAACTAGAATCAGGTTAGATTTGGAAGAGTATGACTTTGGGGTCGAGTACATAGCCGGAAAAGAAAATTACATGGCAGACGCTCTGTCACGAATAGATATCAATGATTTGAAAGAAATGTCAGTACAGGCATGTAAAATAATGAAAGTCACGACAAGATCGCAAAACTAAAAAGAATTCCAGTAATAACAGTAATAGAAATGAAGAGAAGGAAAGTCACAAAGAGAACCCTATAATATACGAAGCGCTTAATAAATGTGAAGTAAAAAGACTAGTCCAGCTCGTTTTCGATCCTCCGAAATTATATTTCAAAACAGGAAAGAAAATTTGTAGTGAAATAAATATAGAAAATCAAATTGTTGAGGCGAAGATTGACTTAGGCCAATTCTTTACCAGGCTTATGGAAAAAGCCAGCAATTTGGGAATTAAGAAAATACAGTTGTCCTTAGGAGACAAATTGTTTAATTATACTCGAGTAGCCACATTTAATAAAATATGTATCAAAGTTCTCAAAAATTTAACTATTGCATTAACTCTGGAGGTTGTGCATGTGACGGAAAATCATAAAATTTAAAAGATTCTTCAAAAATATCACGATGATCCTGTTAATGGTGGCCACCCAGGAATCAATCGTACAACTAATAAAATAAGACAAAAATATTACGGAAAAATATGAAAATGATATAAGAAAATATATAAAGAAATGCGATAATTGCAATAAAAATAAAATTTATAAAAATTTAAAAGAACCAATGATTTTAACTGAAACACCACCAAAGGCGTTCGAAACAGTACAAATAGATACAATTGGACCTTTACCAAGATCATTAAATGGAAACGAATACGCTGTCACTCTAATATATGATTTGACTAAATACTTAGTTGCAATTCCTATACAGAGCAAACATGCAAAAACAGTAGCCAGAGCCATATTCGAGAATTTCATATTAATTTATGGAAGTATGAAAACAATAATAACGGATATGGGATCTGAATATAAAAATAGCCTCTTTGAAGAACTATGTAAACTTCTCAATATTGAGCACAAAACATCTACGCCGTATCACCACCAAACTTTAGGCACTGTTGAACGTAGTCATAGAACTTTCAATGAATATGTGCGCTCAAACATATCCATTAACAAAGATGACTGGGGTGAATATCTCAAATATTTTGCATACTATTACAATACTACCCCATCTACAGTCCATAACTATTGTCCATTCAAATTGATCTTTGGCAAAAAACTCCAGACTTACGAATTTTTACAAGAAAATACGGTAAGCCCATTGTACAATTATGAGGCTGAAGATAAAGAAATTAAATATAGGTTACAAATAGCACACGATAGAGCCTTTAAATTAGTAAAAGAGGCTAAAGAAAAACAAAAAATTAGTTGTGATAAAAATATTCACTATAAGGAAATAAAAATAGGAGATGTAGGGTTAGTAAAAAACGAAACAGGTCATAAGTTAGATAGTAGATATAAAGGACCCTTCAGAGTAGTAAATATCGATGAAAACAACAATTTTCCATTAATTCCCTATAAGGTAGAAGAAATAGATGAAAATAATAATTTTACTCCAATACCCTATTAAGAAGAAAATACTAATAATAAAAATAATGATACTTTAATTCCATCTAGAATAGGAAACGAGGATAAGCAAAATTTCTCAGTAACATAGAGAATAGCAATATCATAAATAATAGGAAAATAAAAATACACAAAAATAGACTTAAATTAGTAGAATAAGAAAATGTTCAACCTACAAACATTAAAATACAAAAGTAGAATTAATTTATAAAAAATAGAATGCTCATGCATTCTCCAAATGCATAAGCATTCTAAAAAAAAAGGGTGATGTAGTGTAAACAGCCAACAATTTAATCCCAAATATTTAAATCAGTCTAATATGCTAACCTGCTTCAAAAATAGTCTAAATGTTCATCAACACATAGATATGCATTTGAGAATTAATGCTAACACAGCCATTAAAGCAGGTGTGTACAACATATAACCAAACCAATTTGAATTCCAGCAAATTTGCAAGGTTTGCATTTCCCATAGAAGTCGCAGCTCAACAGATGTGTAGGTACATATTTTGTGTCGAGTTGTAGGTAGGTATGTAAGTATGTATTCTTAAGGTAGATATGCATGTAAGTATGTATGCTTAAATGTAAATATGTATGTAAGAATATGTTTAAAATAATTTAATATAAATAAGCTGAAATATTTGAATAAAGACACATTCGGACATTCGAAGTTCATTCATCAACGTCACAGTTCTTTTTATTACATTTGAACCTTTTTATACTATTTATAGTCTACAAAAATACATAACTTTCTATTCACAAGTTGTTTGATCCGTTTGTTTCAATTCCACTTTTGATGTAACGTAGTATTACACTTCAAATATATACAATTAAGTACATATATATACAAATAATATACTATTATAATATTAAAAATATACATAGTAATATTAGTATATGTATGTGCTTTTGATATACTTCGAGGCAGTTTATGCGTATTTTATAACAGTTGGAAACAAATTTTGAAGGGTGGAATGATTTTTGATTACTTTCAACGCAATACGATTCGCAACAAAATCAATGCAGCAACAAAACAAACATCAGCATCAACAAAACCAGCAGCAGCAGCAACAAAACAAACAGCAGCAGTAACAATCTAATATTTTTAGGTATATACCAAAATTTTACTTTTTCGAAAGCAAAAACTTCTTTTGATGATACCGATTATGACTTAATTCGATGCTTTTTCTTAACGCCTTTTCGAACTTATTTCGACCTTCAATCGCGAAAACCTCTAAAAGGAGGAGAAACAAGTTAATAAAAGTAGTTACAATAAATAACAGCTAAACCTCTATTACCGTATAAAACTTGGTTGAATAGTTTCAATTGCGTCAAAGCTCTCTTCTCCTTCCTTCCATCCAAGGTAAACAAAAAGGCTAGTTCGTCGGTAATGACCCTGCGGAAAACCTCATCAGCTGTTCCGATGCTGCCTTTAATTTGGACCAAGTAAACTTACTGCAAAAATATTTAAAAAATAAAATATCTTTTGAAAGTATTATTTCTTTCACCATTGATTCGAAGTATTCTTGCCTTCCCAGCTTTTCTTCAACGTCTATAGCTGCATCAATACTGACTAAAGGCAATGTTGCAGCGATCTCTATTTGCAGTTCGTCTTGAAGTTCGCCTTTCAGACGACCAACCGAGCGTAGCACTTTGGCTACCAATACTTTACATTCGCGGATGGATTGGTTCTGTGCCATTAGCGCTGCAAGCTTTCTCGACATTTTGTAGGCGTTCGTCAATTTTTTGCTGTTTAGCAATTAAGGTTTTTTGATTTTCCAAAATCTCAGCAAAAATCGCATGAAAGTCTATTTAATAAGTAAATAATGATAGGTAAATAAACTAGTCTATATATGTATATAAAATAATAAAATAAACAAAGACCATATGACTTCAAGTACCTGGACTTTGTAAAACCTTTGGCGTTGGTGTGTTGGAGGTGAGTTGTGTAACCGCTACTTCGTTCGAATTTTTATCGGATTCGAACAACTTTTTTGCAACCTTTGGAGCTGATAGTTTTGTAGTGATTTGTGCGGCAGCTACCTCATTAAATATTCCATCGGTCGCGAAGCGTTTTTTTATTACAATTTTAGCTTTGAAATATCAAAATCTACTATTATAAATATGCACATGCATATGTATTCAAAATGTTTCACCTTTATTCATTTGTGATGTGATGGGCGTATACGTATTACTTTGACTCATTTTTGATGTGGTGGGAGCATCCATCTCCATCTCATGAAACAAAAATAGTTTCAAATTAAGTTGTGTTACTTTATATAAATAATAAATAAAAGAAATAAATCAGCGGAAATGCTTTAATGTGAAATGTAGTGAAAAACATTGTGAATCAATGAAATCAAAATAAATTTATTTTCGTGTGGTATGCAAAAGTATTTAAATTTTATATCCTGGCAATTTACTTCAATTGTTTGTTCATTTAACTTGCTATCTACAAGAATACCCAAGCTAGAAAAAGATTGTAAATGCTCTTCAAAATAGTTTTCAGTGTTTTTGAAAGTATATCCAAGCACCACTTCCTGTCCAGATCGATTTTTAGTGGAAGTTATTTTTAAAGGGCCTGCTATTGAACTGAAACAATATGAATCTTTGTCTTTTTTAAGTCAATATTAAAAGCATTGTTTTAAAGTTTTATTTGGTTTATTTATTAATTTTTTTTAAATACTGCATATAATTTTCGAATTTATAAGCAGAAAAGTTATCTAATGGACCTAATCGCCGTGAAATACTAGGCAAATGCAGCAGACCATGTATATTAAAGCTAACTTCATGATCCGCGTAAATATCTGCAACAAAATTTACAAATTCTTCTAAAAGCGCTTGAGCAGTATTTGTTTCAGAAAACACAGTTCCTTCATACGAAAGTTTTCTTATGCCGGAGTGTAATAAAAGGAAATGATAATATAAATTATCATCGATACAATCTTTTAACACAAATATACCAGAGTATAACAAAAATTGTCTAAATTCTGTCGACTTCCAAGTTTTAAATGAATTAAAATTTCGACAGACGCGACCAAATTCTGATGGAACTAAGCTTGACAGATAATCTAGTTTTTTATTTATTTCAATTAAGTTTCCTTTTTTTATTATCAAATTAAGTAACTTTTTAGTAACGCCCAAATCAACAAGGTGCATAGGGTCCAATGGGAATTGTGACACCATTCTAAATTTATGACCCTCTAAAATATTTTTTTGCCGTCGAAACATAACATTGTGATGAAGTGCATCAACTCTATTTTTGAATGACACATCAGATCGTGGATCGTGTACCCGTTTGGAAAAACACACACGATTTTTTAACCATTTTCCAACTTGATCACAATTGGGACAACTTTTTTTTCCCAGTATGTGAATTAACACTGGTCACAAACGCCCGAGCTGGTGTGTCACAAATAAACAACCGGACATCAAATTTTTTATTAAACTCAAAGTTTCCTACTTTTAGTCCGATTCTTTTTAGTTTTGAAACTTCCTCACATAATTCTTTCATGAAATGATTAATGTTACAAGGTTTTCGAGTTCCCGAAAAACAACCAATAACAAAAGGACTTTCTTGGTTGTTCCCAACAATATCACCTAATATTGGCCATAAAACTTTTTCCGAGCTTTTAAAAACCTTTAACCCATCAATTCCCACATCGATTTGGACTTCGGTGCTGTCTTCCAGGAACTCAAACGGTTTTGTTAAAAAATGATTTTGGATTCCAAAATATAAAAATTCTCCATTTGGAATGGGCTGAACCTGGACCTTTTCTTTTTGGGTTCCCAGAAGGCTTTTAGCTGAAAGAGCCAAACCATGAACACCAATTCTCTTTAAAGTGCGCAGCATATCAGTAGCCATCGTTGTGGGCATATTATTACGGATGGCCAATGCTTTAATTTCGCACACTTTATCATTAATTGGGTCCACTTGCTCTACTTCATCCAAATCAATGTTATTTATAAAGTTATTACAATTAACATCAGCACCGCCATCTTGAATCGCGTCACTCAATACTTCATTTTCATTGCGCGCAAAACTATCTATATTTCTGTATTTTTCAACAGATTTCACAAAGCGCAACTTTCAGCATTTAAAGCATTCCGTACACTTTTATTATACATATTTTAAATTTCTTTTACTTGCCTTTTTAATATCTTATTTCTTGTTTTTTTTTTCGCGCTTACGTTTTCGCCCGTCTGTTGCTACGATGAATTTTCACTTTTTGCCATTTATATGTACATGCCGTGGATGTACTTATATTGTACATGTTAGAAGGAAACGCCACTAGTATATTAAGGAAAATTAGAAAGGTTCCCTCTCTAACATTCACGGCCATGCTAGTTTTCTATCGACAAATTTAGTGAATTGCATCTGTAAATTCATTTATCGATTGTGATCCCTTAGTGCGGTTTTGCAGGGAGCCTTCAATGAAAGATTTTATGCATTGTGAATCAAACTGAGTGTGATATCTTATCTGTTAACTGCCTGACAGGATGTTCAATATGGCTACTTTTTAGCGTTTTGACATGGAGTTCAATATGGCCGCGCTTAGGGCCGATTATCTTCAGCGGGTGATAGAAAGAAATACAGAATGAGACAGCGATAATCAATTACAAACGAGGTTATCCAATCACTTTGGAATTTTGACGCCTATGCAGAAGATATCACACTTAGTTTCATTCACAATGATTTTATGGTTCAATTAATATGTGAATAAACAGGCTTTGGGCAATTCTGTACTTTAGCCGTCAATGAATAAAGATGGTCTGCTTAAAAATGACATTGATCCCAACCCCGGTTTCGAATAATTTTAACATATTGTAACGAATTTAGGGAAATTCCTCTTATATGCAACCTTCTACTAACGTTCGTATCGCTAAGCTGTTGAACAAATAACTCCAATATTCAATAATGCAAAATGGCCTTTATTAAAGTACTTCACAATAATAAATGCTTAAATCAAACTGATAACGGATTACTCAGCTTTAACTCCTTTTATACCCTGTGATGTCTCGTTCGCATACTTCTAGGCGTTTCTATCTTTTGGAATTTACTACCTGTTTACTAGCTATAAACTCATCAGCTATAACGACAGATGCACAATTATAGCTTCTCGCATAGCCATATGCGCGTGTATATGTGAGTGATACTTCCACCGATGATTGCCTACTTTTGGGAGTATCTCAGATATATGCATGTGTTTGTGCGTTTCTCTCCGTTACTTGTATGGACATATGTGTAGACATAATGATTAATTTGTTTACGTACATACAAGTGTGACAGCTTGCTTTATTGTTGTTGTGGCTTTATTTACTTGGTATCAGATTAGTGATGTGAGTACCACTTAGTGTCACTAATATTCGTCATACTGCCCTCCACGTAAGTCTGATCGTCCCGATCAGAAAAATCTCTCCATATAACCGCTGCTAACCTCCCCAAATGAACCACCCTTCTTCACAAGTCTGCACGGGCCTTCCCAACTGCACCAAAATTTGCATGGAACACCTTTCCGCCGGTGAGCGTTGTATAGCAGTATCCAATCTCCCTCCAAGGAAACTTCCGAATTGTTGTTCTTGTCAAGCCTGTGTTTCATCTTACTACTCATTACCCTGGTTTGTTCCCTCACACTCTGTTGTTGGCCAATGAGCTACTTCGTAGAGCCTGCGCTTGACGGATTGGCTTCGCATAATCATTATCGGTCCGACGCTTCACAACAGTAGTGTGCCCTGGCTTGAAACCACCCTTGCATTCTTTCTGCGAAATTCTTTCCTTCGTTTTAGTGCGTCAATTTGGGTTTGTCAATGCCAGTGTTTCTTTCGCAGTTACCTTTTATTTTACTTTGTTTGGCCCATTCGTTCCATCAACCTTTACCTTTGACTTTCGTGGTCTTTGTCGACTCTTCTCCACCAGTACTCGATTACTGCTGAACCCTTTTTCCAAACTGAAGTTAAGTGGCACATCCTGGTTCCTTCATCATCCTTCTCCGCATATCGATCCTGATGTCATGGTCAACTAAGAAGTCCACTCCCAATATGACTTCATCAACGATCTCCGCCACAATGAATTTGTGTTTCGACGTGCCGCATGCTATTTATAAAACTCTGAATCTTTACCCTTTCAGTGTATTCCACGCGTGCGTCCGCATTTGCAAGATGAATCAACCTTGTAAAATTTAAAGGATTTTACGATTTTCGCGGATGAATATTGCAATGATGTGCTCTTAGACAAATTATAATTCCGAGGACGGAGACCGTGGCCGAATAGTTACCCCCTAACGTTCCAAGGAGTTTCCCTGGTGTAGCTCGGCCGCATAGAGCGACAAAAACATCCGTCAGAAAGTCTTCGGAGGTACACCTTGGTGAAACTACGCTATGGACGAGACATACTGACAAAAGTGTGGCCCTTTTAAGTATTTCTATTTTTTTCGGCAGACGCAGCAAAACCAGTCCCTAAGACCGGGGTTAAGTTCGATTCCTCCCTGCAGTAAGTGACCGAAGGACAGTCCATTCACAAGGATCTACTATTGAAAATATTTGAACGATCAGCGATATTTTGAGGAAAACCCCCGGATCTTTGCGAAATGACCAAAACGTTGATTATCTTAAACACTTATAAACAAAACCTTTCCTAAATATAATTCCTTGAAATGGGAAACTTCAATTTTTTAAAGCAAGAACGCCGGCCTCGCCGCCTCTGCCGACATATAATAGAGCATACGCCACTACCGCCGATAAAGTGATCGGCGTAAACCTCTACTCCCTATGCTCCACCCTTGTTGAAACTGCTAGTTTCCTTGGACTTCCGTTAGAGGACTTTGATAACAATTTGTTAGTGTTCGTGCCCACTGAATGGGACGAACCACTGTTAACACAACAACAACATATGAACAAACCTGATATGTGACTTGGCTTTATGTCAGGCGTTGTGCCTAAATCACATTTGCAGCACTTTTGCCTGCAGCGCCACATGGATGCTTTGCAGTATAATTACTTGACAGTTGTATGCAGCGACTTGTGTCGTAAACTTTTAGAAGAATAATAAATATTTTTAAAAAGCACTAAATATTTATTTATTTTTTTTTAATTTATTTATCTACCGGACATAAACAGCTTACATATGTATATATGTACAAACATTTAAATATTAAAAGGAATACCGGAACATATTAATTGAAAAGAAAGTAATCAACAATATCAGCTTTAAAATGTTCCTTACATAAGGAAATCATTATGTGAATAGGTTCATTATTTGCAAAATTCGTTAGAAAATGTATTTGGGCCTTAGACACTTTTCAGGTGCATAGAAAGGGAGAATATCGCAAATTTTCCTTCGACTTTTAATGAACTGAATATTTAAATTCTACATCTTAGCTCATAAGATGGAATCGATTCAAAAGTGAACATTCGTCGAAGGGCGAATTTAGTTAATCTCCTTTGAACTCTTTCTAACCGGCTGGAGTGTGTGACGAAGTCTGAGTCCCAAATGATGCAGACATATTCCAAAATGGAGCTTACAAGGCTAATGTAAAGACTTTTCAGCGTTAGCGGATCAAAAAAGTCTTTGGAATTTCGTATGAGAAAGCCGAGTTTGGAATGAGCAGCACCACAAATCATACAAGAAGATTGCGCATTGCGCATGGAAACATTAGATCAGCTGTTTTTTTTATTCGCTCAAGAGTCAGCTATGACGTAGATGCGCAGAACGAAGCAATTTTTAACTCATGAATGCGCAATCTGTTGTAACTTCTTCTTGAAACTCCATCCTGCTGCAGCTGTATGCAGGGTGATGAGGTGGAATCACTAAATCACTTTATACTTGATTGCCCAGCTTTTTCCAGAACTAGACGAAAGTACTTCGGTCGCGACTCACTTGGATCTCCCGAGGATTCATCCAAAGTTGGGATCGGTATCATTCGTTGCTACCCAACGATTCTCTAAGTAGCTAGATCTAAGTCACCGTTATTTTTGGTGTATGTGGCATCACAACGGACCTTCGTGTTGTCCAAGTGAGCTATCCTTATCAGGGAAGCTACCACCTAACCTAGCCTAACTTCTTACACCAGTCGGCACGTTTAATCGGATTGGTAATTTTACCTAACATCGTCTTGAGGGTTCTATTAACCCGCTGCACTTGGCCATTTGCTTGAGGAGAGGCGGCGGCTAATTTCACGTGAGCGATATTTCGCTTAGACATAAAATCACTAAACTCTAGGGATGTAAAGCACGTACCACGATCACTAATGATCCGTCTAGGTCGGCTATAATAGCTGATATATTTGTCGAGGGCACAAGTTACTTCTCGTGTGCTGTTCGAATTAGTTGGGTAAAGTTTCACAAACTTGGTAAAAGTGTCGACCACAACTAGAATATGTTTTCGTTTTGAATTTATAGATGGTAGGGGACCGAAGTGGGCAATATGGAGCGTATCGAGCGGCAAGGGAGATTTAGGGATGGGATATAAATTCCTCTCCTTGGAGCGAGGAGGCCTAGCATACATAAGGCACTTTAAGCAATTTCGGATAAATATTTCTACCTTCGTTCGCATATTGAGAAACCAGTAATACGTTACTAGCTTCTAAATAGTCTTATCGACTGACTGGTGACTTAATTTTTCGTGAATCAGTCGGAATAAACAACATTTTCCTTCCATTAGGCTTGCATTTATATACAAGGACGTCAATCAGCTCATGGTCCTTCACTGAGCCATTTTCAAGACGGTTTCGAAGAATACTTATATTTTCATCGCGTTCCTGGGCGATCTGAACTTGAAATTCAACTTCCTCAATGTTAAGGAAGTGTGCAATTTGCGATCTACTCAGAGCATCGACATGTGCCATAGACTTGCCCTTCCTTTGTTGTATTTTATAGTTATAGTTCTCAAGTTCGAGAGCCCATCTAGCAGTTCTAGGGTTAAGTTGTTTCTGTACAAGAGTCATGGTTAACGAATTACAATCTGTAATAATTTTGAACTGCATACCCTCAAGATAGGTTCTAAATCTACTTAGGGCATAAATTATTGCTAGAGTCTCAAGCTCAAGCTATGGTATCTGGATTCGGCACTGGAAGCAGTTTTTGAAAAGTAAGATATAGGATGAAATTTTTTGTCATCCTGTCGCTGTAAGAGAACTGCACCAAATCTAATGGAACTTGCGTCACAATGTAACTCAGTTTCCTTCACTCGTTGATAAATAGCTAAGACTGGGCTATTAGTCAGGCGATTCTTCAATTCATTAAAGCCATTAAGGCAGTTTTCATCAAAATTAAAGTCAGTGTTTTCAGCAGATTCTGTAGGGGTTTAGCAATCTGAGAAAATGACGGCACAAAACGTCGAAAATATAAAAATAAACAAGACTGCAGCTGCTTTTGATTGCTAGGTATTGGAAAGTTAGCGATGCTTCGGATATGGGATCGTTTTGGCCGGATTCCCCATTGGGTAACTTCATACCCGAGATAATCAATTTGACGGTATCTAAATTTGTTTTTTTCTAGGTTAAGTTTTAGTCCTCTCAAAGACAATCTTTCCAAAACTGTTTTCAATACGGTCCTGTGCTCTTCAAAATCGACTGTGGCGATAACAATGTCATCCATGTATATTATTATTGCTCTACGATCTACTAAATCTTGGAACACTGTATTAATAAATCGTTGGAATACTGCAGGGGAATTCTTTAAACCGAAGGGCATTTTCAAATATTTGTATTGCCCATTAGGGGTCACAAAGGCAGTGTATGGAATCGATTCGGGTGACATTTCCACTTGGTGAAAGCCGCTTTTTAAGTCTAGTACGGAGAAATATTCTTTATTTTCTAAGAACTCGATGCAATCGTCAATAAGGGACAATGGGTAGTTGCCCTTAACAGCTATTTTATTTAGAGGTCGATAATCCACACACATATGAGTCTTTCCGCTTTTCTTTCGTACCAGGACTATAGAAGAGGCGTATGGCAAATTGCTTGGTCTTATTATTCCTTCCTTCTGCAATTCATTTACTATTGATTGCACGTTATTTCTTTCAGCATAAGACAGACGTCGAGTAGCACAATGGAACGGCACATCTGTTGTCAGATAAATTTTCATGTGGTATTTAAGTGGTTCGACCCCAACGTCGTTCTTAACATAGCTATTCTCAATTAATAGTTTCATGCAACTATATTCTTTCTTTGAAAGTTTAGAATTTATATCAAGAAAGTTATTATCTGTTGCTATATCCGAATCTATACTAAAAATATCTGAAATGTCAGTATCAACAAGTACCATACTACATAAGGGGTTACTACTAGTCTTATTATTGCATACAGATCCAGATGCCGCAGCATTTGGTACATTGAAGGGATTAGTAATATTTGTTTGCTTGTTGACAATTGGGCGGATATCGTAACCTGACAATTGCCTTTTTTCACTTATGTATTGCTTATTGACACTAATTAATTTGATGTTAAATAAGTCTAAGAAATCACGTCCCAAAATAACCGGCAATTCATGTGTTCATCAGATAGTATTTTCAATTCAATTTCTTTTATTTTATCATGAAATTTAATATTACATTTAATATTACAAAGATATTTAATTAGATTTCCACCGATCGCTTTATATTTGGATTTTATTTCCGTCTTCCTTTTTATCAGCTGGGACCACTGATTTCCTTATAAAACTAACCGGGCTGCCAGTATCAAAGAGACAAAATAAATTATTAGTTTCTACCCTTTCATTTAACTTAAACATAATTCTTACGTAATTATATCCAGCAACCGTGGTAAATTCCTCATCAGCATCGACATCAGCTTCAGCTACTGCAGCCATTTCGTGGTTTCGTTTGAGTATCTTTTTGGGGTTCGGGCAAGCTCGATAGTCGTGTCCCATCTTCCAGAATTTGAAGCATGACCCGTCTGGTCTTAGCGGAAATGGGCAGCTAGGTTTTATGTGCCCATGTTGAGAGCAGTTGAAACATAATGATTTCACTTCACTTTTTTGCCTTGCCGCTTCGCTTGTTTGGCTCTTATGTGTATTTGTAGTTTGTTGGCTCGTTTGGCAATTGCTTGCATGTGAAGGACAAGCAATGCAATGTTTCGTCCTTTTTGCGCCATTTCCTTTGGGACAGCTTTTTATATATTTCTTGTCACGTGACGGAGAAATTAAATTCTTTCATAACTGCGCTTTTTAAGTCATCGTAGCTCAATGCCATTGTAGTGTTCAGAAACACTCGTGCCGTGCCGATCATGCAACGTCGAAGGGCAAGTAATTTGAAATTTTCGTCTACGGAGGTTGAATCGAGGATGAAGTGGTGGACAGGGTATGCCACATCGTCCCCACTAAATTTCGGCAACGCATGCTCGATGTCAGCAAGATCTAATCTTCGTTTATTTTTTACCTCGGTATAATTTTGCAATTCCTTGATTTGCTGCATTAATTTCAGCATTCCTACTCTTTTCTGGAGCAACATTACTTCTTCATCGACCTTACCCAATATCATTTTCCCAGCGTGAGTAGTATTCACATTATTAATACCATTAGGAGTAAAGTCATCGGCACTGGTGACGGCATCGGCATTGGTAGCGGCAGTGGCGTTAGTGGCGGCAGAGGCGTTAGTGCCGGCATTAATAGCGGCAGCGGCGTTAGTGGCGACATCGGCATTGGAAGCGGCAGAGGCGTTAGTGACGGCATCGGCGTTTGTAGTAGTACTGGCATTAATTACGGCATCAGCTTTAGTGGAAGCTTCGGCATTTTTTCCAACATGGGGAGTGGTAGCGGCCTCCACGGCATCCTCATTGTGCACAATACTGCCCAGCAATTTACGTAATTGAGTCGTGGTGGCCGATTGTGGAAAATTCACATGAGCTTCAGTGAGCGCATTTATAATTTTTTAGGGTTAACCCCACACCTGAAGTTATAAATTGGTTGGGTATTTAAATTATTTTACACGATGTTTAAGGATTAAGTTGAAACACGACTTTTCTAATCTTTAGATTTACCGGAAGTGCCGGCCACCATATTTATTTTCAAGGTTGCCCTCTATTTCCATATCGATAGTTTACAATATTTACAATAACTTAAGCTACATATACATAATGAGTTTACAACAACAAAATCGATCCTCTGGAACTACTTTTTCTTCTCCCTTTCTATGCAACTGAAAGGTGTCAAAGGGACAAATACATTTTCTAACGCATTTTGCAAATAATGAACCTATTCACATAATTATTATTATTATTTAGTTATTTTTATTATTATTTATTTACTATTACGGCGTTTTAAGCCTAAAACTTAGATTATTACAAATTATAAATATATTTTAATAATAATAGGATTTCTAGCGTTTGGGGTGTCGGAATGCATGAGATTCCGATCAGCACGGGAATTTTTTTTTTTTTAACGGGCGAGCCTTGGAGTCATCTCATTGGGAGATTGGAAGGACGTGTTCTCAATTTTGCCCTACTCCAAGACGTATGATTACACAGTTTTATTATTTATGCTGTCGGATTGCATTTGATTCCGGTCAACCCAAAAGCTAGCAGCTCAGCAGAACGAGCCACTCTTATCGGACGGTTGGAAAGGACGCGTTTCCAATCCTCCCTGTACCAGCTTTTATGTAAACACAACCAACTATAATATATCATTGTTGTAGGAATATACGTGATTCACATGAACACTCCAACTGTTTGTCTGGGACGATATTTTCAGGAATTCTTTCCCAATTTGATTGAGAGCGATATATGTTTTTGACCTTATGCACAAGGTTCCTCTGTGTCTATTTGGATTGACATGTACGCTCAAGGATCAGTAACATGAAATTCAGATACAAATTATTATATCTTATTGGAAGGGTTTTGCAATATTCTAATAAACTTTTTTAGAAGGTGTTTAAGTTTTCACAATTTTTAACATGATTAGGTAGTTCATTAAAACATTTCAAGCCCTTGTAAAATATATTTTGCTTGTCCATTTCTGTTTGAAGAGGTAATCTAAAATTATTATTTTCCCTGATTATGTAAGAATGGGTTTCATTCACATAAACAAGTTTTTCACTTAGGTAGGCTGGTAATTTACCATGCTTGATATAAAATACAAATTTCAGACTATGGTAAAATATCAACTGTTTCACACTCAACCAGTTTAGTGCATCAAGCGTACTCTTTATGGAAGTGTCGTACCTCACTTTCAATATAAATCTCATAGCTTTGTTTTGCATAATTTGTAACCTGTCTACTTGTGTTTCATTAGCAATAAAGAATATTGTAGGGCAATATAAGAAGTGCGGGTTCTATGATGGATCTATATACTTTCAACTTATATTTCTTACTAATAAGTTTACACGATCTCTTCCAAAATCCAATTTTTTTGCCCATTTTGGCAACTATATAATCAATATGATTCGTAAACCTCAGTTTATTGTCAATCAGGATTCCTAAGTACTTAAATATTTTGACATCCTCAATGCTTGTATTCATTATTTTTAGATCTAAATTAAGTGATTCTTTATTGGTCGTCCTAGATAAAACCATGAACTTAGTTTTTTTAACGTTAAGCTTGAGTTTATTAATGCAAAGCCATCTATACAATGAGTCCAAATCTTCTTGCATTTTGCTCCTTGCTATTGAAATGTCCGTTTCATTTACTTCAAGTAGCGCATCATCTGCAAACAACCTGATTTTACTATATTTCAGTACTGATGATATATCGTTTATGTAAATGTTGAACAGGATTGGTGCTAATACCAACCCTTGTGGTAAACCTATGTCCACTTGTGCCTCGGATGAGACTACTGACTCGATGTTTGTTCTTTGTTTCCGGTCTGATAAGAAGCTTCTAAACCACTGCAATTCATTTTCCCTAATACCAATTTTTTTTAGTTTATCGAGCATTATATTCCTATCAATTGTTTAGAACGCTCTTTTCAGGTCAATGAAAACTGCTACTTTATGTTTTTTTTTGGCTCAGCTCTTCCTTCCAGCTAGATATGACGTAATTTAACGCCGTCTCGCAAGAGTGCCTTTCTCGGAAACCGGATTGTCCCTTTATAAGGATTTTATTATTTTCTAAGTAATTAAGCAGTTGATTTTTTATTACAATTTCTAGAATTTTTTCTATGTTCGGCAATGTATTTATCGGCCTTAGTTCTTCTGCCACTATTGAACCTTTTACTTTCCTAATTGGTACTATTGTCGAAATTTTCCACATGTCTGGCATTATTACAGTAGTCATGGATTTGTTTATAGCGGTTGCATAGAAGAAACCCATGTACGATTCCGAATTTTTAATTACGCCTTCTGAAAGTAAATTTTTCCCCCCAGTTTTATTTTTGAACCTTTTTGCTATACGTGTAACATCCTCAACCGTAATTTCTTCGAATTTTAAACATGACCTAGCTGTAAATTGGAAGTCGTTCTGACTTTGAACAACTTCAATTTCCCTGTTTATATCAACAATGCTATATATAAAGAAGGAGTTCAATGCTTCAGCAATATCGCGAGGTGTATCATATGTCACACCTTTTACGATCACTGTCAAGATCTTTTCTTATGGCCCCGTTAAGTTTACAGCATGCTTAAGATGCTTCCACATTAGCTTGCTATCTGAACTATTGATATAAATATTATTCTCCATGTATTTAATCTTTTTAAATTTGATTAGTTTTTTGTAGTACTTCGCGACCATGTTATATTCGGTATAGTCACCAGTTGCTCTAGCTTGTGAGTGCAACCGGTATTTTAGTTTATTCAATTCTGTCAATTCTTGGTCATATCATTTATTTCTTAACTTTACCGTACTGTTTTTTTCAAACGTTAGTACTCCCATACAATCTAGTCAAAAAGTATTTATATAGTTGACCATGTCGTTGACATTCATGCTTCTTATTAAACTGAGATCGCAATTCCTCAGTAAAGTGGTCACGTTATCGGCAGAATAATTCTCCCAGGATGTTGATGAAATGACTCTTCGTAACGGGTTTGAATTACTTACTTTTATAGCAAATGAAATAGTTTCGTGATCGGATATTCTGTGGTCTTTAAGATATACTCAAGACAGTATATCAGCGTTTGCATATAATAAATCTATTTTTATTTGAGAAGTTTCCGCGACTCTTGTATTGAAATTTATTTTTTGTTTCATTGCGCTACGTGCACAAATTTCATTCAGTTTGTAGCTACTCGAAGAGTTAATATTTAAGTTATATTGAAATCTCCAACTAGAAGGGAATTCGTACCTGATTTTAATACTTCTGATAAAATACTCTCTACGTGATTTAAAAATTCATTGTCACTAGAACTTGGGGAATGGTACAACACACCTATTTGCCACTTAATGTCCACTTGCTTTAATTTTACTATAGCACACCGCATATTTCTATCAATTGATCGATTAAACCTGACTTTGTACTTGATTTCCTTTTTCAGTAATAAAACTACCCGTCCCGTATGTCTACTATGAGAGTCGCAACGAATTAATGTATACGGTGCAATATTAATTTCAGAATCAAGAATATCTGAAGTTATAAGTGTTTCTGAGCATAAAACAATGTCCGGATCCACTTCTTCTATCATTTTTTCGAGCTCGGCTTTATTTGCTAACAAACTACAAATATTCAAGTAGACACATTTCAAATCAAAAACATTTATTACTGGGCTTGTACGTCTTGGTTGCTAACAACCAACTCGTTGTTTTTCCAGTTTAAGCTTCCTTTGATAAACTGGGCAGTCATGGCTCATTATGTTATGGTCTATATTGAGCTTAAAACCTAACTGATTATTGGCATCTACGCAATTACCACATTTATTAATGGGCATGTTCTCCTGGTAGTTTTCTGCCCCATGTTCTCCCAGACATTTACTACATCTCTGTTTCAGAGTGCAATTGGCAGCTATGTGGTTAAACCCTAAACATTTTTAGCACCTTTTTACAGTTTGACCGTCATAAACTGGGCAGCGATCCCATCCAACATTAATTTTCTTATGTCTCAGGATGGCCTCATAATATTTATGCTCTATTTCTATAACTGCATTAATATGTTGTCCTCTATTTTCTTTTTTAGCGCGTTTAATTGTAATACATTTCATTTTAGCTTCCCTCAGTGTATCATTCTGCGTAAGGATCGGCTAACTATTTCGCTCTCGGTATGCTCTGCACTAATATTAGCTACCACAACTCTAGGAAAATACACTTTTGGCTCAGCTATATTATACACATTTTTATCCAACTTTTCTGTTAGCGTATCTCTAATTTTGTACTTGTCGCCTGCTGTATTAGCGCTTATAATTATCGTGCCATTATTTTTGTTTTGTACCCTTCCTATATTTAAATGGGACTGATCTATTTTGTTTAAATCCGTTTTTGTTTTCTCAATGGCTTGTTTCACTTTGGGCTTAATAACAATTGGAGGGCCTTTTGTAACATTGACATATGTAGAAACATTTCCACCCTCAAAACCTTTATTCTGATTTGCAACCTTCTTAACCTCTTTTATAATTTCCTCTTTCTGTTTATTAAATGCCTCATTAGGAATATTAGCAACCTTTTTAACTTCATTAATAATTACATCCTTTTGCTTAGTGAACGCCTCATTAGGTATACTAACTTTACTTAGTTTATCCTTATTTTCTAAGCACAAGCATTCTATTTTTTCATTAACTCTAGTTTTTCTGAGTTCACCTTATAAATTTTTTTTACTATTATTTTCATCTCCCTTTCGTTGTGAGTTATGGAAGCGCTTATTTCCCTTTTATGCTCACTCAACATGTTTTCAATTTCTCTTTCAAATTTACTTTGTTTACCTCTGAAATAGCCAATATTTCCCTTAAAGCCTCATCAACTTGGAAACATAAGTCATGGAAACATAAGTCATGCAATCATCACAAATAAATCTTAAAAGTTTACAACCTTTCAAACAATTAAGGCCATAATCATCGATAGATGCACACGCAATGTTTTTATGGTAAACCTTACCACACACACCCTCACATCTTACACCTGTTTCCCCTCTTATTTTTTTGCGACATTTCCCGCACTCTTCCATTTTCTGCTTAACAGTTGCACAAAACTGCACAAGCAAAATATATTTTCACCTTTTTATTTAAATTAAATATAATTGAATCTCACAAGAAAGGCACTTTATTAATGCTGGTACATCACCTGTCACTACTTTGCTAATTTCACCAATTTTTAGTGCTTATCAAAGCACACAGACTTTATAATGTTTATTCTATTTACGAGCTCCAAATACACGTTCGTTCGCAAGCAATTCGCAAATTCGATGATTTCCTTATGTAACTTTGTTTGCAGTTATGCCGATTTTAACTCATGTAAAGAAAATTTTAAAGCTGATATTGTTGATTACTTTCTTTTCAATTAATATGTTCCGATATGCCTTTTAGTATTTAAATGTTTGTACATGCATATGTAAGCCGTAGCAAATTAAAAAAAAAATGTTTGTTATGTCATTGTAATTATAAGTTGTTACCATATATCTTTCTAATTTCTTTATTTTATCTAAGTTGTTACATATCTGTGAGGACTGTGTGCTTTTGAAAAATATTTATTATTCTTCTACAAGTTTACGACACAAGTCGCTGCATACAACTGTCAAGTAATTATACTGCAAAGCAATCAAGTGGCGCTGCAGGTAAAAGTGCTGCAAATGTGATTTAGGCATAACGCCTGACATAAAGCCCAGTCACATATCAGGTTTGTTCATATGTTAGATTTGATTAAGCTGGTCAATACTTTTTGTATATGTATGTAATATAAATAGGCTGCAATGACCAAAATTTGCTTTAGTGCAAGTCAAAGGACTCCACTATTCAAGCCCTACGTTTCGCTAATCTTCTTAGCTTCTTCAGGGGCAGACTGCAATTATTAAATAATAGTATAATACACCACAACCAACAACGTTGAACATGAAGCATGAAAATAGAAAATTATAGAACTTAAAATTGAAGAACTTTTTGTGTTAATATCACATTAAGATAAAAAACTTACAATTTATGTGTATAAATATGTAATTATAATTTACAAATTGCACAGTTGTCATTAATAAATAAATTAAATTCAAGTAAAAATTTAACAGATTTAGATACCCTTCTGTTTAGGTAAACTTGTCAAATTGGACTTTGATCCATAAGTAGAAAAAACCAACAATTATCGTAAACATAATAAATAAGCGGATGAAATGTCATCAGTGTCCTCTTTCCTGTTTACAGTTCGGCTTCTGTTTTGCATTATTCGCAAGTTTTCCAGTGTCAATCTGACTTTTCCTCGTTTTTCTTTGTCTAAGATTTTCGCATTGTTTATGTCAGCTATGTGGCCAGTGGCTGTTGTATGTTTCGATAATACTGTGCTGTTTTTGTTGTTTTTAATGTCTGCAGCATGTTCTTTTAATCTTATACTGTTTTCACACAGAAACTAAAATTTTTTGCTTTCACACAGAAGTAGCTGCTCGATTAGTATGAAGGATGAAATGTAAAACGCATAAAATGACAATAAACTTAATGATCTCATTTCACCTTCTAAGGAAATCGTAAATTTTTTGCTTTCACACAGAAGCAGCTGCTCGATTAGTATGAAGGATGAAATGTCAAGCGAATAAAATGACAATGCTATATGACAGACAATGACATTTACTTTGACAAATGACATTTTTAAGCAGTGAACTTACCAAAAACTAAGAAACTGAACGCTCCCAACAGAGCTGCATTGGGCTTTTGATTTCATTAGGCATTCGATTAGTCACTAATTAAATAATTATAGATTCGAATTTTGTACTGTATTGTATTGTATTGTATATTTTTTATTTTCTTATAAATACGTACAATTTTCCAAGTAGTACACTATAAAAAAGTAACAAATTCAATTAAGAAAATAGTTAATGACATTAAATGCTAATTATAAAAGCAGTGGAAATGTCATTTCCTTTAAATATAATTATAAATGCTTGTGGGGCGCATAATAATCACAAGATATAATTGCTAAATCCCTAGTTAAAGTAACGACCAGAGAATAACTATTTTAAATAAAAAAAAAATACTATATTAAATAAAAATAAATACTATAAATTACAAAGTACTTACATATAAAGCTAAAAAATTCATAAACATTACATAGCGGAATTTATACGATGGGTCGCAAGAGAATTTCTACACCCTCATGATTGAAACCAAGTAGCCACCGTTTCACTGGAAGATTGAGCTCAATAAGCGCCTTAATGTAGAAAACTGCCTTTATTATTCAATAAGCCGTGTGTGTGAAAATAGTATTACGCCTAGTGTACGTTTTGTTGTTCCTATGTATGTTTTATTGCATGTTTGGTTTTCTGTTCCCTTACATTCGATTTCGTAAACTACATTGTTTTGCTGTGACGTTGGAATCGGGGTTTTTGTTTTGGTGTAGATACTGGACAGGGTTATGTTGGATTTATATGCCAAACATACGTTGTTGTTGCTTTTGATTAAGCTTTTGTTAAAATTGTCTGTTAGCCTAGGTATATATGTTACCCTGTAAAATTGTTTAGGTCTGCCATCGGTATTTTCTGCAGTGTTGTTGATTTTTGTGTGTTTTATCTGTTCCATTTCCTGTTTTATTAGATTTTGTATGAGTGTGTGAGGGTAACTATTTTGTATTAATATTTTAGTGATTTTTTTCAAATTTTTATCCCAGAATTTTTGGTGACAAATTTTCAGCACTGTATGTATGAGGCTTTTTGCGGTATTCACTGTATATTTAGAGGGCTAGGCTTAAAGATAGTTAATTAAACGCCCAGATGAAGTGTGTTTGGTATATCAATCTAGCACAAGTTTCCTGTCCATTCTGAAGATACAGGTGTCATTATTTTCAACTTCCACCGTGAAATTGAGTTTGTTGTGGTACTTGTTATGTAGGATTTGATCTAAGTCTCTTCTCTTCACGATAGCAAATATATCATCCACGTATTTGCATAAGAATTTTATATTTATATTTGACCTTTCCTTAAGTTCTGCCATAGCGTCATTTAATAGGTCATCCATCACCAAGTCGGCTATAGTAGGAGAGAGTGGGTTTCGCATCGGCATTCCATAGGTTTGAGCGTAAAGCTTATCGCCCCACACGAAATAATTATTATCTTTTAAACAAAAGTTCACTAATTCCAGAAATTGTTTTTTTGTGATGGAGTTTCTTCTGGAGATCTCATCCCATTTTTTTATTATTATCTTGATCGCGAGCATCGTAGGTATATTAGTGAACAATGATACTACATCAAACGACACCAGTATGTCGTCGTCGGAAACATTTATATTGTTGATTTTTTCTTTGAGTTCAAAGGAATTTTTTATATTGAGTTCCTCAGATATTAAATCTTTGAGGATATCTCCAACATATCTAGATAATCTGTAACATGGTACATTTATGGACGATACTATTGGACGCAATGGATGACCAGGTTTGTGTATTTTAGGCAAGCCATACACTCTGGGGGAATTAGCAGTTGAGCACATAAGCTGTTGTTTTTCTTTTAAGGTAATGGCTTTGTTTTTGTATAAGTTTTCTAATAATCTATTGTTTTTCCTCTGGAGTTCATTAGTAGGATCATGCCTAAGTGTTTTATATGTGTTTTTGTCGTCTACTATTTTACTCATTTTTTTGGTATATTCTTCTTTGTATAGTACCACGGTTTTGTTTCCTTTATCGGCGTCAGTTATAATAATATTTTTGTGTGCATTCAAAAATAATTTAGTTTTTTTAAATGTTTTCAAAAAAAACTTTTCTTTGGAGTTGTGCTTTTTACCTCGTTTGAATTGTAGTATTCTATTACTTAGCTTGTTTCTAATTACGTATTTTATTTTATCATCGTCAAAGGTCTGTATTATTTGTTCCATTTCCGCTATGATATGTATTGGTGTAAAATTTGTTTTAGTCGTTGGGATAGTGAACTTCCTACCCAGAGAGAGTAGCCACTTGATTTCCTCTGGAAAAACAATGTCCGTTTTGTTTACGAACCAATCGTTGTTCATATGGATGCCCATGTTGGAAATTTTTTCATGATTAAGTTTTTTTAATTTTTTATTGTGTGTTTCTTTTATCTCCTTAGTTATTCTTTTGCACAGTAACTCTTGTTTATCTATAAACGCGCGGTAATCTCCATCATTCATGTATCGTTTTATCTGTTGATCGGAGTTGTATACATATGTTATTCCTAATGGCTTTTATGTTTTTGTTTGTTTGCGTTATTTCTACGTTTATTGCTTTTTTTAGAAACAGGCGTTTGGATCTTTCGAGCTGTTGCTTACATTCCGTTCTAGTCGTTTCGTCGGAGTGGTCGTGCGGGTCATCCTCGGCTCAACTGCAATTTGTCGGGCTTTTTTAGTTGAGCCGAAAATTTAATTAGGCCTCAAGGTTGGCTTTGTGCTTCATTCTGGCTTTTCGGCGGAGTTGGGAGATGCAGAGCTCCACTGACCTGGAGTCAGATGGTGGTTGTGCACTCCTAACAGGAATCAGTGAAATTATAAGTGATCGCATATTGAAATATTGGAATTTAAAACCTGGCGTGGGCCACATAAAACCAACTCGCTTTACATATAACTGTCGTAACGGGACAGTGTTTAGCACATGGCAACAGACCATACACTGGTAATTAAGGAAATCCTCGGAATTATAACGGAACAAATTACGGCTTATAATAGACAATTGATTGAATATATAATTTATGCTGAATAAGTAGCTCGTGTTAAAATCTATGCAATACTCAGTGCATATCTACATTAAATTGGAATTTTGATTGTAAAAATTTTAAATTCACTTTTTGTGAACATTTATTAATAAATTGACAAATTGAATATAACCTGGCGTGGTGCCATCGAAATACCAATCTCAATTGAAATTACGAACAATTACAAAAATTGATATCAATTCGCAAGCTGCTACACGTGGTTCTGGCCTCTATGGTACTACCATTGTGTACTAGCTGTGGAAAAATAAATATTAAAAACTTTACTGATTTTGTGACTGGCGTGGGGCCATGAAAAACCTATTGAATTGAAAATACTGTCGGAATATAACCTGGTTTTATGAGGATCTTAAGAATCCTTAGCACAGAAATTATATCTAAAAAAAAACAAAAGAGCTGTTGCGTAACCCTCTCAGATGTAGTTTTAATAGTAAGTCCTTTAGTGATATTAGTGAGATGATTCGGAATTAAATCGTATTTCTTGCATTCAAGCAAGAATTTCAATTGGTTTAATTGCTTGGCAAGTTTTTGTTTTTGCTTACTATAGTGTTTTAGTGTTATGCAAACGTGCTCTCCATATTTGTATTTTATATGATTATAATAGTGCTTCATTATGAAATTGGTGCATGTTGTTGTTGTTTTTAGTGTGATTACAAAATATTTGATATGAATTGTTCATATGTTGTTGTTGTGTTAACAGTGCTTCGCCATCTAGGTCCTTTACTTTTTATTTATTTATAAAGGACATCAGTCAATGTTTTAAGTTTTGTAGTTGCTTGATGTACGCCGATGATCTAAAACTTTATTACAGAGTTAGACACATTAGCGACTGCATTGAGGTACAGCAAAACATCTTGGCATTGATAAAATGGTGTAATATTAACGGTCTTTTCTTGGACTTCTCCAAGTGTAATATTATCACGTTACTTGGAGAAACGCATGCATAATGAACAGCTATTACTTTAACGATATCGACTCATTCAGTCGTACAACTACTGTCAAGGATTTAGGGGTATACTTAGACTCAAAACTTAGGTTCGACCTTCATAGGGAGTAGAGGTTTACACCGATTACTTTATCGGTGGCGGCGGCGTAGGCTCTATTATATACCGACGGCGGCGGCGGGGGCGGCGATGTTCTTACTTTAAAAAACTTGATTTTTCTATTTAAAAAAATAATATTTAGCAGAGGTTTTGTTTGTATGTATTTAAGGAAATCAACGTTTTGGCCATTTCGGAAACATCCGGGGGTTTTGCCTCAAAATCTTGCAGATCGGTCAAAAATGTTCAGGAGTAGCTCCTTGCGGAGGGATTGTCCCTCGTTCACTTACTCCAGAGAGGCTTCGAACCTAACCCCGGTCTTTGGAATTGGTACTGCTGCGTCTGCTGAAACTAAACAGTTTTTTCGGATGCTTTTGAGAGCTATAATTCCCAATGTGCGTACAGTAGCACTCCCGACCACCGGTCGCTACCACGCCTCCTGACCCTCACACCATATGCCAGCACATAAACTGTGGGACTGCGACTTCGAACTCATACCTTCGTCGACATCACTTTCCTAGAAGCTCTAGGTGTAGCTCCGAAGACTTTCTAACGGATATTCTTGTCGCGCTATGCTGCCGAGCTACACCAGAGAAACACCTTGAAACGTTAGGAAGTGACTATACGGCCAAGGATGGCGCCCTCGAAATCTAAGTGGATGTCATTGTGGAACTCATGGCTAAAATCGTATAATCTTCGGCGCATCTACATAACTAAAATTTTACAAGGACCCTGAATAAAAATTTTAAAATGTAGTTTGCAGACGTTTGTGTGTTGTGAATTGATTTCAATAGCCTTCGTTAAATCAAAAAGATATTTTAGAATGAAAGTCGACCGATTTTAAGTTGAAAGATGTTAACTGCTGTTCTTCGGCCTTATGATGTAAGAGCTCATTATGGATGACCGCGTTGCTTCAGTTTTCAGACTAGTGCGACTGCCCACTACGTTAGGATATTGGCACACCCAGTCATTAGTTCGACTATCTTGGGAAAGCTTTTGCTTCACCACTTTGAGTGTTCTTGCGAAGGACAAAGCCTCACCTGGTAAATATATGTGCCCACGTATTCACATTTATAAAAGGAGCCGTAAAGTGTAGGTGATATTTAAACTTGGTTGATAGGCTATAATCAAGGTGATTCACTCCAAGGGACTAGTGTTGGCTAGGGCCACCAACTTTAGGAAATGTCAAACCGGGAGACTTGTGTATTGAAGGAAGAAGTTTGAAAATCAAAGTGTACATTTCAGACGCTATTGCATAATTTCGCAAATAAACAACAGTGAGCCCAAGTGATTTTATAAACTCTTCTCATGCGTACATATATCCTCAACTTAAGTATGAGGTAAGAATCATTTCAAAGGAGTGTTTATGCCCCTAGAACCTACTAAAGGATTTTGCATCACTGATTTTGCTTATTCTTTCAGCCAATTGCAATATACATTTTTTTTAATCGGCACCTTTTTTGGGTAATTTGCTTTTTTAACAACTTGAGGACAATTTGAAAACATGTTCGCCTTGGGTCATTTTATTTGAATTCATTGTTCATTATAATTTTTTTTTTTCTAAATATGCAAAGTGAACATATAGATTTATTATATAACTTTTCTTTTGGTGTTTTGTTTAAATAACTTGGTGAATTGGGTGATGCAAAGTCCGTGTTTAGCTGACATCAAAAGCGCCTGTTTATGAAATAACTTTTGAACAGTTAGAAAGAGTTAAATTTCGTAATTAGTTTCTTATAACTGTCAGTGATGCGCATCCATTGATACCACTTTTGATATTTTTGACATTCGGCGGCGACGTGCGAAAAACGATAAAAATGGGCGGCGTATATCTCTAATAGGGAGTACATAATTAGCACATATAACCTAGAAAAGTACATTTAAAAAAAAAAAAAGATCCCAAACGGTCAATTTTTGAAAAAGTTATAGCATTTTGAAAACAAAAAGCGGTGTTTTTTTTTTTAAATTCATAACTTTTTTTGAGTAGGATGAAAAAATTCTGAAAAACGTCTTTCGCAAGCTAGAAAAAGAAGAAAAACTTTCAGCCAATTCTAAAGGGGTCGAATTCAAAATTGGTCGAAATGGGATGGAATACCCCATATATAGATTTAATAATTTGGGAAACATTTTTTAAACAACGTGATATCAGGACGGACAAGGCGACAGCTGTTTCGATTATACCTTGTAAACCTCTTCAAAGCCTTTTCTCCCGGGAGTGGGAGTCGAACGCGCATTCCTACGATAGTTGAAACGTCATGCATTCAGCTACGTCATGCCTTAGTTGTTGTAAAGTTTTTCCCAATTGCCTTCTATTCGCATATATTATCTTCCACACATCACATAATTTGTATGTAGTTATGTGTTGAAGTTATGCCTGTTTGTAAGACGGTTTTCAGAGAAACTTGGTATTTGTTGTTGTTTTTGTTCTATTTATAGAACTACAACGAATTAGCCAAATGTTGTCTACTTATATGAGTTAACCGGGGATTGCCCGTATCGCTTTAAATGTATGAAAACATTTATTTCAATGTATATATATGCGAATAGAAGGCAATTGGGAAAAACTTTACAACTAAGGCAACTATCGTAAGAGTGCGGGTTCGACTCCCACTCCCGGGAGAAAAGGCTTTGAAGAGGTTTACAAGGTATAATCGAAACAGCTGTCGCCTTGTCCGTCCTGATGTCACGTTGTTTAAAATTTTTCATAAATTATTAAATAAATTATAAAATTAAAAATTGCTTGAAATAAATGTTTTCATACATTTAAAGCGATACGGGCAACCCCCCGTTAACTCATATACAAATTTTATATTCTAGAAAGTGTTGAGTCAGAAAACATAAGTGAAGAATTTTTATTAAATCACACTGAGAGTGTTACAATATAATATTCAATCATTGTCTAAAAACAAAAATAGTATTGATTTCTTAAATTCAAAAAAATTTGAAATAGCGTGTCTCTGTGAAGTGTCATTAAACGTCCCTTCCCCACACGCTGTGATTTGCATTCGCATTCGCGCCTATGACAATCCGTCCTCTGCACCCTTCTTGATCCACCGGCCTTTTGAAATCCTCTGGTGGGGCTTCCACATAATGGGCCATGTAGCGGGATGACAGGATAAAGGACGCTTCTTTCTTCCCCTCTATTGCGGCCACAGCTAGGACTTATGTGCTGAAGTTAGATAGCATACATGAGTATAGGTGTTTCCTAACCATGACTGCAGCTTTAACCCTGCTTTCTGTCTTGCGTAATAAACTTTGAGTCCGCGAGCCATGAGTTCAGAAACCTATCCTCCAGATGATAGCCATGGCTCCTGTATCATTCGCCACATCAAACGAACGCTCCTTAAGAGGCAGGAGGAGCTCGCTCCATGCCGCTTTACTGTATGAACCAATAAACAGATCACGCATTAAAAAATTAGAGAGAAAATAAATTATAGCTACACCCAGAGAAAAAAGCATGAAATTCTAAATATTTTATTTATAAGGTGGAATAAGTCTCTTTTATTCGCACTATCAACAATTAGATCAGAAAAGCTTATAAAAATTAAAAAATCTGCAATCTAAATATTTTCACTTAGGTTTAACTATTTTTAGCAATAGTTTTGCATTAAATTGCAATTTCATCAGTCTAACTATGTATGCACTTTAAATATCTTTTGACCATGAACATTGTGTTTTCAAGGATGAAAATACTTGAACCAAATTAGACAACATATTTGACTTTAAGTGTTCTCATATTTAACCCGAGTATAATTCTGCCATTATTAAATATTTACGTATTAGTTTTAGGTATTTTCGTACTATTTTAGCAGAATAAATATGTATTTTTTAATTTAAGGTGTTTGGTATTGAAACTTGCAGCTTCTCATATTTAAATAAAGCAAAGTTAAAATGAATAGGAACGTATTTAATTTTCCAAGACGGGTTTTCTCTGGGTGTAGTCGTGAAATAAATTTTCTCGCCGTGACGTCATGCGACGATATGTTTCATTGCTCCCGCAGTATTCAGACTTCATTCATTCATTCATTCATTTGTTAATCATTTTCTTATTGCTATGTACATATTTTAAATTTCCATATTGTATTCAACACTAGACAATAGATGGCATTTATTATTTTAAGAATTAAAATAGTACTAATGCCATTTTCAATAATGATATACTATTTTTGTGTGGGCTGAACATTAAATATTTTCATAAAACCTTAAAGTTACTAGCACACTAAACAATTTATTAAAAAGAACTTCAGGTAAAATAATTTTTATAATATTTAAATTTTTTGTAATATAGCCCTCAGCAGCGATTCCAGTTCAAAATGAGTATGTTCAAGCAGATACAGTTTAACTGTTTTTTGAAAGAAGTTAAAATTTCTAATAACCTGTACAGTGTTAGGAAGGGAGTTGAAGAATTTGCGCGACGTGTAGATATAAGAGCTTCTAAAGTGTGACGTTCTAGAATACGGAATTTGTACAATTGGAAGTATATTCCTAAGTAAGTTATAGACTTCTGAGGGAAAGCTCTCCAAGTAACCTGAACGAATAAAGAAAATACTCAAGACTTTATATAAATACAAATGATACAAGGGTGACAGAAGATCGTATCCAGCTCCCTTAGATACATCAAAGTTAATAAGGAACTCCAAGACCTCTTCCTCTGTAACAGCTAACTGACCGATATTTACAAACTCCGCTATGGCAGATGTATCACACGACGTACTAACTGTTCGGAATGTAGTGCCATAGTAAGTTGCATTAAATTAAATTTTAGCTGGCAACTCCCTCTAGAAAAGTGCAAGATGCAACCATGCATCAGTAGCACTTGGCATCACTAAAAATGTTAGAGTCGAGCAACGCGGAGAGTTTTTGATTGGTTGAAACTGCCGTTGCTCGACGCCGTCATTGATTTCGACGCCATCATTAATTTCGTTGCTAAGCAACCTAAAGAAAAGCTGTCTAGCCACAGAGTTGCGTTAGCGGCAGTTTAGAGTTATACTAGGTACAAACACCCACCAAATTGGCAATTTATGCCATTTGGGCAATTTCTTACGCAATTTATCATATAATAAATTGTAATAATAAATTGCCAATTTAAAAAAAATTGCCTAATAAATTGTTTCAAACTGCAAATGCAACCTTGTAAAGTGTGTTTATTGAGTAGATTTAAACGTCAGTTGCGCATGGCTCAACTATATGGTTGGCTCATCTCATCAGCTGATTTTATGTTTTTCATTTCACTGGAGTAGGGATTTTCAAAAGAAGATGGCAAACTCAAAATTAAACCAAAACATTGAACACATTTTTTTACAACACACAAACATTTCAATGTTTTATGTGTTCATTCCATTCCATTCGCCTAATACCAACGCGCACATTTTGACAGTCTGAACAAAGGTATGTTGTTGCTGTAGAGATGAGCCAACCAGCAATGAAATTACTATTGTGTAAGCTAAATTGAGTTGTGTGAACACCACTCAATTTAAATCGAAATTGCCTCAAATAATTTTTCTGTTTGAACATAGTATTAGAAATGAACCGGCACTCGACTAAGACGCGCACTTTAAACTCGTAAATTGAAAAGCTGTAAAAGAACAAAAAAAGTATATTGACAAAATTGTAGTGATACAAGTAAGAAGTTAAAAGTGCTAAGAACTAAAAAGTTGTATGATAAAACAATATACTCTAGAACGAAACGAAATTTGGTTTATTTACAAAAGAAAAGACAGAAAGGTAACTGAAAGTTTGAAGAAAGTGAGCGCGCAGTGTGCGAGCGTGTTAGAACGCTTATTTTCCACAGATCCACATGGATCTTTTAAATGGCGACCGTGGGCAGAAGCCCTGTAAAAACGGTGTGTGGCCGAAAGGAGGCAAGCCTCCCAACAGGCGTGGGTGCTCAAATTAAAAGGAAAAAAAGTCCAACACAAAATTTCAAAAATGTTGGAAAAATGAATAATTTACAAAAAAAAATTATAAAAATATAAGTTAAAAACCCATCTACAAAAAATTTTTTAACAAAATTTAATACGATTACAAAAAAAAATATAAAACAGAAAATCTACAAAAAAAAAATTAAAAACATCAAAAACCTACAAAAAAAAACTACAAAAATTTAAAACCCATTAAAAAAAATTACAAAACATTTAAAAATTCCTACAAAAAAATTTACAATCAAAAATTTACAAAAAAAATCCAAAAACTGAAAAAAAAATTACAAAAAAAGTACAAAAATTTTAAACAACTTCTACACAAAAATAACTAAATTTAAAAATTTTTACAAAAAAATACAAAACTCGGAAAAGTCAAAAAATACAAAGACAAAACTGAATTATCGAACGTATTAATACATATAAAATATACAAAAATTTAATCATTTTCAAAAAAAAACATGCAATAAAAAGCTTCAATTAAAGAGAAATCAGCTCAAATGTGGCTTATGGCAGTGGCTAGTGAGAGAAAAAATTTTTAATTGAAAGAAAATATATATACGCATAACACGAAGAGTTAATAAAAACGGAAGTAATAAGAGAAATTTCGGAATTAATAACAAAACAAAAACTAAACGGATGCAGAAATTATATAATTCGAAAAACCAAACCTTTTGAATAAACTGTACACATTTCTTAGTGGATAAAACAAAAAACTGCACTAGCCACGCCACTTTAATAACGGCACTAGCCACGCCACCATCATAACGGCAAACCACCGTACATCAACAACAAGAACAAGCGGAAGACAACTGACGCCATCTAAAAACAGTAGCAGCAGAACAGCAGCACCAGCAGCTGAACATCAGGCACAGCAACAGAACAGCAGGTACAGCAAGCAATGAAGCGAGCCCAGCCGCAATTGGTATGGTGTGCGAAAATTTTTATATCTACATTATTATAAAATACTATTTTTCGATTTTTTCATATAACTATTTTTAAATTTTCAAATATTTTTCAAAACTTTTTATAAAACTTACAAACATATTTTAATTAATTAAATTAAGTCAAAAAAATGTTTTTCTTAATTTTCATTTTTCCATATCCACTTACCATACTCATTAAAATGTAAACACATTTTATTTCACTTCATTTTCCCAATTTTTCAAAAATACTTACCATACGTATTACAAAAAAAAAAAAAAAAATGTTTTCATTATATTCAAAAAATTTAATATACATACATATAATACATAAATTAATTGAATTTCACACACTTTAGGTATGTGGGTAAGATTTTGGGTAGGCACTGTGGGACAGGGTCGGACAAAAATAGAAACAAATTTTTTTTTTTTTTAATTTTTCATTAATTGCTTCTAGTTTTAGTCCCACTCTGCCCTACAGTGGGCTCCATCAAAAAAAAAAAAATAGAAACAAAAAAATTTTTTTCTTTTCTGAAGCGGTGCGTCCGCGTAAAAATATAATTACAAATTTTCTTTAAAGCGGTGCGTCCGTGAATAAATATGACATACAATTTTTTTAAATCCCGGTGTGTCCGAGGACTTTTATATTATAATTTTGAAAAGATGCGGTGCGCCCGTATCTATAAAAATAAAAACAATAAATTTTGAAAAGCCTGTACGAAAATATTTGCCATTCTATAATCTTTGCATTTAAATTGAAATATAATTATAATTTTGCTATACATTTCAGATTCAAAATTTTTTCACATTCTGTACAATTAAAAATTCTTACATTTCATAAATATATTCGTAAACAATGTTCAACATCTTTTAAATTATTTCAGCTTTATACTAAGTTCAAACACACACCAAATTGGCAATTTATACTATTTGGGCAATTTATTACGCAATTTGTCATATAATAAATTGTAATAATAAATTGCCAATTTAAAAAAAATTGCGTAATAAATTGTTTCAAACTGCAAATGCAACATTGTAAAGTGTGTTTATTGAGTATATTTAAACGTCAGTTACGCATGGCTAAACTATATGGTTGGCTCATCTCATCAGCTGTTTTTATGTCTTTCATTTCACTGGAGTAGGGATTGTCAAAAGAAGATGGCAAACTCAAAATGAAACCAAAACATTGAACACATTTTCTTACAACACACAAAAATTTCAAAGTTTTATGTTTTCATTCCATTTCATTCGCCTAATAATGTGCGTGTTTATTTTGACAGTCTGAACAAAGGTATGTTCTTGCTGTAGAGATGAGCCAACCAGCTATTAAATTACTATTGTGTAAGCTAAATCGAGTTGTATGAACAGCACTCAATTCAAATCGAAATTTCCTCAATTTATTTTTCTGTTTGAACATAGTATTACTCTCTCAAATCCCACTTGTCTTTCAATTCTGCATAACTTTTCTACTCAAGCACAATCCATTTTCTAATAATTCTCTCGTTCAAATTTAATTTCCTTTAAATTCAATTTCTATTCAATCTTCATAAACAAATTCCACATATCTTGCTCCAATAAAATTTTAATATTTTGTTTGTTCATGTCAACACGTATGGACCTAAGAAACGGGAAGGTAGTTTCTAAAAATTCACATCCAGGTTCAAATTTCAAAAATTCAGAGCAAGATTCAGATTCCAATAATTCAGATTCCGATTCATCTTCAGTCGCATCTTCAAATGATACCTTAACAAGTGAACATAATAAATTATCCCTGAGTACAGACCTTTTAAGATTTGAGGATCAACCTGTAATTCCAAACTCTATTTTTTTTATTCTAACTCCGATTCTTAACGTTACAACCATGGCCGAAATCGAGGAAAAAAAAAAGTTTATTAATACTTGTGCCTCGATTATGCGAGAAAACTACAGTGGAGACCTGTTAGCACTTGGCTCATTTATAAATAAAGTTGAATTAATGGAAGTATTCTCTAACGAAAATTTAACTCCTACTTTTATTGCATTTTTAAAATCCAAGCTCGAAGGCAAACCTCGCGAAGCCCTACCAACGCATATAGAATCAGTCCGCCAAATTAAAGAAGCGCTATGTAGTAAAATTAGGCCAGACAACTCGAAAGTTGTCGCGGGAAAAATTGCAGCCTTAAGAGTAACCAATAACAATTTTTCAGAATTTTCAAAGCAGGTAGAAGAGCTTTCTGACTCCTTAGAGCCATGTCTAATCATTGAAGGTATGACACAGGCAAAAGCCCATTAGATGGCGGTTGAACAAACCATTAGCGTTTGTAGATTAAATAGTAGGTCAGATATAGTGAAATCAATCCTTGCGTCAACAACCTTCAAAGATTCAAAGGACGTTGTAGCGAAAATGATTATAGAGCGAGAACAGGAAGTTAAAGAGCGGCAAGTGTTAGCGTTTCGGTCACGTCCGATAACATATAATAATTTCCGTGGAAATTCCAGAGGTAACAGTAATTTTAGATACAACAACAATAGTAATTTTCGATTTAACAACGCAAATAGGCAACACAATAATACAAAATTTCCGAAATAACAATTATAACAGAGGCAATAATCGCAATTACAAAAGAGGCAACACCAATTCCAACAATAACAATAATAATCGGTCCGGAAATAACAGGAATTCCAATAATCAGGGTTCAAATTCTAGAAATTCAGCCAATGTCCGTTCTTTAAATGCCGAAGCCCCTCAGGCGCGAACACTGAGGGAGCAGGAGCAATTCTACTAAATATTTCTCAGTCAATATATTGTTTAAATTTAAATTTTTCCGATTTCGTCGAAGTCGCTTGTAGCAATTCTCATAAAATATGTTCTTTTCTAGTAGATTCACAGGCAGATATTTCACTAATAAAAATTTCCAGTTTAGCAAACGATGTAGAAGTAGACGATAGTAACGTAATAAATATAACAGGCGTAACAACAGACACGGTAACAACACTAGGAACAGTTAATACAAATATAATTGCATCAAATACATTGTTTCCCCTGACTCTTCACGTCGTCAATGACAACGTTAATATTCCTTCAGACGGTATAATAGGGAAAGACTTCCTAAAAGCGAACAAATGCATAATCAATTATGCTAATGACAAAATAACATTCGGACAAGGGACAGAAAAGGTAAATATTTCAATTTTGCATAGCACTTCGACAAATACTCTTGTAATTCCACCAAGATGCGAAGTGTTTCGTGTTTTTAGTTTGAAACATTCGACAAGTCCAGTTTTTGTTGATTCTCAGGAACTTTGTAACGGTTTTTTCACAGCAAAATGTATCGTTGATACAAAAAACCCAATAATAAAAGTTATCAACACCACCGACGAGGTCAAGTACGAAAAAGATTTCAATATTCAAACTGAAGACATTAAAAACTTCAATGTATATCGCATAAATGATACACCTATCGATTCAAAACGCATAGAAGAGCTTAAATCAATTTTGGCAAAACAAATGCCTTCTTATGCTAAAAAGAAATTACTTGATTTACAACTTAATGACGCTTAATAATTTCTACGAACAAAAACTTAGATTAACAGACAAAACTCCTGTCTATATTAAAAATTACCGTTTGCCATACACACAACGCGAAGAAATAAATAAACAGGTCGAAAACCTATTACAGAATGATTTAATCGAACCTAGTTTTTCAAATTATAACAGTCCTTTAATTTTGGTACCGAAAAAAGATCCAACAGGCAAAAAGTCGTATTGTACGTGCGTAGATTTCAGAGCAGTCAATAAAAAGCTTATAGCCGACAAATTTCCATTAGCACGCGTTGATGACATACTCGACAGTCTTGGCAGAGCCAAATACTTCTCAACTCTAGATCTTTTTTCTGGTTTTCACCAAATACCCCTTAACCCTAAATCTAGAGAGGTAATTTCTTTCAGTACAGATCGAGGAGCTTTTCGTTGGAAAGTTTTACCTTTCGGGCTAAATATTGCACCAAACTCTTTTACTCGTATGATGTCAATAGCATTTTCAGGCATTTCGCCAAATCAGGCTTTTATGTATATTGACGACGTTATTGGCATTGGTTGTAGTGAGACACACCACCTTAAAAATTTAGAAAAAGTTTTCGAAACCTGTAGAAAGTTTAATTTAAAGCTGAATCCAAACAAGTGCAATTTCCTTAGTTCCGAAGTAAATAAATACGTCAAAAGGTTTGCTGCCAGACGATTCAAAAATAGACGCTATTAAAAGGTATACTAAGCCAAAAGACAAAGATGCGGTTAGGCGATTTGTCGCATTTGCAAATTATTACAGGCGATTTATACCGAATTTTGCGTCACTGGCAGCGCCTTTAAATCGTTTAAGTCGGAAAAAAGTTGAATTTGTTTGGGATGAAACGTGTGAAAGCGCTTTCGAAAAACTAAAACTAGCATTAATGTCTCCTCAACTACTACAATGCCCTGACTTCACAAAAGAATTTATAATTACATTAGATGCTTCTAAGAGTGGCTGTGGTGCTATACTGAGCCAAAAGCATGGTGATAACGATTTACCAATTTGTTTCGCGTCAAAATCTTTTAATAAAGCAGAACAGAAAAAAGCAATTATCGAATTAGAACTCCTAGCAATACATTTCGCTATAAAGTATTTTCGTCCATATGTTTACGGTACAAATTTCACAGTAAAATCCGATCATAGACCACTAGTTTATCTTTTTAACATGAAAGACCCTTAGTCTAAACTTTCTAGAATTCGATTAGAACTGTCAGAATATAAATTTACGATTGAATTTATAAAAGGAAAATCTAACGTTGTGGCTGATGCTCTTTCACGCATTAGTATAGACGAAATAAAAGAATCTACAAAGCATGTTTTAGCAGTCCAAACACGATCACAAACCAAACGAAAGGAATTACAAAATAAAGACGATAACTTTACTGATACTTTTTGCGAAACGCCTAAAGTACAAGTTTATGACAAATTTTCCTACAATTTTTCAAAAAAAATACCGCGAATAAAGTCGACTATACAATTTAATAAGAATAATGAGATCTCCAATATACAAATTTATGCGCATTTAAAACATAAAAAACTAAATTTGCTTAATTTTGTGAATGCTAACGGAAAAAAATTTAGATAAGTTATTTTCGAGGCTTGAAAAAGCAGCCGGCAGTCACAATATTAAGCAGTTAGAATGGCCAAAACAATATATATTTTTCAAAGAAATTTTCAATTACAAATTTTAAAGTCAGCGGTAATAAAATTTTAAAATCATTACAAATAATATTAACAGACCCCGTAGAAACTGTAACAGAAACAGAGCAAAAACAAAAACTTATGACAATATATCATGAGGACCTTTTGTTAGGCGGTCATTGCGGGACAAAACGATTATATTCCAAATTAAGAACAAAATACTATTGGAAAAATATGACTCGTGACATAGCTAAGTTTGTCAAAAATTGCAAGAAATGCCTTTTGAATAAAGTAAAACCAAAAACAAAGGAAAATCTTGTGTTGACTCCAACACCCTGCAAACCCTTTGACATAGTAATTGTCGATACAATAGGTCCACTTCCGGAATCCAAATATGGTAACAAGTTCGCTGTTACTATGATTTGTGACTTTTCTAAATACCTGGTAACAATAGCTGTACCAGATAAATCAGCAAAAACTATTGCCTGTGCTATTTTTGAATCCTTTATATTAACATATGGTACAATGAAAGCTATTAGATCCGATTTAGGAACGGAATATAAAAACGAATTATTCTCTGAATTGACAAAACTTTTAAAGATTGATCATGATTTCTCAACAACTTACCACCACGAAACTGTTGGTACTGTTGAAAGAAATAATAGAGTCTTTAACGAATACTTGCGTGCATATCTAAATGAAACGTATTCAGATTGGGATACATATTTAAAATACTTTACATTTTTACACAATACTATAAGCAGTTCGGTTTTTGATAATAAATTTACTCCCTTTGAGTTAATATTTGGCAGAAAAACTACAATGCCACATGAATTGCAAAAAGAGCAAATTGACCCGATCTACAATGTAGAAAACTACATAAAAGAGCAAAAATCGCATAAAATGGCAAAAAATTTGATTAATAAGCATAAGATTAGAAATAAAGATTTATACGATAAAACAGCTAAGCCTTTAAAAATTAAAACTAATGATAGAGTGTTAGTACAAACAGAACCTAAAAATAAACATAAAAATATATATCAAGATCCCTATATTGTAAAAAATATTGATGGACCAAATATAACGATGAGCGATAGAAGTAATCAGAATGAAAAAAGTGTACATAAAAATAGAGTACAAAAAATTAATTAAATTTAGTCTGTTCTTATTCCTATAAAAGTTACTAAATAATCTTTAGATATAAATATACAGTATATTTTAAGAATCCGCCAATGAAGGCTAAAGGAAACAATTTTATGAAAATGTAAATATAAATTTACTAACGTAGATCCTACAATAAGAATAGGAAAACCAGTTCATTTCAAACAAAATTTCTATTAATTATAAATCTCTGAAAATTAATTTTTTTGCATATTCAATTTTCTTGGTAGTTTAAATTTTTCATTATATTTCCAAAGTTGCACTGTTCTGAATGAACGAATCCCGGGTTAACACCGTTCATTCAAAACATTACAACAAATTACTGAAGCCCAAAGAAGAATGTGACAAGATTAATTACCAATCTTACCAAATTCTTCTTTTCCAAAGGCGGATGATGTAGTGCCATACTAAATTGCATTAAATTAAATTTTAGCTGGCAACTCCCTCTGGAAAAGTGCAAGATGCAACCATGCATCAGTAGCACTTGGCATCACTAAAAATGTTAGAGTCGAGAAACGCGGAGAGTTTTTGATTGGTTGAAACTGCCGTTGCTCGACGCCATCATTAATTTCGTTGCTAAGCAACCTAAAGAAAAGCTGCCTAGCCACAGAGTTGCGTTAGCGGCAGTTTAGAGTTAGAAATGAACCGGCACTCGACTAAGACGCGCACTTTAAACTCGTATATTGAAAAGCTGTAAAAGAACAAAAAAAGTGTACTGATACAAGTAAGAAGTTAAAAGTGCTAAGAACTAAAAAGTTGTAATAATAAAACAATATACTCTAGAAAGAAACGAAATTTGGTTTATTTACAAAAGAAAAGACAGAAAGGTATCTGAAAGTTTGAAGAAAGTGAGTGCGCAGTGTGCGAGCGTGTTAGAACGCTAATTTTCCACAGATCCACATGGATCTTTTAAAGGAACCTGTTAAATACCGACCCGAAGAAGTCAGCAAAGAGCTCACATGCTTCCTGATTTGATGAAGCAACTTTGTTCCAAACTCCATTGATTTCGTCATACCGTTATATTTTCGTTTTGAGTTGACAAAAACCCAAAAAGATTGAGAGTTGGCTTTTATTTTAGTTTCAAGCGAATTAATATATTTATCATGAAGGAACTTGGATAGGCATTCAAATTTCTTCCTGCGCTCAGCAAATTTTACTTCGCCGTCAGCAGAGCCAGTTTTCTTAAATTTTTTATGCGCTTTGTTTCGTTGCTTTTTATCCTCAAAAGTTCTTTTGTGTACGATGGAAGATTAAAGATCTCTTTTTTCTGTGGGCTGGACGTATAAGTTAAGGCTTTCTTATACAACTCTCTTGAACTTCATATACATATTTAATAAGTCTAATTGCTCAAATATGTAATGAACATTGTAGAAATAGCTAGGTATCCGAGGGAAAGGAAGCTAACACCGTAATTCTTCATCAGAATCTGTCTACAAATACTCTGAATTGATTTCGTTCGAGTTAGAGATATCTCTTTTTATGTAATCCCTATGCGTAGTTGAGCAAAACCAACCGGAAAAATACACCTAATAAAAAATGTACCAAAAATAAAAATGGTAACATATAAAAAGTACCAAAACAAAACTAAGCGAACTGGTATACTAAAAAGCATAAATGTAATCTACTACAATTTTCCAATTGGTACACACCAAATGTCATTACCATATGGCGGATATGTCGTTTAGACAGGAAATAGAGAGAGCTGTCAATCAGAATGAGCAGCCTCTTTCTTTTCCAATTGGACCAGCAAGGAGAACGGATGTGCAGTGAAAACATATTAATTAGCATAAAGTTAATATAAAGTTTCTAAGTTCAAGTCACGCGTTAATATTGAAAAAGCAGCAATAGTTTAACAACTAAAAAGTTGTCGTGAAAAACAACCAGAAGAAATTATCACAGTGTTTGGCAACTCGAATAATTCCGTCTAAAATCTTTGAAAGCCACTTTTAATTCGATGATGAAATTAAACCACAGCCGGCATAAATCCAAAGACTTTGCATCCTCATCTCCAACACCTACCAGGAAAAGTTTGATAAACAACCAGGATAAGTTCTAGCAGAGTTCCTATTTATATTTTATTAAAAGAAATCATCGTGTAAATAGGAAAAACGTGATTCTATAATCAGATTCTCCTAGGCATGATATTCGCCTTTGAATATCATAACTTACTATTTCTGCTTAAATAGCATATATAAGCGTTGCGCTAGCGAAACTTATAATAAACATAATTTCTATTTGGATAATCTTTCGATTAATACTTATCGTGACAATCAATACTTACCTTAAATAATTTAAGCTGTACCTAAAAACATTACGAAATATTTGATTCATTTGCATTTGATTCCAAATTGATCTGAAGCGTCAAACTAAATTTTACAACAAAAAAATATATGCATACACATAGTCCATTGCTTAGTCAAAACTGAATGTTAGTTATATGCCTTATGCATACACTTTCATATATACATGTTAAAAATTAAGGTGATGTACAAACACATATGTATGGAAATCTTCACCCACTTGTTCTCTACTAATCTCCTCAACATTGTTGCTTTCAGTTTTTTTTTGCGATTTCTTCTGTAAATTCCGGACAGAAAAACTTTCATGGTCAATGTCATATTGGTCATTTACAAACAGATGTAATCTCGTCATTTGTCTCTAAACAATTCTTCTCAAGCTCTGTGAGCATATACCTCCTTCTATATATCAAGTTAATGTACGCATATTAGACTGTTTAAAAAAAAAACAAAAAACAAAAAAACGTCATGCGTTGCCCTAATAATTAAATAATGGAAAACTTTTACCATAAACTAGCAACAACGACGATCATGGAAGGCCTTCTACGCATCATCGCTAACAATGTAAGTACTTTGTATTAATCTTATGTATCATATTTAAGTTTTCCATAATTTTTCAAAATAAATTTATATATGTGGGATATGAAAGCAAATTGTGGTGGAATCCCGTAAAGCATAATTTTTAAATTGTTTATATATACGTGATTCCGAAAAGGCAAATTTGAGTTTCAGAACACCAATTTGTATGGTTTAATACGGTGAATAGATATTCTCGAAATTTCCTTCACCTTATTAACGAGGTAATGGCAAATTGTTTTTTTTTACTTTGGTTATCTTTGAACACTATCCACATTACGTTCCTTTTATAGGACCAGTCGTCTTACTATTTAAGATCAGTAATAAATTCTTTCAATTTTTGCTATACATTACCTTATATTGATAACTTTTATTGGACGACACTGTATTGGAATTTTTCATCAAGTACATACCTCGCCATAAAGATCGAAGCAGCTGAGCTTCTCTTTGCATTTTTTTTTTTGATCTTCGTTTGCATACATATATAGGTGCATAATGTTGTTACATTGATACATATGACAACCAAAAGTAGGTCACGGAGCACATATGTGCAATAAACAATGTTGAGGTAGATCAGGGATTGGACTACCACCAAAAAAATCATGTTAGCAATTATATAATCATATCTAATTGAATTCTAGAAAACATTGTAGATTGAATAAATAAACTTATTGTTAGGTCCAAGGTGGTTTCCTATTTTTGAAAGATACATTTGTATACCGAAAATTACTATATTAAACACAGTTACTATATATTTACTCAAACGTTAGCTTTTGAATTTTTGTAACGTTTCATTTGCATTCCTTTATCAGGACCTTCTTGTAAATTCTTTACCAAATTAGTTTTAGATTAGTACGATTAGAGTAAGAATGCTTTATGTAACAATATTGTAAAGTAAAACAAAAAAAAAAAACAGAAATATATGTAAAGATGAAAGGCTGTTGAATTTAACCATTCAATTCTAAAAATGAAAATCATGAAGTGCTAATTTAGGAAAAAATGTTTTCCGGGTAATAGTGTGAAAGGGTAAGTTGAACTAAAGGGCCTTATAAACATACATCTTAGGGGCTTAAAGGCCAAGGCAGGGAGGGCATGGAAGCGCGAGCGCAATTACACCAGTGCAGCTTTCCGTGTACGAACATATTTAGTTTCCGTATTTTCAGATGATCCGATTCCAATCCATCACACCATCCACCCTTATCATTAGATCTTTTCCAATACATTATCCACGGGTATAAAATAATTTTTGTAATAATCAAAAAAATAGGGGCTCTGTAATAGCAATGTAATGACGGAGATCTTAAGGAAGAGGTCGCGAACCCCCCAACCACTGATTGTTAGCCACAAAGACGGGCCCCGACAGACCTCGCTCCCAAGGATCAAAACCTTAAATAATCTTATGTAGACAGGCGACATACCCCTTTAATGTCAGCTTTCAATTCGTAACTTTATACCCACAAAAAGCATTGACATGGCAAAAATAAATACGCACTAGTGTGGAGACAAACGAGAATATAATAACCATAAAAAAAAACTTTTTTTTGGAAATATGCAATATCATTACAAAATGGCGCCCAAGTGTGGGGCCGGTACGTGGCAAGAAAAATCCATTATCAACCTTCGGGTTACAAAACGACTTCGGTTAAAATGCCAATATCGTTGCTTCAGCCCGTGGCTATGTATTTTTCTAACTTTGTAATAAAATCAAATGAAGATTTCATAGTATACCAATCTTTAAATAACTTTGTTAAGAGACCTGAGGTATTAACATAAATCACAGATCCTCGCTGGAACTTCGACTGCCTGGCGTATTAAAGACCAGACAGATTTCGACCGCTTGGCTCTCTGTAGTTTCTTTTTAACTCCTTTAGGGATTTAGCTAAGTTAATCTAAATTTTGGCAGGTATCAGTGAGTTTGCCAAGTTAAAAAAAAAGAAAACATTTTAAAGACATTTGTCGTTTCGGATTTACTAGATTTTAGCTCCAGGTAGCAAGGTTTGGTCCAACAATATCTTAAGTCAAAACCAGCGGAATTATAACAATTGTAAACTCACAAGTCATAGCCCAGTTAACCATCCTTTATATCCCTTGTTTCTACACTGGTATATTCTTACTTACCCTTCACAAAATACCAATTACGGAAAACATTGTAACAGGTTATTAATATTTAAAGTTAATAAAATTATTTTTCTTGAATTCTTTATAAGTTTTCGTTGATGAAATGGCAGTTGTACATAGCAATGAGAATTTGTCAGCTATTGTTGACAACGATATGTGTGCGTGCACAATTTGTCTTCAGGACATGAAACCCGGACAAGACTGTTTGATAACGCTGTGCAATCACGTTTATCATAACCAATGCATTACAAATTGGCTAAGCGATTCTCAGGAATGCCCCTGTTGCAGGCGAACCTGCAAGCAACGGGATCTAAAGAAACTTAGTTTAAAGCCAAGTTCACAAGAACAACCTCAAGTGGCTAATTCCCACAATTCAGCTCGTGGTAGAGGTAAAGCTCAAGGAGCTGTGCCACGATATAACATGAGACGACCTAATCGTAGACTTTATGCAGCAAATGCAGAAGAAGTATCAAACTTAATTGAAAATGACCGAAATCTTTCCCTTCCCGTAACCAAGGTCCATAATTCACCAACCATTAAGGAGAATAACAACGTACCTCATTCGGCACCAAACAGTGCTCAACCGCGCTCATACCAGCAAAATCAGTATAACCAAAACGTTATGCCGATTCAAAACCAAACTGCAATTGACTATCGACATATTGGACAAATGGTCGAGACGACAGTCCAACGGTTGCTCGCGAATCTGAATTTGCAACCGAACCAATCAGGTACCCCACACGGCACTATCGGGGAGAGTCTAGTATCTAATCAGTTACCAATGGGATCCAATACCAATGTAGGATTGTTAAGGCCAGATAGAGTAACTACCACCATTCAAAACTGGCGCATTAGTTTTGACGGTTCATCAACAGGCCTGAGTGTAGAAGAATTTATATACCGAATTCGCTCGCTTACGGCTCTAACGTTAAATAATGATTTCTCAGCGGTCTGTAAAAACCTGCATATTATACTTTCTGGTAAAGCTAAATCATGGTTTTGGCGATATCATAAACAAGTACCTAGAATAGAATGGCCAGCATTTTGTGCAGCGCTAAAGTACGAGTTTAAAGATTATCGTACGAATTATGATATTCTTGAAGAGATTATGAACCGAAAGCAACGCCCTGGAGAGAACTTTGAGCAGTTCTACGACTCCATTGCTTCAATTGTGGATCGGTTACCTGTTCCTTTAGACGAATCGGAGTTGATCGAAATGATCACAAGAAATTTAAGGTCAGACATACGGCACGAACTTTTATATATTCCCATTCAATCCATAGCACACCTCCGCAAACTTGTGCAAATGCGCGAAAATCTTTTAAGCCAGGAATCCTATAGACGATTGCCACAAGCTCATACAGTAACGTCCAGACGTAATGTAGCAGCATTGCGTGAAGAAGATGTTGAGGAAGAAACTGGTGACTTGGATGCAAACCCCACATCTTCGGTTGCGGCCATAATGAAACTGCCAAATGTGCTCTTTTGTTGGAATTGTGATACTCAAGGACACGCGTGGGATATGTGCGTTCAAGAGCGCAAAATTTTTTGCTACGGCTGTGGAGCTAAAAACGTTTATAAGCCTCAGTGCGAAATATGTCCCGCGAGATCAAAAAACTCGTCGAAGGTGACATTCGAGAAGAAAAGAATGTCACACCAATAATATTACAAAAAACCTCACACACTTTACCGGCTAGCTCAGGCCTACCACAACCATTTGACGCTTCTTTGCCCTGTAAAACATTGGAAGGAAAGAAGAAAGTTGAAGCCCCAGATAAAATCCTCTACCCAATTAAACCATTTCATGAGCGCATGCGGAATTACATTCAGGCAAAAGCGCGAATCTTCAAAGACTTTCCTCAGATTTTGGATTCTCATTGCAAACCCCGGAGGTCAACCTTACGATTAAGACAGTTTTGGAAAGCATTACGCGAAACGAAAAAATATCTGGTTTCAGCAGTTTTAAACGACAAAGACTCGCTTTATTATGCGGAAGTTAAAGTCCTTAATCGCACAGTGTTCGGCTTGCTGGACACTGGAGCAAACATTAGCTGCGTGGGTTCGTCACTCGCAAAAGAAAACTTAGCTGTTTGGCCACAATTTAAGAAAATACACTCGAATGTCAAGACAGCAGATGGTAAACCACATCCCGTGGAAGGTAGTATACTCGTTGATATCGAGTATAAAAATCAGGTAAAAAAACTTAATCTTTTTGTCATACCGTCGCTAGATCAAAATTTGATTTTAGGCGTCGATTTCTGGAAAACCTTTGGCTTAGCGCCAAACATCATTTCTCAAGTATATTTAGATAATTCGGAGAAGGACACGGATACTGGGAGTTTCGACTGCAATTCATGTCTGTTGACCGAGGGTCAAAGTCGACGGCTTGAAGCGGCTAAAGCTCTCTTTCCCAACTTTGAAAATGAAGGTTTAGGTAAAACAAGCTTAATTACTCATGATATTGACGTGGGTGATGCGAAGCCAGTTAAGCAACGCTTCTATCCCGTTTCGCCAGCCGTGGTGAAGCTCATATACAAGGAGGTAGACAGAATGCTTGATTTAGGCGTAATTGAAAAATCCAATAGCGCATGGAGCTCGCCAATGCGCATGGTTATTAAGCCAAATAAAGTTCGCTTATGCCTAGATGCTAGAAAACTCAACGAAGTCTCCTGCAAGGACGCTTATCCACTCCCATCAATAGAAGGTATATTTTCTCGGTTGCCCAAAGCACACATCATAACTAAAATTGATTTAAAAGATGCCTACTGGCAGATACCACTTACAGGATGGTCTAAGGCACTGACTGCATTTACGGTACCTGGCCGGCCTCTGTACCAGTTCATTGTAATGCCATTCGGTTTGTGTAATGCTGCACAGACCATGTGTAGATTAATGGATGAAATTATTCCACCCGACCTAAAACATTGTGTCTTCGGATATCTAGATGACCTCTGTGTTATTTCGGATACTTTTGAATCCCACCTTTCGGTTTTGTTACGAGTCGCAGAACAATTTCGCAAAGCAAATTTAACTATAAATATTAATAAAAATAAATTTTGTGTGAAAAAAATTAAATATCTGGGTTATATTATCGGTAATGCAACAGACCCAGAAAAAGTAGAATCTATTCTTAACTGGCCAACGCCTAAATCATTCAAGCAAGTACGCGGATTTCTTGGTTTAGCAGGGTGGTACAGGCGATTTGTTGAAAATTTCGCGGAAGTCACTTTTCCGATCACTGAGGTCCTTTCGACCAAAAAGAGCTTCCTGTGGACGAATGAAGCACAAGCTGCATTCGAAAAAGTGAAGCGTCTGCTTACTACTGCTCCTGTTTTGCAAAATCCGAACTTTGAAAAAAAATTTTTCGTCCACTGCGACGCGAGTGATTTTGGTATTGGCGCTGTCCTAGTCCAGCTCAATGAAAGTGGTGATGAATGTCCAGTTGCCTTTATGTCAAAAAAATTAAGCTCCGCACAACGCAACTATAGCGTAACTGAGCGTGAATGTCTTGCTGCTGTACTGGCAATAGAACGTTTTCGCTGTTATTTAGAATTGCAAGAATTCGAGGTAATTACCGATCACTCGAGTCTACTATGGCTAATGCGTCAACCAAAATTAAGTGGTCGATTAGCTAGATGGGTTTTAAAGTTGCAAAGCTTTAAATTTACTATCAGCCACAGGAAAGGCAAAGATAATATAGTACCAGATGCCCTTTCTAGAATGCACGAGGAAGTGAACGCGTTAGAAATGGGTCCACAAATTGATCTTGATTCTTCACATTTCAATGACAAAGATTATGCAGAGTTAAAAGCAAACATTTTTCAAAACTCGGAAAAGTATCCAGATATAAAGATTGTTGATAAATATGTTTATATTCGGACTCAGCATTACGACGGTAATGAGGAAACGGAACAAGATGCGTGGAAGCTTTGGATTCCTCTAGAACTGCGCCGAGATTTACTAAATCAGGCACATGATGACATGATTGCAACTCATGGTGGAATCGCTAAGACCTTAGATTTACTTCGTAGGAATTTTTATTGGCCAGGAATGGTAAAAGATGTCAAAGAATATGTAAAAAAAATGCGATACTTGTAAAATGACGAAAGCGCCAAACGCGACTTTACGACCGCCAATGGGTAATCAAACGATTTCAGAAAGACCCTTCCAACGGCTATATGTCGACATTTTAGGACCTTACCCAAGAAGTAAGTCAGGTAATATTGGTTTACTTATTGTAATGGACCATTTATCTAAATTTCACTGGCTTTGTCCATTAAAAAAATTTACTACCAATCTCATCGTACAGTTTTTAAAAACTCAGATTTTCTGCGTTTACGGGACACCGGAAATTATTGTTAGCGACAATGGTTCTCAATTTAAATCTAATGATTTTGAAGCCTTCCTTACGGAACATGGCGTAAAGCATGTTTTCACAGCCTTGTATTCTCCTCAATCAAACGCTTCTGAATGCGTAAATCGTTCTTTGATAGCGGGTATCAGGGCATATATGAAAGCCGATCACAGTGAATGGGACAGAAATAAAAGTGCCATTAGTTGAGCGCTCCGAAATTCCCTACACCAAGCATTACACTGTTCACCCTATCATGCCTTGTTCGGTTTCGACATGATAACACATGGGTCCTCCTACGAACTCTTGAGAAAACTTCAGCAGTTGGATAGCCGACCACCAGACTGTCCCGCGACGATGAACTTTCCCTAATGAGAACAAAATTAAAGGGAAGGATGACTAAAGCATACGAACAAAACAAGCAGCAATATGATCTCCGATCGAAGCCTGTATCCTTTAGGGTGGGACAAAAAGTTTTCCGTAGGAACTTTTCCCAAAGCAACTTCAAGAAAAACATCAATGCGAAACTCAGTCCATTGTTTCTAAAAGCACGAATTAAAGAAAAAATCGGTAATGCATATTATTTATTAGAAGACCTGCAAGGTAGGCAAATAGGTACGTTCCACGCTAAAGACATACGAAGCTAAGTGTCCTCCTTTCAAGCTAATGCTCTGGAAGCAAGTTATCGTATTATCTTGTTTGTAATGAACATTGTAGAAATAGCTAGGTATCCGAGGGAAAGGAAGCTAATACCGTAATTCTTCATCAGAATTTGTCTACAAATACTCTGAATTGATTTCGTTCGAGTAAAGCCCCCATTACTGATACTTAGCATAGACTTGACTTGACTTGGCGTAAACTTGGCAACTTAGCCACGATTATACTCCACTTGGCGCATAAAATCTGGCATCATAATCAGTGTTGAAATTTATTTTTAAATAAATGTCAATTTGTATGACAAAATGTCAAAATGAAATGGAAACAAACAAATGGCATCTCAAAATGTAAACGTCACTTAGAACTTACATAGAAAATCAAAATTCAACAGACTTCTAAGTCAAGTTAAGTTTTGAGTAATCAGTAACATGCAATGTTCATTTAACAGAACTGTAAGTGACAGTTCGCAAGCCAAGTCAAGTCTATGCTAAGTATCAGTAATGGAGCCTTTAGAGATATCTCTTTTTATGTAATCCCTATGCGTAGTTGAGCAACACCAACCGGAAAAATACACCTAATAAAAAATGTACCAAAAATAAAAATGGTAACATATAAAAAGTACCAAAACAAAACTAAGCGAACTGGTATACTAAAAAGCATAAATGTAATCTTCTACAATTTTCCAATTGGTACACACCAAATGTCATTACTATATGGCGGATATGTGGTTTAGACAGGAAATAGAGTGAGCTGTCAATCAGAATGAGCAGCCTCTTTCTTTTCCAATTGGACCAGCAAGGAGAACGGATGTGCAGTGAAAACATATTAATTAGCAGGCATGCTTAACCAACGAACCGATATCATTTCGTTACGATAATTAACGTTAATAAACGAAACAAAGTAATTTCGTTTCGTTTATTAATGTTAAGAACGTCAAATTAACGAAATGATTTCGTTTCGTTTTCTGCCATATCAAAACGAAATCAAATCGTTTATGTTGATTATTAATTTCAAACTATGCTGGCAAAGCTGATTGATGGCGGAGTCATTAAAGGTGAAAGCATTAGCTAAGCTGATTGCAACTTCTCTCATGAATTTTGACAGTACGAACATTTCTCAGAGTATTTTTGACATTACCACCAACGAATTACGCAAATAAACTACATGGAGTTTTTATGTGTATGTCCGCTCGCTGTTACCACCTTACGGCTTCACCATGGCTATAGCATTGCCAGCACAATTCAAACATAAAGTATCACGTTTTTGTTAACGTTTTAACGTTAACGAAAGCTTTTCGTTTCGGTTAAAAACGAGATACAATTTATCTTGATAATTTCCTTATCGATAATATTTCGAAGTGTTTCAACGAAAACGGTGGAAATTTTTTGATAAACGATTAGCTTAACGTTAAGGTTCATCCCTGTTAATTAGCATAAAGTTAATATAAAGTTTCTAAGTTCAAGTCACGCGTTAATATTGAAAAACCAGCAATAGTTTAACAACTAAAAAGTTGTCGTGAAAAACAACCAGAAGAAATTATCACAGTGTTTGGCAACTCGAATAATTCCGTCTAAAATCTTTGAAAGCCACTTTTAATTCGATGATGAGATTAAACCACAGCCGGCATAAATCCAAAGACTTTGCATCCTCATCTCCAACACCTACCAGGAAAAGTTTGATAAACAACCAGGATAAGTTCTAGCAGAGTTCCTATTTATATTTTATTAAAAGAAATCATCGTGTAAATAGGAAAAACGTGATTCTATAATCAGATTCTCCTAGGCATGATATTCGCCTTTGAATATCATAACTTACTATTTCTGCTTAAATAGCATATATAAGCGTTGCGCTAGCGAAACTTATAATAAACATAATTTCTATTTGGATAATCTTTCGATTAATACTTATCGTGACAATCAATACTTACCTTAAATAATTTAAGCTGTACCTAAAAACATTACGAAATATTTGATTCATTTGCATTTGATTCCAAAGTGATCTGAAGCGTCAAACTAAATTTTACAACAAAAAAATATATGCATACACATAGTCCATTGCTTAGTCAAAACTGAATGTTAGTTATATGCCTTATGCATACACTTTCATATATACATGTTAAAAATTAAGGTGATGTACAAACACATATGTATGGAAATCTTCACCCACTCGTTCTCTACTAATCTCCTCAATATTGTTGCTTTCAGTTTTTTTTTGCGATTTCTTCTGTAAATTCCGGACAGAAAAACTTTCATGGTCAATGTCATATTGGTCATTTACAAAGAGATGTAATCTCATCATTTGTCTCTAAGCAATTCTTCTCAAGCTCTGTAAGCATATACCTCCTTCTATATATCAAGTTAATGTACGCATATTAGACTGTTTAAAAAAAAAAAGTCATGCGTTGCCCTAATAATTAAATAATGGAAAACTTTTACCATAAACTAGCAACAACGACGATCATGGAAGGCCTTCTACGCATCATCGATAACAATGTAAGTACTTTGTATTAATCTTATGTATCATATTTAAGTTTTCCATAATTTTTCAATTTAATTTATATATGTGGGATATGAAAGCAAATTGTGGTGGAATCCCGTAAAGCATAATCTTTAAATTGTTTATATATACGTGATTCCGAAAAGTCAAATTTGAGTTTCAGAACACCAATTTGTATGGTTTAATACGGTGAATAGACATTCTCGGAATTTCCTTCACCTTATTAACGAGGTAATGGCAAATTGGTTTTTTACTTTGGTTAGCTTTGAACACTATCCACATTACGTTCCTTATATAGGACCAGTCGTCTTACTATTTAAGATCAGTAATAAAGTCTTTCAATTTTTGCTATACATTACCTTATATTGATAACTTTTATTGGACGACACTGTATTGGAATTTTTCATCAAGTACATACCTCGCCATATAGATCGAAGCAGCTGAGCTTCTCTTTGCATTTTTTTTTTTTGATCTTCGTTTGCATACATATATAAGTGCATAATGTTGTTACATTGATACATATGACAACCAAAAGTAGGTCACGGAGCACATATGTGCAATAAACAATGTTGAGGTAGATCAGGGATTGGGCTACCACCAAAAAATCATGTTAGCAATTATATAATCATATCTAATTGAATTCTAGAAAACATTGTAAATTGAATAAATAAACTTATTGTTAGGTCCAAGGTGGTTTCATATTTTTGAAAGATACATTTGTAAACCGAAAATTACTATATTAAAAACAGTTACTATATATTTACTCAAACGTTAGCTTTTGAATTTTTGTAACGTTTCATTTGCATTCCTTTATCAGGACCTTCTTGTAAATTCTTTACCAAATTAGTTTTAGATTAGTACGATTAGAGTAAGAATGCTTTATGTAACAATATTGTAAAGTAAAACAAAAGAAAACAGAAATATATGTAAAGATGAAAGGCGGTTGAATTTAACCATTCAATTCTAAAAATGAAAATCATGGAGTGCTAATTTAGGAACAAATGTTTTCCGGGTAATAGTGTGAAAGGGTAAGTTGAACTAAGGGGCCTTATAAACATACATCTTAGGCGCTTAAAGGCCAAGGCAGGGAGGGCATGGAAGCGCGAGCGCAATTACACCAGTGCAGCTTTCCGTGTACGAACATATTTAGTTTCCGTATTTTCAGATGATCCGATTCCAATCCATCACACCATCCACCCTTATCATTAGATCTTTTCCAATACATTATCCACGGGTATAAAATAATTTTTGTAATAATCAAAAAAATAGGGGCTCTGTAATAGCAATGTAATGACGGAGATCTTAAGGAAGAGGTCGCGAACCCCCCAACCACTGATTGTTAGCCACAAAGACGGGCCCCGAAAGACCTCGCTCCCAAGGGTCAAAACCTTAAACAATCTTATGTAGACAGGCGACATACCCCTTTAATGTCAGCTTTCAATTCGTAACTTTATACCCACAAAAAGCGTTGACATGGCAAAAATAGATACGCACTAGTGTGGAGACAAACGAGAATATAATAACCATAAAAAAAAACTTTTTTTTGGAAATACGCAATACCATTACAAAGATTAAGTTCCAATCAATGGAGTCAAAAAACGCATTCAAAGCCGTAAAGCTTGCCTTATAAAAATTGATGTAGTACTCGGGCTCGGTGGAGTCATTTTCATATTTATAGAATGAGAACTGGATAGAGATAGCTTTATGATGACCCGATTCATAAGTGAGGTGCACATCACACTTATAAATAGCCGTGTTTTTGTTACACATATATACGTCTACGTTCACGCATAAAAACCGCTTATGCGGGAGTTACTCACGAATGTACGTACCAAAAACGTGTCAGCTGACACGACCTATCTTATGAGTGTGCAATGTAAACGAAAACTCACCGACGTGCAACGCCCGTACGTACGTAGCCCGGAACGTAGAAATCAACACAATTTTGATTTTTTTCGTAAGAACGTGTCAGCTGATCGCTCTCTCACTAGACAGAGTTGCCTAGTAAACTTTTGTGCGCTAATTTTTGACCGTTTGCAGTTTTATGCAAAAACACCTAATTAAAGTTTGAAAAATGTGAAAATAATTCGAAATAATTATTCAAAAGTGCAGATTATAAATATGTAATCTATTTATATTTATTTAGTATTAATTTCAGCCTTTTACAATATCAAAAATTAAATTGGAAAAAGTTGATGTTCCCATAAGCATGCATGCAAAATGGTCAATGGCAACAGTGCTTATCTGTAAACATTGGCCCTGATGAATAAAAAAAGCAATTGCTTTTTTTGACCTTTTCCTTAAATTTGAATGAATAAAAATCCAAGCAATTGCTTTTTTTATAAGCATTTGCTATTTCTAAAAGCAATTGCTATTTTCATTCGAGACTTGCTTATTTATATAAGCAGTTCCTGAATTCCGAATGAATAAATGAAGCATTTGCTATTTTTAGGTAGCATTTGCTTACGATTTTTCAAGACTGCTCTACCCCATGCTAAATTTTTTGTAATTTAGTTTTTATTCGATTTTCTTTCGCGCAACATTTAACTATGGCGAAGTTTTTGACTATTCGTAAAAGCAAACACTATAATGTGCGAAGGGAATGTAATAATGAAGACTTTCGGAAGATTTTGGACGAAACTTGCGAAAAACGAGGAGGTACGTTATCAGCATTTGAAAAGGTGAAGATCTTCCTGCGCACAATTTCCGATCCGGGCTATCAAAATAGCGTAGCAGAAGAGGTTGGAGCTCATCAAACTACAGTATCCAAAACTTTCAATTTAGTAATGAGTGAAGTTTTAAAGAAGGCACATGTGTCGATTAAATTTCCAAAGTCTGGCGGGGAAATGATTGCTGCTAAAAATGGATGGAGGGAAGTGTACTCTTTTCCAAATCGTATCGGGGTGATAGACTGCACACATGTTCGAGCTCCGAAATCACAAGCTTTCGGTAACGAGTACGTCAACAGAAAGGGCTTTACGAGCATAAACGTGCAGGCAACTTGTAATGAAAAAGAAATATTTACAAGTGTATATTACCAGTGGCCAGGCTCCGTACATGACAGCAGGATTTTTAAAAATTCGGACATTTATGATGTACTTCAAAACTCATCAGAAAACGTGCTACATTTTGGAGATTATGGTTATGGTATATCTCCCTTTTTGATGACACCTTGGAGGAATCCAATAACTCTTCAACAGCGGCAATAAAATAAACTATTTTGCAGAGAACGAGTTGTAATTGAACGATGTTTTGGACAATTGAAAGCAAGCTTTCCGATATTACAATACAAAGTTCGCAGTAAGATTGAAAAAATCCCTTCAATTATAATTTGTTGCATTGTTTTGCACAATATTGCAAAGTTTTTAAAATATGAACCCTTTGAACTGCCGGAAGAGCCCCACTACTTCGAACAGGTTCCAGCGGAACCTATGAATAACAACATGATGAGGCAATTGGGCCTGCAAAAGCGAGAACTTTTAACGCAGCAACTTTGTGATGGAATTTGAAATATTTACTAATATTTAATAATTGCTTGGGCTACAAAACAGTACACCAAAAATGTTAAATAAAAATTAATATAAATATATTAAATAAATAATTTAATAAATATAACTAAATAAACTTTTATTCATTTTTGAGATCTATTTCTTAGATACAGGTGAGTAAAGTCTTTGTACAAACAAAAATTAATTCATTTAAATTAATTCATTTAAAAAAAATTCGTAGTCTTTATTTTTCTTTTCACTTGTCTGTTCTTCAACCTTTTCTAGTTCTTTTTGGCTTTTTCTAGTTCCATAGCTTCCCTCTGTTTCTGGATCCGTATCAGCTCCAGTTGCTCAAGGAGTACTAAACGTTGCAACTCGGAATTGTTCAAATTTTTGGTCTCATCTGTTTCCGGCAAGGATCAAGATTTACGCTTCAATATTGTCTTTGACATCACAGAACTTGAGGTAGTAGGATTTTCAGGTAATGACAATTCGTTAATTCCTGCGGATTGTGCACCTTAAAACGGAACAATAAAGTTAATAAAAGCAAAATTTCAAAATTCCCAATTTTTATTTATTACCTGGAATTTTCGCAAACACTGGGTTCTTTTCTGCATCCAAAAGATCGATGAGGCTTGAGGGTTCGGTCAAACGTGTTTCGTACGACAAACGTCCGTACGTACGGCACACGTCGGTGTTGTATGTCTGTGAATAACCTACAGCTGAATCGGTTGCGGTGAATAGCGGACACACAATATATGTAGACGTAATACATAGAATTAGTGTAGAGGTGAAACATAGACACATATTTCAGTTTAATCTGAGTATAATGCGTATTGAAATTTAGGAATACTAATTTTCTGCGCAGCAATTTTAGAAAGCTTAGCAGTCCATATAAAGTTTAAGCGTAAGCGTATATAGATGTAAAAAAACACAGCTAATATTACAGGATAATCATTGTTTATAAAAATTTAATCTAATACTGTTTAAATCATTTCCAATGTCGTTAACTTGAAATAGGTTAAAAGAGTACAGTGTATCAAAAAATAGGTCCTCGATATCTTTTTTAGAAGTAAAAGGGGTTAAATATCCGTCATCAGGATCTCTCATAAATTGAATAAAACCCAGATTAAAATCACCCAAAATGCAGCGCCTTTGGCGAGGTTATAGGGAATCAATGATAAAGCTGATATTATCAATATGTGACTTGTACATTCCGTAATTTTCATTTGGTGGGGTGTAACTAGCAATAAAAAAATTTATTTATTTTATCAAGGAACGTTTCTCCTATATTTACGGCAAAACAAATTTTCTCAATGTTGGCGCCATTGACGTGTAGTTGCACTTCACGACTTGCCAGAGAAGATGCTACAGCCACCAAAATACCGCTCCTCCAGTTACTCCTGGTTGCAGTATTCCGTCTTCTCAATAGATATTATGAAAACAAAAAGCTCTCATGATAAAAAATCTGCAGTTAGCCAAGCTTCCACGAATATGATGACATCAAAGTCGAGGGTCGCTGCTGATTCAAATAGCTCATTTGTTTTTGTACGCAGGCCAATGGCATTGTAATAATATATTGGGAGCTTTGAGTTTGTGATAGGCGCATCACTCACTGTCCTTCCTCTGTCGGGACAAAGTTTTGAAAAAACTCAAACGGCCGACTTTTGACATTTTACGGCCATATCTGAGGATGGAACTCCAATCTTGAAGTTTACTTTGATTATTGTCCATATCGCTACATCTTTTTTTAATAATTTATGGTATGATATAAAATTTGCTTTAATGCAAGTATGTTTCGCTATATACGTAGTAATGTCAGTTGTTTCTACCGACGGTTTGAACGATCCTACATGAAACTATTTCAGACGAGCCGCGACATCAAGCTCACAACTTGTGCTTGTATCAACAACAACGTTACGTGCTTTATTATTTATATAAGATTTTGCATTTTTATGACGGTTCGAGAGATTTGTATTCGAATCGTCATCATTAATATTGCTAACAGTGTGTGTTACGGGCATACAATTATTAGTGTTAGGGGCAGCAGAATTTTGTGCAAAAGCATTGTCATTGGTATTAGCAGCAGATTTAACACGAGCACACTCGCTGGTGGTAGCGGATGGTGATAAAACGACAGACGCAAACGAAGGGGTGATAGGCGCAGCGAGAGCTGTTGTTGCTAAAGACGATTCTGTCTGTACCACTGGCCCAGGCAGAGGACTGTTGATGGGGAGAACAGCAGAGTACGAACGTGGAGGAGTAGGCGAAAAAGTAAATAAATCTAATGCAGCATTGGAATTGTCAATTTTATCATTGTTGCTGTTGTCCGAAATGAATGCACATCAACTAACAGCTGCTTTGAGCGCACTTATTTCGGCAGCGAGTACATCAAAATTATTATTGTTTTCAGCATTGCCTTAGTTAGGTTTTGCTTTTTCTTTGTCGTTGGTTTTGTTACGACTCTTCACTTTTTCACCACTCGTTGATTTGTTATTCGTAATGAGATTCTTCAAATCATCCACCTGCATGCACAAATCCTTGACTTTAACCTTAAATGGTGTCATGATGCCTTCTAGCGCAAGCCATTGCGAAATAAACCCGGATTCAAATGCCTTAGATATTTTATCAAGCACATTCACACATTCAGGACACAAATATCGAATGTGGTATTTAGCTTTCATTACTTTCAAATCGTATTCGGTGATTTGGCGTTCACAACAAGCGCGGAGAAAATGCTTCTTACAGAAGCCACTGCACGGCATATCAGCCGGAATGACAGGCCAAAACTCTTATCGCATTTACCACAAAAGTCATCCATTTTAAAAGAGCAACAAAACTCGAAATAAAACAAAATAAAAATAAAAAACCAAACAGAGCTAGCAGTCAAAATACGTGGAAAAACTTCAACAATTGAACACATATCTTCTTTCTAAGTATTCCCAAATGCTGGCATTTTCCCGAAACCACATTTATGAATGAAAATCAATATTCCTTTTGAAGCATTTTTATATATGAACTCAAAATTGCCAAATGAAGATAATCTTACAATACAAGTTGGCGGGAATGGTCAGAGCAAGGATTAAAAAAGTACAGGATTCGACATTTTTCTTGAGTAATTGAATTTGTTTATCCAAAATCAAATTTAAAATCGAAAAAAATTGTTCCCAATATAAAGTTTTGAGTTAAAATTTGTAGAACAACTGAGATGACGGAAATATATGTATTTATTTTGCATCTTGTGTTGTTACTCAACTTTTCAAATCATATGCCTCGGTTGAGCAACATTCCTTGCTTCAAATGGATTTAAATCACTTGGGGACATGGTGCAATGTAAATTATATGTCACTCCATCTCAAAAAATGTAAATTCATGTGTTTTTCTCGAAGAACTTCGCTACCAGCTTCATATACAATTAACTATGGTCTAGAAACTGTTAATAATTTTGTTGACTTGGGAGTCATGATGGATTCCAAACCTAGTTTCAATCTTCATATTAATGCTACAGTTAATAAAGGCAAAGGTGTTTTTGCATTTGTCAAATGGTGGTCAAAAGAATTTAACGACCCTTACATAGGTAGGTAGGTTGAACTGACCGGTCCATGAGGACCTCACATAGACTGATTGAGTCCGTAGTGTTACCAGAAGTTTGTTTTAACTACTAAACTGAAAAACCCTATCAAAAACCAGGACCTATGTTATAAAAAAAACTCCGTCCTCTTGGCAAATACTAGAAGCTTCCTAGGACTTAAGCCACTTGCTGCTTCTAGATCGGACAGCTGTATCACTCCTAATAGCTGGAGTCTTAGCCTGGCAAGTGCAGGGCACGAGCACAGAACGTGCTCGATCGTTTCCTCCTCCAACCCGCACTTCCTACATCTGCTATCACTGACCAAGCCTAATTTAAAGGCATGTGACGCCAGAAGGCAGTGTCCAGTCAGAATACCCGTCATGAGTCTACAGTCCTCTCTTTTTAATGATAGAAGTAGCTGTGTTAGTCTAAGGTTGTAAGACATACACGTAATCTTCGACACTTTACAGCCCCGCGCTTGAACCCACGCCTTTCCCGCTTGGTCGATCATGCGCACCTCTCGCCTTCGCTTAATCTCGCCCAATCTAATTGGGACGTCTACGGAGCAAGCTTCGAGGGATGCGCCCTTTTTAGCTAGTTCTTCCGCTTTTTCATTCCCATCTATTCCCATATGCCCTGGGACCCAATATAGATGTATGCTTCTCCCTGTCCCGATTCTCTCCAGAGACTGCTTACACTCTAACACGCATTTAGATGCTGGGCTATGCGAGATTATTGCCTTAATTGCTGCTTGACTATCAATATAAAAGTTAACACGGTTGCAGCTTAAGCTATTCTCTTCCAGGGTTTCTACTGCTTTAGTTAGGGCTAATATTTCCGCTTGGAAAACTCTACAGTAATCCGGCAGCCTGTAGGATCTGCTTATTTCCGGATCAGCGCAGTATACCGCAGACCCTACTGCCTCCACTACTTTGGAACCATCGGTGTACACATGTATCGCCTCGTCCGCCATTTGCGCACCCTTGCGCCAACCGACATCCTCTATTGTGGCCTTAAGATCTCCCTCGAAGCGCAGATAGGGAACCAGGTAGTCTGTTCGTCTTGTGATTGATGACGCTATACTACTATGGCCATATGGTCGGCGCTCAAGCTGCCCCGAAGCACCGAGCCTGGTTGCGGTCTTTAATGCTTTGTTCTTTGCTACCAGGTCTACAGGTGGAATGTGCAGAATGGCATACAGTGCAGCCGTCTTGGTTGTTTTCAGAACTCCCGTTATGCTAAGCAACGATAGTCTGCATACCCCCTCTAATTGTTTGAGGTATGTTGTTTTTTGTGTGGCTTTCCACCAAACAAGAAATCCATAGTATAGAATAGGGCTTACAATCGTTGTAAAAACCCAATGAGAAAGAGAGGGCGATAGGCCCCACGTACACCCCAGCATTATTTTACATGCATAGAGTGCCGTTGACGCCTTCTTGACCCTCTCCTCCACGTTGAGCTTCCACGACAGCTTACTGTCTAGGATGATTCCTAGATATTTTGTGCAAGGTTTCTCCTGTAAGGTCACCCCTCCTAACTTAGGCCTGGTCCAATTTGGGCCCTTGTACCTATTTGTAAACAATACCATATCCGTCTTCTCCGCATTGACTTTCAACCCATTAGATGCCCAGGTATGAATATCCCGAAGCGCCCGATCTATCAAAGAACTAATCGTTGGAAGGCACTTTCCACTTATGACAATTGCAACGTCATCTGCGTAAGCCGTAAGTTTTACGGGTCCTCATCGAATTGCCTGAATTGTTGATGACCAGCGTTCACAGCAGAGGTGATAGCACCCCTCTCTGCTGCGTGCCCTGTCCACTGATTTCGTGGCCTTGTACAATCCCCATTGTGGTGTGATCTTTCTGCAATTTAACATGCAGCCGATCAATCTGGTTAAGGCAGGATGTACTTTAATGTAATTAAGACCATCCATAATCGCCCATTTTGCAACATTATTGAAAGCCCTGGAAATGTACAGGAAGACTCCTAGAGCATACTCCTTATATTCCAGAGATTTCTCTATGCTTATTACCACCCTATGCAATGCGGTGTCTACCGAATTGCCTTTGGTGTACACATGCTGTGTTGTGGAGGGCAGCTTTTCATCCACGTTGGACTTTATGTACACATCTATCAGCCTCTCAAAGGTTTTGAGCAGAAATGGTGTTAAGCTAATGGGTCTATAGTATTTGGGATACACGTAACCGATCTTCCTCGCCTCTGGTAGAAAAGCTACACGAGCAGTTTTCCAAGAGTGCGGTACATGATTCAGCACCCATCGAATATTATTTTAAGCCATTCCACGACCGCCCTACTTGAGACTTGTGGCATGGCCGGGAATATACCATCTGGGCCCGGCGATTTAAACTTAGAAAACATCTTCACTGCCCACTCGATCTTGGTATCGGTCACCAAGCCCGGCACTACTAGCTCCGTGATCGAAGTGTGAGTGATGTCTGCTGGCTCTTCTAAACCGTCTCCCAATGGAAATGTGTATCGAGAAGCACCTCAAGGGATTCCTCACTATTAAGTGACCATTCCCCGTTCTCTTTCTTTATTACTCCCTGGACTACGTTTCCCTTTGCTAGGACTTTTTTCAGCCGTGCTGTTTCGCTGTAGCACTCTATGTCCGTACAGAAACTTTTCCATGAGTTTCTCTTCGCCCTGGTAATTTCACGCTTGTAGATCCTCAGTAGATCCCTGTACTCGTCCCGAAACGCTTCGCTTTCCGTGGTTTTGCGAGCTTAAACATTTCTTTTACCTGTCTTCTTAGAAGACTCGGCTCATTGCTCCACCATGGCGGCTTTGCTTTTCCTTTGAATCTTCTTAGAGGGCAAGCTTTGTTATACGCATTCATAAGCGTCCTTGTTAGGAATTCATTCGACTCCTCCAGTTCCTCTACATTAGCAACCTCTTTGGGTTGTCCCAGTTTTTTTTCTACATGTTTCTGGAATTTAGTCCAGTTCGTTGACCTAGGGTTTCTAAAGGTTCCTCCCTACTCTACCCTCTTTAGGGGGATGCTGAAACTGATATACGCATGGTCGGAGAAGGATGGTCTATCAAGAACCATCCAATCATACCTTGATATATCACGCTCGGAGCTCAATGTAATATCCAGAACATTGCTGGACCAATGTATGTAGGGACGTTTCCCCTGTTGGCTATCTGCAAATTGGTTTGCAGGATGTAACAAATTGAGATTCGCCTCTCTCGTTCGTATCTGCTCCTCCCCACGCATTTTGGTGCGCATTTGCATCTGCGCCTATGACCAACCGCCCTTTACGCCCTTCCTCCTGTACTAGCCTTTTGCACTCCATCGGTGGAACCTCCGCAGCATGGGCCATGTAACAGGACGCCAGGATAAATGCCTGCTTATTCTTTTGCACAACGGCCACCGCTACGAGATCCTCAGTGGTGTAATTAGGCAGCATATATATGCAGCTGTTTCCTTACCATTACTACAGCTCGCACCCGTCCTTCCGTTTGCGCGACGTAAACGCCAAACCCACGCGCGCTAAGTCCAGAAACCTTTCCTTCCGATGAGAGCCACGGCTCCTGGATCAGCGCCACGTCAAACGAACTCTCCTCAAGGGTTAGGAGGAGTTCGTTCGACGACACTTTACTGTGTTGGAGGTTTATCTGTAGGACTCGCAGCACCATTGGGCTGTTGTCTCCCTCCAGCACCTTCGTCTTGACGTCGTCGTCCTCCCCTTGCCCTTTTGGTTTAGAGTATTCGAGGCCCCATTCAGCCTCACGTGACTGTTGTGCCGTGTGTTCCTCTGTGCGAGTCACAGCAGCATTTAGCGGGTGGCCCTCTTCTAGCACGTTCGTGGTGACGTCGAGGACCTCCACCTGTCTTTTTTCCATTAGGCTTTTGAGGTCCTTTTCGACTTCGCCCAACTCTATCGTGTTAGGGTTTTTATCCTCGGGACTTCTTTTCCTGAGTCGCATGTAGATTTTGCCAGTGACAAAGGACAATTTGCCAAGCTGCGTGTACAAAATATCCTCCGCCTGCTTGTTTATTTGGAAGATGTAGAACTGACCATCCTCGGTAGGCCGAGATACAGTAAGTACCTTCCAATCCTGTGTCGGTATGTTCGGATTCTGATTCTGCAGAGGTCGCAGTGTATCCTCCGACTTCATCACGCATGGTATCCAATGCAGCTGTTTCCTTACCATTACTACAGCTCGCACCCGTCCTTCCGTTTGCGCGTCGTAAACGCCAAACCCACGCGCGCTAAGTCCAGAAACCTTTCCTTCCGATGAGAGCCACGGCTCCTGGATCAGCGCCACGTCAAACGAACTCTCCTTAAGGGTTAGGAGGAGTTCGCTCGACGACACTTTACTGTGTTGGAGGTTTATCTGTAGGACTCGCAGCACCATTGGGCTGTTGTCTCCCTCCAGCACCTTCGTCTTGACGTCGTCATCCTCCCCTTGCCCTTTTGGTTTAGAGTATTCGAGGCCCCATTCAGCCTCACGTGACTGTTGTGCCGCGTGTTCCTCTGTGCGAGTCACAGCAGCATTTAGCGGGTGGCCCTCTTCTAGCACGTTCGTGGTGACGTCGAGGACCTCCACCTGTCTTTTTTCCCTTAGGCTTTTGAGGTCCTTTTCGACTTCGCCCAACTCTATCGTGTTAGGGTTTTTATCCTCGGGACTTCTTTTCCTGAGTCGCATGTAGATTTTGCCAGTGACAAAGGACAATTTGCCAAGCTGCGTGTACAAAATATCCTCCGCCTGCTTGTTTATTTGGAAGATGTAGAACTGACCATCCTCGGTAGGCCGAGATACAGTAAGTACCTTCCAATCCTGTGTCGGTATGTTCGGATTCTGATTCTGCAGAGGTCGCAGTGTATCCTCCGACTTCATCACGCATGGTATCCATACCTTAACTTTTGGTACCGTGGGGATTTGCGCTTTATCCACCACCTCAAACCGCTCGTTCATGCCTTGTCTTTGGAGGTTTGGAACCACTTCCTCCAGCCACCGCAAGCTCGCGATGTTGTCGCACGCTATGATCTTCACACCATTATACCATCCCCCCGAATCAAAGGTTGGGAGGGGCTTACTTGGTTGTTCCCGCATCATCTTAAGCATTAAGCTAATAAGTTCCCTTTCCACAGATCTCCACCTTTCAGTAGTCATTTGTCCGAAAAGACTGCTACGATCAACCAGCGCACAGTGGCTCCTTTTGAGTTTTTTCTTTGCAAAAATCATAACTTTTGGACCAATGATGATATTTTAAAAATTTAAAATGCAAGTGAAAGCTAATTACTTGATGTTTTATTATGTGATAGCTCAGAATGTCACAGATACAGGGTACTTCAAAAAAATTCGTCAAACTCGAAAATTTTTAGAAAAATGCAAAAACAAAATGTTTTTAGTAAAAAATAAAAAAAATAAAATGAGATTTGTCTTATAATAACGTATTTAAGCATTAAATAAGATAAACTAATGATTTTGATAAGATAGCGTGGCACTTCCCACTTATGATAAAAAGTTGTATCTAAGTAGTCAAGTAATCAATAACTACCAAAATCGATAGACGTATTGTTTCTTTTAAATGGCAATACCCTTATAAAACTCAAATGTCCGCTTCAAAATTCATCGTAAAATTTTACATGTTTTTTTTTTTAATTTACAAGCCAAATATGTATTTTATTAATAACTAAAAGTTATTGAAAGTGGTTCAATGAAATTTTATTTCAGCTCAAGATTAAACAGCCAACGAATTTTGGAAAAGGGGAGTGGCACTGCCCATTTCTGCTAAAAAGTTTGATCTTAGTAACCGCTTTACCAATTTGTACCAAACTCGATAGACGTATTGATTTCTATAAAAATTTAATACTCGTTTGAAGGCGAAATGCCTAAGCTTTAAAATAAATTTGATAAACTTTAGAGAAATACAAAAGCGAAAAATATATATTGTTACGAATATTAGCAAAACTAAGGAGTGCTGCCATCTCCAGGCCGATGCTAAGCAGTGACGTGAATTCACATCAATAATTCAATCATTATGTATCTACATAAACGAATCAATAATTGCGTCTACACTTATGTACACATTCCGACGAGCAACATTTACATACAAGGCAGCGAGAGATGAGATGTCACACACAGATGAATTTACTTATACGCTTATGTGTGTGCGGGAGACTGTAAACTACAAACTCACATATGTACATCTGAGAAGCGCTAAAAAGTAGATAATTGTAAACAAGTAGAAACTATATGAGAACTATACACACACGAATATAGTTGGTAAGTTCTGGAAATGGAAGAGCCTAGAAGTATGCAGCGTAAACTATAAAAGCGGGGCAGGCGAGTAAGAAGTAATTCAGTTTGAGTTGACCATCAATCAGTTTGATTAACCACGCGAGTAGCAAAGTATAAGTGTTATTGTGAAGTACTTTAATGAAGGCCATTTTTCCATTGTTCAATATTGGAGTTATTTATTCAACAGTTTAGTGATTCGAACTTAGCAGAGGATTGCCAATAGGAGGATTTGCAGCAAATTCGTTACAATTGGTGTCAGAAGAGGAATTGTTGAATAAATTCCAGAAGACAACAAGGACATGGCAAAGTTCAGTGAATTGAAGATCCAGCAACTAAAGAAGGAGTTGGAGAGCCGTGGATTGAACTTCAGGCACGGCTACGAGAGGCAATGGAAGCAGAGGGAATTGATGTGGACGAGTATGTCTTTTATCCTGATGAGGACAAGACAACAGCAAAAATTGAAGAGAAAAATGAAACACCGCAGACAATGGCGAACACAGACCTAAACATGATTTTGGCTGCAATATCGGCACAAATGTCCGAAATGTCATCACAAATATCTACCAACATGTCGTCACAATTGGCATCCCAACTGGAATCGCAAAAGACAGAAATAACATCTCAACTGTCATCACAGATGGAATCCCAAAAGACACGTATAACATCAAAGATGTCGTCTCAGCTGGAATCGCAGGAGAACCGTATAACAGCGAAGATTGAAGCACAAGAGGCACGGATATCTGAAATGTCGGCTCAAATTTCAACACAGATATCATCGCAAATCTCTGCTCAACTGGAAGAGCAAGAAGAACGTATTTCCTCGAAGTTGGAGGCGCAAGATACAAAAATTTTACAGTTTGAAGAAAAAATCGAGGCCGAGGTGGATGCTTTGAGACGACGTATCGAGCAGTTGCAACTAAATCGCCCAGCAGTTTCAACGAGTAATCCAAAGGTACAAACACCATCCTTTGACGGTTCTGTTCCTTTCCAGGTCTTTGAGCTACAGTTTGAGAAGACCGCAGCAGTCAACAACTGGAATGTGGAAGATAAAGTTGCCGCACTCTTCGTAGCATTGAAAGGACCAGCTGCTGAAATCTTACAGACTATTCCAGAGTACGAACGGAACAGTTATGACGCATTGATGGCTGCTGTAGAACTGCGATACGGAAGCCAACACAGGAAACAGATATTTCAATTAGAATTGCAAAGCCGCTACCAAAAAGCTAACGAGACTTTGCAGGAGTTTGCTTCGGACATTGAAAGATTGGCTCATCTTGCAAATGCGGATGCACCCGTGGAATACACTGAAAGGGTAAAAATTCAGAGCTTTATAAATGGCATACGCGACGCCGAAACAAAGCGAGCTACATACGCAAACCCAAAGCCAACATTTGCAGAAACGGTGTCACAAGCTCTGATTCAGGAAACAGCGTCACTTCTGTGTAAGCCAGTTTTCAAAGCACGCCGTGTGGAAGTAAAAAGGCCAGAGTGGGTAGACACAATTTTGGAAGCACTGAAGGGATCTCAACAGAAGAACGCCGGAGTTATTAAATGTTTCAAGTGCGGCAACCCAGGTCACATTGCACGTCATTGCGATCTTGGTCCTAATAGTTCCAACAATGTGGGTGGCCGTAAACGCAAAGCTGGCGGAAATGAGCAAGAGCGTGTCGAATGTAAAGAACGAAAACTTGCCCCGGCTGTTGACTGTCCTGTGATATCTGTGTCGCAAATTGGAAGGAAATCAAGCAGTCTTACCGTCAGAGGGAATGTGGATGGTAAAGAGCGTGTACTGACTGTAGATACGGGGGCATCTCATTCCTTGATTCGATCTGATTTGGTCTACAGGAGAGTAAATTCATTACCTGGAGCAAGGTTGCGTACGGTCACAGGCGAATATAATCAAGTCCAAGGCGAAGTGGTATGTGAGGTATTAATTGGAAAAGTCATGGTTCTACACAAATTCGTTGTGGCGGAGATCGTTGATGAAGTCATATTGGGAGTGGACTTCTTGGTTGACCATGACGTCAGGATCGATATGCGGAGAAAAATTATGCGCTATAAGAACCAGGACATACCACTTAACTTTAGTTTGGAAAAAGGGTTCAGCAGTAATCGGGTACTGGTGGAGAAGACTCGACGAAGGCCACGAAATTCAAAGGTAAAGGTTGATGGAACAAATGGGTCAAACAAATCAAACCCGGAGGTACCTGTGAGAGAAACACTGGCATTGTAAAGCCCTAACGGACGTACTAAAACGAAGAAAGAATGCAAGGCTGGTTTCAAGCCAAGGCACATTACTGTTGTGAAGCGTCGGACGATACTGATTATGCAAAGCAAATCCGTCCAGCGCAAGCTCTGCGAAGTAGTTTTTCATTGGCCGAGCAACAAAGTGCGAGGGAACGATCGAGGATAATGAGTAGTAAGATGAAACACAGGTACGACAAGGAAAATAATTCGGAAGGTTTCCGGGAGGGAAATTTGGTATTGTTATATAACCCTCACCGGCGGAAAGATGTTCCATCCAAATTTCGGTGCAGTTGGGAAGGCCCGTACAAGGTTGTGAAGAAGATCAGTGATATCATCTACCGCATACAAAGCATTGAGAAACCAAGGAGTAGAAGAGTGGTACATATGGCGATGCTAGCGGCGTTTAGATTGGGAGATTTGTCTGATCGGGACGATCAGACTTAGGTGGAGGGCATTGTTACGAATATTAGCAAAACTAAGGAGTGCTGCCATCTCCAGGCCGATGCTAAGCAGTGACGTGAATTCACATCAATAATTCAATCATTATGTATCTACATAAACGAATCAGTAATTGCGTCTACACTTATGTACACATTCCGACGAGCGCCATTTACATACAAGGCAGCGAGAGATGAGATGTCACACACAGATGAATTTACTTATACGCTTATGTGTGTGCGGGAGACTGTAAACTACAAACTCATATATGTACATCTGAGAAGCGCTAAAAAGTAGATAATTGTAAACAAGTAGAAACTATATGAGAATTATACACACACGAATATAGTTGGTAAGTTCTGGAAATGGAAGAGCCTAGAAGTATGCAGCGTAAACTATAAAAGCGGGGCAGGCGAGTAAGAAGTAATTCAGTTTGAGTTAAGCTATCAATCAGTTTGATTAAGCACGCGAGTAGCAAAGTATAAGTGTTATTGTGAAGTACTTTAATAAAGGCCATTTTTCCATTGTTCAATATTGGAGTTATTTATTCAACAGTTTAGTGATTCGAACTTAGCAGAGGATTGCAAATAGGAGGATTTGCAGCAAATTCGTTACAATATATTTATAAATTTCTAAATTAATTAATTCTTTTATTTGAAATAAAAAGTTAACTTGTACATAGATATCTTTTTTTTTCAATAAAGTAACAAAATTTATTAGTAAATCTGTTTTTCATTGTTGTGTTAAGAAATGAGAAACTTATTTTATCTTAACATAGTCATCGTCACTGGAACATATATCTAACAAAGCAACCATTTCTGAGCTATACGCATCTGTAAGATCTTTTTGTGTTCTTACACACCTCATAGATGATATGACTGGATCAGAAGAGATAGCTAACATGTTGAAAAGGTCTTCGTTTTGTCTAACTCGTGATACTTTGCAGGTGTTTATACATCTATATCTTTTGTAGTCCTTGTTCTTAGATTCTTGAGCTTCTTCAGACAATTCCCCTAATGGTAAGCACTGGTACTCTTTTAAATCTTTTCTATGTGCTAAAATTGTATGTACCGTTGGTGTAAGTCTCTTCTCAGGATACTTTTGATGCAGCATCTCTGTAGTTTTAGATGCATATTCTCCAAATTTGGGTCCATTAGTTGGTTCATGGCAGTTTAAAATATTTAAAATTACTCCCAATCTGTTCACAATATCTCTATCAACTCCTGTTATGCGAGCAGTCACTTCATCGTTTTAAAAAAATCTTCTTGAGGAGTTACCATCATTTGTATTTCCGTATCCATACTTTGGACAGTCAACTCTAAGGCCAATCTCTTTATAGAATGTATCCTGAATTATTTTTTTTCTCCTGTTGCGATTAGGTTACTCCCCGAAGGCTTTGGGAAGTGTTATCGGTGTGATGGTCCTTTGTCGGATACAGATCCGATACGCTCCGGTAACACAACACCATTAAGGTGCTGGCTCGACCATCTCGGGAACGATTTACATGGCCACATTAAACCTTCAGGCCATCCCTCCCTCCCCACCCCAAGTTCCATGAGGAGCTTGGGGTCGCCAGAGCCTCGTCTGTTAGTGAAACGGGATTCGCCGCTCGAAGGTGAGGTTGACAATTGGGTTGGAGAAGCTATATATTGCGCTACACAACCCTTTGAATCCATTTTTTTTCTCCTGTTTTCTTTCTCCTTACATGTTGTATTGCCATCGAAAACTTCTCCTTGTTGTGGTAGTGTATAAGCCAGCTTCAAAACAAATTCCATACGTCTTATCCTAGCATGCAAAGGAGATATTCCATACTCATGATTTACTTCGTCAGTTATTGAATCATCAAGATTTTGAAAGTCCTTTTGGCTCTTCTTACAAATTGGACATTTCGTTGTAGATGTCGTATTTGTTATTAAGTTCAAAACTTTTCCATCGACCATTGTTAGAAGAAAATCATGCTTTATTGTAATAACATTCCCCTCTTCAATTTCAATTATTGTTAGTTCTAATTTGGTAATTTGATTTTTTATATCACTCAGCTTTTATGAGTTCTGAAGACTCCTTCTCGTATTTAAATAATATCGGGCGGCACAATATAACTGATGAAGGACGTGGATTTTTCCAATATTCTGAAGCTTCATCTTTTAGTCGTAATGGAACAATAGAAGCCATAAACATGTTACTATCTGTAATTGGGTAATCGTCTACATTTATTCTTTGTTTATTTGCGCTTTGTCCTGATGATCCATCACAGCCCCACTTAGTTATCAAGGCTAGTTCCTTTGGCAGTGATTTCAACTTTTCTTCAGTAAAACTTTGAAGGAGTCATGTAGACGTATGATCCATTAGGTTTTTTAGCTCAATTTCAGCTGATGCTTCGGTTATTTATTTTATTTATTTATTTATTTTATTTATTTATTAAACATTTTCTTAATGCATATTTTAAGTAAATTACAATATTGAAAGAGCACATTCTATTACTATATAGCATAAGAAAAGTACATGGCATTTTTATATTAAATTTTAAAATAGTATTAAATGCCAGTTCACATCGTAAAATTCTTTTTCAGTGTGGGGTGTATAATATTTTGGGACTTAGAGGAACTGCTTCTTTCTTGGCTTGAGTAATTTTTTTGTATCCAGGTAAAATATCGGCATTACGTTGCAGTAATGACTTATGCGGCAGTTACGCACCGACGTGTGCCGTACGTAAGGACGTTTGTCGTACGAAGCACGTTTGACCGAACTCTCAAGCCCGTAGGAATCAATGTGTGCGTCTGTGTACATGTACATAACATATTTGCGTGTGTATTGTTTACAGATAAGTACTGTTGCCATTGACCATTTTGCATGTATGCTTATGGAAACATCAACTTTTTCCAATTTAGAAACATGTATTAGATTTAGCGAACGCTTTCATGATTTTTTTGATTTTTGCCATGCTTTAACGGCAGAGGCGCCACTGTGCAGCGCCACAGTCAGTGACCGCTTTGCCACATCACTCATCTTCTCGGGAAAAGCAGGAGTCTTAGTGTTATCTCCCTTTGGCACCTCCGAGAAAGCCGGAGTCTTAGCGTTAACTCCCTTTAGCGCCTCCGAGAAAGCCGGAGTCTTAGCGTTATCTCCCTTTGGCTTATCTCCTACTTCCGTATTTGGAACTTCCCTCTGAACCGCAGCTTTCGAGGTAGTTGCTACCTCGCTATTGGAGCCTATCTGTCTTACAGCTTTGGGCCTACTTGTCTTGTCTATGCGACTGCCCTGCCTCGCGGCTCTAGGACTGGGTCCTTTCTGCCGCTTGTCGCCTTCCGCCGAACGTTGCCTCTTCATTCTGCCATCGACGCTTCTTCCTCCTCGTACCGGTTGCAGAATCGAGGGTTTCTCGCAGCAAACCTTTTGACCTTCCTTCGACCTATTTCTACCGCTTCATGGGCCTTTCCAAGCGCTCGATCTCCACTTCTGTTGGGTCGACCACTGCTCCCAAGCGTTGTATAATTCTCAGTGCTGCACGGTACTGCGAGAGAGCTCTTTTACCTCCTCTGATCCGTACTCTTCTCCACTCCTCTACTCCGTTTTCATTTGTGTGCTTCTCCAACACGGAGTTCTTTGAATCAGCACTACTCTCGCTCCCCGAGTCCGACACATCGTTTAATTCGTATTTGTCGTCCTTGGATTGCGACTCAATTCTCCTCTTTACATCGTCCTTATTAAAATCAGGTAATGAGACGTTCATCTTAGTAGTACGACCACCTGCCCGACAAGGCGGGCTCAGCGATCAAGTATTATATACGGGGAAAGAACCGTCCGCCACAGCAGCGCCCCTTACTGTGGTAAGGCCATTAATACTTCCCGAGGTGGCCCGGTATCGGGAAGGCACCGTTCGAATACAGCCGAATGTATCCCCTGGCTGCAAATCGTCCAATAGGCACGGTCCGCATAACACCCTGGATTAGTGGGTTGGCAGTTCTTGGTCACCGACATCCCGCCGCCCTCCTATAATGCGAAACGGCGTAGATGTCAGTTCTAAACAACTCCGCCTCGTAGTCGGGCGCTATGGAGTTCGGCTAAGCCCTCACACCAACGACAAGGTGCCTACCCTAGTGAGGGGGACCCTTACATAACTAAAGCACTTTTTACAACATTAGTTATGCCAATTTTAGAATACGGCTCAGTATTTTGGAATCCGCGTTATCAAGTCCATACAGACAGTCTCCAATCAATACAAAAACAATTTTTACTATTTAAGAAATTGTCAATAGAACTCTTTAATTAATCTTTCAACTTATACTAATCGATTAAAGCTTATCAATCTTCCAACTCTTGCTAGTCGAAGAGAAATGCTTTGTGTAATATTTATGACAAAACTTTTAAATAGATCAATTTCGAGACCATTCCTTCTGAACGAAGTGAACTTTTGCGTACCCTCTCGGACATCGAGACACTTCAAAGATCTTGTGCTGAAACAATGTAGAACGAATTTCGAGCAAAATTAACCTTTTCGGCGTTTATGGCAAGATTATCAGACCAATTCTAAATATTCTCGCGGAATTTTGTTCTCGCGGATTTTTTTATTCCCGCGGAAAAATTCCTCCAATTCTTTTCTCCTAGGAAGAAGAATAATTGGGGAATGGGAATTTCGAATTTTCGAATTGAGCTGTTTTGTCAATTGAAATTTCGTTGCGCATTTCTTATTTTGTTTAAAAAATTTTTAAAGTTTAATTATTGTTGCCAATTTGTTTGAAATTAAGAAATAAGGTATAAACAATGCACATTATTGCATTTCATGTGGTATTCACTGAAATGGGTAATGAATTGGTGCTACAGCAACATCAACAGAGGAGCATAAGAAGAAGACCGGCGGGATAACATAAATCTGCCGGAGTTGCCTGCATTCATTCTGCAAAGCAATTTTCTGGCGGCCAAGTCGAGTTGAGTTCGCCTTTCGCCATATGCCAAAATCTATTTAAGCCTTCTTAAATCATCCTTGCACAATTTCTTGATGGCTGCATCAAATATGCGAAGAGCTCTTCCGTTGCTTATGATATATTTTTCGACTTAAAGAATATTGTGGTTGTTGTTGTTGTTGTATTAACAGTGAGAATATTGTGGTAGAATGTAAATACATATTTTAGCACAAATTTGTACAAATAAGTGTTCTTTCTTAAAATAACCTATTTCCTTTAACTATTTTGATGCATTCCCTTTAATTTAACTAGTAAAAAAACTCACAATTAATTTTTATTTAGAATACGAGGAATGGGAGAAGGAAAAAAACTCGCACGGAATTTTCGTTTAGAATTGGGCTGTATAACTCTCACTCAAACACATTTGATAGCTCGGACTCTCTTTTTTCTATAAAAAAGATTGTTTTCACCTCTCTTAATAACACAGGTTTACAACTTTCAACTTTTGGATCTGAGCAGATAAGAGCGATTGTTAACTATATTTGATATGCTGAATTCGAAGCTGCATTCAGTTTTTCAAGATTGATTCTAGTTTCCGAGATCTCGCATGATAGCACCATTGTGCTGTTATAGCAGCTTTTAAATCGTGGCACTGCTTGATAAGTAAGTAAAAATGGCAGAATGTTCATAAAAGTATGAACATATAACTACGCCGCTCTAAAATAAATAAATTTATACAGTCCACTAGAATTTAAGATACTATTGTCATACATACATACTTACAAAACAAACAGGATAAGGTACCTAAACCTATCACACATACACACACATATGTACACACATACAGTCCACTTAAGGAAAGATAAGTATAAACAACCCTCATACAAAACATATGGTTTCTTGATATTCAAGCAATGGCCTTGAACAAACAAACAATAGAATCAATAGAACAATAGAAGCAAACAATAGAATAAACTAAGAAGACATTAAAATTAGTCCTTTGTCTAACATTAGATACACAAACGCACTTACAAGTATAGTTACGTTTAGGAACATAGTTTTAAGATTTAGTATATAAGCAAATGTAAAATAGTTTAAGACTCAGAATTAAAATATATTCTAAACCATCAACACCATTATATAAAAATAAAAATGCAGACAGTGTTGCAAAGTTGATCCAAAGTGTTTTTGTTACGTTTGTGGTGGTTATATGATTAAAAAAAGTGGCAAAATAATAACAAATGCGCTCAAAGATGCGTATCTGCACTACTTTGGTTTCAGCGTAGCAGACACTCGTAAGTCATGGAGACCGAAATTTATTTGTAACGCATGCAAAACAAAGCTGTATAAGTGGTCATCGGGAGAACGTGAGTACTTTTCCTTTTCAATGCCAGCGCTCTGGAGAGAACCTAAAAACCATAAAGATGATTGCTACTTTTGTTTGATGAAAGTTACGGGTATAAATGCAAAAAAATTAGCAAAATATAATTATCCTGATGTATCATCAGTATATAAGCCAGTTCCACGTACTGCTAATGATCCATTGCCAGTTTATCGAAGTATAAGTGCAAACGTCCTGGAAACTTTAACTCCATGACCCCCGAGCAGTGAAAGCGACGTTGTCATGGAAGGGCCACATTTAATTTTGCAAGATGAACTAAGCGATTTGATTCGTGATTTGAATTTGTCCAAACAAAAAGCAGAGTTGCTAGGATCACGGCTGCAGCAATGGAAAAATCTAGACTCTCAAACAAAAGTTACTGTATACAGAAATAGAAATGAGGCACTTCGACCGTTCTTCAAAAAAGAATACAACATAAGTTTCTGTAACGATATTAATGGTTTATTTAATGAAATGAATGCACCCTACGATCAAAACGAATGGCGTTTATTCATTGATGGTTCCAAATACAGCCTAAAAGCTGCTCTTCTCCACAACGGGAATAACAAACCATCTATTCCAATTGCTCATGCAGTACAAACGAAGGAATGCTACAAAACAATGAGGAAGATCCTGTGCTTCATCAAATACAATGATCATAAATGGAAAATATGTGGTGATCTAAAGGTATAAACATTAATTCCAATTAAATCGAAAACACTTATTTTTTATATTATTTCAACAGGTTATTGGCATCTTAACTGGGATGCAATCTGGATTCACCAAATTTTGTTGTTTCTTATGCTTGTGGGATAGCCGCGCAACTGAACATCATTATGTGAGGAAAGAATGGCAAAGTCGTACTCAATATGAGCCTGGACAGCAAAACGTCTCCGCTGAACCACTTGTAAATCCACAAGACATTTTCCTGCCACCTCACATTAAACTTGGTCTTATAAAGAACTTCGTCAAAGCATTAAACCGTGAAAGACCGGCTTTTCAGTACTTAGTCAAGCTGTTTCCTAAATTGTCATATGCAAAAATCAATGATTACGTGTAATTCGGGACGATGGGGATTCGCTCGCACGTAACACCAAAAAAGAAATGTAAAAGAGAAGGAACTAGTTAGTGATTTATTGAAAAACAACACTTTCACTAATCTAATTAACAACAAACTTTCTTTATTCAATAATTCAAAAGTAAGGGGAAAAATTAAATTGTAAAGTATTTCGGAAATCACTTTAACTTAATGGTATGGAATTTGCACTTGAAACAATGAATGCTTACCTTCGGTTTGGTTGCTGGAGCTCACTTGCTGATGTTCAAAAAAAAAGTGAAGTGAAAGAAAAAGAAAGAGTCCATGGCACCCGCCGATTGCTAACTTTCGCCGAGTTTTCCCCTACTCAATTAGTTCTCGGCTGTGCAAGGACAGTTACCGGTAATAGTTAAGTATACGGGAAGTATTAGGGTGAACTAAAAGTTATTTTAAAAATATTTAGGCTGGTGGCCTAAACATGCCGGCCCCCTTGCGGCGAGCAAGCTGAGAACAAACAACCAGTCCGATTTGACATCTAAGATTATACATGTAGCGATATATTGGGTGTACAGAATATGAAATAAAGTTGGATTCGTACGTTGTCCTCCATCGCCTTGTGGTGATGGCTCCCATTTCTCGATAAATACTGTGGATGAGAGAAAAATGGTTAATACATAAATACGTGGTTCTATTTAGTTCAATGCACCTTATTAGATTAAAATGCGATTCAGAGGTATCTGTAGATATGTTGTCGATATAAAAATGTTTTCTGGGATTGGCTTATTGTTGGTAGGCCCCCGATATGACCAGGCCAAAGATGGTAGCCTGAGCTAGTAGCCCGTTAATAGTGGACGGTGGCGTGCCGCTGATCATAAGACTAGCATAAACATCAGCGCCGAGTGTAAGTCGCACTGGTGCGGCGCGGTAAAAATCGGGGTCTGCTAACCGCATAAATTGGAAAGGCGTTGCGATTGTGGAGTCTACGCTAGCGATCGGGTTGAGACGGTTATGGCGTGTTATTACTGTAGCTTGGGTGATTACCCTCCCTGCTACCCCATACTTCCCGCGCAATATCAGTGTACATCTCGTTGGTGGCGTGGAATCCATGCGCTCCAGATGGAGTTCGTTCGCCAGATTGGCATCAATCACTGTGTTTGGGGAGCAGGGATCGATGAGTGCGCGTACCAGATGCAGGCGTCCTCCGGACTCGATGCGAACGACTGCCGTGGGTGCGATCGCGATAAATGATCTTATTATCGATGATGTGGCTGGGGTTGCTATAACTCGGCCGGTCCTAAAGCGTTTGGGCACTTCTTTTCGTCGGACAAGTGCTCGCCCATGGTCTTCTTCTCGGGATTCATACGGGACCGTTCTACCCGATGTGCGCCGCGATGAGCGGAAAGGACGCGTTTCCGCGTCACCACGTCTCACATGAGTAGAACGGGGGGGTGGTCGGAAAGAACGTGTTTCAGAGCCACCGACGTGTGATTTCTGCTTGCTCCCAGTTGGTCGTACAGCTTCGGTTTCTAACTGCCGTTGTTGTTCGTGCCGTAATAGCGGTCGGAAAGGACGTGTTTCAGAGCCGCTCTGTTGTCTACGAAGGGTAGCTAATGCCGCCAATCTTGCTTCTTCTTCTTCTTCGGCATCCCGATCATCCATTTGTTGCGCCCAAGACTTGGTTCTTTCGGTGAGGGCCAGGGATAAGGCCCCGTCTGAGCTTTCTCCGTCATCGAGAAGGTCGCTTGTGGTTTGCCTCCATTCCTTGGTTTCGTCCAGGTGAAGGGTAGTATGATGGTGCTCGTTGCATCGATAGCACTTGTCCTTACTTGTGCATACCTCGTGACTGTGGAAAGGGGACAAACAGTTGATGCAGTAGTTATGTTTGCGAACCGCCTGCCACCTCTCTTCAGCGGACATCCTGCGGTATTGTGCGCAGAATCGTACGCCGTGATTTGCAGCGCAAAGGCGGCATGGTACGGAGAAATTTCTGGAGCGCTCCTCTGTCTTGACGCGAGTTGCCGTGAAACGAGTCATTCTAAAAACATAATCGATCGTTATTACATTGATTTCGTCTACATGGATGGCTAGTGGGTTTATGTATGAGGACGTTTTTTAATATTTGCTATTATTATTTGATTCCTTAATTTTGTAGGTCTGAAACACATTTGTCGTATTGGTATCTGTATCGACTCGCTTATTTATCCACCCTAACTTAGGTTCGGAGTTATGATTTGACGAGTCACGAAAATCGCGTGACGACAATTTTGCTTACCGTACCGTAAGTGTGTTTATTTGTCACTAATGTGCGGTTAAAATCTATTCGCTCCTTAAGGGGAAAAATAAGACGTTAGTGGCAACACTGCTCGCTTTGACAATTCATTGAGCTCCTTGTCATCAATGGAAAAAATCGTATACCTACAAATGGCTGAGGAAATGCCATTTTTCGAAAAAACGTGGGTAAGTTAGCAGGAAATATTAGTAAAGATAGTAAAAATTCCTTTATTGTTCATTTTTTAACTCTTCTTTTTTTCTTTTCAGGTCGATGCAACTCTTGATCTCTCGCGGCACAACCCAGTTACTAACAAAGCAAAACTGCAGTTACCAAGCCTAAACACAAAACAGCGGAGCGGCTGGAACCTCACAAAAATATGGAACCCCATGGCGTGGCCCACGGACAACAATCAGTGACAGAATTGGTTGGGGTAAAGGAAGATTTATTTTATTTTTCTTTACTATGTGTTATTGTAGGTAGGCAATTGACTTTTTTTGCATCTTGTCATATATGTTTGTATGTAACTACTATTAGTTGTTAATAATTATTGTATAGCACAATTCCTATTTTATACATTTTTGCTTAAACACTGAGTTCTAACATGATTAATGAGTGTACCCTTCTGTCGGAATTGCTTAGGGCAATAGTAACAACTATATGGCTTTTCACCAGTATGTGTTTTCATGTGGTTTTTCAAGGTGGACAACTGTCGGAAATTCGATTCGCATACTTTGCACTTTAAGGTTTTTCACCGGTGTGCTTCTGATTATGATTAGCTAAAGTACTTTGTTTCGAAAAAGCCTTACGGCAAATTAGGCATGGAAATGGGCGGTCTGGACTCTCCAACATTAAACTATCTGCTTCGTTTTTGAACGTAGACTAATTGTAGGATTAAATGGCTCCTTCGTAACAAGACGGTTACAGTTGTATTACTATCGAGAAAATGCACTAATGGATGATATGTTTGTAATTGCTGATGTACCATATTATTGAGTTGGGATGTTCTCCTCCTTGTGACACGAGTGTAGTTGTAGTCATGGGATTTATGCATTGCGGTGGTGGCATTGCTGTTGTTGTGGAAATTGCATTTGCATGGCAGGCGACTGGGGTGTGTGTCTTCATGTGCTTGGTTAAAGTTGCCTGCTGTCGAAATTGCATCGAACAAAAGGAACACATGCGAATAATATTCACCAGAATGTATCTTTTTGTGGTTGGTTAATATGGCAATTTGACTAAATGATTTTTCGCATATTTCGCATTTATACGGTTTGTGATCAATATAAGTTCGTTCCTGATTTTGTAGTGTACTTAGCTGCGGAAAACGTCTTGTACAAACATTGCATTGATAGGGGTTAACTAGCTCATTTGCCAGCGGTGAACTATAGCTGCCAGTGTAAAGAGTTTTCGTTATAGAACGATTTTGATACTCAATAGTTTGATTTGGAGGCAACTTCTGGTTGCGATTATTCAGTTTAGTACCTGGTTGATAGTTCAGCGGTGTGTTGGGGTGCTTGATTCTTTATGTGTTTTAATATGATTAATTAATGTACTCTGTTGGCGAACTTGTCTGCGCATTAGGATTGGCTGCTGTGGTGTATGCGGAAAAGGTTGTTTCACTATCTCATCATGATCAGCACAAGCTGCTAAATACGATGGAGTCGAAACACCTATGTCAGGCATATCTGGTGCAGCGTTGTGAGCCAGTAGCAGTCGAACAATGTTGCTATGACCGTTAAGGCCTGCATAATACAGTGGCGTACAACCGTTGACATCTTGGCTGTGTATGCCTGGACTTCGACGAAAGCTTGCACGTGGTCCACTACTTCGCTTTGAAATTTGTTCTAGTGCTTTTCCACAACAGCAATATTACCAATGCGTGCCGCTGCCAGTAGATCTTGATCTTTGCCCATTGCATTGCACGGTTTGCGGGGCACGCCTTAAATCAGATAAGTTTTACAAATTGACAGGCTAAAGAGTATCTCCTATGTTATTCAGGTGTACAATGAATAAATAAATAAAATTTTTCCCTGCCCAAAAACAACAAATCTAATTCATCGTAAAGTCGTTGATATTTGGGAACGTTTAGGTGATCTGCGGCTGAAGGGGGCTTGCAAGGCGTTGATTAGAAACGCAATGCCATGTTATGTTATGCATAGGCAGGTTTAATTGACAAATTGGTCATCGCTTGCCGTAAACTAAACGATAGAGCATCAAATAGCAATAACAAGCCAAGCACAGTTGAGTTGCAAGGTAGTTGGTGGAAATCGTCATGTTAATGAGTAAATCTGTCGAACAGCAGGATGCCTTTGCAGCCTCTTTAGGTTATATATTTTGCATTGGGCTCTGCTAATAATGAATGTGTGTGTGGGGGGTGGTGGAGGGGGGGGGGGGCTTGGTGGACAAATGGTTTCGGGGCAAGAGTTAGTAGATTTTCACTACTCACACTGTGGTAGTTCGATAATTAATCAAACAAATTGGGAGCAAGTAAACCTTTTTTTGGGGAAAATTTGCCTGGAAATACACATGTCGCCGCTTCAATGTCGCGCTTTACTACGAGTTCAGGGATTATCCATACAAATCATTAACCGGCCAGATGGGTGTCTGTATGTGTTTGGATGACATCCTTTTGTCACCTCGAGATTATAATAAATTGTTTTTAATTAGGTCACATCACGAGTCTCTGGGGTCCGGAAAACATAGTTGATTTAGTTTGAGCTTCTCTTTGTATTGGTAATCATTTCTCCTAAAACTTGTTTGTGATTAGATCTTCACTTGCAATAGTTTCCATTAATCATTTTTTATACCAAACCGTAAAGGTTTCCTTTTGCCCACTGGGTAATTTTGTTTTTTTGAAATAAAAGTTAAAATAAAAAATGATTGGAAACTTTTTGTGCTCCACGCACGTGAGAAAAAAACTTTGTGCACCAAGCTATCAGCTTTTAAATTTAAGGGAAAAACCTTTTTTGTCAGCCATGAAAGTCTCAGAGGAGCATCTTGAAGATATGCTATTATTATGAGTAAAATTTTGGAAACGTGTTGGTTTGGCCCCCATTTTTTGTTTGTACGAATGTGACTCCGCCACCAAATAGGAGGTGTGTGAATGGCTCCGCTAAACATAGGAGCGTACATTTCACTCATGCCAAAACATAGGCAGTTGTATGAATGTGACTCCGTCAAATAGGAGGTGTGTGAATGGCTCCGCTAAACAAGTCTTGCGCCGAGGTGAATTAGTTAAGTTATATATATATAGATATGGCCTAACCAACGCGTTCCCACTTGAGCTCATATTCACCTTTATAACTAAACATTAGGCAATCTTAACCCAATGCCATCTGCAAAGGTGTACTACTGTTTGGATAAAATATAGGTTTGCAGACAGGAAATTCTCCTGTTGTATAATAATTTCATGGCTGATAAGAAAGCTCTTAAACCTAGACTCATTTTAAAGAGCAATTGGCTCACGCATCGTTGTTTTGAAATTTCTTCCTAGGGAGTGTTGCATGAAGGGTTTGCTGGTCTTGGATAATTTGTAATAGGATAATAAGAATTGTAGACAAGCTTCAGATCCCTAATTCGGTGTCACACCCTAGCTAGAAAAGAAATGGAATTAGGGAGAATGAGAAGTGGGATATTAAAGATATCCGACCCTCTCCTCGCAAGGAGGAAGCAAGACCAACTTTGTGATTGGTCTCGTCGTGTGCCCTCTCGCCGTATCAAGCTCGACGACTCGAACTCGATTGTCGGCTCCATAATGGAGTTTGGTTATTCGTCCTAATCTCCATTCGTTCGGAGGTAAATTTTCCTCTTTTATGACTACCAGGTCCCCTTGTTTCAGATTGGCTTGTGGGTGTTTCCACTTGGTGCGTTTTTGCAATTCGGTGAGATATTCGGACTTCCACCGTTTGCAAAACGTTTGATGTAATGCCTTCAGCTTCTCCCAGCGGTTGACAAGTGAGGCACGATTTTCACTGACGTCAATCTCTGGTGGGGCTAGTAGATGACCGCCAATGAGGAAGTGTCCCGGAGTGAGTGGCTCCAAGCTGGACGGGTCGTTGGAGGAGGGGCTCAGAGGCCTCGAGTTGAGACAAGACTCAACTCTGCAAAGAAGGGTACTGAACTCCTCCATAGTAAATTTATAGTCCAACGCTATCTTTTTGAAGTGGTTTTTAAAACTTTTGACTCCAGCTTCCCACAGTCCGCCCATATGAGGGGCGGCTGCAGGTATGAAGTGCCATTGAAGGGTTTGGTGAGAGTACTTCGATAGGGTTTGGTTACGCGCATCGGCGAGGAAAGCTTTGAGTTCGGATCGAAGTGCTCGAGAGACACCGACGAAGTTTGTTCCGTTGTCGGAGTATATGTTCTTCGGACATCCTCGCCTGGCGACAAACCGATCGAAAGCTGCTAAAAAGGCGGCGGTACTGAGGTCACTCGCGACTTCTAAATGAATCGCCTTGGTGGCAAAGCAGACAAAGAGGCAGACGTAACCCTTTGATATGCGGCATTCTCTTCCGCTATAAGATTTGATGTCAAACGGTCCGGCAAAACCTACCCCCGTATTGGTGAAAGCCCGGGTAAAGGTGGTTCGCTCTGGAGGTAGATCTCCCATCAGTTGGGTTTGGGTCCGTTTGCGGAATATGATGCAGGTTTTGCAATTATGTATGACCGATCGGATCATATTTTTTACCCTAGGAATCCAATATTCTGTGCGTAGGCGACGAAACATAAGTTGGTTCTCACCATGCAGGGTATCTTTGTGGATGAACTGGACAAGAAGTCGTGTGAGCCGGCAGTCATAAGGCAGAATGATCGGGTGCCGTTCACTGTAGGGAAGATCCTTGGCCCCTGAAAGACGACCGCCCACCCTCAATATGCCCTTTTCATCGACAAGCGGAGTAAGAGGCTGGATTTCACTCTTTGAACCGATGAGTTTCCCGGATTTCAAACTCGAAAGTTCCTCCGAATAATGCTTCCGTTGGTAGAGAGCTATTAAACGACTTGTCGTGGCCTGGATTTCATTGGGTGAAATGAAGTACGATTCCGCTTTAAAGGAAGATTTTGTTTTAGTATTGGTTCTTTGCGAAAACCTTATAATATATGATATGACCCGCAAGGCTTTTGAAAGTTCTGAAAACCTTTCTAGGAGATCCTCATTTCCACTTATTTTTGATGTGGTAAAGGCTTTTACGCGCTTTTGCTCAATATCTGTCTGATACTCCTTTCCTTGATTTGGCCACTTTGAATTGTCTTCTTGTAACCAAGAAGGTCCCTGCCACCACAAGGAGCTTGCGACTAGGTCTTTTGCTGACATCCCCCTGCTGGCCAAATCTGCTGGGTTTGATGCAGACTCTACGTGGTGCCAGGCACTGTTCCCTACCTTTTCTACGATTTTGGTTACTCGATGACCAACAAATGTTGACCAAGAGCAGGGAGGTTTTTTAATCCACGCTAAAACGATCGTTGAGTCAGTCCATAGATGTGTATGGAATTTTCCCAAGTTCAGATTTTCGCGCACTGATTCTAAAGTTTCGGCTAACAAGACTGCTCCACACAGTTCCAATCTGGGTAGCGAAATTGTTTTTACGGGAGCTACTCTTGTTTTCGCCATTAGTAGGCTGACGTGGACCTCCTCATTAACCCTTGCCCTAAGAAATATTGTAGCTGCATAGGCTTTTTCGGATGCGTCGCAGAACCCATGTAATTCAACGTCCGCATTTAGTGTAAAATTTACCCATCTTAGTATCTGAATATTGTTAATATCCGGGTAGTCCTCCATAAAGGTTTGCCATTTATCTAGGGTACGCGTGGACACTGTCTCGTCCCAGTCAGTTCCTTCCAGCCAGATGTTTTGCATTATGATCTTCGCTACTATGATGACTGGCGCGAGCCATCCCAAAGGATCGAAGAGTTTGGCGATCGCTGAAAGTATTGCCCTTTTTGTCAGGGCCTCACGATTTTCGATAGGTTTTGCGGTAAAATAGAAATAATCAGAATGCGCGTTCCATCTGATGCCTAATGTTTTGACTGTACTCGCATCCTCGAATTCCAGAAAATCTTCGTTTAGCAAGTGGGATTTTGGGATTCCTTTCAGTATTCGGCTGCAGTTCGAAGTCCACTTTCACAAAGAAAAACCTGCTGACCGTAGTACGTGGGTGACTTCCTCCCGAGCTTTAATTATAGACTCGATGCTGTGGCCTCCTGCTAGCACGTCATCGACGTACAAGCTTGTACGCAGAATGCTGGCTGCTATGGGTGATGAAGTCTCTACATCATCTGCTAGTTGGTGCAGTGTCCTTATTGCCAAATACGGAGCACAGTTAACTCCAAACGTTACTGTCTTTAATTCATAGACGTTGATAGGATCCCCTGGATTATTGCGAAATACTATTCTTTGAAACTGGGTTTGGTTGGGCATTACCCATATTTGGCGATACATCTTCTCTATGTCGCCATTAAAGACATATTTGAAGAATCGCCAACGAAGGAGCAGAACTGTTAGGTCGGCCTGCAGTACGGGGCCGGTGTATAACACGTCATTCAAACTAGTGCCATTGGCAGTGGGACACGATGCGTTAAAAACTACTCTTACTTTTGTAGTCGTGCTCTCCTCTTTTATTACCGCATGATGAGGCAAAAAATAGCAATTTGTTGCATGGGGAGGGGTAATGGTGGGAACTTTTGTCATATGCCCTAGTGTTTCGTATTCCGCTAATACTCTGTTGTATTCAGTTTGAAGGGCTGGCGTTTTCGATAGACGCGTCTCGTTTCGGTAAAACTGTGAGCAAGCGCTTTTCAGAGAGGGCCCTAATGTGATGCTGTTTGGAAACCCCTGCTTGAATGGTAGGGCTACGATGTATTTCCCATCAGTATTCCTTTTTATTGTCGCTTTGTAAAGTGCCTCGCAATAGACATTATCCTCAGTGAGGGACCTTTTCTTAGGGATATCTTCTAGTTCCCAAAAGGCAGTCAATTGTTTCTCGATGCTGATTTCATTAAAAAAAGATACTCGGTTATTAATTGGCTGAGTTGCTTCTGTGCGACCGGTTAATATCCAACCGAAGACGGTTTCTTTGGCGAGAAGCGTATTTAAGACGTTCTTCCGTATGCCGTCTAGAATTACTTGAGGATAAATGTCGCCTCCTAGGATTAGGTCCACTGGTTCGTTAACGAAGAACCTTTTATCCGCCAGAACAAGATCAGGGAACTCTTGTCGAGTCATTGCGTCAACTTGACATGTTGGAAGATCCCCTGTCAACTGAGGTAGGACCAGAACCACTGTATCAATGCATACTAAGGGGTCTATAAGGGAACCCAGTCTTATGGAGCAGGATTCTTTCACTTGCGCAGATGGTGTATTATTAATGCCTGAAACTTGGACGTGCAATCGTTTCGATGGCAGATGTATTCTGTTTTTGAGTCTTTCTGTTATAAACGAACATTCAGACCCAGAGTCTATAAGTGCTCGCGCGGTGAAATCCACTCCATTATAGTTTATTTTTACTCGTGCTGTGCCTAGTAATACCCCCTTTGTTGTATGTGCATGACAGGAAGAGACGCTATTAATATTTTCTTTTCTCTTTTCAGAGTCCATCCTTGCCCTTGCCTGTTGTGAAGTGGAGGGTATGTTATCATTATTATGTTGGTTGCCCCTTTGGGGCGTTGTTGATGTTGTTTTTGGATGAGCTGTCGGAAGGTGGAGCAAGGTGTTGTGCCTTGAGTGACATGAGTTGCAGTTGAATGGACTCGTGCATCTTGTCACTGTGTGCCCAGCCGACAAGCAGTTCAGACAACAGTTGTTGCTTTTCACATAAGCTATTTTGTCTGCCGTGGACAGCTTACGGAATTTTTGGCAGTTTCGTAATTTGTGCTCCTTACTGTTGCACATCTTACATGCCGTTTTTGGAACGCTGGCTTGGTAAACTCCAAGTTTTGTAGGCATTTCCTTTGAACTATTCGTATGAGTTTTGGGCGGCTTGGATGGTTTGCTACCCTTTATGTCAGACACAGTTTCTAGAGTCTGAAAACGGCTGGACAGGAATTTGTCCATAACCTCCCATTTTGGGATGTCCGTTTTCTTCTCTACGGTTTGTTCCCATAGCGCCAAGGTGGACTCCGGGAGCTTTGTGGAACATAAGTATGTTATAATTGCATCCCAGTTTGTAATGTCGATTTTGTGCCGATATGCAATTATTTATTTCGCGTTGTAATTTTTTTATTGCTGTTCCGCATTCGTATTCGACTGCCGTAAGATTAAACAAAAGCTTCAATTGCGTGTTCACTAGGACACGCTTATTCTCATACCTGTCTTTTAAGTTTTTCCAGGCTGTTTCAAACCCTTTATTCGTCAAGGAGCACCTTTCTACTATTTCTTTTGCTTCCCGTTGAGTTTTCTGCCTTAGGTAGTAAATTTTTTCAACATCTTGCAGATCCTTGTTGAGAATATATAAGGCCGTGAACATATCTCTAAAGGCCGGCCAAGAAAGGTAATCACCTTTAAACACATCGGTATCGCAAGGGGGCAGCCGGATTTTATGTCCATGATTCGGATTGGTTTCCACTTTTGTGGCAGGGGCATTTGCAGGTGGTGCAAATTTTTCCACTTCAGCAGCGATTGTAGCCATGCATTTCATATAGCATGCGAAACAGCTTTTATTTTTCTGCTTAATGGATTGCAGGTCCTCTTTCGTTATATCTGTAGAGTTGAGGAGACCTTCATAAAGTGACTTTGTCTTCTTCCATAGTGATTTCAGCTCCTCTTGCTGTATTGCAAGGGTGTGTTTGTTTTGTTCAGCGATTGGCTTCGCATTGAACTCCTGCTCAAACTCCACTATGGAGTCTGTCATTCTTATGTAGGTCTCCATTTTTTTTATTATTTTAAATATCTTGTCTCTTTTAAGGAACGAGAGCGGAAGTAATGACTCTAGAGTATTGTGCTTGCAACGAAAGCGAAACTATAAGAATTGACACAGATAGAAATCTGTTTCAAGATTTAATGTGCCTAATTATTTGTGTATTGTTGTTGAAATTTCTAAGAGTGACACAGATAGAAATTTGGATGCAAATTTAATGTGTCAAAATTGTTATTTGATGAAAAAATGAAGTGGGCTAATTGTGCCAAACCAAATTATAATTCCAAGAAAAAAAGGAATTGAATGCAATTGTGTACTTCTTCGACCGTGAAAAGCGTAATAAAATTATTTATTTTGATTTGTTTTCTTGTCTGATACACAATTTTGAAAATAATATTATATGGACTGTAAGTAAATAGTGTAACGAATTTCCTGCAAATCCTCTTATTTGCCCTTTTGCTAGGATCGTATCGCTAAACTGTTGAATAAATAACTCCAATATTGAATAATGGAAAAATGGCCTTTATTAAAATACTTCACAATAACACTCAAACTGTGCAACGAATAGCTTAATAACCAAACTGATAGCTTAAAGGAAACTGACTTTCAAAATAATAGTGCTATTGCTCGCTAGATATCGTCTTACTCGTAACTGCTTGACAATTCAAATCAAACTGAATTACTTCTTACTGCATACTTCTAGGCTCTTCGATTTCCAGAACTTACTAGTTGTTTCGGCAACAAAATCGCCAGCCACAACTACGTGCACAAGTTATTGCTCTCTCTTGTGACAACTCAGATAAGATATATGCATGTGTTTGTGCATTGCCGCTCCGCTGCTCGTATACGTACATATGTGTAGACGCAATTATTTATTCGTTTATGTAGATACATAAAGATTGAATTATTGATGTGAATGTTTGTAGTTTACAGTCTCTCGCGCGCACATAGGCATATAAGTAAATGCATCTGTGTGTGACATCTCTCTGGGCTGCCTTATATATGTGTATACTTGATTTGATTATTAACGTAAATACTGATTGGCATGGCCTTAGCATCGCCTTAGTGATGGGACAATTTAGTGATGCTAATATCCGTGACACTGCCCTCCACCTAAGTCTGATCGTCCCGATCAGACAAATCTCTCGATCTAAACGTTGCTAGCCTTTCCAAATGGACCACCTTCATTTTGGTTCGTGGTTTACCGATGGTTTGTATGCGGTACACTACATCGTTGATCCGTTTTACAACTTTGTATGGGCCTTCCCAATTACACTGCAATTTCGGGGACAAACCTTTTTTACGTTGTGGGTTGTATAACAGCACCAAATCTCCTTCCTGAAAACCTTCTGAATTAATTGCTTTATCATATCTGGCTTTCATCTTGTCACTCATAATCTTTGTTCGTTGCCTTATCAGATCATGTATTTCTCTTAGCTCTTCTTCCAAATCACTAGTGGATTTCCTAACATTTCTCTCCGCATTGGCATCTATCCCAAACTTCAAATCAGCTGGCAGTCTAAGGTCATTGCCAAAAATTACTTTTGCAGGGGTTTGGCCCGTTGTCTCAGGCACTGCTGATCGGTAAGCTATCAAGAATAATGGTATGCGGGTATCCCATTCTTTATGGTACTTGTCCACTACTTTCCTTAAGTGCTCCTCCAATGTTCTATTGAATCGTTCTACCATACCATCGGATTGAGGATGCAATGCAGTTGTCCGTGTTTTTCGAATGCCCAATGACTTACACATTTCCTGGAACACAGCTGATTCGAAATTCCTGCCTTGGTCAGAATGTAACTCCATTGGTACACCATACCTTGCAACCCAATTGTTTATAAACACTTCTGCTACCGTTTCCGCTTCTTGATTTGGGATTGGGTATACCTCTGGCCATTTGCTGAAATAATCCATAACTACCAGTACATATTTGTTTCCGCCGTTTCTAGTAGGAAATGGACCGGCGACATCCATAGCGATCCTTTCAAATGGCGCACCTGAGTTATATTGCTTCATCTGGCCATGACTTCGTGTTCTGGGCCCTTTCGCTCTGCTGCAAACCTCGCAGTTCGCAATCCACTCAGTGACCGACTGACGGCAACCAACCCAATAGAATCTCTGTTTAATCTTCTCGAGCGTCTTCGTGATTCCAAGATGACCTCCGCTTGGACCATTATGCAGCTCTCTGAGCACATCAGGAATCCTCTTTCTGGGAACAACTATCAGTTTATTCTTGTATTTACCATCCTCACTCTCCCATACTCGATGAAGGCAACCGGATATCAATTCTAAACTGTTCCACTGTGCCCAATATGACTTCGCAATGGGACTCTCTGCTGACATCTCTTCTCTGTTTGGTCTTTCATTTCGTTCGAGCCCTTGCATAACACGTGACAGATCTGCATCTTCTAGCTGGCACTTTCTTAGCTGTTCCTTGTCCCATTCATCTGTACATGTTATAGTCATTAGCCGGACATCTATAATGTCTTCTTTAGCCTCGGCTTTGGAACAGTGCTTGCATTCCAAACTACATGGTCTTCGTGACATTGCATCGGCATTTCCATGGGTACTACCTTTTCGATGCTCAATGGAAAAGTCATAGCTTTGTAGTCGCTCGATCCACCGTGCCAATTGTCCTTCCGGATTACGGAACTGCAGTAGCCATTTTAAAGCTGCGTGATCTGTCCTGACACAGAATCGCTGGCCGTAGAGGTATTTGTGAAAATGTTTAACGCACTCTACCAATGCCAACAGCTCTCTCCGCGTAACGCAGTAGTTCCTCTCTGGTTTTCCAATCGAACGGCTGTAATATGCAACTACCTTCTCCTGTCCATCGACCAGTTGTGATAAAACGCCTCCTATAGCATATCCACTCGCATCTGTATCTAGAATAAATGTTGCTCCTGGAATCGGATATGCTAACATTGGGGCAGTGCACAAACGCTCCTTCAATGTTTGGAAAGCCACTTCTTGCTCCTTCTTCCATTCAAAAGCTTTATTTTTTCTTGTAAGCTCATGGAGGCTATGGGCTACGCTGGAAAAATTTTGTACAAATCGGCGGTAATATGCGCACAGCCCAAGGAAACTTCTTAATTCATGTAGGTTCTGTGGTCTTGGCCAATCCTTTACAGCCTCTATCTTTTCGTTCGCAGTGCAGATGCCCTCTGTCGTTACCTTGTGACCCAAATAATCTACTTCCTTTTTAAACAGCGCACACTTTTTGGGACTTAACTTCAGACCAGCGCCAGCTATTCTTTGGAAAACTTCCTCCAAGTTCTTAAGATGTTCATCGAAATTCTTGCCCAATACGATGATGTCGTCCAGGTACACCAAGCATGTTTTCCAATGTAGTCCTTTCAATACCTGATCCATGAGTCTCTCGAAAGTAGCTGGTGCATTACATAGTCCAAAGGGCATTACTGTAAATTGCCAGAGACCATCTCCGACGCTGAAGGCTGTTTTCTCTTTGTCTTCCTCCTTTACCTCCACTTGCCAGTAGCCGCTTTTCAAGTCCAGTGTGGAAAACCATTTCGTACCAGAGTGTCGTCAATTCTTGGCAATGGGTAGCTATCCTTTTTCGTAACGTCATTCAACTTCCGGTAGTCCACGCAAAACCTCATTTTTCCATCCTTCTTCTTTACAAGTACTACCGGTGAGCTCCAGGGACTAGCTGATGGTTCGATGACGCCGATGTCGCTCATTTCTTGTATAATTTGACTCACAACTTCCCGCTTCGCCAGTGGAACACTACGGGGAGCTTGACGGATCGGCCTCGCATCTCCAGTGTCAATTTGATGTTTCACAACGTTGGTGCGGCCTGGTTTAGAACCATCCTGGTCAAATATGTTCGCGTACTTTAGAAGCAGTTTTTTTGCCTTACTCTGATATGCTTCCTCTAGCTCCTGCGTCCATGCCGTGATGTCATTTGAAAGATTAGTATTACTAGCTGAATCGTGTTCCTGGAGCTGTTCACAGTTAATAACTACTTCAGCCTCTTGGCATCTTCCCAAAATAGCTCCTTTAGTCAGTTTGAGTGGTGAATTGAACTCATTGAGTACTCTTACCGGAACACGTCCATCTTGTTTTGTCATAGCCAGGGTTTTTCCTACAAGTATGTTCAGTGCTGATTTGTTTGCTGCTTCGACAACCCACAATTTGTTTGTTTCACAATCTCCATCAACCTTTGCCCAGATGACTGCTTCGGATTTTGGTGGTATTCGCTGACTCTCTTCCACCAGCACTCGTTTACTGCTGTAGCCTCTCTCGTAGCCGAAATTAAGTGGTACATCCATGTTCTTATATCGCATCGTCTTGCTTTGCATGTCGATCTTGATGCCCTGGTCGATTAAGAAGTCCACTCCAATTATGATTTCATCAACAATCTCTGCCACTATAAAATTGTGTACTACCGTGACGTTCCCAATTGCGACTTCACATGATACTTCTCCTAGAACCGTGCTGTCTTCTCCAGTGGCTGTACGCAATCTTGCTCCATGCAATGGTGTTATCTTCTTGTTGACTAAATCCGCTCGAATGATGGAATGAGATGCACCCGTATCTACAGTCAGTAAACGTTCCTTTCCATCCACATGTCCTCCGACAGTAAGATTGTTTGACCTTCTTCCAATTTGTGAGATAGAGATTATGGGGCATTCAATTGAGGGAGCCAGCTGTTGCCCCTTGCGGCTGACTCGCTTTAGTTTAACGATTGAGTGGACTTGGAGATTTGCTCATCTCCTTCAGCTCTGCGTTTACGGCCACCCACATTGTTGGAGCTATTGGGACCGGTGCTGCAATGTCGTGCAATATGACCTGGGTTGCCGCACTTGAAACATTTAATAACTCCGGCATTTTTCTGTTGTGATCCCTTCAGTGCTTCCAAAATTGTGTCTACCCATTCTGGTCTGTCCACTTCCACACGATGAGCTTTGTATGCTGGTTTACTCAATAGTGAGGCCGTTTCCTGAGTCAATGCATGTGATATCGTTTCAGCAAATGTCAGTTTTGGGTTTGCGTATGTAGCTCGCTTCGTTTCCACGTCCCGTATGCCATTTATGAAACTCTGGATTTTTACCCTTTCAGTGTATTCCACGGGTGCGTCGGCATTTGCAAGATGAGCCAATCTTTCAATATCTGAAGCAAACTCCTGCAATGTCTCATTTGCTTTTTGGTAGCGGTTTTGCAACTCAATTTGGAATATCTGTTTTCTATGCTCGCTTCCATAACGTCTCTCGACAGCGGCCATCAATGCTTCATAGTTGTTCCGCTCTCCTTCGGGAATCGTCTGTAGGATTTCGACTGCTGGCCCTTTCAATGCCACGAACAGAGCTGCAACTTTATCTTCAGCATTCCAGTTGTTAGCTGCCGACGTCTTCTCAAATTGTAGCTTAAAGACCTGGAAAGGAACAGAACCGTCAAAGGATGGTGTTTTTACCTTTGGATTGCTTGCTGAAACAGCTGGGCGGTTTAATTGCAACTCTTGTATACGACCTCTCAAAGCATCCACCTCGGCTTCGATTTTTTCCTCAAACTGCGTTATTTTCTCGTCCATACGTGCTTCGAGTTTTGATGATATACGCGCCTCTTGCGCTTCGAGTTGTACTGTTATGCGTGCCTCTTGTTCTTTCAGTTGTGTCTCCATCTTTGATGTAATCTGTGTCGACATTTCTACCATACGCGTTTCTTGTGCTTCAATCTTCGATGTTATGCGTGTCTCCTGCGATTCTAGTTGGGATGATATATGTGACGACATTGATGATACTGTCGATGTTTGAGCAGCTATTGCAGCCAATATCTTGTTCAAGTCTGTGCTCGTAACTGTCTGCGATGTTTCATTTTTCTCATCAATTTTTGTTGTTGTCTCGTCCCCATCAGGATAAAAGGCATACTCGTCCACATCAATTCCTTGCGACTCCATTACCTCTCGTAGCCGTGCTTGAAGTTCGATCTTATTGCCGGTTGTATTTAATCCACGGTTCTCCAGCTCCTTTTTCAGTTGCTGGATCTTCAATTCACTGAACTTTGCCATGTCCAAGTTGTATTCCCAATCTTCGGAATTTATTCAACAATTCCTCTTCTGACACCAATTGTAACGAATTTCCTGCAAATCCTCTTATTTGCCCTTTTGCTAGGATCGTATCGCTAAACTGTTGAATAAATAACTCCAATATTGAATAATGGAAAAATGGCCTTTATTAAAATACTTCACAATAACACTCAAACTGTGCAACGAATAGCTTAATAACCAAACTGATAGCTTAAAGGAAACTGACTTTCAAAATAATAGTGCTATTGCTCGCTAGATATCGTCTTACTCGTAACTGCTTGACAATTCAAATCAAACTGAATTACTTCTTACTCGCTTGCCACGCTTTTATAGTTTACGCTGCATACTTCTAGGCTCTTCGATTTCCAGAACTTACTAGTTGTTTCGGCTACAAAATCGCCAGCCACAACTACGTGCACAAATTATTGCTCTCTCTTGTGACAACTCAGATAAGATATATGCATGTGTTTGTGCATTGCCGCTCCGCTGCTCGTATACGTACATATGTGTAGACGCAATTATTTATTCGTTTATGTAGATACATAAAGATTGAATTATTGATGTGAATGTTTGTAGTTTACAGTCTCTCGCGCGCACATAGGCATATAAGTAAATGCATCTGTGTGTGACATCTCTCTGGGCTGCCTTATATATGTGTATACTTGATTTGATTATTAACGTAAATACTGATTGGCATGGCCTTAGCATCGCCTTAGTGATGGGATAATTTAGTGATGCTAATATCCGTGACAATAGTGTCTCCTACCAGCCACTAGCCATCCAATGGTGTATATAAGTCGCAGTGGCTTGGATATTGTGTACAAGTGTATAAACTGAAGTGAATCTGTGACAAGTTTACAAAAAACATCAACCAGGTGGAAATAAAGGTGTTGTGTACTTCTTATCGAAATTCCGAATGAAAGGAGACTATCCCTAAGTCTTATGTTGCACAGTGCAGTGGAGGTGAGGAGAGAAAACAAAATTTTTTTTCACTGCCTGTCTGCCTTGAGCTGTGTCGGAGGACTCTTACCACTGGTGGGGGAGTCAACCGATAGTCAAAAGGCGATTGGTGTGTTTAAAAAACACGAAATTTCCACCTACTTCGGATTATAAACCTATCACAAGTTCACTTCTATACGTTCACGTATTGCAAAAAAAATGGTGGTGCATGAACTAATAAAACCAACGTACATACCTTGTGTCGCTTAAGTGATGATATGTTTTATGATATGTGGGTAGATGTGCGGACTGTATGAAGTGTTGAATGTATGATGTGCGGAATGTATGATGTGATGACTGTATGATGCGATTATAATGTGGTGTGCAGACTTTATGATGTGATGACTGTGTATGTAAAATGCTCGCTATTACCACTCGTCGCTAATTAATGGCTGATCGCTAGTATTTCTTTTAATTCCCACTTATTTTTTTGCAAATTTTCACCGTCGATTCAAAAAATTTGTTGAAAAATTTTCACTTTGTATGATTTTAATAATCGGGGATTGCCCATATTGCTTTTCTAAATGTATGAAAACATTTATTTGAAGCAATTTTTTAATTTTATAATTTATTTAATAATTTGGGAAAAATTTTCATTTTTCATTTAAATTTTCACTTTAAATTTTTAATGCGCTGGCTGAATATTGTGTTCACTTCGATTTTCCTGGCGCGATAGGACCAATGATTACGTGTAATTCGGGACGATGGGGATTCGCTCGCACGTAACACCAAAAAAGAAATGTAAAAGAGAAGGAACTAGTTAGTGACTTATTGAAAAACAACACTCACTAATCTAATTAACAACAAACTTTCTTTATTCAATAATTCAAAATTAAATTGTAAAGTATTTCGAAAATCACTTTAACTTAATGGTATGGAATTTGCACTTGAAACAATGAATGCTTACCTTCGGTTTGGTTGCTGGAGCTCACTTGCTGATGTTCAAAAAAAAAGTGAAGTGAAAGAAAAAGAAAAAGTCCATGGCACCCGCCGATTGCTAACTTTCGTCGAGTTTTCCCCTACTCAATTAGTTCTCGGCTGTGCAAGGACAGTTACCGGTAATAGTTAAGTATACGGGCCGTATTAGGGTGAACTAAAAGTTATTTTAAAAATATTTAGGCTGGTGGCCTAAACAGAATATTTGTGGGACCTGATATTAGAAAACTAATGGCTGATAAAGAATTTACAAAATGTTTAACGCCCGATGAAGCAGCGGCGTGGGCATCTTTTCAAAATATCGTTCACCACTTTCTTGGTAATCACAAATCCCCTAATTTTGAGGAAATTATTGGCGATATGTTGGAAAATTATCGCAAGATTGGAGCTCGGATGTCTCTAAAGATGCATTTTCTGCATTCCCATCTCGATTTTTTCCCCGAAAACTTGGGTGATACGAGCGACGAACAGGGAGAGCGGTTACACCAAGATCTAGCCAACATTGAAAGACGATACCAAGGATTTTGGGATGAAGGCATGATGAGCGACTATTGTTGGACTCTAATACGCGAAACAGATACTAAACAATACAAAAGGCAAAGTTCCACCAATCTTCATTTCTGATTTGTTACTTTTAAGTTAATAAAATGAATATTATTTGACAAAAATCTTAAAAAATGAATTTATTGACTATATTAAAAACTAGAATCAATCTTAGAAAACGGAATTCAGATTCGGATTCAGCGTCATAAATTGACTTAAAAACCACTTTTAGTTGCCCAGATCCAAAACCGTGTATACTTGTGTAATTAGTGTATAATACGTTAGCTTCTGTTCTCTTTAAGTATTACCACTGATGACCTATCCTGAAACTTCTCGCTCTCTGAGAGTGCGTGAAAATGTGCATTTTTATAATATTGGCCATAGATGCCATCATGCTCAAAATAAAATTTGTGCATTTCAGAATAATTTGGGGGTATTTTACATGGTAAATATTTAATTTGTGATTTTCACCGAAAATTTGGTCAAAATTGTCCTTTGGAATATCAAAAAAACTCGAATTGATGTTAAGATTACAAACCCGAAGAAAAAAATAACTCTTTTTCACCCGTGGAAAATTTATCTGTGACAACACCTTTCATCGAAGGACAGCATACGAAATGGGTTTTGGTAGCTACTTGCGATTGGTGAAAAAGTTGGCTTCTTAGCCTTCGCATTAAGTAGATTAATAAATGCCATGTTTTTGTGGCGCGTTGCGACATTCCATTTTTGACAGCTGAGATAAATTGTAGGTATAAGTATACATAGGTTAACGGAACATGTTTAATTAACAGCCTTTTGCGGACGACAACGCAGATACTTCACCAAGTAATCTAATTTCGTAATTTCTTATACATTTTTCGCGTTTTTTTATTGTATGTCGATATATGTATATAAACGTTTTGGTCGCATCAAAGTGAAAAAAGGGGAAGCCGTTCATTATTATCTTATGGCTGTGCCAGAGCAACAAAGCAAAGCAACGCAGTCGGAATATATTATTTCATATTTTTCCACTTATCTACCACAAAATATTTCTACGAAACTTTGCCTTTTTTACAAATTTTAAAAATTTTTTATCAACTTACTTGCTGATTTATTTGAAAATAATGAAACCGAACGGATTTCTTGGAGTTTTTTTTTTGCCATCTAATGTTTCAGGGCCCATTCTTGGAAACGAATGAACTTTTGTTTACAACTGAATGAACAGACAGCTGATATCAAGACCTATTCCTGGAAACGAATTGAGAGAGAATGAATGTTTCGTATCAGGTCATCAGTGAGTATTACGCTTGGCTGATGAAATCTCTTCTGTAGCTGAGCAGCCTCAGATCACGACGCTTGACAAACCGCTGCCCATCAAAGACTCAGCAAAACAAAAACACAAAAAAAAGTTATTATAGGTCCCTATTATAAGACAAATTCGATCTTCGACTGTGATCGGAAGAGCTGGGCCCGAATTACGAATTTCGTGAACTGAACACTCGTCTCTTAAAAGTACTTATTTGGTATTACGTGATACGTGAACGAATAGCTGTAATCGAAATTCGGTATTATGTGTTCAGTGAACGTACACAACAAATCGTAAGCGTCAAAAAATTTCATACGATAGCAAAAAGACGCTGGAGTGCATTTAAAATTTGTTGTGGTCTGAAAATAAATGAATAGTTGTAACGCTTTAAATTTGTATTTAAAAAAGAAAAGTGATCTTACCACAAATAAAAAGGAAAATATCAAGATTAATAATAATGTAAGTAATTAAATTAAAAAAATAGTTAAAAGTGTTTATAATATAAAATATTTGTTTCCTGAAAGGACGCATCTAAATAAACTAAACTATAAGCAAAAGGAAATTATGGGAGACTTTATGCAGCAGCACCCCAACCTTGCCAAAAACGTTATTCCAAATTGTGCACAAGGAAAGGCGACATCTCAAAGATTGTGGGAGGATCTCTCAAAAAACCAAACGCTGTAGGCCACCTATGAAGGATGCAAAAATGTGGAGAAAGGTAAATCAAACAACCGATCAGAACATTCATCTGCTGGTATGATAAGTAATTTTTTGATTTTTATAATTTGTAGGCATATGGTGACCAAGCCAAACGAAAACGGACTTTTAACCGGAGCTCAAAGTCTCGGACTGGTGGTGGACCTTACGAAGAGAAATTAATTACTTCAGCGGAGGAAAATATAATTGAAGCAAGCGGGTTAAAAGCGACGGGTGAGGGTCTGCAAGCAGTGCAAACCTGGGTAACATCTCGAAGGGATCTTCCCAACACCTTCTTGAATCTCCAAGCGAGGTAAGCAAGGATTCTGAAGCCATTGAGTTTTTGCAGAAAATTGAAATTGATGCGGACAACAACCCAACAATTTCGACACGGAAGATCAAAGTTACTGATTATGACTTTGAAGATTTTATTGCCCTGTCCACTTCGAAGAGGAGGAGAAAAGTTGGTGAGGATCCAAAATTAACACTTTTGGAGCAAAATTTAAAATCCGCAAATGAGGCAAGCTCAATATGGATGACAAGCTCGGCAGACTCGTGGAGATTCAAGAGGGGATGTTGCAAATCCAGGAGCGGACACTACATATCAGGGAAGAAAAACACAAACGGTGTTGTGCCCTGAACGATTTAGAAATCGAACTGAGGAAGCTGGGCTTAAATCCATTTTCCGATTCCGAATAAAGGCATTAAATTTAGTACACATGTATTTGTCTCTCTCCCATTCCAAAACGCTTACAAAACGTGGATTTTTTATTTAAAAATTATTTAGAATTAAGCGCAAAATAATCGAAACGGCTCGTTGCTTTTAAACTCACAAATGTAATTTCTAAAAAAAGCTTTTTATAAATGATAATTTTTATTTCAATCATTTTAATATTAACAAATAAGTATGTGTATGTATATATAATATACATATGAAGTAATACTGAATGTCATGCATGCATTAATTGAAGAATGGCTACAATTCGAATGGGTTCTAGGAGAATCCAGGAAACGGTTTAAATGCAGCCATTCTCTCTCATGAATAAACGTTTATGAAAATAATTTGAAATTTTCCAAGTTGAAAAATATTGACAAATAGTTTTCTCATCTTTTTTTGTAAACATTTGCAATTTACTTTCAAAAGTTTTAAAAAATATTAAATACTGAAAACGTTTATATAAAATTTAACACAACAAGTTCACTTTAAATTACTTTTCAAAACATTTACAGAAATGCCTGTTGGGTATGTATATAAAAACTGGAATGAAAACGTTGAACCTTATTTTAATTTTAAATGAAAAAGACTTATAATTTTAAAGGACAGTATTTATTATATATATATATTTGTATATATATATATATTTATTGAATTTCAGCCATATTTGTAGGAACTGCAGTACCTTTTCTTTAGTATAGTTATTTTTAAAAACTATAAATTTAGTTATAAAAATCGTGTAATGATTTTAGCTAATAAATACAACAAGGCCTGATAAAATTTGTTATTCTTTTTATTTGTTATCTTACAGGTACATATCGTTAGCTTAATTCACAAAGGGCCTAACCAACAGATTCTTCACAGATTTTGGTACGATATATTCAAATAAACCCAGTAAACATATGAAAGAATTAGAAATAACAACAACGGCGTTTTAAAGAGTAATTTCTCCATATATTTTATATAAAAATATAAGGTTTTTGCTTTTCCTGAGAAATTTAAAATTTCTTGTAACCAAAATGAAATGTAACCAACAAGTAAAATATTTGCCACGATAAAAGTTGGCGTTATGTTAGTATACAAGAGGTGGGATAATCCCAACTTTTTTTCTTGGAAATACGGGGTGGCGCCTTGAAAACCTTGTCACAGCGAGCTTCGTTTCAATTAAATTATTTTCGTTATTTTTTTAGAATATTATATGTCAGTATATAATAAGAATTGAACCAGTTTAAAGTTTACAATTTTACTCAAAATTCGAAAAATTCCACGAATTTATGAAATAAATCGTTATATTCTTCGAGTCTTTTCTTATATGTTTCCCATTGGATTTCGCACTCTTTTAATTTATCGTTAGATTCTTAAGCACGTCAACTTCATCTTTAAATTGTATTAACTCAGAAGTGTTTTTATTTAATGCAAAAAGATAAAATTAATACGTGGATGAAAGTAGCAAATCTTTGGTTGCATTATGAATATGGACGATGTTTACTATCAGATCGTCATTACGCTGTTGTATTGTTTGAATTTCCTTTTCTTGCTGATGAACCTTCAATTTCAGGTCCTCTCGTGCAGCGTCTGATTGTATAAGGTCTTCTTTCATTCGATCGAGCTGTCGAAGAAGTTCATAATAACGTACAGATCCAGCTTAAACAGGACCCAGTGATACACCATCATCACCAATTTCAGCAAGTGTATTTTCCAACCGATGAAATTCATGCTGCAGTTTATTGAGCTCTTGTTACATGTTAGATTTTTCTTCTATGAGTAATATAAACTGTGAAATACGATTTTTAAAATAACCTTTTTTAAGTAAAACTCAATTCCACCAAATCCTTTTTATCACATTTAAAATACTTTTTTATAATCGAAATTAGCTATACTTGACGAACTAAGAGATGGGCAGTCTCCATGCCAAGTTGACTCAAGAACTTGCAGTGTTCGCATTATATTAGCTTGAAGTGATTCTTCCAAGCACATTATTTGTCGTATATAATCTTGCTTGGCAGCACAATTTACTGCGCAACATAGTACAAGCTGTAATAAACGCTCGAGCTCACCAGGACCACATTTTTCGGCAATTAATAACTTAATGCATTGCTGTAATAACCATATACACCTTCAATCACTTTCTTTATATTGCTCATCTTTAAGCGCCAATTTATTCCTGTGTTTATTTTGGACAACGAAGGACCTGTAAACGTAAAAGGATTATAATAGTTTATTAAGTCATTTCTCTGGAGCGAATTGGTTTAGGGCTTGGCCAGAGCCACTCCATCGGAAAGTTCTCAACTTATTGCTCTTGTCTCCGTCTTACAACCTTCTGGTCATGCCCATCGATCCATGAAAAGTAGTTCCGGCTCCATGTTTTTAACTGTAAAAAACTACTACTGCTAGTTTCCTTGACATTTCTTCGAGTGACAGAGTTTATTGGTTAGGGCGAAGTACTGTTATAACAAAAACTCCTGTCACCTGCTGCCCCAGTGTATACCGCCCTGAAATCAGCCCACTACTCGCCGGAGAAAATTGCACAATTCTAGGCAATGCCCACTACGATCTATAGCGTTCTGATCTACGGGAAAGAATTCCGGTCACACTTTCCAACGGAGACCGCAACTTTAGCGAGAGAATTCTACTTTATAAAACAGCACAACCCTAGCGCATGTCTTTAAGCTGTCTCTGTCTGGACGCGCCAAATGTCGACCATATTGAACATCCACGTCACGGAAGAGGAAGCATAGTCCCTGCCTCAACTTCGATCTGAATACTGTAACATGTTAAACTATCCAGATTCAGCCCCGACATCAATAATGTATGTCCTGCTGCAGTGTTTCCCTACATGCCACCAAACTTCTCTTTAGTTGCTATGTGGAACAAACGCCTCTAACACCCCTTTCACTCTGCTCCACCCATGTTGAAACTGATGACAATATGTGAGTGGTCGCAGCTATTAAAAGGGGCGAAGCACTGTTAAAAAAACAACAACAAATTTCGGTCCAATCTGGACAAAGCAGTGGAAGTTTCTACAATTAAAATTTTTTGTTAGGTTACTGTTACTCACTTTTATTGCTTGATACCACACGTATACAAGTTTTCCTTTCTGTATTCGCTTGATAGCCAAATTTGCATTGACAAACTGAATTTCGGCACTCGATATTTTCGGGCTCCCTTTCATCGAAACTTTGAGTTGATCGTGTACGGCAATCGTTAATAACTAAAAAAAAAAAATAATAATTTAGATTTTTTACTGATTTACATAGTTTTTAATTGAATAACAACGTAAAGGAAGCCGAGAGTACCGCTTCTTCGAACACCTTATAAAAATTGTTGTCATCTTTATTACAATAACGAATAGTTTACAATAGGGACGACCTGCTAATATACTTCCAAATATATCGTGAGGTGGCAGAGAACGCGCCTTGGCCCCTCTATCATTGATCCGAAGGCGGAAAAGACATATTTTGAGTCTATCCAAAGATATTCCTGAAAACCCGAAAAATTACCCATAACATTTTTGACCAGCACACCTATATGGGTGGGCGAGCTTCGGCCACGCTTATAAAATACTAACCCGGCTGGTGAAACACCTGTTTGGCAGAACCCCTTTCTACAAAATTTTTTTTAATGTGAACAACAACATGTCGTTTGACGCCTCTTCCGGATATTGTTGGACGAGTATTAGCAGCCCACCCCTGTGACCCCGGTGGCCGCCGTGGTGTCATGGTAGCGTGCTCCGCCTACCACACTCTAAACCCTGGGTTCACACCCCGGGCAAAGCAACATCAAAATTTTAGAAACAAGCTTTTTCAATTAGAAGAAAATTTTCCTAAGCGGGGTCTCGCCTCGCCAGTGTTCGGCAAGCACTCCGAGGGTATTTCTGCGATGAAAAGCTCTCAGTAAAAACTTATCTACCTTGCAGATGCCGTCCGATCCCATCGGCCTAAAATCTCATCGGAGGTTATCGCGACTTACATTTATTTTTTTATTAATATTTACATATAACAAAGAGCACATAAATCTCTATTTTATGCATAAGGGGAATGTATTCCAGCAAAAGAGGCACAGATTAAAATCTTCCCGCAAGTACAATTGTTTGAACAAACTACTTTTCGTTCCGGTAATTCTATACGACAGCATGGCACTCTTATTGCACGTCCTAAAATATTGAGAAGGGTGTCAAAATACTTCTTTTAGGATGCAGGGTCGCGAATATGAAAACGGAAGCTGACAAATTTGCCCCGCTGCCTTTGATATCAGCACAAGTTGTTTTATTATTTTAATTTCCATTCGTGCACCATTAACGATTTCGGACAAATTATATGAAAAATCAAAACTAAAACGCCTTTACTTGCTGATGTTGGAGATTTCTGATGAAAATGCCTGCTGTAATGTCTGCGTTTACACAATGAAATGTGCGCGTAAATTTATACAAATTGTGTAAATAATTTTTTATACATAATTTGACAGCTCGTTTACGCACTAGATAAATTTATACGTTTACACACTTTATAAGGCATTTATAAGGTTACATGAGTTCCCCTATTTATTGTAAAAGCACTGTGCACTCATCACTAGAATAACCTGCGTTCATTTCTTGGAATCACCACTTCTTTTTTCTTTGTAGCTTCCTTTTGAATATTTTTTAAGCATTTATTCCACATGTAAATAAATAATTTGTATTATTTACAAATAGATGACATTTAATTGTCAAAATTTTTATTACAAATCACCATTCAATCTATTACTGTCTGTCATAAATTACGATACGTTCCTGAACGTGGCTCATGGTTCAATTATGTACAGGTTGGCTCATCTCATCAGCTGATTTTATTTATGTCATTGCATGGTCGAAGGGATTGTCAAAAGGAGATGGCAAACCTAAAATGAAACCAACACATTGGCAACATTTTACTTACACATACAAAAACTGCTAAGTTTTATGTTTCCATTCCATACCATTCGCACCAACACCAATACACAGATTTTAACAATTTGAACAGACATATTTTGTTGCTTTACAGATGAGCCAACCTGTATATAGTTGATCCATGACGTGGCTCATAATTCCAATATTGCCATACGTACGATCAGTCTCGTTATATTTATGCGGCAGTTACTCACGAACGTTCGTACCAAAAACGTGTCAGCTGACACGACCTATCTTATGAGTGTGCAATGTAAACCAAAACTCACCGACGTGCAACGCCCGTACGTACGTAGCCCGGAACGTAGAAATCAAAACAATTTTGATTTTTTCCGTAAGAACGTGTCAGCTGATCGCTCTCTCACTAGACAGAGTTGCCTAGTAAACTTTTGTGCGCTAATTTTTGACCGTTTGCAATTTTATGCAAAAGCACCTAATTAAAGTTTGAAAAATTGTGAAAATAATTCGAAATAATTATGTAAAAGTGCAGATTATAAATATGTAATCTATTTATACTTATTTAATATTTATTGCGGCCTTTTACAATATCAAAAATGAAATTGGAAAAAGTTGGTGTTTCCATATGCATACATGCAAAATGGTCAATGGCAACAGTGCTTATCTGTAAACAATGCACACACAAATATGTTATGTACATATACACAGACACACATTGATTCCTACGGGCTTGAGAGTTCGGTCAAACGTGGTTCGTACGACAAACGTCCGTACGTACGGCACACGTCGGTGGCTAACTGCCGCATTACTCACGAACGTACGTACCAAAAACGTGTCAGCTGACACGACCAATCTTATGAGTGTGCAATGTAAACGAAAACTCACCGACGTGCAACGCCCGTACGTACGTAGCCCGGAACGCAGAAATCAAAACAATTTTGATTTTTTCCTTAAGAACGTATCAGCTGATCGCTCTCTCACTAGACAGAGTTGCCTAGTAAACTTTTGTGCGCTAATTTTTGACCGTTTGCAGTTTTATGCAAAAACGCCTAATTAAAGTTTGAAAAATTGTGAAAATAATTCGAAATAATTATGCAAAAGTGCAGATTACAAATATGTAATATATTTCTATTTATTTAATATTAATTCCAGCCTTTTACAACATCAAATATTAAATTGGAAAAAGTTGATGTTTCCATAAGCATGCATGCAAAATGGACAATGGCAACAGTGCTTATCTGTAAACACTACACACACAAATATGTTATGTACATGTACACAGACGCACACATTGATTCATACAGGCTTGAGGGTTCGGTCAAATGTGTTTCGTACGACAAACGTCCGTACGTACGGCACACGTCGGTGGGTAATTGCCGCTTTATTCGTACGATTACGTTTCGGTCACGGAATGTGAATTCGGTATTATGATACTCTTTCGTTCAAGACTAGTGTCATTGATCGATAATTCGATAAATTCAACCGTTTAGAAAAGCACATTCCAATCAGCTGTCAAATAAAATAAAAGTGTTCGGCAAGCACTGAAGAAAAAAATTTAAGTACTGGAACTAGCCAGAATTATAAAACGCTGAAATGAGTTTCAACGCGTAATTGTAGCTTTCTAAACATTGTAACTTTCTGAACATGTTGTTACATGTGTTAAAAAAACTAAACCTCATAATGACCATAGAAGCGTTCATGGACTTGCTATCCAGTAAAGATGAATGGCTACAACAATGCACAAGAGCCAAGTCTATTCCAGCCATTTTGAAATTGGCAACAATTCCTTGATTTTGCGTTCGGCATTGTCTCAACTGAGCATCTACAAACGGAATATGTCCAATTTATGAAATCAGTCAGGCAGTTGTTTTGTATTCACGATGCAGGGTTCTTAAATTATATTGAGTAAATTATTTTTATTTAACTTTATTATTATGTTACTTAGAACTTTTTAATCTTAATATGCTTTACGATATTTTAATTTTTAATATTGATTTTACTATTTTCAAAAATTTTCATTATTATTCAATTTTGCATCATGAAAATACAACATTTTCTTTTAAATAATTTTTGTATGGATATTAATTTTAATAAGAATAAAGCATCCTACACTATATACGATTAATACAAATAGTATGAAATAACTATTAGGTAGCAAAAAACTTATTTAATTATTTGGGAAAAATTTAAACAACGTGACATCAGAACGGACAAGGCGACAGCTGTTTCGATTATACCTTGTAAATCTCTTCAAAGCCTTTTCTCCCGGGAGTGGGAGCCGAACCCACACTCCTACGATAGTTGAAAAGGTTACAAACGCATTCAGCTACGTCGTGCCTTAGTTGTTGTAAAGTTTTTCCCAATTGCCTTCTTTTGCATATTTTAATCTTTTACACATTGCATACTTCTTATGCAATTATGTGTCAAAGCTATGCTTGTTGGTACGGCGGTTTTCAAAGAAACTTTGATATTTGTTGCTGTTTTTTGTTCTATTTATAGAACTACAACGATATAACCAATTTTGTCTGTTTGTATGATTTGATCGGGGATTGCCCGTATTGTTTTTTTTGTTTTGTAAATGTATGAAAACATTTATTTGAAGCAATTTTTAATTTTATAATTTATTTAATAATTTGGGAAAAATTTAAACAACGTGACATCAGGACGGACAAGGCGACAGCTGTTTCGATTATACATACCTTGTAAATCTGTTCAAAACCTTTTCTCCCGGGACTGGGAGTCGAACCCGCACGCCTTCCTACGATAGTTTAAATGGTTACACGCGAATTCAGCTACGTCATGCCTTAGTTGTTGCAAAGTTTTTCCCAATCGCCTTCTTTTGCATATTTTAATCTTTAAACATTGCATACTTCGTATGCAATTATGTGTCAAAGCTATGCTTGTTGGTACGGCGGTTTTCAAAGAAACTTTGGTATTTGTTGCTGTTTTTTGTTCTATTTATAGAACTACAACGAATTAACCAATTTTGTCTGTTTGTATGATTTGATCGGGGATTGCCCGTATTGCTTTTTTTTTTTGTAAATGTAAGAAAACATTTATTTGAAGCAATTTTTAATTTTATAATTTATTTAATAATTTGGGAAAAATTTAAACAACGTGACATCAGGACGGACAAGGCGACAGCTGTTTCGATTATACCTTGTAAATCTCTTCAAAGCCTTTTCTCCCGGGGGTGGGAGTCGAACCCGCACTCCTACGATAGTTGAAATGGTTACAACTACGTCATGCCTTAGTTGTTGTAAAGTTTTTCCCAATTTACTTCTTTTGCATATTTTAATCTTTTACACATTGCATACTTCGTATGCAATTATGCGTCAAAGCTATGCTTGTTGGTACGGAGGTTTTCAAAGAAACTTTGGTATTTGTTGCTGTTTTTTGTTCTATTTTTGGAATACCACGAATTAACCAATTTTGCCTGTTTGTATGATTTGATCGGGGATTGCCCGTATTGCTTGTTTTTTGTTTTTTTTGTAAATGTATGAAAACATTTATTTGAAGCAATTTTAATTTTATAATTTATTTAATAATTTCGGAAAAATTTAAACAACGTGACATCAGGACGGACAAGGCGACTGCTGTTTGGATTATACCTTGTAAAACTCTTCAAAGCCTTTTCTTCCGGGAGTGGGAGTCGAACCCGCACTCCTAGGATAGTTGAAATGTTACAAACGCATTCAGCTACGTCATGCCTTAATTGTTGTACAGTTTTTCCCAATTGCCTTCTTTTGCATATTTTAATCTTTTACACATTGCATACTTCGTATGAAATTATGTGTCAAAGCTATGCTTGTCGGTACGGCAATCCCCGGGGGCAATCCCCGATCAAATCATACAAACAGACAAAATTGGTTAATTCGTTGTAGTTCCGTAAATAGAACAAAAAACAGCAACAAATAACAAAGTTCTTTGAAAACCGCCGTACCAACAAGCATAGCTTTGACACATAATTGCATACGAAGTATGGAATGTGTAAAAGATTAAAATATGCAAAAGAAGGCAATTGGGAAAAACTTTACAACAACTAAGGCATGACGTAGCTGAATGCGTTTGTAACCATTTCAACTATCGTAGGAGTGCGGGTTCGACTCCCACTCCCGGGAGAAAATGCTTTGAAGAGATTTACAAGGTATAATCGAAACAGCTGACGCCTTGTCCGTCCTGATGTCATGTTGTTTAAATTTTTCCCAAATTATTAAATAAAAAGCAAAAAACTTACATTTCAAACAATTTTCTTTTAATTCGATACAGGGTCGACAACAAATTTCTATTCGCTTCAAAATTAGATACAGAACGAAAATTTCGACAGAGTATAGATATCATAATACCAATTTTTAATTCGATGTTCGATATCCAAAATAAAATTGACGATATTCAGGATTGCCGAGTGTTATATCAAGGACTTCTGCCGACGTTGTATGTAGTTGAATCATTACTGGCTATATATTCTAGCAAACACTCACCCCTTTAGTTGTGGGAGTTAGCATCGCTTCCTATAACTAGCGGGAGTTTGGCTCTCCTGCAGTATGCTACCAGCTTCTGGACGTTATCCGGAGGGATTGTATTTTCGTCCCCGGGAAATAGGCTGCGGCTAGCATAATGCTGGAGTTGTTGTTATTGTTGTAGCAATGCTTCGCCCCACCTAACAGCCGCGATCGATCACAAATTGTCATCAATATCCTCTAACGGGAGTCCAAGGAAACTTGCTGTTTCAACAGGGGTGGACCATAAGGAAAGGGGTGTTAGAGGCGTTGGTTCCAGATTACAATTAAAGAGATGGTTGGTGTCATGTGAGGACACATTGCAAGCGGGGCATGCATTTTGTATGTCGGGGTTGATTCTGGATAGGTAAGAGTTTAACCTGTTACAGTATCCAGAACGAAGTTGAGCAAGAGTGACACGCGTTTCCCTGGGGAGTATGCGTTCCTCCTCCGCGAGTTTTGGATACTTTTCTTTAAGTACTGGATTCACCGGGCAATTCTCGGCATAAAGGTCCGACGCCTGTTTATGGAGTTCACCAAGAACCTGCTTGTGTTTTTTCGCTTCATACGGCTGGGTTCTCAGGTGCCGTATTTCCTCAAAATGCTTACGGAGATGACTCCTTAAGCCCCTAGGCGGTGCTGGTTTATCAATCAGATGTCTGTTGGGATGCTCAAGTTTCTGGGTATTCAACAAGAACTGTTTGGCCAGCATGTCATTTCTCTCCCTAATGGGGAGTATTCTCGCCTCATTATGCAGATGGTGTTCTGGGGACATAAGAAGACAGCCCGTGGCAATTCTGAGAGCAGTATTTTGGCAGGCCTGTAGCTTCTTCCAGTGGGTAATTTTTAGGCTTTGCGACCATATGAGTGACGCGTAGCAAGTAATCGACTGGCTAATTGCTGTGGCCAGCGTGGTGTGATGGTAGCGTGCTCCGCCTACCACACCGTAGGCCCTGGGTTCACACCCCTGGCAAAGCAACATCAAAATTTTAGAAATAAGATTTTTCAATTAGAAGAAAATTTTTCTAAGCGGGGTCGCCCCTCGGCAGTATTTGGCAAGCGCTCCGGGTGTATTTCTGCCATGAAAAGCTCTCAGTGAAAACTCATCTGCCTTACAGATGCCGCTCGGAGTCGGCATAAAACATGTAGGTCCCGTCCGGCCAATTTGTAGGGAAAATCAAGAGGAGCACGACGCAAATTGGAAGAGAAGCTTCGCCTTAGATCTCTTCGGAGGTTATCGCACCTTACCTTTATTTTATTTTTAATTGCTTTGTATGTGGTCATGAGCGTTTCTTTATCTTTTCCCCAGGTACTGCCAGCGAGGGATTTGAGGATTTTGTTACGGCTCTGAATTCTCGGAACAATTGCGGCTGCGTGCTCACCAAAATGTAGATCCTGTTCAAACGTCACACCCAAGATTTTGGGGTGTAGGGCAGTCGGTAGCGTAGAGCCATCGACGTGGATGTTCAAAATGGTCGACATTTGGGACGACCATGTTGTAAATAAGGTCGCGGAAGATTTAGTCGGTGATAATTCCAGGTTTCGCGAGGCGAAAAAACTGGAGAGATCAGGGAGGTAGCCGTTTATTTTATTGCATAGCTCATCGATCTTTGGGCCTGGGCCTGTGGCCATTATTGTGCAGTCATCGGCGTAGGAAACGATTGTGACTCCTTCCGGTGGTGAAGGTAGCTTAGATATGTAGAAATTAAACAAAAGTGGGGATAGGTTTAGTGGGGATTGTTTAATTCTCCTTGGTTTTGATGTTTCGTTTCTAAATTGCACCGATGCCTGCCGACCCAGATAATTTGCGGTCCACCTTTTAAGACATGGGGGAAGGGTAGACCCTTCCAGGTCTTACAGTAACGAGCCATGGTTGACCATATCAAAAGCTCTTGATAGGTCTAGCGCTACGAGTACTGTTCTATGGTGGGGGTATTGCTTTATACCGCAATTTATCCGGGTGCTAATGGCATTTAGCGCGGTGGTAGTGCTATGGAGTTTTCTGAAGCCATGCTGATGAGAGGCTAGCTGCAAATTTGCTTGGAAATTAGAGAGCAAAATGGCTTCAAGCGTCTTTGCTACTGGTGATAGGAGAGATATCGGACGATACGACTCTCCTATGTTTGCTGGTTTCCCAGGCTTTAGTAGCGGGACCACCTTGGCCATTTTCCATTTCTCGGGTATGACAAAGGTGGAAAGAGACAGTTTGAAGACATGCGCTAAATATTTGAAACCCTCTTTCCCTAGGCTTTTAAGCATCGGCATGGCTATGCCGTCTGGGCCCACTGCTTTGGATGGTTTAGCGCGACCAATGGCGTCCTCAACCTCTTTAGCGGTGATGGTGATTGGTGACGCGCTGAATTTGTGTTTATGTGCGTGTCTATTGGCTCTTCGTCTATCTTTGTCGACCGTAGGATACATTATATATTGTCGGCAGAAAGCGCTCGCGCATTTTTTCGCATCCGACAGCACTTTGTCGCCAAAGGCGATGGAAACTTTGTCTTTGTGCTTAGTCGGATTCGATAGGGACTTTACGGTGGACCAAAGTTTACCCACACCGGTAGAGAGGTTACAACCTCTTAGGTGCTCCTCCCATTTCGCCCGCTTGTGTTCGTCCACAAGCAATCTGATGCGTTGGTTTATATCCCTTATTTGGGGTCGCCTGGATCGAGCTGTCTTATAAGGTCACGTTCTCTCGCTAAGTTTGAGGCCTCCGCCGGGAAGTGGGGCCGGATTTCGGGAATTCTCCCGGCGGGAATGAAACGTGCCGAGGCGGATTCAATGACCTTACGGAAGGCACGCTCCCCTTGGCGGGCATCAGTCGGGATAGGGGGGCAGAAAAGCGGTTGTCTGTAAAATATTTATATTCTTCCCATTTTCCTTTTTTGAAGTTAATAAAAGTGCGTTTTTCGGTGACGATGAAGTCGGCGGTACGCTCGAGCGAAAGGCAGGTGGTCGGATGCCAATGTTACCATCGGCTGCCAGTTGACGCAGTTTACGAATTCTGCGCTCACGATTGAGATATCTGGCGAACTGTGACAGCTTCCTGCCCTACGTGTGGGGCGTGTCCGTTTATTGTGCAGAACGTCGTTTCTTCTATTTTATCCGCCAACATCTCACCCCTACTGTCCGCCCGCAAGTTTGAGTGCCATAGATCGTGATGGGCATTGAAATCCCCTAAGATAATGCGATTGTTGCCAGTGAGTAAGGCTAGGGCGGTATCCACTGGGGCAACAGGTGGCAGAAGGGATGTAGATGTTGATGATTTCTAAGTTTGCATCGCCTGACCGGACAGACAGGCCTTGACGTTCTAAGACATTCTCCCTGCGGTCGATGCCAGGATCAAATATATAATATTGCACAGAGTGGTGTATGATAAACGCGAGGCCGCCTCCATTTCCGCTCTCGCGGTCTTTCCTGTGGACATTATACCCAGAGCAGGTCTGCAATGCAGATCTTGCTGTGGGTTTTGTCTCTTGAATCGCAGCAATGCGGATGTTGTGCCGCTTCATGAAATCGACTATCCCCGTAAGCTTCCCAGTTAGTCTATTACAGTTTAATTGCAGAGTTCTGAAGTGCATAAGGGGAGACGCCGCCACTCTGGGAGTAAGTGACGGGTGACTACGCCTGGGTTGTGGAAGGCCAGGACGCAATTGCTGTTGTGGCCCTGGGACTGGGCGTCCTTGGGCAAGCATTGGGGTACCCGGATGATTTGGGTTTGCGACCTGGCAACATGGCGCAATGAAACCCGTCGGGGGGTTGCCGTCGCGGAGACCAGAATATCTAGGAAAGTGGCACCACCCAAGGCAGGAGCTGCATTGGGCGGATGTCGCAAACATATATATTCCGTGCTGGCAGACGGTGCAAACGGAGGTAGGGACTAAGAGTCTGTTTCCCTGACCTACACGATTGCTGCCGGAAAAGAGGGGGGAGAAGACGGGGGCAAGGGCTGATGCTCAGCATTGCTACCGACTCTACTACGAAGGTAGTAGTTATGAGTAGTAGCAGCTGTTAGAGTTGTGGGCGCCGTGGGGCGCGAGCAGCAGCGGGTACTTGGTGTGGCTTGCTGAGCACCGAGGCTAGGCGTAGACTACGGGACGCCCTTGGGCGTGAACAGAAAGGAGCCACAAAAGATTTATAAAAGTTACGTGGACATCGGGTTTTGGGATCAAGCCCACAACAACCTCTCCGATGCAACCATCCCTTACACGAGACACACTGAACAGAGTATGACCGTCCTAAAAAGATTCTTTTCCGGCAGATGCAGCAAAACCATTTCGCAGGACCGGGGTCAGGAGACGGACCCGGATTGGATTCGATGCCTTCCCGGAGTAAGAGAATATGGAGCAGTCCTGCTGCAAGGAGCTGCTGGGAGGATGACAATTTGTGGGAGGGACGCAACAAATTAAATGGGGTCACACTGAAATGACAGTTCTTGGTCGGAAAAAATCCCGAGTCGCTCCGGTACATATAACCGACTGCCTTGGGAACTGACTGCTGGAGTCGTCTGCATTCATCTTTGCATCGATTTGCACCGCCACCAAATCTCGACTTAAAAACTCTGTAATGCAAAAATAGTTAATATCTATTTTAAGCATTACACATGCTCTAGGTCTCTCCTGAGAGAGATCCCAAATTAATCTGTTATTACTCACATTAAGGCTCCTCACCTGTCCCTTGTATACCCAAGGTTCCTGTATGAGGGCAATGCCCAGATCATCCGAGGCAAACTTCCTCGCCAGTACAGCCGAGGCTGCAGTGGCGTGATGAAAATTGATCTGGGCTAGCTGGATACTTATGCCGGTCATTTTGGCCCGGCCGGCCTCATCGGATCGTCATAATCCGACAACCCGCTCTCGCTGTCGTCCTGCTTGTCAGTGCCAGCTCCTGGAGGTTCAAGCCCTCGATGAGCTCCTATGTGGTAGGGATTTCCTCATCCCTTGGCTGTGCGATTGCATCGCTTCCACTGGCTGCGGTGCGAGGGTTTGTGGACACACAAGCTCGAATGGCGTCGGTGCTTGCGTCCGACATGTCCTCGTCCGACATCTTGTGTTTGTCGACGCCCTCTTTCGCACTTTCTTTCGGCCGCTCACTGTTCCCTGTTTGGCTCCAGGGTCTCACATGGAACAAGCCGTATCTGTAATGCAGCTTGAAACCATTCCTACGCGTGAGCTGGTATGATTCCTCGTCAATGCCCATGTCAAGACATAGGCCCGTTTCTTCCGCGCTGCAGTTTGTAACGCGCCACGTTTGCGTATTGAGGCCCTCGTTTTGATTCGCGAGGAGCCGGATCGCAAATTCTTTGGAGCGTTCCGCACTTCTGGGGAGGAACATTATCACATTACGTGTGGGCGGTTTATCGTACATAATGGTGACCCTGTCCACCCATCGAGTGTTGGTACTGCCTCTTCGAGCCACTTTGCGGTTCTCTCGTCCTCACAGTCTACGAGGAGGAGCCCTACTCGGAAGCACACCCCGCAAAATATTAGGGCATGCCCACACCCCCTGAACACTCCCTCCATGATCTGTTCCTGGAGAATCGTCAGGTCCTCTTGACTAAAGGCTTTCGCTGGGTAGTTCCTGGGAAGCAAAGCTACTCGGATACCCCTGAGGGCGTCCGAGTAGCTCTGCTGCCTTGGTGCTGACTCAGCGGGTATCCCAGTTGCCCTGGCAAAATTCTCCCGGCGCATGGTTGCTGTGTTCTGCGGAGCATGGACCCGTTGCCTCTTCAAACTGGGAGTTTCCTCCGGTGTGATCTGCCCAATCCTCCGCTTTTCAGCGGGAGCGAGTGTATGCAGGCCAGCTGCCGCTGGCTGTTCTCTAATTCCGCCTCTGTTCTTCCGTTCGGCGGTCGCTGTTCTCTGCTCGTGTGCTGGTTTATGCCTGTGCTCGTCTGCCCTGGCTCTTGCTTCCCTGGACGACAGGCCCTCCTAAAGGTATCGGGGATACCATTTTACACCAGACCAGAGCTGTAAAAAGTTTGAATTAATTGAGTGTGCATTCTCTCAGCATTATTTTAAAAAATTTTAATTTTTTGGTTGCATATTATAAATCTCCATTACTGAATGGCTAAAAATTGTTTAACTCAAAGCTAAAGTGTGTCTGTTATTGAATGGTAAAAGATAATTCACTATAGAGTGTGAATGTAGGAACCATTCCCAATCTTTAATGAATGTAAACTTGAAATGAATGCACACTTTTTCCATTCAGTACAAAATATTTTTTCCCCAAGGGTATTTTTTTGGTATACTTTCATTGCCATCAGATATACTAAATCAATTTAGGAGTTGGGTGCAAAAAAGGCCTAAAATTTATCAATAGAAATAATAGCCCATTATAATTATTCAAGTAGTTTAATATTTAAGAATTCGTGAGCTTAACACCGGCTTATATTAATTGAATATTCAATCACTATTTTAGAAAAGAAAGAAACATTTACTGGCATACTGCGATGGTGACATTTCGAAAACCGCCACATAATCATTAGTCAATTTCGAATGTTATCAAAGGTTGTCGTGAGCTTAACACCGGCTTATAATAATTGAATATTCAATCACTATTTTAGAAAAGAAAGAAACATTTACTGGCATACTGCGATGGTGACATTTCGAAAACCGCCACATAATCATTAGTCAATTTCGAATGTTATCAAAGGTTTCACCGAGATTCGAACCGCGAATCTCACGGTGAAACTGCAGTTGCCTTAAATCATCGCAATATGCCAGTAAATGTTTCTTTCTTTTCAGTTTCTCTTAAACTTCGCAAAGACAATCTATTGCTTTCTTGCTATATGTCAAAATGTTTCTATATGTCCTACTTACTTTGCTATTGTAGTAAAATCGATTTTTTAAATGCACACAAATAAATAGAATAAATTGTGGATATTTTTTGTAGATAATATAACAAAAATAAATACTTGATTTTAAGTAATTTAAATTTAAATACATCAAAGTACATAGGTCTATCGGCAATTTCGTTGAAGCTTCCTAATTCCGAGGATTTCGATAAATATATGTGTTTAAGCGACTTAAACTATGAACATTTTTCTTTCGTTTGTTTCAGTAGCCATTGAGTGTGCTTTTAATTCTCAACTGGTTAGTGAAATATTCTAAAGACATAGTTTGAGTTTTTTAATTAAAAGCGAGGTTCTTCGGATGGTGTGCTAATACATCAGAGCCCAGTGCTCGCCTCCATATCACACTTTGAAGGGGTTCTTCAAATAGAAGATGAGGTGGCTCATTAGAGCGAAACCTCAGAGTGCCCAACGCTCGCCCCAAATTGAATAAATAGAGGTTTTTCTTGTAGAAAATGGGGTGCCAATACCTCAGAGCCGTCCCGTGCTCGCCTCCATATCACATTTTAAAGGGTTCTTCAAATAGAGGATGAGGTGGCTCAGTAGAGCGAAGCCTCAGAGCCCCCAGTGCTCGCCCCCAAATTAAATAAATAAAAGGTGTACTGATGCTATGCATCCTCCCATGACTTAAACACACCAATAACACTAAAACTACCCAACTTAATAAACTGAACCCCTTAAAATAAACACAAATAAATAAATAAAGGTGTACTGATGCTATGCATCCTCCCATGACTTAAATACACCAATAACACTAAAACTACCCAACTCAATAAATGGAATACATTAAATCAAAAACCCCATACTCTCAATACAGTCCATTAATAATAATAATTTATAAATTTGAAAAAAAGGAATGCTTGGTGGGAGTTGAACCCGCAACCCCGGGCGTTTGGTCGGGTACGTCAGCCACTGTGCCACGACTCATACGCTTACAAGCACATAAAATTACTCATTTATAACTCTTATTAAACTGATCGCCCTCAATTGCCCAAAGCTTAGACATGGTCCTTCGAGCCGGATCACTGGTCGTATGGAAGTTTCATTAGACGACTAAGCCGTCTAAGGGGGGAGTATGTCTAAGCGACTTAAACTATGAACATTTTTCGTTCGTTTGTTTCAGTAGCCATTGAGTGTGCTTTTAATTCTCAACTGGTTAGTGAAATATTCTAAAGACATAGTTTGAGTTTTTTAATTAAAAGCGAGGTTCTTCGGATGGTGTGCTAATACATCAGAGCCCAGTGCTCGCCTCCATATCACACTTTGAAGGGGTTCTTCAAATAGAAGATGAGGTGGCTCATTAGAGCGAAACCTCAGAGTGCCCAACGCTCGCCCCAAATTAAATAAATAGAGGTTTTTCTTGTAGAAAATGGGGTGCCAATACCTCAGAGCCGTCCCGTGCTCCCCTCCATATCACACTTTGAAGGGGTTCTTCAAATAGAAGATGAGGTGGCTCATTAGAGCGAAACCTCAAAGTGCCCAACGCTCGCCCCAAATTGAATAAATAGAGGTTTTTCTTGTAGAAAATGGGGTGCCAATACCTCAGAGCCGTCCCGTGCTCGCCTCCATATCACATTTTAAAGGGTTCTTCAAATAGAGGATGAGGTGGCTCAGTAGAGCGAAGCCTCAGAACCCCCAGTGCTCGCCCCCAAATTAAATAAATAAAAGGTGTACTGATGCTATGCATCCTCCCATGACTTAAACACACCAATAACACTAAAACTACACAACTTAATAAACTGAACCCCTTAAAATAAACACAAATAAATAAATAAAGGTGTACTGATGCTATGCATCCTCCCATGACTTAAATACACCAATAACACTAAAACTACCCAACTCAATGAATGGAATACATTAAATCAAAAACCCCATAAACTCAATACAGTTCATTAATAATAATAATTTATAAATTAAAAAAAAAGGAATGCTTGGTGGGAGTTGAACCCGCAACCCCGGGCGTTTGGTCGGGTACGTCAGCCACTGTGCCACGACTCATCCGCTTACAAGCACATAAAATTACTCATTTATAATTCTTATTAAACTGCTCGCCCTCAATTGCCCAAAGCTGTATTACTAGCTTTTACCCGCGGCCCCGTCCGCAAGGAGAAATTTAAATATATGGGCTATTCGCGTAAGCCTGTTTAAAATTTTGTTTTCTGTCTAATGCATTTTATTTTTGTAATTGAGTAAACAAAGGAACTAAATGAGCTTATAACCTGATAGGATCCCAAATGATCCCGAAATTATCCAGAAAAAGCTACGAAATTACCCCCACGCTATCGCGGACGGATCCCGAAAACCATCCAGAAATGCCACGAAAGGATCTCCAATAGTTCCCGGAATAGTCCCAAAAAAAACCCGAAATGACAACGACACGATTCTAGACGTATCCAGAGAACTACACAGAAATGATCCCTGAAGGTGTTCCAAAATGATCCCGAAAAGGTTCCGAAATGACCCTGACGGGCTCCCGGGCGGATCTCAAAAACCATCCAGAAAATATCCAGGAAGGGTCCCTAAATTATCCCGACATACTCCAGAAAAAGTTCCGAAATGGCTCCGAGGGGATCCCGACGGATCGCGAAAACCATACAGAAATGATTCCGGAAGGGTCCCAAAATGATCCCGAAATAGTCCGGAAATGACCCAGATGGGATCCCGCACAGATCCAGAAATGATCCCGGAAGGGTCCAAAAACTAACTAATGGCTCCTACGGCATCCCGGACGGATCTAGAAATGATCTCGGAAGGGTCCCCAAATGATCCCAAAATGGTCCCGAAATGACCCTGATGGATCCGGCAAACCATCAAGAAATTATGCCGGAAGGGTCCACAAATGATCCCGAAATAAAACGGAAAAAGTCACGAAACGACCCCTAGAGGATCCCCAAATGATCCCGTATTAGCCCCGAAAAGGTCCCGAAATAACCCCGACGGGATCCCGGACAAATCCTGAAAACCATCCAGAAATGATTCCGGAAGGGATCCCAAATGATTCCGAAAAAGTCCGGCAATGATTCCGACGGGATCCCGAACGGATACCGAAAATCATCCAGGAGTGATGCCGGAAAGGGGCTCAAATGATCACCTAATAGTCCCGAAATGACCCTTAAGGGATCCTGAACGGATCCCGTAAACCATCCAGAAATGATCCCGATATAGTCCCGAAATGACCCTGACGGGATCTCGAACTCATCCCTAAATGACCCAGAAATGATCTTGGGAGGGACCCCAAATGATCCCGAAAAAGTCCCGCAATGATTCCGACGGGATCCTGAACGGATATCGAAAACCATCCAGAAGTGATGCCGGAAAGGTCCTCATATGATCTCCTAATAGTTCCGAAAAGACCCTGACGGGATCCCGCACGGATTCCGACAACTATCTAGAAATGATGCCGGAAAGGTCCTCAAATGATCTCCTAATAGTTCGGAAAAGACCCTGACGGGATTCCGAACGGATCCCGACAACTATCCAGAAATGATACCGAAAGGGTCCACAAATTATCCCGTATTAGTCGAGAAAAAGTCCCGAAATGACCCCGACGGGATGCCGGACGAATCCCAAAAACCATCCAGAAGTGATGCCGGAAAGGTCCTCAAATGATCACCTAATAGTCCCAAAATGACCCTGACGGCATCCCGGACTGATCCCGAAATGATCTTGGGAAGGTCCCAAAATGATCCCGAAATAGTCTCGGAAAAGTCCAGAAATTACCCTGACGGGTTCCCGGACGAATCCTGAAAGCCATCCTTAAATGATCCCGAAAAAGTCCCGAAATGACCCTGACGGGACCTCGAAAGGATCCCGAAAACTATCCAGAAATGATGTCGGAAAGGTCCTTAAATGATCTCCTAATAGTTCCGAAAAGACCCTGACGGGATGCCGAACGGATCCCGACAACTATCCAGAAATGATACCGAAAGGGCCCGCAAATTATTCCGTATTAGTCGAGAAAAAGTCCCGAAATGACCCCGACGGGATCCCGCACGGATTCCGACAACTATCTAGAAATGATGCCGAAAGGGCCCGCAAATGATCCCGTATTAGTCGAGAAAAAGTCCCGAAATGATCCCGACGGGATGCCGGACGAATCCCAAAAACCATCCAGAAATGATGCCGGAAGGGACCCCAAATGATCCCAAAAAGTCCCGCAATTATTCCGACGGGATCCTGAACGGATACCGATAACCATGCAGAAGTGATGCCGGAAAGGTCCTCAAATGATCACCTAATAGTCCCAAAATGGCCTTGACGGCATCCCGGACAGATCCCGAAATCCATCCAGAAATGATCTTGGGAGGGTCCCAAAATGATCCCGAAATAGTCTGGGAAAAGTCCAGAAATTACCCTGACGGGATCCCGGACGAATCCTGAAAACCAATCTTAAATGTTGCCGAAAAATTCCCGAAATGACCCTGATGGGACCCCGAAAGGATCCCGAAAACTATCCAGAAATGATGCCGGAAAGGTCCTCAAATGATCTCCTAATAGTTCCGAAGAGACCCTGACGGGATGCCGAACGAATCCCGACAACTATCCAGAAATGATATCGAAAGGGCCCGCAAATTATTCCGTATTAGTCGAGAAAAAGTCCCGAAATGACCCCGACGTGATGCCGGACGAATCCCAAAAATCATCCAGAAATGATGCCGGAAGGGACCCCAAATGATCCCGAAAAAGTCCCGCAATTATTCGGACGGGATCCTGAACGGATAGCGAAAACCATCCAGAAATGATGCCGGAAAGGTCCTCAAATGATCCCCTAATAGTCCCAAAATGACCCTGACGGCATCCCGGACAGATCTCGAATTCCATCCAGAAATGATCTTGGGAAGGTCCCAAAATGATCCCGAAATAGTCTCGGAAAAGTCCAGAAATTACCCTGACGGGTGCCCGGACGAATCCTGAAAGCCATCCTTAAATGATCCCGAAAAAGTCCCGAAATGACTCTGACGGGATCCCGAAAGGATTCCGAAAACTATCCAGAAATGATGCCGGAAAGGTCCTCAAATGATCCCCTAATAGTCCCGAAATGACCGTGACGGGATCCCGAACGGATCCCGACAACTATCCAGAAATGATGCCGAAAGGGTCCGGAAATGATCCCGTATTAGTCGATAAAAAGTCCCGAAATGACCTCGACGGGATCCCGGACGACTCCCAAAAACCATCCAGAAATGATGCCGGAAGAGCCCCCAAATCATCCCGAAAAAGTCCCCAAATGACCCCGACGAGATCCGGGACGGATCCCGAAAACCATACAGAAATGATGCCGAAAGGGTTCCCAAATGATCCCGTATTAGTCGCCAAAAAGTCCCGAAATTACCCCGACGGGATCCCGGACGGATCCCGAAAACCATCCAGAAATGATGCCGGAAGAGCCCCCAAATGATCCCGAAAAAGTCCCCAAATGACTCCGACGAGATCCCGGACGGATCCCGAAAACCATCCAGAAATGATGCCGAAAGGGTCCCCAAACGATCCCGTATTAGTCGCGAAAAAGTCCCGAAATGACCCCGACGGGATGCCGGACGAATCCCGAAGACCATCCAGAAATGATGCCTAAAGGGACCCAAAATAACCCCGAAAAAGTCCCGTAATGATCCCGGCAACCATCAAGAATTTATCTCTCGAAGGTACGCAAATGATCCCGAAAGTACCCCGACGGGATCCCGGACGGATCCCGAAAACCATCCAGAAATGATGCCGGAAGGGTCCCCAAATGATCGCGAAATAATCCCGAAATGATTCCGGAATAGTCCCGACAATGTCCCAAAATAACCCCGACGGGATCCCGGACGGATCCCGAAAACTATACAGAAATGATCCCGGAAGAGTCCCAAAATGATCCAGAAATAGTCCCGAAAAAGTCCCGAAATTACCCCGTCGGGATCCCGGACCGATCCCGAAAACCATCCAGAAATGATCCCGGAAGGGTCTCCATATGAGGTCAAGCTAATTATAAAACCATGTTAATAAGGCAGCAGGCGCAGGAGCGAATGAAAAGTTACATAGAAACGTACAGCGTGCTAATAAAAACAATTGAAGGAGGGCGGATGGCGGGGGTAAAAGGAGAGGACCACTGATCGTTCCTCCAAAATTGTCTAGATCTCGATCTGTATGTGCCAGATACCAAAAACTATTGATTTAGGAGAAAATTTATATTGAGTTATAACAATTTATAGATTTTACACCAGAGTGGGAGATAAAGGGGGGAAGGGGGCGGAGGGTGTCACTGCTTACTTTGTAAGCCCTCGACTTATTTGACCCCTTGAGTCTGTGATATTGGTGAAGGCCAGTATACGTAAAGTTATAATGTGTAAAAATTATTAAAAAGTAATTGCTTGAAGAGGTGGTGGGACCCCCACCCCTCTTTCCATGTGCGAAAAAAATTTCGTTAGTAGACTACTGTCTGTGTCCCATATTTCATCAAAATCCGTGTAGCCATTCTGGCGTGATTCAGTCGCAAAGACGAAAAAATATAATAATTAAATTATAACTGTTCCTGGGGGGCGGGGACCACGCCCCTTTTCAAAAATATATAGCTAGTAGATCCTTCTAGACTATTGGCTATATGTGTGAAAAATTTCATCAAAATCGGTCTAGCCGTTCTTGCGTGATTGAGTCACAAAGCCAAACGTCTGGACAAACATCCAAACATACAAACTTTCCCATTTATAATATATATATTAGATTTTCTTGGCATCGTCCTACAGCGATTCAGGCTTTTTCTATTCACCTGAGTCACCTTCCCAGTTTTCCTTCATATGTGCCACAAAAAAAATGTTTCATTGGGATAAACTCTTCAGAGGTTATTAATTACCCTCCCCACAAAGAGATTGACTGGTTCCATCATACTACAGTTTTTTACAGCTGATGTTTTGACCGTGTTTGACGGAATATAAATATAGGACCCGAGTGACTGAAAAGGATCATTAGTCTCTCTGCCTATTTGCATGGCATTTGTAGGTTGAATTCTATCTTTCTTGAGCAGATTTGTATTCAAACTTAATTTTCTTTGCTATCAAAAAAGCTACAACTACCAATACAGCCTACTTTAAATGACTGTAATTACAAACTACTGTGTTTAGAAGAATATTTTTAGAAAACAGGATATTGCTATTGCAATTTGCAAACTCACAAACCAGTATAGATACAGTATTTGACCTATAGATACCGCTAGGAAGAATACATGGAGGAACTAAGAGCTTTTATAATGTATTGCCTTTTCTTCAACTGTTTAATCACCAATTGAGGACGTGCAAATGTTGGCTAGTACTTTTTAATGCAAGCCTTTTATATGGCAAATTGGCAACACTTATTTATAACAATGACAATTTTCGGAACAGAGATGTTGAAATATTTTTAATTTGCTTCTTTTATTATTAAATTTTTGGGAAAATTTCAATATGAATACTTTTCTAGTTAACTTCTTCGTACTTTAATGTCATTAAAATATGGAAAAACTGGTCATAACGGACAATAATTAAACTTTTGTGTTGATATTTTGAAGTGGCTTTAATTAAATGCAACCATGTGATATTTGAGCGGGTTTTGTGCATGTACGACATTTTTCATAATTGATTGGTACTAGAAAAGTGTGTGCACACTCGTTCCATGGTATATATTGGTGACCCTACCCAAGCGCCATTCACTAGGTGGAAGATTTTCATGGCGAACTACAACTAGGTCATCGATGGCAATATCTTTTTGAGGGGACTTCCATTTATGACGTTTGTGAAGCTGCTTTAAATATTCCTCCTTCCAGCGAAGCGAATGTTGTTGACTAAGAACCTTAAGTTTTTGCCATCGGTTGATTAATGTTGCATTTCTTTGTTTCGGCTTTTCATTTTTTCGAGTTGCCGTGAGGTCGAACGGGCATACTATTTTGTTTGTGTAGACAAAGTAAGAACCGAGTTCGCAAAAAAGACCTTAGAATACTTAGGCTATAAAATGTATAATGAACTACCAGCAGAGATAAAAGACTGTGAAAACGTTGTTAAGTTTAAAGAAAAACTATTTCTATATTGTAAAAATTTAAATATGTAATACTAGTTAAACAATGAATTTACTCATTTTTTTTAATGAAATAGTTTTAAGAAACAATTTTGAATTTTGTAAATTGTACTATACAATGAATTTGGCTTTTTTGGCTGTAATAAATAAATAAATAAATCTCATTTGAATGCTTACTCTGTGTTGAATAATGTTTGTGTTTCATTCAATTACTTCATTCTTTCTTCGAATGAGTTAAGGAGTGCATTCTTTTTTTCCACTACTGAATGAAGAATGGGTTGACTTTTAAGCCACATTCCTTAGCAAGGAATGAATGAATGAAGAGAAAACATTCTTAAATCAATGATTTAAAATTTCAAATGATTGCACAGTTTTACAGCTCTGCACCAGACCCACTTTGTCCCAGGCGTCATTTTTCTGTAAGCGATCCTGGTCTGCCCGGTGGTTGTAGTGCAGGTTGCCTGCCTCTGTTATGCCTTCTGTTGGACCGCTTCCACTCTTCCCGGTATTGCTCAGTGTCGTTCCCTTTGTGGGGCCTATCGCAGCTGCCTTGTGAGCTGCTTCCTGAATCACGCTCCGACGATGAGCGCCCATGTTATTCGGCTCTCTATAGGGCCTGCTAGGATGGTTGTAGTTACCTTCGCTCATTAGTGTAGAGGTACCGTAGGACCTACGCTTAGTTGCTGTACCTAATTTTTTGCAATATTTGTTTTGATATTTTATAAGCAAATTAGTCAAATTTAACTTAATTTTTTCGTTAATTCGTGCAAGTTAAATTATGTTAATATACGAAATATAAAAAGTAAAGTGATGTGTGCGCTTATAAGATTGTAAACGTGCCGGAACAATATGTATCAAACACACCTGTTTTTCGCCAATAACTTTTAAACGGGTAAAAAAGTTGACTTTCGTTTTCGGATCCTTAATACATCACTCGAAAAAAGCCCAAATTTCGGTGGTTACCATAAACTGCACTACTACCAAAATTTTGTTTGAACAGGTCAAAACAGAAGTAATTTCAGTCCTGGGGACCTATTCAGTAACTATGAGTTTTGAAATGTACATTTTTCTTTCATACAAATTATATTATATTATTATTATATTTTTAATTTTGCAAGATTAATCGAAACATATCAAGATTGGAATTTTTGTCAAGAACTAATTCTACAATAAAAAGCTCTCAGTGAAAACTCATCTGCTTTGCAGATGCCGTTCGGAGTCGGCATAAAACATGTAGGTCCCGTCCGACCAATTTGTAGGGAAAATCAAGTGGAGCACGACGCAAATTGGAAGAGAAGCTCGGCCTTAGATCTCTTCGGAGGTTATCGCGCCTTACATATATTTTTTTTTTTAATTCTACAATAATATTTTTGAATTATTTGCCAAGTTTGAAGAATTACCTGGCAGTGTAATCAAACGTTCCAGCCATTATATTAAAAATATCAAAAATATATATATATATATATATTAAGAAAAAGTGTACATCTTAAAACTCACAGTTACTGAATAGGGCCCCTGTACATCAGTAGTCTTAAAATCTAACTGCTCAGTACTTCTGCACTTAAGTTCAAGGTTTTAACACCACAAAACATTCAACGTAAGTTCGCTTTTAAGCTGGAGACATTGGTGCTTTATCGGTAACCGTATCGGTAACCTTTTAACAGCTGATTCGACCAACCTTATGAGAATCAATGCAATCGATTATTGGTGCCGCTAAGGTCGTAACCGTATCGTAGTCAACCAATTGGGTTTTGGTTTACCGTCGTAACGATAAACAGCTGATTACGTTAGGGATACGGATACAGCGATACGACATACGGCACCAATGACTCCAGCTTTAAGCGGGAGTCATTGGTGCCGTATTGCGTATCGCTGTAGTCGTATCCCTAACGTAATCAGCTGATTATCGTTACTACGGTAAACCAAAATCCAATTGGTTGGCTACGATACGGTTACGATCTGCCTTCAAAAAACGCGAGTACTCCATAAATAATGTAAGGAATACTCCTCTGGGAGTAGAGGAGTGTTCCAAAACTAATCTGTATTCATACAAAAAATTTGCTCCAATTAACATTGCAATGTCCTAGGAGAGGAGCAGGTGATCCCACTCTCGCTTTGTTTGTGAGTATTCAATAGAGTACATACGTGAGAGTACTTTCCAAAGTACTTTCCACTGTAGTACTCCATGGAGCACCCACAGAGGTTCATATGCCAAAGTACTAAAGAGGAATTGTGTCTGAAAGAATTATCGGAGTGAATTTACTTTAAAATGAAAGTAAATGAAAAGGGGCAATACAACTTTTATATTTTTTACTACGAATATTCTTATGTTATTTAGCATTTGCGTGAATAAAGAAACTAATATTTCTCTATACTATAGTATGTATACATAAAACAAGTGCGCGAATGCATTTTATCAGAGTTGCCATAGTTAAATTTTATTATCAGTTATTTGTATGCAATATTTTACTTTTGGCAACTCTGTTCGATAGTCATCGTGTCGTGATCACGGTCGTTAAAAAACGAGCAATGATCGGCTGATGGTGGTCCGCAAACGCATTGCAAAGGAGTATTGTTAGAGTACTCCAACATGAAAAAAATGGAACACGTAATCCAACAATTTTTGCAGGGTTTAGCGGCACCAATAATTGATTGCATTGATTCCCATAAGGTTGGTTGTTGTTGTTGTTGTTGTAGCGATAAGGTTGCTCCCCGAAGGCTTTGGGGAGTGTTTTCGATGTGATGATCCTTTGCCGGATACAGATCCGGTACGCTCCGGTAACACAGCATCATTAAAGTGCTAGCCCGACCATCTTGGGAACGATTTATGTGGCCACGTTAAACCTTCAGGCCATCCCTCCCGCCCCACCCCCAAGTTCCTTGAGGAGCTTGGGGTCGCCAGAGCCTCGTCTTTTAGTGAAACAGGATTCGCCGCGGATTTGTGAGGTTGACAATTGAGTTTGGAGAAGCTATATATTGCACTGGCAACCTGAAGGGTTGCGCTACACAGCCCCTTGAATCTGGTATTTTAGTCGCCTCTTACGACAGGCATACCTACCGCGGGTATATTCTGACACCCTAACCCGCTGGGGGGCCATAAGGTTGGTCGAATCAGCTGTTATAAGGTTGCCGACATGGTTACCTACAAAGCACCAATGTCTGCAGCTTTAAGCCGGAGTCATTGGTGCCGTATGTCGTATCGCTGTATCCGTATCCTAACGTAATCAGCTGTTTATCGTTACGACGGTAAACCAAACCCCAATTGGTTGGCTAATGCGGCAGTTACCCACCGACGTGTACCGTACGTAAGGACGTTTGTCGTACGAAGCACGTTTGACCGAACTCTCAAGCCCGTAGGAATCAATGTGTGCGTCTGTGTACATGTACATAAGATATTTGTGTGTGTATTGTTTACAGATAAGCACTGTTGCCATTGACCATTTTGCATGTATGCTTATGGAAACATCAACTTTTTCCAATTTAATTTTTGATATTGTAAAGGGCCGGAATACTATTAAATAAGTATAAATAGATTAAATATTTATAATCAGCACTTTTCCATATTTATTTCGAATTATTTTCACAATTTTTCAAACTTTAATTAGGCGTTTTTGCATAAAAATGCAAACGGTCAAAAATTAGCGCACAAAAGTTTACTAGGCAACTCTGTCTAGTGAGAGAGCGATCAGCTGACACGTTCTTACGGAAAAAATTAAAATTGCTTTGATTTCTACTTTCCGGGCTACGTACGTACGGGCGTTGCACGTCGGTGAGTTTTCGTTTACATTGCACACTCATAAGATAGGTCGTGTCAGCTGACACGTTTTTTCTACGTACGTTCGTGGGTAACTGCCGCATAAGATACGGTTACGACCTTAGCGGCACCAATAATCGATTGCATTGATTCTCATAAGGCTGGGCGAATCAGCTGTTATTAGGTTACCGATATGGTTACCGATAAAGCACCAATGTCTCCAACTTTATGTCGAATTGAACAGCGACTACTCATATCACAGCATAGTGATGTATTACTCACCCCTAATCATAGTTAATCGAAATTAGTCGCCAGACATCGTCACCACCTTTCATTGTATTACGCTTTGTTCCAAAATTTTTCTGGGAATTTTTTACTAAAATTGTTTTTGATCACAGCAAGGCCAGAGCAAATAAAAAAATTATTACCCGTGCAATAAAGTGGCCTTTGAACTGTATGTTCGCCCCAAGAAGGATATCGAGTTTTTATTAAGAATAAATTCGTGCAAATAGTGCTTTGTGGGAGAGTAACCGAAGAAAGAAAATAAGCTAATATCAGACGTCTATTGGTAAGGAAAGTACGTATTTATGTATCTTTAACCACGTACGTGGACCTTGCGTACATATGTCGGCGACTTACTAATAATATACGCATATATATTTTGGTGTAATATTCTTACAAAATCTATGTTTCGAAGAGCTGGTACCGATTTAGGTTTCCGTTATTCCATCGTTTTATACTTTTAACCATGAAAATATACCACAAAGGACGAGAACACGAAACTGCAACTTTCTCTTGGCTCCCATTAGAGGATATTGAAGGCAATTTGTTACCGGTCGCGCCTATTGGATGGTGTGATAAAACACCAGCTAGTTAAGACGCTTTCCATAATCGAAGGTTATTATTATTTTTGGTAATAGTCTAGTTGAGGGGCGACTGCTAATACGCTACCAAAAATATCGAGAGAGGTGTCAAAGGACGCGTCTTGACATCAGTATTAATAATCCGAAGGCTGAAAATAAAAATATTAACTCGTTCAAAAGATATTAACGAAAAACCGAAAAAAGACCCACGGGTACCTCCGAAACCGGGGGTGGGATCCATAGTATTTTTGCGCAGAACACCTTTCTGAGTTGGCGGCCTTCGGCCGCGTTTATAAAAAATAACCCTGAGCTACGCCATGCCAAGTCCGGGTGTGTGGTATAACCGTGGCTACCGCCACGGTGATGCACAATTTTTTTTATGGGTACAAACACAACAACAACCACATGCAAATCGCCAACTTCAACTGAAAATATCTCCGGATATAGATAAAAATTTTTCTTTTCCGTCATCGGATTATTGTTCTCGAGATTAATACGCGTCTTTTGACACCTCTCGATATTTTTGGTAGCGTATTAGCAGTCGACCCCTCAACTAGACTATTACCTTATTTTTAATTACGGCGTTTTAAGCCTAAAACTTAAATTATTAAAATTTGTAAGTACATTTTAATAGTAATAGGATTTCTATAATTTGGTCTGTCGGAATGCATGCGATACCGATCAGCATGGGAACTGGCGGTCCTAACGGGCGAGTCCTGGAGTCATTGGGATGTTGGAAAAAACGTTTCGCAATCCTGCCCTACTCCAAGACTTATAAATACATAGTATTAAACTATGTCATTTATGTTGTCGGAACGCAATAGATTCCGATCAACACATATGACTCGGATCTCAGAACCTCTCTGCCGGTGTAGGTAAACTTTGGTCCACCGTAAAGTCCCTATCGTATCCGTCTAGGCACAATGACAAAGTTTCCATCGCCTTTGCCGATAAAGTGCTATCGGATGTGAAAAAAAGTGCGAGCGCTTTCTTCCGAATGCATAATGCATTCTACAGTCGACAAAGATAGACGGAGGGACAACAGCCACGCACATAAACATACATTCAGCGCGTCACCAATAACCATCACCGCCAAAGTGGTTGAGGATGCCATCGGTCATGCTAAACCATCCAAAGCAGTGGGCCCAGACGGCATAGCCATGCCGATGCTTAAAAGCCTAGGGAAAGAGGGTTTCAAATATTTAGCACATGTCTTCAACCTGTCTCGTTCCACCTTTGTCATACCCGAAAAATGGAAAATGGCCGAGGTGGTCCCGCTACTAAAGCCTGGGAAACCAGCTAACATAGGAGAGTCATATTGCCCGATATCTCTCCTATCGCCAGTAGCCAAGACGCTTGACGCTATTTTGCTCCCCTACTTCAAAGCAAATTTGCAGCTAGCCTGCCATCAGCATGCCTTCAGAAAACTCCATAGCACCACCACCGCGCTAAATGCCTTCAGCACCCAGATAAATTGCGGTTTAAATCAAAACCCTACCATAGAACAGTACTCGTTGCGCTAGACCTATCAAAAGCTTTTGATACGGTCAACCATGACACGTTACTGCAAGACCTGGAAGGGTACCCCAGCGGGTTAGGGGATCATTATATACCCGCGGTAGGTATGCCTGTCGTAAGAGGCGACTAAAATACCAGATTCAAGGGGCTGGGTAGCGCAACCATTCAGGTTGCCAGCGCAATATATAGCTTCTCCAAACCAATTGTCAACCTCACCTATCCGCGGCGAATCCTGGTTCACTAACTGGAGAGGCTCTGGCGACCCCAAGCTTCTCATGGAACTTGGGGGTGGAGAGGGAGGGAATGGCCTGAAGGTTTAATGTGGCCACATAAATCGTTCCCGAGATGGTCGGGGTAGCACCTTAATGGTGCTGTGGTGCCGGAGCGTACCGGGTCTGTATCCGGAAAAGGACCATCACATCGATAACACCCCAAAGCCTTCGGGGAGCAACCTTATAGCTACAACAACAACAACAACAACCTGGAAGGGTCTACCCTTCCCCCATGTCTTAAAAGGTGGACCACAAATTATCTTAGTGGTCGGCAGGCTACCTTCGCCACTAGATGGAGCTACTAACGTTTCCTACCCCGATGACTGCACAATAATGGCCACAGGCCCAGGCACAAAGATCGATGAGCATTGCAACAGAATAAACGACAGGGAGGTCCCTGATCTCTCCATTTCGCGTCGCGAAACCTGGCATTATCACCGACTAAATTCTCCGCGACTTTATTTACAACATGAACGTCCCAAATGTCGACCATTTTGAACATCCACGTCGATGGCACTACACTACCGACTGTCCTACACCCCAAAATCTTGGTTGTGACGTTTGATCAGGATCTACATTTTGGTGAGCACAGAGCCGCAATTGTACCGAAAATCCAGAGCCGTAATAAAATCCTCAAATTCTTTGCTGGCAGTACTTGGGGGAAAAGACAAAGAAACGCTCATTACCACATACAAAGCAATTGGCCAGCCGATTTCATGCTACGCGTCCTCTATATGGTCGCCAAGCCTAAAAAGTACGAAGTACGAAGAGATCCAAGAGAGAAGCCGTGATGGAAAACCCAATCGATCGAGTTTAAGTAGGAGTAAGGAATGGGAAACTTTATCAAACGCCTTACTGAAATCAGTGTAAATGACATCAACTTCGCAGTTCGTCCTTAAGTTATTGGATACGAGGGTTGTGAACTCCAGCAAGTTAGACACAATGGACTTACCCCTGCAAAAGCCATGTTGTGACAGGTCCACTGCCGAAGATACTGCAAAAGCCAGTTGATTTGTGACAACTGATTCAAATAGTTTTGGAATAGCACAAAGTTTGGCTATTCCTCTATAGTTTGTGAACCAAGATCTACTTCCAGTTTTATAAAGTGGTATTATAAAAGACTCCTTCCACTTCTTAGGGAATATCCCTTGCCTCAAAGTGGCATTAAATAAGCAGGTAAGGGGTTGACAAAGAAATTGAGCGCAAGTTCTGAGCACAACAGATGGTATTATTATTATTATTATATTTCTTTATTACGGTCTTTAAGACCTAGTTGATGTTAATTAAACATTTTTTTCATTAAATATTAAGTGTTTTACAATATAAAAATAATTTTACTTTAAACTTATTACTATTTTCACAATCTTTTATCTCAGTAGGTGGTTCATTGTACATTTTGTACCCAGTGTATTCTAAAGTCTTCTTTGCGAACTCTGTTCTTACTCTAGGCAGTCTTATATTATTGCAGTATCTAGTTCCATAGCTATGGGTCTCGTGATTTTATAATATTTTATTGCTCGGGTAACTCGGTAGCATTCCTAATCTTACATGATGTATAAATTTCAAAGTGAAGTAACTTATTGACTGTTTTATACTAAGCCAGTTTAACCGATTCAGCATTATAGTTTTTGATGTTCTTGGGGGACATTTTAATATAAATCGCATTGCCTTGTTTTGTTGTATTTGTAGGCTTTTAATTTGCATATCACTCGCTATCAGCAGAATTGTAGGACAGTATATAAAGTGCGGCTCAATAATTGAACGATACACCATTATTTTATGACGTTGACTAATATGTTTGCATGTTCTGTACATGAATCTTATTTTCTGCGCAATTTTCCTTTCAAGATAATTTATATGTTCTCCAAAATTCAGGGTTTCATCAATTAAAACTCCTAAGTACTTCATTTCATTTACTCTTTGAATTAAATTGTTTTTTATCTTGAGGGTTATATTGTTTAAATCGTTATTACGTATGATGTTCTGGTTTTTGCAAAATACCATGAACTTAGTCTTATCTATATTTAACTTCAATTTTTTAAGGCACAACCAGTTGTATAGAGAGTCAAGATCTTCTTGTGCTTTCTGCATTGCACAGTCGGCATATTTCTCACTGTTGATGAGCAGTGCATCATCCGCAAAAAGACGTTTATTGCAATATTTTAAGCATTTTTTTATATCATTTATGTACAATGTAAATAGTATCGGTGCAAGTACTGAACCTTGTGGTAATCCGATATCTACATCCACAACCGATGAGACTGCGTTTCCAATTACCGTCCTTTGCTTTCTGTCGCTGAGATAACTTCGGAACCATTCCAAAGTCTGTCCTCTGACACCAGTTTTGAACAAAACATTCATCAATTCCCGTCTATCAACTGTTTCAAAGGCCCGTTTCAAGTCTATGAAGACAGACACCACAACTTTTTTATCTGATAAATCTTCTTTCCATTCTGCAATAACCATGTTGAGTGCTGTTTCACAAGAATGGCTCTTCCTGAATCCAGACTGTTCTGGTATAATAACTTTGTGCTTTTCTAGGTATGCCACCAATTCATTATTCACCACCATTTCAATAATTTTCTCATCTGAGGGTAACGTATTGATTGGCCGTAGCTCCTCCGGTTTCACTGCATTTTTTACTTTTTCCACAGGTACTATTGTTGAAACTTTCCAGCAGTTTGGAACAATGCCATTATTTAGGGATTCATATATTATGTCTTTGTAAAAGTTACCAATGTACATCATGGAATCCTTGAAAACACCCTCAGATAAAAGCTTTTCTCCGCCATATTTATTTTTAAAAGCTTTTGTGATATTCATTATATCATCTAACACAATGTCAGTGAAAAGAAATGGTTCTATTGCGATGGAACGATCAACGTTTAGTTCGGATGCAGTAGGTATTTCTTCAATACTGTCACTAATTTCGACTATGCTCTGTACAAAAAAATTGTTTAGGGCATTAGCTATATGATACTCATTTCATCAGGTCCACTGGAGTAGGAAATTTTCATTGCCTTAGTACCTCATCTGTATGAATATATGGGATACATACTGAGTTAAGCGAAGGTAACATGTATTGATAATCCACCGGAGGGGAGTCAGGGATAGTCGAGTAATTAGATTTAAAAAAGTCAGCAAACATATTTGCAATCTCGGAGTCAATACTAGAAATCCGATCGTTATACTTCATTACAGAAGGAAACCATTTAACTTTTCTTTTGGAGTTGACCAAGGAATAAAATGTTTTTGGATTGAAAGAGATCCGATGCTTAATCTTCATCAGATAATTCTTATAGCATCTTATCTGTAGCCTGTTGTACTTAAGGCGCAAGATGGAGTATGCAGCATAGTGACTATTAGAGCCAGATAATTTGAAACGCTTGAAGAAGCGTTTTTTTTGTTTTTTAGATAATTAAGTTCTCTAGAGCTCCAAGCAGTAGCTGGAGATGCTGAGGAGGTTTTGGAAAAAGGCACACATTTGAGGAATATCGTATGTTAAACGTTGGTGAAATGGACGGAGCTCGCTTCAATATCTCCGTCGTACTCAGGCCACTTTATTTTAGAGACTTCGTCGATTAGTAAAGACCAATTGACCTTTCTAAACAGAAACCGGCGCGAAGACGCATTCGGATCGGTGGTATACCGCACCGGTAAGCTAAGACAATCCAGGTAAATTGAAAGTGCTGGATGATAAACATCCTCAGGCAATACCACTGGATCACATCGAGTAACAGAACAATTCGATGTGTCGTCTGAAAAAATCAAATCGAGATATTTGCCAAATTTATTATGAATTCTGTTAAGTTCATAAAGACCAATGTCTGCAAAGTCATTTAAAAACTCGTAGAATACAACATTACAAGCAGTGGGAACTAGCATTCCATCAATAAAATTCCACGACACAAAGGGCAGATTAAAATCGCCAGCCACTAAGACAGAATCAACAGACCTTGACATAGCAAATATAAGTTTCAATAGGGAAGAATGTTTTAAGTATATAGAAATATCTGACTGGGGCGAAATATAAGACGCAACAAAATATTTTTCAGTAGATAAGAGTTTAACTCGCACGCAGAGGATTTCAACATCAGAAGAATCATCGAAGTACACTTCCTCAGAAGAGAACCTGGTATGTACGGCGCTTAACACGCCTCCACCAACTCTGTTTCGTCGGTCTTTCCTAAAGATCTCATAAGAATTTGCTAATATCTCAGAGTTAAACACAGTTGGTTTCAACCATGTCTCAGTAAAAACCAAAACATCATAACAGAGTTCATGACTACGGAGAAGAAGATCAACTAGTTTAGTATTTAGACCCCTAACATTCTGATAATAGACGTTGAGGCCATTATGAAAGGTGTCAGACAAATCTATGACTCCGCGGGAATTTCTACATCTTTTCGAAAAAAACGGAAGGGCTTAATGTATACATTACTGGGCCAAAGAGAAGCATTGAAAAGTTTGCTATATTCACTTTCAATCACTCGAACTTTAAAAGCGACTCTCACTAAAGTGTTAATGTCGACATCTCTCTTCACTAACTTAAAACAAGCGACATTAGAAGCAGCAATGCCAAAGTGATCAGAGATGTATTTAACAATACTCTCCTCAGTACCCGATGGCTTAAATGAGGACAAATGAATCCATTTATACCGCACAAATACATCTAACTCAGCACTGTCATTGCTACCACTAACAACGCGCGATTTTTGCGTAATTTCTTTTGATGCACTCTTTCGTTGTCTGTCAGAAACATCAACAAATGGCACATTTGCATTAACTGCGCTAGCTGCAGCATCTGCATACGATACAGTGCCAGCAGAGCGCGACACTGCACTAGTATTTGTCACATTGTTGACAACCATTTCAGCATCAGACTTATTGGAATTATCAGAAGGCACATTCGACTTATTTTTATGATTGTTAGCTTTAGTTGATTTAGATGTGGATGCAGTAGATTTAGTTTTAGATGTAGAATTGGAACTAATTGATGTTGATGTATTTCCAGATGTAGACGTAGTTTTAGACGAATGAGAGGCTTTAGAAGATGAGGCGTTTTTAGATGTAGATGTGGATGCAGGCGAAGTAGAAGTTGTTTTTGTAGTAGAACTAGTAGAGAGTATTTTCGATGTTTGCGGCTGAGTAATAATAGCTGCAGGTATAGATGTAAGAGTAGTAGTAGGTGCAGGTGATGAAGCATTAGCTCTCAGATTATCGATAGGGGAATTAGAGAACTCCGTGCCAAGCGGGGTAGCGGGAAAATCCATTAGGTTGCTTTGTATTAAGTTGTTGTTATTGGATGCCATGGGGAGAGCAGAAATAAATAGCGCACTATTTCTGACATTCGGACAACCATATGACTCAGCAACATTTAAGTTGTTGTTGGATGACTTCAAAAAGTCCATTATATGATTTTTTAAATCATCGAATTTTTTTGACACAGCATTGGAAATTATGTCAAAACCTTGTTTTTGAGCCACAAGAATAGCGTTCAAAATATTAGATAGCTTGTCCGTCATGTTCACACACTTTTCACACAAGTAAAGCAAATGCGGGTTAGCCTTGATTAGCTTCACTTCATAGTCCGATATACCCTCACTACAGGCTCTGGAAAATCCTCTTGCAGAACCCATTACACGGCACTAGACTATTGTCACCAGTTCTGGAAAATTGTTTATTACACTTTCCGCAAAATTCGTCCATTTTGGCAATTTAAAGTAAAAGAAAATATAAGAATACGTGAAAATATGAGAGCGATTAAAAACACGTCCGTTCGCGGCGAGGGAACAATATCATGTGGATCAGGAATTCAAAAGCGGAAATCGGAAATTTTATTTGTTTTCGGAGATATTTGCAACAAATTTGAATATTTTCATGTGGTTGTTGTAGTTTTGATGAGTTGTTATGGACTCGCATTTTCAGTGGAAGCAGTAAGGAAGGCGGTCGGCATTATGTGGTGGTGCACAATGGCTAGTCATTGTCGGCTGGGGCGGGTCCTTGCCAACCTTACTGTTCCTGTGCCATAAACAGAAAAAAGTTCCTATCATGCCTATCAAACTAACAGCTGTCAAATTCAAAAAAAACCGACAGAAGCGCAGACACCGACTCAAAACGCGTATCAATACAAAATAAAACAACATCCGGCCGAACCAGATGTCACGGACAGACCGTTAACATTCAAAAATTTAAATTCAAATTCAAAAAAAAACTGACGCAAAAAAAACTACCGAACCGGACATGGCCGGTTACTAACGCTGAAAATCAAAATCAAAAAAAAACTGCTGAAAAATAAAAATACAAATAAAAGGGCCGAATATATCTTGGGGGCGCCGCGGGTGTTGTTGCGACGCCCGGTGCATGTCCCACCCTCAAAATCCATGGCCACCGTCGCACCTAAAATTCCGGTGGCCCCTTACCTGTATGCCCTAAGGGCCTTCTAAATGAATAGACACCCCAGCATTCCCATTTTAATTACAATTTTATTGACAATTCATTTTAATAAAGACTTATTCCGTACTTATGGCTAATATAGGTTATAATACTAACCCTAAACTAAGGCTTATTCAAACGAATATAAGGGAAACCCTAAGCAAAAAAAAATTCAATTCTCATGTTCTTTTCAAGAAGAAATTTTTAGTTCCAAAGTTAGCGGAAGGCCATAGATATAATTAAGTATGGGGGCGGAAGTAAAAAAAACAATTGCTGTAATTTAGCTTATTTCGTTGTATCCTATTCTAATCTCATTTTGTTTTATTGTAGTTTATGCTTTCTCTTGAAGAATTAGTTTAATTTTACTGTGTCTTTCTTTTATTTTTTATTATTATTATTTATAAACTTTACTATTTTATTATAATTTATTTTATTTTTGGTATATTTAATTTTATTGAGCTGTATTTTATTCTAACCGCAAAAAAAAAAAAATTGTGCCTGAACATATACGACTAATTTATTTAGATTGTAATATCTATTTGTATCGGTGTTTGACAGTTTCAGAAACTGTCTTTAATTTGCCTACTTTTAATATTATGTATTATAAGGGTTGCATGTCTGTGAACATATGCACTTTATGTATGTCATTTCAGGTATGTATGCCTATCCGTATTTTTGCGAACAACGCAAGTGCTATAGATTTTAAGCTTATTAACGTTTCTTACGCTTTTCAAAACCGTTTAAGCACTCCTTTTATGTATAATCTACGTTTAAAGTTCGTATGTATTTACGTAGTAATAGGCTTATCATGCTTCAGCCGCTGACATTAATTCTTTAACTATGTTAACCTTAGTTTAAAACTGAATAATCCGAGATTTCAAATTGGGTATACCGTAATTATTTACGCTTCTATAATGACCCTAGTTCACGCCTCTAAATTTTATGCATGAAAAATCTTAAATGGAGTTCATACCCACCCAGCATCTGGATGACGAATTTACCTCCGTATCAATAAGCTTTGATTACTCCTTGCAACTAAATACCGATTTTTGTTAAACAATTGAACCAACTTTCCATTGAAAATCCGATTGCCTTCCTATGCTCACACTTCTCGAAAAATAAATTCACAAAAAAAAATTATGACTACATAAAAATGTGGTCGAGACCTAAGGAAATGTGTATGCTGTCTCTAGACTACGATGTCCGACAGAATTTTTGCCGACACGTCGTCAAAAAAAAGAAAAAGGTTACAGTGTATGAAACCGTGGTACGGAAGCTCCGATGTGGTTGAACCGCTGGTAATTTAAGCTCGATATGCTCCGGTTTCAACATCCCACATGGGCTATGCTTGTTAAAACATCACACTACCATTATTCAAGAGGATGACCATAGACAATGTTGGATGTTGTAGTCGTGTATGAACCTCATTCAAGTTAACTATCGGCAATTACCTGAGGTTTTAATTAACTCACCTTCGAGCTTCCTGACACTCATCTGCTGAGGAAATACGTTTATAATATAATATTGGATTACGTACTAAATATGATGGAAAACTGAATCGTAAGCATATTCCCAAATGATTTCAAAACACATTTCATAAGATTGATAATTGTAGTTAAATACGATAAAAATATTGTGAAAGCTAATAGAATGTCATAGCAAATATGATGATAAAACGAATAAAAAGGGAAAGAAAATATGACTTACAAATGATTATTCGGGAATGATCCCGTCCAGGGTACACCCTTCTCCCGACGACACATTGATTTTCAAATACAAATAATACTTTTAAATTTGAGCGTTTTCAATCAACTTTCAGATACGACTTCCAAAATGCTGACTGGGTATAACTGGCAAGTATTCTCTCCCTTTACAAGTCATGTACATACATAATTTTAAGTATATCTTAAATAGTATTACCTACTCAATCTATCATAAGTAATTAATTTTAAAGGTAGGAAAAAAAATCGGTTGTCCGTAGCCGGAACGAACTCACCGCTTTCGTGCTGGTCTTGGTGTCACGGCTGGGTCTGCTGGTTGTTGTTGCCCCAGTGGATGTTACGGCCGGCCTCTATGCGTCAGCCCTGCTGGTTTTTGTGGTCACAGTCGATGTTATAGCGGCCTATATGGGTCGGCCATGCTAGTTGTTGTAGTTGGTGTCGGATGTATCCGGGCAATTGACTTGTCTCGGTAAGGAAAGGCAACTTTGTAGCTTTTATTTGATTCACAACTGGTTTTTTTTTTTTTGGGTTGTTGTTTTTTTCTTCTGCTTTGCAAAAAAATTTTGTGAATTTTTGTTTTGGCGGTGCGGGTTTGCTTTAGGTTAATGTGACCGCTGGCGGTTTCATGGGAAGACGAACTCAGTAACAGTGTGGTGGTTTTGGAAAAAAATTTACAACTACAAAACCAGCGATAACACAACCACAAATGCGGTCGTACAACAAGCCAGCAAGAGGCTTTACTTACGCACGTGAGAATTTAAATTGTGCCGATATTTATTCGGGCTACTGCACTTTGAAAATTGATTATGCCAAACCAGAGCAATTGAATGTCTTTTCCAAAAAGAAAGAGCCGGAACCCGGAAACAGCATGGTTCTTTTCTTAGTGATCGCCGATTTTTTCCTTCTTTGTTTCGATACTTTTCCACCGAAACCTTCAGGTCCCATCACTAGTCACTAGGTGTGTTCGCACGAAAATGCTCCCAAGTGGACCGTAACCGTAGACCATAACAGCAGACCGTAACAAACCTGCTTCGCTTTGAAGACTTGACGATGAAGCGAACAGGAAACCGGATCCGCTGTGGGAAGCCACTGCCAGGCGCCTCCGATGCCAATCAACGTGGGGCACGACTCGCCCCTGAGATAAGAGTCTCGAAGTCCTACTACGAAGCTAGCCGGGCAACATAGGTCCATCAAAAAAAAAAGACTAAGTGAAGTTGGGAATTAATTCTGTTTCCTAGTTTAAAAGGGCTTTGCGGCAATTAGACATTTGTTATGGAGAACTCGTCAAAACTCCGTAAGATGATTTTTAGTGGCTATCGCCCCCACAGAAAGGCAAAACAAACAAAAAAAGGTGTAGACATTTTGATCTGGAGCACTCGTCCAAACTCCGAAAGGCTAGTCCGACCTAAGCGTGGACTGCCAGGGGGTTCACGGTCCTCGGTGAGTACCCGTGTGAACATCCTATGAGGTCAGTGCTCGGGGAGAATACTGGGCGAGATGTCCCCGACCGCCAAAACGCTCAGACAAAAAAAAAAGAGGTCCAATTGGTAGGTATAAAAAAAAAAGTCAAATTGTAATTTGGCAAAGAAACGTTCTTTCTGGTTCATTGCGGACGAATGTCCGAAGCGTAAAAGCGACCTATCAATTTCCCGTTTAGGTCTTCGAGATCATACAGTGCATTGCCTATTTTTCGAAGCACGCGACACTTCAGGTATTTTGGTAGGAATTTGGCGTTAATGCCCTGTTGGAAGTTACTTAAGGCAAAGTATCTCCGAAAAACTTCCTGACCTTCCTTATAGTTGACTTGCCTAGAGCGCTTGTTATAGGTGGTTACTCCCCTATCCTTGGCTTGATCTAAGTTTCTACGGATCTGCTAACGAAAATTAGTCAACTTGTCAGCTCGGCTTACTACCGTAACCTGGTCTTCCCGAAGGCTGCCGAGTTTCCCTAAAATGTTGTACGCTGAGGCATGTTGGACCATATTTTGGCCATATAATGCAAAGTATGGAGAACACTGAATCGCCGTATGAAAATCACTTCTCAAAACTGATAAAATCTCGGGTATATGCTTATCCCAATCGGTATGGTCAGGTTTATCTTTCAGGAAAATCCTAATCTTCGAAACAATTTCTCTATTAACGCGCTCGGATGCGTTTGCTTGGGGAGAATATAACCCCGTCCTCACGTGCGTCACCCCGTAATTTGTAAAAAATTGGTTCATTTCCTTCGAGATAAACTGCTTACCATTGTCACTGTGAATAAACTCAGGGACCCCTACAGCCGGGAAAATTTCTGAAGCGAAGTAATTTATGACGTTAACAGTGGTGGCTCTCTGCATGGGCTTTAGCCGAACGTACTTCGAAAAACGGTCTAGTACTATGAAAAGAAATTAATTTCGCCGCTTAGATCTCGGATACGGCTCTAGGAAATCGCAATACAATCGCAATACAATCGCTGAAATGGCCTCTCGGATGCAAAGGTATTCTCTATAGGCGGTCTCGACTGCTGATTAGTGGGTTTTACAGCTTTGCAGGTGTCACAACGCTGGACGTAGTCCCTGACGTCCTTAGCCTGCTGCGGCCAGAAGTACTTCTGCCTAACACGTTCTAAGGTTTTCTGCCACCCGCCATGGTAACTCCGGTTAGCGTCATGTGCTAATCTCACTGCTTCCTCAGTCAACCCTTTTGGCAACCACAAACGCCACAGCGAGTCTTCTTCCCCTTCCACTCCCTTACGAAATTTAACTCGTTTGAAAATTACTTCGTCCACCACTCGTAAATCCGAAAGCGATTCCTCATTTTCGGTGACGGTCCGAATTAAGTCTAAATATTCGTTGCTGCTAAATTCGGGAGAGATTAAATCTTTTTCCCCGGGTGTGGTAGTGAAGGTCAACTCATCGGCATCAAACCGCGACAGCGCGTCTGGTACTACATTCAGGGTGCCCTTACGATGCTCCATTTTAAAGTCGTATCTTTGCAGTAAGAGCGACCACCTCGCCAACCTCCCGCTCAAGTCCTTTTGTGTCATTAACCACTTGAGACTGGAGTGGTCCGTGATAATACGAAACGGTAATGCCTGAACATAGGGTCGGAAACGCTTCACGCTGATTATGGCGGCGAGACATTCCAGCTCGGTTACCGTGTATTTGCGTTGAGCATTATTCAGTTTTTTCGACACAAATGCGATCGGATGCTCAGCGCCCTCGTCAACGACCTGGAACAACACTCCGCCAACACCTATTTTGGAAGCGTCGCATTGTATTACGAATTCCTTGGAAAAGTCGGGTTGTGCCAAGACAGGAGCGGAACTCAAGGCTACTTTTAGTTTTTCGAAGGCCTCTATAGCTTCAGGGGTAAGCTTGAACGGGCCTGCTGACTTACGGAGACAGTCGGTCAAGGGACCTGCCAAGTCAGAAAAATTGGTAATAAACGCCCTGTACCAATTTTCCATGCCCACAAACCTACGCACTTGCCGAGTGGATTTAGGGTTTTGCATTGCTTCTATTTTTCCCGGATCCACTTTCAGACACCCGCTGCCTATCAAGTACCTTAAGTAGCGTATTTCCACTTCCGCTAGCAATTTTAGGTGGTCTTCAAAATTAGTGCTGCATACCATCAGGTCGTCCAGGTAGACAAAGACGTTCTCTCGCAGACGCGAAGGGATTGCCTTGTCCATCAGCCTACTCATAGTCTGCGGTCCATTGCACAGGCCAAATGGCATTACCTTGAAGTGGTACAGAGGCCTCCCCGGAACTGCGAATGCTGTTTTTTCCTTGGAGGACTCTGTCAATTTGATCTGGAAGAACGCGTCCTTCAGATCAATGCCACTAATAAAATGCGTATCCTTCAGTCTGCTCAATAACCCGTTGATATGGGGCAGGGGGTACAAGTCTTTCTTAGTCACCGCGTTGACCTTCCTATAATCTATGCACAGCCTAACTTTACCTGGTTTCCGGACCAGTACTACAGGACTACACCACGGGGAGTTTGATTTCTTCTATAACTCCTAACTCGAGTAACCTGTCTAGTTCGCTAAAAGCTTCGGCTTTTCTAGGTGGCGAAAGAGGGAAATGTTTGCTTTTTATGGGAACGGCATCACCGGTGTCAATGTGATGCTCCACTAATTTAGTTTGCCCTAGGCCTAACTTCTCGTACGAAGGAAACGTCTCGATGACCTTTTGCAATTCTAATTTCCGGTCTGGTGACAATTCATGGAGGTTAAGTTCCTCTTCCTTTTCAAGTCTAATCTCTATGCACTCTACGCTTGGGAATATTTCGGGAGCTAACGCAAATGCTCTCCAAAAATCTACCCCGAAGTAGGCTTCTTGGAGAAGTGAATGTACAAGGTAAAAACGAATAACCTTTGTGATATTTTTAAAGGTGACCGGTAGAGATACTGAGCCTAAAATTTTTTGCTTGTTGCCGCCCGCGGTATATACGAACGCATGTAAGGGCTGATATTTGAAGCCGTTATCCTCTAGGAATTCTAATCCATTTTTTTCTAAGATGGAGACGTTGGCTCCCGAGTCCAACAGCCCTACAAGAAAACTATCCTTAATTTTAGCCTTTACGAGAGGCCTTTCATCCTCTGTAAGCGTTAACGTGGTGGCTTGCAGCAGTCTACGCTCCTGTACTCTCCTGTGATATCTCTTCCTACACTTCAAAATATTGTCCGATACCGGGTATTGTTCGAAGATGGTATGTCTTATTTGTTCATACCTATGTTCCCTTTCTTCTAAGTTTGGTGGAAATTGCGTTTGGCAAGCGACATCCCTATGCTGGCGTTGCAGAATTCTGGTCGGCTCGCCCATCGCTGATGAGGACGTTTGACTCTCGGATTCAGAACTATTCGAATTGTCCGTGCTAGGGTTAGTTATTATCACGTTTGAGGGCTCTTCTGCCAGGGTACTACTGCACCTCGGAAGCTCACCACCTCCATGCAGAGATTCACCCTCTGGTTCAGTGCACGGGACGACGCCTCGAGCACTGGCTGGTGTGGGAGCTATGAAGCCGAGCGAGGTTCCCCCGCCTTCTCGCTCGGGTACTGGTTTCCCTGCCTGCGATGGTCCCTAGGGCATTTAGGAGTAAATACACCCTTATACCCACATTTAAAAAAAAAAGGATTTTTAATGGGTTCCTCGCAGTATATGTATGTAGGCCCATTGCCTGGCAATTCCAGCATTGGATTCCCGAATAGTCTGTCCTCCTGTTGCGTCGATATTCCAGCGCCTCTATCTGTGGATCCATTTCGCCGTCCTCGCCTTCCATCCTTATTTCCGGGGCTGTCACGCGTGCTTCGTTTACATGCCGTCCTGGGTAAGTGGCTCCCAACAGCTTGCTTTCTTTCAGCACTTGTTCACCTCTGCGTGCTACATCGCGTAGATCATGAAGGGTCCTTACATCTGCGTTGAAAAGCAACAGCTTAAGGCTACTGTTGACGTTCCTTTTTTTATGTCAATCAGTAGAAGCTCCGACATGGGTTCTCTTAAGCGTGCGTTCAAGGAGATTATGTCCGTGTGGAACAAGTCATAGCACTCACTTGCTTTTTGCTTTCGCATGGAGATCTCCATCATGATCTCGTGGTCAGTTTTCAAAGTGCCAAACTCTCTTTTCAATGAGTAGCATAAAAAGGAATATGTCGCATTAGGGTTTTGTTTTGTGAACAGCCAGTACCATTCTTCGGCCCGCCCGGAAAGAAACAGGTGGAAACTAGCCATTATTTGTTCGTCCGCGCATTGTGTGCGATCGCACAAGGTGTCCAGCTTAAAAAGGAAATCCGCTACGCTTCCAGTGCCGTCGAACGCGATTTTCCACTCCTGCGGTTTCACTACTATGCTGCTCGGTGCAGGGTACATTGGTGGTGCTACTGTTTGGAGCGGGTTACGGTCCATCCTATTTGCGTTTCGGTTCTGATTCGCTGATTGCTGCGCAGATTCGAGGGCGGCGTTGAGCTGGTCCATATTGTTTCTGATTGACCCCATCTCTCTCCGCATTTCCTCCTGCCAAGCCTGGAACAGTTGGTGTAGCACGTCCACCCACGAGCCTCCACGAGTAGCTTCGTTCTGGATCCCTGGAGTATTCGTCCGGTCACTTGCAGCTCCTCTTATATTTCCCATTCCATAATTAGGTGGTAAAGCACCAGCTGCATCTGGAGCGGAGGTCGACACATTGGTCATTAGCCCCGAGATATCATGCGCGTTTAATAGGGGTGCATTCGGATTACTGGTGCTTCCAGGTCTGTCCAGTTTGTCGCGAGGGTCATTCAGGTCCGAGCCCATATTCGTTCCCGCGGGATCTCCATATGGTCCACCTACTGGGGTGTGCACCACCAAGGGACGCCTGGCCTTGGGGAAAGCCCCCTATTATTACCGACCCGGTTCTGGCTCCCCCGAAAGCTTCCCGCACTCCCAAACGGAGTATTTCGGCCCGGTTGGCCGTACGACTGCTCGCGCGACATAGTCCGGTGAAAAAAAAAATAAAAAAAAAGGTAACTAGTTTTGTCGTAGTTTTGGAGAGAAAAAAAACTTTTGCTGCGTAAGGCAGTTAGGGATTGGAGGGAGAAAAAAAAGTTAAAGTCCACCCCCTTCACCTAGTATACCTAGCGATGATTGATAGGAAAAAAAATTTTTTTTTATATATGTGGGAGCCTTAAAGTAATTAAGACATTTTACAACACTGTATGTCATAAAGCGACTGCAGGCGGACAACAGACTAACAGCAGAAACATGAATAAATAAGATAAAATGCAAACAAGCAACAAAGGAATAACGGAACTTTTAAAATAGCGAATAGACAAATTTCAAAGTCATAGTTTGCGCTTGAGGACAGTTCATATGAAGTTGAGTAGTGAATCGGACGCGCCACGGCAAGTAAAAATAACTTCTTTTTTGTATATGCCAAAGCATAAGTGCAAAGTAAAAATGTTTAACTAAATAAATAAATTTGAACTAAAACATGTGTAAATGTGATGTAAGATGACCATCGTGGTCATCGCACATACACTGCTTCTAATACCGAAACAAGAAACTGATGAACTTTACTCTTTAAATATATTCTTTTGAAATTTTATTTTACTGAATATAAAAATGTTCACAAACTTAGAAAATTTAATATATATGTATATATATATATATGTGAGCTGCTGAAAACTTTGCTTCTTGACGAGTTGAATGCGCGAAATTAATTGGCGTCATTTAAAGTGACGTTTATGAAGGTAACCCTCATGGTGAGTGATTGGTGTGGTCAAAAAATTGACGTGGTTAATATTTAATGATTGATGTTATGGTCACTCAACACTTATCATAAGGGTTGCCTTACATCATCCCCCTTTGGAAAAGAAGAATTGGCCAAATTCTTCTGTCCCAAACGTGATGTATTTTATCTTAATAAAAGTTTAAGACTGTTAAACTAAATTTAAATCTACATCTATGTTTAGATCTAAATTAAAAATGAAATTCTAAAGTCTAATTCTAAAGTAGGACTTAAATTTAATTTTTATAATTAAAAACAATTTTTTTGTGTTTTAATTCTACTGTATGAATTAAGTTCTTAATTTTTAATGATTGTTTAAATTTATTTGAATTCATTGTCTTTTTTCCAGGTTTGGAAGAAAAACATTTTATTTCTAATTTAACAATAGAGATTAACTTTAAATAATCTTGAATTTAAAAATTTAATTTAATTAATTTTTCTTATTCTATTTTTATGTACTATTTTTTTCTTTTTCGTTTCGTCATCAATTAACGTGACGTTTACGCCGTCAATACCTATTACGGTATACGGACCAATATAGATACTACTATGCTTGTCGCGGGGTTCTTTTTCAAGCAATACCTTGTCAAATACCTTGACAGATATTGGTTGTGAACTTTTGTTATATCCGGTTTGATTTTTTAATTTGTGTTCTGTAACTGTTTTATTCGCTAATTCGTGAGTTTTTTGAAAACGAAATTTAACTTCTTTCGAATAGTTTTCTATGTTATAAATCGGGTCTATTTTATCGGTTTGCAGTTCTTTTGGTAAATTAGCTGCTTTGCCAAAGACTAATTCATATGGTGAGAATTTATTATCGAATACTGTGTTTGTTGTTGTGTTATGAAGAAAAGTGAAATATTTCAAGTAAACATCCCAGTCGGAAAAATTGGGATTTAGAAAAGATCTTAAATATTCATTGAAAACTCTGTGATTTCGCTCTACTGTGCCAAGGGTTTCATGATGGTACGCTGTGGAAAATTTATGTTCTATTTTTAATAGTTTTGTTAACTCTGAAAAAATTTCATTTTTGTATTCGGTACCTAAATCAGTTTTAATCGTCTTCATAATGCCATATATTAGTATGAAATTTTCAAAAATAGCTGATGCGACCGTTTTTGCACTTTTGTCAGGTATCGCAATCGTTACTAAGTATTTGCTGAGATCGCATATAATGGTGACAGCGAACTTGTTACCATTATCGGATTGAGGTAGAGGTCCTATAGTGTCAATGACAACAATGTCGAATGGCTTACATGGTGTTTCGGTTAGGACTAAATTTTCTTTTGTTTTTGGCTTAACCTTATTCAAAAGACATTTTTCGCAGTTTTTAACAAATTTCGCTATATCGCGCGTCATGCCTTTCCAATAATATTTGGTTCTGAGTTTTGCATAAACTTTTTTGCTACCGAAATGTCCTCCTAAAATTGGGTCGGTATGGTAAGTTGTTATTAATTGTTGTTTTTTGTCTTCGTCTGTCACAGTTTCTACGGGTTCGGTTAGGACGATTTCTAAATGTTTTAAAATTTTATTCCCAGTGGTTTTCAGATCTGATATCGAAAAATATTTAAAAAGATTATCATTTTTTTGCAATTCAATTATATTAATATTGCGCTTGCCAGCTTCTTTTTGTAGCTTCAAAAGTAATTCATCTAAATGTATTATTTTGTTAGCACATGCAACCTTAATTAACTCAATCTTTTTGTGTTTTAAATGCGCATTTAATTCAAAATTCGTAATTTTACCACTTTTATCATAATTTATTTGTGATTTTACTCTGGGTATTTTCTTTGAAAATTTGTTTGAAAAATTATCATAAACTTGTAATTTTATGTTTTCTTTTACTTTTTCTTCTTTGAGTATTTCTTGTTGCATTAATTGTTCTTGTTTTGTCTGTGATCTTGTCTGTACTGCTAAAATTGATGTTCCTGAATTTTTTATTTCTTCTATTGTGATGCGAGAGAGTGCATCTGCTCCTACGTTTGTTTTACCTTTTATGTATTCAATAGTGAAGTTGTACTCTGCCAGTTCAAGTCTGAACGTGAAAGTTTTGAAGAGGGATCTTTCATATTGAACAAGTAAACTAATGGACGATGATCGGACTTGACTGTAAAGTGTGTGCCATATATGTATGGTCTGAACTGTTTTATTGCAAAAAATATAGCTAAAAGCTCTAACTCAATTATTGATTTCTTTTGTTCTGAATTATTAAATGATTTGGACGCGAAACAAATTGGTAAGTCAATGCCATCTTTATTTTGACTTAAAATGGCACCACAACCAATTTTTGAAGCGTCGACAGTAATTATAAATTCCTTTTTGAAGTCTGGGTATTGGAGAATTTGAGGAGAAATTAAAGATTTTCGAAGTTTTTCAAATGCTATATCACATGATTGATCCCATTTAAATTCCACTCTTTTCCTGCTAAGTTGATTTAAAGGTGCTGCTATGGAAGCAAAATTTGGTATAAACCTTCTGTAATAATTGGCGAATGCCACGAATCGTCTTACTGCATCTTTATCGGAAGGTTTCGGATATTTCTTTATTGCAATTATTTTGGAATCGTCTGGAAGTAGACCTTTTGACGAACATTTGTGTCCTAGGAAAGTGACTTCTGAACGCATGAAGTTGCATTTTTCGGGATTGAGACGCAAATTAAATTTTTTGCATGTTTGAAAGACTTGTTCTAAATTTTTAAGATGGTGAGCTTCGCTGCACCCAATGACTATAAGATCATCGACATATAAAAAGGCTTGGTTTGGAGAAATTCCTGAAAAAGCAATTGACATCATTCTTGAGAATGAATTCGGAGCTACGTTTAAACCGAATGGTAAAACTTTCCATCGAAAAGCACCGCGATCAGTGCTGAATGAAGTGATGTCTCTAGAATCTTTATTTAATGGGATTTGGTGAAAACCTGAATACAGATCCAATGTAGAAAAATATTTGGCTCTGCCTAGATTATCAAGAATATCGTCTATTCGTGCAAGTGGGAATTTGTCTGCTATCAATTTTTTGTTTACGGCTCTAAAGTCAACACACATCCTGTAGGATTTCTGTCCATTTGGGTTTTTCTTTGGCACAAGTATCAATGGACTATTATAGTTGGAATAGCTGTGTTCTATAAGATCGTTTTGCAATAAATTATCAACTTGTTTATTAATTTCCTCTCTCTGACAGTATGGTAAACGGTAATTTTTTATGTAAACAGGATTTGTATCTGTCAATCGTAATTTCTGTTCATAAAAGTTGTTAAGTGTCATACGATCGGTCTTTAGTGCAAAAATATCATCATAGTTTAGACATAAATCGAGAAGTTTTGGTTTGGCATAGTTTGGCATTTGTTTTTCTAAAATTGATTTTAATTCCTCTGACCTTTTCGAATCTTTTGAAAGATCATTGATTTTATACACGTTATAGTTGGTGATTTCATCCGTAACTATGTTACAATTTCTTACGTATTTTACCTCGTCAGTGACGTTTAATACCTTTATTATCGGATTGTTAGTGTCAACAATACACTTTGCGGTGAACACACCACTACAAATTTCCTGTGCGTCTATGAAAACTGGATGTTTAGATTTTTTCAGCTTAAATAAGCGATAAACTTCGCATCTAGGAGGAATTATCAATGTATTATCGGTTGTATTATGTAAAATTGAAATTTTATGAATATTTTTGCCAATGCCAATAGTTATGCTCTCGTTTGCATAGTCTATGATGCAATTGTATTTTTTCAAAAAGTCTTTGCCTAAAATACCATCTGACGGTATATTGAATTTGTCATCTACTACATTTAAAGTATGTGGAATTGAAAAATTTGAATAAAAAAGTTCTGTTTTAATGGTACCCAATGTTGAAACTGTATCTGTCGTAACACCCGTTATATTTATAATATTGTTGTTATTTATAGCAACATTTTGTTTTAAACTTGAAAGTTTTATAATTGATATATCAGCCTGTGTATCTACTAAGAAAGTGCATGTTTTAAAAGAGTCATTGCAATTCAGTTCGATAAAATCTGAGTAGTTCAGGTTTAAACAATAAATTGATTTATTTTGAAAGACGTTATTTAATTCAGATTCTGGTCCCCCAGTGTTCGCTCCTGAGGGCCGTTGGCGTTTAAAGTGCGTACACTAGCGTTATTTGTAGTATTTGAACGTCGATTGTTGTTGTTACTGTTGTTATTGCTGTTGTTTCTGTTTACGGGGCTGCTATTATTTCGAAAATTACCATTATTTCGCGAGCCATAATTATTGTTGTTATTATGCCTATAATTGCTATTGTTGTTTCTGTTAAAATTGTTGTTGTACCTCGAAAAGTTGTTCCTATTATATTGATTTGACCTGAAGTTACCTCGAAAACTATTATTTTGCCTGTTATAACGTGATCTGAACGCTAGTACCTGCCTTTCACTTGTTTGGTTATTTTGTTCTACGATCATTTTCGCAACTACATCCTTAGAGTCAGTAAACGTAGTTGACGCTAAAATTGATTTTACTAGGTCTGAGCGAGTGTTAAGCCGACAAACGTTGACGGTTTGTTCGACTGCCATTTCGTGCGCTTTTTCCTGAGTCATTCCTTCTATAACTAATGATCGTTCTAAAGCATCGGAGAGTTCCTCAACACGTTTAGCGAATTCAGTATGATTGTTATTAAAAACTTTTAACGATGCAATTTTTCCTGCAACAACTTTTGAGTTGTCAGGTTTTATTCTACCTTTTAATGCATCTTTTATTTGTTGAATTGTTGTTACTTCATTTGGAATTGCCTCACGCGCTTTCCCTTCTAACTTGGATTTTATAAACGAAATACATGGCGACCGTGACGATGGTCGTCTTACATGGCGACCGTGGCCATGCCTGCGGCAAAAGATGGCTCCGGGGAAGAAGAAAATTCCCTGCAGTACAAAATCAATTTAAGGTTTTAAAAAAAATATATATATATGTGCGTGGGGTTATGGACGAAAAAAGTGCGTGGCGGTTGTGCTAATGCAAAAATACGTAAAATAATATAAAAGACAAAGAAAAACTTTGCAAAAATTACATGAAGTAGCATAGAATCATAAAAAGACTACAAAAACATTATAAATTACAAAAAGACTACAAAAAAAAAATCATCTTAAAATTTCAAACACTACAAAAATTATAAAATTTCAAAAAAAAAAAACCAAAACTACAACGAAAAGTGGACTTTTACCCAAAAATTTACATTTAAAATACATATAAAAGAAAATATACATATATACATTTTTGAAAATATAAAGAAGTGTTAGAAAGTTGTGATGGGCTGGAACATACATACATACACATATGTATATATGAACAAAAATTTAATTTTTAATCGGCTGTACCATGCCATAACGGTGATATTAAAAACACAACCACCAGTGACGCCTTTACAGAGCACCGTTAATAGCGGTTAAATATAACCCCAAGCCATTTACTCATCCACAAAAATTCGAGAAAGCAAAAGAAGCAAAAAGACAGAAGCAAGAATGAGAGGCAGAGAAGCAGAAAAAGCATCAGTGGGTAACGGCAGCAAAGGAAGACAACAACAACAAATTTCAGCAGTATACAAACAAAGGCAGCAAGCAAAGCAGAAAAAAGGGCGGTACAGTACCTTAAAATATACGTATATAAAATTTTAACTTTGTACATACGTAGGTAGTTTGGCTTTCTCAGTATAAATACATGTATACTATAAACTTAGCAACAATTTTTCGTAATACACATGTAGCCTTCGCATGTAGCAACACAATTTGACACTTTTGATTATAAACATACTTTTCTTAAACATTTGTTTACTACGCATGTAGCAACACAATTTGACACTTTTGATTATAAACATACTTTTCTTAAACATTTGTTTACTACGCATGTAGCAACATACTTTTTCTACTTTAAAGACAATAACATGTTAAACTAATTAAATTAAGAAATTGAATTTTTCAAATTACTTACATACATAAAACAATTATATTGAAATATAAACATATAAACATTTAAATATCGCCAAAAATTCGAATGCACATTAAATATAATTTCAAATATACGGCCATCACATGCATATTATCACGCATATATTACTATATTCTTTCTTTTTCGAACATTAATATGGAACTGGAATTTTTTATTTTAAATGCGAACATTGCTTCGTAATAAATACAATCGAAAAAATATTTTTTCAAATTTAAACATTTTTTTTAAAACCTTTTTGAAACGCAAATTATACATCAATTTTATATGTATAATACCAAAAATATCAAATCTTTTCGCCAAAATTTTGCGATAGTTATTCAAACCTAATCAATTTTGAAAAATTCTCATTGACTTTAAATATCAACATAGACGGGTTACAGTCAATCAAAGTAATGGTGAAAATTTATTTTATCGGTGAAAGCTTACTTTTCTCTTTTTCCAATTATTTCTTCGGAAATTAAGCATCATAGATATCTAAACATTTACATATTTTTTTGCAACAAATACAGTGCCATTCAAATAGTTAACAATTCCTTCGAAGCATCACACGAATACAGTGTATTCCAAATATTTCAACATATCTTACATTTGCGACTCTTTTCAAACTGTGTATTATATACAGTGTCTTTCAAATATCCCAACAGTTTTTTCTCTTTGCATTATTAAACGAATACAGTGCGGTTAAAATATTTCAACATTCACTTGCATTTACAAAATAAGTCTTAAATACAGTGCCTTTCGAATATGCGAATCTTTACCATTTACCAATTAACTCATCGATTTTGAATATTTCGAATATTCTCTGATTTTTTTTTAAACAAAAAAAAAATTTTTTTAAATTACAAACCACAATTACTGAGCGAATGAATAGTTTCAACTTCATTCTTATATGAACAGTGCCTACAGCGTTAATCTTAACATTTTTCCGAATTTTTTTATGAAACATTTTTTTTCTGCCACGGAGGTAAACATTTTCAATAAATGTAATAAAGTTTTCAGATGTCAGTTGTCAAATGTCAGATTTTGATTCCAATTTCAAAAATTTACGCTCTAATTTCACTAAAGTTACTAAACGAGTTTTAAATAACCGATCTATCTCAGCGAAAAAATCAATAGAATATGAAGATGCTTTAATTAAAAGCTATAACCAAATCATAATACAAGTAAATTCATATTTTGAAAATCGAGATAAACCTAGTTCAATAATCGAAAGTTTGTCAAAGTGCAGAGAACAACTCACTAAATGTTTTTCTAGAATTAACTGCAATATAAAAATACCCAAAGATCTTTCTGAATTAATACAAGAAAGCGAATCAAGTTCGGATTTTGACACTGAGGAAGAATTATCCGACGCATCGACAACTTCAGCTTACAAAGCTAGTATTATTAAAAAAAGTCACGTATCTTTTCTTGAGGATTTCCCTGGATTTTCCAATTCACTCCACAATAATAATTTAGACACAATTAGCGAAGAACAACCAACAATGGCGACTTCAGAGCAAAAGAAAACTTTTATTACTATGTGTGCATCCATAATTAGAGAAAACTACAGCGGCGATCCGCTTTCACTTGCATCCTTTATAGATAAAATAGGTTTGATAGAAGATTTGATGGAAGAAAATTTGACAAATACTTTCATTTCGTTTATAAAATCCAAGTTAGAAGGGAAAGCGCGTGAGGCAATTCCAAATGAAGTAACAACAATTCAACAAATAAAAGATGCATTAAAAGGTAGAATAAAACCTGACAACTCAAAAGTTGTTGCAGGAAAAATTGCATCGTTAAAAGTTTTTAATAACAATCATACTGAATTCGCTAAACGTGTTGAGGAACTCTCCGATGCTTTAGAACGATCATTAGTTATAGAAGGAATGACTCAGGAAAAAGCGCACGAAATGGCAGTCGAACAAACCGTCAACGTTTGTCGGCTTAACACTCGCTCAGACCTAGTAAAATCAATTTTAGCGTCAACTACGTTTACTGACTCTAAGGATGTAGTTGCGAAAATGATCGTAGAACAAAATAACCAAACAAGTGAAAGGCAGGTACTAGCGTTCAGATCACGTTATAACAGGCAAAATAATAGTTTTCGAGGTAACTTCAGGTCAAATCAATATAATAGGAACAACTTTTAGAGGTACAACAACAATTTTAACAGAAACAACAATAGCAATTATAGGCATAATAACAACAATAATTATGGCTCGCGAAATAATGGTAATTTTCGAAATAATAGCAGCCCCGTAAACAGAAACAACAGCAATAACAACAGTAACAACAACAATCGACGTTCAAATACTACAAATAACGCTAGTGTACGCACTTTAAACGCCAACGGCCCTCAGGAGCGAACACTGGGGGACCAGAATCTGAATTAAATAACGTCTTTCAAAATAAATCAATTTATTGTTTAAACCTGAACTACTCAGATTTTATCGAACTGAATTGCAATGACTCTTTTAAAACATGCACTTTCTTAGTAGATACACAGGCTGATATATCAATTATAAAACTTTCAAGTTTAAAACAAAATGTTGCTATAAATAACAACAATATTATAAATATAACGGGTGTTACGACAGATACAGTTTCAACATTGGGTACCATTAAAACAGAACTTTTTTATTCAAATTTTTCAATTCCACATACTTTAAATGTAGTAGATGACAAATTCAATATACCGTCAGATGGTATTTTAGGCAAAGACTTTTTGAAAAAATACAATTGCATCATCGACTATGCAAACGAGAGCATAACTATTGGCATTGGCAAAAATATTCATAAAATTTCAATTTTACATAATACAACCGATAATACATTGATAATTCCTCCTAGATGCGAAGTTTATCGCTTATTTAAGCTGAAAAAATCTAAACATCCAGTTTTCATAGACGCACAGGAAATTTGTAGTGGTGTGTTCACCGCAAAGTGTATTGTTGACACTAACAATCCGATAATAAAGGTATTAAACGTCACTGACGAGGTAAAATACGTAAGAAATTGTAACATAGTTACGGATGAAATCACCAACTATAACGTGTATAAAATCAATGATCTTTCAAAAGATTCGAAAAGGTCAGAGGAATTAAAATCAATTTTAGAAAAACAAATGCCAAACTATGCCAAACCAAAACTTCTCGATTTATGTCTAAACTATGATGATATTTTTGCACTAAAGACCGATCGTATGACACTTAACAACTTTTATGAACAGAAATTACGATTGACAGATACAAATGCTGTTTACATAAAAAATTACCGTTTACCATACTGTCAGAGAGAGGAAATTAATAAACAAGTTGATAATTTATTGCAAAACGATCTTATAGAACACAGCTATTCCAACTATAATAGTCCATTGATACTTGTGCCAAAGAAAAACCCAAATGGACAGAAATCCTACAGGATGTGTGTTGACTTTAGAGCCGTAAACAAAAAATTGATAGCAGACAAATTCCCACTTGCACGAATAGACGATATTCTTGATAATCTAGGCAGAGCCAAATATTTTTCTACATTGGATCTGTATTCAGGTTTTCACCAAATCCCATTAAATAAAGATTCTAGAGACATCACTTCATTCAGCACTGATCGCGGTGCTTTTCGATGGAAAGTTTTACCATTCGGTTTAAACGTAGCTCCGAATTCATTCTCAAGAATGATGTCAATTGCCTTTTCAGGAATTTCTCCAAACCAAGCCTTTTTATATGTCGATGATCTTATAGTCATTGGGTGCAGCGAAGCTCACCATCTTAAAAATTTAGAACAAGTCTTTCAAACATGCAAAAAATTTTATTTAAAACTCGTTTAGTAACTTTAGTGAAATTAGAGCGTAAATTTTTGAAATTGGAATCAAAATCTGACATTTGACAACTGACATCTGAAAACTTTATTACATTTATTGAAAATGTTTACCTCCGTGGCAGAAAAAAAATGTTTCATAAAAAAATTCGGAAAAATGTTAAGATTAACGCTGTAGGCACTGTTCATATAAGAATGAAGTTGAAACTATTCATTCGCTCAGTAATTGTGGTTTGTAATTTAAAAAAATTTTTTTTTTGTTTAAAAAAAAATCAGAGAATATTCGAAATATTCAAAATCGATGAGTTAATTGGTAAATGGTAAAGATTCGCATATTCGAAAGGCACTGTATTTAAGACTTATTTTGTAAATGCAAGTGAATGTTGAAATATTTTAACCGCACTGTATTCGTTTAATAATGCAAAGAGAAAAAACTGTTGGGATATTTGAAAGACACTGTATATAATACACAGTTTGAAAAGAGTCGCAAATGTAAGATATGTTGAAATATTTGGAATACACTGTATTCGTGTGATGCTTCGAAGGAATTGTTAACTATTTGAATGGCACTGTATTTGTTGCAAAAAAATATGTAAATGTTTAGATATCTATGATGCTTAATTTCCGAAGAAATAATTGGAAAAAGAGAAAAGTAAGCTTTCACCGATAAAATAAATTTTCACCATTACTTTGATTGACTGTAACCCGTCTATGTTGATATTTAAAGTCAATGAGAATTTTTCAAAATTGATTAGGTTTGAATAACTATCGCAAAATTTTGGCGAAAAGATTTGATATTTTTGGTATTATACATATAAAATTGATGTATAATTTGCGTTTCAAAAAGGTTTTAAAAAAAATGTTTAAATTTGAAAAAATATTTTTTCGATTGTATTTATTACGAAGCAATGTTCGCATTTAAAATAAAAAATTCCAGTTCCATATTAATGTTCGAAAAAGAAAGAATATAGTAATATATGCGTGATAATATGCATGTGATGGCCGTATATTTGAAATTATATTTAATGTGCATTCGAATTTTTGGCGATATTTAAATGTTTATATGTTTATATTTCAATATAATTGTTTTATGTATGTAAGTAATTTGAAAAATTCAATTTCTTAATTTAATTAGTTTAACATGTTATTGTCTTTAAAGTAGAAAAAGTATGTTGCTACATGCGTAGTAAACAAATGTTTAAGAAAAGTATGTTTATAATCAAAAGTGTCAAATTGTGTTGCTACATGCGTAGTAAACAAATGTTTAAGAAAAGTATGTTTATAATCAAAAGTGTCAAATTGTGTTGCTACATGCGAAGGCTACATGTGTATTACGAAAAATTGTTGCTAAGTTTATAGTATACATGTATTTATACTGAGAAAGCCAAACTACCTACGTATGTACAAAGTTAAAATTTTATATACGTATATTTTAAGGTACTGTACCGCCCTTTTTTCTGCTTTGCTTGCTGCCTTTGTTTGTATACTGCTGAAATTTGTTGTTGTTGTCTTCCTTTGCTGCCGTTACCCACTGATGCTTTTTCTGCTTCTCTGCCTCTCATTCCCGCTTCTGTCTTTTTGCTTCTTTTGCTTTCTCGAATTTTTGTGGATGAGTAAATGGCTTGGGGTTATATTTAACCGCTATTAACGGTGCTCTGTAAAGGCGTCACTGGTGGTTGTGTTTTTAATATCACCGTTATGGCATGGTACAGCCGATTAAAAATTAAATTTTTGTTCATATATACATATGTGTATGTATGTATGTTCCAGCCCATCACAACTTTCTAACACTTCTTTATATTTTCAAAAATGTATATATGTATATTTTCTTTTATATGTATTTTAAATGTAAATTTTTGGGTAAAAGTCCACTTTTCGTTGTAGTTTTGGTTTTTTTTTTTTGAAATTTTATAATTTTTGTAGTGTTTGAAATTTTAAGATGATTTTTTTTTTGTAGTCTTTTTGTAATTTATAATGTTTTTGTAGTCTTTTTATGATTCTATGCTACTTCATGTAATTTTTGCAAAGTTTTTCTTTGTCTTTTATATTATTTTACGTATTTTTGCATTAGCACAACCGCCACGCACTTTTTTCGTCCATAACCCCACGCACATATATATATATTTTTTTTAAAACCTTAAATTGATTTTGTACTGCAGGGAATTTTCTTCTTCCCCGGAGCCATCTTTTGCCGCAGGCATGGCCACGGTCGCCATGTAAGACGACCATCGTCACGGTCGCCATGTAAGATGACCATCGTCACGGTCGCCATGTAAGATGACCATCGTGGTCATCTTTATTCTTGCGTCGTAGTTGACGCAGGTTATCGCCCAAACGCTTTAGCGCAACTTAAGTAAAGCACACAATATTAATTGCGTAGACTTCTCGCACATACACTGCTTCTAATACCAAAACAAGAAACTGATGAACTTTACTCTTTAAATATATTCTTTTGAAATTTTATTTTACTGAATATAAAAATGTTCACAAACTTAGAAAATTTAATATATATGTATATATATATATATGTGAGCTGCTGAAAACTTTGCTTCTTGACGAGTTGAATGCGCGAAATTAATTGGCGTCATTTAAAGTGACGTTTATGAAGGTAACCCTCATGGTGAGTGATTGGTGTGGTCAAAAAATTGACGTGGTTAATATTTAATGATTGATGTTATGGTCACTCAACACTTATCATAAGGGTTGCCTTACAGTGAACTAAACGTGTCTATGTAACTTAAAATAGTAGCGTACAACGCAAAACAATACGAACTTGAAATGTTAATTGTAAAACCGAAATAAACGAAATACAAACAATTTGACGTAATTTTAAAGAAAAGAGCGTGTTAATCCCTTTTTGAACCCCACATATATATATATATATATATATATATATATATATATATATCTACAGGTGCGCGAGGAAATACAAAAAAAAAACTCGCAAATAATAATTACCCAATAGATAGCCATACAAAAAAAATCAAGCTGCAAAAAAAATGATTAGTTATATATATGTTTTATATAATCAATGGGAATGCTGGCATCCCCTTCCCGAAGGCACTCGGGTTACAGGCAAAAAAAAAATTTTTTGCTCAAAAAAACCAACACAAATCCATTCATACTTTTCCGTAGTGCTCCCACCCGCAATGCGAGGGGGTCTTAAGGCCCCCCTCCGAGACTGGTTGGGGCCACTAGGGTCGGTACCAGGCACACACGGGTTGGTCTCAACACGCCCAGCCGCAACGCAGGGGCAGTCTCCAGGGGCTTGCCCCTGGGACTGGTTGGGGGTGTTGAGGCCTCCCGTTCATTCTCACTGGACACTCCTTCTGCCTCCGCCGCTATGGGTGGAGCGGCTTCAATGCCCGCTCCCCAGACTGGTGGGACAGGAATTGGTGCCGCTTTGAATCCCAGCTCAACCCGTCACAATCCAGGTGGTATTCTGTGGTACCACCTGAGACGTGGGATGAGCTGGGGTTCTTGCAATTCACACACCGGACAACACAAATTCGGCATAAGAAAACTAAAAAAAAAATTGTACAAAAAAACCCAATTTAGCGGACAAAATATTACCAACGCCGACTACGGACAACATTCCGGCAACGTAAAATCCCAACTACAAAAAAATAAAGTGCGTTTAGCATTGCCTCACCGGGTGAATACAAAAATCCGGATAACTGACGGGAAGGCTCGTGACGCCTTCGACTACTGCCCCCAATGACCAGTCCGGACAACCTGATCCGTCAACCATTCCACCGCAACGCAGGTGGCTGCTTCTGTGGCTGCCCACCTCGGACTGGTGGAATGGTCAACTTCACACGTTGCCCGAACTGACCACTGAGACCAGCGCCTCAGGTGCCACGTTGGGCGCCATCTGTTATGGACTCGCATTTTCAGTGGAAGCAGTAAGGAAGGCGGTCGGCATGATGTGGTGGTGCACAGTGGCTAGTCATTGTCGGCTGGGGCGGGTCCTTGCCAACTTTACTGTTCCTGCGCCATAAACAGAAAAAAGTTCCTATCATGCCTATCAAACTAACAGCTGTCAAATTAAAAAAAAAAAAACCGACAGAAGCGCAGAGACCGACTCAAAACGCTTATCAATACAAAATAAAACAACATCCGGCGGAACCAGATGTCACGGACAGACCGTTAACATTCAAAAATTCAAATTCAAAAAAAAAAAGTCACACGCAAAAAAACCTACCGAACCGGACATGGCCGGTTACTAACGCTGAAAATCAAAATCAAAAAAAAAACTGCTGAAAAATAAAAATACAAATAAAAGGGCCGAATATATCTTGGGGGCGCCGCGGGTGTTGTTGCGACGCCCGGTGCATGTCCCACCCTCAAAATCCATGGCCACCGTCGCACCTAAAATTCCGGTGGCCCCTTACCTGTATGCCCTAAGGGCCTTCTAAATGTATAGACACCTCAGCATTCCCATTTTAATTACAATTTTATTGACAATTCATTTTAATAAAGACTTATTCCGTACTTATGGCTAATATAGTTTATAATACTAACCCTAAACTAAGGCTTATTCAAACGAATATAAATTCAAGGTTAGGCTAATCTCATGTTTTTTTCAAGAAGAAATTTTTAGTTCCAAAGTTAGCGGAAGGCCATAGATATAATTAAGTATGGGGGCGGAAGTAAAAAAAACAATTGCTGTAATTTAGCTTATTTCGTTGTATCCTATTCTATTATAGTTTATTTTATTGTACTTTATTTTATTTTATTTGTTTGTTTTTCTTATTTTAGTCTATCTCATTTTGTTTTATTGTAGTTTATGCTTTCTCTTGAAGAATTAGTTTAATTTTACTGTGTCTTTTTCTTTTATTTTTTTATTATTATTTATATACTTTACTATTTTATTATAATTTATTTTATTTTTGGTATATTTAATTTAATTTTATTGAGCTGTATTTTATTCTATCCGCAAAAAAAAATTCTGCCTGAACATATACGACTAATTTATTTAGATTGTAATATCTATTTGTATCGGTGTTTGACAGTTTCAGAAACTGTCTTTAATTTGCCTACTTTTAATGTTATGTATTATAAGGGTTGCATGTCTGTGAACATATTCACTTTATGTATGTCATTTCAGGTATGTATGCCTATCCGTATTTTTGCGAACAACGCAAGTGCTATAGATTTTAAGCTTATTAACGTTTCTTACGCTTTTCAAAACCGTTTAAGCACTCCTTTTGTGTATAATCTACGTTTAAAGTTCGTATGTATTTACGTAGCAATAGGCTTATCATGCTTCAGCCGCTGACATTAATTCTTTAACTATGTTAACCTTAGTTTAAAACTGAATAATCCGAGATTTCAAATTGGGTATACCGTAATTATTTACGCTTCTATAATGACCCTAGTTCACGCCTCTAAATTTTATGCATGAATAATCTTAAATGGAGTTCATACCCACCCAGCATCTGGATGACGAATTTAACTCCGTATCAATAAGCTTTGATTACTCCTTGCGACTAAATACCGATTTTTGTTAAACAATTGAACCAACTTTCCATTGAAAATCCGATTGCCTTCCTATGCTCACACTTCTCGATAAATAAATTCACAAAAAAAAATTATGACTACATAAAAATGTGGTCGAGACCTAAGGAAATGTGTATGCTGTCCCTAGACTACGATGTCCGACAGCATTTATGCCGACACGTTGTCAAAAAAAAAGAAAAAGGTTACAGTGTATGAAACCGTGGTACGGAAGCTCCGATGTGGTTGAACCGCTGGTAATTTAAGCTCGATATGCTCCGGCTTCAACATCCCACATGGGCTATGCTTGTTAAAACATCACACTACCATTATTCAAGAGGATGACCATAGACAATGTTGGATGTTGTAGTCGTGTGTGAACCTTGTTCAAGTTAACTATCGGCAATTACCTGAGGTTTTAATTAGCTCACCTTCGAGCTTCCTGACACTCATCCGCTGAAGAAATACGTTTATAATATAATATTGGATTACGCACTAAATATGATGGAAAAATGAATCGTAAGCATATTCCCAAATGATTCCAAAACACATTTCATAAGATTGATAATTGTAGTTAAATACGAAAAAAATATTGTGAAAGCTAATAGAATGTCATAGCAAATATGATGATAAAACGAATAAAAAGGGAAAGAAAATATGACTTACAAATGATTATTCGGGAATAATCCCGTCCAGGGTACACCCTTCTACCGACGACACATTGATTTTCAAATACAAATAATACTTTTAACTGGCAAGTATTCTCCCCCTTTACAGCTCATGTACATACATAATTTTAAGTATATCTTAAATAGTATTACCTACTCAATCTATCATAAGTAATTAATTTTAAAGGTAGGAAAAAAAAATCGGTTGTCCGTAGCCGGAACGAACTCACCGCTTTCGTGCTGGTCTTGGTGTCACGGCTGGGTCTGCTGGTTGTTGTTGCCCCAGTGGATGTTACGGCCGGCCTCTATGCGTCAGCCCTGCTGGTTTTTGTGGTCACAGTCGATGTTATAGCGGCCTATATGGGTCGGCCATGCTAGTTGTTGTAGTTGGTGTCGGATGTATCCGGGCAATTGACTTGTCTCGGTAAGGAAAGGCAACTTTGTAGCTTTTATTTGATTCACAACTGGTTTTTTTTTGGGTTGTTTTTTTCTTCTGCTTTCCAAAAAAATTTTGTGAATTTTTGTTTTGGCGGTGCGGGTTTGCTTTAGGTTAATGTGACCGCTGGCGGTTTCATGGGAAGACGAACTCAGTAACAGTGTGGTGGTTTTGGAAAAAAATTTACAACTACAAAACCAGCGATAACACAACCACAAATGCGGTCGTACAACAAGCCAGCAAGAGGCTTTACTCAACAAATCCAATGATGATCTACGACGAAAACGCCCTGAAACTACTTGACCAAATCACATTCTACTCTTCACCATCATAAATCCATTCTATCCGATTACAGTGGATGTTTTGCACAAAATTTGCACTCCTCATGGCCAGGTGTTACGCATTATCATCTTTAAGAAGAATGGCGTACAAGCTATGGTGGAATTTGATAGTCTTGACGCGGCAACATGAGCACGTGAGAATTTAAATTGTGCCGCTATTTATTCGGGCTACTGCACTTTGAAAATTGATTATGCCAAACCAGAGCAATTGAATGTCTTTTCCAAAAAGAAAGAGCCGGAACCCGGAAACAGCAGTTACTTTCTTAGTGATCGCCGATTTTTTCCTTCTTTGTTTCGATAATTTTCCACCGAAACCTTCAGGTCCCATCACTAGTCACTAGGTGTGTTCGCACGAAAACGCTCCCAAGTGGACCGTAACCGTAGACCATAACAGCAGACCGTAACAGAGTTTGTGTACCCACAAGAAAAACTGTGGGTAAAAGTGTTTTGCGCGGATATAGATTTGGTCTCCAAACCGGTGTTGGCCCCACCCAGGGTAATTTTTTATAAGCGCGGCCGAAGGCCGCCAATGCAGAAAGGTGTTCTGCGCAAAAATACTATGGATCCCATCCCTTGTTTCGGAGCGCTCCGGGGCCATTTTGCGGTTTTTTGAAAATATCTTTTGACAGAAATAAAATTTGGAATTTCGGCATTCGCATTCCTGGTCCTGGGATCAAAACGCGTTTTGACACCTCCCGATATTTTTGGACGAGTTTTAGCAGTTGTACCCTAAAGTAAAAAATTACCCGAATCCGTGTTTACTTCGCAAAGACTTGGGCTAGAAGCCATCATGACCGCATTTGAGGATTCGTCCATACAGGTGGATGATTTGAAGAATCAAATTGCAAATAATAAATCATCAACGAGTAGTGAAAAAGTGAAGAGTCTAAACAAAAACAACGCTAAAGAAAAAGCAAAAGCAAAATCTAACAGAGGCAATACTGAAAACAACAATAATATTGATGTACTCGCTGCCGAAATAAGTGCGCTCAAAACAGCTGTTTGTTCATCTGCTTTCATTTCGGACAACAGCAACAATAATAACAATTGAAAAGTTGCATTCGATTTATTTACCTTTTCGCCTTCACCTATTCCTCAACGTTCGCAATCTGCTGTTCTTCCCCTCAACAGTCCTCGACCTGGGCCAGTGGTACAGACAGCTTATAATACATCGTCTTTAATAACAACAGCTCTCGCTGCGCCTATCACTCCTTCATTTGCGTCTGTCGTTTTATCACCGTCCGCTACCACCAGCGAGTGTGCTCGTGTTAAATCTGCTGCTGCTAATACCAATGCCAATGCTTTTGAAAAAATTCTGCTGCCGCTAACACCAATGATGCACGTAAAGTTGTTGTTGCTACAAGCACAAGTTGTGAGCTTGATGTTGCTGCTCGTCTGGAATGGTTTCATGTAGGATCGTTCAAACCCTCCGTAGAAACTACTGACATCACTACGTATATATCAAAACATACTTGCATTAAAGCACATTTTATATCATGCTACAAATTAATAAAAAAGATGTAGCGATAGAGACAGTAAGCAAAGTAAAGTGGACTCGGGCCGTCAAACGTCAAAATCCGACCGTTTGAGTTTTTTCAAAACTTTGTCCCGACAGAGGAAGGACAGTGAGTGATGCGCCTGTCACAAACTCAAAGCTCACAATATATTATCACAATGCCGGTGGTCTGCGTACAAAAACAAATGACCTATTTGAATCGGCAGCGATCCACGACTTTGATCTCATCATATTCGTGGAAGCTAGGCTAACTGCAGATTTTTTTTATCATCAGAGCTTTTTGATCGTTTTTATAATGTCTATCGAAAAGACAGAATACTGCAACAAGGAATAACTAGAGGGGCGGTATTTTGGTGGCTGTATCATCTTCTCTGGCAAGTCGTGAAGTGCAACTACACGTTAATGATGCCAACATTGAGTAAATTTTTTTCTGTAAGTATAAGAGAAACGTTCCTTGATAGTATAAATGAAATTTTCGTTATTGCTAGTTACATCCCACCAAATAACAATTGCGGAATGTACAAGTCACATATTGTTAATATCAGCTTTATCATTGATTCTCTATTACCTCACCAATCGCCCTTTATTTTGGGTGACTTTAATCTGGGTTCTATTCAATGGTAAGAGAACCTGATGACGGCTTTTTAACCCTCTTTACCTCTAAAAATGATGTCGAGGACTTACTTTGTGATACATTGTACTCCTTTAACCTATCTCGACATCGGAAATGATTTAAACAGAGTGTTAGATCTAATTTTTATAAACAATGATATGTCCTGTGATATTTATAAGTGTGATATGCCACTCGCCTGTGAATTGGTTCATCACAAAGCAATCTCTGTTCAGTTCTCATTCTATAAATACGATAATAACTCCACTGAACCCGACTACTAGTTCAATTTTTATAAATCAAATTTTACGGCTTTTTATGCGTTTTTTGACTCCATTGATTGGAATTTAATCTTTGAGCAATTAGACTTGTCAAATATGTAGATGAAGTTCAAGAGCGTAGTAGAAGAAAGCCTTAACCTATACGTCCCAGCCCACAGAAAAGAGATCTTTCAATCTCCCATGGTACGCAAAAGAACTTTTGAGGTTAGATAGATAGATAGATAGATAATTAATTGAGGATCGCACTGCGACCATTGGTCTATTGTGCCCTCAACTGCTTCACAACACCTCATCCAAGCCGACATCTCTGATGAACCCTAGCAGTTCACCTGGCTTGAGGGATTTGATGTGAGAATGCTCCGGCCATGGTGAGCCCACAAACTTAGCTCTACGTCTTGAGATTGCATCACACTCCAAGAGGATATGGTCCGCCGTCTCCGCTGATCGATCACAAAATCGGCATGTGTTGTTCGATATTATACCCAGCTTTTGCATGTGGCTGTTCAGTCTACAGTGTCCTGTAAGAATAGCTGTTAGAATTCTTAGGTTATTTTTCGAGAGGCCTATAAATGCCCTGTATCGAGTTGTGCAGTAACCCCCTAACAGTAGTTTAGATTGTCTCAGGCCTGGCATATTACGCCAGTGTTTTTCTCTCTCTTCCTTTTCTTCTGCTAATAGATGCCCCCTAATTTCCTGCGGGGGTACTGGCAGGAACGGCTCAAGACCAATAGGTCGTATCGTTGCTGCCTCTCTGGCCAGGCTGCCCGCCTGCTCGTTTCCCTCGACTCCCCTGTGGCCAGAACCCAGGCCAACAGTAGTTCACTGTGTGCTCCTAGTTGATTCAGCCTTTCCACGCACTCAAGGACTAGTGCTGATTTTATTTCAAATGCCGAGAAGGCCTTGAGGGCGGCCTGGCTGTCACTGAGTATGGCAATTTTCTCATTGGAGTATTTTCGCTGAAGGTTCAGGTCCGCGCACTGGCTTATGGCGAATACCTGCGCTTGAAAAATGCTCGGGTATGCTCCCAGGGGTATTGATATCTTGGCTCTGGGTCCAACGACTCCAGATCAAATCCCCTCTGGGGTCTTCGAGCCATCGGTATACCATACTATACTGTTTAGCTGCTGAATGCTCTCAATTCTGTTTTCTTCCCACGTACCCTTGTCTCCCAGTTCTACTTTATATCTTTTCTCATATACTAGCTGCCTGAGGATATCATCCCTCGGGAGTTGAGATATTGGGATCTTCTCTCTCAATTCCTCCATGTTCCGAGACGATATGACTTTACCTTTGCCCGAGCCCTCCTTGACGATATTAAGGAGGGCTCGCTTGGCTGACTGCTCTATCGATAAATGCAGCGAGGTTAGATCGAGGATAGCTTCCAGCGCTGTTGTGGGGCATGTGCGCATAGCTCCTGTGATGCACGCACATGCCAGTCGCTGAAGTTTTGACAGTACTTGCCTCGTCGTCGCCCGAGTTGTTCTTGATGCCCAGGCTATTGAGCCATATGTTATCATAGGTTTTACTATCATGGTATACATCCATCTTAGCACGTGTGGGCTACAGCCCCATGATTTGCCTGCTAGACGTTTGCATACCATGATGGACCTCGTGGCCCTAGTCTTCATGGAGTCGAAGTGTTGTTTCCATAAGAGCTTGGTGTCAAACATGATCCCCAAGTATTTCACTGCGCTTCCATATTCTAGTTCCACGCCATCTATTGTTATTGCTCTCAGGGCTGGTAGGACCCTTCTTCTGGTGAAAGGGATGATGGTTGTCTTAGATGGGTTGATGTTAAGACCCACATTGGCGCACCATTCCCTTGTAATGATCAATGCTCTTTGTATTATGTCACAGAGCGTACTCTCGAATTTACCCCTTGCAATTATGACGATATCCTTGGCATCTTATGCCACTGTCTGATAGCTTTGATGGCAGGAGTTCATCCACTACTAGGCTCCACAAAAGGGGTGACAGGACACCTTCCTGGGGGCACCCTCTCGTGGTAATAACCTTAACTGCGCTGCTGCCTACTTGAGCTTCAGCGATTCTTGTACGGAGTAGATTGTCAATCCATCTCTGGATAGGCAACTGAACTCCTCTTCTCTGCAGTGCTATGTTTACGCTTTCGTGAGATGTGTTGTCAAAGGCACCCTCGATATCAAGGAAAGCGCAAAGCACTGTTTCCCCTGTTTCGAACGCCCTCTGTATTTCAGATTTTTGAGGTTAAAAAACCAACGAAAAAAAGCGCAATTTAAGAAAACTGGCTCTGCTGACGACGAAACAAAATTTGCTGAGTGCAGGAAGAAATTTGAATGCCTATACAAGTTCCTTCATTTCATTTCATTTATTGCAAAAATAGTATTAGTACGATAAGATCTAGGATCTTTTATAGTACAACAAAAAGATAAATCGCAATGTAAAAAAAAAACAAAAGTAATAACAGAGGGTTATGTAGGTGAAATTATCATATTAAACATAGAGAAGTATCTTAATTTACTAGTATCTAAAATAAACAAATAATTAAATTCAATAACAAAACATTGTTTACACTCATACATATTGATGGCGAAAACTCAAGAAGTATAATGGTTTCAACTAAAATGAGCATAAAGAACATTTTTAAAGTTGCTTTTATTTAGACTACTACAACTGGATACTGGAATAGAGTTCCATAGGCGAATAGCATTGACAAAGAATAACCGTCCAGATGTTAGATAGTTATAAGTTGGTACTATTAGATTGTTGTTGTAGCAATGCTCGCCACACCTAATAGCCGCGACCGATCACAAATTGTCATCAATATCCTCTAACGGGAGTCCAAGGAAACTTGCCGTTTCAACAGGGGTGGACCATAAGGAAAGGGGTGTTAGAGGCGTTGGTTCCACATTACAATTAAAGAGATGGTTGGTGTCATTTGGGGACACATTGCAAGCGGGGCATACATTTTGTATGCCGGGGTTGATGCTGGATAGGTAAGAGTTTAACCTGTTACTGTATCCAAAACGAAGTTGAGCAAGAGTGGCACGCGTTTCCCTGGGGAGTATGTATTCCTCTTTCGCGAGTTTTGGATACTTTTCTTTAAGTACTGGATTCACCGGGCAATTCCCGGCATAAAGGTCCGACGCCTGTTTATGGAGTTCACCAAGGACCTGCTTGTGTTTTTTCGCTTCATACGCTGGGTTCTCAGGTGCCGTATTTCCTCAAAATGCGGTGCTGGTTCATCAATCAGATTTCTGTTTGGAAGCCCAGGTTTCTGGGTATTCAACAGGAACTGTTTGGTCAGCATCTCATTTCTCTCCCTGATGGGGAGTATTCTCGCCTCATTATGCAGATGGTGTTCTGGGGACATAAGAAGACAGCCCGTGGCGATTCTGAGAGCAGTATTTTGAAAGGCCTATAGTCTCTTCCAGTGGGTAATTTTTAGGCTTGGCGACCATATGGGTGACGCGTAGCACGTAATCGGCTGGCTAATTGCTTTGTATGTAGTCACGAGCGTTTCTTTATCTTTTCCCCAGGTACTGCCAGCGAGGGACTTGAGGATTTTGTTACGGCTCTGAATTCTCGGTGCGGCTGCGTGCTCACCAAAATGCAGATCCTGATCAAACGTCACACCCAAGATTTTGGGGTGTGGGACAGTCGGTAGCGTAGTGCCATCGACGCGGATGTTCAAAATGATCGACATTTGGGACGCCCATGTTGTAAATAAGGTCGCGGTGATTTAGTCGGTGATAATGCCAGGTTTCGCGAGGCGAAAAAGCTGGAGAGATCAGGGAGGTAGCCGTTTATTTTATTGCATAGCGCATCGATCTTTGCGCATAACGTGTAACATGATTAAACATCGGCATAATCAATTGAATTGCAAGTTTTCTTCTAACATTGACAGGAGTATAAATAGCAGACATTCGTAAGTTTCTTCAGATATTGTATACTTTCTTAACCACCGAATTTACATGATCATCACAGGACAGCGTCGCGTTAATAACAAAACCAAGATTATTCACTTTTGAAACGAGTTTGAGACATGTACTGGCAACGCGTAAGGCCGGAATACTTGAGAAAATTATTCGTTTTTTAGATATAGGCAACACGTACGATTTCTCACTGTTCATGCATAAGTCATTTTTCCTAGCCCATTTAAATATGGATGTTAAGTCATTATTCAATCTTGAGCATAAATCATTTGTCCCCTCGTGATTTCCAGACAAATATAGTTGGACATCATCAGCATATGCATGCATATGAGCATGCTGGTATGCATTAAATATGTCATTAATAAAAATACTAAAAAGTAGTGGACCCAAGATAAAGCCTTGGGGTACCCCTGCCAATAGTGATTTTAGACCTGAAGTTTCGGAGCCGACTTTGACAAGCTGGGATCTACCCGTCAGATAACTTCGCATGAGCCGCACTGCGGAGTCATCAAAACCAAAATATTTTTTTAATTTTAAGCACAGCAGGTCATGGTTCACAGAGTCGAAGGCTTTTGAGAAGTCAAGTAGGCATAATAAAGTCAACTGGTTTTTGTCAAAGGGTGCCCTGATGTCGTCTAAAATTTTTATGATAGCCGTGGAGCAACTGTGCTTTGATCGGAAGCCTGACTGGAACGGTGATAGCAGACTATGTTTGCTAACATGGTCTTGAATTTGTTCCGACAACAATATCTCAAAGACTTTCGAGAGTGCTGGCAAAATGCTGATAGGCCGAAAGTCACTAGGACAATCTGCAAACTTAGTTTTTGCAATGGGTATAACCGTGGCAACCTTCCACATATCAGGGAAGCAGGAGGTAGTAATACTGTGGTTGATAATATGCGTCAATGTAGGAAGAATGTACGGGGCAATTATTTTAACAAATTTGAGCGGTATATTGTCCTGACCGATTGCGTTCGACCTTATTTTATTTATGCATCTCGCCACATCAAGTTGCGAAACAGGTGTAAACTCGAACCTTGACAAACATGAACCACATATAAGGGAGGGGTTGGGAAACAGGTATTAACACAAGACGGGTTAACTTGACTCACAAAAGCTGCATTAAGATCTTCAGGATTAAGGGAACAGTCAGAACTCTCACTCACATATAAACGAAGGTTTTTCAGATTACGCCACAAAACATGATTAGGCAACGATATATTCAACATTTTACTGTAGTATTTGCATTTTTCTCTCCTAATATAGGCTGTGGTCTCATTTCGTGTATGCACGCCAATTTGCGTCGCTTCGGTTTTTCTTCCAGAGGGAATAAAGCTTATTGCGCTTGATAATCATAGCACGGACGGATCTATTAAACCAAGGACAAGAGGAAGATCTGCTGCTATGTACCCGAGATGGAACGTGAGTTGTATAGAGGTATAAAATAATTTAATTTAAAAATCTCAGCTTTTCATGCACCGAGCTCAAACTCCAACAATCAGACCAATTTATGCTGGAGATGTCTCCAAGAAGGTTATTTACGTCCAGTCGTCGATAATCTGGTGAAATGGATGGTCTAGCTACTACACTGTGGTTATCGAGCACTACATCAAATGAACAGAAAATTAGATCATGGTCTGAGATAGAGGATAATTGATCAAACTTTAAGACTTTAGACGTATCGGACACAATGAAATAGTCAAGAAGGCTGGGGCAGCAGTTCTGTCCATACCTTGTTGGTACGCACACATTAACCACTTCCAGACCAACACTTGAAACATCGTCTAACAAACGGCTGGTATACGGGTCACTACATAAGAGATTAACATTAAAATCTCCGCAGATAATTATATCAGTGTAATCAACTGCGACCGAGAATAACATTGTAAAATATTCCTTCACCTTACACCATTTATTAGGGTTATAGACGCAACTAGACATTTCAACTAGCAAGTTCTCAGTGACGCCAACAGCTATACTTGATATGATTCTGGACTTGAGATGTTTTTTACAATACATAGCAATACCACCACCTTTCTTTACCTTTCTATCCATCCCTTTATGTCAAAATGGCCATCAAGTATTTCAGGTTTAAACCAAGTCTCGGAAACACAAATGATATCAACACTAGATTGTTCAAATATCGCTCTGACTACATCCATCTTTTCACCATTTAAACTACGAGCATTAAAGTGCACCACGTTGAAACCTTTATGGTGCCTGCCATTAAGCAAAGCTAGGCTATTATTCGCACTGCTATTCGCGTTTCTACTATCTCCAAACACTGAGTACAAGCGAATTAAAAGCAACTTTAATGTAAGGTATAGACAAAGCCGAAGAAAAAGAAAAAAAATAATTAAAATAATTCAATGCTAACGGCATCTTTACATAACAAAAAACAATGAATAAGCATATAAACTTAAGGTTGGCGAAATCGATCCAGATCAGCATCGCTGGTAACTTTTGTTGGCTGTGCGGATGTATCAAGTCCATGCCTAACGTAGACGCAACCACGGAGCGTGAATGCCGCCTGCAGCTTTCCCTGCCACCTTAATTGGATAGCCGCTTGTAGCAAAAGCATATTTTCCTTGGTAAGGCTCTCGTATAGGTGGAAGTTTCCCTGGATACCAAGGGATTCCAGAGAAACAGCGCTTTTCATACGCCTATGGTGCTCCCCAAACGTACGAAGAGTACGATTGCGATCCAGCGGCGAATGGAACTTGATCACAATCGTCCCTTATTTGCGGTGACTGAAAATCAATGGACATGCACAACACGTTAAAAATACTTTTTAGGTTTTCGCCCTCCTTATACGGGATACCAAAAGCGACAGCATCAGCAGCGATATCAACAGTCAATTTTTTCTGAAGTCTTTTTGCCAACTCTTTTTTGATATTTTCTATTTCGGACCCAGACTTTTCTGTCAGCAAAGAAATCTGCGTGGATGAGGCAGACAGAGTGGTGGTGAGAACCGAGATCTCGTCTTCGATACGTTTATTTATTTGTTTCTCCACTTCATCTAATCTTTGCGAGACGCCCTCTACCAAAAGCCGGAACAGGGCAGTCTGTTGATGCACCTTCGACTCGAATTCCTTCAGGGTGTTGTACACTGCTGAGAGGGTGATAGCTGCAGCCCCATTAACTTTTTGTGTTTTCGCGGCGGGGGAGCCCTTCCTCAATTCGCTTGAGACTAACATAAAAGCCAACCCTAAATCTTTTTGGGTTTTTGTTACTCAAAACGAAAATATAACGGTATGCTGAAATCAATGAAGGCGAAGTTGCTTCCTCAACTCACGAAGCATATGAGATCTTTGCCGACTTCTTCGGGGCGGTATTTAACAGGTTCCGAACAGTTAGTACGTCACGTGATACATTTGCCATAGTGGAATCTGTAAATATTGGTCAGTTCACGGTTACAGAGGAAGAGGTCCTGGATTCCCTTATGAACCTTGATGTATCTAAGGGAGATGGATACGATCGTCTGCCACCCTTGTTATTAAAGAACTGTGCGGTTTCACTTTATTCGCCTCTTACTAAAATCTTTAACAAGTCCCTTGAATGTGGTAATTTCCTTCACGGATGGAAAATGGCATTCGTATCGCCAATTTATAAGTCTGGCCCTCGAAACAAGGTAGACAACTATCGACCCATTGCTAAGCTATCCATCATCCCAAAGCTGCTGGACAAAATTGTAAATGACCAGCTATTTGTAGCTTTTAAAAACTATATTGTCCCTCAACAGCATGGTTTTTAACCAGGGAAATCCACCAGCACAAATCTCACCATAAATGTAAATTTTGTGGTAAATGCGATTGAGGACGGCGAACAATGTCCACTTGTTCGCTGTACACTGATTTCGTAAAAACTTTCCGACAGTCTCAATCATATTCTTTTACTTAATAAACTCGAGAAACTCGGAATCCACTCCAACGTTCTAAGTTGGCTTTAATCGTATCTCCAAAACAGGAAATTAATAATAAAGATTGGCAGCAATCTCTACTAGCCTATAATCGTTACATCAGGGGTACCACAAGGTAGTCAACTGGGCCCTTTACTTTTTTCTTTATTTATAAATGACATCAGCCAATGTTTTAAATTTTGTAGTTGCTGATCTAAAACATTAGCGACTGCATAGAGCTACAGCAAGACATCTTGGAATTGATAAAATGGTGTAATAGTAACGGTCTTTTCTTGAACTTCTCCAAGTGTAATATTATCACATTCACTCGGAGAAACGCATGCATAATGAACAGCTATTACTTTAACGATAGCGACTCGTTCAATCGTACAACTGCTCTTAAGGATTTAGGAGTATACTTAAACTCGAAGCTTAGGTTTGACTTTCATAGGGAATACATAATCAGTGCTGCTAATTCCAAACTCGGCTTTCTCAAACGTAATTCCAAAGACTTTTGATCCGCTAACGCTCAAAAGTCTTTACATTAGCCTTGTAAGATCCATTTTGGAATATGCCTGCATCATTTGGGACACAGACTTCGGCACACATACCAGCCGGCTAGAAAGAGTTCAAAGGAGATTCACCAATTTCGCCCCTCGACCATTGTTCACTTTTGAATCTATGCCATCTTATGAACTAAGATGTAGAATTTTAAATATTCGAAAGAAAATGTGTGCTATTTTCTTTATCAGACATTTACGACAACAAAATCGATTCTCCGGAACTACTTTTTCTTCTCCCTTTCTATGCACCTGAAAGGTGTCTAAGGGACAAATACATTTTCTCCGTTCAAACGTGTAGAACGAATTTTGCATATAATGAACCTATTCACAGAATAATTTCCTTATGTAACTCTGTTTGCAATCATGCCGATTTTAACTCAAGTAAAGAACATTTAAAAGCTGATGTTGATTACTTTCTTTTCAATTAATATGTTCCGGTTAATATATAAATGTTTGTACATACATATTTAAGACGTAGCGAATTAGGGATTCAAGGGGTTGTGTAGCGCAACATATAGCTTCTCCAACCCAATTGTCAACCTCACCTTCGAGCGGCGAATCCCGTTTCACTAACAGACGAGGCTCTGGCGACCCCAAGCTCCTCATGGAACTTGGGGGTGGGGAGGGAGGGATGGCCTGAAGGTTCAATGTGGCCATATAAATCGTTCCCGAGATGGTCGGGCCAGCACCTTAACGGTGCTGTGTTACCGGAGCGTATCGGATCTGTATCCGGCAAAGGACCATCACATCGATAACACTCCCCAAAGCCTTCGGGGAGTAACCTAATCGCTACAACAACAACAACAACAACGTAGCGAATTATTTACAAAAATCTTCGTTATTATGTCATTGTAATTATAAATTGTTACCAACATATTTTTCTATTTCGTTAATTGTTATTTAAGTTGTTACATATCTGTGAGGACTATGTCCGGTAGATAAATAAATAAATAAAACTTAAGATTACACAGTTTTGTTATTTATGCTGTCGGAATGCATTTGATTCCGATCAGCACAAAAGCTAGCAGCTGAGCAGAATGAGTCACTTTTATCGGGTGGTTCGAAAGGACGTGTTTCCAATCCTCCCTGTACCAGCTTTTATATAAACATAACTAGTGGGGCCCCGATGTGCTTCGCTACACCAATAGAAATATTGGAAAAAGAATAAAATATAGAATTTGTTTAATCTTTATTTCAATTCTTAATCCAAAACATTTGGATACACTACATTTTTCGTTTTTCCATCTGGGATATGAATGACCAAACAATTTGGAATGCCTACTCTGGAACAGGCAACGTATAGCTGTCCGTGCGATAAGCACGGTTCCTCCAAATTCAATCCGCATACTCGAAGCGTTTGTCCTTGCGCCTTGTTGACTGACATAGCAAATGACAGGCGCACTAGAAATTGCAAACGCTTGAATTAATATGGAATGTCTGTTGGTATTAGTGGGATTCGCGGTATAAGCACAATTTCACCTTTCGCTTTGCCGGTCAGTATTGTTGCTTTAATTAAATTCGTCATCAACTTTTTTACATTCAGTCTTGTTCCATTACACAATTTTGGTGCATTTAAATTCCGTAATAAAATAACTGATGAGCCGACCTTCAGAGCTAAACAATGCGGTGGCATACCAGACGGCTCCAATGAATTCAAAATTTCAACTTGATAATTCACTGCGTCATCTTGATTAATTGTGCTATCCACTGACTTGTATGTTGTCACCACACCTGAAAATTTTTTCAGAATGTGATGATTGATTTCATTGCCATGTACATTTTTTGGTGCCAGTATTGCACGTTCTCTCAACCAATCGTGATTCACGTAATTTTGAACAATATTTGGAAACACTCGTTCAATTAATTCTTCTTTTGATTGGATAATTGTACAAAAATTGTTTGACAATATAATTAAACCATTTATTTTGTAGATTGGAATTTTGCCATTTCCGATCTCTTAACAATTGCTTCGAGAACTGCTCTGCAGACTGATCATTGTGCAACTGAACACGCATGTTTATGTGTAATGTTAATTTTTTAACGTATCGCCACAAAAGGGAAGACTTCAAATATGCATTGATCTCATCTGCCGGTGTTGATCGTGGAATAACGGGCAATGTTTGTCGAAAGTCACCTGACAATAAAATTAAAGCACCACCAAAAAGCCTCCGGTTTTCACTTAAACCTTGCATCGTTCGATTTAATGCTTCCAATGATTTTTTGTTTGCCATTGTACACTCATCCCATAGAACGACCGCTACATGTTGCAAAACTTTTGCCATCCCTGAATTTTTGGATATGTTACAGGTTGGAGTTTTAACCACCTGTATATTCAATGGTAATATTAAAGCTGAATTAGTTGTTCGTCCTCCATCCAATAAAGTTGCAGCAATTCCAGAAGAAGCGAGTGCCAAAGCAATTTTCTGAGCGATCGAATCATCTGATCACTGAAATCACAAATGTTTTTCCGGTGCCGCCAGGTGCATCCAAAAAATATAATCCACCAGTGTTAAGAGAAATCGACACGATGTTAATTTTGTTTTTGTGCACGAATCATCAATCGATAAGAATAATAATTCATCGCACTAACTTTCTTTTCAACTACTTGGCCTGTAAAAAATATGTTCATTCGATTTAAAATTTTAGTTTTTATTTAATATCTGAATAATATAATTAGTATATTATTTACCGGTTCTTGGATCTATCATTGGTATATTAATGTGGTAACCTTCATCACCTTTCCATTGTAGAATTGGATATTGTAATGCGTCGACAAATGAGAAATGCCGAACGTCAAATTATAATTCTAGAAACGTCAATTCCATTGAATAATGCAAAATGGAAATAAGCATCACCTATTCCATTTCATGAAATAACGCAAATTTGCAAATAAGCACCATCTATTGGTATGAAACGTAGCCGTAGTTTGGTGTGACATATCTCATGAACCGCTCGACCAAATTCAATCAAACTTTACAGAAACCATCTACATGATAGCCCAAATGTACCGTACTTTGTTGAATTTGGTGGAGACGGTCTCAAGTTATAAATAACACCAAAAATGTGTATATATATAGATTAAACCAAGGCTTACTGCACCGCTTAACTAATTTAGTTTTTAAGGGGACTAAGTAATCAAAAAGCCAGCCGATTTTATTTTGCAGGAAGCAAGTTTCATCATCAACTGATGTGAAACACCGGATGAGACTCCAATCCACCAACTCTACCGCAAATCCTAACTAATTATCTTGCAGTCGCGATAAGTCACGGAGCAAGGTATGCTAGTAGTCTGGAAAACGTAGGTCAGGAAGATTAAGTCGTGTTTAGAAAAACTAGGGGCAGACAGTTGGTTATAGTGGAGAGATTTTTGGAGGTCACTCACAAAGAACAAATCTAGAAGAGTACTATTTGTACGGGTGAAATGTGTAGGTGAGGAGGTGTTCACAAGATATAGTCCAAGAGATTCCATACATAGTTTCAAGTCGGAATCGTTAAGCAGGTTGTTGTTAAAATCCCCGGCTATTATAATGTTACAGTAATTGCCTAGTAGTCGCTGAATAAATTCCGTGCAATCCAAAAAGTTAACTTGACGATTGGGACGGTATACACATCCAATAAGGAGTTTACTATGAACAGAAAATACTTCGACAAATACATATTCTACGGGGTCGCCCTCTCCAGAAACACAACATAGTCTACAGGACCAACTACATAAAAAATTGCGACAACCAACCATGACCATAGCGATCAGCTCTGTACAGCTGGTAACCATTTACCCTCAACAATTCGGTACTGTGGCGAGACGTAAACCATGTTTCGGATACACAAAGAATGTCAATGGTAGAGCCCTCAAAGAGATATCTAAATTCATAAATTTTTTTGTATGAACTTTGCGCATTTATGTGAATTATGTTCAGTCCGCTCGCTTGTCTGCATAGGAGACGCAACATAGTAAAAGTAGCGTCTTTGTAACTCATAACGTTAAGAGATGACGAAGCCATAACAAGGACTTAAAAACAGACACCTACAAATTACACTGCTGTACAACTCTTACTTAAAAAGGAAATTATGGAGGAAAAGTACATAGGTGGATACAAACTAGACGTAAAAGTACAATAGAATATGAATATATAGAAAATAAATTGTATGTAATTATTTATGAACATCCTGGTGGTCGCCACAAGTTATCGCTGCTGATGCTGTCGCTTTTGGTGTCCCGTATAAGGAGGGCGAAAACCTAAAAAGTATTTTTAACGTGGTGTGCATGTCCATTGATTTTCAGTCACCGCAAATAAGGGACATTTTCCGCACGAGACCCTCACGTGCAGGCAACAACGGTGCGATTGTGATCAAGTTCCATTCGCCGCTGGATCGCAATCGTACTCTTCGTGCGTTTGGGGAGCACCGTAGGCGTATGAAAAGCGCTGTTTCTCTGGAACCCCTTGATATCCAGGGAAACTTCCACCTATACGAGAGCCTTACCAAGGAAAATAGGCTTTTGCTACAAGCGGCTATCCAATTAAGGCGGCAGGAAAAGCTGCAGAGGGCATTCACGCTCCGTGGCTGCGTCTACGTTAGGCATGGACTTGATACATCCGCACAGCCAACAAAAGTTACCAGTGAGGCTGATCTTGATCGATTTCGCCAACCTTAAGTTCATATGCTTATTCATTGTTTTTTGTTATGTAAAGATACATCATGGCGCAAACATTAATTTATTTTTTTTTCTTTTTCTTCGGTTCTGTCTATACCTTACTTTAAAGTTGCTTTTAATTCGATTGTACTCAGTGTTTGGAGATAGTAGAAACGCGAATAGCATTGCGAATAATAGCCTAGCTTTGCTTAATGTCCTATGCAGGCACCATAAAGGTTTCAACGTGGTGCACTTTAATACTCGTAGTTTAAATGGTGAAAAGATGGATGTAGTCAGAGCGATATTTGAACAATCTAGTGTTGATATCATTTGTGTTTCCGAGACTTGGTTTAAACCTGAAATACTTGATGGCCATTTTGACATAAAGGGATACGTTCTCTATAGGATGGATAGAAAGGTAAAGAAAGGTGGTGGTGTTGCTATGTATTGTAAAAAACATCTCAAGTCGAGAATCGTATCAAGTATAGCTGTTGGCGTCACTGAGAACTTGCTAGTTGAAGTGTCTAGTTCAATGTCCAAAGTCCTTTTTTGGTGCTTCTATAACCCTAATAAATTGTGCAACGTGAAGAAATATTTTACAATGTTGTCCTCGGTCGCAGTTGATTACACTGATATAATTATCTGCGGAGATTTTAATGTTAATCTCTTATGTAGTGACCCATATACCTGCCGTTTGTTAGACGATGTTTCAAGTGTTGATCTTGAAGTGGTTAATGTGTGCGTACCAACAAGTTATGGACAGAACTGCTGCCCCAGCCTTCTTGACTATTTCATTGTGTCCGATACGTCTAAAGTCTTAAAGTTTGATCAATTATCCTTTATCTCAGACCATGATCTAATTTTCTGTTCATTTGATGTAGTGCTCGATAACCACAGTGCAGTAGCTAGACCATGCATTTCACCAGATTATCGACGACTGGACGTAAATAACCTTCTTGGAGACATCTCCAGCATAAATTGGTCTGCTTGTTGGAGCTTGAGTTCGGTGCATGAAAAGCTGAGATTTTTAAATGAAATTATTTTATATCTCTCATGTTCCATTTCGGGTATATAGCAACAGTCTTCCTCTTGCCCTTGGTTTAATAGATCCATCCGTGCTATGATTATCAAGCGCAATAAGCTTTATTCCCTCTGGAAGAAAAACCGAAGCGACGCAAATTGGCGTGCATACACGAAATGAGACCACAGCCTATATTAGGAGAGAAAAATGCAAATACTACAGTAAAATGTTGAATATGTCGTTGTCTAATCATGTTTTGTGGCGTAATCTGAAAAAACTTCGTGTACATGTGAGTGAGAGTTCTGACTGTTCCCTTAATCCTGAAGATCTTAATGCAGCTTTTGTGAGCCAAGCTAACCCGTCTTGTCTTAATACCAGTTTCGCAACCCCTCCCTTATATGTGGTTCCTGTTTGTCAAGTATTTGAGTTTACAGCAGTTTCGGAACTTGATGTGGCGAGATGCATAAATAAAATAAGGTCCAACGCAATCGGTCAGGACAATATACCGCTCAAATTTGTTCAAATAATTGCCCCGTACATTCTTCCTACATTGACGCATATTATCAACCACAGTATTACTACCTCCTGCTTCCCTGATATGTGGAAGGTTGCCACGGTTATACCCATTGCAAAAACTAAGTTTGCAGATTGTCCTAGTGACTTTCGGCCTATCAGCATTTTGCCAGCACTCTCGAAAGTCTTTGAGATATTGTTGTCGGAACAAATTCAAGACCATGTTAGCAAACATAGTCTGATATCACCGTTCCAGTCAGGCTTCCGATCAAAGCACAGTTGCTCCACGGCTATCATAAAAATTTTAGACGACATCAGCGCACCCTTTGACAAAAACCAGTTGACTTTATTATGCCTACTTGACTTCTCAAAAGCCTTCGACTCTGTGAACCATGACCTGCTGTGCTTAAAATTAAAAAAATATTTTGGTTTTGATGACTCCGCAGTGCTGCTCATGCGAAGTTATCTGACGGGTAGATCCCAGCTTGTCAAAGTCGGCTCCGAAACTTCAGGTCTAAAACCACTATTGGTAGGGGTAAATGTCTCAAACTCGTTTTAAAAGTGACTAATCTTGGTTTTGTTATTAACACGACGCTGTCCTGTGATGATCATGTAAATTCGGTGGTTAAGAAAGTATACAATATCTTAAGAAACTTACGAATGTCTGCTATTTATACTCCGGTCAATGTTAGAAGAAAACTTGCAATTCAATTGATTATGCCGATCATTTGCTACTCTGAGCTAGTGTACAATAAACTGAGCTCCCAGTCTGCTCATAAAATTGATGTAGCATTTAATCATGTTACACGTTATGTATTCGGCTTAGCTAGATTTGATCATATATCCAGCTGGAGAGCGCGTCTACTGGGCTGTGAAATCTTCGAATATCTGAAAGCTAGAAACAGCATTTTCCTTTGTCAACTTATCATGTATAAGGAGCCTAGTTACCTATATGATAAGCTTATATTCCCCAGGTCTGCTCGAATCAACGACCTAATAGTACCAACTTATAACTATCTAACATCTGGACGGCTATTCTTTGTCAATGCTATTCGTCTATGGATCTCTATTCCAGTATCCATTCGTAGTAGTCTAAATAAAAGCAACTTTAAAAATGTTCTTTATGCTCATTTTAGTTGAAACCATTATACTTCTTGAGTTTTCGCCATCAATATGTATGAGTGTATACAATGTTTTGTTATTGAATTTAATTATTTTTTTTTATTTTTGATACTAGTAAATTAAGATACTCTCTATGTTTAATATGATAATTTAACCTAACCCTCTGTTATGACTTTTGTTCTTTTTTACATTGCGATTTATCTTTTTGTTGTACTATAAAAGATCCTAGATCTTATTGTACTAATACTATTTTTGCAATAAATGATGATGTATTCTGTCCTTCACGAAAGGATTGGCCGCTATAGCATTTTCAGCTCAAATGAAACTTTTTTCATTTCAAATGAACCTTTTTTCATTTTAAATGAAACTTTTTTCATTTTAAATGAAACTTTTTTCAAGTCAAATGAAACCATACTACTAAGGTAATTGTCAATATATTTATATCGTACTTTATAACGCTAAGTATTTATCAAATTTTTCTTTAAGACAACTATTTCTAATTAGCCACATTGAAGGCAAAATTTTTGCTTAAATTTTCTTTGTGAATTTAAGCTGCAGTTAAGGTCGGCTTAGTTTAACCTTGCCTTTTGATCGTTTAAATTTTTTAATGGATAAAGTAGCAGAGTTATACGCTAGGCAAATTATATACTACAGTTTAACCACCCACTGAAAATAAGCACCTATATTTTTTACTTGTATCTAGTCTTATATGTATGTATACCCTGTCCGACCCAAAAACGTCCGCAAAAAACGTTGGTATACATGAAAATTATACAATCAAATGAAAATTTTATAGTGTTCATAGTATTAAATGTGACAAGGTGTACCACAAATCGATGCTACCGATTTTCTATGTAATTAATGGTGTAATTTTTGTAAATTTTGACAACCGCCACATCTAAAAATACTACGCCCCTGATGATGCCAAGGAAATTTGGCGAAAAGTTGGGCCGTAAGGTGGAATAAACCTTGTTTTTATTCGCACTACAACGAAATATATCAGAATAGTTTAAAGGAAACTTAATCTCCGAAAATTTTTTAGTAGGTCATGAAAAACCCTTAAAAATCAAAGTCAAAAAAAGTAAAAAAAAAAAAATTTAATTTCACAGGCTCGAAAATTATTTGTTTGGATATGCGTAGTGAAACTTTTTTTCCTGACACCAAATCCTATAGAAAAATCGATGGCGCGATATCGGTTAATAAATCGACCCATTCTAATATATATATTCTAAGTATTACATTTAGATACAATATACAATGAAAAATAATGGAATAAAATCAAATATATATGTTTTCAAAGGCCCAAACGAGTGAAGTGCAATGTAACTACGCCATAGAGTAGAAAAGATCACTTTTTGCCGTTATGTTTTTCAGCATAGTTAAAAAAGATCTCTCCACAGTCCACATGCTCTACTATATAGTTGGTAAAAGTAATGTTTCTCTCAATACCTTGCTATCGTTCTATGTTGTTTGGTAAGACGTTGGTCAAAGAGAAAAGCATAATACAGAGGATTCAACCGATGTGTAAGTTGGTGTCAGACAGTGAATAGGAAATACGCTCACATCATGCTCTTTGGTTCCTTCTCTTTGTTCTCTACGTTGCTTTATTCCTACGTTATTAAGGAAGTATATGTAGAAGAAGAATGTGCTTTATATAAGACGAGTAGATACAAGTAAAAAATATAGGTGCTTATTTTCAGTGGGTGGTTAAACTGTAGTATATTATCTATTAAAAATTGAAACGATCAAAAGGCATGTCTAAAGTAAGCCGACCTTAACTGCAGCTTAAATTCACAAAGAAAACTTAAGCAAAAATTTTGCCTTCAATGTGGCCAATTAGAAATAGTTGTCTTAAAGAAAAATTTGTTAAATACTTAGCGTTATAAAGCACGATATAAATATATTGACAATTATCTTAGTAGTATGGTTTCATTTGACTTGAAAAAAGTTTCATTTAAAATGAAAAAAGTTTCATTTAAAATGAAAAAAGGTTCATTTGAATTGAAAAAAGTTTCACTTGACCTGAAAATGCTATATCTGTGTTAGTGCATTCAAGTTCTTTCAGTACGTCCAAAGAAAGTATAGGACAAGGATCGTCGGTTTTGCTGGTTTTAATGTGAAAGAGGACCTTCTCGTGAACACGGAAACGATTTTTTTCCGTTTTTTAAGGCTAAGCGCATATTTGATCAAGCCTAGTCAATGACTCGTTAATATAGATGCGCGCATCGGAGTTAATTCCCACATGCGTCAGACGTAGCACATCCTTGTTCGCTTGTAATCGGCCACGGCTTTTAGCAGCAAGTTCCTATCCTTAGGGGATTAAAACTTCATGATAACAACGGGACCAACTTGGCTACCGGGAACATTACGGGCTCTAAATATGTCACAGAGTGGGGGCGGTTGAATATTTAGAGCAAAACAGAGGTGGTTGTGGATATTATGAAGGTTTTCAGAATCTACGTGTACTCTAACTTCACGTGCAGTTGCACGATTTTCTTCGACGGATAAACTCGCTTTTAAATCTCCAATTTCGGCCTTAAGTATCTCGATTCTCTCCGTTACAGTCTCCAGGCGTGTTAATTGCGATAAATTTTGAATACTCTGTTCTAAAGAAGAATTTTGTGAAATTGAAGAAACTTGCGACTGAAAATAAAGACCATAAATTTTGTCAGCTATTTTAATTTTATTATCTACACCTTCTTTATCACAAGATGTTAAATGAGCTTGAACTTGTTGAGGTAATTTACGTAACCAAAGCTTATAAAGCAAAGCCTGCCCAATAATCGAACTAAAACAATTAAATATTTCATTTCACGATATAACTCAGAAAGTTTTCTATCTCCCAGGTGAGTATTAGAGAGTATTGTTCTATTCGACTATCTTCAGTTTTAGATAATCTCTCACGTAAAATCTTCTTTATTGTTTCGTATTTGTTTGTTAATGGTGGAGGATTGATAACATGTGATATTTTTGTAACAACTTCTTGTGGAATGTGTCATCATATATGTTATATATGTCAAATTCTATTTCACACAAATATATTAATCTATTGTTGTATAGGTATATATAAATAATGCTCCACTCCAAATACATTAACATAACCATGTAAATTAACCACATGCTTATTCTCATACATATCGAACCCTTCCCGCAATTACACTTAACCACCAAAAAGTAAATTTTACAGTAGAAGGTTTTTTGTAATTATCTTCTGACAAAAAATAGCTACTATCGTGAAATTTGGTATATGTATAAAATATTTCTTGAGCCTACAATTAAGACTTCGGTTTTTGACCACACTGTACCGAAAGTCCTGTTATCTGTACTTACGTTTTTTTTGCTGTCATGTTGGCTCACTTTCCAAACACTATTTTGTTGGTTATCGTAAATTTTAAGTTATTTAATTAATCAGATTACATATGGGCCCATTAAAGGCGTAGTTATTGAAATTTGACCGCGCAATTGTAATGAGATCGTATACCTTTTTTTTCGCTATCGTCAAAATAACCATAGTGTAGCTTAACCAATGGAGAATTTTTTTCGAAGATAGCGCAACGCAAAGACGTATTTTAACTGAAGCTGGAAGCAAAGCTTGAGAAAAGGTTTCCAATCTTTAAAATCCGAACTATGAATTGAAATGCATGTATATTTTTCTGGTATGGTTCTTGCGTTCGAAATAATTGTATACCATTCACTTGGAGCCCAAACATTTTTATCGCGAATAAAAGACTCAATAGTGCTATGTATGGAGTCTACGGGAATCATGGTATGCCCAGGCAACAGGTAAGTTAATTTAATGTGTTTTAAGTTAGCAGCCTTCTCTAAGAAATATATTATCATTGCTTGCATAGCTCTGTTCCTGTTCTGCCCAACACAGCTATCACAATATAGACTTATATCAGAATGAGCCCCTTTCATCCACGATATTTAAGTATTGGAAAATTGCACTGGAAATTTCGTTACATCCACGTTTTCCACCCGATTCACCCCATAAAAAGCACTAACCGTTTCTTGTGCCGTTTTCGTAAACGCTTTCGGTATAAAAAGCATATTTTCTTGAATAGAAAAGGTTTACGCTTTTTCCGTGTGGTGTATTCAATACTTTCTGAAGGTCGAAGCTGGCGCAGATATACGTCCCATTATCTTTGCTTTTTGCTTTGGTCCTCTAAGAAAATTTCTTTTGATTTATCTCTGTCCCGTATGTGCATTTTATGTTCCTCAGTTTGTTGTAAAAGGTTTTGTGCTTCTCTGTCCGAATTCTTATACTTTTCACAAATAATGCATTTGTCCTTTTTTTGGCAAATGGAAGCCTATATGGTATTCATTTTTGAAAATGGTACGAAAACTCTTAGGGATAACTTAGCTTGCTCCTGATTTGTATTTATCAAGTGCTACGTGTAACACCTATACAAAGTTTGCACGTTTCGAAAGTACTGTGGAAGATATAACTTAGTACTTTTGTTCCTACAATAGTGGGAAGGAACTGCTGCTAGGTGTTCAATGAATGATTTCAAAAGAGCCACATTTATTTCGTCAGACTTATTATGGGGAAGAGATCTTTTTTTCGTCAGGCAAGAGGTATTTGAAGAGTTATGTTTTTTTCTAACACATATTAACATGTTTTGGGAAATATTAAGTAAAAAAAAAAAAATAAATGTAAGGCGCGATAACCTCCGAAGAGATCTAAGGCCGAGCATCTCTTCCAATTTGCGTCGTGCTCCTCTTGATTTTCCCTACAAATTGGCCGGACCGGACCTACATGTTTTATGCCGACTCCGAACGGCATCTGCAAGGCAGATGAGTTTTCACTGAGAGCTTTTCATGGCAGAAATACACCCGGAGCGCTTGCCAAACACTGCCGAGGGGCGACCCCGCTTAGAAAATTTTTTTCCAATTGAAAAATCTTATTTCTAAAATTTTGATGTTGCTTTGCCCGGGGTGTGAACCCAGAGCATACGGTGTGGTAGATGGAGCACGCTATCATCACACCACGGTGGCCGAAATAGTAAGTGTTCAGTAAAAACTGCTGACAAACTTTAAAACGCTTTTCGTTATAGGTAATGAAATATGCATAGCTCCACTGTTTTTTAAGGCTATCTGATGGTCTCCTTTGAACGCATTTCCGGTTCATGCACGATAGAAGTCATTCTATTTGTCGTATCTTGTCCCCAAAAGTGTTCATTTAGCACCAACCGATCTAGCTCACTAAGCTTTTCACAACACTTGTTTCCACACTTTTTACCTTCATACTTCATACAGCTTTCGTTTTTTATCCCGAAGTCTTTTAGGAAGTTTTCGTTTCTTCTTGTACCCTCTTGTTCCAACGCATATCTCGTTTTCTAATTCCCCAGAATATGTCTTTTCAGACTCAGTATCGCTATATGGCACCAGTGAGTTATTCTTGATCGTTCATTGGTATAAAAATACAGTTTTGTTATTTTATTTTAAAGATAATCAAATCATGCAAAACTATCGGTTTTCAGCAAAAAACTAATATCTGTATTTTTGTTGGTTACACTTAAATTGCGGGAAGGGTTCGATATGTACGTAGTTTTAAGTCTTAACAAATTAAATAAAGTCAGCCTCTAATCTACTCTCAAACATAACGCGTGTGACTCCACAAATATATCAACTGGCGACGAGTAAAAAAAAAGTTTGAAAATTAAATTTGCGGCGGTGGTTATCGAAAATTAAAATGGCGACTGATAAAGAAAGTTTTGTTACTTTGCTGGAACAACAGCAGAAATTTACAAAAAACCTCAGAGGAGCAGCAAAGGTGGATGAAAACATTCATGGAGCGGACTAGTGATCCAAGCCAGGGTACTAGTGAATCAGTCATATGCCCACCATTTCACAATTTCAATAAGGACTTGCAGAATTGGGAGTCATATATGCAACAGTTAACGCAACATTTTCTTGCATATTCAGTTGAAAACGATGAAAAGAAAAAAGCCTATTTTTTATCGTGAATTGGCTCAGATGTGTATGTTAAAAAATTTATTTGGGAGCAATAATTTACTTACGTTTTCGTACAAACAGTTAATAGACAAGTTAACGGGGTCATTTGCAAACCAAAGACACATTGTAGCCGCACGGTATGATTTTTTTAAGAGAAAGATGAAAGACTCACAAACACATAGAGATTGGGTTGCCGACCTAAGGGGAATCGCGCGCGAATGTCATTAATTTACTTTTTTAGTTTTCCTCCATTGTTTTAACGCAAGAGAGGTAGAAAGTCAAAAAATCCTTAGTACCACGAAATTAGGGACACTTACCTTAGCCTAGCGCTGCCGATCAATGCAGTAGTTATACAAGGACGAAGCAAAGCGGACAGCTTGCTAAAGAAGGTATGGCATTATGTATCAAATGGTTGGCCAGAAAAATTGCCACAATGCGATCAAGATATCTTGCCTTATTTCAATCGCAAACTTGCCTTAACCATTATAGACAATATGCTATGCTTATACACCGATGTTAGTCGAATAGTGATTCCTCGGTCTTTGCAGCAAAAAATTCTCCAAATGTTGCATTAAGACCATTGGGGAATAGTCCGTATGAAGCAGTTAGCACGTCAATATGTGTGGTGGCCAGGCATAGACGCTGACATAACACAGCAAGCAGCTAGATACAATTTATGCAAGCGAAATAATCCTGCCCCAGTTTCTGAATACCAGAACTGGCCAAAAGCTACAACTGCAAGGGAGAGAAGACATATTGATTTTGCCGGTCCGATTTTCGGTTCAATGTGGCGGCTTATTTGCGTCGATGCATATTCGCAGTTCCCATTCGTCACACAAATGCCATCGACCACAACCGAAAACACAATCCCAGCATTATCAGCCATTTTCGCAATTGAGGGATATCCTAAAACCCTAGTTAGCGATAACGGTCATCAGTTGGTTGCAGAGACTTTCCAGCAATTTTGTAAGCTACATGGAATAGTCCATATAACAACAGCACCATTTCACCCAGCTTCCAATGGATTAGCTGAGCGTTTTGTACAAGCATTTAAAACATCAGTTAGCAAAAATATCCAGGACGGGTTATCAACTAAATCTGCCGTTTTAAAATACCTCGCTTCATATCGATTTACGCCAAACCTATAAGGAAAAACGCCAGCTGAGTTACTCCATGGCAGGCCAGTACGCACTCTATTGAGCCAAACGACACGAATACACCCTTACGCAGAAGTAATCGAGTACGTCGATGTGTTAATCGCTATTCACCTCCAAACATCAGAAAATACAGAAACCATAATTTAACTTCATCAAATTAATTATTTAATAAATCGACTTTATCATCAAATTAAGGGTGGAGATGTGTTATATATGTAAAATTCTATTTCACGCAAATGTATTAATCTATTGTTGTATAGGTATATATAAATAATGCTCCACTCCAAATACATTCACATAACCATGTAAATTAACCACATGCTTATTCTCATACATATGTACGTAGTTTTAAATCTTAACAAATTAAATAAAGTCAGTCTCAGGGGAAATGTCCCTACATACATTGGTCCAACATCCAGCAATGTTCTGGATATTGCATTGAGCTCCGAGCGTGATATATCAAAGTATGATTGGATGGTTCTTGATAGACCATCCTTCTCCGACCATGCGTATATCAGCTAAAGAGGGTAGAGAAGAGAGGAACCTTTAGAAACCCTAGGTCAACGAACTGGACTAAATTCCAGAAACATGTACAAACAAAACTGGGACAACCCAAAGAGGTTGCCAATGTGGAGGAACTGTAGGAGCCGAATGAATTCCTAACAAGGACGCTTATGACTGCGTATAACAAAGCTTGCCCTCTAAGAAGATTCAGAGGTAAAACGAAGCCGCCATGGTGGAGCAATGATCTAAGTCTTCTAAGAAGACAGGTAAAAGAAATGTTTAAGCTCGCAAAGACCGCGGAAAGCGAAGCGTTTCGGGACGAGTACAGGGATCTACTGAGGATCTACAGGCGTGAAATTACCAGGGCGAAGAGAAACTCATGGAAAAGTTTCTGTTCGGACATAGAGTGCTCCAGCGAAACAGCACGTTTGAAAAAATTTCTAGCAAAGGGAAACATAGTCCAGGGACTAATAAAGAAAGAGAAGGGGCAATAGTCACATAATAGTGAGGAATCCCTTGAGGTGCTTCTCGACACACATTTCCCATCGGGAGACGGTTTAGAAGAGCCAGCAGACATCACTCACACTTCGATCACGGAGCTAGTAGTGCCGGACTTGATGACCGATTCCAAGATAGAATGGGCAGTGAAAACGTTTTCTAAGTTTAAATCGCCGCTGAATCATGTACCGCATTCTTGGAGAACTGCTCGTGTAGCTTTCCCACCAAAGGCGGGGAAGATCGGTCACGTGTATCCCAAAGACTATAGACCCATTAGCTTAACATCATTTATGCTCAAAACCTTTGAGAGACTGATAGATGTCTACATAAAGTCCAACGTGGATGAAAAGCTGCTCTCCACAACACAGCATGCGTACACCAAAGGCAATTCGGTAGACACCGCATTGCATAGGGTGGTAATAAGCATAGAGAAATCCCTGGAATATAAGAAGTATGCTCTAGGAGTCTTCTTGGACATTGCCGGAGCTTTCAATAATGTTGCAAAATGGGCGATTATGGATGGTCTTAATTACATTATAGTACATCCTGCCTTAATCAGATGGATCGGCTGCATGTTAAATTGCAGAAAAATTACATCACAATGGGGATTGTACGAGGCCACGAAATCAGTGGACAGGGGCACGCCGCAGGGAGGGGTGCTATCACCTCTGCTGTGGACGCTAGTCATCAACCAACTGCTCAGGTAATACGATGAGGGGCCCGTAAAACTTACGGCTAACGCAGATGACGTTGCAATTTTCATAAGTGGAAAGTGCCTTCCAACGATCAGTTCTTTGATGGATCGGGCGCTTGGGGATATTCATACCTTGGCATCTAATGTCGAGTTGAAAGTCAATGCGGAGAAACGGATATGGTCTTGTTTACAAAGAGGTACAAGGTGACCTTACAGGAGAAACCTTGCACAAAATATCTAGGAATCATCCTATACAATAAGCTGTGGTGGAAGCTCAACGTGGAGGAGAGGGTGAAGAAGGCCTCAACGGCACTTTATGCATGTAAAAGAATGCTGGGGTGTACGTGGGGCTTATCGCCCTCTTTTTTTCATTGGGTTTTACAGCGATTGTAAGCCCTATTCTTACTATGGAGTTCTTGTTTGGTGGAAAGCCACACAAAAAACAACATACCTCAAAAAATTAGAGGGGGTATGCAGACTATCGATGCTTAGCATTACGGGAGCCCTGAAAACAACCCCGACGGCTGCACTGTATGCCATTCTGCACATTCCACCTGTAGACCTGGTAGCAAAGAACAAAGCATTAACAACCGCAACCAGGCTCGGTGCCTCAGGGCAGCTTGAGTGCCGACCATATGGCCATAGTAGTATAGCGTCATCAATCACAAGACGAACAGACTACCTGGTTCCCTATCTGCGCTTCGAAGGAGATCTTAAGGCCACATTAGAGGTGGACGGTTGGCGCAAGGGTGCGCAAATGGCGGACGAGCCGATACATGTGTACACAGATGGTTCCAAAGTAGTGGAAGGAGTAGGGTCTGCGGTATACTGCGCTGATCCGGAAACAAGCAGATACTACAGGCTGCCGGATTACTGTAGCGTTTTCCAAGCGGAAATATTAGCTGTAACCAAAGGAGAAACCCTGGAAGAGAATAGCTTAAGCTGCAACCGTGTTTTTTATATTGAAAGTCAAGCAGCAATTAAGGCAATAATCTCGCATAGCACAGCATCTAAATGCTTGTTAGAGTGTAAGCAGTCTCTGGAGAGAATTGGGACAGGGAGAAGCAAACATCTATATTGGGTCCCAGGGCATATGGGAATAGATGGGAATGAAAAAGCGGACGAACTAGCTAAAAAGGGCGCATCCCTTGAAGCTTGTTTCGTAGACGTCCCAATTAGACTGGGCGAGATTAAGCGAAGGCGACAGCTGCACATGATCGGCCAAGCGGGAAAGGCGGGGGTTCGAGCGCGGGGCTGTAAAGTGTCGAAGATTATGTGTAGGTCTTACAACCTTAGACTAACAAAGTTGCTTCTATCATTAAAAAGAGAGGACTGTAGACTTATGACGGGTACTCTGACTGGACACTGCCTTCTGGCGTCACATGCCTTTAAATTAGGCTTGGCAGATGGAGGAAGTGCGGGTTGGAGGAGAAAACGATCGAAGACGTTCTGTGCTCGTGCCCTGCACTTGCCAGGCTAAGACTCCAGCTATTAGGAGTGACACAGCTGTCAGTTCTAGAAGCAGCAAGTGGCTTAAGTCCTAGGAAGCTTCTAGTATTTGCAAAGAGGACGGAGTTATTTTATAACATAGGTCCAGGGTTTTGAAAGGGTTTTTCAGTTTGGTCGTTGAAACAAACTTCTGGTAACACTACGGACTCAATCAGTCTATGTGAGGTCCTCATGGACTGGCCAGTTCAACCTAACCTAACCTATTTTGAATGGAAGACATTGCAACAAAAGGAGTTGTCGAAGTATTTGAAATATTTGAGGTTGGAAAAAGATTTCGTGTAACTGTTGGTGTTGCAATTGCTAAATTTTGAGTAGTTGTTGTTGTCGCTGAACTCTGGAAAAGTAGAGGGTTTTAAGTTTGAGTAGTTATTGTTGTTGTCGCTGGACTCTGGAGAAGTATAGGGTTTGAATTCGTAAATGTGGAAATATGACTTTGATAAATTTGTGATGTGGTTGTTGGCCTATGTAAGTGGCATGTTTTCTTCTAATAAAATAATATTATTTTCTTTAAGGAAATGAAATATGTATATTCATAAACAAATAAACTGGAGATGGAGTTGACAAATTAAGTAAAATGTTAAAATTTTTTTTAAATTTAATAAATACTAGAAGACCCGGCAGACGTTGTCCTGCCACAAATTTGACCAATCTGCATACATTTTAATAAGCTTTTTCCGTCTGACTCTGCCCTCTTCACTTTTTCCTAATCCTTTTATTCACTCCTCCCTCCGTCTTTTTCGCTTCATCTGTCTCCATCTTCGTCTCATTCTATCTCTTTCTCAATCTCCTTCTCTCTTTTCTCTTCTCTCAATTTCTTCTCATTCTTCTGCATCCCTTATTGCCTGTCCCAGAAGGTGGTATGTATTTTATTCCAGTCCCAGTCCCAGTCCTAGTCCTAATACCAGTCCCAGTCCTAATCCCAGTCCCAGTCCGTCTCTGGATAATATATTACTCTGTACTAAAGCACTAATCAACAGCTTTCATTTGATATCCATATTGTATAAACACTGTCTAGGCATTCACTGGCCCACGTTTTGGCCTATATCTCGAGACCCTAGTCAACCAGGGGTATGGAAATTACCCTCTGCTAAAGCACTCATCCACAGCTTTCATTTGATATCTATATTCTATAAACACATTCCAGGGGTACCCGGGCCCACGTTTCGGCCTATATCTCGGGACCCTAGTCACCCAGGGGTATGAAAATTACCCTCTAATAAAGCACTCATCAACAGCTTTCATTTGATATCCACATTCTATAAACACATTCCAGGGGTACCCGGGTCCACGTTTTGGCCTATATCTCGAGACCCTAGTCACCCAGGGGTATGAAAATTACCCTCTACTAAAGCACTCCTCAACAGCTTTCATTTGATATCAATATTCTATAAATACATTCTAGGGGTACCCGGGTCCACTTTTTGGCCTATAGCTCGAGACGCTAGTCACCCAGGGGCAGGGATGCACCTTAACGTTAAGCTAATCGTTTATCAAAAAATTTCCACCGTTTCCGTTGAAACACTTCGAAATATTATCGATAAAGAAATTATCAAGATGAATTGTATCTCGTTTTTAACCGAAACGAAAAGCTTTCGTTAACGTTAAAAACGTTAACAAAAACGTGATACTTTATGTTTGAATTGTGCTGGCAATGCTATAGCCATGGTGAAGCCGTAAGGTGGCAACAGCGAGCGGACATGCACACACAAACTCCATGTAATTTGTTTGTGTAATTCGTTTGTGGTAATGTCAAAAATTCTCTGAGAAATGTTCGTACTGTCAAAATTCATGAGAAAAGTTGCAATCAGCTTGGCTAATGCTTTCACCTTTAATTACTCCGCCACCAATCAGCTTTGCCAGCATAGCTTGAAATTTATAATCAACGTAAACGATTTGATTTCGTTTTGATATGGCAGAAAACGAAACGAAATCATTTCGTTAATTTGACGTTCTTAACGTTAATAAACGAAACGAAAAGACTTTGTTTCGTTTATTAACGTTAATTATCGTAACGAAATGATATCGGTTCGTTGGTTAAGCATGCCTGCCCAGGGGTATGAAAATTACCCTCTACTAAAGCACTCATCAACAGCTTTCATTTGATATCCATATTCTATACACACATTCTAGGGGTACCCAGGTCCACGTTTTGGCCTATATCTCGAGACCCTAGTCACCCAGGGGTATGAAAAATACCCTCTACTAAAGCACTCATCAACAGTTTTCATTTGATATCCATATTCTATAAACACACTCAGGGGTACCCGGGTCCACGTTTTGGCCTATATCTCGAGACCCTAGTCACCCAGGGGTATGAAAATTACCCTCTACTAAAGCACTCATCAACAGCTTTCATTTGATATCCATATTCTATAAACACACTCTAGGGGTACCCGGGTCCACGTTTCGGCCTATATCTCGAGACCCTAGTCACCCAGGTGTATGAAAATTACCCTCTACTAAAGCACTCATCAACAGCTTTCATTTGATATCCATATTCTATAAACACACTCTAGGGGTATCCGGGTCCACGTTTTGGCCTATATCTCGAGACCCTAGTCACCCAGTCACCTATCCCATATTTCAAGTTAGATCAAACTACACACGTGGTGCAAAACAAATTCAAAATCGGTTCAGTAGTTTAGGAGTCCATTGGCCTCAATTGTGTGACACGTGTTTTTTATATATTAAGATTTAATGTTAAGATCAAAAGTTTACTCACACACATAATAATTTAATAAAAATAATTCATTAAATTGTTTATCTTTTTGGAATAGTTGATTGATGAGTTTAAATAATTTGTATGCTCTAGTTGATTGTAATTAATTTAAATTGATTGAAGTTGTGTTGTAGAAAATTATTGATTGTTGTTTCTTTATATTGCCGTATTTGAAGAAAAATGTCTATCGCACCATGTAGAATTTGGAGTTGTTATATACATATTTGTAATGGTAGAGGTTTTTATTGGTTGTTTCATTTTTGCTATCACTATTTTGATGCGATTTTAAGAATCTTTTATTATTAAAATTTTTATATATAGTAGTTTTTTATCAAAACTCTTTGTAAAGGTTTTTCCTTTAACCCTTTCGCTACTGATGTCCACTACAGTGGACATGACTTTGAAGTGACCGTTATTTTCAATTTGAAGCTCTTAAGCATTACTGTCTATGAAAACAGGCCTATCGGTTTATTTTGAGTATAAAAACAGTGTTCCCGGTAATTGCTTTAAAATTTTGTCAGTATTGTGCAGACTTTTGTGAAGGAAGGTTGTTATATTATATTTGGTGTGTTTGTTCTTTAATTTTTTATCATAACCAGTTTTTATGTTTACTTGTGTCAACGGTGTTTTTTAGCTCGAAATTCTCTCTTTGAACCATGATACAAAAAACGGAGGTAGTTAGAGTGACGTTAGCCACTTGACTTTTGCGGGGACGATGACAATTTCACCAAAGACAAGCTACCACATTGAAAAATGGTACGAATTTTTCTAATTTTGATGGATTTCAAAACAACGGATACGACAAAATTACGTTCATAGTTATTTTAAATGAAAAGGAAAAAAATGAGCCGCATGGGTTGGAAATATTTTAATACGAAATATCAGCCTAGGAAAGAAGGTGTTTAATAAGTTTTTCGAGCTCCCGAAAATTGCTTTGGTGGAAGAAACATTGATCGAAGTATACAAAGCAAGGGAATATAGAATTCTTAAGTGTCCGTACATTTGCTCAGAACATGTTGACAAAACATACACGTTTGTCAATTGATTGCCCAAAGGAGGTCCTTATAAACCGAAAGCGCAATTTCTAAAGAGCTTAGTATACTCAAACGCAATTTTTATGAAACTGAATGGTGATAAATTGGCTACAAGTCCACATGCCCTGTAGCTCTGCACGTTAGCCAATAATTATGAGAGTTCTTTTAACCGTTGTACCAGGAATCACCTTGGTGCAAGCCCCGCCTATACACATTCTGTGCCCTTTTAGCATTGAAACGGATGTGGCGTCCCACAAACGTAAAAAAATTAAACACCTACCACTTACTGCAGACTTTGGAGGTACACTTTTTCCCAACATGCCTTGAGAAATATCCACCGTAGAGGCATGATAATAGAGCCATGCTAGAACAACAGGATTTTCAGTGAATTTTTTTCTGTCTATGGGTCAAGCTGCCATAAAGATATTAGTCATTAACCAATGTATGAGTCATCCAATATTTTTCAATAAAATTGCATATTTTACTGATTCTCAATAGATATGCAAGCACATAAACCGTGCTAAAGCATGTTATTATTGCCTCAGATGGCCATTGCGTTTTCATCCTGAAGGAAATTTCCATCCGAAACCACAATTTCACCTTAAACAGTAACGGTATGGCAACGCTTCTAGCAAAACAACAACCAGATGCCAGTCCTCAACATACATCTTTTTCAACACCATCCTCAATAAGGAGCGAAGAGAATGTTCCAAAAAATGAGTATTTTCCGTGAGAGTATTGCGTTCAGTTTCTACAAGAAAAACAAGTACACTAGAAGCAGAGCGGGAAATGAATGTTTTGATTGGGCAAATATAACTCAGAAAAGTGACATTCTGATTGCTGATTTTAATTTTTCCCCACCTGTTATGTTGTCTACAGGAGTCAAAAGTGAGTACGTGTATTGTAGCATTATGCGTCATACCCACCTATGTAATACACTTGCGGCATTACGCATCATGAACTTCTATGCCAAATACATTTTAGTAATAATCATATTACAATATTATACAACAAACATATAACATCAATGTAATGCCGAATATGAAACCCTTGTCCGTTCACAGCTAATAAATTCTGCTTATTATTTACATACAACCAATAATGGGAATTAACCAAATACTCACATTGATCTGCTGACTTTGCAAGCATGCATACAAACCTACATGTATGTATAGCATTAACCAAATTACTCGCATTGATCTGGTTACGTTGCAAGCAGGCATACAAATCTACATGTATGCAAGCAGGCATACAAATCTACGTGTATGCAAGCAGGCATACAAATCTACATGTATACAAACCTACATGTATGCATACCCCATTACCAATGTACATATTTTTAGTTTATTAGTATTAAGATAATTATGAATGTATAGGTTAAGTAAATAACTATAAAAGGGAAAGAATTTATTTAATGAAAAGAATTAATGTTTGACTACCAAACCTTTCACATATTTTATTCCAAATCAAACATTTCATGGCGATCCTGCCAGCTTGCTCAAGAATTAGCAAAACTGCTGACGACCTTGCTGGAGGAAAATCCTGGATATAAAATAAGCAGGATTCGCCTTCAAACATTTCATGGCGATCCTGCCAGCTTGATCTTTGATTAGCTGAAAAATTTGCTATTAAGCAAAATTAGCTAGATCTTGCTGGAGGAAGAATCCTGCCAGTTCAGATCAAAAATTGGCACAACTGCTAAAAAGAATCTGACTGCCCAGGATTCTGACCATTTGTAAAACAAGTAAAAAGTTTTTATTTAAAGAAAGGAAAAAGGAGAAAAAAGGACATTTAAACAAAACAGCATTTAATGTCATTATGGCAGCACCCAAAAATCTAATATTGGCACCGTTGCAGTAAAATTAAACTCTTGGATTTAAACAAAAGGTACTACTATATGGCATCAATTAGGATATTATCAAGGAAAGCCGTTTTTCGGCAAGGATTTGGCAAACTAAGTTGAAAAATATTTGGTGGTAAGAAAACGGGATCAGGTACTACTATATGGCATCAATTAAGATGTTATCAAGGAAAACCGTTTTTCGGCAAGGATTTGGCAAACTAAGTTGAAAAATATTTGGTGGTAACACAAGGGGATCGAAGGACACCTTTCAATTGACACAAGTTAACAACAAAACGAAACCAGAAACATTTCATGACGAGATCGGAGGTATAACACTCGAGGCAATTAATATAAGTATATAAAAAATTTAGAAACAAATTGGGCGGCCTTTACGGATGCTAAACCATGCATTTTTTTTTTAAATAGGACTTGTAGAAAAAAAATAATGTAAAATTTAAACTAAAACAAAAGTATGTACGAACAATTTCTTTTGAACTTGAAAAAAAAAATTTGATCTAATTTGTTAAAATTTGAATTAAAATTTTTATGGAAAGAGAAGTAGGAGGAAAATTAAAAATTTCTTATTCGAAAAAAAGGCTGAAATGCTAAAAATCTTAAATTAAACTTTTATAAGAAAAAAAAACTCAAGTAAATTGGAATGTTTAGGATACTTCTGTAAAATAGTCAATCAACTTCAGACAGTTCACCTATCCTCTAAAGAAAGCCCATGGAACATTTTAATAAGGTTTAAAAATTAACCATAACTACTAAAATGCAAAGAAACTCCTCAGATCTTCCTCTCTATTGGTGGGACGAAAATACCCGACACACTAGGGACTTACAAAAAGAGTTAGAAGGATTAAAGAAATTGTGGAAGATAATAGGTATGGAAAGGGAACCCACAATTGAGGATATTATAAACCCCACTACCAGGGAAGAGGAAATAATGTGTATGATTAGGAGAGTGTTCCCCGAAAATTCCAAATGTTAAGTGGCATCAAAAACAAACAAAAAATATATATTAAAAGCCCGTTTAATACGAATAGATAAGAATATTTCCAAATATATTATAAACTACACTAACAAAATTTTTTTGGAATATTAAAATTTTTTTTTTTAATATTTTTAATCAACAATATCCACAAAATAAAAAGTCATAAAACAAAATATCTAACTTCTTATTAAAATTAGAGAACTTTGGCTACGAGCAAGGTAAAGAAAGCTCTGAAAGAACAGATAACAAGATAATCAAGTATGAGCCACCAACTAAGGTAAATACAGAAAATACTCCGAACATTCCAGATGTTTGGTTAGCAGTTATAGGTTGTGTATTCATGCTATTGATCATCACAATAGCAATGATGCTCAAAAACTATATGAAGCACAAATTTAGGCAGGTAAAACCCGCCACACCTCGTATCTAAGAAACACCAGTTTTTGCAACCCATTACCTAAACCAAACCCAAAGCTGAGGAAGAGCGATAAAAAATTCAAATAAATCTCAAATAGTAAACCTAAAAATGTCACAAGCGACAGTAAAGGCAACCCTGCCTAAAGCGAACAGCAAATCAAAAAATCGCATAATTCCTTTGATGGCTCCTGACAAAAATAGTCATGAAGCAATATAAAATTCTAGGACAGTTGAAATAGGCAAAAACTAAGAACAAGAAAAATTTTAAAAACCAGCTCATAACAACAAAAAGAAAAGGATGAAGAAAAGTCACAAAGAGAACCTATAAAAATATAAGTGAAGCGCTATATAAATTTGCAGCAATAAGACATGTCGCGCTCCTAAAATAGTAGCGTAAGAAATACAAGCAACCTGATTGTAGATGATAAAATTGACTTAGGACAATTACTTATCAGGCTGTACACACGTTGTACAAATGCCGCCAATCCAGGACTTGAAATTTTTAAGAAAAACACAGTTGTCCTGAGGGACAAATTGGTGAAAAATAATTGAATATTTATTCGAGTAGGCAAATTTAAAATAATAAAAGTAGGTACCCAAATTCTCTAAGATCAAACAATTGCAAAAACCCAAAAAGGTTGTGAAAGTGACAAATCCCGGTATAAAAATAAAAATAAATTCTTCATAAAAGTCATGACGATTCTGTCTTGGTGGCCGCCGCAGAAATCACATGACAAATAAGATCAAAAATATTGCTGGAAAATAGGGAAATTATTAAAAATTTAAAGATACGAAAATTTTTTTTTTGCACCCACTGTACCTTCCACTTATCCATTAATAAAACTACCCCGCTCTTCCATCAGCAACCCCCTCTATTATATATACAATTTATTACAGATTTACCTAATTATGAAAAAAAAAATAAGATCAAGTGAAAAAAAAAATTCTTTTTCCTTGAATAAAAATTAAATAAATACGATCATTTATTACCTAGGTCTCATAAGGTCATATTTTTACATATTAGGAAAGTATTCTACTTTAGCCCCAATAGATTAGAAAATACTAATAGCAAATTTTTTTTTCTCTAACCCTAGGTAGATAAATAATAGAAAATATATAATAGAAAAATTTCGATAGGAAAATAATTAACATAAGTTCCTAAATAATAGTAGGATCAAAATGGTAGGAACTATAAAAATAATTTAGAAACTAGTAAAAGAAGCAATAAATAAGGTATTAGTAATCCATCTAAGATATCTCTTGGAAATAATCTAAAAATAAATATTCCAATCTACTCAGTAATAATTAGTATCTAAGCATTTGAAAACAAATATTTTTTTTCTGCTTCATATTTCCATATAAATATTAGAAAATAATTAAAAAAAAGCGGATTTTAGATGGTTCGACACATTTAAAATCCGGCTATAAAATATATACAATAAATACAATAAGTAAAAAAGGGATATGCATAAAATGTAAACAATAAAATATCAAGGTCAGCAAATCAGAAGCAAAGCAAACAACATCTTTCCCATCTTTTATTCCAAATCAAACATTTCAGTATTTCCAAAAATACTTGCCGACTGAATTTTTTGAAGATGTATCCAACTTCACTAATCTTTATGGTGTGCAGAAAGAATCAAACTTTCGACCAACTACTCCTGGGGAAATTCGGAAGTTCTTCGCCATACACTTTATGATGGGTATATTGAAGTTTCCATGCATAGCAATGTTTTGGGAGACAGGTACAGCACTACCATTATTTGATAACAATATGAAATGTACTCGTTTTTATGAGCTGCGAACACATTTGCATTTAGTGGATACTAGTCTACCCCCACAACCCCAAGATAAATTATATCGCGTAAGACCTATAATGGGGTCTATTCCGAAAAGGTTATTGGAGCAAGAGCTGGAGGAAATCCTTTGTGTTGATGAACAGATTATTCCATTTAAAGGGCGCCTGGGAATAAAACAGTATATATGTACGTGGTAAGCCTTGTCCATGGGGAATAAACCTTTATATTCTTTGTGGCAAAAGTGGAATGCCGTACGATTTCATTGCGTACCAAGGGTCATCCACTGAAATTGATGTTAATGTTATAAGCAAACTTGGTTTTGGTGCTTCAATCACGTTGGAACTTCTAAAAAGATTGCCCCAGGATTCTGTTGGTCACCAAATTTATACAGATAATTTCTTCACCACGTATTCTTTACTTAAAATTTTTGAGAAAAGGAAAATCTTTGCTGCTGGCACAATTCGTGTTAATCGTTTCCAGAATCCACCTCTCTCCACGGATGCTGTTATGCGAAAGAAAGGTCGCGGATATGCAGAACAAGTTGTGAGCCGCGATGGAAAAGTTGTTGTAACAAAATGGTTCGACAACAAAGGTTAGCATCTAACTTTGTGGGAATCGGCGTCAAGGACAAGGTGCAACGTTACGAGAAAAAAGAAAAACGATTTATTGAAATTGAAAGACCTGAGGTTGTGCAGCTCTATAATAATGGTATGGGAGGTGTGGATCTTTTTAATCAAATGTTGCAGTACTACCGTATTTCATCAAATCTAAGAAGTGGACCCTACGAGTGATCATGCACTTCTTCGATATCGCAATTGTTGCGAGATGGTTCGAATATAAATCAGACGCAGATAAAGATGGTATACCCCAGAAGGACCAAATGGATTTACTTGCTTTCAGAAAAAGATTGGCAAATACTCTTTTGACAGTATCATGTATATACCCTCAATGTTCTCAGAATGCAAGTAAACGACGTCGATCTTCAAATACCTTAGACGACGACAAGGAACCAGTTCCTAAGAGACTGAAGTATTTCCACCAACCACCGAGTGATACCCGTTATGATCAAAGCGGCCATTTACCAAAGTTTGATTCTTCACAGAGCAATGCATTTCGTTGTAAAATGGAAGGATGCAAACAAAAAACGTACTTTTATTGCACGAAATGCAACGCCAACCTCTGCATTCGTTGAAATCCCGACTGTTTTTATGAATACCATTCAAAATAGTTTCCTTGAAATAAACCGTTAAACTCATAAACTGTAAAGCATATTTATCTTTTCTCTAATAAAACTGAATTTGGTTGCAAAATTATTTAAATTGTTTACCTCTTTTCGAAATTTTATAGACTTTACTGCATTAAACTGACTACCCATGTCCACTCAGGTGGACATGAAATTCTGGCCACGCCCATATAAGGAGGCGATTTTTGCTTTCACTAAAGTAATTCGGAAGCTCCTCACAGTAATTACAGTTACTTAGAAATATATTTGTAATGCGTACTAGCTGGCGGTATTGAAAGGGTTAATCAAATCTAATTTTGCATGATTAAATTTTAAATTTATATTTTATGTCAAAACAAATTTCACTATTTAAAAAAAAAAATAAGATTCATTTAATTCTTCTTTGTCTCTTTTTTTAATTTAGATTTGTGGTAAAGAAAATTTTACAACTATGCTCATATAGTCGATATGTATCTTGCTGTATTTTCATTTATTTAGTTCATTGTTCTAATTTGTTTCAAAGTTTATTTATATTTATTTGTTTCACTATCTTGTATGCGTTCTTACTTAAGAAGAACAATTATTTTTCGTTGAAAATTCGTTTAGAACTATGATTCTATTTGTATGCACATTCATCTCATATTTTTCTTCTGTAGTTAATATTGTCTAATAGGGAATTCCAGGTAAGGAGGATCGCCATTTATATCAATTCACAATGAGATAAAAGTATTATTAATTATATCCATTAATATTTATATGGAAAATGTTTATTAATAAGTTGAAAGTTAAAAACATTGAATGGAAAAAATTCAATTGAACATTTTTTACATATTTGAAATTTAAAGATAATATATTGAATATACATAATTTTTTATAACATACATAAGTGGCAAAATACACAAAAGCACCACATATGGGTCCTCAAAATCCGAAGCCATTTCTTTTAATAAATGCCAATTAGGCGTAAGCTTTGGGAATTATGAAATTTAGATCTTCGGTAAATGTGAATGGTGAATCATGATGAAGTGCAATAATTAGAAAATGCAGTGAGGAACGTCCAGGAACAAAACCATGTTGACAGGAACTTAGATAACGATTAACCATGAATGATATTTTAGCCATAACAATTTTCTCAAACAATTTAGATATAAAAGGAAGTTTAGAGATTGGCCGATAATTTGAAACCTCATTTTTAGTGTCACTTTTACGAATTGGTTGAATGTACGAAATTTTCCATTCATCCAAAAAAATGCCAGACTTTAGTGATAAATTAAATAAATGCATTACAGGTTCCGTAACAGAAACCGCATATTGCTTTAAAAAGAAAGATGAAAATTGCTGATAATCGCAATCCTTTGAAATTTTGATAGCCTTAATACCCAAAGTAATGTTATTAATATCGAGGCTTTTCTCTCTGATACGAGAGTAAATTTGTCATTCGATGTATATTTACTTTCTCTCAGATCAAATTTAACCAAACCTAAAGTTTTCCTTAAAATAAAGTTCCAAGACCGCTCAATTAATGCTTATAACCCCTTATCTTAGAACTACATAGGGTGAGTATGGATATTGAGTTCATATTGGATGCATACGCTTGTTGTTCCTACATAATAAATTATATAAATAAGTTAAATAGGGGTATCTCTAGGCGTCTAGGCGTTTCAATGGTAGAAGTTAATGCAGGAAACTACACTGTCAAGCAGAAACTTCAGCATAGGGTCACAAATTTATTTCCGGAACAGAAATTTCCGCCCAAGAGGCAGTTTATTGCTGCATTGGTCTTCATCATTCGGAAGCTAGCACTACATATATATATATTAATACCTCTCGACCTGAACGAGTGCGAATGGTGAAACCCAGAGCACAACTACAGAATCTTTCTGAAGGTTCTACCGATATTTTTGTGGCGGGTTTGTTAGAGCATTATGCTGAAAAGCCTACTCTTCTCGAGAATATTTGTCTAGCAGATTTTGCAGCTATGTTTACATTTGTAAAATCAGCTAGAACGGCACAAGGTAGCTCCGATGATGAAGAAGATATAGAAGGCGATAATGCTTTAGTTAGAGGAGTAGCAATTCCATTGAAGGATGGTAGTGGTTATGTAAGGAAACGTACGAAACCGTGTGTAGTCCGGTCAAGAAGGTTTAGTCCAGACACTGCCAGAGATGATTATTTCAGAGAAATGGTGATGCTCTACCAACCGTGGCGGGATGAACAACGGGATATTATAGATAATAATAATGAGCAAACCTGCGTAGAAAATCGAATTCCTTTAGAGGAAAATCGAAAAAATATGACGTGTTTTAACAGAGGGAGATCGAAAATGTTCTGAAAAGATTAAGGAAGGAGGAAGTTTTCATACCAGCTGAAATAGATAGGCCGGATATTGTTGACAATGAATTCAGGGTACTGGCCCTTCCCGAAATGAACCCTTCACGAAATAAATGAGAATGACTCCAATGGCACCTTTAGGCTCATTAAACTTCATCCCTTAGTTCCAATTGAGGACCTCCTTCGTCCGTTCGGATGCTGAATAGGAGGCAGAGAATATACTTAACTCATTTGCTACACAATTTTAAAAATGATCAGCCATTTTATGACATTGTAGGTGGTGGGGCAGGCGTTGGAAAAAGTGGCCTTATATCATTAATGTATCAGACTCAATTACCATTTTAATTGCATACCTGGATCAAGTCCAAGCTCTTTGAAGGTACTTCTTTGTGCTCCTACGGGAAAAGCAGCATTTGGGATAGGTGGTTTGACACTGCATGCTGTATTTTCACTACCTGTGAATCAGTCGAATAGAGAATTACGGCCGCTTAGCAATGATATTATCAACTCAGTGTATACTAGACTATGTGATTTGAAGTTGATAATTAGAGATGCAATTTCAATAGTTGGCGCTCGAATGTTTAGCTTTATTGACGCCAGACTAAAGCAGATTTTCAAAAGTTCCATTTGTTGGTATACCTGTTATTGTTTTTGGTGACTTGAAACAATTGTCTCCTGTAGGCGATAGATAGATTTTTTCACCGAATCCGAGCGATAATTACAGTCTTAATCGGTTCGCCATTATGGGAGCTCTTTAAATATTATGCATTGAATGAAATAATTAGACGGCGTGGAGATCAACCGTTTGCTATTGCTTTGAATAATATGGCCTCCGGGGCTATGACCAGTGAAGACATATCTTTGATTGCAAGTAGGGTCGTTAACTCTGACCAGGTTCCACTTATTTTAGTCAAATGAGGAATCTGCCAACTATAATGCCCTTAAACTGAGTCAAATTCCTTCTACAGCAATTTTCTCAACTGCGAAAAATGTGGTTAAAGGAATAGCCGTTAGTGGCCAAAATGCTAATATTTTAGACTATTCAAAACTTCAGATACGCATGGTCTTATGTATAGCTTAACACTAAAAACCACGGCCAAATATATGATTTAGATTCATCAGTTCCAATAACATTGTGGATAAAATTTTTGGAACCTTCTGTTGGTTTGATGGCTAGATCGAAAAAGACCCATCCTAACGAACCTTCGTGGACACCCATTGAGAAGACTGTTAGAGCCTTCCAATATAAAAGAAATGAGCAGATAACAATTGAAAGAAACCAGCTTCCAATTGTTCCTGCTGAAGGAATAACAATTCACAAAAGTCAGGGTGCTACGTATAACAAAGTGGTTGTTCACACCCAACCTAGAATGCCTAGATCATCTTTATATGTAGCCTGCAGTCGAGCTACTAGTGCTGATGGTCTATTTATATTAGGTAACTTCATTCCACCCAATCTATTTTGTGAATCGGATCCTGTTTTTAGGCAGTTTACTGATTTGACCACAGCAAAAGCTTTGGCTCCAACATTCAACTTTATGCTTTCTCGAACATCGAGCCTTCAAATTATATTTCATAATGTCCAGAGTCTTCATGCCCACATAAATGATATAAATAATGACATCCTGATACTATCCTCGGATATCTTGTGCTTTGTCGAGACATGGAGTTATCCATCTTAACCCTTTGAAATTCGTGGGTTTATTTCACTAAATGCTTTACGGATAGACAGAACCGAAACGAAAAACAGAAATAAGCGAGGCGTTGTAGTGTATGCGAGACCTAACATTGCTTCCGCAATCGAATTATGTAAGGTGAAAAAAATTTTCTCTGGTCGCAAGGTTTTAGAAATCATTGTATTCAAATGCAAAGATTATCACATATTTGTGCTTTATAGGAATTCCACATTCCCCATCAGGCATTTTGAATCAGAACTGCGAGAAATTCTCACGACAGATCTGCATGAAAAAATGTCTTAATTTTGGGTGACTAATCTATGCCTTAAGTCTAGAATCCAATTGTTGTCGAAATCGGATTTAAAAACGACAAAAAAATTACTTTGGTGTCATGAAATCCAATGTTATTGGTTTAATATTCGAATTGGTATTAGCGTCGGTTTTAGGTGTCACATAATCCGATAATATCGATTTTGCTATCGGAAACAAACCAATCAGTTAAATGCCGTTGGATTTCATTTTTTCATAGTTGTTTTTCTCTTGCAGTTGAATATTTTCTAAAAATGTAAGTAAATAAAGGTTTATTTTATAAAAATAAATGTAAATTTACATATATTTTCATTCATAACAGGGGTAAGCAGAAAAATTCTGTGCAAAACAGTATTTTCATCGAATTTATGGAGAAACATCCAGATATTGGGAAGGGCTTCTCGAAGCATCTAAATCGTTGACACCGTGCTTCTACCTACGCTCATGCTAGAATCCCTGCCAATTGATCTTTGATAGGATCATTCAGCTAAAAATTGTAACATACCTGCTAGTTGCAGCACTGGCAGAATTTCGAGCAAGTTAAGCATCCTTAAATGGTGTCCAATATCATTCGGAAAGCCTCTTTTGTTTATGCGATAATATGCAATTCAACTGCAAATAAACTTTAAATACATATTTAGAAACCCACATTAAGAAATATTTCTGGCAACTCAAATGGATAGCTGCGATCCCTCAAAACTTTCCCTTTGACCTTCTCGCCACTTTCTTCTTCCAATAACATAAATGCTTCAACTGCTGATGACATTTTGATGTCAGTAAATTTGTTTATTTCTGTTTAGATGCACAAAACAATTATTTCATAAAATTTTGCCAAAAAAAAAATTAACATAAAAATTGCCGGTGCACCGATAACACTGCAAAACAGCTGATTCGAACATCGCTTTTATTTACATTCGAAAAGAGCAAAACCAATACGGTTTTATGACACCAATTTAAATCAATATTGGTTTGTAATTCCGACAAAACGCAAAACCGACTTGGATTCAATGACAGCCCTGAATAACTTTAATTCACTGCTAGACCCCCAATATTTCACCACACCTGCAGGTACCCAAATTGACTGGGCATTTTCAAATATTGACACACCCCATGTTAAAGCTACCACTTATGAAACAGTATATAGCTACCACGATAGCATCTGCGCCTCTTTTTATGAAAATAGCTAAGATAGATTAAGATATTTATATATTGTAGCTAATTAGTTACATAACGAAAACGAAAAAATGTGTTTTGAGTTAAGGTGATATCCACATTATCAATCAAAAGGTATTGAGAAGGTATCCATATGGGAGGGTTATTACTTCAAAAATCCACTTAGGTTTGGGGATATTGGCCTGCATTTTTACCACAGAATGTGTTTATACAATATAGGCGTTTGACACTTATTGTATTGGCGGGGACATAAATATAGGATGCTATTACTTTCAATAAATCATTTTGCTGGAGAAGGGGATTTAGGATGGAACAAATAATTACAAAAAAAGGGCAAGGTTATTAACGAAATTTACCTACTTTTACTCGAAATAACTTATTACCTGCATCTACGCACTTTTCAAAATCTTATATAAAGGCAATTTAACCGTCCATTTTTACTGAAAATATTTCCCGTTAAAAGGCATATTTTCGTCAAGTTATAGCTACATAAACGTTGGGAAATGCTACATAAACGTTGGGAAATGCATTGTAAGAAAGGGGCAGTGCCACGCCCATTTTCCAAGATTTGATTTTTTGCCCATTTCTTGTTATAATGGCACAAAATACGATTGGTACAAAACTATTTTTCGCTAAGATTTAACTTATTATTTTTGCCTACGACCCTTTTTAAAGTAATTTATATAAAAGTGGGCGTGGTCCTTAGCCAATCTTATCCCTTTTACTAGAAATATTTCCTGCTATAAGGAAAATATGTGTACCCAATTTTGTTGCGATATGTAAATTTTACGGCGGCCACCGTGGTGTGATGGTAGCGTACTCCGCCTACCACACCGTATGCCCTGGGTTCGCACCCCGGGCAAAGCAACATCAAAATTTTAGAAATAAGGTTTTTAAATTAGAAGAAAATTTTTATACGCGGGGTCGCCCCTTGGTAGTGCTTGGCAAGCGCTCCGGGCGTATTTCTGCCATGAAAAGCTCTCAGTGAAAACTCATCTGCCTTGCAGATGCCGTTCGGAGGCGGCATAAAACATGTAGGTCCCGTCCGGCCAATTTGTAGGGAAAATCAAGAGGAGCACGACGCAGATTGGAAGAGAAGCTCGGCCTTAGATCTCTTCGGAGGTTATCGCGCCTTACATTTTGTTTTTATTTTTTTTTTATGTAAGCGAGCGATAATTACAGTCTTAATCGGTTCGCCATTATGGGAGCTCTTTAAATATTATGCATTGAATGAAATAATTAGACGGCGTGGAGATCAACCGTTTGCTATTGCTTTGAATAATATGGCCTCCGGGGCTATGACCAGTGAAGACATATCTTTGATTGCAAGTAGGGTCGTTAACTCTGACCAGGTTCCACTTATTTTAGTCAAATGAGGAATCTGCCAACTATAATGCCCTTAAACTGAGTCAAATTCCTTCTACAGCAATTTTCTCAACTGCGAAAAATGTGGTTAAAGGAATAGCCGTTAGTGGCCAAAATGCTAATATTTTAGACTATTCAAAACTTCAGATACGCATGGTCTTATGTATAGCTTAACACTAAAAACCACGGCCAAATATATGATTTAGATTCATCAGTTCCAATAACATTGTGGATAAAATTTTTGGAACCTTCTGTTGGTTTGATGGCTAGATCGAAAAAGACCCATCCTAACGAACCTTCGTGGACACCCATTGAGAAGACTGTTAGAGCCTTCCAATATAAAAGAAATGAGCAGATAACAATTGAAAGAAACCAGTTTCCAATTGTTCCTGCTGAAGGAATAACAATTCACAAAAGTCAGGGTGCTACGTATAACAAAGTGGTTGTTCACACCCAACCTAGAATGCCTAGATCATCTTTATATGTAGCCTGCAGTCGAGCTACTAGTGCTGATGGTCTATTTATATTAGGTAACTTCATTCCACCCAATCTATTTTGTGAATCGGATCCTGTTTTTAGGCAGTTTACTGATTTGACCACAGCAAAAGCTTTGGCTCCAACATTCAACTTTATGCTTTCTCGAACATCGAGCCTTCAAATTATATTTCATAATGTCCAGAGTCTTCATGCCCACATAAATGATATAAATAATGACATCCTGATACTATCCTCGGATATCTTGTGCTTTGTCGAGACATGGAGTTATCCATCTTAACCCTTTGAAATTCGTGGGTTTATTTCACTAAATGCTTTACGGATAGACAGAACCGAAACGAAAAACAGAAATAAGCGAGGCGTTGTAGTGTATGCGAGACCTAACATTGCTTCCGCAATCGAATTATGTAAGGTGAAAAAAATTTTCTCTGGTCGCAAGGTTTTAGAAATCATTGTATTCAAATGCAAAGATTATCACATATTTGTGCTTTATAGGAATTCCACATTCCCCATCAGGCATTTTGAATCAGAACTGCGAGAAATTCTCACGACAGATCTGCATGAAAAAATGTCTTAATTTTGGGTGACTAATCTATGCCTTAAGTCTAGAATCCAATTGTTGTCGAAATCGGATTTAAAAACGACAAAAAAATTACTTTGGTGTCATGAAATCCAATGTTATTGGTTTAATATTCGAATTGGTATTAGCGTCGGTTTTAGGTGTCACATAATCCGATAATATCGATTTTGCTATCGGAAACAAACCAATCAGTTAAATGCCGTTGGATTTCATTTTTTCATAGTTGTTTTTCTCTTGCAGTTGAATATTTTCTAAAAATGTAAGTAAATAAAGGTTTATTTTATAAAAATAAATGTAAATTTACATATATTTTCATTCATAACAGGGGTAAGCAGAAAAATTCTGTGCAAAACAGTATTTTCATTGAATTTATGGAGAAACATCCAGATATTGCGAAGGGCTTCACGAAGCAACTAAATCGTTGACACCGTGCTTCTACCTACACTCATGCTAGAATCCCTGCCAATTGATCTTTGATAGGATCATTCAGCTAAAAATCGTAACATACCTGCTAGTTGCAGCACTGGCAGAATTTCGAGCAAGTTAAGCATCCTTAAATGGTGTCCAATATCATTCGGAAAGCCTCTTTTGTTTATGCGATAATATGCAATTCAACTGCAAATAAACTTTAAATACATATTTAGAAACCCACATTAAGAAATATTTCTGGCAACTCAAATGGATAGCTGCGATCCCTCAAAACTTTCCCTTTGACCTTCTCGCCACTTTCTTCTTCCAATAACATAAATGCTTCAACGGCTGATGACATTTTGATGTCAATAACTTTGTTTATTTCTGTTTAGATGCACAAAACAATTATTTCATAAAATTTTGCCAAAAAAAAAAATTAACATAAAAATTGCCGGTGCACTGCAAAACAGCTGATTCGAACATCGCTTTTATTTACATTCGAAAAGAGCAAAACCAATACGGTTTTATGACACCAATTTAAAACAATATTGGTTTGTAATTCCGACAAAACGCAAAACCGACTTGGATTCAATGACAGCCCTGAATAACTTTAATTCACTGCTAGACCCCCAATATTTCACCACACCTGCAGGTACCCAAATTGACTGGGCATTTTCAAATATTGACACACCCCATGTTAAAGCTACCACTTATGAAACAGTATATAGCTACCACGATAGCATCTGCGCCTCTTTTTATGAAAATAGCTAAGATAGATTAAGATATTTATATATTGTAGCTAATTAGTTACATATTTTTCTGATTCTTAAGATTTATTATATTATCAATATTATTAATTTATAGAAATAAAAGAAGCCTTAGTTTTAAGTAAATATAAACTTATTAATCGAAATTAAAGCTTAAAGTGTATTGTATTGAAAAAAAAAAAAATGTACTAACTAGTCATTACAAAATATAAAAGGTTGACTTTCATAATAAGATTTAATAAACATCGCAGTGATGAAATTAGCATGTATGCTGACTTACATACATAAATTGGTCCAAATGTTTCTTTTCTTTGCAGGTCATCTAATCATTATATATGCACACGAAATTCGACTGCTTTCCGAAATAAAAAATTTTCTTTTCCTATTAATAAGGAAGGGAGGGACTAGTTGTGGTTCGACTTTTTTCAATTTTAATATTGTATAATATAATTTCATTGTTCAATATCAATAAAATTTTGGATTTTTAAATGAGTATAGTTTTTAACCGACTCATTTCTAACTCCCATACTTTCTTTAGTCGGCAATTAAGGGTTTTTTATGAAGCTTTTATCTATATTCCGTCTCTAAATAACTCCCATTATCAAATCTGTGAAAAACGCAGTTTCGAAAAAATGTGTTTTGAGTTAAGGTGATATCCACATTATCAATCAAAAGGTATTGAGAAGGTATCCATATGGGAGGGTTATTACTTCAAAAATCCACTTAGGTTTGGGGATATTGGCCTGCATTTTTACCACAGAATGTGTTTATACAATATAGGCGTTTGACACTTATTGTATTGGCGGGGACATAAATATAGGATGCTATTACTTTCAATAAATCATTTTGCTGGAGAAGGGGATTTAGGATGGAACAAATAATTACAAAAAAAGGGCAAGGTTATTAACGAAATTTACCTACTTTTACTCGAAATAACTTATTACCTGCATCTACGCACTTTTCAAAATCTTATATAAAGGCAATTTAACCGTCCATTTTTACTGAAAATATTTCCCGTTAAAAGGCATATTTTCGTCAAGTTATGGCTACATAAACGTTGGGAAATGCTACATAAACGTTGGGAAATGCATTGTAAGAAAGGGGCAGTGCCACGCCCATTTTCCAAGATTTGATTTTTTGCCCATTTCTTGTTATAATGGCACAAAATACGATTGGTACAAAACTATTTTTCGCTAAGATTTAACTTATTATTTTTGCCTACGACCCTTTTTAAAGTAATTTATATAAAAGTGGGCGTGGTCCTTAGCCAATCTTATCCCTTTTACTAGAAATATTTCCTGCTATAAGGAAAATATGTGTACCCAATTTTGTTGCGATATGTAAATTTTACGGCGGCCACCGTGGTGTGATGGTAGCGTACTCCGCCTACCACACCGTATGCCCTGGGTTCGCACCCCGGGCAAAGCAACATCAAAATTTTAGAAATAAGGTTTTTAAATTAGAAGAAAATTTTTATACGCGGGGTCGCCCCTTGGTAGTGCTTGGCAAGCGCTCCGGGCGTATTTCTGCCATGAAAAGCTCTCAGTGAAAACTCATCTGCCTTGCAGATGCCGTTCGGAGGCGGCATAAAACATGTAGGTCCCGTCCGGCCAATTTGTAGGGAAAATCAAGAGGAGCACGACGCAGATTGGAAGAGAAGCTCGGCCTTAGATCTCTTCGGAGGTTATCGCGCCTTACATTTTGTTTTTATTTTTTTTTTATGTAAATTTTTCTTCGAGTTATGGCTCCCCAAACATTGAAAATTGCTTAGACAAAAAAGGGGCGGTGCCACACCCATTTTCAAAAATTTTTGTGTTTTCCAATTTAATGTTATAATTCAATTAAGAAAGTAAAATTCTATTGATACAAAGATCTTTTTCGCTAAGATATAGCTTATTATTTCCGTCTACGACCCTTTTAAAAATCGTTTATATAAAAGTGGGCGTGGTCTTTAACCGATCTCGTCCATTTTTTCTAGAAATATTTCCTGTGTAAGATCATAAATGCAACCATGTCAACTAATGTAACAGAATAAGCAAAAAATACAACCATGAGAACTAATTAATAGAATAAGCAAAAATACATCATTGTAAAGGAAGAAAATGGAAGAAAAAGAAGATGGTGGACTTCCGGTTCATTATTAGATTGAAGACCGACAAATAAAGTACTAATATAATTAATCCTGACATTTCTGCTATTTTATTAACCATCGAAGGTAGAAATTACATCTCAGGTGTGTTAGCGAACCTCGCGCACTATTATAAACAATTATTTTGTAAAATGGATGCTCGAGAAGGCATTATTAAAGTTTTAACTGAAAATAATGTGGATTTTCCTCCTACTGCCAACATTATACAATTACGCAGATTACTGCAAAATATAGTTAGCGTGGGAGATAATAGCTCCGCAAATACGATGAATACTACTCCGAACACAAATATATTGGAGAACATTCCGGACGAAATGATTGAGATAAACGCTGCCGTTTCTATTGAGTCCTCTGCTGCCATTGCCGTTACTGCCGTTCATACTGCCGCCACTGCCTTTCCAACTGCTTCTACTACCAATGTTTTGGTTGAATTCAATTCAACACCTGCCGTTCACGATGTTTTCGCTGCCGCGACTGCCGTCTATTCTCCTGCCGCTACCGTCTGCTCTGACGCCACTGCCGTTCATACTGCCGTTCCAACTACCTCTACTACCGATGTCTTGGTTGAATTCAATTCAACACCTGCCGTTCACGATGTTTTTGTTGCCGCCACTGCCGCCTTTTCTGCCGCCGCTACCGTCTGCTCTGCCGCCACTGCCGTCACCGCCGTTCATACTGCCGCCACTTCCGTTCCAACTGTCTACTACCGACGTTTTGGTTGAATTCAATTCAACACCTGCTGTTCACGATGTTTTTGCTGCCGCCCCATCAAAATCTGCCCCAATTGACGCAAGAGCCACGACCATAAGTGTGGATGACGAACTGGTGGCGCTACGAAAACGTATGGAAATGTTAAAATTAATGAAAGAAATCGACGAGCTAAGAGCGAGATATAGAGCATACTATGCCCAAGTTCAGTGCTGATGATATATCAGTGACGGTGCGACATTTTCTTCAAGATTTCGAAGAAGTAATGGAGTCGTCAAGAATAGACAAACCATTTAAATTACTGGCTTTTCGTCGCTGCCTGGTGGGAACAGCCAAAGTTTTCCTTATCACCAGCAAAGCGTTAAGCTATGCCGAGTTCAAAAGGCCCTTACGATGGAATTTAATGTGCCGATACAGAGGAACGAAGTTTATAAAATGTTGGCAAGACGCAAGCGATTTATTACATCGCTACGTTCTATTGATGCAGGCAATAGGAAAACGGGCAAACATATGCGAAACAGAAATCATCGATTTCATAATAGACGGCATAGGCAATTTGGCACTACATGCACATCTACTGTTACTGGCCAAAACACTTGATGAGTTGAAGGCATTAGTGAGCCGTTTTCAAAGAAAATATTTCACAGTAGAACCAGGAGTGGGAACAAAACATATGAATGCAGCAAAAACGTCAAATGACCCGAAACCACTACAAAAATGCTACAATTGTTCCAGGGTTGGGCATATTAGGCTTCAATGCCCGTACCCGCTATGACCGACTGGTTCTTGCTTCTGCTTAGAGTCCGACCGAATGTCCGGCTTCGACTTCGGTTTGCCGGTTAATCGGCTGTATTTTCATGTTCGGCTAACTAATCGGCTTCGGCCAAAAAAACGGCCGAAGTTTTGGCTGAAGCCGAATATTACTGCCTGATTTTATTTTGAAAATGAAAAGCAATGGAAACATGAAAATACACACCATTTTGGGCTACCGCAAATTACTTTGAGGATAGCAAAAGAGCACACCGTTGACAACATTTTCGTGAGGCCAGCTGACTGTCAGTGCACATCAAAGCACATTTTTTACAATGTGTTTATTTAAGTACATTTATATTTTCAATTTTCATGTAGTTAACTAAATGGCTCAGATTTGGGAATATTTCAAACGTGAGGAAGCAAGTGCATTATGCAATGAATGCGGTAAGAAATCTTCGTTAGGGAGCTCCGACAAAAAAAAGTAAACGACGAAAAATATAAAAAATCACTCAGAGAAAATTCACCGGGATAAATGGAAAGAGTTCCAGGAATGTGTTGAAAGGAAGAAGGAAAACTCGAAAGCAAAATACGATACTAGCAGCCCGGAAAAAGGTGTAAAACAGTTGACGCTGCCGATAATGTGTAATGAAATTAAATACTGGCCAGATGAGCACCCGTGTGGACACAAAATTGATCAGATGATTATGGATTTAATTATTGTTGACATGCTTCCATACAATCTAGTAGAAGGAGCGGCCTTCAAGAGAATACATTTTGGAAATCCAATTACACCCTCCCGTTACAAAGTTAAAAGTGAGAAATATTTCCGAACCACACTATGCCAGTAACATTTGAAAAAGTTCACCAAAAAGTTTACAACATTTTACAGAATTCGGAATGGATTAGTTTTACTACAGATATCTGGACGAATTCAACTAAAAGTTGCTCTCTTTTAAGTTTTACCGCCCATTTTATGGAAGATCCTAAGCGTATCAAGGTAGTAGTTGGTGCCAAAGTGCTTTCTCAAAACCACACAGCATCTGTCATTGCACAAACGTTAAGAGAGGTTGCAGAAGAATTCAATATTCTTAATAAAGTACATCTGGTAATTTCGGACAACGCAGCTAATATGATCTGTGATATGCGTATTGAAAACTTTAAATCATTTGGCGCGTTGCACATACTCTTCAACTTGTATTAAATGAATCTGTTTTGCAAAATGTAGGAATTGAAAGCATTGTAAAAAAATGTCGGAAGATAGTAGCAAATCCAAGAAAAGGTTGGGGCTCCTAACCATATGCTAAGGCAAGATATAGCTACAAGATGGAATAGCACATATCTTATGCTGGAAAGAATTTCGGAACAAAAATCAGCATTAGCACTTTACGCCGTTAATAAAAAGGGAATAGATCTACCTTCTACAAATGAATGGGAAACTATAGATCGATTGATTCCCGTTTTGTTTCCATTTTATCAAGCCACTTTGGATATTTGTAATGACTCCGCATGTGTTTCCATGGTAATCCCTCTTGTAGCTAATTTACGGAGCTTGTTGGAAATTCCCAGTGAAAATGAAGCAACAAACTTATTAAAATCACATTTGCTGCAATCATTGCAAAGGCGATTTGCAAATACTATGCGTGAAGATCTTATGATCGCTACATTTTTAGATCCACGGTTTAAAGTGAAGTATTTTACTCCAAAACAAACAGACGATTGCAAAGAATATTTGAAGAAATTGACTGGGGAATTTTGTACAAGTGTAGAAAATATTTCAAATATTGTACCAAATCAAAATTCATCAGGAAATGTAAATAACCTTTGGGGGCTCCATGATAACTCTGTTTCTTTACAAAAATCAAATACACCGCAATCATCAGGTTACGAAATGGAAATTAAAGAATATTTTAACGAGATTTTGCTAGCTCTGTGAAGTTGGCACCTACTTGGTCGAATAATTAAAAAAACCATATCTCATTCGTTTGTCCACCGTTTGTCCATGTTTGTCCAGGAAAAATTTTCGTTTGTCCACCTTTTGTTAAAAAGTTATTTCAAAAAAAAAAAAATCGTGTGTGAAGTTGGCACCTCCATTTGCGAGTATTTAACAAAACTAAAAGCCATTCGTTTGTCCATCGTTTGTCCACGTTTGTCCAGGAAAAATTTTCGTTTGTCCACCTTTTGTTAAAAAGTTATTTCAAAAAAAAAAAATCCCGTGTGAAGTTGGCACCTCCATTTGTGAGTAATTAAAAAAACCAAATGCCATTCGTTTGTCCATCGTTTGTCCACGTTTGTCCAGGAAAAACTTTCGTTTGTCCACCTTTTGTTAAAAAGTTATAACAAAAACATTTTTTTTTGAAAAAACCCAAAAAATTTTTTGTTTCGCTTTATTGTGCTAAATCGCATGCCCGTCGTTTGCCCATCGTTTGCCAATCGTTTGTCCATGTCTGTCCAGGAAACATTTTCGTTTGTCCACCTTTTGTTAAAGTTATTTCAAAAAAACAAAAATTGTGTGTGAAGTTGGTACCTCCATTTACAAGTAATTAAAAAAACCAAATGCCATTCGTTTGTCCATCGTTTGTCCACGATTGTCCAGGAAAAATTTTCGTTTGTCCACCTTTTGTTAAAAAGTTATTTCAAAAAAACAAGAATCGTGTGTGAAGTTGGCACCTCCATTTACAAGTAATTAAAAAAACCAAATGCCATTCGTTTGTCCATCGTTTGTCCACGATTGTCCAGGAAAAATTTTTGTTTGTCCACCTTTTGTTAAAAAGTTATTTCAAAAAAACAAAAATCGTGTGTGAAGTTGGCACCTCCATTTACAAGTAATTAAAAAAACCAAATGCCATTCATTTGTCCATCGTTTGTCCACGATTGTCCAGGAAAAATTTTTGTTTGTCCACCTTTTGTTAAAAAGTTATTTCAAAAAAACAAAACTCGTGTGTGAAGTTGGCACCTCCATTTACGAGTAATTAAAAAAACCAAATGCCATTCGTTTGTCCATCGTTTGTCCACGATTGTCCAGGAAAAATTTTTGTTTGTCCACCTTTTGTTAAAAAGTTATTTCAAAAAAACAAAAATCGTGTGTGAAGTTGGCACCTCCATTTACGAGTAATTAAAAAAACCAAATGCCATTCGTTTGTCCATCGTTTGTCCACGATTGTCCAGGAAAAATTTTTGTTTGTCCACCTTTTGTTAAAAAGTTATTTCAAAAAAACAAAAATCGTGTGTGAAGTTGGCGCCTCCATTTACAAGTAATTAAAAAAACCAAATGCCATTCGATTGTCCATCGTTTGTCCAGGAAAAATTTTCCTTTGTCCACCTTTTGTTAAAAAGTTATAACAAAAACATTTTTTTTCGAAAAAACCCACACATGCAGAGTTAGTACAAAAAACCAGCACGACGCAATTTGAAGTTTCCGGGAAAAATGATCTTCGAGAGTTAGAAGAGCGAGCCGAATTTTATAACACGTTATGTTAGCAAATGTTTGTCATATATTTCCACATAAAAAAAGACTAAATGCCGCAAATAAATTTACACATAATTTCATGAGCAGCAATTGTTTAGTTTTTTTTTTTCGAAAAAAAATGATTTTGTTATAATTTTTTAACAAAAGGTGGACAATAGGAAATCTTTCGTAGACAAATACATATATTGACAAACGATGGGCAAACGACGGACACAAAAAGCGAAAAAAACTTTTGGGGTTTTTCGAAAAAAAAAAAATATTTTTGTTATAACTTTTTAACACGAGGTGGACAAACGAAAATTTTTCCTGGACAATCGTGGACAAACGATGGACAAACGAATAGCATTTGGTTTTTTTAATTACTTGTAAATGGAGGTGCCAACTTCACACACGATTTTTGTTTTTTTGAAATAACTTTTTAACAAAAGGTGGACAAACGAAAATGTTTCCTGGACAAACATGGACAAACTATGGGCAAACGACGGACATACGATTTAGCACAATAAAGCGAAACAAAAAATTTTTTGGGTTTTTTCGAAAATAAATGTTTATGTTATAACTTTTTAACAAAAGGTGGACAAACGAAAATTTTTCCTGGACAAACGTGGACAAACGATGGACAAACGATGGGCAAACGACGGACATACGATTTAGCACAATAAAGCGAAACAAAAAATTTTTTGGGTTTTTTCGAAAAAAAATGTTTATGTTATAACTTTTTAACAAAAGGTGGACAAACGAAAATTTTTCCTGGACAAACGTGGACAAACGATGGACAAACGAATGGCATTTGGCTTTTTAATTACTCGCAAATGGAGGTGCCAACTTCACACGGGATTTTTTTTTTTTTGAAATAACTTTTTAACAAAAGGTGGACAAACGAAAATTTTTCCTGGACAAACGTGGACAAACGATGGACAAACGAATGGCATTTAGTTTTTTTAAATACTCGCAAATGGAGGTGCCAACTTCACACACGATTTTTTTTTTTTTGAAATAACTTTTTAACAAAAGGTGGACAAACGAAAATTTTTCCTGGACAAACATGGACAAACGGTGGACAAACGAATGAGATATGGTTTTTTTAATTATTCGACCAAGTAGGTGCCAACTTCACAGAGCTGATTTTGCTTCCTAGAAATGCAGATATTTTTCAATACTGGAATATTAGTTCCCATAAATTACTTAAAACGGTTGCTGCAAAATATCATTCTGCTCCCCCTACCAGCGTAGCAAGTGAGCAATTGTTTAGTGTCGCCGACCAACTGTACAGTGATCGCAGAACAAACTTACTTGGCGAAAACGCAGACAAATTGTTATTTTTAAATCACAATATCCAGTTGTTTAATTTTTATTATTAGCTGCACAATTTATATCACAAATTTTTGATACATACATAAATATATGCAAGTTATAAAGCATAAAGATTTTAAATGTACAGCTGTGCGTAGAGGCTATTTTCTTTTTGTAAAACATAAATCTATATAACTATGCAAAAACGAATTTATGATCATTTTTACAACAATTATTTTTGGAAAATGTGAATGGTTTTTGATGTTTTTTGTTTCTTTAAAAAAAATAAAAATTAATAAGAAGTTATGAAAAGTATTTTTTATTTAAAAACTATGGAGTTATTCGGCTTCGGCTTCGGTAATCGGCCGATTAGTAAATCAAAGCCGAATGTTCGGTTCGGCTCAAAAACCTGCGTTCGGTCAGACTCTACTTCCGCTGCTGTCGTATGGGCCATGATCATCGCTCGTGCCCAAATCCAGAAAAAATTTTAAAATCACGTAACGAAGTTCCAGCCATAGGTGAAGACGTCAATACTTTGGGATTCAAGGGGTTGTGTAGCGCAATATATAGCTTCTCCAACCCAACTGTCAACCTCACCTTCGAGCGGCGAATCCCGTTTCACTAACAGACGAGGCTCTGGCGACCCCAAGCTCCTCATAGAACTTGGGGGTGGGGAGGGAGGGATGGCCTGAAGGTTCAATGTGGCCATATAAATCGTTCGCGAGATGGTCGGGCCAGCACCTTAATGGTGCTGTCTTACCGGAGCGTATCGGATCTGTATCCGACAAAGGACCATCACATCGATAACACTCCCCAAAGCCTTCGGGGAGTAACCTAATCGCTACAACAACAACAACAACAACAACGTCAATACTCATAACTCCATAGCACTACCTCCGCGCTAAATGTCATTAGCACCCAGATAAATTGCGGTTTGAATCAATACCCCCACCATAGAACAGTACTCGTAGCGCTAGACCTATCAAAAGCCTTTGATACGGTCAACCATGGCTCATTACTGCAAGACCTGGAAGGGTCTACCCTTCCCCCATGTCTTAAAAGGTGGACCGCAAATTATCTGGGTGGTCGGCAGGCATCGGTGCAATTCCGAAACGAAACATCAAACCCAAGGAGAATTAAACAAGGGGTGCCACAGGGTGGTGTCCTATCCCCACTTTTGTTTAATTTCTACATATCTAAGCTACCTTCACCACCGGAAGGAGTCACAATCGTTTCCTACGCCGATGACTGCACAATAATGGCCACAGGCCCAAGCCCAGAGATCGATGAGCTATGCAATAAAATAAACGGCTATCTCCCTGATCTCTCCAGTTTTTTCGCCTCGCGAAACCTGGCATTGTCACCGACTAAATCTTCCGCGACCTTATTTACAACATGGACGCCCCAAATGTCGACCATATTGAACATCCACGTCGATGGCACTACGCTACCGACTGTCCTACACCCCAAAATCTTGGGTGTGACGTTTGATCAGGATCTACATTTTGGTGCGCACGCAACCGCAATTGTTCCGAGAATTCAGAGCCGTAATAAAATCCTCAAATCCCTTGCTGGCAGTACCTGGGGAAAAGATAAAGAAACGCTCATGACCACATACAAAGCAATTAGCCAGCCGATTACGTGCTACGCGTCACCCATATGGTCGCCAAGCCTAAAAACTACCCACTGGACGAAACTACAGGCCTGCCAAAATAGTGCTCTCAGAATCGCCACGGGCTGTCTTCTTATGTCCCCAGAACACCATCTGCATAATGAGGCGAGAATACTCCCCCATCAGGGAGAGAAATGAGATGCTGACCAAACAGTTTCTGTTGAATACCCAGAAACCTGGGCATCCCAACAGACATCTGATTGACGAACCAGCACCGCCTAGGGGCCTAAGGAGTCATCTCCGTAAGCATTTTGAGGAAATACGGCACCTGAGAACCCAGCCGTATGAAGCGAAAAAACACAAGCAGGTCCTTGGTGAACTCCATAGACAGGCGTCGGACTTTTATGTCGGGAATTGCCCGGTGAATCCAGTACTTGAAGAAAAATATCCAGAACTCGCGGAAGAGGAACGCATACTCCCCAGGGAAACGCGTGTCACTCTTGCTCAACTTCGTTCTGGATACTGTAACAGGTTAAACTCTTACCTATCCAGAATCAACCCCGACATACAAAATGTATGCCCCGCTTGCAATGTGTCCCCACATGACACCAACCATCTCTTTAATTGTAATGTGGAACCAACGCCTCTAACACCCCTTTCCTTATGGTCCACCCCTGTTGAAACGGCAAGTTTCCTTGGACTCCCGTTAGAGGATATTGATGACAATTTGTGATCGCTCGCGGCTATTAGGTGGGGCGAGCATTGCTACAACAACAACAACAACAACGTCAATACTCACTCTTCCGATGATGCCGTAAATGCTTTTAATTTTGTAAGTATTAAATTCGAGTTAGGTGAGAAGTCAATATCTGAAACAGTTTTTTCTTTGTTTGATACCGGCAGTCCGGTTAGTTTTATAAGAGAGTCATACGTTCCAAAACAAATGGTGCAGAACCGGATGGCAAGATGCTCCTCAAAATTTAAAGCCATTGGAAGAAAAGAGTTAAAAATAATACAAAAAATATTTTTTTATATTAAGTTTAATAAAAACGTGAATAAAATTGAATTGAATATCATACCAGACGATGATATGGTTGTACCAATTATTTTGGGACTTGACTTCCTAAGTATATTTAATATCAAGTTGAAGAATGTTAAGAAAAAATCAACCGAATTTTTAGATGTAAGGCCCAAAAGTAAATTAAAGATGCCAAAAATTCTTCAAGCTTTAGCTGATTCCAAAGCAGTCTCTATTATAATGCAACAAAGTGCCGCTAAGGATGAATATTTTTCCGAAAGTGTTACCGCCGATAACTGCCGAGAAAGTTTTGACTCCACTTCCACTTTTGTGCCTGACATATTTCATATCGACGTTTCTTATAACGAAAATGAAATTGATATAAACAATATACTTACAAATGAACAAAGTACTGAACTGAAGCAAGTTATAAATAATACTTATTTCAATCCTAATATTTTGGAAAAACCACTTAAGTATGAAATGAAAATACGATTGAAAACTGATGTTCCTTTCCATTGCGCCGGCTATCTTATCTTGAACGTACCGAAGTACGAAATATTTTAGATGAACTTCTGAAAGAAAACATTATACGACCTAGTGATTCACCTTATGCTTCCGCCATTGTGCTGGTCAAGAAAAAGAACGGGAAAGCTCGAATGTGCGTAGACTATAGGGCACTCAAAAAAACTAACTCTTAGAGATAATTATCCGCTACCAATGGTCGCTGACTGTATTGAGTACTTACAGAATAAATGATATTTTTGGGTATTGGATTTAAAGAGCGGATTTCATCAGGTTCATATGGCTCCTGAGTCCATACGATTTACATCTTTCGTAACCCCTCATGGACAATTTGAATATTTGAAAATGCCGTTTGGGTTGAAAAATGCTCCAGCGGTATTTCAACGATTCATCAACATCTTCCGAGACATGATAGACGAAAAAAAATTATTATTTATATGGACGATATAATAGTTGTTGCTACCGAGGGGTATGACGAGCACATCAAACTTTTAAAATCAGTACTGGAACGAATTTCATTACGAAGATTGAAACTTAATATGAGTAAATGTAAGTTTGGTTATAAGGAAATTTAGTATTTAGGTTACAAGTCACTCATAAAGGAATAGCACCTAGTAATTCTCACATAAAAAGTGTACAGAATTTTCCGGCCCCTTCCAACTTGAAGCAGTTACAATCAAGTTTAGGCATGTATTCTTATTTCCGCATATTTATACCGTCCTTCTCAGAAATAGCTAAGCCCCTGCAGAATTTACTTAAAAGGAATACCCAGTTTGATTTTGATGACAAATGCCATGAAGCTTTTCTGGAGATGAAGTCTAGACTAGTTAAGAGCCCTGTTCTAGCCATTTATATCCCTACCAAGGAAACTGAGTTACACTGTGACGCCAGTAGTTTTGGCTTCGGTGCAGTTCTACTGCAACGCCAGGAAGATAATAAATTCCACGGGTTTTAATTGGAAACGTTATCCATAATATATGATTTAAGAAGATTTAGACATTATTTAGAAGGTATGCCATTCATGCTAGTTACTGATTGTAATTCCCTGACTATGAACCTTGATAGAAAACAGCTGAATCCTAGGATAGCCAGGTGGGCCCTTGAACTTGAAAATTATAACTATAAAATACAGCATAGGAAGGGCACATCAATGGGTCATGTAGATGCTTTGAGCAGGAGACAGATAGCTTCAATCATAAATTCAGATGAAGTAGAATTTCGAATTCAAGTAGCACAAGAAAGAGACAAAGATATTGAATCGGTGAGAAAACAATTGGAAAATGGGGAACTTAAAGATTATAAACTAATTGATGGGCTAGTATATAGAAGTAAACCGGACGGCAAAGATGCGCTTTATGTACCGTAAGAAATGGAAAATAATGTTATACAATTGATCCATGAGAAAATGGGCCATCTATCTATAGATAAAACTCTCAACAAATTGAGTTTATATTACTGGCTTCCGCGAATGAGAATGAAAGGGGAAAAGTTCATTAGAAATTGTTTAAAATGTATTATGTACGCTAGCCCTCCTCATGCTAAGGAGAAAACCTTATACCCTATTCCAAAGGAGTCTTTACCATTTGACACTATCCATATTGATCACTTTGGACCACTGCCGTCATTGAAATCTAAACGTAAGCACATTTTAGTAGTAGTAGACGCTTTCACTAAGTTTGTTAAATTATATCCAACAAACTCTACGAGTACCCGAGAGGTCACAGCTGCCTTAGAAAAATATTTTAATTACTATAGCCGACTGAGACGTATAGTAAGTGATAGGGGAACCTGTTTCACCTCCCTTGAATTTTCGGCCTTTTTATTAAAAAATAACATCAATCATGTGAAAGTCGCTGTGGCATCGCCTCAAGCTAACGGACAGGTAGAGAGGGTGAATCGGGTATTGAAAGCAATGTTGGGAAAATTGACTAACGAAATAAATCATGATGACTGGGTTAAGGGATTATTACAAGTTGAATACGCAATAAACAACTCTGTTATAGTACATGCAAAGAGACACCAAGCCGGCTAATGTTTGGGGTTGAGCAAAGAGGCGTAATAGTAGATGAGTTTACTGAGTATTTGCAGGACAAACTTTGTCCGGATCGTGATAGGAACCTTGATCTTATACGTACAGATGCATTAAACCGAATAGTAGCCAAGCAAGAGTATGATACCAACCGACAGTCCCAGGATAAGACGTACGACGTAGGAAACTATGTTGTTATAAGAAACGTTGATACTACTTGCGGAAGTAATAAAAAATTTATTCTCGTATACAAAGGTCCATATGTAATACACAAGGTGCTCGGTCATGATAGGTATGTTGAACGGGATATTGATAACTGCCAGCTCACACAGTTGCATTATGATGGAGTAGTTGAAGCCTACCGAATTAAAAGCTGGCCTCAATCACCCGATGGAGATGTAGAGGAATCAGACTAATATTTGTTAGAAATTAAGTTATACTGTATCGGGGTCGAATACAGTGTCAGATTGGTCGAGCTGTAACTCTGAACGCAAATAGCGAATTGTATTAGATTAGGTATTAGATTAAGAAATGTACGAAAGTGAAGATAGAAATTAAGTTATAATGTATCAAGGTCAATACAGTGCGAGCTGTAATTCTGAACACAAATAGCGAATTGTATCAGATTAGGAAATGTACGACAGTAAAAATAGAATTTAAAATAATGTATCGAGGTCGATACAGTTTGAGTTTGGCCGAGTTGTAAGATCATAAATGCAACCATGTCAACTAATGTAACAGAATAAGCAAAAAATACAACCATGGGAACTAATTAATGGAATAAGCAAAAATACATCACTGTAAATGAAGAAAATGGAAGAAAAAGAAGATGGTGGACCGGTTCATTATTAGATTGAAGACCGAAAAATAAAGTACTAATATAATTAATCCTGACATTTCTGCTGTTTTATTAACCATCGAAGGTAGAAATTACACCTGCTATAGGGAAAATTTGTGTACCCAATTTTATTACGATCCGTTAATTTTTCTTCGAGTTATGGCTCCCGAAACAGAAAATTTCTCAGTCATAAAAGGGGCGGTACCACGCCCATTTTTTTAAATTTGAAGTTTTTCTTATTTATTGTTATAAATCCAACTGGCAAATGAAATACCATTGATATAAAGCTCTTTTTTGCAAGGATATAGCTTATTTTATTCGTCCACAACCCTTTTAAAAATTATTTATATATAAGTGGGCGTGGTCCTTAACCGGTTTCGTTAATTTTTCATCAAAGCATTCCCTATAGTAAAGGCAACCTCTGCCGAATTTTGTTTATATAAAAGTGGGCGTGGTCCTTAACCGGTTTCGTTAATTTTTCATCAAAGCATTCCCTATAGTAAAGGCAACCTCTGCCGAATTTTGTTACAATAGGTTTAACGATTTTTGATTTCTGATTAGTAATATTTGTGAAATTGATTTTAAATTTTTTTTTCAAATTTTTGTCAAGAGTCTCAATATCAGTCCACGCGTCAAATTTCAACATTCTAGGTGTATTATTTACTAAATAATCGGGTTTTTTGTGTTTTCCAAAATGTTATATATATATATATATATGGGGGGCGTGGTTATCATCCGATTTCTCCCATTTTCAATACCAATCTATTCTGGGTCCAGATAAGCTCGTGTACCAAATTTGGTGAAGATATCTCAATATTTACTCAAGTTATCGTGTTAACGGACAGACGGGCGGACGGACGGACATGGCTCAATCAAATTTTTTTTCGATTCTGATGATTTTCATATATGGAAGTCTATATCTATCTCGATTCCTTTATACCTGTACAACGAACCGTTATCCAATCAAAGTTATAATACCCTGTGTACAAGTACAGCTGGGTATAAAAATTAGTTTAACCCATAACTTATCTTGTTCACTGACGGCTCCAGTCTGTGCAATACCTCAGCCTATGCTGTAGTAGAACAAACTTCAGTTGACATCTTTTAAACTCTGAAGCAAAGTTTATTACTACTACATCCAGCAATTTCCAATGCAGAACTTGCAGATGTTGAACAGGCAATTATTTACGCAGCTGAAAGAAAAGCAAAAAACGTTGATCTGTTCCGATTAAATACATTGGCGCGACCGATTATAATGAACCGAAAATCCAAAGACCTGGAGAAGATCGTTGAATAAATAACCTTTGGGTTCCAATTTATCCAAATAATTATGTAAAAATACATTTTGGAAAATGTTTGTAACGGCTTATTTCAAAAAGTACCCAACCGATTGTTACGAACTTTGTTTTAGAAGAAATAATTGGCGCAAATAAATCGAGTGGGTTTTTTATTGTTTTTTTCGTTTCCACAAATAAGATTCCCTTATTTTTAGGACAAAGTTGATTAAAACCCTTAAATAAGGCAAGCATACGACTTTTCAGCGTTCAAAACCAATATACAGTGGCCCAGCAAAATCTTTGTGTGTAAAGTAAACGTAGAGAAAGTGCATTTGGACTAAAGAGATACATATACTCAAAGCCAAAAAATAAAAGATATATGTACATATGTGAGCTATCAGTTCGCTCTTGGCAAATGCAAGAGTTTTTCGATCGCAGAATTTCGCTTGCATTGCTTTGTTTCTTGTAATAAGAAACACATTATATGTAAAACCAAAATGTGTTTTGCTTTGTTATTGCTTTGCTATTATATATTGTAACGAATGTTAGCAGCACTGAGCGATGCTATCGTCTCTAAGCCGATGCTAAGCAGTGACGTGAATGCACATCAATAATTCAATCATTATGTATCTACATAAACGAAACAATAACTGCGTCTACATATATGTACCATGTACGTATACGAGCAGCGGAGAGTCAATGCACAAACACGTGCATATATCTGAGATACTCCTATAAGTATGCAATGAGCAAAACTATAAAATTGTGCAATTGTAGTTACAGCTGAGAAGTTTGAGAGCTGCTGGACTAGTAGATTCTGGAAGCGCCTAGAACAAGTGTCGGCAAAAATGTTGTGTGGATGTATTAGTGAGAGCGCTTTGGTCGCACGAACCAATTGATTCACTGATCATTCGCTTGTTATACTGCAACGGCTAAGCACGCAATAAATAATAAATTATTGATGCGCACAATGGCAAGCGAATATTTTATGTTAAATTCCACTTGCATATACAAATAGATCCCTATAATTTTCCTAATAAATACATACTTTTTTTTCTATTACTATTAATATTTAAGACTGACACCTGATTGTTCTAGAAATAAATGGGCAACAAAACTATATATACGCAAAACAATTAAGAATTTTGATGAAAATTCGCCGATTTTTAGAGAATTTTTAGTATTATTTTCAAATAAAATTTACAGTTTCTCTATTAGATCATGTTGCATTTTTTCATATTAACCCTAGGACTTATACCCAAGTACAGGTGAGGCCAGTAGCTACTTTGGAGTGATGTAGCTCCTAAATCGCTAAAGATATTGACTTGAAATTTTTGATCTAGGAACGAAGTAAATCTACGTCGATTGGTGTCTTATTTGTCATGCTAGGTCCATGCATTGATGAGATATAAGCTTTCAAAGTTGACACCTACGACTTCTTATACCCGGGTACAGGTGTGGCCAGTAGCTTTTTTTCTCGTTTTTTCTCATTTTTTGAAGGAAAAAAATTTTTATTTATTATTTTCTTTATAAAATATTATTTTATTGATTATTTCTTATAACTAAATATGCAAACAAATTTAGATTATTCAATTGTCTTCATTATTTTCACAAATATTACATGTAAATGTATTTGAAGAATGCTGTATGCATATTGGGCGCTGACATATTCTGCACATGTTACGCGTTCGTCTTCTGTGTTGGTCATGGATGTAGCAGAGAAAACAGCTTCCAACCTGCTGTTTCTTTGGTTTTGCACCAGCAGCTGCAGACGTTGATGGCCTATTGTCAGCACTTCCTTGCAAGGCCGTACTTATGAAACTCGCGACTGCAATTTTTGTGTTGAAGTTCCGCATCACTTGCTGATTCACCGACCGCTCTTCAATTATGGGCATAGACAGTTCCTTGGCGAGCTGGCGAAGAAATCTCTTACGCTTCGCATTGGTGCATCTGATGTTGAGATTATTCTCATAATATATGATGTACGCCGCCAATGCCGTCAAATCAATCATATTGAAGAATAGGGACAACGGCCAACGCTTTGTCATCCTTTGGCAAGTATATTCTCCAAGCAATTGGTCCATCCCGTCCTCTCCTCCTTTTGTCTTGTTATAAAACTCGATAATTTCTGGTTTCCGGCTTTCGCCAATGTGATCATCGTCATGCATTGATGATAGTAATATAACTGCCTTGTTTTTTTTTCGGCACATAGGAGCAAATGGATATGTTGGGCCTAAAACCGAATGTACTTGATCTCTCTGCACGATCTTTGTGTGCCAACATCGCCTTTGGTATTGTTTAAGCGACTTAAACTATGAACATTTTTCGTTCGTTTGTTTCAGTAGCCATTGAGTGTGCTTGTAATTCTCAACTGGTTAGTGAAATATTCTAAAGACATAGTTTGAGTTTTTTAATTAAAATTGAGGTTCTTCGGATGGTGTGCTAATACATCAGAGCCCAGTGCTCGCCTCCATATCACACTTTGAAGGGGTTCTTCAAATAGAAGATGAGGTGGCTCATTAGAGCGAAACCTCAGAGTGCCCAACGCTCGCCCCAAATTAAATAAATAGAGGTTTTTCTTGTAGAAAATGGGGTGCCAATACCTCAGAGCCGTCCCGTGCTCGCCTCCATATCACATTTTAAAGGGTTCTTCAAATAGAGGATGAGGTGGCTCAGCAGAGCGAAGCCTCAGAGCCCCCAGTGCTCGCCCCCAAATTAAATAAATAAAAGGTGTACTGATGCTATGCATCCTCCCATGACTTAAACACACCAATAACACTAAAACTACCCAACTTAATAAACTGAATCCCTTAAAATAAACCCACATTAAATAAATAAAAGGTGTACTGATGCTATGCATCCTCCCATGACTTAAACACACCAATAACACTAAAACCACCCAACTCAATAAATGGAATACATTAAATCAAAAACCCCATAAACTCAATACAGTCCATTAATAATAATAATTTATAAATTTAAAAAAAAAAGGAATGCTTGGTGGGAGTTGAACCCGCAACCCCGGGCGTTTGGTCGGGTACGTCAGCCACTGTGCCACGACTCATACGCTTACAAGCACATAAAATTACTCATTTATAACTCTTATTAAACTGCTCGGCCTCAATTGCCCAAAGCTTAGACAGGTATGTAGGGCTTATTTTTCCGCAGAGTTCCAACTGCCATCAAATTCATGGATGACAAGCTTTCCAGTAGATTTAGGGATGTAAAAAAATTGTCCATCGTTATATTTCGGCCGGTTCCATGAAATCGGCGTACTAAATCCTTGACCACGCGTTCACCCTGGTTAGTTTCCCGTCCCGTAGGTGCTTGGCCAGTATATATTTGTCCATGCAGTGGATATGCGTTTTTGGCATCACATACCCACCACACTTTGATGCCATATTTTTCCGGTTTCGATGGGATGTATTGCGTGAAACGGGTGCGGCCACGATATGGAAAGAGCTGCTCGTCTACCGTTAGATATTCACTTGGCTTATATGACTGCTCAAACTTGTAGTTCATCATGGTCCACAGCTCGGATATTGGTGCAGCTTTGTCAGTTACCAAACGTTGTGCCCGTGTGTTTGTTGTAATAGAGATTTGTACACGCAGTTTCAGAGTAAGATGGCGACTAACTTTATTCAGTATAATACGAACAGAGGTATATGAAATAGTATGAAAAGAAAACTGATAATTAGAGTTGCCAGATTTATATTATTTAACAATAATTCAAACCTTATAAATCGCAGTATGGCCTGAAAGCGGTTAATGCCTATTGTCGCACGATATGATGGCGCACATTCGGCATTGCTGCGGTTAGCGCCAGTCATAATAAGCACTCCAATGGACGCATACATTTCGCTCAAAGTAACCTTCTTCCATGTTTTTGGTTCCGCCTCTGGATGTTTTGCGTTTAATTCCGCATATGTAGCTTCTGCTTTTTTGTTGGTGTAGCGTACTATAATATCCACCATTTCCGGAGTCATAAAACATTTATATGTATTGACTATTGACACCATAGTAGTTGATCTTGCGGGCCCACTTCGCTGTCGCAAAATATTTTGTTGCCTAGTTTGGCGTGCAAGTCGTGGCTGTGAGCTCCATATGGTACTATCACGTGCTACGAATTCAGCTGCACGCAAATTAATCTCCTCAGAATCATCTGCAGCATCGGATTCATTTTCAGATTCTTCGTAATCAGCCTCATCTACCTGGGCATTGTCAATTGTGTAATCAGGGTCTTCTACATCCGTTTCACCCTCGCCATCTGCTACTTGTTCGCTTTCATCATCTTCAGGGTCGGAAAATAATTCATCATCTGAGATTTCGTCAAACAGGTTTTGTGTGTACTGCTCTTTTTCAGCGTCAGATAATCTATATAAATATAATTAATTTTTATTCCATTTTTGAAATTATATTTGAGTTATGTGTATTTACCTCATATATTGATTCCATGTTCCTTCTGCTATCCATTTTGTAATATTTTAAATTTTTTCTGACTTGTTATTTTCACAAATATAAATCAACTTCACACTTCAAAAGAACGCTTTACAATGAACATAAACTCGCAAAACTGCCGTTTATATAGCTGCAACCCTTAAGTTTCTGGAAGCATTTCTTATCCTGCCAGGTAGTTGGATTATATCAAATGTTGTTTGTCAGCAAATTCTAGCAAGGGTACAATATAATGTCTTCTTCTAAATAATTAAGAGTGCGCGAAAAAGGTTGTATTCTAAAAATTCTAACAACAATAGAAATTATTGACTTCTTAGAAATAACTTAGAATGCGCGCAATTCTTAGAAGCAGGCTACAAATATATGTTTATAACTACTTAAAATGTTCGTAAGACAGTCAGCTACAACATTGCATTAAAAAAAATAACTTGTTTCTCAGAACAAATGAGAAAAAAACGGGTAAAACAGGCTACTGGCCACACCTGTACCAGGGTATAAGAAGTCGTAGTAAAAGTTGGGTATAAGTCCTAGGGTTAAATTAATTCATATTAATAAAATGTATTTACGTAAATACGTGCATATATTTGTCGCTGCGCAACAAGCGATACCAACACTCCATGTTGACATGCCAATTGCTCATTGCAGACTGAACCATTCACTAAACAAAGAGCGCAAGCTATCTGTGTGAGTTGCTCACCATCTTAAGATGTATGAAACGCCGAAGTCTGGCCTAGAAGATGCGAAGGTTGAAATCAAAGAGTATAAAAGGCGGCAATTGTAGAGGCGCTGGAATGCAGTTTGATTTGAGTTGTCAAGCAGTTTCGATTAAGACGATATCTAGCGAGCAATAGCAGTATTATTTTGAAAGTCAGTTTCATTTAAGCTATCAGTTTGGTTATTAAGCCAGCTAATTGCAAAGTATAAGTGTTATTGTGAAGTACTTTAATAAAGGCCATTTTTGCATTATTACAAATTGGAGTTATTTATTTAACAGTTTAGTGATTCGAACTTAGCAGAGGATTGCAAATAAGAGGATTTGCAAGTAAATTCGTTACAATTGGTGTCAGAAGTGGGATTGTTGAATAAATTCCGAAGATTGGGAATACAAATTGGACATGGCAAAGGTCAGTGAATTGAAGATCCAGCAACTGAAAAAGGAGTTGGAGAACCGTGGATTAAATACTCATATTTTTGTACTACCGACTGTTTTCTTTATTTATTGTAAATTTGTTTTTTTGGTTTCGGGTTTACAGTCCAATGAATCAGAAAAACGCCTTTTTTATTTTATCGCCAACGTTTCGACCTTTTATTTTGGTCTTCTTCAGGGCCTAATGACAAAAAATATAAAACTTAGTATATAAGGCCTTGCATTGCAAAAGAGGGTTAATAATTATTAATTACATATACACACAAAAGTACATATATAACACAATTATTGAAATCACAGATTCTTACTCAAAATTACTGCGTTCTTCCTTGTCCAGTTGTTTTGTATAGATGTTTTGTTTTCTGCATTGTGCAGAAATGGTCATATATAAAATTTTTAAATTATAGGACTTATTTATAAATTTGAATAAAATTTAAAAGAAATAAGTAATAAAATGAACACAATGTAAAATTCAAACAACAAACTATATATATATGCGTATTTGACGTTTGTTGATATTTTGTCAGCCGGTTCGTGCTTGATGGACTATGTAGAGCAGCTGATGATTGTTGACATTGTTAGAAAATACACGTATAGATGTCGCTGATGTTTTTAGCTTCTACGCTTCTTTTATTAACACAGTTTTTATCAGCTTTAATAAATATTTCTTCTAATAGGATTCTTTTTCCCCAACTTTTCTCTCTAGCCAATACTTTAGTTCCTTCGAAGTCAAATCTATGTCCAAAAGTAATAGCGTGGAGGGCGAGTGCACTTTTTTCTGTTTCTTTCTTCCCAACAGTTTTTCTATGTTGATTTAGGCGTTTGTATAAATGTTGAGATGTAGTGCCTATGTAACTTTTTCTTCGCTGGCAGTCAATACAATCTATTTTGTATACAACGTTCTTTTCTTTATTTGTTGGTATTTTGTCTTTAATCTTGTTGTACATTTTCCCAACATTGTTTTTATTTTTGTACGCAAAACGGACGTTGGCAGTGAACTCTTTGAATTTGTTTGTAATACATTTTGTAATATAAGGGAAATATGAAATTGTCATAGTTTTAATTTCTGCTAATTGTTGTTGAGCGTTGGTGCTCGTTAATATTGGGTCGGTGTTTTTGTTGTTGATGGATATTTTATAATGATTTATTAATCTTGACACCAATTTTGGCGGATAATCGTTCGCTTTGAGGATGCCTTTTATAATTAATTTGTTCTTGTTGTGTTATTTTTCATCACTTAAGTTAAGAACTCTGTTTATTAACCCTTTTGCGGTGCTGATTTTTTGGGTTAATGGATGTATTGACCTATAATTCAAAATACGACCTGATGAGACTGGTTTACGGTACCAGTCCGTGTTAAAGGTTCCGTTCTGTGCGTTTCTGAAAATAACCATATCCAAGAATGGTAGCATATTTTGTTGTTCTTTTTCAAATGTGAACTCGATTCCTGGTTCTATGGCATTGAATATTTTTAAGACCGATGGAAGGATGTGTTCAGGTAGTAGTAGGTATAGGTCGTCTACGTATTTCTTAATTATGCTAATGTTGAATTCTAGTTCTTCTTTTACTCTCTGAATGGCTCGTTCTAAAACGTTGTCCATTAGAATTTCTACTAGAATACAGCTGATGGGTGATCCCATTGGGCAACCGAAATTCTGTGCATAGAACTGTTCGTTAAATTGGAAATAGCTGTTTTTTGTGCAAAGAGTAATCATTTCGATAAATTCACTTTGCGAAAGATTTGTGATGGATTCAATTTCCCTCCACCTCTCGTTTAAGATTCTTAAAATAGAATCAACTGACGCATTTGTAAATAGGCTTTTTACATCAAATGATACTTGTATTTGGCCCGGTTCGTGTGTTTGTTGGGCGATGAATGCTTTAAATTCAAATGAATTGCATATGTGGAACTGCGATTTTGGTATTTTGGCTAGAATCGCTGTTGCATATTTCGACAGTGCTGTTGTTGGTCCATCATAGTCGGCGGAGATCGGTCTAAGTGGCATTGGAATTTCGTTTTTGTGGTGTTTTGGTGCGAAGTATATCCTTGGTGGGTTTGCGTTGTACGTTGTAAGTTTCCGTTTAGTTAGGGAGTCTATTTTACCTCTATTGAATAGGGTTTTTACAAACAGATTGTTTTTGATTTGTATTTTGTTTGTTGGGTCAGTTATGGCGTTGTATGTGTCAGTGTCGCTGAGCATCTCCTCTCCAAGTTTTAATAGGTCTTTTTTGTACATAAACACAGATTTATTTCCTTTATCCGATCTAGTGCATATTATTTCAGGATTGTTCTTAAAAAACTGTATGCAACTTTTTTCTTTTTGTAGTAGGAAGTTTTCTAAATTGGATTTTCTTGCTGTTGATTTGGCTTGTAATATTGTGCGTGTCACCGTTTGTCTGATTTCGTTTCTGTTTTGGGGATCTACGCAATTTTGCATAATGCACTCCACTTCTGCTATTATCTGTTTGGTTGGTAGCTTGTTAGGAGTTGTTGGCAGTCCAAAGTTTGGGCCTAAGCCCATTAAGAGCATAACGTCTTTTGGTAAATTTATAGTTGTTGCATTGTGTATAAAGCATGTTGTGTCAGATGTGATGTGTGTTTGTATTTGAGTTGATTCTAGCTTGTTGTACTTTGTGTTCAAGTTATTTATGGTTACTTCGTGTCTATTTTGATAGCTAATTTCTTGTGTTCGGAAAAAATCATTCGTGTTAGGTAAGCTTCTGGATTGGATAATTGATCTTAGATTATTGATTTGTTGTTCTAGTCGATTTATCTTCCAAAAGGAGATTTTTATTTCCAAGTTAAGTATTTTCCTTCGAAAATCTGAAATTAACTGGCCAATCTGTTTGTTGTATGGTGTGTCATCTTCCAAACTTTGGAAGGTGCAGCTTACGTTATTTATTATATGTTTTGGAATGATATTGTTTTTCCGACATTTGAGTAAAAAGAATTTCCGCGCCCTAAGTTTTGCTAATTTTATGTTGTTTGTTGCGAAAGCCTTAAATAAAGTTTTGGTTTCTTGGCCATATTGTATGCCAATCTTGTCAAAGAATGGATTTCGCTGTGTACCCGGCGTATTATTCATATTTTTGTACTACCGACTGTTTTCTTTATTTATTGTAAATTTGTTTTTTTGGTTTCGGGTTTACAGTCCAATGAATCAGAAAAACGCCTTTTTTATTTTATCGCCAACGTTTCGACCTTTTATTTTGGTCTTCTTCAGGGCCTAATGACAAAAAATATAAAACTTAGTATATAAGGCCTTGCATTGCAAAAGAGGGTTAATAATTATTAATTACATATACACACAAAAGTACATATATAACACAATTATTGAAATCACAGATTCTTACTCAAAATTACTGCGTTCTTCCTTGTCCAGTTGTTTTGTATAGATGTTTTGTTTTCTGCATTGTGCAGAAATGGTCATATATAAAATTTTTAAATTATAGGACTTATTTATAAATTTGAATAAAATTTAAAAGAAATAAGTAATAAAATGAAAACAATGTAAAATTAAAACAACAAACTATATATATATGCGTATTTGACGTTTGTTGATATTTTGTCAGCCGGTTCGTGCTTGATGGACTATGTAGAGCAGCTGATGATTGTTGACATTGTTAGAAAATACACGTATAGATGTCGCTGATGTTTTTAGCTTCTACGCTTCTTTTATTAACACAGTTTTTATCAGCTTTAATAAATATTTCTTCTAATAGGATTCTTTTTCCCCAACTTTTCTCTCTAGCCAATACTTTAGTTCCTTCGAAGTCAAATCTATGTCCAAAAGTAATAGCGTGGAGGGCGAGTGCACTTTTTTCTGTTTCTTTCTTCTCAACAGTTTTTCTATGTTGATTTAGGCGTTTGTATAAATGTTGAGATGTAGTGCCCATGTAACTTTTTCTTCGCTGGCAGTCAATACAATCTATTTTGTATACAACGTTCTTTTCTTTATTTGTTGGTATTTTGTCTTTAATCTTGTTGTACATTTTCCCAACATTGTTTTTATTTTTGTACGCAAAACGGACGTTGGCAGTGAACTCTTTGAATTTGTTTGTAATACATTTTGTAATATAAGGGAAATATGAAATTGTCATAGTTTTAATTTCTGCTAATTGTTGTTGAGCGTTGGTGCTCGTTAATATTGGGTCGGTGTTTTTGTTGTTGATGGATATTTTATAATGATTTATTAATCTTGACACCAATTTTGGCGGATAATCGTTCGCTTTGAGGATGCCTTTTATAATTAATTTGTTCTTGTTGTGGTATTTTTCATCACTTAAGTTAAGAACTCTGTTTATTAACCCTTTTGCGGTGCTGATTTTTTGGGTTAATGGATGTATTGACCTATAATTCAAAATACGACCTGATGAGACTGGTTTACGGTACCAGTCCGTGTTAAAGGTTCCGTTCTGTGCGTTTCTGAAAATAACCATATCAAAGAATGGTAGCATATTTTGTTGTTCTTTTTCAAATGTGAACTCGATTCCTGGTTCTATGGCATTGAATATTTTTAAGACCGATGGAAGGATGTGTTCAGGTAGTAGTAGGTATAGGTCGTCTACGTATTTCTTAATTATGCTAATGTTGAATTCTAGTTCTTCTTTTACTCTCTGAATGGCTCGTTCTAAAACGTTGTCCATTAGAATTTCTACTAGAATACAGCTGATGGGTGATCCCATTGGGCAACCGAAATTCTGTGCATAGAACTGTTCGTTAAATTGGAAATAGCTGTTTTTTGTGCAAAGAGTAATCATTTCGATAAATTCACTTTGCGAAAGATTTGTGATGGATTCAATTTCCCTCCACCTCTCGTTTAAGATTCTTAAAATAGAATCAACTGACGCATTTGTAAATAGGCTTTTTACATCAAATGATACTTGTATTTGGCCCGGTTCGTGTGTTTGTTGGGCGATGAATGCTTTAAATTCAAATGAATTGCATATGTGGAACTGCGATTTTGGTATTTTGGCTAGAATCGCTGTTGCATATTTCGACAGTGCTGTTGTTGGTCCATCATAGTCGGCGGAGATCGGTCTAAGTGGCATTGGAATTTCGTTTTTGTGGTGTTTTGGTGCGAAGTATATCCTTGGTGGGTTTGCGTTGTACGTTGTAAGTTTCCGTTTAGTTAGGGAGTCTATTTTACCTCTATTGAATAGGGTTTTTACAAACAGATTGTTTTTGATTTGTATTTTGTTTGTTGGGTCAGTTATGGCGTTGTATGTGTCAGTGTCGCTGAGCATCTCCTCTCCAAGTTTTAATAGGTCTTTTTTGTACATAAACACAGATTTATTTCCTTTATCCGATCTAGTGCATATTATTTCAGGATTGTTCTTAAAAAACTGTATGCAACTTTTTTCTTTTTGTAGTAGGAAGTTTTCTAAATTGGATTTTCTTGCTGTTGATTTGGCTTGTAATATTGTGCGTGTCACCGTTTGTCTGATTTCGTTTCTGTTTTGAGGATCTACGCAATTTTGCATAATGCACTCCACTTCTGCTATTATCTGTTTGGTTGGTAGCTTGTTAGGAGTTGTTGGCAGTCCAAAGTTTGGGCCTAAGCCCATTAAGAGCATAACGTCTTTTGGTAAATTTATAGTTGTTGCATTGTGTATAAAGCATGTTGTGTCAGATGTGATGTGTGTTTGTATTTGAGTTGATTCTAGCTTGTTGTACTTTGTGTTCAAGTTATTTATGGTTACTTCGTGTCTATTTTGATAGCTAATTTCTTGTGTTCGGAAAAAATCATTCGTGTTAGGTAAGCTTCTGGATTGGATAATTGATCTTAGATTATTGATTTGTTGTTCTAGTCGATTTATCTTCCAAAAGGAGATTTTTATTTCCAAGTTAAGTATTTTCCTTCGAAAATCTGAAATTAACTGGCCAATCTGTTTGTTGTATGGTGTGTCATCTTCCAAACTTTGGAAGGTGCAGCTTACGTTATTTATTATATGTTTTGGAATGATATTGTTTTTCCGACATTTGAGTAAAAAGAATTTCCGCGCCCTAAGTTTTGCTAATTTTATGTTGTTTGTTGCGAAAGCCTTAAATAAAGTTTTGGTTTCTTGGCCATATTGTATGCCAATCTTGTCAAAGAATGGATTTCGCTGTGTACCCGGCGTATTATTCATATTTTTGTACTACCGACTGTTTTCTTTATTTATTGTAAATTTGTTTTTTTGGTTTCGGGTTTACAGTCCAATGAATCAGAAAAACGCCTTTTTTATTTTATCGCCAACGTTTCGACCTTTTATTTTGGTCTTCTTCAGGGCCTAATGACAAAAAATATAAAACTTAGTATATAAGGCCTTGCATTGCAAAAGAGGGTTAATAATTATTAATTACATATACACACAAAAGTACATATATAACACAATTATTGAAATCACAGATTCTTACTCAAAATTACTGCGTTCTTCCTTGTCCAGTTGTTTTGTATAGATGTTTTGTTTTCTGCATTGTGCAGAAATGGTCATATATAAAATTTTTAAATTATAGGACTTATTTATAAATTTGAATAAAATTTAAAAGAAATAAGTAATAAAATGAACACAATGTAAAATTCAAACAACAAACTATATATATATGCGTATTTGACGTTTGTTGATATTTTGTCAGCCGGTTCGTGCTTGATGGACTATGTAGAGCAGCTGATGATTGTTGACATTGTTAGAAAATACACGTATAGATGTCGCTGATGTTTTTAGCTTCTACGCTTCTTTTATTAACACAGTTTTTATCAGCTTTAATAAATATTTCTTCTAATAGGATTCTTTTTCCCCAACTTTTCTCTCTAGCCAATACTTTAGTTCCTTCGAAGTCAAATCTATGTCCAAAAGTAATAGCGTGGAGAGCGAGTGCACTTTTTTCTGTTTCTTTCTTCTCAACAGTTTTTCTATGTTGATTTAGGCGTTTGTATAAATGTTGAGATGTAGTGCCTATGTAACTTTTTCTTCGCTGGCAGTCAATACAATCTATTTTGTATACAACGTTCTTTTCTTTATTTGTTGGTATTTTGTCTTTAATCTTGTTGTACATTTTCCCAACATTGTTTTTATTTTTGTACGCAAAACGGACGTTGGCAGTGAACTCTTTGAATTTGTTTGTAATACATTTTGTAATATAAGGGAAATATGAAAATGTCATAGTTTTAATTTCTGCTAATTGTTGTTGAGCGTTGGTGCTCGTTAATATTGGGTCGGTGTTTTTGTTGTTGATGGATATTTTATAATGATTTATTAATCTTGACACCAATTTTGGCGGATAATCGTTCGCTTTGAGGATGCCTTTTATAATTAATTTGTTCTTGTTGTGGTATTTTTCATCACTTAAGTTAAGAACTCTGTTTATTAACCCTTTTGCGGTGCTGATTTTTTGGGTTAATGGATGTATTGACCTATAATTCAAAAGTAAAGTAAAGTATTGGCTAGAGAGAAAAGTTGGGGAAAAAGAATCCTATTAGAAGAAATATTTATTAAAGCTGATAAAAACTGTGTTAATAAAAGAAGCGTAGAAGCTAAAAACATCAGCGACATCTATACGTGTATTTTCTAACAATGTCAACAATCATCAGCTGCTCTACATAGTCCATCAAGCACGAACCGGCTGACAAAATATCAACAAACGTCAAATACGCATATATATATAGTTTGTTGTTTGAATTTTACATTGTGTTCATTTTATTACTTATTTCTTTTAAATTTTATTCAAATTTATAAATAAGTCCTATAATTTAAAAATTTTATATATGACCATTTCTGCACAATGCAGAAAACAAAACATCTATACAAAACAACTGGACAAGGAAGAACGCAGTAATTTTGAGTAAGAATCTGTGATTTCAATAATTGTGTTATATATGTACTTTTGTGTGTATATGTAATTAATAATTATTAACCCTCTTTTGCAATGCAAGGCCTTATATACTAAGTTTTATATTTTTTGTCATTAGGCCCTGAAGAAGACCAAAATAAAAGGTCGAAACGTTGACGATAAAATAAAAAAGGCGTTTTTCTGATTCATTGGACTGTAAACCCGAAACCAAAAAAACAAATTTACAATAAATAAAGAAAACAGTCGGTAGTACAAAAATATGAATAATACGCCGGGTACACAGCGAAATCCATTCTTTGACAAGATTGGCATACAATATGGCCAAGAAACCAAAACTTTATTTAAGGCTTTCGCAACAAAAAACATAAAATTAGCAAAACTTAGGGCGCGGAAATTCTTTTTACTCAAATGTCGGAAAAACAATATCATTCCAAAACATATAATAAATAACGTAAGCTGCACCTTCCAAAGTTTGGAAGATGACACACCATACAACAAACAGATTGGCCAGTTAATTTCAGATTTTCGAAGGAAAATACTTAACTTGGAAATAAAAATCTCCTTTTGGAAGATAAATCGACTAGAACAACAAATCAATAATCTAAGATCAATTATCCAATCAAGAAGCTTACCTAACACGAATGATTTTTTCCGAACACAAGAAATTAGCTATCAAAATAGACACGAAGTAACCATAAATAACTTGAACACAAAGTACAACAAGCTAGAATCAACTCAAATACAAACACACATCACATCTGACACAACATGCTTTATACACAATGCAACAACTATAAATTTACCAAAAGACGTTATGCTCTTAATGGGCTTAGGCCCAAACTTTGGACTGCCAACAACTCCTAACAAGCTACCAACCAAACAGATAATAGCAGAAGTGGAGTGCATTATGCAAAATTGCGTAGATCCCCAAAACAGAAACGAAATCAGACAAACGGTGACACGCACAATATTACAAGCCAAATCAACAGCAAGAAAATCCAATTTAGAAAACTTCCTACTACAAAAAGAAAAAAGTTGCATACAGTTTTTTAAGAACAATCCTGAAATAATATGCACTAGATCGGATAAAGGAAATAAATCTGTGTTTATGTACAAAAAAGACCTATTAAAACTTGGAGAGGAGATGCTCAGCGACACTGACACATACAACGCCATAACTGACCCAACAAACAAAATACAAATCAAAAACAATCTGTTTGTAAAAACCCTATTCAATAGAGGTAAAATAGACTCCCTAACTAAACGGAAACTTACAACGTACAACGCAAACCCACCAAGGATATACTTCGCACCAAAACACCACAAAAACGAAATTCCAATGCCACTTAGACCGATCTCCGCCGACTATGATGGACCAACAACAGCACTGTCGAAATATGCAACAGCGATTCTAGCCAAAATACCAAAATCGCAGTTCCACATATGCAATTCATTTGAATTTAAAGCATTCATCGCCCAACAAACACACGAACCGGGCCAAATACAAGTATCATTTGATGTAAAAAGCCTATTTACAAATGCGTCAGTTGATTCTATTTTAAGAATCTTAAACGAGAGGTGGAGGGAAATTGAATCCATCACAAATCTTTCGCAAAGTGAATTTATCGAAATGATTACTCTTTGCACAAAAAACAGCTATTTCCAATTTAACGAACAGTTCTATGCACAGAATTTCGGTTGCCCAATGGGATCACCCATCAGCTGTATTCTAGTAGAAATTCTAATGGACAACGTTTTAGAACGAGCCATTCAGAGAGTAAAAGAAGAACTAGAATTCAACATTAGCATAATTAAGAAATACGTAGACGACCTATACCTACTACTACCTGAACACATCCTTCCATCGGTCTTAAAAATATTCAATGCCATAGAACCAGGAATCGAGTTCACATTTGAAAAAGAACAACAAATAATGCTACCATTCTTGGATATGGTTATTTTCAGAAACGCACAGAACGGAACCTTTAACACGGACTGGTACCGTAAACCAGTCTCATCAGGTCGTATTTTGAATTATAGGTCAATACATCCATTAACCCAAAAAATCAGCACCGCAAAAGGGTTAATAAACAGAGTTCTTAACTTAAGTGATGAAAAATACCACAACAAGAACAAATTAATTATAAAAGGCATCCTCAAAGCGAACGATTATCCGCCAAAATTGGTGTCAAGATTAATAAATCATTATAAAATATCCATCAACAACAAAAACACCGACCCAATATTAACGAGCACCAACGCTCAACAACAATTAGCAGAAATTAAAACTATGACAATTTCATATTTCCCTTATATTACAAACAAATTCAAAGAGTTCACTGCCAACGTCCGTTTTGCGTACAAAAATAAAAACAATGTTGGGAAAATGTACAACAAGATTAAAGACAAAATACCAACAAATAAAGAAAAGAACGTTGTATACAAAATAGATTGTATTGACTGCCAGCGAAGAAAAAGTTACATAGGCACTACATCTCAACATTTATACAAACGCCTAAATCAACATAGAAAAACTGTTGAGAAGAAAGAAACAGAAAAAAGTGCACTCGCCCTCCACGCTATTACCTTTGGACATAGATTTGATTTCGAAGGAACTAAAGTATTGGCTAGAGAGAAAAGTTGGGGAAAAAGAATCCTATTAGAAGAAATATTTATTAAAGCTGATAAAAACTGTGTTAATAAAAGAAGCGTAGAAGCTAAAAACATCAGCGACATCTATACGTGTATTTTCTAACAATGTCAACAATCATCAGCTGCTCTACATAGTCCATCAAGCACGAACCGGCTGACAAAATATCAACAAACGTCAAATACGCATATATATATAGTTTGTTGTTTGAATTTTACATTGTGTTCATTTTATTACTTATTTCTTTTAAATTTTATTCAAATTTATAAATAAGTCCTATAATTTAAAAATTTTATATATGACCATTTCTGCACAATGCAGAAAACAAAACATCTATACAAAACAACTGGACAAGGAAGAACGCAGTAATTTTGAGTAAGAATCTGTGATTTCAATAATTGTGTTATATATGTACTTTTGTGTGTATATGTAATTAATAATTATTAACCCTCTTTTGCAATGCAAGGCCTTATATACTAAGTTTTATATTTTTTGTCATTAGGCCCTGAAGAAGACCAAAATAAAAGGTCGAAACGTTGGCGATAAAATAAAAAAGGCGTTTTTCTGATTCATTGGACTGTAAACCCGAAACCAAAAAAACAAATTTACAATAAATAAAGAAAACAGTCGGTAGTACAAAAATATGAATAATACGCCGGGTACACAGCGAAATCCATTCTTTGACAAGATTGGCATACAATATGGCCAAGAAACCAAAACTTTATTTAAGGCTTTCGCAACAAACAACATAAAATTAGCAAAACTTAGGGCGCGGAAATTCTTTTTACTCAAATGTCGGAAAAACAATATCATTCCAAAACATATAATAAATAACGTAAGCTGCACCTTCCAAAGTTTGGAAGATGACACACCATACAACAAACAGATTGGCCAGTTAATTTCAGATTTTCGAAGGAAAATACTTAACTTGGAAATAAAAATCTCCTTTTGGAAGATAAATCGACTAGAACAACAAATCAATAATCTAAGATCAATTATCCAATCCAGAAGCTTACCTAACACGAATGATTTTTTCCGAACACAAGAAATTAGCTATCAAAATAGACACGAAGTAACCATAAATAACTTGAACACAAAGTACAACAAGCTAGAATCAACTCAAATACAAACACACATCACATCTGACACAACATGCTTTATACACAATGCAACAACTATAAATTTACCAAAAGACGTTATGCTCTTAATGGGCTTAGGCCCAAACTTTGGACTGCCAACAACTCCTAACAAGCTACCAACCAAACAGATAATAGCAGAAGTGGAGTGCATTATGCAAAATTGCGTAGATCCCCAAAACAGAAACGAAATCAGACAAACGGTGACACGCACAATATTACAAGCCAAATCAACAGCAAGAAAATCCAATTTAGAAAACTTCCTACTACAAAAAGAAAAAAGTTGCATACAGTTTTTTAAGAACAATCCTGAAATAATATGCACTAGATCGGATAAAGGAAATAAATCTGTGTTTATGTACAAAAAAGACCTATTAAAACTTGGAGAGGAGATGCTCAGCGACACTGACACATACAACGCCATAACTGACCCAACAAACAAAATACAAATCAAAAACAATCTGTTTGTAAAAACCCTATTCAATAGAGGTAAAATAGACTCCCTAACTAAACGGAAACTTACAACGTACAACGCAAACCCACCAAGGATATACTTCGCACCAAAACACCACAAAAACGAAATTCCAATGCCACTTAGACCGATCTCCGCCGACTATGATGGACCAACAACAGCACTGTCGAAATATGCAACAGCGATTCTAGCCAAAATACCAAAATCGCAGTTCCACATATGCAATTCATTTGAATTTAAAGCATTCATCGCCCAACAAACACACGAACCGGGCCAAATACAAGTATCATTTGATGTAAAAAGCCTATTTACAAATGCGTCAGTTGATTCTATTTTAAGAATCTTAAACGAGAGGTGGAGGGAAATTGAATCCATCACAAATCTTTCGCAAAGTGAATTTATCGAAATGATTACTCTTTGCACAAAAAACAGCTATTTCCAATTTAACGAACAGTTCTATGCACAGAATTTCGGTTGCCCAATGGGATCACCCATCAGCTGTATTCTAGTAGAAATTCTAATGGACAACGTTTTAGAACGAGCCATTCAGAGAGTAAAAGAAGAACTAGAATTCAACATTAGCATAATTAAGAAATACGTAGACGACCTATACCTACTACTACCTGAACACATCCTTCCATCGGTCTTAAAAATATTCAATGCCATAGAACCAGGAATCGAGTTCACATTTGAAAAAGAACAACAAAATATGCTACCATTCTTGGATATGGTTATTTTCAGAAACGCACAGAACGGAACCTTTAACACGGACTGGTACCGTAAACCAGTCTCATCAGGTCGTATTTTGAATTATAGGTCAATACATCCATTAACCCAAAAAATCAGCACCGCAAAAGGGTTAATAAACAGAGTTCTTAACTTAAGTGATGAAAAATACCACAACAAGAACAAATTAATTATAAAAGGCATCCTCAAAGCGAACGATTATCCGCCAAAATTGGTGTCAAGATTAATAAATCATTATAAAATATCCATCAACAACAAAAACACCGACCCAATATTAACGAGCACCAACGCTCAACAACAATTAGCAGAAATTAAAACTATGACAATTTCATATTTCCCTTATATTACAAAATGTATTACAAACAAATTCAAAGAGTTCACTGCCAACGTCCGTTTTGCGTACAAAAATAAAAACAATGTTGGGAAAATGTACAACAAGATTAAAGACAAAATACCAACAAATAAAGAAAAGAACGTTGTATACAAAATAGATTGTATTGACTGCCAGCGAAGAAAAAGTTACATAGGCACTACATCTCAACATTTATACAAACGCCTAAATCAACATAGAAAAACTGTTGAGAAGAAAGAAACAGAAAAAAGTGCACTCGCCCTCCACGCTATTACCTTTGGACATAGATTTGACTTCGAAGGAACTAAAGTATTGGCTAGAGAGAAAAGTTGGGGAAAAAGAATCCTATTAGAAGAAATATTTATTAAAGCTGATAAAAACTGTGTTAATAAAAGAAGCGTAGAAGCTAAAAACATCAGCGACATCTATACGTGTATTTTCTAACAATGTCAACAATCATCAGCTGCTCTACATAGTCCACCAAGCACGAACCGGCTGACAAAATATCAACAAACGTCAAATACGCATATATATATAGTTTGTTGTTTGAATTTTACATTGTGTTCATTTTATTACTTATTTCTTTTAAATTTTATTCAAATTTATAAATAAGTCCTATAATTTAAAAATTTTATATATGACCATTTCTGCACAATGCAGAAAACAAAACATCTATACAAAACAACTGGACAAGGAAGAACGCAGTAATTTTGAGTAAGAATCTGTGATTTCAATAATTGTGTTATATATGTACTTTTGTGTGTATATGTAATTAATAATTATTAACCCTCTTTTGCAATGCAAGGCCTTATATACTAAGTTTTATATTTTTTGTCATTAGGCCCTGAAGAAGACCAAAATAAAAGGTCGAAACGTTGGCGATAAAATAAAAAAGGCGTTTTTCTGATTCATTGGACTGTAAACCCGAAACCAAAAAAACAAATTTACAATAAATAAAGAAAACAGTCGGTAGTACAAAAATATGAATAATACGCCGGGTACACAGCGAAATCCATTCTTTGACAAGATTGGCATACAATATGGCCAAGAAACCAAAACTTTATTTAAGGCTTTCGCAACAAACAACATAAAATTAGCAAAACTTAGGGCGCGGAAATTCTTTTTACTCAAATGTCGGAAAAACAATATCATTCCAAAACATATAATAAATAACGTAAGCTGCACCTTCCAAAGTTTGGAAGATGACACACCATACAACAAACAGATTGGCCAGTTAATTTCAGATTTTCGAAGGAAAATACTTAACTTGGAAATAAAAATCTCCTTTTGGAAGATAAATCGACTAGAACAACAAATCAATAATCTAAGATCAATTATCCAATCCAGAAGCTTACCTAACACGAATGATTTTTTCCGAACACAAGAAATTAGCTATCAAAATAGACACGAAGTAACCATAAATAACTTGAACACAAAGTACAACAAGCTAGAATCAACTCAAATACAAACACACATCACATCTGACACAACATGCTTTATACACAATGCAACAACTATAAATTTACCAAAAGACGTTATGCTCTTAATGGGCTTAGGCCCAAACTTTGGACTGCCAACAACTCCTAACAAGCTACCAACCAAACAGATAATAGCAGAAGTGGAGTGCATTATGCAAAATTGCGTAGATCCCCAAAACAGAAACGAAATCAGACAAACGGTGACACGCACAATATTACAAGCCAAATCAACAGCAAGAAAATCCAATTTAGAAAACTTCCTACTACAAAAAGAAAAAAGTTGCATACAGTTTTTTAAGAACAATCCTGAAATAATATGCACTAGATCGGATAAAGGAAATAAATCTGTGTTTATGTACAAAAAAGACCTATTAAAACTTGGAGAGGAGATGCTCAGCGACACTGACACATACAACGCCATAACTGACCCAACAAACAAAATACAAATCAAAAACAATCTGTTTGTAAAAACCCTATTCAATAGAGGTAAAATAGACTCCCTAACTAAACGGAAACTTACAACGTACAACGCAAACCCACCAAGGATATACTTCGCACCAAAACACCACAAAAACGAAATTCCAATGCCACTTAGACCGATCTCCGCCGACTATGATGGACCAACAACAGCACTGTCGAGATATGCAACAGCGATTCTAGCCAAAATACCAAAATCGCAGTTCCACATATGCAATTCATTTGAATTTAAAGCATTCATCGCCCAACAAACACACGAACCGGGCCAAATACAAGTATCATTTGATGTAAAAAGCCTATTTACAAATGCGTCAGTTGATTCTATTTTAAGAATCTTAAACGAGAGGTGGAGGGAAATTGAATCCATCACAAATCTTTCGCAAAGTGAATTTATCGAAATGATTACTCTTTGCACAAAAAACAGCTATTTCCAATTTAACGAACAGTTCTATGCACAGAATTTCGGTTGCCCAATGGGATCACCCATCAGCTGTATTCTAGTAGAAATTCTAATGGACAACGTTTTAGAACGAGCCATTCAGAGAGTAAAAGAAGAACTAGAATTCAACATTAGCATAATTAAGAAATACGTAGACGACCTATACCTACTACTACCTGAACACATCCTTCCATCGGTCTTAAAAATATTCAATGCCATAGAACCAGGAATCGAGTTCACATTTGAAAAAGAACAACAAAATATGCTACCATTCTTGGATATGGTTATTTTCAGAAACGCACAGAACGGAACCTTTAACACGGACTGGTACCGTAAACCAGTCTCATCAGGTCGTATTTTGAATTATAGGTCAATACATCCATTAACCCAAAAAATCAGCACCGCAAAAGGGTTAATAAACAGAGTTCTTAACTTAAGTGATGAAAAATACCACAACAAGAACAAATTAATTATAAAAGGCATCCTCAAAGCGAACGATTATCCGCCAAAATTGGTGTCAAGATTAATAAATCATTATAAAATATCCATCAACAACAAAAACACCGACCCAATATTAACGAGCACCAACGCTCAACAACAATTAGCAGAAATTAAAACTATGACAATTTCATATTTCCCTTATATTACAAAATGTATTACAAACAAATTCAAAGAGTTCACTGCCAACGTCCGTTTTGCGTACAAAAATAAAAACAATGTTGGGAAAATGTACAACAAGATTAAAGACAAAATACCAACAAATAAAGAAAAGAACGTTGTATACAAAATAGATTGTATTGACTGTCAGCGAAGAAAAAGTTACATAGGCACTACATCTCAACATTTATACAAACGCCTAAATCAACATAGAAAAACTGTTGAGAAGAAAGAAACAGAAAAAAGTGCACTCGCCCTCCACGCTATTACTTTTGGACATAGATTTGACTTCGAAGGAACTAAAGTATTGGCTAGAGAGAAAAGTTGGGGAAAAAGAATCCTATTAGAAGAAATATTTATTAAAGCTGATAAAAACTGTGTTAATAAAAGAAGCGTAGAAGCTAAAAACATCAGCGACATCTATACGTGTATTTTCTAACAATGTCAACAATCATCAGCTGCTCTACATAGTCCATCAAGCACGAACCGGCTGACAAAATATCAACAAACGTCAAATACGCATATATATATAGTTTGTTGTTTGAATTTTACATTGTGTTCATTTTATTACTTATTTCTTTTAAATTTTATTCAAATTTATAAATAAGTCCTATAATTTAAAAATTTTATATATGACCATTTCTGCACAATGCAGAAAACAAAACATCTATACAAAACAACTGGACAAGGAAGAACGCAGTAATTTTGAGTAAGAATCTGTGATTTCAATAATTGTGTTATATATGTACTTTTGTGTGTATATGTAATTAATAATTATTAACCCTCTTTTGCAATGCAAGGCCTTATATACTAAGTTTTATATTTTTTGTCATTAGGCCCTGAAGAAGACCAAAATAAAAGGTCGAAACGTTGGCGATAAAATAAAAAAGGCGTTTTTCTGATTCATTGGACTGTAAACCCGAAACCAAAAAAACAAATTTACAATAAATAAAGAAAACAGTCGGTAGTACAAAAATATGAATAATACGCCGGGTACACAGCGAAATCCATTCTTTGACAAGATTGGCATACAATATGGCCAAGAAACCAAAACTTTATTTAAGGCTTTCGCAACAAACAACATAAAATTAGCAAAACTTAGGGCGCGGAAATTCTTTTTACTCAAATGTCGGAAAAACAATATCATTCCAAAACATATAATAAATAACGTAAGCTGCACCTTCCAAAGTTTGGAAGATGACACACCATACAACAAACAGATTGGCCAGTTAATTTCAGATTTTCGAAGGAAAATACTTAACTTGGAAATAAAAATCTCCTTTTGGAAGATAAATCGACTAGAACAACAAATCAATAATCTAAGATCAATTATCCAATCCAGAAGCTTACCTAACACGAATGATTTTTTCCGAACACAAGAAATTAGCTATCAAAATAGACACGAAGTAACCATAAATAACTTGAACACAAAGTACAACAAGCTAGAATCAACTCAAATACAAACACACATCACATCTGACACAACATGCTTTATACACAATGCAACAACTATAAATTTACCAAAAGACGTTATGCTCTTAATGGGCTTAGGCCCAAACTTTGGACTGCCAACAACTCCTAACAAGCTACCAACCAAACAGATAATAGCAGAAGTGGAGTGCATTATGCAAAATTGCGTAGATCCCCAAAACAGAAACGAAATCAGACAAACGGTGACACGCACAATATTACAAGCCAAATCAACAGCAAGAAAATCCAATTTAGAAAACTTCCTACTACAAAAAGAAAAAAGTTGCATACAGTTTTTTAAGAACAATCCTGAAATAATATGCACTAGATCGGATAAAGGAAATAAATCTGTGTTTATGTACAAAAAAGACCTATTAAAACTTGGAGAGGAGATGCTCAGCGACACTGACACATACAACGCCATAACTGACCCAACAAACAAAATACAAATCAAAAACAATCTGTTTGTAAAAACCCTATTCAATAGAGGTAAAATAGACTCCCTAACTAAACGGAAACTTACAACGTACAACGCAAACCCACCAAGGATATACTTCGCACCAAAACACCACAAAAACGAAATTCCAATGCCACTTAGACCGATCTCCGCCGACTATGATGGACCAACAACAGCACTGTCGAAATATGCAACAGCGATTCTAGCCAAAATACCAAAATCGCAGTTCCACATATGCAATTCATTTGAATTTAAAGCATTCATCGCCCAACAAACACACGAACCGGGCCAAATACAAGTATCATTTGATGTAAAAAGCCTATTTACAAATGCGTCAGTTGATTCTATTTTAAGAATCTTAAACGAGAGGTGGAGGGAAATTGAATCCATCACAAATCTTTCGCAAAGTGAATTTATCGAAATGATTACTCTTTGCACAAAAAACAGCTATTTCCAATTTAACGAACAGTTCTATGCACATAATTTCGGTTGCCCAATGGGATCACCCATCAGCTGTATTCTAGTAGAAATTCTAATGGACAACGTTTTAGAACGAGCCATTCAGAGAGTAAAAGAAGAACTAGAATTCAACATTAGCATAATTAAGAAATACGTAGACGACCTATACCTACTACTACCTGAACACATCCTTCCATCGGTCTTAAAAATATTCAATGCCATAGAACCAGGAATCGAGTTCACATTTGAAAAAGAACAACAAAATATGCTACCATTCTTGGATATGGTTATTTTCAGAAACGCACAGAACGGAACCTTTAACACGGACTGGTACCGTAAACCAGTCTCATCAGGTCGTATTTTGAATTATAGGTCAATACATCCATTAACCCAAAAAATCAGCACCGCAAAAGGGTTAATAAACAGAGTTCTTAACTTAAGTGATGAAAAATACCACAACAAGAACAAATTAATTATAAAAGGCATCCTCAAAGCGAACGATTATCCGCCAAAATTGGTGTCAAGATTAATAAATCATTATAAAATATCCATCAACAACAAAAACACCAACCCAATATTAACGAGCACCAACGCTCAACAACAATTAGCAGAAATTAAAACTATGACAATTTCATATTTCCCTTATATTACAAAATGTATTACAAACAAATTCAAAGAGTTCACTGCCAACGTCCGTTTTGCGTGCAAAAATAAAAACAATGTTGGGAAAATGTACAACAAGATTAAAGACAAAATACCAACAAATAAAGAAAAGAACGTTGTATACAAAATAGATTGTATTGACTGCCAGCGAAGAAAAAGTTACATAGGCACTACATCTCAACATTTATACAAACGCCTAAATCAACATAGAAAAACTGTTGAGAAGAAAGAAACAGAAAAAAGTGCACTCGCCCTCCACGCTATTACTTTTGGACATAGATTTGACTTCGAAGGAACTAAAGTATTGGCTAGAGAGAAAAGTTGGGGAAAAAGAATCCTATTAGAAGAAATATTTATTAAAGCTGATAAAAACTGTGTTAATAAAAGAAGCGTAGAAGCTAAAAACATCAGCGACATCTATACGTGTATTTTCTAACAATGTCAACAATCATCAGCTGCTCTACATAGTCCATCAAGCACGAACCGGCTGACAAAATATCAACAAACGTCAAATACGCATATATATATAGTTTGTGGTTTGAATTTTACATTGTGTTCATTTTATTACTTATTTCTTTTAAATTTTATTCAAATTTATAAATAAGTCCTATAATTTAAAAATTTTATATATGACCATTTCTGCACAATGCAGAAAACAAAACATCTATACAAAACAACTGGACAAGGAAGAACGCAGTAATTTTGAGTAAGAATCTGTGATTTCAATAATTGTGTTATATATGTACTTTTGTGTGTATATGTAATTAATAATTATTAACCCTCTTTTGCAATGCAAGGCCTTATATACTAAGTTTTATATTTTTTGTCATTAGGCCCTGAAGAAGACCAAAATAAAAGGTCGAAACGTTGGCGATAAAATAAAAAAGGCGTTTTTCTGATTCAGTGGATTAAATACAACCGGCAATAAGATCGAACTTCAAGCACGGCTATGAGAGGTAATGGAGTCGCAAGGAATTGATGTGGACGAATTTGTCTTTTATCCTGATGGGGACGAAACAACAACAAAAATTGAAGAGAAAAACGAAACATCGCAGACTTTTACATGATATTGGCTGCAATAACACCTCAAACATCGACAGTGGCATCTCAGTTGGAATCGCAGGAGACACGCATAACATCGAAGATTGAAGCACAGGAAACACAAATTTCTACACAGCTCGAAGGCCAAAAGACATATATGGCATCCCAACTGGAATCGCAAGAGACACGCATAACATCCAAGATGGAAACTCAGCTGGAATCGCAGGAGAGCCGTATAACAGCGAAGATTGAAGCACAGGAGGCACGTATTTCAGAAATGTCATCGCAAATGTCATCTCAACTGGAAGAGCAGAAGACATATATGGCATCCCAGCTGGAATCACATGAGACACGTATTTCAGAAATGTCGACACAGATTACATCAAAGATGGAAACACAACTGAAAGAGCAAAAGGCGCGTATATCATCAAAACTCGAAGCGCGTATGGACGAGAAAATAACGTAGTTTGAAGAAAAATTCGAGGCAGAGGTGGATGCGTTGAGAGGTCGTATACAGTAATTGCAACTTAATCAGCCGGCTGCTTCAGCGAGTAATACGAAGGTAAAAACTCCATCTTTTGAAGGTTCTGTTCCTTTCCAGGTCTTCAAGCTACAGTTTGAGAAGACCGCAGCAGTGAACAACTGGAACGCGGAAGATAAAGTTGCTGCACTGTTCGTGGCATTGAAGGGGCCAGCAGCGGAAATCCTACACACGATTCCCCAAGGAGAGCTGAGCAATTATGAAGCATTGATGGCTGCTGTAGAACGACGTTATGGAAGCGAGCATAGAAAACAGATATTCCAAATTGAGTTGCAAAACCGTTACCAAAAAGCGAATGAGACTTTGCAAGAGTTTGCTTCGGATGTTGAAAGGTTGGCTCATTTGGCAAATGCGGACGCACCCGTGGAGTACACCGAGAGGGTAAAAATCCAGAGTTTCATAAACGGCATACGGGACGTAGAAACGAAGCGAGCGACATATGCAAACCCAAAACCCACATTCGCAAAAACGGTGTCACAAGCTCTGATTCAGGAAACAGCGTCGCTTCTGTGTAAGCCAAATTTCAAAGCACGCCGTGTGGAAGTAGAAAGGCCAGAGGGAGTAGACGCAATATTGGAGGCGCTGAAAGGATCGCAAAAGCTGAGTGAAAAAGTTATCAAATGCTTCAAATGCGGAAAGTCCGGTCACATTGCACGTCATTGCGACCTTGGTCCTAACAGTTCCAACAATGGGGGTGACCGTAAACTCAAAGCTGGAGGAAATGAGCAAGAGCGTGTCGGATGTAAAGAACGAAAACTTGCCCCGGCTATTGAATGTCCTGTGATATCTGTTTTGCAAATTGGAAGGAAATCAAGCAGTCTTACCGTCAGAGGGAATGTGGATGGCAAGGAGCGTGTACTGACTGTAGATACGGGCGCATCTCATTCCTTGATCCGATCTGACTTGGTCAACAGGAGAGTAAAACCGTTACCTGGAGCGAGTTTGCGTACGGTCACTGGCGAGTGTAAGTCCGGGGAGAAGTGATCTGTGAAGTCTTAATTGGGAAGGTCATGGTTTTACACAAATTCGTTGTGGCGGAGATTGTTGACGAAGTTATATTGGGAGTGGATTTCTTGGTTGACCATGACATCAAGATCGATATGCAGAGAAGGGTGGTGCGTTATGAGAACCAAGATGTGCCACTTAACTTCAGTTTGGAAAAAGGGTTCAGCAGTAAGCGAGTGCTGGTGGAGAAGACTCGACAAAGGCCACGAAAGTTAAAAGGAAAGGTTGATGGATCGAATGTGCCAAATAAAGCGAAATTAAAAGTACTTGCGAGAAAAAGACCGACATCGACAAACCCTAATGGATGCACTAAAATGACTGAAAGAATTTTTCAGAAAGAGTGCAAGGATGGTTTCAAGCCAGCGCGCACTTCTGTTGGGAAACGTCGGAACGATACTGAGTATGTGAAGCCAATCCGTCAAGAACAAGCTCTACAAGGTAGTTCTTCATTGGCCAAGCAACAGAGTGCGAGAGAACGATCCAGAATAATGAGTAGTAAGATGGAACACAGGTACAACAAGGAAAATAATTCGGAAGGTTTCCGGGAGGGAGATTTGGTACTACTATACAACCCTCACCGGCGGAAAGGTGGTCCATCCAAATATCGGTGCAGTTGGGAAGGCCCGTACAGAGTTGTGAAGACGATCAGTGATGTCATCTACCGCATACAAGCAATTGGGAAATCACGAAATAGAAGAGTGGTACATTTGGCGATGCTAGCAGCGTTTAGATCGAGAGATTTGTCTGATCGGGACGATCAAGAGGGCAGTGTAACGAATGTTAGCAGCACTGAGCGATGCTATCGTCTCTAAGCCGATGCTAAGCAGTGACGTGAATGCACATCAATAATTCAATCATTATGTATCTACATAAACGAAACAATAACTACGTCTACATATATGTACCATGTACGTATACGAGCAGCGGAGAGTCAATGCACAAACACATGCATATATCTGAGATACTCCTATAAGTATGCAATGAGAAAAACTATAAAATTGTGCAATTGTAGTTACAGCTGAGAAGTTTGAGAGCTGCTGGACTAGTAGATTCTGGAAGCGCCTAGAAGATGCGAAGGTTGAGATCAAAGAGTATAAAAGGCGGCAATTGTAGAGGCGCTGGAATTCAGTTTGATTTGAGTTGTCAAGCAGTTTCGATTAAGACGATATCTAGCGAGCAATAGCAGTACTATTTTGAAAGTCAGTTTCATTTAAGCTATCAGTTTGGTTATTAAGCCAGCTAATTGCAAAGTATAAGTGTTATTGTGAAGTACTTTAATAAAGGCCATTTTTGCATTATTACAAATTGGAGTTATTTATTCAACAGTTTAGTGATTCGAACTTAGCAAAGGATTGCAAATAGGAGGATTTGCAAGAAAATACATTACAATATGTAGTTCGGTTTTTCATATGGAGAGAAATGTATAAAGGATTTCGGTTTGCCTAAATCAGTAGATCAGACGTAGGCTCCGTCTCTAACATGAGCGAAATAACGTACAATACCCATGAGCTGCACAAATTTTTATTAAAAAATTAGCCATAGCTAAATAGAGTATGCATAAAGTGTACATGCTCGATTAAAAAAATTTCCCACATCTGATGTTCTTCAGAAAGCATCATTTATAATATGGGACGCGTACACAATGTCTCATTAGTGCCACATCGATACTATTGATTTATCACTAAAATATTTAAGAACTTCTCAGGCGTCAATGGGTGACTTCAGGCAAACTCTATCAGTGCTTCCGAGGGGCACAAGAGCAGATATTGTCAACGTGTGCATAAAGAAATCAGATATGTGGTCGAATGTACAAGCGTTAGAACTGTCTGCCAATATGCAAGTGAATATTTGTGAAGCTTCCTCTTCTAATCAGTTTGCAGATTTCATACTGAAAATAGGCAAGGGCTGCAAGTCCATAACCTGCGTTGGTTATGTAACAATGCCAGAAATCGTAGGACCCTGCGTCAAAACAATTGATGAACTTATTGAAAACGTATATCCAGATATTGCTAACTTGCAAGACAAGCACTCGAAGTGGTTATATGAGCGGGCTATCGTCACTTCGACGAACTAAGCGGCAGACGAAATTAATAAAGCTGTTTGTGAAAGAATATTAACAGATTGTTCATTATCCAACGAAGTTTCTTAATTCTCTCAGCCCCTCCTGGCTACCACCATATGAACTACGTCTTAATATTGGTTTGCCAATAATGCTTCTGCGGAATTTCAAGTCTCCCAATTTATGTAATGGCACTCGGCTAACAATCACTCAGTTTATGCCTAATATCATACAAGCGATAATTTTAGCGGGCTCTGCAGAAGGCGAAACAGGAATGATCAAGCGGATACCAATGACGCCCACCGTTCTACCTTTTACTTCCACACTAGTCCAATTACAAAAATAAGACCCAAGCACAAACTTTAAAATATGTTGGCGTAGACATTCGCAGTGAGGTATTTTCTCACGGCCAACTATATGTTGCTCTGTCACGAACTGGGGCAAACCAATATTTTCTCATTCCAAATGCCATTTAAACAGAATGTTTTATTTCCGGAAGTTTTTAATTAACGAAGAAACTGTACCTAAATGTTTGTGCCAATTTTTTACGTTCCACAATCCAAATTTGTTATGTACCTAATATTATTTGAATTGCTATCTCTTTGCGTTTTGGATTCTTTCAAAGTTGCTAATAAACAAATTGTTTATAACGTTAACGAATTTAAAAGTGTTTTCATCCAAGAGTGGGCAGTACATTATTAAATTCTTAGCAGAAAATAAAGATAAAATATGTATGTGTGTTTTTGTTTTTGTAAATATACCTACCCGAACAGCAAAAATTCAATAAATTTAGCTTTTGCGGCGTAAAAACGTAAGCCAGGCACTTGCTAGTAAAAGTATAATAAGAAATCACTGTTAGTTATAGTTGTCAAGAAGTTGAAGAACAAGAAAATGGGAGAATTTCATATACAATTCTTCGGCCACACATACCCGAACATAAAGAGACCAAACTACAATATAAACTTTACCAGGGATGAATGTATTACGATCGAAAAAACGAGGGTTGGAACCACGCTATTAATCATTTCTCATCATTGAAATGATAATAACCTGATTCAATGTGCGACATGCTTCACTGTATTGACTCCCGAACACATGTTGCTGCGGTAAAACGGAAACAATAAACATTGTTAATAACGCCTTGAAACCCCAAGACTACCACACTACTTAACACTGCAGCTAAAACTAATAACCCTTTAAGTTAAAACCATATACAATTAGCTTACATACCAATATTTTTAATTGCAGGGAACCATATGGTCTCAGTAACCAGGTACCCTAGCCAGAAGTAGTTTATAAAATTTATTTGTAAACTATGATCATTATAATAATAATAACAAATCTAATTTTAATTAAAGTTGAAGCTGTTCACACATTATTCCTTTGCGGATGTATTTTTCGTCTCCATGATTAAATACTTTTTTCATAAATTGTTTTTTCTTTCGTCACTACATGTAACGCTGATTAAAACGTTTGGCCCTTATCTTTTTTAATTGCAGAGCTGAATTCAGTAAAATTAAATCAGCATAATAAAGTAATAATAAAACAACTGGGCACAACGTCCTCTTCAGACTAATAGTACAAAATGGCTTGTGCTACATTAAAGCGTACACTAGATTGGGAAGCGCTTAATCAACGCCCCACAAAACGCAGACGTTGTAATCCAATCGGACAGCCTACTGGGGCATCGCCACCTCGTACTTCTTCAGTTGCCAATTCTTTATACGACAATATGCAGAGCCCTAGTGGCAGCCGAAAATATAAGGAACCTCAACCCAATCCTTTTACAGAAGCGAATTTATCAAAAATATCTCCAGGTAATTGAATGTCTTTGTAATGAATATTAAAACTTACTTTATATACGTTTTCTTATATATCAGATAAAATGGCTCAGGATATACGTGATGAAATCAAACGACTACATCGCTGTAAACGACTACAGTTTTCCTCATCTGCCATTGATGGTATGCAACAGGACTCAGAATCGAGTGGTTCCGAAATGGGTGCTGATAGCCCCCGTCGTCCAGACACCCCACCAAGCTTGGTACGTAATCCGGAAAAGGCACTTTTTACATTCAAGCAAGTGCAATTAATATGCGAACGTATGCTTAAGGAGCGCGAAGATGAGATACGTGAAAAGTATAATGATGTTTTGACTACAAAACTCGCCGAACAGTACGATGCTTTCGTAAAATTCACTTACGATCAAATACAGAGGCGCTATGAAGCTACACCTAGCTGTAAGTACCAACCAGTATATACTCTAGATTCGGTTTGTCATCATACGAAAAAAAGTTTCAAAAGGCCACCCCCTAATTTCAAGCTTATGTTCATAGGCTTTCTAAGCCCAGGAGGTAGATAGATAGGTAATTAATTGAGGATCGCACTGCGACCATTGCTCTATTGTGCCCTCAGCTTCTTCACAGCATCTCATCCAAGCCGACATCTCTGATGAACCCTAGCAGTTCACCTGGCTTGAGGGATTTAATGTGAGATTGCTCTGGCCATGGTGAGCCCATAAACTTAGCCCTGCGTATTGAGATTGCGTCACACTCCAGGAGGATATGATTCACCGTCTCTGCTGATCGATCACAAAATCGGCATGTGTTGTTCGATAGTATGCCCAGCTTCTGCATGTGGCTGTTCAGTCTACAGTGTCCTGTAAGAATAGCTGTTGGAATTCTTAGGTTATCTTTCGAGAGGCCTATGGGGCATTGATAGTCGAGTTGTGCTGTTACCCGCTAAGTGTAACTTAGATTGTCTCAGGCCTGGCATATTGCGCCAGTTTTCTTCCCTCTTTTCCCTGTTGTTGTTTTTGTTGCGACAAGGTTTCTCCCCGAAGGCTTTGGGGAGTGTTATCGATGTGATGGTCCTTTGCCGGATACAGATCCGGTACGCTCCGGTAACACAGCATCATTAAAGTGCTAGCCCGACTATTTCGAACGATTTATATGGCCAAATTAAACCTTCTCTGTTCCCTCTCTTCTACTAATAAATGTCCCCTAATTTCCTGCGGGCCTACTGGCAGGAACGGCTCGGGACCAATGGGTCGTGTCGTTGCTGCCTCTCTGGCCAGACTATCCGCCTGCTCATTACCCTCAACTGACCTGTGGCCAGGAACCCAGGCGAACAGTAGTTCGTTGTGTGCTCCTAGTTGATTAAGCTTTTCAACACGCTCAAGGACATGGGCTGATTTTATTTCACACGCCGAGATCGTCTTGAGGGCGGCCTGCCTGTCGCTGAGTATGGCGATTGTTTCATTGGAGTATTCGCGCTGAAGTTCCAGGTCAGCGCACTGGCTTATGGCGAATACTTCCGCTTGAAAAATGCTCGGGTATGCTCTCAGGGGTATTGATATCTTGGCTCTGTGTCCAAAGACTCCAGATCCAATCCCCTGTGGTGTCTTCCAGCCATCGGTGTACCATACTATTTTATGTCGCTTCTGAATGCTCTGAATTCTGCTTCCCTTCCATGTACCCTTGTCTCCCAATTCTACTTTATACCTTTTCTCAAAAACTATCTGCCTGAGGATATCATCCCTCGGCAGTTGAGAGATTGGGATCTTCTCTCAATTCCTCCATGCTTCGGGACGATATGACTTTACCTTTGCCCGAGCTCTTCTTGGTGACATTCAGGAGGGTTCGCTTGACGCTTCCCAAGGCATCGGTTCAATGTACCGGAGCGACTCGGGATTTTCCCGACCAAGGACTGTCATTTCAGTGTAACCCCGTTTAATTTGTTGTGTCCTGCCAACAAATTGTCATCCTCCCAGCAGCTCCTTGCAGCGGGACTGCGCCATACTCTCCTGCTCCGGGAAAGTATCGAACCCAATCCGGGTCCGTCTCTTGACCCCGGTCCTGAGAAATGGTTTTGCTACGTTTGCCGGAAAAGAATCAACGCAGCTCCTGCCTTGGACGGTGCCACTTTCCTAGATGTTCTGGTTTCCGCAACGGAAACCCAGGCCGCAAACCCAAATACACCGGATATCACAATGCTTACCCAGGGACGTCCAGTACCAGGCCACAACAGCAATTTCGTCCTAGCCTTTCCCAACTCAGGCGTTGTCACCCGCCATTTACTCCTAGAGTGACGACGTCTCCCCCCCTGCACTTCAGAATTCTGCAGTAAAACTGTAATGGATTAACTGGGAAGATCATGGAGATAGTCGATTCCATGAAGCGGCACAACATCCGCATTGCTGCGATTCAAGAGACGAAACTCACAGCAAGGTATGCTCTGCAGACCTGTTCTGGGTATAATGTCCACAGAGAAGATCGCGAGAGCGGAAATGGAGGCGGTCGCGCGTTTATACACCACTCAGTGCAATATCATATATTTGATCCCGACATCGGCCGCAGATACAATGTCTTAGAACGTCACGGCATATCTGTCCGGTCAGGCGATGTAAACCTAGAAATCATCAACATCTACATCCCTCTTGCCACCAGCTGCCCCAGTGGATACCGCCCCAATATCAGCGCTTACTCACTGGCGATAATGGCATTATCTTAGGCGATTTCAATGCCCATCACGATCTATGGCATTCACTCTTGCAGGCGGACAGCAGGGGAGAGATGTTGGCGGATCAAATAGAAGAAACAACGTTCTGCACAATAAACGGAGACGCCCCCACTCGTATGTATGTATGTATTTATTTGAAACTTTGTTCCTAGCACAACAATTTTGACAAATTATTTAACAGTGCTAGCCACGAATAGCGTGAGCTATGAAAATTGAACATTTATAATAATAATAAATTAGATTAATCAAATTAAATCAAATATAACGGATAATAGTGAAATATTTATGTATGTAAATGTAAATCTTAAAACTAAAGAAAAGTAATTAATAAATATTAAAAGACAGCTGTAGTGATGATAACCTTTGGCTGGTTATAGATCGAATAGTATTTAACAAATAAAGGAAGAAGACACAGAGAAAGGAAAAGGACTTAGAAATGAACATTTTAACAACAAAAATTTGAGATCCAGTTTAAGAGTCGTTAAAAAATGATGTTAGCTCTTTTGTGAAGTGCAGAGCATTACTTAAGAGTCGAAGACTTGTAGGTAGGGAGTTCCAAAGACGTATTGCAGTAACAAAGAATTGGCGCTCAGAGGTTAGCGTGCGGTATCTAATGTGCTTAAGAAGAAGCACCGATCTTGATGATTGCAGAAAAATAAGCTTACGATATAGTCAGGTTCCTTCGTGTGTATCAATTTATGGAGGAAGGACAGTGTTTTGACTTAAAAGATTTTCGAAAGAAATGTTTAGCAACCTTTCAGTATGTTGTGATACGTGGTCAAGTCTTTTCAACCCATAAACATATCTAGCAATGTTGTTGTAAACAACATTTAGTTTGTTCTTGCACAGATAGTCAAAGTTTGAGTAAATCACACAACCATGGAGTAGCGTAGGTATTAAGTACGCTTTAGCCAGAAGTAGTCTTATGTGCAAAGGCGTGAAATACTGTGTTAACCATAGTGTACGAAGCATTCCATACACTTTTCCAACCGTTCTAAAAATATGGTCTTTCCATTTCAATGTTTTGTTAAAAATTACACCTAAGTTTTTCGCCGTATCTACGTATTCTATAACGGAATTGTCGAACACTACATTCTCTAAATCATTAGTGGGAAAAGACCTTTTATGAATAACAATACATTTTGACTTATTCGGGTTTATACATACGCCATTCATATTAGCCCATGAAAATATTTGATTCAAATCGTGGTTTAAGTTACTTATGCACAAGCTAGTTTGATCACGAGGACAACACGTAAACCACTGCACATCATCAGCGTAGATATGAACATTACAATACTTAAGGACATCGGGTAAGTCATTGATATACAGAACAAATAACAGAGGACCCAGGATAGAGCCTTGAGGGACGCCTCTTAAGACATGTAGGAAGTCAGACTTTTCACCATCTATACATACTGCTTGAGTCCTATCGCCAAGATATGATCTTATAAGGGCAACTGCATGACCAGAGAAGTTAAATAAGTTTACCAGCTTCCTACAGAGCAGAGTGTGGTCTACAGAATCAAAAGCTTTAGAGTGGTCAAGAAGTGCTAAGAAGGCAATGTAACTTTCATCCACTCGCTCACGAATTGCTTCTGTCACAGATAATAGTGCCGTTGTACAGCTCCTCTTTGACCTGAAACCGGACTGACTGTCTGACAGGAGCTTGTATTCATGTACATATGATACGATTTGCCCATGTAGAATACGTTCAACGACCTTAGAGAGGAAAAGGAGTATGGCTATTGGTCGATACTCATTATTTTTTTTACGGATTGGAATAACTTTTGCAGCTTTCCAGTATATTGGGAAGACACCGGTCGTCAAAATTGAGTTGACCAAGTAAGTAATGTGGGGAAGGATTTTGGGAAGAATGACTTTAAAAAACTTTGAACATATACCATCAAGCCCCATTGCGTTAGACTTCACAGATAGTATGGCTTGGACAACATCACAATTATCGACACAAACAAAGGGCTAGTGTCAACATTAACACGCACGGAGTAGTTATCAATACACACATTGCGGCTGAGTTTGGTAGTCTTACAAAAGTATTATTTATTTCGTTGATGTCGACATCAGCGGGATGAGACAGGTCACTTTTGGACTTACCAATTCCTATTTGTTTCATTTTGTTCCACTTTTCTTTTGTATTCAAAGCAGAACAAAACTTATACTTAAAATAATTTGCCTTAGCCAGCCTTATGGCTTTGTTTGCAGTAAGTCGAGCTGTTTTAAAGCAGCTATGCGCTTCGACTGTTTTGTACCTTTTCCACCATGAGTAGGCTTGGTTACGAAGGTGGATAAGGTGTTTTAATGTAGCATTGAACCAAGGGCTATTCTTGTATTTAGGTGTTTTTATTTTTAGTGGAACGTGATCATCGAATAACTTATTTATGTTATCCTGCAGAAAATTGGTCTGGCCATCAACCGACGTTAACGTACGAATCAAGCTCCATTCAACCGACTTAACGGACTCAGCAAGAGAATAATAATCTATACTTCTGTAATCGCGATACGCGAACGAACTTGGCCTACATGATGTTTGGAAGTTGTAGTTTAGGAATATCAGGTCGTGTTTTGAGAAGCAGGAGGCGGATAGTTGCGTGTAGTGAATCACTTTATGAAGATCATTGACAAAAAATAAATCTAATAGAGAAGAGTTAGTATTTGTGTGGTAGGAAGCTGTCATAGTTCGCCAGATATATAAATCGTTAGCGCAGGGCTCGTAAACTGCGTCAACTGGCAACCGATGGTAACATTGGCATCCGACCACCTGCCAATACTTATTTCGCCCGAGCCTACCGCCGACTTTGTGCGTGCAATTACTGGCATATGCTGATGACATTGATATCATCGGCCTAAACACCCGTGCTGTTAGGTCTGCTTACTCCAAACTGGAAAAAGAAGCGGTAAAGATTGTTTTGATGCTGAATGAGGACAAAACGAAGTACCTGCTGTCATCCAGCAAAGAGTCAGCGCATACGCGCCTTGGCAGCTACTGTTGGCAGCCATAATTTCGAAATAGTAAAAGACTTCGTTTATTTGGGAACCAGCATCAACACTAGCAACAACATCAACACTGAAATCCAGCGAAGAATCAATCTTGCCAATAAATGCTACTTTGGACTAGGTAAGCAATTGAAAAGTAAAGTCCTCTCTCGGCGAACGAAAATCATACTCTACAAGTCACTTATCGTACCCGTCCTGCTATGTGGGGCAGAAGCATGGACCATGACAATAGCAGATGAAGCGCCTTTGAGAGTGTTCGAGAGAAAAGTTTTTCGAAAGATTTATGGACCTCTACGCGTTGGCGATGGCGAGTACCGAAGAAGACTTAATGATGAGCTGTACGAGCTATACGCAGACATCAACATAGTCCAGCGAATTAAAACGCAGCGTCTGCGCTGGCTAGGCCATGTTATGCGAATGAATGATGATGATCCGGCCGAGAAAGTGTTTCTATCGGAACCCGCCTATGGAAGCAGAGGTAGAGGGCGGCCCCCACTCCGTTGGAAGGACCAGGTGGAAAACGATTTAAACTCCCTTGGTGTGACCAATTGGCGCCGGTTGGCGGAGCGAAGGAGCGACTGGCGCGCCTTGTTGGACGGCCATACCCGTTTAGACGGTTAAGCGCCAATTAAGTACGTACGTAAAACATACTTTCATAAACTTTAAAAAAGGAAAGTGGGATGAGTACAAATCCTTTGCAGACAGCCGCTTTGCTGCTCTCCCTATCCCGACTGATGCTCGCCAAAGGTAACGTGCTTTCCGCAAGGTCATTGAATCCGCCTCAGCTCGCTTTATTCCCGCAGGAAGAATTCCCGAAATTTGGCCTCCTTTTCCGGCGGAGGCCGCAAATTTCGCGAGAGAACGTGACCTTATAAGACAGCTCGATCCCGGAGACCCTCAAATAAGGTGTATAAACCAACGCATCAGATTGCTTGTGGATGAACACAAGCGGGCGAAATGGGACGATTATCTAAGTAGTTGTAACCTCTCTGCCGGTGTGGATAAGTTTTGGTCCACCGTAAAGTTCCTATTGAATCTGTCCAATCACAATGACAAAATTTCCATCGCCTTTGGCGATAAAGTGCTGTCGGATGCGAAAAAATGCGCGAGTGCTGCTTTTTGCCGACAATATATAATGCATTCAACGGTTGACAAAGTTAGACGGAGGGCCCATAAACATATATTCAGCGCGTCCCCAGTTACCATCACCGCCAAAGAGGTTGAGGATGCCATCGGTCAATCTAAACTATCCAAAGCAGTGGGCCCAGACGGCATAGCCATGCCGATGCTTAAAAGCCTAGGAAAAGAGGGTTTCAAATATTTAGCACATGTCTTCAACCTGTCCCTTTCCACCTTTGTCATTCCCGAAAAATGGAAAATGGCCAAGGTGGTCCCGCTACTAAAGCCTGGGAAACCAGCTAACATAGGAGAGTCATATCGCCCGATATCTCTCCTATCGGCAGTAGGCAAGACGCTTGAAGCCATTTTGCTACTCTGTCATCAGCATGGCTTTAGAAAATTTCATAGCACAACCACCGCGCTAAATGCCATTAGCACCTAGATAAATTTCGGTTTAAATCAAAACCCCCACCGTAGAATGGTAACCGTTGCGCTAGACCTATCAAAAGCTTTTGATACGGTCAACCATGGCACGTTACTGCAAGACCTGGAAGGGGCTACCCTTCCCCCAAGTCTTAAAAGGTGGGCCGCAAATTATCTGGGTGGCCGGCAGGCATCGGTGCAATTTAGAAATGCAACATCAAAACCAAGAAGAATTAAACAAGGGGTGCCACATGATGGTGTCCTATCTCCACTTTTGTTTAACTTCTACATATCAAAGCTACGTTCGCCACCAGAAGGAGTTACTATCGTTTCCTACGCCGATGACTGCACAATAATGGCCACAGGCCCAGGCCCACAGATCGGTGAGCTTTGCAACAAAATAAGCGGCTACCTCCCTGATCTCCAGTTTTTTCACCTCGCGAAACCTAACATTATCACCGACTAAATCATCGGCGACCTTATTTACAACATGGACGTCCCAAATGTCGACCATTTCGAACATCCACGTCAATGGCGCTACGCTACCGACTGTCTTACACCCCAAAATCTTGGGTGTGATGTTTGATTAGCATCTACATTTTGGTGAGCTTGCAGCCGCAATTGTATCGAAAATTCAGAGCCGTAATAAAATCCTCAAATCTCTTGCTGGCAGTACTTGGGGAAAGGATAAAGAAACGCTCATTACCACTTACAAAGCAATTGGCCAGCCGATTGCATGCTAAGCGTGCCCGATATGGTCACAAAGCCTAAAGACTACCCACGGGAAGAAGCTACAGGCCTGCCAAAATACTGCGCTTAGAACCGCCACGGGCTGTCTTCTTATGTCCCCAGAACGCCATCTATATAATGAGGCGTTAATACTTCCCATGGAGAGAAATGAGATGCTAACCAAACAGTTCCTGTTGAATACCCAGAAACCTGAGCATCCCAAAAGACATCTGATTGATGAGCCAAAAGACATCTGATTGTGATAGGGGACGCGTAGGCTGACCATATGCTTTGTAAGTGGTAATGAGCGTTTCTTTGTCTTTTCCCTAAGTACTGCCAGCAAGGGATTTGAGGATTTTATTACGGCTCTGGATTTTCGGTACAATTGCGGCTGCGTGCTCATCAAAAGGTAGATCCTGATCAAACGTCACACCCAAGATTTTGGGGTGTAGGACAGTCGGTAGGGTAGTGCCATCGACGTGGTTGTGGTCGACATTTGGGACGTCCATGTTGTAAATAAGGTCGCGGAGGATTTAGTCGGTGATAATGCCAGGTTTCGCGAGGCTAAAAATCTGGAGTGATCAGGGAGGTAACCGTTTATTCTGTTGCAAAGCTCATCGATCTTCTGGGCTGGGCCTGTGGCCATTATTGTGCAGTCATCGGCGTAGGAAACGATAGTAACTCCCTCTGGTGGTGAAGGTAGCTTAGATATGTTGAAATTAAACAAAAGTGGGGATAGGACACCACCCTGTGGCACCCCCTGTTTAATTCTTCTTGGTTTTGATGTTTCATTTCTAAATTGCACCGATGCCTGCCGACCACCCAGATAATTTGCGGTCCACATTTTAAGACATGGGGGAAGGGTTGACCCTTCCAGATCTTGCAGTAACGTGCCTTGGTTGACCGTATCAAAAGCTTTTAATAGGTCTAGCGCTACGAGTACTGTTCTATCGTGGGGGTTTTGATTTAAACCGCAATTTATCTGGGTGCTGATGGCATTTAGCGCGGTGGTGGTGCTATGGTGTTTTCTGAAGCCATGGCAGGCTAGCTGCAAATTTGCTTTGAAGTAGGGGAGCAAAATGGCTTCAAGCGTCTTGGCTACTGGCGATAGGAGAGATATCGGGGGCTATGACTCTCCTATGTTAGCTGGTTTCCAGGCTTTAGTAGCGGGACCACCTTAGCCATTTTCCATTTTTCGGGTATGACAAAGGTTGAAAGAGACAGGTTGAAGACATGTGCTAAATATTTGAAATCCTCTTTCCCTAGGCTTTTAAGCATCGGCATGGCTATGCTGTCTGGGCCCACTGCTTTGGATAGTTTAGATTGACCGATGGCATCCTCAACCTCTGTGGCGGTGATGGTAATTGGTGGCGCGCTGAATTTATGTTTATGTACGTGTCTGTTGGCCCTCCGTCTATCTTTGTCGACCGTAGAATGCATTATATATTATCGGCAGAAAGCGCTCGCGCATTTTTTCGCATCTGACAGAAATTTATCGCCAAGGGCGATGGAAACTTTGTCATTGTGCCTAGACGGATTCGATAGGGACTTTACGGTGGACCAAAGTTTACCTACACCGGCAGAGAGGTTACAACCGCTTAGGTGCTCCTCCCATTTCGCCCGCTTGTGTTCATCCACAAGCAATCTGATGCGTTGGTTTATATCCCTTATTTGGAGGTCGCCGGGATCGAGCTGCCTTATAAGGTCACGTTCTCTCGCTAAACTTGCGCCCTCCGCCGGGAAGTGGGGCCGAATTTCGGGAATTCTACCGGCGGGAATGAAGCGAGTCGGGGTGGATTCAATGACCTTGCGGAAAGCACGCTTCCCTTGGCGGTATAATGTGGTTGGGCCTTAAGTGGTTGCCACCTGCACGCGCCTGTCAAATACAACTAAGGCCCACGTCACTGAATAGAAATTAGAGACTGGCACAATAATTTAGACACTGGCACAATAATTTCAGGCTTTTTCATGAACGACGTGTTTTTTGTATTTCTAAGAAATTAAAATAAAGTAATTCTTTTAAAAAGAGAAATAAATTCGGTTTGAGTCTTTTTAATGGAAGTGAAGGTGTGGCGGAGACGGCCACCACGACACCTCTTTTAAATTTAGTGACAATATATACCATAGCGACGATTTGGAGGCGGCGCCCTTCAAGACACCTATATCCGAGCAGGGAACGCCCCATGGCGTTTGCACGAAGAACGCAACCAGGTAAACCGAAGGTACTTAACAGTGGGCATCAGTTGGGATAGGGAGGGCAGCAAAGCGGTTGCCTGTAAAGGATTTGTATTCGTCCCACTTTCCTTTTTTTAAAGTTAATGAAAGTGCGTTTTTCTCCGACGATGAAGTCGGCGGAATGCTCGAGCGAAATAAGTATAAGCAGGTGGTCGGATGCCAATGTTACCATCGGCTGCCAGTTGGCACAGTTTACGAGTTCTGCGCTCACGATTAAAATATCCGGCGAACTGTGACAGCTTCCTACCATACGTCTCCGTTTATTGTGCAGAACGTCGTTTCTTCTATTTGATCCGCCAACATCTCACCCCTACTGTCCACCCGCAAGTTTGAATGCCAAAGATCGTGATGGGCATTGAAATCACCTAAGATAATGCGATTGTTGCTAGTGAGTACGGCGCTGATATTAGGGCGGTATCCACTGGGGCAACAGGTGGCAGGAGGGATGTAGATGTTGGTGATTTCTAGGTTTGCATCGCCCGACCGGACAGATAATCCTTGACGTTCTAAGACACTGTCCCTGCGGTCGATGTCGGGATCAAATATATGATATTGCACAGAGGGGTGTATGATAAATGCCAGGCCGCCTCCATTTCCGCTGTCGCGATCTTTTCTGTGGACATTATACCCAGAACAGGGCCGACCGAGCCATAGGACTGTCATTTCCCGTCCAAGGACGGTCATTTCAGTGTAACCCCATTTAATTTGTTGCGTCCCTCCCACAAATTGTCATCCTCCCAGCAGCTCCTTGCAGCGGGACTGCTTCATATTCTCTTGCTCCGGGAAGGTATCGAATCCAATCCGGGTCCGTCTCCTGACCCCGGTCCTGTGAAATGGTTTTGCTGCATCTGCCGGAAAAGAATCTTTTTAGGACGGTCATACTCTGTTCAGTGTGTCTCGTGTAAGGGATGGTTGCATCGGACAGGTTGTTCTGGGCTTGATCCCAAAACCTGACGTCCGCGTAACTTTTATAAATCTTTTGTGGCTCCTTGCTGTTCACGCGAAAGGGCGTCCCGTAGTCTACGCCTCAGCGCCCACACTACCTTCCAGCAGCTCTGCTGCTCAGCAAGCCACAACAAGAACCCGCTGCTGCTCGCGCCACCAGCTAATACAGCCGCTCCCACTCATTACTCCGTAGTAGAGTCGGTGGAAATGTCGAGCATCAGCATCCGTCCCCGTCTTCTTCTCCCCTCTTTTCCGGCAGCAATCGTGTAGGACAGAGAAACAGACTCTTAGTCCCTACCACCTTTTGCACCGTTTGCCGGCACAGAATATATATGTTTGCGTCATCCGCCAAATGCAGCTCCTGCCTTGGACGGTGCCACTTTCCTAGATGTTCTGGCGACGGCAACTCCCCGACGGGCTTCATTGTGCCATGTTGCCAGGCCGCAAACCCAACTACACCGGGTACCCCAATGCTTACCCAAGGACGTCCAGTCCCAGGGCCACAACAGCAATTGCGTCCTGGCCTCCCTCAACTCAAGCGTAGTCACCCGTCACTTACCCCTAGAGTGACGACGTCTCCCCCACTGCACTTTAGAATTCTGCAGTTAAACTGTAATGGATTAACTGGGAAGATCACGGAGATAGTAGATTTCATGAAGCGGCATAACATCCGCATTGCTGCGATTCAAGAGACAACTCTAACAGCAAGATATGCTCTGCATACCTGTTCTGGGTATAATGTCCACAGAAAAGATCGCGATAGCGGAAATGGAGGCGGTCTGTCGTTTATCATACACCACTCAGTGCAATATAATATATTTGATCCCGATATCGGCCTCAGGGACGGTGTCTTAGAACGTCGCGGCTTATCTGTCCGGTCAGGCGATGCAAACCTAGAAATCAACATCTACATCCCTCCTGCCACCTATTGCCCTAATATCAGAACACTACGCGCTGGCGATAATCGCATTATCTTAGGCGATTTCAGTTCCCATCACGATCTATGGCATTTCATTAGAAGCAATCGCTTCCCACAGCAGCCGGTTCTTCGTACCGGAGTGACTCGGGATTTTTTTTTCCCGACCAAGGGCTGTCATTTCAGTGTAACCCCATTTAATTTGTTGCGTCCCTCCCACAAATTGTCATCCTCGGAGCAACTCCTTGCAGCTGGACTGCTCCATACCCTCCTGCTCCGGGAAGGTATTGACCCTAACCCCGGTCCCAGGCTGTGGTTCTGCTACATATGTCGGAGAAGGATTTATTTTAGACGGTCATACTCTTGTCAGTGTGTCACATGTAAAAAATGGTTGCATCGTTTGGGATGTTCTGGGTTAGAACCCAACGTTCGTCGCCCCCTAAATTTCTATAAAACCTTTGTGGCTCCCTGCTGTTCACGTCCAAGGACGTCCCGCGGTTCACTCTCAAACGTACTTCTGTTAGGTAACCAAAAAACGCCTTCGATAATACCTGCAATCTTGCTGGGTTCTGCATCTATTGAATGATTTTCTTCCGATCAGTATGTCATATGTGGATATTAAGTTTCCTTGAAGCTATTCTGATCTATTTCGTTATAATGCGAATAAAAATAAGGTTTATTCCACCTTACGGCCCAACGTTTCGTCAAATTTCCTTGGCATCATCAGAGGCGTAATATTCTATTTATTTTTGTATAAAATAAAAACAACAAGAAATGCAAAAAGTTACAATAATAAATTTTTTAAATGCTTATGAATATACATACATATATCCACAGACAAAACACAGTGAAACAGATTGAACAATTACAACATACTTCTGAAAATCAACTTACTTTAGATGTGGCGGTAGACAAAACTACAAATAAATAAAAGTTACAGAAATTACACCATTAATTACATAGAAAATCGGTACCATCAATTTGTGGTACATTTTGTCACATTAAACACTATAAACCTAATACATAAGCTGCGGCAATATTGTCAGTATCTTCCTTCCTGTTCATTGTCTGTTCTTTATTTTGTAGTATTCGTAGGCTCTCTAAAGTGAATCGTTTTCTTTCTCTCATTTCTTTATCTAACACTTTCGCGCCTGCAAAGTCAGCTCTTTGATTATTTGTTATTGCATGCTGCGCTAATGCTGTGCTTTGTTTTTGTTTTCGTATATCGGCTTCATGTTCAGATAGTCGCGTTGTCTCAAAGACCACAACTATTTCACCTACAACGACAGAATATACACGCAAACACATGGAATGCCGATGGGCAACCCCCTCTCTCCAACCATCGCAGATATAGTCATGGACTTACTTAACTACACTTTCACAGAACTCCAAAAACAACACAACATACAAATAAAGTTCCTTATAAAATACGTTGATGACATATTCGCCATAATCAAAAGAAAAGACACAAATATAATTTTAAGTACATTGAAGAAATACCACAAAAAAATTGAAATTTACCATAGAAAAAGAAGAAAACGGCAGTATCCTTTCTTAGACACCCGGATATATAGAAATAACAACGTTTTAATATTAGAGTGGTATTCCAAACCAACTGCTTCTGGGCACCTAATAAATTATTTTTCATTGCAACCCTTAAAATATAAAATAAATACTGCCAAGAACTTCATATGAAAAATATTGACAATCAGCCATCAAACATTTCACGGCGCTAATATAAGAACAATCAAAATGACACTTAGAAAGAATAATTACCCCGACTATTTGATATCAAGCCTAATCAAGCAAAAAGAAATGGACATCAAAAATAATAGACTTCAAAAAACACACCCAGACAACAACAACCAAACAAAGCAATACTTCAGTGTCACATATATTCCTAGGCTTACAGAAAACTTCGCGCGAATTTCGTCGTGTTCGCGGCAAGCGGATTTTTTAAAAAATGCCAAAGGCAACGGCTTAAATAAAATAACAACCGAAACTAGTCTTTAAGTCGAGAGACTCCAAAACCAAACTAAATTCTTTTCTTTATTCCAAATTAAAAGAAAGCGTAAATGTGCAATGGTGAAAATGCTTACTACTATTTAACTTGAATTGTTTACTTAAACTTTGCAATGACTATAATTTTATATTGGGCCGGAAGTTACTTTTATTTATTTTGTTATGCTTAATATGAATTTGTCTATGTCGTTTTGTGCTGAGTCTGCGCTTACATAAGTTGACGAATTATTGGTAATTGGTGGGTTATTGGCATTATACATAACTCGCGAGATCTTATAAAAACATCAAACAAGGCATTGCCTTTTAAATCAAATTGCACTTTGGCGACTTGCTTTACAAAAACAAAAAGCCCTGTAGATCTCCAACAACAAAGCAACGTAGTGTATCAAATACAATGCAAAGGAAACGACGAAGAAAAATGCAACAAAGTGTATATCGGGACGGCCAAACGAGCTTAAGGTACGCGACTATCTGAACATGAAGCCGATATACGGAAACAAAAACAAAGCACAGCATTAGCGCAGCATGCAATAACAAATAACCACAGAGCTGACTTTGCAGACGCGAAAGTTTTAGATAAAAAAATGAGAGAAAGAAAACGATACACTTTAGAGAGCCGACGAATACTGCAAAATAGAAGGGGGACTCATGAAAGCTTATAAACTTATAAGGTGTAAAATTATATCAATTTACACATGCTGTTATATGAACGCACCTAGTCATATTCTTGATAAACTTAATTGTTTATCAGCTGTATTATTGCCAAACAAATTTTTTGATTGTTATACAAATTAAAAAATGCCAAGATTAAGTGAAAAGTCAAAACTAAAACGTTTTTACTAAGATATACTTGTAAATGACTTGCTAATGTTGGAGAGTTCTGATAAAAATGCCTGCTGTAATGTCTGAAAGGTTGCATTCCTTTGAGTTTACCGCGCTTACACAATGAAATGTGTGCGTAAATTTATACAAATTCTGTAAATGATTTTTCATACAAAATTTGACAGCTCGTTTACGCACTAGATAAATTTATACGTTTACACACTTTATAAGGCATTTATATGGTTACATGAGTCCCCATAGAGAAAACACAATCAACAGGAAGGAAGATACTGACAATATTGCCGCAGCTTATTTATTATGTTTATGGTGTTTAATGTGAAAAAGTGTACCACAAATCGATGGTACCGATTATCTATGTAATTAATGGTGTAATTTTTGTAACTTTTATTTATTTTCCATTTGTAATTTTGTCTACCGCCACATCTAAAGTAAGTTGATTTTCAGAAGTATGTTGTAATTATCCAATCTGTTTCACTGTGTTTTGTCTGTGGATATATGTATATTCATAAGCATTCAAAAATTTTATTATTGTAACTTTTTGCATTTTTTGTTGTTTTTATTTTATACAAAAATAAATAGAATATTACGCCCCTGATGATGTCAAGGAAATTTAGCGAAACGTTGGGCCGTAAGGTGGAATAGACCTTGTTTTTATTCGCACTATAACGAAATATATCAGAATAGCTTAAAGGAAACTTAATCTCCACTTATTCTGTATCCTACTTTCAATTTCGTGACGTGGGCCGCAGTTGTATTTGACATGCGCGTTGCCAACTGCCCGCGCCTGTCAAATGCAACTAAAGTTCCACGCATATAAACTACATTATAACATATGATTATTTTTCCTTATACCTCCGCCACCTGCTAGCAGCGACGCTACTCAGCAGTACACATCAACCGTCCGCTGTTGCTCGATGGGGCTTTCATCTAACGCGGCCGCTACAACCCATTACTACAATCTACGTAGGATGGATAGTAGCAATGCCGAGCACCAGCTTTTACCCCCGTCCCTCCCCTCCCTTTCCGACACTCGTACTCCATAAAAAGGAGTCATCAACTCCTAGTCCTTCACACCGTGTGTTACGTATGCCGGCTCAGAGTGTTTACGATCGCGGCATCGGTCTAATACAGTTCATGGCTTGTCCTATGCCACCTTCATAGATGCTCTTGGCTTACAAACGGAAATCGTCCGACCGGCACATGCGTTGCACCTTGCTGCCAAAACACTAGTACCAACTCATTGACACCAGGTACACCAGCAGCAATTGGACAGCACACTCGACAAAGCCTATATCCTTCAATTGCCTTCACAGCCGAAGACAGTCCCGTTCTTACTTGTTAATTGTGTCTTTTGTGGGTGGTCACTATACTACTATATGTAACTGCACTGCCACTTTTTAATTGTTCGTATCACGATCCTTTTATATATATATAAAGGGTTACCGACTGCGCCAATTTCGTCGTGTTCGCGGCAAGCGGATTTTTTAAAAAATGCCAAAGGCAACGGCTTAAATAAATTAAGAACCGAAACTAGACTTTAAGTCGAGAGACTCCAAAACCAAACTAAATTCTTTTCTTTATTCCAAATTAAAAGAAAGCGTAAATGTACAATGGTGAAAATGCTTACTACTAATTAACTTAAATTGTTTATTTAATACAATGCACAGTGTTTCGTGTAGAAAAAGCTAGCTGGACAAAATTATTTTATGAGATTTTCCGTTTCATATGCAGTCATTTATTACAACTACTTATTACATAAACTTAAAAGTAAAGTATCATACAAAGTAGAAAAGACAATAGATTTAAATTAAATATCTTTTATAATTATGTTATTATTCGCTATCATCACTTTCATTCGATGAGTCACTTGTGGAATAGTCATGGGCATCAGCGACACTATTGTGAAAGCTTCAAACAACTGGGGTATTTATTGACTCCTCAACATTATCGGGGGACAGTAATTTTAAGACTTCTGAAGTCAGACTTTTAAATTTTTTCTTAGGTATCTCCCTGAAACTGTTAACTAAAGGATCCGATGTTATAAGCAACACATTCATAAGATCTCTATTCGTGGCTTCACGCGACTGCTTTTGTGTTTTATCATCCCTAAATCGTCTGAAATCTTTGTTACTGGCTTCCTGTGCTTCCTCAGAAAGTTGACCAATAGGTAAAATTGCTGATTTTATAATATCAGTACTATGCACTAAGATTTTATGAACTGTAACAGGCATATTAAACCACGTATAGAGATCTATGTATAGTTTTTTAGTCTCGACCGCTAGGACCATGCTAGGAGAGTAGACAAACCAAAACCAAGATTATCTCGGTTAGGCGTAAAGTCCCGTAACTCATTATTCATGTCTTTTGGAGTGGCACCACAAATATAACACTTTTGTGCAGAAGAAGTTTCAGTCAAAGCATTGCAAACTTTTCCGTCAATCATTGCTAGAAGCATATTGTGATTTACGGAAACTTCATATTCTTCGAGCATGTACTTTGTTGGCAACAACGCATTTATCTCCTCTAAAACTTTGTTCGTTTCAAAAACAATAAAATCTTTTGTTTCTTTAGAAAAAATAAATTTAATTGGACGACAATACATGGTAGAAGAAGGTCGAGGATTCTGCCAAACAATGTTACCTTTTTCATTCTGTAATTGAAGAGGAACGAAAGAAAATATAAACAAAAACTCATCAGTGTCCGAACTGCATGTAAACTTTTGCTTATATGTGCTATGGCCAGAGCTTCCATCGCAACCCCACTTGCTGATTAAAGTATACGTCAAGTTTGTAGGTAATAAACTGACAAAAACTTCTTGATTTGCTAAAACTAAACGCTCAACAGTTTTATCTAATACGGACTGGACTTTAATTTCCGCACGTGTTTCACCCACATCAATTTTATTTGGATAGCATTCTGCCTTAGCTTTTCTTAGACTATAAAATGATGGATAAACCTTATGGCCTGCCTTGATGCTCCACTTCCGAGTCGTTTTGCACCCATGAGTCGTCGATTTTCTATATACGTAGTATGCTAAAGCTTCTACATTGCTCAAGCATCTTGCATCTGGCTCACATGTCATCTTTTTGCCGGATATTTGAGTGGTTTCCTGTGATTTTTTATAATGTTAGCAACATTTCTGTTGCCGGACATACGCGTTGATACTTCTGCCGCATAAAGTAACTCACCAGGACTTCTAGATTGCAAGAGGTCATCCACTCGACGCCGTTTGGTTTTTTCACTGCAGCTAACAAAGTCCTTCTTTCGTCTTCCGGGGCCGGGGTTACCTGAAGAAGTGGTTGGTTGGTCTGATGGCAACTTTGAATCCACCGTTATTGTAAATGTGAAGTCTGGACCCAAAGCCACTCCGAGTTTTATTCAAAAATAGCTCCTTACGTCTTCCAGAAGTGTTCCACTTTTGACCCAGCTTCGACGAATATGCCGATATTTGTAAGCTTAAACTTTTTATTGAATACTCGGCTGCTTTGCTTAAATCGTACTTAAGTACAACAAAACTCAATAATTCTTTATATCTGGTTTCCTTCGAATGTTGAACCCAAATGTCAAAATCTCCGTTCTTGGTACGGTTATAACTAAACTGCTTGGTGTTTTTGATTTTCCGACAGGGTGAATAGTTGATGATTGTTGTGCTGCCATCTTAAGTGTCGTTGATCGTTCTGATTTGTTATCAGTTGTGCAGTATTTATATTACATTCAGGTATTGGCGTAGATGCTACCAAATGGGGTTGTTTTGTGTAGCGTTCCTGTGTGGTTATACCTGCATTAGGATTGCTTTGTATGTACCTGTTTTTATGCCTTGGTGACTGGTGCGGTATGTTGGGGCAGGTTGAAGTCAGTGATCTTCGCCTTTGTGCTCTTGTTGACCTTGCGCGTTTATTTTTGCGTGTTTTATGGCTACTAGTTTGTTCCCTGTACCTGCGAATTGGTTTCGCCGTTTGTAGATCAGCTTTAAAGGTTCAAATATCTCGTCGGAGCTGGTACGTACATACATCCTATTTTATATGTATAGATAACTAAATCTACAAACAAAAAAAAAAATTAAAAATAGATGTGCAAAGAATTCGCAAGGTTTTTTTCTTTCGACTACTAGAGAATACTTGCGACTATAACATATGTAAAATTTAGCCCGGATGTCCGCGGATGTATGTAACTTTTTTGTCCCTAAAGTTAAAAATATAGAGAAAAAATAACTTTTCTTCTTAATAACGGAATGCTAAATATATTGAAAATACTCTAATTGCGAAAGAATTACTATTAAAAAATTATACTTACCTTCGAGCTTAGAATCCAACAAAAAAATTATATAAAAGTGTTCATTTAAAAGAAATATGAAGCTTAATATTCACCAAGAATTTTGCAAATTAATCAATGAATTTTACGGCCACTCCTGCCTTCCTACTTCAATTACTCAATATATATGAGCAAAAATATCAAACAAAAAGCAAAAATCCCGTTATTTTGTTTGTTTTCTTTCATTTCTCATTACACTTTTCTTGGAATAAAAACTTTGTTTTTGTCCAGCTAGCTTGTTCTACACGAAACACTGTGCAATGGTGAAAATGCTTACTACTAATTAACCTGAATTGTTTACTTAAATTTTGCAATGACTATAATTTTATATTGGGCCAGAAGTTACTTTTATTTATTTGGTTATGCTTAATATGAATTTGTCGATATCGTCTTATACTGAGTCTGCACTTACATAAGTTGACGAATTATTGCTAATTGGGGGGTTATTGGCATTATACATAACTACTCCCCCTTTTAGATTAGAGTTCTCCTGGATTCTACTGTTTAATTTAATTTTAATATTTTTATGTTTAAATACAACAACGCATATAAGAATTATTACAACAATCAGAATCAAAAAATTGCATGCATAAGTTAAATTACTGTGATATTTCAGACTAAAAATTCGTTTTACATTTGGCTTTCCTCTACTATTTCATTAAAAGTAATCTTTTTTGAAAAGTTTTGATTTTTTTCATATTTTACACTGGAAATTTTTTCTTGTATTTTTTCAATAGAGCTTGAGAAATAATAATTATTTATTTCTTTTTAAATATAAACGAGCTCTAGGCCAAATATTTGTATATTCTTAATAAAACACTATACGTGAATTTTTGATATACAATTATATTATTTAATTTGTCGATATTTCGACTTCAGTCTGAAGTCATCATCAGGACTAGGTACGAAAAGAACAAACATACATATTAAAATCATAAAAATACACATTTGCACAAGTACAGAACTTACATTGTTGAATGCAATATGTCGACTAGTGTAACAAAAATATAAGTTTACGAACAGTGCAAAGCAAATAACAATAAAATGTAAATAATACAAAGCCATTATCCTAAACAAAAAATGAACATAAGCAAAGAGAGTAGATTAATAAGGGGGAGCATTGTAGAGTCGTTCATTCTCCACAGAGTTGGACGGCTGCGCCAGGAATACACCATACGTTTTTTCCCTGCTTCGTTTTCACCATATGGATTAAAAAAGTCATGAGCCTGGGCATTCGCGCAATTTTAGTGATGTAAATTGCATGGCGCCAGCGCCAATGCGGTGTCAGCTCAATTGTAGCTCATTGACGCAATGACTCCAAGCGAATTTATTACGCTACTTAGTAGTGAGGTAGGTAGGTAGGTTGAACTGGCCGGTCCATGAGGACCTCTCATAGACTGATTGAGTCCGTAGTGTTACCAGAAGTTTTAACGACCAAACTGAAAAACCCTATCAAAAACCAGGACCTACATATGTTATAAAATAACTCCGTCCTCTTGGCAAATACTAGAAGCTTCCTAGGACTTAAGCCACTTGCTGCTTCTAGATCTGACAGCTGTATCACTCCTAATAGCTGGAGTCTTAGCCTGGCAAGTGCAGGGCACGAGCACAGAACGTGCTCGATCGTTTCCTCCTCCAACCCGCACTTCCTACACCTGCTATCACTGACCAAGCCTAATTTAAAGGCATGTGACGCCAGAAGGCAGTGTCCAGTCAGAATACCCGTCATGAGTCTACAGTCCTCTCTTTTTAATGATAGAAGCAACTGTGTTAGTCTAAGGTTGTAAGACCTACACATAATCTTCGACACTTTACAGCCCCGCGCTTGAACCCACGCCTTTTCTGCTTGGTCGATCATGTGCACCTCTCGCCTTCGCTTAATCTCGCCCAATCTAATTGGGACGTCTACGGAGCAAGCTTCAAGGGATGCGCCCTTTTTAGCTAATTCGTCCGCTTTTTCATTCCCATCTATTCCCATATGCCCTGGGACCCAATATAGATGTATGCTTCTCCCTGTCCCGATTCTCTCCAGAGACTGCTTACACTCTAACACGCATTTAGATGCTGTGCTATGCGAGATTATTGCCTTAATTGCTGCTTGACTGTCAATATAAAAGTTAACACGGTTGCAGCTTAAGCTATTCTCTTCCAGGGTTTCTACTGCTTTGGTTACGGCTAATATTTCCGCTTGGAAAACGCTACAGTAATCCGGCAGCCTGTAGGATCTGCTTAATTCCGGATCAGCGCAGTATACCGCAGACCCTACTCCTTCCACTATTTTGGAACCATCGGTGTACACATGTATCGCCTCGTCCGCCATTTGCGCACCCTTGCGCCAACCGTCCACCTCTATTGTGGCCTTAAGATCTCCCTCAAAGTGCAGGTAGGGAATCATGTAGTCTGTTCGTCTTGTGACTGAGGACGCTATACTACTATGGCCATATGGTCGGCGCTCAAGCTGCCCCGAAGCATCGAGCCTGGTTGCGGTCGTTAACGCTTTGTTCTTTGCTACCAGGTCTACAGGTGGAATGTGCAGAATGGCATACAGTGCAGCCGTCGGGGTTGTTTTCAGGGCTCCCGTAATGCAAAGCATCGATAGTCTGCATACCCCCTCTAATTTTTTGAGGTATGTTGTTTTTTGTGTGGCTTTCCACCAAACAAGAACTCCATAGTATAGAATAGGGCTTACAATCGCTGTAAAAACCCAATGAGAAAGAGAGGGCGATAGGCCCCACGTACACCCCAGCATTCTTTTACATGCATAGAGTGCCGTTGAGGCCTTCTTGACCCTCTCCTCCACGTTGAGCTTCCATGACAGCTTACTGTCTAGGATGATTCCTAGATATTTTGTGCAAGGTTTCTCCTGTAAGGTCACCGCTCCTAACTTAGGCCTGGTCCAATTTGGGACCTTGTACCTCTTTGTAAACAAGACCATATCCGTCTTCTCCGCATTGACTTTCAGCCCGACATTAGATGCCCAGGTATGAATATCCCGAAGCGCCCGATCCATCAAAGAACTAATCGTTGGAAGGCATTTTCCACTTATGACAATTGCAACGTCATCTGCGTAAGCCGTAAGTTTTATGGGTCCCTCATCGAATTGCCTGAGCAGTTGGTTGATGACTTAGTAGTGAGCGCGTAGTACATTTCACTTGCGCTATTGAATGAAACGACTTTCGTGTGTCAGGCACGAGTTTGGTACTACTGACAATGATGACAATGAGATGATGACGGTAGCGCTGGTAGTTCAGCTTTTGAATCAGAGAAATAATAGATGACCCTTGTAAATTATTATGCGCTTTGGCTATTATTGGCTGTGACTTTGAACTAAATAAATGTTGCGGACATAACAAGCAGAGTCATTTTTGAGTTTTATATTTTAGATTTAATGCACAATTAATATGGGTGTGTTTGAGCAGCCAAACAATAATAGTAGTATTGCTAAAGTGCTGCTTAGTTGAGTTGATGGAATGTCGCTAATTTCCTAGAGATGATCAATAGATTGTCAACATTTCGTTCAACGAACGTGCGAAATTGCCACATCTGCTCAAATGTTGCTGAAGAACGTTATCCGCTGTCATAAAAAGTAACTCTGCTGCAGCTCGAACACACCCTATATCGAGAAAGTAACAAATAGACAACTTAGCTTTGTTTTTTAAATCGCTTAGCTGAGATTTTCATTTGTTGATTTAACTTAAGCTGTTATCCCAATATTTTTCAGCCAGCTTATTTTCAAATAGGTAATTTTTCCATAAATTACAGAGTTATACAGCCTTAAAAAGTCAGCTATGTTGAGGCGGACAGCATAGAAAAAGGTATGGTGAATTCCTCGTACAGCCGTTCCACAATTTCCACAAAGCTTTAGAACTCTACAAAGTACCATCCAGTGTTGCCAGGTGATGCAAAAAAAAAAAAAAGGTTAGAAAAGGCTAAATTTAGAAAAAAAAGAAGCTAAACAAGGTCAGAAATTTTTTGGTTAATTCATTAAATTTTTTTATATAAAAACTTATAAACATAACTTAAGCATAACTTCCTGTTTCAAAACATATCAGGCACATTTTCTTTGACTAGCACATGGAATTACTTTAAATGATTGCATATGTGTATATACATAAAACAAAATATTACAAACTAATTATTTATATACAATATTCCCCGTCTGAAGAATCAGAAGAGCTTATGTCTGGGTATAAAGTTTGGATATTTACCATAGATATGAGATCGTAGGTAATTTCAAAGTCATTACAACATTTAGATAAGCGTTTTAACGAGCATCTAATATTAAGCAGCGCATTAAGCATTTTAATTTTTAGTTTGTTCCTTAATTTAGTTTTCAGAATTTTCATGCCACTAAAAACTCTCAACCTCCGCGTTACTGAGTGGTAATACTAAAAAACTAAATATGAATTCGACAAGTTCTAAAAAAGGAGGTTCGTTTAATGCATTTTTATGTTCTCGGACTTCCGACCAAAATTCCATGGTGGAGTGTACATTTTTCCATTGTATAGTTACAAGTTTTCGCCACTGCAGCTCTATTAATGCTATTTGACTTGAAGAATAACTATACTTCTCTTTTTCAAAGTAAGAAAATACATCTGGCTTTGAAATTTTCAACGAATTTTCAGCAGAAAATGAATTAATCTTTTGTAGAGAACTCATATTATTAGGTATTAGGTGTTCACAGGAACTATTGAAATTATTTTATTTTAGAAATTTTTAAAAATATATTCGGAGTAAAAAAGGCTAGAAAAAAGTCACGAAGCTAAACACAAAATTTCGAGGCTAAAGGCAAAAAAAAGGCTAAATCTAGCCTCGAAAAGGCTAACCTGGCAACACTGGTACCATCTTATATTTAGAGAGTCTTTGACATAAGCAGAAAGTTAGCTAATGAGTAGTGAGCGCCGCTCAAGTGATATCAGCTGCAGCCTGCAGGTGAACTCTTTGGTAAACAGTGGGAGATGCTCTTATCTATTATTGTTGTTGTTGTTGATCAGCTGCCTAAAGGCAGAGGCAATACCAATTGTATCAGATTTGAAGTTTATGCGTTTGTCGCTGGGTGTATTTATGATGTGTAGCATCTCTAATATGTAGCGTTTGTTGTAATTCCTCTCTTGCTGTAGAATTTCTACATTTTCTAAATTGAGCAGAGCTCACAGAGTATATTAACTTTGATTGCATAACGGTTGGTTGTACAGGTATAAAGGAATCGAGATAGATATAGACTTCCATATATCAAAATCATCAGTATCGAAAAAAAATTCGATTGAGCCATGTCCGTCCGTCCGTCTGTCCGTTAACACGATAACATGAGTAAATTTTGAGGTATCTCGATGAAATTTGGTATGTAGGTTCCTGGGCACTCATCTCAGATCGCTATTTAAAATGAACGATATCGGACAATAACCACGCCCACTTTTTCGATATCGAAAATTTCGAAAAATCGAAAAAGTGCGATAATTCATTACCAAATACGCATTAAGCGATGAAACTTGGTAGGTGAGTTGAGCTTATGACGCAGAATAGAAAACTAGTAAAATTTTGGACAATGGGCGTGGCACCGCCCACTTTTAAATGAAGGTAAGTTAGAAGTTTTGCAAGCTGTAATTTGGCAGTCGTTGAAGATATCATGATGAAATTTGGCAGGAACGTTACTCTTATTACTTTATGTCTGCTTAATAAAAATTAGCAAAATCGGAGAACGACTACGCCCACTTTTTAAAATTTTTTTTTTTTAAATTCAAATTTTAAAAGAAAAGTTAATATCTTTACAGCATATAAGTAAATTATGCCAACATTCAACTCCAAATGATATGGTGCAACAAAATACAAAAATAAAAGAAAATTTCAAAATGGGCGTGGCTCCGCCCTTTTTTATTTAATTTGTCTAGGATGCTTTTAATGCCATAAGTCGAACAAAAATTAACCAATCCTTGTGAAATTTGGTAGAGGCTTAGCTCCTAGGACGATAACTGTTTTCTGTGAAAAAGGGCGAAATCGGTTGAAACCACGCCCAGTTTTTATACACAGTCGACCGTCTGTCCTTCCGCTCGGCCGTTAACACGATAACTTGAGCAAAAATCGATATATCTTTACTAAACTCAGTTCACGTACTTATCTGAACTCACTTTGTATTGGTGCAAAAAATGGCCGAAATCCGACTATGACCACGCCCACTTTTTCGATATCGAAAATTACGAAAAATGAAAAAAATGCCATAATTATATACCAAATACGAAAAAAGGAATGAAACATGGTAATTGTATTGGTCTATTGACGCAAAATATAACTTTAGAAAAAAACTTGGTAAAATGGGTGTGACACCCACCATATTAAGTAGAAGAAAATGAAAAAGTTTTGCAGGGCGAAATCAAAAGCTCTTGGAATCTTCGAAGGAATACTGTATGTGGTAATCCATATATAAATAAATTAGCGGTACCCGACAGATGATGTTCTGGATCACCCTGGTCCACATTTTGGTAGATATCTCGAAAACGCCTTCACATATACAACTAAGGGCCACTCCCTTTTAAAACCCTCATTAATACCTTTAATTTGATACCCATATCGTACAAACGCATTCTATAGTCACCCCTGGTCCACGTTTATGGCGATATCTCGAAGAGGCGTCCACATATAGAACTAAGGCCCACTCCTTTTTAAAATACTCATTAACACCTTTCATTTGATACCCATATCGTACAAACAAATTCTAGAGTCACCCCTGGTCCACTTTCATGTCGATATCTCGAAAAGGCGTCCACCTATAGAACTAAGGCCCACGCCTTTTTAAAATACTCATTAACACCTTTCATTTGATACCCATATCGTATAAAAAAATTCTAGAGTCACCCCTGGCCCACCTTTATGGCGATATCTCGAAAAGGCATCCACCTATAGAACTAAGGCCCACTCTCTTTTAAAATACTCATTAACACCTTTCATTTGATACCCGTATCGTACAAACAAATTCTAGAATCACCCCTGCTCTACCTTTATGGAGATATCTCGAAAAGTCGTCCACCTATAGATCTAAGACCCACGCCCTTTTAAAATACTCATTAACACCTTTCATTTGATACCCATATCGTACAAACAAATTCTAGTGTCACCCCTGGTCCACCTTTATGGCGATATCTCGGAAAGGCGTCCACCTATAGAACTTAGGCCCACTCCCTTTTAAAATTATCATTAACACATTTCATTTGATACCGATATCGTACAAACAAATTCTCGAGTCAGGCCTGGTCCACCTTTATGGCGATATCCCTAAATGGCGTCCATCTATGGATCTATGGCCCACTTCCTCTCAAAATACTCTTTAATACCTTCCATTTGATACACATGTCATACAAACACATTCCAGGGTTACCCTAGGTTCCTTTTACAACATGGTGATTTCCCTTAATTTGTCTCCACAGCCTCAACTGAGTATGTAATGTTCGGTTACACCCGAACTTAGCCTTCCTTACTTGTTAATATTCGTTTTATGCCCGGAAATCCTCGTTTTTAGTTTCGATTTAGTAGTCCCCACATATACTTTGTCGCATACGTGGGACCCGTCACCATTACATAGAATTTTATATATCAAGTCCGATTTCTCATATTTATCTATTCTACTCTTGGTATTACTGATAATTTTACGCAACGTATTATTGTAGGTAAAGGCTAAATTACAATTATCTTTGTCATAAATATTTGAATATTTTATTCTGTTAGACAGGCCTGACCCATATGTAGTCGATTTATAATCTCTTATAAAGTTTTTTATTTTCCGTGTGGGAAATTCATTATTTTCTAGAATATTTATTATCATTTAATGTTTTCCTTATGATAAACTTCATCGCTGATCGAGAGAACTCTGTTGATAAAATTTCTGGCCGTATTGACTATTGTAGATTTGTCATGTTTAGAATTAAAGTTAATTAACTACCTGACGCGGTAGGTTTTTTATACCAATCAAAACATAATTGGTTATTTTTTTTTATAACTAGAGTATCGAGAAACGGTAGTTTTCCATCCTTCTCCACCTCAAATGTAAATTTAATTCTCCTGTTGTATCCATTTATAATATTTAGCAATTCTTCCACCGTATCAGTTTTCACAATTGCGAAAAGGTCATCGACGTATTTGGTAAGCAAACGTGGCTTATGAGGGGAGGCTTCTTCAAATTTCTCCAGTAATTCTTCCATTACAATGTCTGCTATGTCGGGGGATTCTGGGAAACCCATGGGCATACCGCAACGTTGCTCATAAATTTTATTGTTTAATTTAAAATATCTATTATCTCTAATGCAGAAACGAACTACTTCTAGAAAAAGTTCTTTTGTGAATGTGGTGTGGTTCTTTATCTGGTTCCACTTGGATACTATAATTTCTAAGGCATGATCTACGGGAATGCTGAGAAAAAGTGAAATGACATCAAATGACACGAGACTCTCATCATCATATATGTATGTATCTTTTATTTTATTTTTAAATTCAAGCGAGTCTTTTACGTTATATTTGGACTATTTGGTTATGTTTGTGAGAATATTAACCACATACTTGCATAAATTGTACGAAGGGGAGTTGACAGACGAACAAATAGGTCTCAATGGGATATCTGCTTTATGAATTTTGGGCAGGCCATATAATCTAGGCGCATTGGACGTTTTGCTTATTAGTTTGTATTTCTCTTTTAAATCTATAACTTTGTTTTTAAACAGTTTTTCTACAATCTCGTTATTTTTGTCTTGTAATTCATTAGTGGGATCTCGTTTCGATACCCGGTATGCCGAAATGTCATTTACCAAAAGTTGTAACTTCTTTTCATAGTCCGACTTATCCATTAAGACGGTAACATTACCCTTATCTGCATTCAGAACCAATAAGTCTTTGTTTTTTTTTGGAAAAGTTTTGGCCGAGTGTAGGGTATCTAATAGAAATTTGTCGCGCACGCTATTTTTGGTTTTCTTAAGATGATCCCGTATTAGTGTTGTTAGATTATTCCTCTCAATCTCTTGCTGCTCTTTATCTTTGATAGTTGGAATGCAGTCTTCTCCGTCTGCTATCACCTTGAATAAAGGGAACCCACTATTTGTTATTGGCAAAGAGTATTTTGGACCTAAAGAGAGGAGCCACTGAATATCAGTAGGGATCTCGGTTTTCGTAGTATTATGAAACCAATGGGGTATATTTTTAATGTTAAGAGATTGCCCATGTATGTTTTTGTGTTTCTCGAATTTTTGTGTGTGTGTTTTCCTAATTGTTGTTGAAGGGTTGTTAATTAGGAGTTTCACGCTTTCAAAAAACGCGGTAGAATCTTCTGCATCAAGTGTTTGGTTTATTTTGTTGGTTAATGTGCTTACCTCTCTTTCGTTTTGTTTCTTATGTTCATATTTAATTTTCATGATGAGGTTCAAGAGTTTACATTCCACCGTTTCTATAAATTTTGTGAGAGCCTTATTGATGTTGTTGGGCAAATGGTTGTTGTTGGTGTTGCAGTTTAGTACGTACAAAATATTTTTGGTGGCGTTGTTTATGAATTTGGGTGTTGTGCCACTTTTTCTGCAACTTACCAGAAACTTAATCGACTGTGTCAACTAAGCCAGCTGTTTTGTGCTTTGTTGGTATCGATTTGTGTACTTCTTGATCTCCATACCATACTTGCTTTTCATATGTCTGTAGGTGTTTTTGTTGGTGCGGTGTGCTCTCCGTTCCATAATTATTTTTTTGTTAACGGCCTTTGAATTATAACTTTTTAAATATAAACGAGCTCTAGGCCAAATATTTGTATATTCTTAATAAAACACTATACGGAAATTTTTGATATACAATTATATTTTTTAATTTGTCGATATTTCGACTTCAGTCTAAAGTCATCATCAGGACTAGGTACGAAAAGAACAAACATACATATTAAAATCATAAAAATGCACATTTGCACAAGTACAGAACTTACATTGTTGAATGCAATTTTTTGTTTATGATAACGGCTTTGTATTATTTACATTTTATTGTTATTTGCTTTGCACTGTTGTAAACTTATATTTTTGTTACACTAGTCGACATATTGCATTCAACAATGTAAGTTCTGTACTTGTGCAAATGTGTATTTTTATGATTTTAATATGTATGTTTGTTCTTTTCGTACCTAGTCCTGATGATGACTTAAGAATGAAGTCGAAATATCGACAAATTAAATAAAATAATTGTATATCAAAAATTCACGTATAGTGTTTAATTAAGAATATACAAATATTTGGCCTAGAGCTCGTTTATATTTAAAAAGTTATAATTCAAAGGCCGTTAACACAAAAATAAATAATCATTTATTTTTTATTGAACAGTTGTATCTTATTAAATTATTTTCGTTTACAAGAATTTCATCATTAGTACATGTTTGATTTATTGACAGATTTTTTGCATTTTTTACAATTATTGTATCTGTTCAAATAAAAATTGAACATGCATATACACATGTGCACAATATTAGTAATAAAATCCGTAGATATTTTTGAGAAGTAATATTGACACGTAAACTGATATTTCCAACAAACACATGTACATACATATATTTAGCAAAAACGATCACTCGTTCACAACACATAAAAATTACAAATGTTTACATACATATACAAATATACCTAAATCATTTTACTGTCTGACATTTATAGCCAAACACAAGATACGTTTCTTATCTTAGTTTTAAAATGTTTGCCTACTTGTAAATGCCACAAATGCCCACATCACGATTATAAAAATCAAGAGGCTAGCATTAATCAAATAATAAATAAATCTCTATCATCACGCATATAAACAATCACACATACACATATAATTAGTTTTTAGGAACATATTTTTAAGATTTTCTTTATAAGCTATTGTAAATAACTTTACAAGTCAGAATTAAAAAATATTCTCAAACGACAACATTGCTTTTATTTACCCCTCAACAGTATCCATATTTAATTCTATTATTTCTAATTCCCTATTTTTTATAAGTTGGCAGGAGGATTTTATTATGCAATTGGTACTTGGTTTCATATACTTGAGCTGTTTATTTTCTTCAAACTTCATTATCTAATTTTAACGCTTATAAATGTCTTGGGGATTTTAATTGCAAATATTAAATATGTGTTATTAAAATAGGCTGTACCTTACTGCATATCCTTTAATTTTTTGAAGTCAGTATCATACTTTATTATCTCTTCACTTGTCAAAATACTAGGGTGCAATATATTATACTTTGAAGCGACTACGTTATCCTGAATTTGTTCTATCCTGCTTTTTAGCAATTGAATTTTAGTTAATTGCTCTAAATACAGATTTCTCTCATATTCTTCATCGATCCGTTTACTTATATAATTAAATTGGTCCTCTATTTTGTTCCTATCGCTACTTATTGTTTCCGTCGTTTACCTGTATTAGCTTACTGATTTTATCGTCTGACTGAAGAAGATGATTTTCTATATTTCGTCTATCTTCCTCATCCATGGTACCAAATATCCATTTAGATAAACTACCTACGGCATTAATTAAACCACGCCTCGCTCTATTTCTTCTGGGTGTTAACGTTAATAGTTTATTCCTAACGTCTAATAATTCTATTTGAAGTAAGTCTTTAAAATTGGATTTCATCATAACTACATTGTCAGTAATTGAATTTAATATGTCTTCTATTTTATTTAAATTTATCATGTGTATTACTATCTCAACGTCTTTAACTATTTGTTCCTCTGTTGCCTGAATGTCTACGAACCCTGTCCGATCCAGTATTTCTGTCACCTGTATGAGTGTATTAGTCTGGCGTATCCATAGCGTCGTTAATAGCGTCAGGATCAACAATATCTGCAAATTTACGATATCGTTTAATGTTGCATGGGTGAATATTATCTAATTTATTTTTCTTAAATCTAGGTTGCTCCTTGTGTCTAACTGCTTTGTAGTTTTTTATAAAGCCTTCTTTCCTTCTTTCAACATAACTTTCTCTTTTTCTGTTTAATTTATTAATTATTTTCTTTTTAGTAGTCGATAAATTTTTTCTTACAAAATCCTGATCTACTTTGTTCCTTTGTGCCTCATTGGGTGTACATTTTATCGTGGAGTGATATCTATCATCGTAGTTTCTGCTTGCTTTATGCATTAGCTGTTTTATTGTTAGGTCCCTATTTAGTTTGTATAAAATTCTAAATTTTTCTGCCATAGTGTTGTGAAATCTTTCAATATCAGAATTTCCTGTATGACTGTTGGGCTTTGTCAAATGGATTTCTATATTTTCATTATCTAAAAATTCCTTAACCCTAAAAGCCTTAAATTCATTGTCCGCGACTATTTTCTTTGGCTTTCCAACTTTGGCAAAGTGGTCTTCAAGTTTTCGATAATCGTGACATGGTTTCTATCATTTAGAGGATACGCTGCTCCAAATTTATCTATAACTGTTAGAAAACTATAACCTTTTATAACGTAAGTGTCTATATGTATAATGTCGTTTTTCTCTGTGGGAATTTCTGATAACCCGAACTTGGGCTTAATTGGGTTTCTATCGTATTTCACTTCCTGGCATATGTCACATTGGTTTATAACTATTTGAATTAGTTCCAACAGTTTAGGATAATACATTTTATTTTTAATTTGGTTGTACGTTTGTTGAATCCCTGAGTGAAGACTTTCCCTTACGTGATACAATGAAATTTGTTTTACAGCTTCTACTTCTGTTTCAATGCCTTGCGCCCTCATTGTACACTTATACAATTTTATCTTTGTGTCGTTTGAAAACATAGAAATAAGTTTTTCTTGTACAATATTGTAGTTATGATCGGAAATTTCTGAATATATACCTATAATCCCTTTTGTAATATAATCAAAATCACTTTCTGCTATAAAAATGATTATTTTACCGTGTAGTGATTTAAACTCTTCAATTTTGTTGTTAGTTAAAATTATCTGCGTTTTATATTTATTTACTATTTCTTCTTTAATAAAGAAATGGTTCTGCAGGTTTTCTTCTGCTGAATGTACTGTTGCAATTGTTTCAATACCTTCTATATTATTTGCTTCATACTTGCTTGTAAATTATTTTGGTGTAAAATAGCATTTTTATTTATATCTTTATATTCTTTTTCTCCTTCCGTCGTTTCTAATCTACTCAGAAAATCTGCCACTTGGTTTTCCTTTCCTTTTAAATATTCAATATTGAAATCGTATTCTCCTATCTTTAACAGCCACCTTTGGTGTCTTGGTGACATGCCTTTACCTCTGTATTTACTATAAAGGAATTTAATGGGTTGGTGGTCTGTAAAAATCGTAAACTTTTTCCGTACAAATATGGTCTTATGTAGTTGACGCTCCATAGAATAGCCAAAAACTTTGTCTGTCGTAGAGTAATTTCTTTCGTGGTTATTCAACGTCCTAGAAATAAAACACACCGGGTGTCCTTCTTGCGATAGCACGGCACCAAGTGCATAATTCGAAGCGTCAGTTGTCAATGTGAAGGGTTTGTCGAAGTTGGGGTATCTCAAAACAGGATTGGTACTAATTAATATTTTTAATTTTTCAAATGCCTCTACATATGTTGGATCCTTTAAGGTAATTTTTACATTCTTTTTTAGGTATTTTGTAATAGGTTGGGCTATCTTCGCGTAATCCTTTATGAATTTTCGGTAATAACCTGTAATGCCTAAAAAACTTTATTTGTTTTTCTGTTCTGGGCAATTTCAATGCCTCAATTACTTTAATTTTGTCGGTATTCGGTTTCAGTCCTTCCTCCGTTAAGATATGCCCTAAGAATTCTGTATCCTTTTTCATAAAATTACATTTGTCGATTTGAACCTTTAGGTTAGCTTTTTCTAAAACTTTGAATTCCGTAATTGTTTTAACATGCTCTTGAAGGAATGTACTAAAGATTAAAATTTCGTCAAGATACACCACAAATGTTTTATTAATAAAATCACGTAGCGTTTCATTCATTAATCTTTGAAATGTCGCTGGTGCGTTTTTTAGTCCGAATGGCATTCTTATAAATTCATATAGGCCATGTGGTGTGGTGAATGCCGTCTTTTCCCTATCTCGCTCCCTGATTAAAATTTGATGGTAACCTTTGGCTAAATCCAAAGTTGTAAAATATTGAACTTTTCCTAGCTTATCTAAAATTGATTCTATGTTTGGAAGTGGATATTTATCGTCTATGGTCACTTCGTTCAATTTTCTGTAGTCTATAACGATTCTATACTTTCGCTCTCCAGAATTATCTATCTTTTTAGGTACAACGATTGGTGGGCTAGAGTATCGTGATCGGCTTTTCCTAATAATTCCTTGTTCTTCCATTTCTTTAATCTGTAAAGTTTGCTGTTAATTTGTTCGTCTGTCGTCGTCCTGATTTCATGTACAACCTTCATCGTACTTGTCAACTGATCACCTTCCTTAAAAAATAGACTTTTAAATCTCTTTCACAATTATTTAATTCCTCTTTTATTTTTTCTTGTTTTCTTTGAACCTTCTCTAGGTTGTCTACTTCCATAGGTTCCTCTCGGTCTTGCCTAGGTTGATTCCAGCGATTTTGGCCGTAATTTGGCCTATGGTTTCCTACCTTTGGGGACCTGTGAAGTTGTCCCGAATTTCCCGAGACTTGGGGATTATTTGAAGGTCCCTGGCTTCTTTGGTAAGACATATTGTCTTTATTTTGGTTTGAATATTGGTAGGGTGGCCTGTTTTGCCCTGAGCTAGCTTGCCTGTGATAAGTATTTTGATTAAAATTCTGTCTTACTTGTCCGGAAGTTTTGTCGTGATATCCTGTATTTTTATCAGTAGTATATTGAGGTTTTTGGTAGTCGTATCGGTCTGTGTTTCGATTCGTCCTTGTCCATTCCCTGTAGCTTGACCTTTCATCTCTTCTATTTATTTTCCTGTATTCTGGTCGTATGCATGTATTCTCAAATCTTCTATGGTTCATAATTTTTATTATCTCCCCTAATTGTGTACACTCGTATATTTTATCTAGCAAGGTACCCTGTTTCATCTCTTTTGACGTATTTACTAACAAACTTTCGATATTGGTGAGGTCGATACCCTGTCCTCTATAATACACAATCAATTCATCTGCCTTATATATTATATTTTGTAATTCTACCGCTAGTTCACTCACCGTATTTACCCGCAGGTTAGTTACTTTCCGATATATTTCATGCTGCGTGTCGGGTTTGAACCTCATTTTTAATGTGTCCTTTATCATCCCCCAGTTGTCCGGTTGAGGTATGTTAATGATGATATTTTTTGCTTCGCCTTGAACAGTTTTATAAAAAATTGTCCTTACTGCCTCCTTCAGTTCTTCATCGTTGAGTGTTGATAGTCAATATTCCGTACTGCAGAAGAATGAATTCACTGTTACATCGCCTTGGCCAGTGAATATAGGAAGTTGGTTGATGCTTTTAAATAGTCTATCAATTCGGTGTTGGTCCGCTGTCTGTCTTTGAGGTTGCTGTTGTTGTTGGTGTTGTTGTTGCAACTCAATATAGGCATTTCTAAGCTGCTCTATTTGCTGTTCTCGCCTGGCGAGCTCTTCCACCAGGTTTACTGGTGGAAATTGAGTTTGGTCCTGTGCCATATCTCTTCTGGCGTCTTGTTCAATCTGCCTCCGGGCTCTAATCTTGCTGCCGTACGTTTGTAGATGGTGGCTTATACACTGCTGTTGTACTCACTGCACTGCCACTCTTTTAGTTGGGTTCTTTTGTGGGTAGTCACTATACGACTGTTTGTCACTGCACTGCCACTTTTTAGTTGTGTTCTTTTGTGGGTGATCACTATACTACTGTATGTCACTGCACTGCCACTTTTTAATTGTGTTCTTTTGTGGGTGGTCACTTTACTACTGTATGTCACTGCACTGCCACTTTTTAGTTGTGTTCTTTTGTGGGTGGTCACCATTAAGCATACCGAAATAATCAGGATGAAGAGCTGAGTTGATTTAGCCATGTCCGTCTGTCCGTCTGTCTGTTTGAAGCAAACTAGTCCCTCAATTTTTGAGATATCTTGATAAAATTTGGTTAGCGGGTGTATTTGGGTGTCCGATTAGACATTTGTCGGAACCGGCCGGATCGGACCACTATAGCATATATCCTCCATACAACCGATTTTTCAGAAAAAGAGGATTTTTGTCATATCTTACTCAATTTAACAGATTGAAACTTCACCATATAATTTCGTATATTGCACATATTGTTGCCTGAAAAAATTGATGAGATTGGTCGTATATATAGTATATATCCCCCACAAGTTCAGATAAGAAACTTTTCGTAATTACTGCCCTATTTTAAGAGCTAGAGCCTTCAAATTTCAACGAATGCTTACGCACATAGCATATATTGTTTCTAAAAAAATCATAAAGTTCGGTGGTATATATAGTATATATGTGGTGGTATATGTAGTATATATATATATTTTCGCAATATTAGCCCCATTTTAACAGCTAGAAGCTTCAAATTTCACCGAATTCTTACGTATGTAGTATATATTGTTGTCTGAAAAAATCATAGCGATCGGTTGTATATATAGTATATATCTCATACAACCGATTGTTCAGATAAGAAACTTTGCGCAATTTCTGCCCCGTTTTAACAGCTAGATGCTTCAAATTTCACCAAATGCTTACGTATATAGCATATATTGTTGTCTGAAAAAATCATAGAGATCGGTGGTATATATATTATATACTTCATATAAACAGTCATTTTTGCCCCTTTTTTACGGCTAGAAGCTTCAAAATTCATCAAATAGTTACGTTTACGTCATATATTTTTGAAATACGTGATTCGTAGTCATATTTTTTACATGCAGACCACAAAAAACGTGAAGCTTTGCATCCTCACACAAAGTACCTACCTATTTTTTATTTTATATTTATCTTAAAAATCGTTTAGATATGTTCAAATTTCACCAAATGCTTACGTGTATAGCATATATTGTTGTCCGAAAAAATCATAGAGACCGGTGGTATATATCTCATACAACCGATTGTTCAGATAAGAAACTTTGCGCAATTTTTTCCCCATTTTAACAGCTAGAAGCTTAAAATTTCACCAAATGCTTACTTAAGTGTATAGCATATATTGTTGTCTGAAAAAATCATTGAGATCGGTGGTATATATAGTATATATCTCATACAACCGATTGTTCAGATAAGAAACTTTGCGCAATTTCTGCCCCATTTTAAAAGCTAGTAGCTTCAAATTTCACCAAATGCTTACGTATATAGCATATATTGTTGTCTGAAAAAATCATAGAGATCGGTGGTATATATATTATATACCCCATATAAACTGTAATTTTTGCCCCTTTTTTACGGCTACAAGCTTCAAAATTCATCAAATTTCATCAAATAGTTACGTTTACGTCATATATTGTTGAAATACGTGATTAGTAGTCATAGTTTTTACACGCAGACCACAAAAAACCTGAAACTTTGCATCCTTACACAAAGTACCTACCTGTTTTTTATTTTTTATTTATCTTAAAAATCGTTTAGGTATGTAGATCTGTTCACTATATATTTCTTATCTTATACATCCGATTATTCGGAGATTACGAACGGGATAAGATTATTGTTCAGCCCCATTCGTGAAAGGTATAAAGTCTTCGGCACAGCCGAAGACAGTCCCGTTCTTACTTGTTAATTGTGTCTTTTGTGGGTGGTCACTATACTACTGTATGTAACTGCACTGCCACTTTTTAATTGTTCGTATCACGATCCTTTTATATATATATAAAGGGTTACCGACTGCGCCAATTTCGTCGTGTTCGCAGCAAGCGGATTTTTTAAAAAATGCCAAAGGCAACGGCTTAAATAAAATAACAACCGAAACTAGTCTTTAAGTCGAGAGACTCCAAAACCAAACTAAATTCTTTTCTTTATTCCAAATTAAAAGAAAGCGTAAATGTACAATGGTGAAAATGCTTACTACTATTTAACTTGAATTTTTTACTTAAATTTGCAATGACTATAATTTTATATTGGGCCGGAAGTTACTTTTATTTATTTTGTTATGCTTAATATGAATTTGTCTATGTCGTCTTGTGCTGAGTCTGCACTTACATAAGTTGACGAATTATTGGTAATTGGGGGGTTATGGGCATTATACATAACTCGCGAGATCTTATAAAAACATCAAACAAGACATTGCCTTTTAAATCAAATTGCACTTTGGCGACTTGCTTTACAAAAACGAAAAGCCCTGTAGATCTCCCACAACAAAGCAACGTAGTGTATCAAATACAATGCAAAGGAAACGACGAAGAAAAATGCAACAAGGTGTATATCGGGACGGCCAAACGAGGTACGCGACTATCTGAACATGAAGCCGATATACGGAAATAAAAACAAAGCACAGCATTAGCGCAGCATGCAATAACAAATAATCACAGAGCTGACTTTGCAGGCGCGAATGTTTTAGATAAAAAAAATGAGAGAAAGAAAACGATACACTTTAGAGAGCCGACGAATATTGCAAAATAGAAGGGGGAATCATGAAAGCTTATAAACTTATAAGGTGTAAAATTATATCAATTTACACATGCTGTTATATGAACGCACCTAGTCATATTCTTTATAAACTTAATTGTTTATCAGCTGTATTATTGCCAAACAAATTTTTTGATTGTTATACAAATTAAAAAATGCCAAGATTAAGTGAAAAGTCAAAACTAAAACGTTTTTACTAAGATATACTTGTAAATGACTTGCTAATGTTGGAGAGTTCTGATAAAAATGCCTGCTGTAATGTCTGAAAGGTTGCATTGTTTTGAGTTTACCGCGTTTACACAATGAAATGTGTGCGTAAATTTATACAAATTCTGTAAATGATTTTTCATACAAAATTTGACAGCTCGTTTACGCACTAGATAAATTTATGCGTTTACACACTTTATAAGGCATTTATATGGTTACATGAGTCCCCATAGAGAAAAGACAATCAACAGGAAGGAAGATACTGACAATATTGCCGCAGCTTATTTATTATGTTTATGGTGTTTAATGTGAAAAAGTGTACCACAAATCGATGGTACCGATTATCTATGTAATTAATGGTGTAATTTTTGTAACTTTTATGTATTTTCCATTTGTAATTTTGTCTACCGCCACATCTAAAGTAAGTTGATTTTCAGAAGTATGTTGTAATTATCCAATCTGTTTCACTGTGTTTTGTCTGTGGATATATGTATATTCATAAGCATTCAAAAATTTTATTATTGTAACTTTTTGCATTTCTTGTTGTTTTTATTTTATACAAAAATAAATAGAATATTACGCCCCTGATGATGTCAAGGAAATTTAGCGAAACGTTGGGCCGTAAGGTGGAATAGGCCTTGTTTTTATTTGCACTATAACGAAATATATCAGAATAGCTTAAAGGAAACTTAATCTCCACTTATTCTGTATTCTACTTTCAATTTCGTGACGTGGGCCGCAGTTGTATTTGACATGCGCGTTGCCAACTGCCCGCGCCTGTCAAATGCAACTAAAGTTCCACGCATATAAACTACATTATAACATATGATTATTTTTCCTTATTCCTCCGCCACCTTCTAGCAGCGACGCTACTCAGCAGTACACATCAACCGTCCGCTGTTGCTCGATGGCGCTTTCACCTAACGCGGCGCTACAACCCATTACTACAATCTACGTAGCATGGATAGTAGCAATGTCGAGCGCCAGCTTTTACCCCCGTCCCTCCCCTCCCTTTCCGACACTCGTACTCGCATAAAAAGGAGTCATCAACTCCTAGTCCTTCACACCGTGTGTTACGTATGCCGGCTCAGAGTGTTTCGCGGCATCGGTCCAATGCAGTTCATGGCTTGTCCTATGCCACCTTCATAGATGCTCTTGGCTTACAAACGGAAATCGTCCGACCGGCACATGCGTTGCACCTTGCTGCCAAAACACTAGTACCAACTCATTGACACCAGGTACACCAGCAGCAATCGGACAGCACACTCGACAAAGCCTATATCCTTCAAGGCGCCTTCATCCATCTCTGTCTCCCAGAGTGACGACTGCCCCCCTATGCACTTCAGAATTCTGCAACTTAATTGTAACCGTTTAACTGGCAAGATCACGGAAATAGTTGACTACATGAATAAAAACAATATCCGTATTGCAATTCAAGAAACAAAGCTAACCGCCAGATCGGACCTCCGAACTTGCGAAGGCTACAACATTCATAGGCAAGATCGCACAAGGGGTAATGGTGATGGCCTTGCCTTTATCACTCATCACACCGTGCAATATAGTCTATTTCAACCTATCAGTCGCAGGGATAATACCTTAGAAAGTCAAGGCATAACCATCCGGTCAGGCGATGTTACCCTAGAAATAATTAACATCTATATTCCCCCTGCCACCTGCTGTCCAAGTGGCTATCGCCCTGACATCAGTACGCTACTCTGTGGCGAAAACCGTCTTATCCTTGGCGATTTCAACGTTCACCACGATCTCTGGCATTCCAGCTTGCCAGTCGACAGCAGAGCAGGCAGCTAACAGAACAAATAGACGATACGACTTTCTGCACGATAAACGGCGATGCCCCCACCAGAATTGCAGGTAATTGCCACAGCTCACCTGACATCTCAATCGTCAGTGCAGGGCTCATAAGTGGCGTTGAATGGCAACTGATCCTTACTTTAGCTTCTGATCACCTGCCCATACTCCTTTCAATTGAGCGACCTGCCAATTTTATCACCTGAAAAGCGGACTGTCATTAATTTTAAAAAAGCCAATTGGGAAGATTACACAACCTTTACAGACCAATCATTTGCTGCTCTTCCCGTTCCGACTGATGACCGGCAGGGCGAGCGGGCGTTCCGCAATGTTATCGCTTCAGTTTCTGCACGTTTCATCCTGGCCGGTAGAATACCTGAAATCATACCGCATTTCCCGGCAGAAGCCGCAAATTTAGCAAGAGAACGTGACCTTGCGAGACACCTCAACCCTAGGGCCTCCCTTATTAGGAGTCTTAATCTTAGGGGTCGATATCATGCGGCTGGTAAATGAACATAAGCGAACCAAATGGGAGGAGCATCTAAAGAACTGCAACCTCTCTGCGAGTGTTGGTAAATTGTGGTCAACCGTCAAATCCTTGTCTAATCCAACTAAACACAATGATAAATTATATATAGCCTTAGGTTGTAAAACTTTATCCGATTCAAAGAAATGCGCGAACGGCCTTTGTGGACAATTTCTAATGCATTCTTCTGTAGACAAAGCCAGACGTCGTGCTAGCAGACGAGCTCATAAACATAAACACCACGTCCCACCCGTTACCATCACCCCCACAGAGGTTGAAGTAGCCATCCGTAAGGCCAAGCCCTCCAAATCAATAGGCCCAGACGGAATAGCCATGCCAATGTTTAAACACCTGGCGTTAAGGGAATAAACTACCTAACGCACGTTTGCAGCTGTCGCTGAAGTCCTTTGATATTCGCGAACAATTGAAAATGGCAAGGATAATTCCAATGCCTGGCAAACCAGCTAACGAAGGCGAGTAATATCGACCGATATCACTCCTTTCGCCAGTGGCGAAGACATTGGGAACTGGTTTGCTCCCTCATTTCACGGCAAATCTCGCCTAGCCACGCACCAACATGGCTTTCGTAATATGCACAGCACCACCATCGCGCTCAATGCCATTAACACTCGGAAGATTAATTACGGATTAAATCAGCAAAACCCCCATCATAGGACGGTGCAGTCAACCACGACACGCTACTCCAAGACATAGAAGGCTCACACCTTTCCGCTAGACTAAAAATATGGACAGCTAATTATCTGAGTGGTCGGCAGGCGTCGGTTGAATTTAGGAACGAATTTCTAAACATAGAAAAATTAAACAGGGGTTCCACAGGGTTGTGTCCTATCCCCGCTTCTGTTTAATTTTTACATATCAAAACTCCCTTCCCCGCCAGAAGGAGTCACAATCATTTCCTATGCTAACGACTGCACGATTACGGCAACAGGACCTGACCCTTCAGTTGATGAATTAGTTTCTAAAATAAACAGCTATCTCCCCGATCTTTCCAGTTTCTTCACCTCGCGCAACTTGGCATTATCACCGACAAAATCCACGGCCACCCTGTTTACGACGTGAAAGGAACAGATGTCGCAAATATTGGACGTACGCGTCGATGGTGTCACACTACCGACTGCCAGTCACCCAATGATCTTAGGGGTAACGTTCGATAATACTCTAACCTTCAAGGCTCATGCCACCGAGATTGTTTCTAAAGTACAAGTCGCTTGCCGGCAGCACATGGGGAAAAGATAAAGAAGCGTTGCTAACCACGTGCAAAGCTACTGGCCGTCCGCTCATGAGCTACGCGTCACCAGTCTCGTCGCCTGGTCTTAAAAATACACACTGGAAAAAGATACAGGCCTGCCAAAATGCTGCAGTAAGAACTGCGACCAGATGTCTTCTTATGACTCCCGAACACCATCTACATAGTGAGGCCAAAAAGCTCAATATTATAGAGCACAACGAAATGCTGAACAAGCAGTTCTTGCTTAATTGTCACAAACCAGGACATCCTGACACACAACTGCTTGCTTTAGCACCGCCCCCACGGGGATTAAAGGGAACATCTCCTAAAGCACTATGACGAGATCCGGCACCTGCCAACACAGCCGTAGGCAAGCATAAGCAGGCCCTTAGCCAAATCCACTCAGAATCGGTAAACGCCTTTGTCAGGACTCGCACGATGAACCACCTTATTAATATGCAATATCCCACCCTTGCAGAAGAAGAAAGCTCACTACCAAGGAAAACACGAGTTACCCTGGCCTAACTTCATTCTGGATACTGTAACAGGTTAAACTCTTACTTGTTCAGAATCAACCCCGACATACGTAATGTATGTCCTGCATGTGAAGTGCCCCCACATGACACCAACCATCTTTTCAATTGTAATGTGGAACCTACGCCTTTAACATCCATATCCCTATGGTCCGCCCCTGTTGAAACAGCCAGTTTCCTTGGACTCCCGTTAGAGGATTTTGAAAACAATATGTGAGTGGTCGTGCCCATGGGGCGAAGCACTGTTAATACAACAACTACAACAACATCTATGGCATTCAAACCTGCAGGCGGACAGCAGGGGTGCGATGTTGGCGGATCGAAGAAACGACGTTCTACACAATAAACGGAGACGCCCCCACTCGTATGGTAGGAAGCTGTCACAGTTCGCCAGATATATCAATCGTGAGCGCAGGACTCGTAAATTGCGTTAACTGGCAGCCGATGGTAACATTGCTGCCTATACTTATTTCGCTTGAGCGAACCCCCGACTTCATCGTTACCGAAGAACGCACTTTCATAAACTTTAAAAAGGAAAGCGGGATGAGTACAAATCCTTTACAGACAGTCGCTTTGCTGCCCTCCCTATCCCGACTGATGCTCGCCAAGGGGAATGTGCTTTCCGCAAGGTCATTGAATCCGCCTCGGCTCGTTTTATTTTCGCCGGAAGAATTCCCGAAATCCGGCGTCAGAACGTGACCGGCGAGAGAACGTGACCTTATAAGACAGCCGGTGACCCCTATGATAGGACAGTACTCGTTGCGCTAGACCTGTCAAAAGCTTTTGATACGGTCAACAATGGCACGTTACTGCAAGACCTGAAAGGGTCTACCTTTTACCCAAGTCTTAAAAGGTGGACCGTAAATTATCTGGGTGGTGGGCAGGCATCGGTGCAATTCAGGAACGCAACATCCAAACAACGAAGAATTAATCAAGGGGTGCCAAAGGGTAGCGTCCTATCCCCACTTTTGTTTAACTTCTACATATCAAAGCTACCTTCGCCACCAGAAGGATTCACTATCGTTTCCTACGCCGATGACTGCATAATAATGGCCACAGGCCCAGGCCCACAGATCGATGAGCTTCCCAACAAAATAAACGGCTACCTCCCTGATCTCTCCAGTTTTTTCGCCTCGCGAAACATGACATTATCACCGACTAAATCATCGGCGACCTTATTTACAACATGGACGTCCCAAATCTCGATCATTTTGAACATCCACGTCAATGGCACTACGCTGCCGACTGTCTTACACCCCAAGAACTTTGGTGTGACGTTTGATCAGGATCTACATTTTGGTGAGCATGCAGCCGCAATTGTACCGAAAATCCAGAGCCGCAATAAAATCCTCAAATCTCTTGCTGGCAGAACTTGGGGTAAAGATAAAGAAACGATAAATACCATTTACAAACCAATTGGCCAGCCGATTGCATGCTACGCGTCTCCGATATGGTGGCCAAGCCTAAAGACTACTCACTGGAAGAAGCTACAGGCCTGCCAAAATACCGCCCTCAGAACCGCCACGGGTTGTCTTCTTATGCCCCCAGAACACCATCTACATAATGAGGCGAGAATACTCCTCAGGGAGAGAAATGAAATGCTAACCAAACAGTTCCTGTTGAATACCCATTGATGAGCCTTAAACGCCCAGGGGCTTAAGGTGTCATATCCGTAAGCATTATGAGGAAATACGGCACCTGAGAACACAGCCTTATGAAGCTAAAAAATACAAGCAGGTCCTCAGTGAACTCCACAACAGGTGTCGGACCTCGGAATTGCCCGGTGAATCCTGTTCTCAAGGAACAATACCCAAAACTAGCAGAGGAGGAACGCACTCGCCCTAGGGAAACACGAGTCACTCTAGCTCAATTTCGATCTGGATACTGCAACAGATTAAACTCTTACCTATCCAGAATCAACCCCGACATACAAAACATATCCTGCTTGTAATGTGTCCCCACATGACACCAACCATCTCTTCAATTGTAATGTGGAACCAACGCCTCTAACACCCCTCTCATTATGATCCTCCCTGTTGAAACAGCAAGTAGCCTAATACTCCCGTTAGATGACATTGATGACAATTTGTGATCGGTCGCACCTATTGGATGGGGAGAAGCACTGCTACAACAACAACCTTCTAGGCCATCCGGCCCTTACACCCCCTAGATTCATCAGGAGTTCGTGGTCGCCAGAGTCTCGGCTGTTAATAAAACAGGATTCGTCACGGGTAGGTGAGGTTGACAATTGGGTTGGAGAAGCTATATATTGCGCTGGCAACCCTTGAGATGGTTGCGCTACACAAGCCCTTGAATCAATTTGGTATTTTAGTCGCCTCTTAGGACAGGCATACCTACTGCGGCTATATTATAAGCACCCTAACCCGTTGCGGGTAGGAAACAATGGTAACTCCTTCTGGTGGCGAAGTTAGCTTCGGCATGTAGAAATTAAACAAAAGCGGGGATAGAACACCACCCTGTGGTACTCCTTTAATTATTCTGGGTTTAGATGTCACGTTACTGAATTGCACCAATGCGTTCCGACAAGACAGATAATTTGCGGTCCACCCTTTGAGACTAGGAGGAAGAGCGGACCCTTACAATTCTTTCTAACGTGCCGTGGTTGAGAGGGTTGCGCTACTCACCCCTTTGAATCAATTTGGTATTTTAGTCGCCTCTTACGACAGGCATACCTACCGCGGTTATATTATAAGCCCCCTAACCCGCTGGGGGTAGGAAACAATGGTAACTCCTTCTGGTGGCGAAGTTAGCTTCAGCATGTAGAAATTAAACAAAAGCGGGGATGGAACACCACCCTGTGGTACTCCTTTAATTATTCTGGGTTTAGATGTCACGTTGCAGATAAGACAGATAATTTGCGGTCCACCCTTTGAGACTAGGAGGAAGAGCGGACCCTTACAATTCTTTCTAACGTGCCGTGGTTGACTGTATTAAAAGCTTTTGATACGTCTACCTCTTCTGGTAGTATTGTTATGTACCATATATACATTGAAATTTTTTAAGATTAAAACTGTAATCCCCTTTTCTTTGTAGGCGTGGTGTTTATCCGCTTTTGATCGGATCTATATATAATACCAACGACCATATTACACAGTCATATTAACGGCTTTCGATTAAAGCCTTTAGTTTTCTTCTGCTTAATGTGAGCGGCCCCAAGCCAATTTAACAAAATTGTAATAAATTTATATTGCACTGCGCAACTTTCCACTCCCCATGTTTCACCACTTCATCAGTATTTGTTAAGGCATTGTTCCTTTTTCCTATTTTTGAAAGTGGACGTGGATATAATCTGATTCCGACCATTTTCAATACCAATATTTCGTCGACGATCCTGTAAAAGCTGCTAACTCCATCCACCAAAATTTCACTGTATAACGAAAAAGCTCTAGCTTTTTATAATTTTATTGTTAAGTTAAACGGGAAGCTTTTACCGCATCGTCGACGATCTCAATATAGCTCAAGTTTTGGTGTTAATGGACTAAACTTTATTAATCTTAAACATGTAGACCATGGGCGCTTGGTGAAGTATCGGGGAAAAGTATCGAGGTAAAGTAACGATACTTTACTCAGTACTTGGAAAAAAGCATCGATTACGAAATACTCGAGTATTTTTTGGAAAAGTATCGAAACTGCTCACTCAGTACTCGTATCGTTCTATCACTACTCACACACACACACACGCATATAGCTAAATAACCAAGTATGCGATACAACTGTTCCATGTTCGTGAAAAGTCTAGACCTTAGGAGAAATATGCGAAAGTGAAAACAGGGAGTATAAAAGCAGCGCAAGCTGAGGAATAACTAACCAGTTTGATTTAAACACGCTTTTAGTTGCGAAGTATAATTGTGAAGTATTACTCCCAAATTAGTCTAAATAAAGACCATTTTCAAATACTGAATATTGGAGTTATTTATTCGACAGTTCAGCGATTCGAACGTTAGTAGAAGGTGCATAATTATCAGGAAACCCCAAAGTTCGTTACAGTTTGTGTCAGAAGAGGGATTGTTGAATAAATTCCAGAGGACAACAAGGACATGACCAAGTTGCGTGAATTGAAAATTCAGCAACTGAAAAAGGAGTTGGAAGCCCGTGGATTGAATACTAACGGCAATAAATCCGAGCTACAAACACGACTAAGGGAAGCTATGGAATTGGAAGGAAACAATGTTGAACAGTATGTGTTTCATCCTGATAGCGACGAGACAACAACAAAAATGGAAGAAAAAAACGAAACACCGCAGACAGTGACGAATACAGACTTGAAAATGATATTGGCTGCAATATCTCCTCAAACATCGACAGTGGCATCCCACCTGGAAGAACATAAGACATATATGACATCACAACTGGAGTCGCATGAGACACGCATAACATTGAAGATTGAAGCACAAGAAACGCGTATTTCAGTCACAGATTACATCCAAGATGGAAACACAACTGAAAGAAGAAGAGACACGCATAACAGTACAACTCGAAGTGCAAGAGGTGCGTATATCATCAAAACTCGAAGCGCGTATGGACGAGAAAATAATGCAGTTTGAGGAAAAAATCGAGGAGGAGGGGGGATGCTTTGATAGGACGTATCCAGGAGTTGCAACTTAATCGCCCGGCTGCTTCAGCGAGTAATACGAAGGTAAAACTCCATCTTTTGACGGCTATGTTCCTTTCCAGGTGTTTAAGCTTCAATTTGAAAAGACGTCAATTGTGAACAACTGGAATGCTGAAGATAAAGTTGCTGCACTGTTCGTAGTGTTCAAAGGGCCTGCAGATGAACTCTTACAGACTATTCGAGAGTACGAACGGAACCGTTATGAAGCATTGATAGCCGATGTCGATAGACGTTACGGAAGCGAGCATAGGAAACAGATATACCAAATTGATTGGAAAACTGCCACCAAAAAGCGAATCACACTTTGCAGGAGTTTGCGTCGGATGTTGAAAGGCTGGCCCATGGAATACACCGAGAGGGTAAAAATCCAGAGCTTTATAAATTGCATACGGGATGTGGAAACGAAGCGAGCTACATAGGCAAAACCAAAGCCAACATTTGCTGAAACGGTAATGCACTGACTCAGGAAACTGCCTCACTTTTGAGTAAACCAGCATACAAAGCCCATCGTGTGGAAGTAGAAGGACCAGAGTGGGTATACACGATTTTGGAAGCATTGAAGGGAACGCAGCAGAAGAATAATGATGCAGTCAAATGCTTTAAATGTGGAAAGCCACTGCACATTGCACGTTATTGCAGCACCAACCCTAATAGTTCCAACAATGTGGGTGGTTGTAAACGCAGGGCTGAAGGAGATGAGCACATCCCCAGTCCACTCAATCGTTAAACTAAAGAGGCTCAGCCGCAAAGGGCGATAACTGGCTCCCGCAATTGAATTCCCCATAATCTCTATCTCGCAAATTGATAGAAGCTCGGACAATCTTACTGTCGGAGGACATGGAAAAAAAGGAACTTTTACTGACTGTAGATACGGGCGCAGCCTATTCCATCATTCGATCGGATGTAGTCAACAAAAATATAAGACCACTACATGGAGCAAGATTGCGTACAGCCACTGGAGAGGACACCCACGTAATGGGAGGAGTAGCATGTGAAGTCGCAATTGGCAGAGATTGTTTATCAAATCATAATTTGAGTGGACTTCTTAATCGACCAAGGCATCAAGATCGACAAGCAAAGCAAAACGATGCGATATAAGAACATGGATGGGGCACTTAATTTAGGCAACGAGAAGGGCTACACCAGTAAACGAGTGCTGGTGGAGGAGAATCAGCAAATACCATATTGGCATGAATTGAGAAGTTTCCTTGGGCTGTGCACATGTTAACGCCGATTTGTACCAAACTTTGCCAGCGTAGCACATAGCCTCCAAGAGCTTACAAGAAAAAAGAAAGCTTTTGAATGGAAGAAGGATCAAGAAGTGGCTTTCCAAACATTCAAAGAGCGTTTGTGCACTGCCCCAATGTTGGCATATCCGATTCTAGCAGCAACGTTTATTCTAGATGCAAGTGGATTTGTTATAGGAGGCGTTTTATCACAACTGGTCGATGGACAGGAGAAGGTAGTTGCATATTACAGCCGATCAATTGAAAAACGAGAGAGGAGCTCTTGGCATTGGTAGAGTGTATTAAATATTTTCACAAGTACCTCTACGGACAGCGATTCCGCGTCAGAACAGATAACATGGCGTTAAAATGGCTCCTGCAGTACCGTTATCCAGAAGGCCAATTGGCACGGTGGATCGAGCGACTACAAAGTTATGACTTTTCCATTGAGCATCGGAAAGGTAGTACCCCTGGACATGCCGATGCACTGTCACGGAGACCATTTAAATTGGAATGCAAACACTGTTCGAAAGCTGAGGTTAAGGAAGACATCATAGAGGCTTATTACTATAACGTGTTCGGATGAATGGGACATGGAACAACTAAGGAAGTGTAAGCTAGAAGAATCCACTAGTTTTGGAGGAAGAGATGAGACGATCTTGTAAGACGACGAACCAAGATTATGAGTGACAAGATGGAAAGCCAGATATGATAAAGCAATTAATTCGGAAGGTTTTCGGGAAGGAGATTTGGTGCTTTTATACAACCCACAACGAAAGAAAGGTATGCTCCCGAAGTTTCAGTGTAACTAGATAGGCCCATACAAAATTATAAAACGGATCAACGATGTAGTTTACCGCATATAATCCATTAGCAAACCACGAAACAAAATGAAAGTGGTTCATTTGGAAAGGCTGGCATCGTTTGATCGGAAAAATTTACTTGGGTGGAGGGCAGTGTGGCGAATATTAGCATCACTATGCTGTTAGTAAATAATCACAACAACAAAAAGAGCAAACAGCCACACTTATGTACATGTACACATTAAACCAAGCAGCCACAAGTACATAGAAGGCGACGAAGAATATTTCACACACATAACCAGAAGCTTAAAGCAAAGAGATTATCTCGCGTACACATATGTAGTCATTAGCTAAGAGCAGAAGTTGTTACTCACACATACACACGCATATACAGTACAGTCGGAAAGTATTAGAACAAGTTGAAAAAAGTTGTTATTGTCAGTTTATCGTATTATTTATTAAAATATTATTCACATATTCGCATTAGTTTCGTATATTCAACGTATTTCTATGATCCGAAGCCATTTTTAATGAATTTTACTGAAATTTCCATCAAAATTTATTTAAAAAAAACTGAGTATGTTAATTTAAGCGATTTTCTTAAAATGGCCACCTTTTACTTTCATGACTGCAGCGCACAATTTCGGCATTTTTTTGATGAGTTTTTGAAGGGTTTAATGTGGAATATTATTCCACGCTTCGTTCAAAAATCCCAGAGGTCAGAAAGGTTTGTTGGCTTTAGATCTCCCACACGTTAATCCAATTCTTCCCACGATAGCGCGATGGGACTTAAATCGGGGGATTGTGGTGGCCACTCCATTGTATCAAGGTCACCTGCGACTTTTGATGTAGGTTTCGGATCGTTATCTTGTTGGTAAAAATCCACCTCCAATCAAATTAATGCCAGATGGTATTGCATGGCGTTGGATTATACTGTGATACTGCTCTTTTTTCATAATTCCTTCAATTTTTTAGTTGACCAACGCCAGCGTCTGCAACAGCCCCAAACCATTACTGAGACATCGCCATGTTTCACAGTTGGCACAATGCAATTTGCTTTGAGTCTTTCATTGCGAACATATTCACGCCTATGGTTACCTAAAAGTTCGAATTTTGATTCGTCTGACCATAAAACTGATTTCCACTTGTCAATCGTCCAGTCAATATGTTCATGAACGAGATTCAGTCTTTTCTGTTTATTTACTGACCGTAGAATTGGCTTCTTACAGCAATGCGTTCAATTATACCTTTTTCTTTAAGCCGGCCTTTGACTATCGTGAGCGATATTGGTAAATCCAAGTCTTCATTGATTTCAGCACGAATTTCTGATGCAGATTTGATGTCGATTGGCTTTACTTATTGCATATATTTTGTTGTTCGATTCTTTGATTTGTCTTTCTTGGTCGACCACATCGTTTTCCGTTAGTATTTTGTGCAGTTTCCCGATATCTTCTAATGGCCGTATGAACTGAAAACAAAGATATTTTCAAAAGTTTGGCTATTTCTCGATAGTTTTTCCCTGTTTTTTGCAAAATAATGATTTGGTCTTTAACCGCTCCCGTCCATTTTTACTAGAAATATTTTCTGCTATAATGAAAATATGTGTACACAATTTATTTACGATATGTTAATTTTTCTTCGAGTTATGGCTCCCAAAACATAGAAAATTGCTTAGTCATAAAAGGGCGGTGTCACACTCATTTTGAAAAATTTTAGTGTTTTACAACTTAATGTTATAATTCAATTTAGAAAGTAAAATTCTATTGATACAAAAGCTTTAGCTTATTATTTTCGTCTACGACCCTTTTAAAAATCTTTTATATAAAAGTGGGCATGGTCTTTAACCGATCTCGTCCATTTTTTCTAGAAATATTTCTTGCTATAGGGAAAATTTTTGTACCCAATTTTATTGCGATCCGTTAATTTTTCTTCGAGTTATGGCTCCCAAAACATAGAAAATTGCTTCAGATGCAAGTATGCACCGAGGTGTGTCGTACGTACGGTTTTGTCGTACGAAACACGTTTGACCGAACCCTCAAGCCCGTAGGAATCAATGTGTACGCCTGTGTACATTTATATAAGATATTTGTGTGTGTATTGTTTACAGCAAAGCACTGTTGCCATTGACCGGTTTGCATGCATGCTTATGTAAACATCAACTTTTAGAATTACAATTTTTCATAGTGCAAATGGCAGAAACAAATACTGAATAAGAATTTCTAGTTGATTTATTTGTAACCTCCAATTTTATATAATAATTTTAGGATAATTCAACAAAATTTTAAACAATCATTAGGCCTTTTTGTATAATAACTGCAATTGGTCCAAACATAGCACACAAAATATTTAATAGGCAACTCTGTCTTGTGAGAGAGCGATCAACTGACACGTCCTTATGGAAAAAATCAAAACTGGTTTCATTTCTACGTTCCGGGCTACGTACGTACGGGCATTGCACGTCGGTGAGTTCTCGTTTACATTGCACACTCATAAGATAGGTCGTGTCAGCTGACACGTTTTTGGTACGTACGTTCGTGAGTAACTACGGCTTTAGTCATAAAAGGGGCGGTGCCATGCCCATTTTTTATAATTTGAAGTTTTTCCACTTGGGAAATGAAATACCATTGATATAAAGCTCTTTTTTGCAATTATATAGCTTATTTTATTCGTCCACGACCCTTTTAAAAATCTTTTATATAAAAGTGGGCGTGGTACTTAACCGATTTCGTTAATTTTTCTTCAAAGCATTCCTTATAGTAAAGGCCGAATTTTGTTACGATAGGTTTAAAGATTTTTGATTTATGATTAATAAAATTGTAAAATTGATTTTATCACAAGTGGGCGGTGTCACGCCCATTTAAAAAAATTTTTTTAAAGTATCAAGAGTCTCAATATCAGTCTACAAGTCAAATTTCAACATTCTAGGTGTATTATTTACTAAATAATGAGGTTTTTTGTGTTTTCCAAAATGTTATATATATAAAAAGTGGGCGTGGTTATCATCCGATTTCGCTCATTTTCAATACAAATCTATTCTGGGTCCAGATAAGCTCGTGTACCAAATTTGGTGAAGATATCTCAATACCGACAGACGGACGGACAGGCTCAATCAATTTTTTTTCAATACTGATGATTGTGATATATGGAAGTCTATATCTATCTCGATTACTTTATACCTGTACAACCAACCTTTATACAATCAAAGTTAATATACTCTGTGTGCAAAGCACGCTGAGTATAATAAAGTAGTGTCATACAGGTATTAGCAACTTGCGACGCACGGTGGGGCATTTGATCAATCTAGCTGGCCAAAATTAAAACAGCAGTTATTTCTGTTCAAAAAGTGGTGTGAGACAACCATTGTATGAATGGAAATATTTGATAGTAAATTCACGGTGTTCCGACAAGAATTATCGGCGACTAGTGTTTCCATCATTAGTATTTCCAAATCATGGTTGGGGTACATCAATTAAAAGACCAAGTTTCTGTCTGAAATCATCTTAATTTTTACTTTTCTTTGTTGAATGAGCTCTTTGTCAAGTGAAGACGTTACACTCCACTGTTTAACAGGAAGTTTATACGACAAATGTAATAAATGTTCAAACATACGGATCCTTGCGTGCAAAATGGATAAGCCGAAGCTCATTGAGTCTAGCTTAGGCTCATCTGTTTTTTTAAGGTTATTAAAGTCCTTCGAAGTTAATCCACAAATATAACAACGCATTGTATAAGTTGTTTCAGTAACAGCATAACATACCTTCCCATCGACCATAGTTACCAACAGTATTTTATGTCTGTATAATCTAACTTAATATTTGTTTCCTCTAATTACGCTATTGAATTCTCTATGTGAGAAATATCCGATTTTATGATGTCAGCATTTTCCTTACGAAATTTATTCTAATTGGGCGACAATACCGGGGTGACGAAGGTTTAGGATTTTGCCATACTACTTTTTGGTTATAATCGGAAATTAGTTGGAGAGGCACAAACGAGCTCTGAAATATGTTAGCATCGGAGTCTTCATGGTTGACAAATTTTTGCTTGTACTGCGATCCCATTTTGAAACCAATCTCAACGAGGTACACTCTTCATTTTCCAACATTTGAGTAACTTCAATTTAATAAATTAGAAGACGTTTTGCAGTTAAATCCGTTCAAAGGTTCACCTTTATTTCTGCACTTTTTTCAGTTACCAGATAAGACGACTCGTCTGGATATGCACGTTTTTTTTTGTATACTCAGCTGAGCAGAGCTCACAGAGTATATTAATTTTGTTCGCATAACGGTAATCCGTAACGGCATAAACTAATCGAGATAGATATAGACTTCTATATATCAAAATGATCTGGGCGAAAAAAGAAATTCATTTAGCCATGTCCGTCCGTCCCTCTGTCCGTTAACACGATAACTTGAGTAAAATCACTATTTAAAATGAACGAAATCGGAATATAACCACGCTCACTTTTTCGATATCGAAAATTTCGAAAAACCGAAAAAGTACGATAATTCATTACCAAAGACGGATAAAGCGATGAAACTTGGTAGGTGGGTTGACCTTATGACGCAGAATAGAAAATTAGTAAAATTTAATTAATTTAAACACGATAACTTGAGAAAAACTCGATATATCTTTAGTAAACTTAGTTCACGTACTTATCTGAGCTCACTTTATCTTGGTATAAAAAATGGCCGAAATCCGACTATGACGACGCCCACTTTTTTGATATCGAAAATTACGAAAAATTAAAAAAATGACATAATTCTATACCAAATATGAGGGATGAAACATGATTGGATTGGTTTATTGACAAAAAATATAACTTTAGAAAAAACTTTGTAAAATGGGTGTGACACCTACCATTATACAATGTGGAAAAATGAATAGTGTTTTGTGAGATGTCAATGAGTGAATGCATGAATGCTGCTTTATTCAAATATTGTCAGCTTATTTATACTAAATTATTCTACACATATTCTTACATACATGTTTACTTTAAGCATACATACTTACATACATATTTACCTTAAGCATACATACTTCCATACCTACATACAACTCGACACAAAATATGTACCTACACATCTGTGTTGAGCTGTGACTTCTGTGGGAAATGCAAAGTCCGCAAATTTGCCTGAATGCAAATTTGGTTTGGTCGTGCGTTGTACACACACCTGTATTAAATCGTGTGAATGGCTATGTCATCAACAATTAGCAGATGCCTTTTATTGTGTTGATGAAAATTTAGACTTTTTTGTTACAGGGCATACAGCATATTAACTGATTTACTTATTTGGCATTGAAATTGTTGGCTATTTACACTACATCTCCCTTTTTTTTTTCAGAATGCTTATGCATTTGGGGAATGCATGAGCATTCTATTTTGATTTAGTTAAGTATAAATTAATTCTATATATTGTATTTTTATTTAGATATATATATTTAATCTTGAAATTGTTACATTTCTTACAGACTAATTACAAATGTAGGCAAATACCAACTAACTTAACTGGTCATTAAGTAGCACTTTAAACCTCTTTTCACAAAAGGAGAAATCCAAAACTGAAGATTTCGGAAGCAAATTCAACTCTTTAAGAGCTCTGACAACAGGAGCATTGGCAGCATAATTAGTCCTCGCCAGCCCCACATAAAATGTGGCATGATTCCTTAAACAAATATTAGGAATAACAAAGAAAATACGTTCAAGTAAAAAGGGGCAGTCCACCACCCCAGATATCAAATTAAAAATGAAAGTTAGAGATAAGAAGGTTCTCCTACAATTTAGTGTCTTAAGACCGATAAGCAAACATCTAGACTCATAAGCGGGAACCGGAAGTTCAAAATGAAGGGTTCGCAGAGCATACATAATAAAGATTTTCTGAACTCTCTCCAATCGACTAATATGACAAGAATAATACGGACGCCAAATAAAAGCAGCATATTCTAGTTTCGAGCGTACCAGTGAAGTAAAGAGTGTCTTTAAAGTATACGGATCGGAGAAATCTGAACTGAAACGTCTGACAAAAGCCAGCATAGAGTACGACTTAGCCATGGTATAGTTAAGATGGCTATGAAAAGTAAACTTGGAATCAAAGACTACCCCAAGATCAGTGATTTTAGAAACAATGTCTAGTTGTGAGCCACCAATAAAATATGAAGTAGGGATAAGAGTACGGGACTTGGAATAGGAGACATGGGAGCATTTTTTAATATTTAAGGGAAGCATAGTTTTCTGACACCAAGCTACAACATTGTCAAGATCACTCTGAAGTTTCGTCGAGTCAGAGGAAGACGTTAATCTTCATTTCATCAGCACACAAGAGAAATTTAGAATATTTAAAACAAGTAGTAATATCATTGATGAACATCACAAAAAGAATCGGACCCAATATACTTCCCTTAGGAACCCCAGAGGAGGCAATAAAAGAATACGAGGACACCCCATCAACTACAACTTCACATGATCTATTAGAAAGATACGATTTAATCCAATTTAAAAAATTTGAATGAAAACCAAAACTTTGTAACTTTGATAACAAAATACGATGGTTAACTTTATCAAACGCTTTCGAAAAATCAGTATACACTGTGTCAACTTGGGCGCGGTTACTAAAGGCTTCAATGCAGTATTCGGAGAAAACTGCTAAATTAGAAGTGGTTGATCTCCCAGACATGAATCCATGATAATCAACAGAGATGAGACGATGAATGGAGAAAACAATTTTATTTTTCACTATGCATTCAAAAAGTTTTGAGACAGTGGAAATTTTAGATATAGGGCGATAATTGGAAATATGATTTTTATTGCCAGATTTAAAAACTGGCGTGATAAAGGAGATTTTCCATGCATCAATGAAGACGCCTTGCTCGAGGGATTTATTGAAAAGCAGCCAGATCGGGTAGGCGAGAGCTGCGCAGTTTTTAAAAAGGTGAGACGACAACCCATCGACATCAGTCTATGACGACATTTTGATTTGACGAATCCCAAGTTCAATATCATCTAACGAGAGCTCAAGAGCCCCAAAGTTTAGTGAAAAACCACTAGCATCCAAGGCACTAAAAAACCACCACTACTCAAGACAGGGTCAGCCTCGAAATTCGTGCTGAAAAAATCTGCAAAAAGATTTGCAGCATCTAAAGCCGAATCCGCTTGTGTATCTTTGTAAAATACAGCAGAGGGAATACTAGAACACGATCTCTTTGACTTCACATAACGCCAAAAAGCCTTCGGATTCACTTTAATATCGTCTTCAAATTTACTTATATAATTCCGCTTCAAAACTTTGCTCAATGACTTAATTTCTTTCAAATATTTTAAATACAATTCCTTGGAAGTAGGAGACCTAGATTTTTTAAATTTTTTGAAAAACTTGTTTCGCAAATTCTTCAGTTTTTTCATCTCTTTTGTGAACCAAGGAATTTTGTAAACCTTTTTTCTTACACTCGGAATATGTTCACAACAAATGCAATTTAAATTATTCTTAAAAATATTAAAACAACCGGTAGCTTCAACCTCAGCAAATAGCGAATCCCAATCAATAGACTCAATTGCCGCATTAACAGCATCAACATCGTAATTTTTAAAACAAAACTTGGAAAGTGAATCTTCTACGTAAGAATTAAACTCATAAAATTCCAAATGAAGAACAAGCGGTACATGATGGGGACCAGGAGTGGACAAAGGGTCTAGACATTCCTGGAGGCAAAAATTCATATTATCACTTAAAAATATGAGATCTAATATTCTATTAAGACTGTTATTAAAACTGTTAATCTGACTAAGGTCACATCTTGAGAAGCCGTCAATCAAATAGGTTTCAGCAAACGCATTTGAAGACATAGGAAGAAACCCCCGACTATTATCAAAAGTAGACCATTCTAGATTACTGAGGTTGAAGTCGCCAAAAACGCAAACATTTTCATGACTAGATGCTAAGGCTAAAATATTATCAACATGCTCTTTATAAAGTAAATCGCTACTAGTAGGCGGTACATAAGAAACACAAATTAAAAGTTTAGAAACTCCATGTACAGAAACGCAAAGCATATCTAAAAGAGAATCAGCATTCGGCAATGGCACCAGAGTCGCTCGATATTTTCGCCGAATCGCAATTAAAACGCCTCCTCCTCTAGACAGACCAGTTTTTAATGCATCGCGATCTTTACGAAAAACGCAGAATAAATTTTCATCGAAAAATTCACCATCCATAAAAGTGTCATTTAGCCAAGTCTCGACAATAACAAAGATGTCAAAATCCAAGTTTGAACTCATCGTATATAGTGAGTCAGACTTGGTTCTTAGGCCTGATACGTTTTGAAAATAAATTTTAAGATCATTGTAAGAATGAATATTAGCTACATCCCGCGTCGAGGTTTGCATAGAAATGTTTAAACGGTTCCTTGTACCATCTGACCCAACCGATTGCCATTGGACATCGGTTGGACCTCGTCGTTTTTTGAACGAAAATTAAAAGGACGCACGGCAATGTTTGAAGGCCATAAGTCAGGCACCAATAGCTTAGGTAGTACACTTTCCTCAACACCCAATTTAAAATTAATATAACGCAGAGAATTGGGATCCACGCCAATCTTCACCAACGGAAAACAAGCAATGGAGTTAACATCAATGCCAGTATGTTGAGAAATATGAAGTTTTATTTTATCGGATGTGACCGAGGCAGAGAAAGGCGAAATATGCAACCACTTCCTTTTAGAAACAGCACTTATGTCACCATTAATGCCCGACCCAACAACTAAAGGTGGCGCTAGCAAGCGCGAATTAATTTTATTACCATAATTGGGGGAGGGTCTAATGTTATCATTAGCATTGGCAGCATTATTGTTGCTTATAGCATTATTCGGAATTGTACTAGTACCTGTGGTACCTGCATCAGCATTATCATTACTCGGACTAGGTCTAATGTTAACATTAGCAATGCCAGCATTATTGTTGCTTTCAGCACTATCCGGCAATAAACTAGTACCTGTGGTACCTGCATCAGCATTATCATTGTTAGAAGCGCTTTCTTTGTTATGTTGAGTTTTATTTCTTCGTTTGAATTTTTTTTTATTTTGCACTGTCTTCCATTCGTTTTGATTACCAACAACTGCAGGAGACGAAGTAGACGAAGAAGATTGCAAAGCAACGGCGTTAGAAATTGGCGTCACAGTTGAAACATTGTTAACAACAGCAGCATCATTTGGCAACAACAACAACGGTGGTTGAGCAGCAGTACAAATACGAGCTGATAATACGTCAGCAATAGCAGCGACGTTGACAGAGCCAGTAGCAACCGTTGGGGCGCACGCAGAGGCTGGCTGCATTGATGTAGCAGAGTTTTTTTGTTTACACTACAAAAACTTTCAAATTGCGTGAGCAATTGAGATAATAAAGAATTATTTTCGTTGAGCTTACAGTGCAAGTCACTAACCTCAGCTTGAAGAGAATCGGTTTTATGACGTAAGCACTCATTATCTTCACGCAAAGCAGTCACAGCAGAAAGAAGTTGAGTATTGACAATTTTTAACTCAGCAAAATTATTAACAATATCAGAGCGCGGAATTGGCATTTGCACTTGTGTGGCTTGTTGTTGTTGTAACGACGACTCGTCTTGCTGAGCGGGAGCACACAAACCACAGATGTATATATTATCAGCATTATTAAGATGATTGAAATCGGCAGGCATGTTACCAACAACACAATTCATATGATAAATTTCTCTGCAATTTTCACACTGCACTGAAGTTTGAGCGCGCTCAACTCTGTGGCCACAGAAACAAGGCATATGAAATCAAATGTTTAAATATGATATGCACAGAAAAAAAAGCAAACAAGAGTCAATGTCTCTAACAAAATTATTGATTGTTAAGCGGCATTAAATAAAAAAGTTAAAAACTCAAAAATTAAATTAAAAATAGAAGAAAAACTCAGAGTACAGAAAAAACACAACCGTTCACGGCTACGTACTCAGTGCTTGTAGGTTGAAAATTTACTATTTCTATTAATTTAAGTCTATTTTTGTGTATTATTATTTTCTTATTATTTATTATATTGCTATTTTCTATAAAAAAAATGCTATTTTCTATGCTACTGGAAATTTTTGCTCATCCTCATTTCCTATTCTAGATGGGATTAAAGTCTCATTAATTTTATTATCGATATTTTCTACTTTATAGGGTATTAGAGTAAAATTATTGTTTCTATCGATTTTTTCTACCTTCATTTTTACTAACACTACATCTCCTACTTTTATTTCCTTATAGTGAATATTATTTTGTCTCGTAGTGAATATTATTATACTCAGTTGAGCAGAGCTCACAGAGTATATTAACTTTGATTGGATAATGGTTGGTTGTACAGGTATAAAGGAATCGAGATAGATATAGACTTCCATATATCAAGATCATTAGGATCGAAAAAAATTTGATTGAGCCATGTCCGTCCGACCACGCCCACTTAAAATTTTTTTTTTTTTTAAGTCAAATTAAAAAAAAAAAGTTAATATCTTTACAGTATATAAGTAAATTATGTCAACATTAAACTCCCGTAATGATATGGTGCAACAAAATACAAAAAAAAAAGAAAATTTCAAAATGGGCGTGGCTCCGCTCTTTTTAATTTAATTTGTCTAGGATACTTTTAATGCCATAAGTCGAACAAAAATTTACCAATCGTTGTAAAATTTTATAGGGGCTTAGATTCTAGGACGATAACTGTTTTCTGTTAAAAAGGGCGAAATCGGTTGAAGCCACGCCCAGTTTTTATACACAGTCAACCGTCTGTCCTTCCGCTCGGCCGTTAACACGATAACTTGAGCAAAAGCCGATATATCTTTACTAAACTCAGTTCACATAATTATCTGAACTCATTTCGTATTGGTATAAAATAGGCCGACATCCGACTATGACCACGCCCACTTTTTCGATATCGAAAATTTCGAAAAATTAAAAAAATGCCATAATTCTATAGCAAATACGAAAAGAGCGATGAAACATCGTAATTGAATTGGTTTATTGACGCAAAATATAACTTTAGAAAAAAACTTTGTAAAATGGGTGTGACACTTCCACATTTACAACTACCACCACTCGCTTTTAAAACCCTCATTAATACCTTTAATTTGATACCCATATCGTACAAACACCTTTATGTCGATATTTTGAAAAGGCGTCCACCTATAGAACTAAGGTCCACTCCCTTTTAAAATACTCATTATCACCTTTCATTTGATGTCCATATTATACAAACAAATTCTAGAGTCACCCCTGGTCCACCTTTATGGCGATATCTCGAAAAGGCGTCTACCTTTAGAACTAAGGCCCATTCCCTTTTAAAATACTCATTAACACCTTTCATCTGATACCCATATTATACAAACGCATTCTAGAGTCACCCCTGGTCCACATTTATGGCGATATCTCGAAAAGGCGTCCACCTATAGAACTAAGGCCCACACCCTTTTAAAATACTCATTAACACCATTCATTTGATACCCATATCGTACAAACAAATTCTAGCGTCACCCCTGGTCCACCTTTACGGCGATATCTCGAAAAGGCGTCCACCTATAGAACTAAGGCCCACACCCTTTTAAAATACTAATTAACACCTTTCATTTGATACCCATATCGTACAAACAAATTCTAGAGTCAGCCCTGGTCCACCTTTATGGCGATATCTCGAAAAGGCGTCCACCTATAGAACTAAGGCTCACACCCTTTCATTTGATACCCATATCGTACAAACAATTTCTAGAGTCACCCCTGGTCCACCTTTATAGCGATATCTCGAAATGGTGTCCACCTATAGAACTAAGGCCCACTCCCTTTTAAAATACTCTTTAATGCCTTCCATGTGATACACATGTCATACAAACACATTTCAGGGTTACCATAGGTTCATTTTCCTACTAGTGATTTTCCCTTATTTTGTCTCCATAGCTCTCAACTGAGTATGTAATGTTCGATTACACCCGAACTTAGCCTTCCTTACTTGTCTTGTGTAGTGAATATTTTTTAGTGAATTTGTTTTTTTTAGCCTCTTTTACTAATTTAAAGCCTCTATCCTGTGCTATTTGTAACCTATATTTAATTTCTTTATCGTAAGCCTCATAACTATACAATGGGCTTACCGTATTTTCTTGTAAAAATTCGTAAGGCTGGGGTTTTTTGCCAAAGATCAATTCCAATGGGCAATAGTTATGGACTGTAGATGGGGTAGTATTGTAACAATATGCAAAATATTTAAGCTACTCATCCCAGTCCTCTTTGTTAATGGATATGTATGAACGCCCATATTCATTGAAAGTTCTACGGCTACGTTTAACAGTGCCTAACGTTTGTTGGTGATACGGCGTAGATGTTTTGTGCTCAATATTGAGAAGTTTACATAGTTCTTTAAACAAGCTATTTTTATATTCAGATCCCATATCCGTTATTATTGTTTTTATACTTCCATAAATTAAGATGAAATTTTCGAATATGGCTCTGGCTACTGGTTTTGCATGTTTGCTCTGTATAGGAATTGCAACTAAGTATTTAGTCAAATCACATATCAGAGTGACAGCGTATTCATTTCCATTTAATGATCTTGGTAAAGGTCCAATTGTATCTATTTGTACTGTTTCGAACGCCTTCGGTGGTGTTTCAGTCAAAATCATTGGTTCTTTTAAATTTTTATAAATTGTTTTCTTATTACAATTTACGCATTTCTTTATATATTTTCTTATATCATTTTTCATATTTTTCCAGTAATATTTTTGTCTTATTTTATTAGTTGTACGATTGATTCCTGGGTGGCCACCATTAACAGGATCATCGTGATATTTTTGAAGAATCTTTTTAATTTTATCATTTTCGTCACATGCACAACCTCCGGAGTTAATGCCATAGTTAAATTTTTAGAACTTTGGTACCTATTTCTTTAAATGTGTCTACTCGATTATAATTAAACAATTTGTCTCCTAAGGACAACTGTATTTTCTTAATTTTCAAATTGCCGGCTTTTTCCATAAGCCTGGTAAAGAATTTGCCTAAGTCAATCTTCGTCTCAACAATTTGATTCTCTGTATTTATTTCACTACAAATTTTCTTTCCTTTTTTGAAATATAATTTCGGAAGATCGAAAACGAGCTGGACTAGTCTTTTTACTTCACATTTATTAAGCGCTTCGTATATTATAGGGTTCTCTTTGTGACTTTTCTTCCCTTCTCTTCATTTCTATTACTATTATTACTGGAATTATTTTTAGTTTGCGATCTTGTCGTGACTTTCATTATTTTACATGCATGTACTGACATTTCTTTCAAATCATTGATATCTATTCGCGACAGAGCGTCTGCCACGTAATTTTCTTTTCCGGCTATGTACTCCACCCCAAAGTCATACTCTTCCAAATCTAACCTGATTCTAGTTAACTTGGTTGAAGGGTTTTTCATTGAGATTAAATACGTAAAAGGTCGATGATCCGTTTTCACTGTGAATTTTCTGCCATAAACATATGGTCTAAAATATATAATGGCCCAATGTATGGCCGCCAATTCTTTTTCGATCGTGGCTTTATTTATTTCGCCATTTGCAAATGATCTTGAGGCATAGGCAATGGGTAATTGTTTTCCTTCATATTCTTGGCTTAGCACAGCACCGCAAGCATAACCACTTGCGTCGGTTGTAATAAAAAACTCTCTATCAAAATTGGGATATTGTAGGATATTTGGACTAATTAATGGATTTTTTAGGTAGTTAAAAGATTTCTCGCGGTCGTCTGTCCAATTGAAAATTACATTTTGCTTACTAAGTATTGTTAGAATCCTGGCGTATTCCGCGAAATTTGGTATGAATCTTCTATAATAATTACAAAATGCGACAAATCTTTTGGCTTCATCGGCATTTTTGGGAGTTGGGTAATTTTGAACAATTCTAAATTTATTTGGGTCGGGTAAAATTACAGTACTTGTGCATTTATGTCCCAGATAAGTAACTTCTTGACTGAAAAATAGAAATATGTCCCGATGTAATTTTAAATTATATTTTCTGCATGTGGAGAATACATCCCGTAAATTTTTAATCATATATTTTTCGGAGCATCCTAATACGACTAAGTCGTCCATGTATAAAAATGCTTGTGATGGTTTCAGACCTGCGAATGCCATTGTCATCATCCTCTGGAATGAGTTTGGAGCTAGTTGGAGGCCATACGGTAATCTTTTGAAACGATAAGTACCGTTATCCGCTGTAAAGGATGTGCTATCCCTTGACTCTGGGCTGAGTTCTATTTGGTGAAATCCTGACATTAAATCTAGGCATGAGAAATATTTCGCTCTTCCTAATTGATCCAGAATATCATCTATTCTAGGCAAAGGGAATTTATCAGCTGTTAATTTTTTATTTATTTGTCTGAAATCAACAACTCCACATTTTTTCTTCTTTGCCCGGGAGGGATTTTTTAGGTACCAATAAAATAGGGCTGTTGTACTCTGAGGTTGATGGTTCAACAATAGCATCTTGAATTAGTTTATTTACTTGTTTATTTATTTCATTCTTATGTGCTTGGGGTAGTCTATACTTCTTAATATACACAGGAGTGTTATCTTTCAGATGCAACTTTTGTTTGTAAAAATTGTTGGTCGTGATTGGTTCTGTTTCTAATGAGAATATATCAACGAATTCTGAGCATAATGTGTTGAGTGATTTACTAGCGAAGGGTGGGAAATTTTTATTCAATCATTCTTATTTTCTTTATTATTAGTTTCACAGTGAGGTGTATTTTCAATTATTACATAATCCTCTAAACTTTCTGTTTTGATGTCATAATCTTGAATGATTGCATGTTTATCTGTTGTATTTATTGTTCTTATTAAAGCTTGATTTGAGTTTATTATCGTGTTGGCTACAAAAATGCCATCAGTCAGTTCTTGATGAGGTACTAATAATTCCTTATTGTAACTATTGATATGAACCTGTCTAATTACTTCGGCTCTTGCGGGTATTGTAATGCTATTGATTGTTGGTTTATTTGTCATTTGTATAACTATATTTTCTGGGTAACCATATGGTCGTAGTATTAGGCCGTCCCCATTTTTATTATAATCTAAAATGCAATTATATTTTTTAAGGAAATCGAGTCCCAAAATTCCATCACATGGGATTGGGAAATTGTCTTCTACTATGTGAAATTTGTGTCCTATTAAAAGACTATCATCTGTTAGATCTGCTTTTACTGTTCCAAGTGTGCTTGTTATGCCTCGGCCAATACATTTTAAATCTGTGATCTGTGAGTTATTTATTGTAACATTACTGTCAATTTGACCCTTCTATATTATTGAGATATCCGCTCCTGTATCTATCAGGAACGTTGAAGTTGACTTATTTAGAGTGGTATTGGAAGATATGTAACTGTTCAGATGCAAGTTGAATGTATTGTTACGAATGTTGACGGCACTAAGGGGTACTGCCATCTCTAGGCCGATGCTAATCAGTGACGTGAATTCACATCAATAATTCAATCATTATGTCTACACATAGGCGTGCACGCGGCGGAGAAGCAGCGCACAAGCACATGCAGATATCTTATCTGAAATGCTCCTAAAGGTATGCAATTGTGATTGTGGAAGTGTCGCTCACACATACAAGCGCATGGGGTATGAGAGAAGCTATAAAAATTATACATCTGTAGTTGTAGCTGAGAAATGTATAACTAACTAGTAAGTTCTGTAATTAGAAAAGCCTAGAAATATGCAACGGGGAGGTCGGACAGTATAAAAGGGCGACAAAAGTGGAGGCGAGAATTAGTTTCATTTAAGCTATCAGTCAGTTTGGTTATTAAGCAAGCTATTTGCAAAGTATAAGTGTTATTGTGAAGTACTTTAATAAAGGCCATTTTTCCATTATTCAATATTGGAGTTATTTATTCAACAGTTTAGCGATACGAACGTTAGCAGAAGATTTAAAATAAGGGGAATTGCATTAAATTCGTTACAATTGGTGTCAGAAGAGGAATTGTTGAAAAAATTCCGAAGACTTCGAATACAACTTGGACATGCCAAAGTTAAGTGAATTGAAGATCCAGCAACTGAAGAAGGAGTTGGAGATTGAATACAACCGGCATTAAACTAGAACTTCAGGAACGACTACGACAGTCAATGGAATTAGAAGGAATTGACGTGGAAGAGTATGTCTTTCATCTTGATGGCGAGGAAAACACAAAAATGGAAGAGACAGTTACGCAGACAGTTACGAGCACAGACTTGAACATGATTTTGGCTGCAATATCTGCACAAACATCGACAGTAACATCAATGTCGTCGCAAATGTCAGAAATTTTGTCAGAAATAACAGCGAAGATTGAAGCACAGGAAACACAAATTTCATCACAACTGGAAGAACAGAAGACGTATATGGTATCCCAATGGCAATCGCAGGAAACCCGTATAACATGGCAACTTGAAGGACAGAAGACATTGGCATCTCAACTGGAAGCGTAAGAGGCACGTATATCCGAAATTTCGGCACAAATTTCGGAACAGGTATCATCGCAGCTCTTTGTGAAACTGGAAGAGCAGGATGCAAAAATTTTACAACTCGAGGACAAAATTGATGCCGAGATAGAAGCGTTAAAAGGTCGTATGGAGCAGTTACAACTAACCCGCCCAGCTGTTTTAGCGAGTAATCCAAAGGTAAAAACACCATCCTTTGACGGTTCTGTTCCTTTCGGTCTTTAAGCTACAGTTTGAGAAGACCGCAGCAGTGAACAACTGGAATGCTGAAGATAAAGTTGCTGCACTCTTCGTAGCATTGAAAGGACCAGCTGCCGAAATCTTACAGACGATTCCAGAGTACGAACGGAACAGTTATGAAGCATTGATGGCTGCTGTAGAACGACGTTATGGAAGCGAGCATAGAAAATAGATATTCCAAATTGAGTTGCAAAACCGCTACCAAATGAGACATTGCAGGAGTTTGCTTCAGATATTGAAAGATTGGCTCATCTTGCAAATGCGGACGCACCCGTGGAATACACTGAAAGGGTAAAAATCCAGAGCTTCATAAATGGCATACGAGATGTGGAAACGAAGCGGGCTACATATGCGAATCCAAAACTAACATTTGCTGAAACGGTATCGCATGCACTGACTCAGGAAACAGCCTCACTTTTGGGTAAGCCAGCGTACAAAGCTCATCGCGTGGAAGTAGAAAGGCCAGAGTAGACGCAATATTGGAGGTGCTGAAAGGATTGCAAAAGCGGAGTGGAAGAGTTATCAAATGCTTCACATGCGGGAAGCCCGGTCACATTGCCCGTCATTGCGATATAGGCCCTAATAGTTCCAACAATGTGGGTGGCCGTAAACGCAAAGCTGGAGGAGATGAGCAAGAGCGTGTCAGATGTAGAGATTGAGAGCTAGATCCAGCTATTGAATGCCCTGTGATATCTGTGTTGCAAATTGGTAGAAAATCGAGCAGTCTTACCGTCAGAGGGAATGTGGATGATAAAGAACGCGTACTGGCTGTATATACGGGCGCATCTCATTCCTTGATTCGATCTGATTTGGTCTACAGGAGAGTAAAGTCATTACCTGGAGCAAGGTTGCGTACGGTCACTGGCGAGTATAACCAAGTCCGGGGAGAAGTGATCTGTGAAGTCTTAATTGGGAAGGTCATGGTTTTACACAAATTCGTTGTGGCGGAGATTGTTGATGAAGTTATATTGGGAGTGGATTTCTTGGTTGACCATGACATCAAGATTGATATGCAGAGAAGGGCGATGCGTTATGAGAACCAAGATGTGCCACTTAACTTTGTTTGGAAGAAGGGTTCAGCAGTAAGCGAGTGCTGGTGGAGGAGATTCGACAGAGACCACGAAAGTCAAGGAAAGTAGATCGAGCAAAGGTTGATGGATCGAATGGGCCAAATAAAGCGAAATCAAAGGTACCTGCGAGAAAAACACTGGCATTGACAGACCCTAATGAACGCACTAAAAGGACTGAAAGAATTTTCCAGAAAGAATGCAAGGGTGGTTTCAACCCAGCGCGTACTACTGTTGTGAAACGTCAAGACGATACTGATGATTCAAAGTCAATCCGTCAAGATCAAGCTCTGCGAAGTAGTTCTTCATTGGCCAAGCAACAGAGTGTGAGGGAACGGCCCAGGGTAATGAGAAGTAAGATGAAACACAGGTATGACAAGAACTTTAATTCGGAAGGTTTCTTGGAGGGAGATTTGGTAATGCTATACAACCCTCACCGGCGTAAAGGTGTTCCATCCAAATATCGGTGCAGCTGGGAAGGTCCGTACAGAGTTGTGAAGAGGATCAGTGATGTCATCTACCGCATACAAACAATTGGGAAACCACGAAGTAGAAGGGTGGTTCATTTGGAGATGCTAGCAGCGTTTAGATCGAGAGATTTGTCTGATCGGCACGATCAGACGTAGGTGGATGGCAGTGTTACGAATGTTGGCGGCACTAAGGGGTACTGCCATCTCTAGGCCGATGCTAAGCAGTGACGTGAATTCACATCAATAATTCAATCATTATGTCTACACATACGCGTGCACGCGGCGGAGAAGCAACGCACAAGCACATGCAGATATCTTATCTGAAATGCTCCTAAAGGTATGCAATTGTGATTGTGGAAGTGTCGCTCACACATACAAGCGCATGGGGTATGAGAGAAGCTATAAAAATTATGCATCTGTAGTTGTAGCTGAGAAATTTATAACTAACTACTAAGTTCTGGAATTAGAAAAGCCTAGAAATATGCAACGAGGAGGTCGGAAAGTATAAAAGGTCGACAACAGTGGAGGCGAGAATCAGTTTCATTTAAGCTATCAGTCAGTTTGGTTATTAAGCAAGCTAGTTGCAAAGTAGTGTTATTGTGAAGTACTTTAATAAAGGCTATTTTCCATTATTCAATATTGGAGTTATTTATTCAACAGTTTAGCGATACGAACGTTAGCAGAAGAATGCAAATAAGGGGAATTGCAGTAAATTCGTTACAGTATATACCTTATTACCGTTAGAATTTACTGTTGGAGTAGAGTTGGCTGGTTTTCCTGTTGGTTTATATTACGGAGATTGCTCGTGTTACTCTGATTGGATGATCTTGACTGACCTCCAAAATTGCGTCTTGGGAAATTATTATTTTGTCTATTACTATTATTATTATTATATCTGTTAGCATTACCATAATATCTTCGGTTTTGGTTACCTCGATAATTATTATTTTTGTAGCTTCTTCGGAAGTTACCTCGGTAATTACCTTGTGAACGCGTCAGGCGTATCACTGTATTTGGGTTACCCGTGACTTCAGTACAGCTATTCGTGAATTTTGAAATAGCCTCGTTCATAGATGTGAACGTTCCTGCTTGCGTTATCAGTTTAACTCTTTTGTTAGTCGAGTTCTTACACATGGCCTTTACAGCTGATTGTGTGACATATTTGGTTGCCACATCAGGTGCAAGACCGTCACATATGTAAGCACCCGCCAACGATTTTGTTAATTTTTCGATTTCGGCAGTGTACTGGTTAGCTGTTTTACTGCGCTGTTGGACGTTTAGGAGTTTTGCCGTCAAAACCTACAGATTCACCTTTAATTGCTGAACTCAACTTTTGCCTTATTGCTAGTATTGAATTTGCAGTGCTCAAAAGGTTTCTTGCTGTTCCCTTGAGCTTAGTATTTATCATGGAGACTGCTATGGTCTCGTGAGTATCTTTAATTTGTTCTAGGCTATCTAGTGCGTCTAAGAAACTATGGAAGTTCTCAGGCTTACCATCATACTCAGGCAGAATTGACGAAGCCGTTTTTTATAAATCTACTGGGGTTTGTACCATTTTGTCTTTTCTCATTTGGTAGTTTGGTGTCTCTATTAAAATTTCTTTTTGTTCCTGTTTTTGTTCTACTTCTGGTTCTTCTTCTAAATCGGAGGCTGACTCCAGCAGGAATGTGCTAAAGTCTATTTCTGTTTCCTTTTTGAAACTCGTTGATACTATGAATTCTATATCATATCTTGCCAGTGAGGACACCAATTTGTCTCCAACTCTGGCAAAAATTTGATATGCTTGGTCTTTTCGATTGCCGTCTAGTTTACCATATAACCGTTGTATTGTTTTTCCTATTTTGTTAAATGCTTCAACTATTATTTTAAGATACTTTACTACTGTTTCTGCCTTTACTTTTGTCTTTTTATTAATACATTAATAAGATTTTTCTTCTATCGTTTTTTCTTCTATGAGTAGTTTAACGATATCTTCCCATTTGCACATTGAGAATGGTATATAAAAAGTTTGTTAAACCTTATCTAAACCGTCGCACAGTGGCGCCTTTTGAGTTTTTTCTTTGCATAAATCATAACTTTTGAACCAATGAACATATTTTAAAAATTTAAAACGCAAATGAAAGCTAATTATTTGAAGTTTTATTGTGTGAAAGCTCAGAATGTCACAGATACAGGGTGCTTCAAAATTCGTCAAAGTCGAAATTTTTTAGAAAAATGCAAAAACAAAATATTTTTAGTAAAAAATAAAAAAAATAAAATGAGATTTGTCTTATAATGACGTATTTAAGCATTAAATAAGATAAACTAATGATTTTGATAAGATAGCGTGGCACTGTCCACTTATGATAAAAAGTTGTATCTAAGCAGTCACGTAATCAATAACTACCAAAATTGTAATGACATTCCCCTCCTCAATTTCAATTATTGTTGGTTCTAATTTGGCAATTTGATTTTTTATATCACTCACTGTAGCTTTTATGAATTCTGAAGACTCCTTCTCGTATTTAAATAATATCGGGCGACACAATATAGTTGATGACGGACGTGGATTTTTGCAATATTCTCAAGCTTCATCTTGTAATCGTAATGGAACAATAGAAGCCATAAACATATTACTATCTGTAATTGTTTCATCGTCTACATTTATTCTTTGTTTATATGCGCTTTGTCCTGATGATCCATCACAACCCCACTTAGTTATCAATGCTAGCTCCTTTGGCAGTGATTTCAACTTTTCTTCAGTATAACTTTGAAGGAGTCGTGTAGACGTATGGTCCATTGCGTTTTGTAGCTCAATTTCAGCTGATACTTCGGTTATTTTGGGACTTAGAGGAACTGCTTCTTTCTTGGCTTGAGTATTTTTTTTGTATCCAGGAAAAATATCGGCATTACGTTGCAACAATGACTTACGCAATATAATATATTTTTTCTTCGTTAAACCGAGATCTATAAATAGCGCCAAAGCTTCTTCGGGAGTGTATTTCCTAGGTAGCGCATTTGGTTGAGTGGGAATGCTGTTTTTGATCCTCATCAGTCGCACTGGACTTGCTACCGCAACTGCTTCTGTTATATGAGATTTCACATTTTCTTCGTCTTTTTTATATTTAATAGCCAGTGCTTCTGAAAGATGAGTCGTGGCCATAGCTTTTGTGGTATCAGGCAGCTTCCTTTTCCTTGTGTAGGTAGAGCACTCTTCTATGGGTTTTGTTGGTCTCCCTCTAGTTGGATTGGTTGACGTGCTAGGCGTTTCTTCGTCCAAAAAAATTTTGTCATCTAGCCAATTTACATGCTTACTTAGAAATTTTGAATTGTTACGATAGCCGTCCTTCCATTTTCTTTCTATCATAATGTATTGTAAACCAATTTTTTCTTCCAGGCCTTCCTTTTCTTTAATGCTTGCTTCACTCGCTAATTCTCTCATAATAGCCTCAACGAAGTCCCGTCTTGACTTTGTAGATTTAAACACCGCAAATAGTTTCGAGTTTTCTAGATACATATTAGAATTGCCTTCGAGTGTATCTGACTAAATATTAAACTGTGAACTATATTTAAAAATACTATTCACTTTGTTTATGTAAACAGAATACTTAGTTCCTTAATTTCCAAAGGACGAATGATAATGTGCATTGTATGATGGATAGCTTTATATACCTACTCCAATTATTAAAATGAATTTCAGGTATACAATTCGTAACTAAAAAAATGGATGTTGTTAACAAGTTCCAATAATAAAAACGGCCTTATGGCCGTACTGAATTATATATATGCACCTGCTCAGGCGCGTATTTATGCCCAAGGTTGTTTAACTTTATTTGATGTAAAAAGTGAAGTTGCAGCTGGACGCAGGTAGACTTTATGAATTTAGGTAACTGAATATTTCACAAATAACTACTGTTAATTTGACGGAGCACATATTTTAAATTTTTTTTTTCCATCGAAGTTTTAAAAAGGGCCTAAAAATAGGCATTTCGAAAAACAGGTATATCCGCCAACTTTTAACAAAAAAAAAAAACAATTTGTAACAAGGCTGCCTTTCGTAATTCAATCATATGTATTCTATCTAAGTAATGTAACATACCTACATGTAATTTAAGTTACAAAATAAAAATTATTATTTAAGTGACATTAAGGTGTGTGTTTTTTATTTTTTAGTATAAAATAATTGAACGTTGTCACTTACCACTCAAAACAAAACATCTACTCTGTAATGTACATCCATTTTTGTTATAATAAATCGTATTGAATTTTTGTTGAAACGAACCTGGGTGAATTATTTTCTTCGTTCGAACCCAAACCAAAATATTACATTGGCGCCCAACAATTGTTTTTGTTTTTATCGGCCTATTGATAAATCATTCAAGGTTCGAATCGAGCTCAAGGCCAGAACAATACTTTTTTTCTAATGATAATTATTGTTATTTTTTAATTTTTCTAAATTTGAAAAATTGTATTTTGTTTTTGGAATAGTAAGTAGAAAATTTTTCAGACAACCTGCCATAGCTGCGCATATAGATCCATTTCGAAGGGTGCTAAGCCTTCATCATCAGTACGCTTTAGGCATGCTGCGCTAACCATTTAGCTATACAGCGGTGGTTTGTTTGACTGGCAAATCTGCTACTTCCATTCCTTTTTACCAACTATATTTATTCAGTGTTGCGCCATCAATTACTTTGTTTGACATTCCCAAGTGCTCATGGTTTATTAACAATTGTTTTTGTTTTTATCGGCCTATTGATAAATCATTCAAGGTTCGAATCGAGCTCAAGGCCAGAACAATAATTTTTTTCTAATGATAATTATTGTTATTTTTTAATTTTTCTAAATTTGGAAAATTTTATTTTGTTTTTGGAATAGTAAGTAGAAAATTTTTCAGACAACCTGCCATAGCTGCGCAGATAGATCCATTTCGAAGGGTGCTAAGCCTTCATCATCAGTACGCTTTAGGCATGCTGCGCTAACCATTTAGCTATACAGCAGTGGTTTGTTTGACTGGCAAATCTTTGAGACCAGCAATTCAGAAGACGAGACAGAAACAAAAATGCCTAAATTTTCTGAGGCACAATTTGCACAAATTTTGGAAGCAATCGCAGGTGGCAATAAATGCGGTTCTTTCACAAAATGTACAGCACGTTTCCGTGGACAGCGAAACCCGTCAGCAGTGGAAGAGTTCGTATCAGCTATCACCGTGTATAAGGATATCGGGAAAATTTCTGATGCGGATGCTTTGCGTGGAATGCCACTGTTGTTGCAGGATTACGCAGCGACATGGTGGATCGGCGTGAAAGATACCGTGTTTGTTTTTAAAGATGCTATTAAGCTTATACGCAAAACGTTTTCGCCTCCACTACCCGATTGGAAAATTTTTCTAAATATATTTGACACGAAGCAACAACAACTTGAACCGACGGATAGTTTTATTTGTAAGAAACGGTTACTGTTTTCGCAATTGACGAATACCCTCAGCGAAGCAGTACAGATAAATATGGTATACGGCCTCTTGTCTATGAAGATTAGAGAGCGCGTGAGCCGTGACAAATTTTCAACGTTTGACGAATTAATATCCCGTCGTCGATATGCTGAAATGTTCTTGGCTGAAGTAAAACAGCTTACGAATGCAACGTCCGACAAAAGTGATACTGATGATTTTGATATATGGAAGTCTATATCTATCTCGATTCCTTTATACTTGTACAACCAACCGTTATCCAATCAAAGTTAGTATACTCTGTGAGCTCTGCTCAACTGAGTATAAAAATGATTTCATAAATTGCATGCATTTTATACATGTGCATTATATTTTAAATTTTCTCTAACCGTTTTGTGCTGACTAAATTTTGCTTCTGCATAACTTTTTTTGGCTATATAAAATAACAATTCCAGGGCCGTTTTCAGCATCTTCGGTGAACGCTAACAAACACTTTATTTGAAAGAACTCGTTCAGTGATTCGTCAAATAAGGGTTACTTTAAAATAACGGACGTTAAAAGTTCCCCTCTCACATGAGGAAAAAGGAAATACAACTATTTTTATAACATGAATATAGATAGAAAATTTATTGGGGATCATCAGATTGCGTCGCGTTCCAGAAGGATATGTTCCACCGTCTCTCCTGATCGATCGCGAAATCGACATGAATACAAAATTATGTTTTTTATTTAGTTGAACGGCGATAGAAATTCTTATATTTTTCAAGAAATCCAGGAAACTTCAAAAAGAACCCTAAGTTTTTAATTATTTGTGTTTTGCTTTGACGTTGGCGGTGCGTTGCTTATAGATTGAAGGAATTAAAGCGCGTGTGTTCAAAGTCAGATTTAGACGCAACGCCAGTGTCAAAACGACTCAAAAGTCACCTTAAGCTTAGTTGGTTCACGTGTTATTTATCATTATTAATTAAAAACGAGATTCTTACGAGAGAAGCTAAACTTATAAAAATTATACATCTGTAGTTGTAGCTGAGAAATTTATAACTAACTAGTAAGTTCTGTAATTAGAAAAGCCTAGAAATATGCAACGGGGAGGTCGGACAGTATAAAAGGGCGACAAAAGTGGAGGCGAGAATTAGTTTCATTTAAGCTATCAGTCAGTTTGGTTATTAAGCAAGCTATTTGCAAAGTATAAGTGTTATTGTGAAGTACTTTAATAAAGGCCATTTTTCCATTATTCAATATTGGAGTTATTTATTCAACAGTTTAGCGATACGAACGTTAGCAGAAGATTTAAAATAAGGGGAATTGCATTAAATTCGTTACAATTGGTGTCAGAAGAGGAATTGTTGCAAAAATTCCGAAGACTTCGAATACAACTTGGACATGCCAAAGTTAAGTGAATTGAAGATCCAGCAACTGAAGAAGGAGTTGGAGATTGAATACAACCGGCATTAAACTAGAACTTCAGGAACGACTACGACAGTCAATGGAATTAGAAGGAATTGACGTGGAAGAGTATGTCTTTCATCTTGATGGCGAGGAAAACACAAAAATGGAAGAGACAGTTACGCAGACAGTTACGAGCACAGACTTGAACATGATTTTGGCTGCAATATCTGCACAAACATCGACAGTAACATCAATGTCGTCGCAAATGTCAGAAATTTTGTCAGAAATAACAGCGAAGATTGAAGCACAGGAAACACAAATTTCATCACAACTGGAAGAACAGAAGACGTATATGGTATCCCAATGGCAATCGCAGGAAACCCGTATAACATGGCAACTTGAAGGACAGAAGACATATTTGGCATCTCAACTGGAAGCGTAAGAGGCACGTATATCCGAAATTTCGGCACAAATTTCGGAACAGGTATCATCGCAGCTCTTTGTGAAACTGGAAGAGCAGGATGCAAAAATTTTACAACTCGAGGACAAAATTGATGCCGAGATAGAAGCGTTAAAAGGTCGTATGGAGCAGTTACAACTAACCCGCCCAGCTGTTTTAGCGAGTAATCCAAAGGTAAAAACACCATCCTTTGACGGTTCTGTTCCTTTCGGTCTTTAAGCTACAGTTTGAGAAGACCGCAGCAGTGAACAACTGGAATGCTGAAGATAAAGTTGCTGCACTCTTCGTAGCATTGAAAGGACCAGCTGCCGAAATCTTACAGACGATTCCAGAGTACGAACGGAACAGTTATGAAGCATTGATGGCTGCTGTAGAACGACGTTATGGAAGCGAGCATAGAAAATAGATATTCCAAATTGAGTTGCAAAACCGCTACCAAATGAGACATTGCAGGAGTTTGCTTCAGATATTGAAAGATTGGCTCATCTTGCAAATGCGGACGCACCCGTGGAATACACTGAAAGGGTAAAAATCCAGAGCTTCATAAATGGCATACGAGATGTGGAAACGAAGCGGGCTACATATGCGAATCCAAAACTAACATTTGCTGAAACGGTATCGCATGCACTGACTCAGGAAACAGCCTCACTTTTGGGTAAGCCAGCGTACAAAGCTCATCGCGTGGAAGTAGAAAGGCCAGAGTAGACGCAATATTGGAGGTGCTGAAAGGATTGCAAAAGCGGAGTGGAAGAGTTATCAAATGCTTCACATGCGGGAAGCCCGGTCACATTGCACGTCATTGCGATATAGGCCCTAATAGTTCCAACAATGTGGGTGGCCGTAAACGCAAAGCTGGAGGAGATGAGCAAGAGCGTGTCAGATGTAGAGATTGAGAGCTAGATCCAGCTATTGAATGCCCTGTGATATCTGTGTTGCAAATTGGTAGAAAATCGAGCAGTCTTACCGTCAGAGGGAATGTGGATGATAAAGAACGCGTACTGGCTGTATATACGGGCGCATCTCATTCCTTGATTCGATCTGATTTGGTCTACAGGAGAGTAAAGTCATTACCTGGAGCAAGGTTGCGTACGGTCACTGGCGAGTATAACCAAGTCCGGGGAGAAGTGATCTGTGAAGTCTTAATTGGGAAGGTCATGGTTTTACACAAATTCGTTGTGGCGGAGATTGTTGATGAAGTTATATTGGGAGTGGATTTCTTGGTTGACCATGACATCAAGATCGATATGCAGAGAAGGGCGATGCGTTATGAGAACCAAGATGTGCCACTTAACTTTGTTTGGAAGAAGGGTTCAGCAGTAAGCGAGTGCTGGTGGAGGAGATTCGACAGAGACCACGAAAGTCAAGGAAAGTAGATCGAGCAAAGGTTGATGGATCGAATGGGCCAAATAAAGCGAAATCAAAGGTACCTGCGAGAAAAACACTGGCATTGACAGACCCTAATGAACGCACTAAAAGGACTGAAAGAATTTTCCAGAAAGAATGCAAGGGTGGTTTCAACCCAGCGCGCACTACTGTTGTGAAACGTCAAGACGATACTGATGATTCAAAGTCAATCCGTCAAGATCAAGCTCTGCGAAGTAGTTCTTCATTGGCCAAGCAACAGAGTGTGAGGGAACGGCCCAGGGTAATGAGAAGTAAGATGAAACACAGGTATGACAAGAACTTTAATTCGGAAGGTTTCTTGGAGGGAGATTTGGTAATGCTATACAACCCTCACCGGCGTAAAGGTGTTCCATCCAAATATCGGTGCAGCTGGGAAGGCCCGTACAGAGTTGTGAAGAGGATCAGTGATGTCATCTACCGCATACAAACAATTGGGAAACCACGAAGTAGAAGGGTGGTTCATTTGGAGATGCTAGCAGCGTTTAGATCGAGAGATTTGTCTGATGGGCACGATCAGACGTAGGTGGATGGCAGTGTTACGAATGTTGGCGGCACTAAGGGGTACTGCCATCTCTAGGCCGATGCTAAGCAGTGACGTGAATTCACATCAATAATTCAATCATTATGTCTACACATACGCGTGCACGCGGCGGAGAAGCAACGCACAAGCACATGCAGATATCTTATCTGAAATGCTCCTAAAGGTATGCAATTGTGATTGTGGAAGTGTCGCTCACACATACAAGCGCATGGGGTATGAGAGAAGCTATAAAAATTATGCATCTGTAGTTGTAGCTGAGAAATTTATAACTAACTACTAAGTTCTGGAATTAGAAAAGCCTAGAAATATGCAACGAGGAGGTCGGAAAGTATAAAAGGTCGACAACAGTGGAGGCGAGAATCAGTTTCATTTAAGCTATCAGTCAGTTTGGTTATTAAGCAAGCTAGTTGCAAAGTAGTGTTATTGTGAAGTACTTTAATAAAGGCTATTTTCCATTATTCAATATTGGAGTTATTTATTCAACAGTTTAGCGATACGAACGTTAGCAGAAGAATGCAAATAAGGGGAATTGCAGTAAATTCGTTACAGTATATACCTTATTACCGTTAGAATTTACTGTTGGAGTAGAGTTGGCTGGTTTTCCTGTTGGTTTATATTACGGAGATTGCTCGTGTTACTCTGATTGGATGATCTTGACTGACCTCCAAAATTGCGTCTTGGGAAATTATTATTTTGTCTATTACTATTATATCTGTTAGCATTACCATAATATCTTCGGTTTTGGTTACCTCGATAATTATTATTTTTGTAGCTTCTTCGGAAGTTACCTCGGTAATTACCTTGTGAACGCGTCAGGCGTAGCACTGTATTTGGGTTACCCGTGACTTCAGTACAGCTATTCGTGAATTTTGAAATAGCCTCGTTCATAGATGTGAACGTTCCTGCTTGCGTTATCAGTTTAACTCTTTTGTTAGTCGAGTTCTTACACATGGCCTTTACAGCTGATTGTGTGACATATTTGGTTGCCACATCAGGTGCAAGACCGTCACATATGTAAGCACCCGCCAACGATTTTGTTAATTTTTCGATTTCGGCAGTGTACTGGTTAGCTGTTTTACTGCGCTGTTGGACGTTTAGGAGTTTTGCCGTCAAAACCTACAGATTCACCTTTAATTGCTGAACTCAACTTTTGCCTTATTGCTAGTATTGAATTTGCAGTGCTCAAAAGGTTTCTTGCTGTTCCCTTGAGCTTAGTATTTATCATGGAGACTGCTATGGTCTCGTGAGTATCTTTAATTTGTTTTAGGCTATCTAGTGCGTCTAAGAAACTATGGAAGTTCTCAGGCTTACCATCATACTCAGGCAGAATTGACGAAGCCGTTTTTTATAAATCTACTGGGGTTTGTACCATTTTGTCTTTTCTCATTTGGTAGTTTGGTGTCTCTATTAAAATTTCTTTTTGTTCCTGTTTTTGTTCTACTTCTGGTTCTTCTTCTAAATCGGAGGCTGACTCCAGCAGGAATGTGCTAAAGTCTATTTCTGTTTCCTTTTTGAAACTCGTTGATACTATGAATTCTATATCATATCTTGCCAGTGAGGACACCAATTTGTCTCCAACTCTGGCAAAAATTTGATATGCTTGGTCTTTTCGATTGCCGTCTAGTTTACCATATAACCGTTGTATTGTTTTTCCTATTTTGTTAAATGCTTCAACTATTATTTTAAGATACTTTACTACTGTTTCTGCCTTTACTTTTGTCTTTTTATTAATACATTAATAAGATTTTTCTTCTATCGTTTTTTCTTCTATGAGTAGTTTAACGATATCTTCCCATTTGCACATTGAGAATGGTATATAAAAAGTTTGTTAAACCTTATCTAAACCGTCGCACAGTGGCGCCTTTTGAGTTTTTTCTTTGCATAAATCATAACTTTTGAACCAATGAACATATTTTAAAAATTTAAAACGCAAATGAAAGCTAATTATTTGAAGTTTTATTGTGTGAAAGCTCAGAATGTCACAGATACAGGGTGCTTCAAAATTCGTCAAAGTCGAAATTTTTTAGAAAAATGCAAAAACAAAATATTTTTAGTAAAAAATAAAAAAAATAAAATGAGATTTGTCTTATAATGACGTATTTAAGCATTAAATAAGATAAACTAATGATTTTGATAAGATAGCGTGGCACTGTCCACTTATGATAAAAAGTTGTATCTAAGCAGTCACGTAATCAATAACTACCAAAATTGTAATGACATTCCCCTCCTCAATTTCAATTATTGTTGGTTCTAATTTGGCAATTTGATTTTTTATATCACTCACTGTAGCTTTTATGAATTCTGAAGACTCCTTCTCGTATTTAAATAATATCGGGCGACACAATATAGTTGATGACGGACGTGGATTTTTGCAATATTCTCAAGCTTCATCTTTTAATCGTAATGGAACAATAGAAGCCATAAACATATTACTATCTGTAATTGTTTCATCGTCTACATTTATTCTTTGTTTATATGCGCTTTGTCCTGATGATCCATCACAACCCCACTTAGTTATCAATGCTAGCTCCTTTGGCAGTGATTTCAACTTTTCTTCAGTATAACTTTGAAGGAGTCGTGTAGACGTATGGTCCATTGCGTTTTGTAGCTCAATTTCAGCTGATACTTCGGTTATTTTGGGACTTAGAGGAACTGCTTCTTTCTTGGCTTGAGTAATTTTTTTGTATCCAGGAAAAATATCGGCATTACGTTGCAACAATGACTTACGCAATATAATATATTTTTTCTTCGTTAAACCGAGATCTATAAACAGCGCCAAAGCTTCTTCGGGAGTGTATTTCCTAGGTAGCGCATTTGGTGGAGTGGGAATGCTGTTTTTGATCCTCATCAGTCGCACTGGACTTGCTACCGCAACTGCTTCTGTTATATGAGATTTCACATTTTCTTCGTCTTTTTTATATTTAATAGCCAGTGCTTCTGAAAGATGAGTCGTGGCCATAGCTTTTGTGGTATCAGGCAGCTTCCTTTTCCTTGTGTAGGTAGAGCACTCTTCTATGGGTTTTGTTGGTCTCCCTCTAGTTGGATTGGTTGACGTGCTAGGCGTTTCTTCGTCCAAAAAAATTTTGTCATCTAGCCAATTTACATGCTTACTTAGAAATTTTGAATTGTTACGATAGCCGTCCTTCCATTTTCTTTCTATCATAATGTATTGTAAACCAATTTTTTCTTCCAGGCCTTCCTTTTCTTTAATGCTTGCTTCACTCGCTAATTCTCTCATAATAGCCTCAACGAAGTCCCGTCTTGACTTTGTAGATTTAAACACCGCAAATAGTTTCGAGTTTTCTAGATACATATTAGAATTGGCTTCGAGTGTATCTGACTAAATATTAAACTGTGAACTATATTTAAAAATACTATTCACTTTGTTTATGTAAACAGAATACTTAGTTCCTTAATTTCCAAAGGACGAATGATAATGTGCATTGTATGATGGATAGCTTTATATACCTACTCCAATTATTAAAATGAATTTCAGGTATACAATTCGTAACTAAAAAAATGGATGTTGTTAACAAGTTCCAATAATAAAAACGGCCTTATGGCCGTACTGAATTATATATATGTACCTGCTCAGGCGCGTATTTATGCCCAAGGTTGTTTAACTTTATTTGATGTAAAAAGTGAAGTTGCAGCTGGACGCAGGTAGACTTTATGAATTTAGGTAACTGAATATTTCACAAATAACTACTGTTAATTTGACGGAGCACATATTTTAAAATTTTTTTTTCCATCGAAGTTTTAAAAAGGGCCTAAAAATAGGCATTTCGAAAAACAGGTATATCCGCCAACTTTTAACAAAAAAAAAAAAACAATTTGTAACAAGGCTGCCTTTCGTAATTCAATCATATGTATTCTATCTAAGTAATGTAACATACCTACATGTAATTTAAGTTACAAAATAAAAATTATTATTTAAGTGACATTAAGGTGTGTGTTTTTTATTTTTTAGTATAAAATAATTGAACGTTGTCACTTACCACTCAAAACAAAACATCTACTCTGTAATGTACATCCATTTTTGTTATAATAAATTGTATTGAATTTTTGTTGAAACGAACCTGGATGAATTATTTTCTTCGTTCGAACCCAAACCAAAATATTACATTGGCGCCCAACAATTGTTTTTGTTTTTATCGGCCTATTGATAAATCATTCAAGGTTCGAATCGAGCTCAAGGCCAGAACAATAATTTTTTTCTAATGATAATTATTGTTATTTTTTAATTTTTCTAAATTTGAAAAATTGTATTTTGTTTTTGGAATAGTAAGTAGAAAATTTTTCAGACAACCTGCCATAGCTGCGCATATAGATCCATTTCGAAGGGTGCTAAGCCTTCATCATCAGTACGCTTTAGGCATGCTGCGCTAACCATTTAGCTATACAGCGGTGGTTTGTTTGACTGGCAAATCTGCTACTTCCATTCCTTTTTACCAACTATATTTATTCAGTGTTGCGCCATCAATTACTTTGTTTGACATTCCCAAGTGCTCATGGTTTATTAACAATTGTTTTTGTTTTTATCGGCTATTGATAAATCATTCAAGGTTCGAATCGAGCTCAAGGCCAGAACAATAATTTTTTTCTAATGATAATTATTGTTATTTTTTAATTTTTCTAAATTTGGAAAATTTTATTTTGTTTTTGGAATAGTAAGTAGAAAATTTTTCAGACAACCTGCCATAGCTGCGCAGATAGATCCATTTCGAAGGGTGCTAAGCCTTCATCATCAGTACGCTTTAGGCATGCTGCGCTAACCATTTAGCTATACAGCAGTGGTTTGTTTGACTGGCAAATCTTTGAGACCAGCAATTCAGAAGACGAGACAGAAACAAAAATGCCTAAATTTTCTGAGGCACAATTTGCACAAATTTTGGAAGCAATCGCAGGTGGCAATAAATGCGGTTCTTTCACAAAATGTACAGCACGTTTCCGTGGACAGCGAAACCCGTCGGCAGTGGAAGAGTTCGTATCAGCTATCACCGTGTATAAGGATATCGGGAAAATTTCTGATGCGGATGCTTTGCGTGGAATGCCACTGTTGTTGCAGGATTACGCAGCGACATGGTGGATCGGCGTGAAAGATACCGTGTTTGTTTTTAAAGATGCTATTAAGCTTATACGCAAAACGTTTTCGCCTCCACTACCCGATTGGAAAATTTTTCTAAATATATTTGACACGAAGCAACAACAACTTGAACCGACGGATAGTTTTATTTGTAAGAAACGGTTACTGTTTTCGCAATTGACGAATACCCTCAGCGAAGCAGTACAGATAAATATGGTATACGGCCTCTTGTCTATGAAGATTAGAGAGCGCGTGAGCCGTGACAAATTTTCAACGTTTGACGAATTAATATCCCGTCGTCGATATGCTGAAATGTTCTTGGCTGAAGTAAAACAGCTTACGAATGCAACGTCCGACAAAAGTGATACTGATGATTTTGATATATGGAAGTCTATATCTATCTCGATTCCTTTATACTTGTACAACCAACCGTTATCCAATCAAAGTTAGTATACTCTGTGAGCTCTGCTCAACTGAGTATAAAAATGATTTCATAAATTGCATGCATTTTATACATGTGCATTATATTTTAAATTTTCTCTAACCGTTTTGTGCTGACTAAATTTTGCTTCTGCATAACTTTTTTTGGCTATATAAAATAACAATTCCAGGGCCGTTTTCAGCATCTTCGGTGAACGCTAACAAACACTTTATTTGAAAGAACTCGTTCAGTGATTCGTCAAATAAGGGTTACTTTAAAATAACGGACGTTAAAAGTTCCCCTCTCACATGAGGAAAAAGGAAATACAACTATTTTTATAACATGAATATAGATAGAAAATTTATTGGGGATCATCAGATTGCGTCGCGTTCCAGAAGGATATGTTCCACCGTCTCTCCTGATCGATCGCGAAATCGACATGAATACAAAATTATGTTTTTTATTTAGTTGAACGGCGATAGAAATTCTTATATTTTTCAAGAAATCCAGGAAACTTCAAAAAGAACCCTAAGTTTTTAATTATTTGTGTTTTGCTTTGACGTTGGCGGTGCGTTGCTTATAGATTGAAGGAATTAAAGCGCGTGTGTTCAAAGTCAGATTTAGACGCAACGCCAGTGTCAAAACGACTCAAAAGTCACCTTAAGCTTAGTTGGTTCACGTGTTATTTATCATTATTAATTAAAAACGAGATTCTTACGAGAGAAGCTAAACTTAGGCAAGATACATACGGGACATAGCTTCGTAGACGCCTACAAAATATGGATGCAGCTACGATTTTCTACGCCTCAAGATTTCTTATGCTGTACCTAAATCGCGTCTATGAAGATACGCCTCGTGTGCATCTTCCATTAGATTATTTTCAAAGAAAAAATGCTTTGTTTTTTAAACTTTGCTAATATCCACAAACATGTCTACTATGGCTGTCGCTTCCATACTACTATTTCATTATTTAAAAAGAAAATTAGTTCTGAAAAATGCAACCTTGTCACATGCGTTCTCAAACACGGTTGCCACACCATGTTTTCATTTAGGACCAAAATGCATCGAAAAAAAGACCAGATCTCAAAAAAAATGGACCAAATTTTAGGGTTTTTATTGGTATAAAAACAATTGGGATGTTTCAATGGTTTAATGTATAAAATTTGAATAAAGTAGAAACTTGGTTTTAATTCAAACTGCACACACAAAAATAAAATGCACCTTTAGGTAGGTATTATATGTTCACATTTCTAGGATTAGGCTATATCTTTCACCAACCAAACGTTGTGAACCTAGTTTTGCTTGACTGCAATGAAATAAAGTCCATAGCGCAGTTAGGTTTTATTAAAGAACGGTTAAAAAATATGCGTTGTGGCAAACTCAGTAAATCGTAAATAAAACTAAGCAGTGGTGTTAATGCTATTTTTATAGGTGTTTACCTTTTGCCTAATAGTTTAAACTTCATAACAGAGCCTAGATTCTGTAAGTGTGAGTTGGAACTCAGACTAAAAATCAAGCGTCTTAAAAGTTTCAACTGTGTAATAACTAAATACCCATCGAAATATCTACCCACTAAAACAAGTATTTTTTCTGATAAGTCCGTTGTTTCATCAAAAATTAATGACAATGTGTTTGCCCGAACATTCACAACTTCTCTTTTTAATGCCTTGCCTAAATTATCTACCGGGTGAAATGTCATTGTTCTGCTACATTTTATAGATAGAGCAATTTTCGTGGTAAGAATTCCATTGAAGTAAATTGAAAATTATATGTGGATAATAGATTTGCGGAAAGCTTTATTAGCAGTATTTTGAATTTTTGTTTCAGTTTAAGTGAAAAAGAAATAAACGTACCAAAACTGTGCCGGAAAAACCAAAATTGAGAAAAAGGGGCCAGCGGCCCATATGGGGTTGGAAGGGACCATTTTTGTTCCAAATGGAATAAGTGGCAACCGTGTTCTCAAATGCAAGCTTCCACATCAAATACATATACACATAAGTACTTCGACATTACGAAATACATTGTCGCGTTGTGAGGCAAAATATTGTTGCATAAAACCTTTTTGACCGCCACAATACCACAGATTAAGTATAAAATTTCACAAAAATAATACATTTCTTCGAGAATCGCCCCGAATAATTGCAGTCATTGTTTACGAATTTAGATACAATGAGATTGGCAAATACGAACGTGTATGAAATGTAATGTCAAAACGTATATGCACATGTTTGTATTTCAATGCACGAAAATGCTTTAAATACGCATGAAATTGTTAAATTAAAGTTTAAAAAAATGTTAAAAACTTTAATATAATTAAAAAACTTCTTTTAATAACAACAAATACGCCCTATATATTCTATTTATACATCAATTGGTAAGGTTTATCTCACTTTAAAATTTAAGCTAAATAATCTAAAGTTTTTTTTTTTGAAATTGAGTCGAGAACTGTGCGTGTGAATGTGCGAATTTCACCGATCAGCTGTTAGTTGCGCTACTTGGCAAAATTTACAATGTTGCGAAGAGGAAGGTTCTCGTCCAATATTGCTTCGGACAGTGCCTAACTTGAAACAAAATCGAAGTTTGTGTGTATGCATTTAACGCTCTCGTCCGATATTGCTTTGGACAGTGTATTGCATGCACACACACACACACATTATTCATAAACGTTTAACATACGTATACTAAATCGCCAGAACGTTTAATACTACAATAAATACATAAATTAAACCAATATACAACAAATATCTACTCTGCAATGTACATCCATTTTTGTTATAATAAATCGTATTGAATTTTTGCTGAAACGAACCTGGATGAATTATTTTCTTCGTTCTCCTAAATTAAATTATCTTTAATTGCTGTACAAGAAAACGACAACCGGCGCCTTATTTACTCACAAAACCATTTTAAATACAACGAAAAAGAAGAAAATTTTAAAATGTTTCCCAATGTTGAAAATTGGTCAACTTTGAGCGGCTCTACCTGCTCCTATAATTTTTTGTGAAAAAAAAGTTTCCAATGACTTCAACAAAATTAGAGTTTTTTCCTCATCTACAATTTTAATTTCATTTTTAAGGTCCTCAAGTGGGCCTTTTACATAAGTTTTAATTTTCCTTGGTCTTTCCATAATTTAAAATCAATAGTCTTACAAAATTTTATTTTAAATTTTTTTTTCGACACCCTAATGTTTATATAACTGGTCTTGGTTTTTTATATCCTCTTTTACTATTATTTGAGGCTTCTTTTTGTTTATATTCCTTAATCTCTTTATTTCCTTCTTTAAGTTAATTTTTTCTTCCCTACTTGTACTCAAGTTTATTTTTTCATATAGCTTTACTATGGATCTTCTACCTTTGGCCTGTTTTTCTCCTTTTTTCTTTTCAGTTTGACCGGCTGTGAGGCTTTAGGTTCCTCAATTTTTTGAATCCTATTTCTCTTTCTATACTCCTCGATTGTTAGTGGCTTAGGGCCTTGCTTGATTTTCTGGGGTGTTTTCTTTTCACGTCCTTGCAAATTTAAATTTAATTTAACTAATTTATCAAAAATTTGGTCAAATTGACTTGATTTTGTATGTCCTCTTCTGGGAACATAATTCAATAAGTAGGAGAAAAACATTTTTTTTACAGCAAAAATATAATTTTTGCTTGTCAATAGGCAGCCGTTAGGTTGCCGGAATATTGTTATTGTTAGAAATAAATATTAGGGGGACTCATGTAACCTTATAAATGCCGTATAAAGTGTGTAAACGTATAAATATATCTAGTGCGTAAACGAGCTGTCAAATTTTGTATGAAAAATCATTTACACAATTTGTATAAATTTACGCACACATTTCATTGTGTAAACGCGGTAAACTCAAAGGAATGCAACCTTGCAGGCACTACAGCAGGCATTTTCCTCAGAAATCTCCAACAACAGCAAGTAAATGCGTTTTAGTTTTGATTTTTCACTTAATCTTAGCATTTTTTAATTTGTACAACAATCAAAAAAATTTAGTTTGGCAATAATACAGCTGATAAACAATCAAGTTTATCAAGAGTATTACTAGGTGCGTTCATATAACAGCGTGTGTAAATGGATATAATTTTACACCTTATAAGTTTATATGCTTTCATGAGTCCCCCTATTAATGTTAATTATTATAATACATATTGGAAAGATGGTTGGCAATTTGGAGCACCGCCTTTTTCTTCAGGGTATCCGTTAATTTCTTCTCAATCCTCTAGCAAATGTTATATTCCACTTCGCTTGCCGCATCAGGTGGACTCGGAAAAATTTTTGGTAATTTGGAGCACCGCTTAGTACTGTCGGTTTTTTGTATGATTTGTGTAGTATGTGTATATATATGTAGCGCTTAGGCTGAATAATCAGCCAGTATTATCCTTGCCAGGAATGAACTTAGGCTGAAAAATCGCCCACCAGAATCATAGGCAGGATCGCTATATACAATGTGGAAAAATGAATACAGTGTTTTGTGAGGTGTCAATGAGTGAATGCATGAATGCTGCTTTATTCAAATATTGTCAGCTTATTTATACTAAATTATTCTACACATATTCTTACATACATATTTACTTTAAGCATACATACTTACATACATATTTACCTTAAGCATACATACTTCCATACCTACATACAACTCGACACAAAATATGTACCTACACATCTGTGTTGAGCTGTGACTTCTGTGGGAAATGCAGCGTCCGCAAATTTGTCTGAATGCAAATTTGGTTTGGTCGTGCGTTGTACACACACCTGTATTAAATCGTGTGAATGGCTATGTCATCAATAATTAGCAGATGCCTTTTTTGTGTTGATGAAAATTTAGACTCTTTTTGTTACAGGGAAGCACATTAACTGATTTACTTATTTGGCATTGAAATTGTTGGCTGTTTACACTACACCATATTAAGTAGAGATTTTGGTCGATATCTCGAAAACGCCTTCACATATACAACTAAGGCCCACGTCCTTTTAAAACGCTCATTAATATCTTTAATTTGATACCCATATCGTACAAACACATTCTAGAGTCACCCCTGGTCCACCTCTATGGCGATATCTCGAAAAGGCGTCCACGTATAGAAATAAGGCCCACTCTCTCAAAAAAAAATTTTTTTTCCAATTAAATAAATAAAAAAAATGTTGTCTTTAGCTTTAACATTAAAGTACGTGTATTTAGAATATGATATGAAAAAGGTTAGATTAAAAACTCAAGCGCATGCGTCGGCTTTTCTTTGCCATTTCATCTAAAACTTCATCAACGGTAACAATTTGATCACGGTGGATGCTTAGTTATGCACAGCCATTCAATCGATTTTCACTCATCGTGTTTCTCAAATAGTTTTTAATCAGCCTAGGAGTTGAAAAAGATCTCTCTTTCGTTGCCGTTGTTACTGGAAGCGTACACAAGATTTTCAACAACATGTGAACATCAGGAAAAACCACAGAATCGCATTCCTGTAATATTAATCATAGATAAATTGATAAAAAAAAAACCGAAGTACCTCCTTCAGGAATAAGTAGAATTTTGAGCCTATGCATGAGATCTAACGTATACGTACATAAAATTCAAAAGAAAGAAACTGATCGAATAGAAAAAAATTTTATTTAAAAAAGTCATATCTACACGGAAAAAACACTAATGTGTTCTTTACATTTTAAGATGTGAAAAACATTATTTTTTCATTTATCAAATAATTTGAATTTTACATTTTTGAAATGTGTTTTTGACATGAAAAAAAAAATTTAGATATTACATTATAATAATGTGTTTTCCACATGGAAAATAATGCCAAATTTGCATTATATTTCAAAATAGGAAATGTGTACTTCGAAGAAATGCTGTAAATTTAGTATTATTTAAATGTGGAGAATAAAATCAAAGCACGAGAATTAGTATCGTTTAGTTCGACAAACAAACAGAACCGTAAGCAATGTTTATATTGTATATTTACTTGCAAATCCTCTGATTTGCAACCCTCTGCTAAGTTAGAATCACTAAACTGTTGAATAAATAACTCCAATATTTAATAATGCAAAATGGCCTTTATTAAAGTACTTCACAATAACACTCAAACTTTGCAACGAATAGCTTGCTTAATAACCAAACTGATTGATAGCTCAAATGAAACTCCTCTTCGCCTCTACTGTCGCGCCTTTTATACTTTTTGATTTCTCATTGCATACTTCCAGGCTTTTCTATTCCAGAACTTACTAGTTAGTTTCAGCTACAAAATCGCCAGCCACAACTACGTTTATAACTTTTCATTTGAGTAATACTTGCACAAATTATTGCCCTCTCTTGTGACAAATCAGATAAGATATATGCATGTGTTTGTGCATTGGTTCTCCGCTGCTCGTATACGTACATTTGTGTAGACGCAATTATTGATTCGTTTATGTAGATACATAATGATTGAATTATTGATGTGAATTCACGTCACTGCTTAGCATCGGCCTGGAGATGGCAGTACCCCTTAGTGTTGCTAATATTCGTAACACTGCCCTCCACCTAAGTCTGATCGTCCCGATCAGACAAATCTCTCGATCTAAACGCTGCTAGCCTCTCCAAATAAACCACTTTCATTTTGGTTCGTGGTTTGCCAATGGTTTGTATGCGGTACACTACATCGTTGATCTGTTTTACAACTTTGTATGGGCCTTCCCAGTTACACTGCAATTTCGGGGACAAACCTTTTTTCCGTTGTGGTTTGTATAGCAGCACCAAATCTCCTTCCTGAAACCCTTCCGAATTAATTGCTTTATCGTACCTCGCTTTCATCTTGTCACTCATAATCTTTGCTCGTTGCCTTACCAGATCGTGTATCTCTCTCAGCTCTTCTTCCAAGACACCAGTGGATTTCTTGACATTCCTCTCCGCATCGGCATCTATCCCATACTTCAAATCAGCTGTCAGTCGAAGGTCATTGCCAAAAATTACCTTTGCGGGAGTTTGGCCCGTTGTCTCATGTACTGCCGATCGGTAGGCCATCAAGAATAATGATATGTGGGTATCCCAGTCCTTATGGTACTTGTCTACTACTTTCCTTAAATGTTCCTCCAACGTTCTATTGAAACGTTCCACCATACCATCGGACTGAGGATGCAATGCAGTTGTCCGTGTTTTCCGAATGCCCAACCTCTTGCACATTTCTTGGAACACAGCTAATTCAAAATTCCTGCCTTGGTCAGAATGTAACTCCATTGGTGCACCATACCTTGCAACCCTTTCGTTTGGAACCACTTCTGCTACTGTTTCTGCTTCTTGGTTTGGGATTGGGTATACCTCTGGCCATTTACCGAAATAATCCATAACCACCAGTACGTATTTGTTTCCGCGGTTGCTAGTAGGAAATGGACCTGCGACATCCATGGCGAACCTTTCAAATGGTGCACCTGAAATATACTGCTTCATCTGGCCATGACTTCGTGTTTTGGGCCCTTTCGCTCTGTTGCATACCTCGCAGTTGGCAATCCACTCGGTGACCGACTGAAGGCAACCAACCCAATATAATCTCTGCTTAATTTTTTCGAGCGTCTTTGTGATTCCAAGATGACCTCCACTTGGACCATTATGCAGCTCGCTGAACACGTCAGGAATCCTCTTTCTGGGAACAACTATCAGTTTCTTCTTGCATTGACCATCCTCACTCTCCCATACTCGATGAAGGCAACCGGATATCAATTCTAAACTGTTCCACTGTGCCCAATATGACTTCGCAATGGGACTCTCTGCTAACATTTCTTCTCTGCTTGGTCTTTCGTTTCGTTCGCGCCCTTGCATAACATGTGACAGATCTGTATGTTCTAGCTGACACTTTCCTAGTTGTTCCTTGTCCCATTCATCCGTACACGTTATAGTCATTAGCCGGACATCTATAATGTCTTCTTTAGCCTCGGCCCTTGAACAGTGCTTGCATTCCAAACTACATGGTCTTCGTGACATTGCATCGGCATTTCCAGGGGTACTACCTTTCCGATGCTCAATGGAAAAGTCATAGCTTTGTAGTCGCTCGATCCACCGTGCCAATTGTCCTTCCGGATTACGGAAGCCATTTTAACGCTGCGTGATCTGTCCTGACACGGAACCGCTGGCCGTAGAGGTATTTGTGAAAATGTTTAATGCACTCTACCAATGCCAACAGCTCTCTCCGCGTAACGCAGTAGTTCCTCTCTGGTTTTCCAATCGAACGGCTGTAATATGCAACTACCTTCTCCTGTCCGTCGACCAGTTGTGATAAGACGCCTCCTATAGCATATCCACTCGCATCTATATCTAGAATAAATGTTGCTCCTGGAATAGGATATTCTAACATATTGGGGCAGTCCACAAACGCTCCTTCAATGTTTGGAAAGCCACTTCTTGCTCCTTCTTCCATTCAAAAGCTTTATTTTTTCTTGTAAGCTCATGGAGGCTATGGGCTATGCTGGAAAAATTTGGTACACATCGGCGGTAATTTGTGCACAGCCCAAGGAAACTTCTCAATTCATGTAGGTTCTGTGGTCTTGGCCAATCCTTTACAGCCTCAATCTTTTCGTTCGCAGTGCAGATGCCCTCTGTCGTTACCTTGTGACCCAAATAATTTATTTCCTCTTTAAACAGCGCACACTTTTTGAGACTTAACTTCAGACCAGCGCCAGCTATTCTCTGGAAAACTTCCTCCAAGTTCTTAAGATGTTCATCAAAATTCTTGCCCAATACGATGATGTCGTCCAGGTACACCAAGCATGTTTTCCAATGTAGTCCTTTCAGTACCTGGTCCATGAGCCTCTCAAAAGTAGCTGGTGCATTACAAAGTCCAAAAGGCATCACTGTAAATTGCCAAAGACCATCACCGACACTGAAGTCTGTTTTCTCTTTATCTTCCCCCTTCACCTCAACTTGCCAGTAGCCGCTTTTCAAGTCCAGTGTGGAAAACCATTTCGTACCAGATAGCGAGTCCAGAGTGTCGTCAATTCTTGGCAATGGGTAGCTATCCTTTTTCGTAACGTCATTCAACTTCCGGTAGTCCACGCAAAACCTCATTTTTCCATCCTTCTTCTTTACAAGTACTACCGGTGAGCTCCATGGACTAGCTGATGGTTCGACGACGCCGCTGTCGCTCATTTCTTGTATGATTTGACTCACAACTTCCCGCTTCGCCAGTGGAACACTACGTGGAGCTTAACGGATCGGCCTCGCATCTCCAGTGTCAATTTGATGTTTCACAACATTGGTGTTGCCAGGTTTGGAACCATCCTGGTCAAAAATGTTCGCGTACTTTAGGAGCAGTTGTTTTGCCTTACTCTGATATGCTTCCTCTATCCCCTGCGTCCATGCCGTGGTGTCATTTGAAAGATCAGTATTACTAGATGAAACGTGTTCCTGGAGCTGTCACAGTTATTAACTACTTCGGCCTCTTGGCATCTTCCCAAAATAGCTCCTTTGGTCAAATTGAATGGTGACTTGAACTCATTGAGTACTCTTACCGGAATACTTCCATCTTGTTTTGTCATAGCCAAGGTTTTTCCTGCAAGTATGTTCGGTGCTGATTTATTTGCTGCTTCGACAACCCAAAATTTGTTTGTCCCACAATCTCCATCAACCTTTGCCCAGATGACTGCTTCTGATTTTGGTGGTATTTGCTGACTCTCTTCCACCAGCACTCGTTTACTGCTGTAGCCTCTCTCGTTACCGAAATAAGGTGGCACATCCATGTTCTTATATCGCACCGTCTTGCTTTGCATATAGATCTTGATGCCTTGGTTGATTAAGAAGTCCACTCCTATTATGATTTCATCAACAATATCTGCCACTATAAAATTGTGTAGTACCGTGACGTTCCCAATTGCTACTTCACATTCTACTTCTCCAATTACCTGGGTGTCCTCTCCCTTGGCTGTACGTAATCTTGCTCCAAGCAATGGTCTTATCTTTTTGTTGACTAAATCCGCTCGAATGATGGAATGAGATGCACCCGTATCTACAGTCAGTAAACGTTCCTTTCCATCCACATGTCCTCCAACAGTAAGATTGCTCGATCTTCTTCCAATCTGGGAGATAGAGATTATGGGGCATTCATTTGCGGGAGCCAGCTGTCGCCCCTTGCGGCTGACTCGATTTAATTTAACGATTGAGTGGTCTTGGAGTTTTGCTCATCACCTTCTGCTCTGCGTTTACGACCACCCACATTGTTGGAACTGTTAGGGTTGGTGTTGCAATAACGCGCAATATGCCCTGGCTTTCCACACTTAAAGCATTTGACTGCATCATTATTCTTCTGCTGCGTACCCTTCAATGCTTCCAAAATTGTGTCTACCCAGTCTGGCCTTTCCACTTCCACGCGAGGAGCTTTGTATGCGGGCTTTCTCAAAAGTGACGCTGTTTCCTGAGTCAGTGCGTGGGATACCGTTTCAGCAAATGTTAGTTTTGGATTCGCATATGTAGCCCGTTCGTTTCCACATCCCGTATGCCATTTATGAAGCTCTGTATTTTTACCCTTTCAGTGTATTCCACGGGTGCGTCCGCATTTGCAAGATGAGCCAATCTTTCAATATCTGAAGCAAACTCCTGCAATGTCTCATTTGCTTTTTGGTAGCGGTTCTGCAACTCAATTTGGAATATCTGTTTTCTATGCTCGCTTCCATAACGTCGTTCTACAGCAGCCATCAATGTGTCATAACTATTCCGTTCGTACTCTGGAATAGTCTATAAGATTTCGGCAGCTAGTCCTTTCAATGCTACGAAGAGTGCAGCAACTTTATCTTCCGCATTCCAGTTGTTCACTGCCGCGGTCTTCTCAAACTGTAGCTTAAAGACCTGAAAAGGAACAGAACCGTCAAAGGATGGTGTTTTTACCTTTGGATTACTCGCTGAAACAGCTGAGCGATCTAATTGTAATCCCTGGATCCTATCTTTCAAAGCATCCATCTCTGCCTCTATTTTATCCTGTCGACCCCTGAAGCCTTCATGAAACTGGGTTAGTTTTTCTTCCATATGCGCTTCCAGTTTCGATGATATACGGACTTCCTGCTCTTCTAGTTGTGTGGAGATCTGAGATGATATCTGTGTCGACATTTCGGAAATACGCGTCTCCTGTGCTTCAATCTTAGATGTTATGCGTGTTTCTTGCGACTCCATCTGTGATGACATATACGTTTTCTGTTCTTCCATCTTCGATGTTATGCGTGTCTCCTGCGATTCCAGTTGAGATGACATTTGTGACGACATTTCTGAAATGCGTGCCTTCTTTGCTTCCATCTTGGATGTTAAACGTGTCTCCTGTGATTCCAGCTGAGATGCCACTGTCGATGTTTGAGCAGTTATTTCAGCCAATATCATGTTCAAGTCTGTGCTCGTAACTGTCTGCGATGTTTCGTTTTTCTCTTCAATTTTAAGCTATTGCATAGATTTTATCGCGGGCTTGGCGACTAAATAAAAAAAACCGTAACGGATATTTGTCAAAAAAGATCCGAAATGGCTCGAAAAGGTTCAAAAAGGTTCGTAAAGGTTCGGTGTTAGGAACAGGCCAAATACATAAAATTGGATCTCTATCATAAACAGCGGTGGGCACCACTACATTTACACGGTTACCAAATTGAGAATGTGTTAGTAAACACGAACGCGTAGCGAGCACGAAAGCAAAATCAATTATTTATTTAGTTTGATTTCAATCAATGATGACATGATATGAAACTTCTCGCTCTCTGAGAGCGCGTGAAAATGTGCATTTTTTATAACATTGACCATAGATGCCATCATCCTCAAAATCAAATTTGGGTATTTCGGAATAACTTTGGGGTATTTTACATGGTAAAGGCTTAATTTATGATTTTCACCGAAAACTTACTCAAGATTGTCAAATGGGATATCAAAAAACTCGAATTTTTTCAAGATCACAAATACAAAAAAAAGCTTATTTTACCCGTTAAAAATTTTTCCGTGACAACACGTGAAATTTAATTTTTTGATAGCTAAGGCCACCGTGGTGTGATGGTAGCGTGCTCCGCCTATCACACCGTACTCCCGGGCAAAGCAACATCAAAATTTTAGAAATAAGATTTTTCAATTAGAAGAAAATTTTTCTAAGCGGGGTCGCCCCTCGGCAGTGTCTGCCTTGCAGATGCCGTTCGGAGTCGGCATAAAACATGTAGGTCCCGTCCGGCCAATTTGTAGGGAAAAATCAAGAGGAGCACGACGCAAATTGGAAGAGAAGCTCGGCCTTAGATCTCTTCGGAGGTTATCGCGCCTTACATTTATTTTATTTTTTTAAGATAAAATGTACATATCTCTTTTCGTGCGTTAATATAACAGCTCATTTAATTTTGTTATTTCTTGTACCTTTTTTACAAATTTTTGATAATGAAACCGCACCGATTTTCTTGGATTTTTTTTTGCGCGGTTTACGCAACTCTGATCTTCAAGACCCATTCTTGGAAACGAATGAAGTTTGTTTACAATCGAATGAACCAATGTTTACAATAGAATGAACTTTAAGACCCATTCCTGGAAACGAATAGAGAGAGAATGAATGTTTCGTATCATGTCATCATTGATTTCAATGCTTGAACGGTGAACACGTGTCACATGCACTCTTTGGTACTCTGTTTTAAGCGCGCGTGAGATTCGTTGCTTAAGTCGCGGCGGGGCTTTTTAAAAAGGAATATATAAACCAAAGGCAGAATACGCTTAAGAAAATCAACACGACTGACTAGGGTGTAACTCTGAATCCAAACTGAACTTTCACTTTATTACCATCAATAATGAAACTTACAATTTGCTGATAATAATATTAATACTTATTGCTAACTGAATGATATTATTGCTTACTAAGTAGAATTAACTAGCTGTGTACTCAATATTTTGTTAAATAGCAGAATTCCCAGAATTGCCAGTTTGCAACTTTAATTTAGACCGGATATTAATACTTTTGTTTATTTGTGATTTTTAAAATGAATTGGTCAATATCGTCTGCTGCTGACTGCACTTATATAACTTGGCGAGCTATTGACCTTATTTGGTAGAGTAGCGGAATTATACGTAACTACCCTCCCTTTTAGATTGGAATTCTCCTGAATTCTACTATTTAATTTTATAACTACTTTATTATGTTTAAAAGTTTAAAATATTACAACCATTATTATTATAATAATTATGCTTACGATGCATACATATGAAACTTTGCTATGGTTATACAAGCTTGTAATACTCTGTAAATTTTTTTTAATAAGTTTAATGACATCCGTTAAAGTTATTTTTTCTGTAAAATTGCGTATCATTTCATTTTGAATGTGTATCGTTTTTTCTTCAATATTTTCTTTTGAATTTGAAAAATAATAATCATTTATTTTTAGTGAACAGTTCGTATATTGTAACAAATTATTTTCTACTAGAATAACTGTGTTTTCTGTACAAGTTTGATTTATTAATAAGTTTCGGGCATTCTTAATAAGAATTGTATCTATATCAATTTCTATTATTTCTAGCTCTTTGTTTTTAGTAAATTGGCAATTTGAGTTTAAAATACAATGTGTGCTTGGCTTTAATTTTCCTAGCTGTTTATTTTTCTTCAAATTTATACGTTTTGTTGTTGTATTCAAAAATTTCTTCGATTTCGTAGTCAATCTCATGATAGGAATCGTTTGGTATTGGTATAATGTATCTAACTTGAACATTTACAAAAGTTACAGGTATTTTTATACTAAGTATTAGAAATGTATTATTAAAAAATGCTGTTCCAGATTGTAGGTATTTTAGCTTATCGTAGTCAATATCATACTTCATTATTTCATTACTTGTTAAGATATTAGGGTGTATTATCTTGTACTTGGCTGCCACTACGCTATCAAGTATCTGTTCTATTCTAGTTTTCAGTAGTTGAATTTTTGTTAATTGCTCTAAATATAAACTTCTTTCATATTCCTCATCAAGTGATTTTTCTATAAGGTTGAGTCCTTTTTCTATTTTAATTTTATCGTTATTTATAATCTCGTTAATCTGTTCTAGGGTGCTGCTAAAATAATCGTTTATAAGGACCTGTTTATTAATTTTTTCTCCTGTTTGTAAGAGGTGATTTTTTATATCCTGTCTATCCTTGTCGTCCATCGTACCAAATATCCATTTTGATAAGGTACCGCCTGCATTTATCAGCCCTCGTTTGTGTCGTTTGTTTTTCGGTCTTAGCGTTAGTAATTTGCTCTTTGTGTCTGCTATTTCGAGTAATAAGAGGTCTTTGTATTTTGCTTTCGTTGATACTACGTTGTCCGTCATTTTGTTTAAAATGTCTCTATCCGGGTTATATTAATCCTGTGTAAGATAATTTCAGTGTCTTTCACGATTTCTTGCGTCTTAAACTGAATTTCTGTAAATCCTGACTGATCCTTAATTTTAGTCACGACGGTCTCACAATAGGGTTTAGACGTCCATTGTATCATCAATATTATCATCATTATTATCTGTAAATTTAAGAGGTCTTTTAATATTACATGGATGAATACCTCTTGAGACTTTTCTTCTTATATTTTGGTTGTTCCTTGTGCCTTAATGCTTTATAATTTTTTATTATTATTTTATTTTTTAGCTTTCTCGTTTCTTGTTAAGTTTATGGATAAATTTTCCCTTGGATAACTCCATATTTTGTCTAACTTTTTCTTTACTAATCTTGCAATTTTGTACTTCTACCGGGATACCTTTACCTTTACGTTCTTATTGCTTTTTGCATAATTTGATTGATTGGTAATTTCTTGTTCAAATAATATATTATCCTAAATATCTCAGCCACAGAGTTGTGCATTCTTTCAATATCTGCATTTCCTGTGTGGCTATTAGGTTTCGTCAGGTGTAGTTCGATTCCTTCTTGATCTAAAAATTCCTTCAAACGTACTGTTTTGAATTCATTATCCGCGATTATTTTCTCTGGTTTGCCTATTTTCGAAAAATGATTTTCTAACTGTTCAATTATTGTAATGTGATTTCTATCTGTTAAGGCATATACTGCTCCAAATTTGGAGAATTTGTCTATTATTGTTAGAAAATGAAACCGCTTTATAACGTAAGTGTCTATATGTATTACTTGATTTATATCCGATGGTGTTTCAGTGTAAAAAAATTTAGGTTTGATGGGATTTCGATCATACTTAACTTCTTTACAAATGTCACATTGGTTAATGACTATTTGTACCAATTCCATTAACTTTGGAAAATAAATTTTTTCTTTAATTTTATTATATGTCTCCTGGATGCCTGAATGCATACTCTCTTTTACATGGTACAGTGATATCTGTTTCACTGCCTCTACCTCCGTTTCAATGTCCCTCGCCCTTATTGTACATTTATAGAATTTTAATTGATTGTCATCTGAAAACATTTCCCTTAACTTCTGTTGGACAATGTTATATTTCGTATCGGTAAGCTCTGAGTATATTCCAACTGATCCTTTGGTGATATACTTTCTAAAGATTTCTCCCATTGTATTAAAATCGCTTTCCGCTATAAAAATTATTCTTTTTCCATGTAACTGTTTCATTTCTTCGATCTTGTTATTAGTTAAAATAATTTGTGTTTTATATTTGTTTACAATTTCTTCTTTGATAAAAAAATGATCTTGAAGATTTTCTTCGGCTGAATGCATTGTAGCCATCGTCTCATCTTCTAGGTTATTTATCGTTTCCGAATCAATTTTCATATCCTTGACTTTTGGTAAATGCCTACATTTATCAATTTCTTTCACACTTTCCATTTTATCAACTTCATTATCTATTCTACCCTAATCGAATTCTTTTGCTTCTAATGCATGAATTTCTAAATTGGTATACGGATTACTCTCAAAATAGGTGGTTATTTAGCATTATACAACCATCCACCAAATTTATTGTTGTGTTGAAACAGTTAAGTAAGTCAATGCCTATAATGAAACTATACTTTCGACCTCTTAGCTGAGTCATTTTCCATCTTATTTCTGCATAATATGGAAGATTGAATTCTTTAGGTGCATCTGTAAGCACCTCATATTTAATAACATCGCTTTTAGTTATTGTGCTAAATGTAATAGCTTTTTTTAATAAAATTCTTTTGAAATCATTTATACTACTGTCAATTAAGCTTATGCTTGCTCCAGTATCTATGAGAGCTTTAAATTTTTTCTTTTTAAACGTTAAAGTTATGGTGGGAAGACAGTCCGAGCTGGTCCCTCGAAAAAATTTTGCTCTTCATCATTAACTAGGTTTTTATTGTCCTGATTTCTGCAACATTCGCATCAATTTAATTCAACAAAATCTTCTTGTTTTTCTTTATTTATATTGTCAACTTCCATCGGTTCCTCTCGGTCTTGCCGAGGTTGATTCCAGCGATTTTGGCCGGAATTTGGCCTAGGGTTTCCTACCTTTGGGAACCTGTGAAGGTTTCCTGAATTTCCCGAGATTTGGGGATTATTTGAAGGCCCCTGCCTTCTTTGGTAAGACATATTGTCTTTATTTTGGTTTGAATATTGGTGGGGTGGCCTGTTTTGCCCTGAGCTAGCTTGCCTGTGATAAGTATTTTGATTAAAATTCTGTCTTACTTGTCCTGAAGTTTTGTCGTGATATCCTGTATTTTTATCAGTAGTATATTGAGGTTTTTGGTAGTCGTATCGGTCTGTATTTAGATTCTTCCTTGTCCATTCCCTGTAGCTTGACCTTTCATCTCTTCTATTTATTTTCCTGTATTCTGGTCGTATGCATGTATCCTCAAATCTTCTATGGTTCATAATTTTTATTATCTCCCCTAATTGTGTACACTCGTATATTTTATCTAACAAGGTACCCTGTGTCATCTCTTTTGACGTATTTACTAACAAACTTTCGATATTGGTGAGGTCGATACCTTGTCCTCCTCTATAATACACAATCAATTCATCTGCCTTATATTTTATATTTTGTAATTCTACCGCTAGTTCGCTCACCGTATTTACCCGCAGGTTAGTTACTTTCCGGTATATTTCATGCGGCTCCGTGTCAGGTTTGAACCTCATTTTTAATGTGTCCTTTATCATCCCCCAGTTGTCCGGTTGAGGTATGTTAATGATGACATTTTTTGCTTCGCCTTGAACAGTTTTATAAAAAATTGTCCTTACTGCCTCCTTCTTCAGTTCTTCATCGTTGATTGTTGATAGTAAATATTCCGTACTGCAGAAGAATGAATTCACTGTTACATCGCCTTGGCCGGTGAATATAGGAAGTTGGTTGATGCTTTTAAATAGTCTATCAATTCGGTGTTGGTCCGCTGTCTGTCTTTGAGGTTGCCGTTGTTGTTGCAACTCAATATAGGCATTTCTAAGCTGCTCTATTTGCTGTTCTCGCCTGGCCAGCTCTTCCACCAGGTTTACATCTATTAGTTGAGCTGGATCCTGAGCCATTACCCTTCTTAAGTCGTATTCTCGTTGCCTTGCTGTGCCTATTTTTTTTTTTTGCACTATCACTTTTTATTTACGTCCGCTATTTGTGGGTGGTGCACTGCAATCCTGTTGCGTTCACTTCACTGCCACTTATTTCAATATTTTGTGGGTGGTGTTCTACAAGTTTATTGTGATCACTGCACTGCCACTTATTTCAATCTTTTGTGGGTGGTGTTCTACAAGTTTATTGTGATCACTGCACTGCCACTTTTTGTTGCTGATAACAAGTTTTATTTTGTTTTTATTTATTTTATATCCTAGAGGGTCCAACTACTACTACTGAGTTGACTACGGAATCGCAGGAATGTATAGGGTGTTAATTAGTATTATATATTTTAAGGGGAACGTTTTCCGTAACCGATCCTTTTTATTTTAAAAGGACTTTCAACTGCGCCAGATTCGTTGCTTAAGTCGCGGCGGGGCTTTTTAAAAAGGAATATATAAACCAAAGGCAGAATACGCTTAAGAAAATCAACACGACTGACTAGGGTGTAACTCTGAATCCAAACTGAACTTTCACTTTATTACCATCAATAATGAAACTTACAATTTGCTGATAATAATATTAATACTTATTGCTAACTGAATGATATTATTGCTTACTAAGTAGAATTAACTAGCTGTGTACTTAATATTTTGTTAAATAGCAGAATTCCCAGAATTGTCAGTTTGCAACTTTAATTTAGACCGGATATTAATACTTTTGTTTATTTGTGATTTTTAAAATGAATTGGTCAATATCGTCTGCTGCTGACTCTGCACTTATATAACTTGGCGAGCTATTGACCTTATTTGGTAGAGTAGCGGAATTATACGTAACTCGTGCGACACTTCCTCACCGTACGACCATCCAAATCAAACTAAAAGAGCTGTCGTTGATTTTCACGAAGTAGCCATTGTGCTATCGCTTATCGTATACATATATGGTCGCTTACAAGCCAACCTAATAAACCCGCACTTCGTTTTTTTAGCGCACGCAAACAACCGGCGTTTTTTGCCCCAATCCAAATGAGCATGCGTTGCGACAATGTAAAGCGGGAGTCATTGGTGCCGTATGTCGTATGTCGTATCGCTGTAAGCGTATCCCTAACGTAATCAGCTGTTTATCGTTACGATGGTAAACCAAAAACCAATTGGTTGGCTACGATACGGGTACGACCTTAGCGGCACCAATAATCGATTGCATTGATTCCCATAAGGTTGGTCGAATCAGCTGTTATAAGGTTACCGATACGGTTACCGATAAAGCACCAATGTCTGCAGCTTAAAGCATGTGTGCAAACGTCAAATCTAAAAGTCACGCAGAACAAAAATTGGAAATCGAGTTAGGTTTTCACGCAGCAAATTCAATTTGAGTTGCTCTCATAAAAGTTGTATGTGCATGAGACATTTTTGACAGAAAATGACTTGCGTGCGTTTATATTAGGTTGGCTTGTTAGCAGGTGCTAAGCTCACGCCCACCCCGGATCATAAAGTTAAAGTTAAAGTGAATGTTAAAGTTAAAGCGAAAGTTAAAGTTAAAGATAAAGTTAAAGTTAAAGTGAAAGTGAAAGTTAAAGTTAAGGTTAAAGTTAAAGTTAAAGTTAAAATTAAAGTGAAAGTTAAAGTTAAGGTTAAAGTTGAAGTCAAAGTTAAAGTTAAAAATAAAGTTAAAGTTAAAGTTAAAGTGAAATTTAAAGTTAAAGTTAAGGTTAAAGTTAAAGTGAATGTTAAAGTTAAAGAGAAGGTTAAAGGTAAAGTTAAAAATAAAGTTAAAGTTAAAATGAAAGTTAAAGTTAAATATACAAGATTTTTGTTACCGATCAGTTTGTTTGGCATGCAAATTTTTAATTTTTATAAGCTTTTCTGATCTAATTGTTGATAGTGCGAATAAAAGAGACTTATTCCACCTTTTAACTCAACGTTTCGCCAAATTTCCTTGGCATCATCAGGAGTTAAGATATCTATATTTATTTAATATAAGAAAGCGAACATAACAATAAGTTTTGTGTATTTTTTTACATACATATATATAGAGATATGTAAGGAGACGGTGAACATGATTACACATAGAACAAAAATTACACTTGACAATAATGTTAATTTTGCACTTACTTACATAAAAATGTGTTGCTTTAAATATTAAAATATGTTAAAACCATTAAACTATTAAAACTAAATCAAAAATCGATACCATCGTTTTTTGTGGTAAACTTGTCACTATAAATGTTATAAACATAATAAATATGAAGCGGCAATATTGTCAGTGTCTTCTCTTCTGTTAATCGTATGTTCCCTTTTTTGAAGTATTCGAAGGCTCTCTATGGTGTATCTCGTTTTTTCTATTTTCTCTTTGTCCAATATTCTTGTATTTGCAAAGTCAGCTATGTGGTTGTTTGTTACCGCGTGTTGAGATAAAGCTGTGCTTTGGTTTTGTTTGCGTATAACTACGAATAACTACCCTGACTACTTAATAACCAATCTAATCGACAAAAAACTAATGGACATAAAAAACACAACAAAACAAACCCCAAATATAGACAACCAAACAAAGCGATACTTCAGTGTCACACACATTCCCAGGCTGACAGAAAGTCTTGCACATGATCATAATAATAAGAAAACATCCCGCACAACATTGGCATTTAAATCGAATTGCACTCTAGCGACGTGTTTCACAAAAACAAAAAGCCCTATAGATATCCAACAACAAAGTAATGTAGTTTATGAAATACAGTGCAAAGGTAACGACAGCGAAAACTGCAACAAAGTGTACATTGGCACAACAAAAAGAACACTAGGTACGCGATTAGCTGAACACGAAGCCGACATACGCAAACAAAAACAAAGCACAGCTTTATCTCAACACGCGGTAACAAACAACCACATAGCTGACTTTGCAAATACAAGAATATTGGACAAAGAGAAAATAGAAAAAACGAGATACACCATAGAGAGCCTTCGAATACTTCAAAAAAGAGAACATACGATTAACAGAAGAGAAGACACTGACAATATTGCCGCTTCATATTTATTATGTTTATAACATTTATAGTGACAAGTTTACCACAAAAAACGATGGTATCGATTTTTGATTTAGTTTTAATAGTTTAATGGTTTTAACATATTTTAATATTTAAAGCAACACATTTTTATGTAAGTAAGTGCAAAATTAACATTATTGTCAAGTGTAATTTTTGTTCTATGTGTAATCATGTTCACCGTCTCCTTACATATCTCTATATATATGTATGTAAAAAAATACACAAAACTTATTGTAATGTTCGCTTTCTTATATTAAATAAATATAGATATCTTAACTCTTGATGATGCCAAGGAAATTTGGCGAAACGTTGAGTTAAAAGGTGGAATAAGTCTCTTTTATTCGCTCTATCAACAATTAGATCAGAAAAGCTTATAAAAATTAAAAATTTGCATGTTAAAGTTAAAGTTTAAGTTAAAGTTAAAGTCAAAGTTAAAGTTAAGATCAGAGTTAAAGTTAAATTTAAAGTTACAGTTAAACTTAAAGTTAAAAATAAAGTTAAAGTTAAGGTTAAAGTTAAAGTTAAAGTCAAAGTTAAATTTAAAGTTATAGTTAAAGTTAAAGTTAAAAATAAAGTTAAAGTTGAAATGAAAGTTAAAGTTGAAGTCAAAGTTAAAGTTAAGGTTAAAGTTAAAGTCAAAGTTAAAGGTAAAGTTAAGGTCAAAGTTAAAGTTAAATTTAAAGTTAAAGTTACAGTTAAAGTTAAAAATAAAGTTAAAGTTAAAGTGAATGTTAAAGTTAAAAATAAAGTTAAAGTTGAAGTTAAAGTGAAAGTTAAATATTAACTTCTCATTTATTCAATAAAAGTAAAAAATTTGTTTTCTTATCGGTCACCACGCTTAAAAAGGTTAACATGAATTAATATCAAAGACTAAACTTGAATTAATGTCAAAGAAAACAAAATGTTGCATAAATATTATAATTGCATAAGTTGATAATATGCAATAGCTTTAGCAGTCCCCGAGTGCCACACGTCCTTTTTGTTGTTGTTTCGTCCTTATCAGGATAAAAGACAAAGTCGTCCACATCAATTCCTTGCGACTCCATTACCTTTCGTAGCCGTGCTTGAAGTTCGATCTTATTGCCGGTTGTATTTAATCCACGGTTCTCCAACTCCTTTTTCAGTTGCTGGATCTTCAATTCACTGAACTTTGCCATGTCCTTGTTGTCCTCTGGAATTTATACAACAATTCCTCTTCTGACACCAATTGTAACGAATTTACTTTCAAATCCTCTTATTTGCAACCCCCTGCTAAGTTCGAATCACTAAACTGTTGAATAAATAACTCCAATATTTAATAATGCAAAATGGCCTTTATTAAAGTACTTCACAATAACACTCAAAATTTGCAACGAATAGCTTGCTTAATAACCAAACTGATTGATAGCTCAAATGAAACTCCTCTTCGCCTCTACTGTCGCGCCTTTATACTTTTTGATTTCTCATTGCATACTTCCAGGCTTTTCTATCCCAGAACTTACTAATTAGTTTCAGCTACAAAATCGCCAGCCACAACTACGTTTATAACTTCTCATTTGAGTAATACTTGCACAAATTATTGCCCTCTCTTGTGACAACTCAGATAAGATATATGCATGTCTTTGTGCATTGGTTCTCCGCTGCTCGTATACGTACATATGTGTAGACGCAATTATTGATTCGTTTATGTAGATACATAATGATTGAATTATTGATGTGAATTCACGTCACTGCTTAGCATCGGCCTGGAGATGGCAGTACCCCTTAGTGTTGCTAATATTCGTAACAATATGTATGTTTATATGTAGCTTGTCGCCGTGACGTAAGGACAGAAGAATCATGCAAATATTCAGACGCATGGAGTTTTCATATTTGCCTTTTCATTCCGACGAATGTAATCGCGGTTGAGGCAAACAAGCAAACGCCTGAATTTATTATATTCACGCATGCAATAAGTTGGTTGATTTTAAATCAATGTCGGTTATGTTGGTTTAAGCAAGTTGGATCATTGAACACGATCATGTTGCCGAATGTAATCGAACGTTGTTCTGATCGATTTTTGCTGTTCTCTATATGTAAGTAGATGGTCGTTAGGCAAATTTGCAAGGAAACTTTTTATGAAATTATAGTAAAAGTTAACATGTACATTTGTTTATTTAATAAATTGCAGAATTATTATGAAACAGAATATGATTAAAATATAAGTGTTCAATTCGTACATACATATGCTTGCATATTAAAAATATAATATCACCAACAAAGTAAATACGTAACAGAATTATAAAGAAAGTTATTAACATAGACATAAAAACATCAAATATTTGAATTGTAGCGACCTAAAAAATCAAATGCTCCTGAGGCAAGGGGGGTTTAAACCCCCAAAACCCCCCGTCACTACGCCCCTGCCACATGGTGATTTTCGCTTATTTTGTCTCCAAAGCTCTCAGCTGAGTATGTAATGTTCGGTTACACCCCAACTTAGCCTTCCTGATAATTGTTTTACATTATTCTTATTAATTCTTGAGTTTCCACTTCTACACTCATTTGGGATATTGACAGAATTCGTTGTTGTTGTTGTAGCAGTGCTGCGCCCTATCCAATAGGTGCGACCGATCACAAATTGTCATCAATATCCTCTAACGGAAGTCCAATGAAACTTGCTGTTTCAACAGGGCGGACCATAATGAGAGGGGTGTAAGAGGCGTTGGTTCCACAATACAATTGAAGAGATGGTTGGTGTCATGTGGGGACAAGTTACAAGCAGGACATATGTTTTGTATGTCGGGGTTGATTCTGGATAGGTAAGAGTTTAACCTGTTACATTATCCAGATCGAAGTTGACCTAGAGTGACTTACGTTTCCCTAGGGAGTGTGCGTTTCTCTTCTGCATGTTTTGGGTATTGTTCTTTGAGTACAGGATTCACCGGGCAATTCCTGACATAGAGGTCCGACGTTGTTGTTGTTGTTGTTGTTGTTGTTGTTGTAGCAATGCTCGCCCCACCTAATAGCCGCGACCGATCACAAATTGTCATCAATATCCTCTAACGGGAGTCCAAGGAAACTTGCCGTTTCAACAGGGGTGGACCATAAGGTAAGGGGTGTTAGAGGCGTTGGTTCCACATTACAATTGAAGAGATGGTTGGTGTCATGTGGGGACACATTGCAAGCGGGGCATACATTTTGTATGTCAGGGTTGATTCTGGATAGGTAAGAGTTTAACCTGTTACAGTATCCAGAACGAAGTTGAGCAAGAGTGACACGCGTTTCCCTGGGGAGTATGCGTTCCTCTTCCGCAAGTTTTGGATAATTTTAATTATTTAAAGCAACACATTTTTATGTAAGTAAGTGCAAAATTAACATTATTGTCAAGTGTAATTTTTGTTCTATGTGTAATCATGTTCACCGTCTCCTTACATATCTCTATATATATGTATGTAAAAAAATACACAAAACTTATTGTAATGTTCGCTTTCTTATATTAAATATATATAGATATCTTAACTCTTGATGATGCCAAGGAAATTTGGCGAAACGTTGAGTTAAAAGGTGGAATAAGTCTCTTTTATTCGCACTATCAACAATTAGATCTGAAAAGCTTATAAAAATTAAAAATTTGCATGTTAAAGTTAAAGTTTAAGTTTAAGTTAAAGTCAAAGTTAAAGTTAAGGTCAGAGTTAAAGTTAAATTTAAAGTTACAGTTAAACTTAAAGTTAAAAATAAAGTTAAAGTTAAGGTTAAAGTTAAAGTTAAGGTCAAAGTTAAAGTTAAAGTAACAGTTAAAGTTACAGTGAAAGTTAAAGTTAAGGTTAAAGTTAAAGTTAAAGTCAAAGTTAAAGTTAAAGTTAAAGTGAAATTTAAAGTTAAGGTTAAAGTTAAAGTCAAAGATAAAGTTAAAGTGAATGTTAAAGTTAAAGCGAAGGTTAAAGTTAAAAATAAAGTTAAAGTTAAAGTTAAGGTTAAAGTTAAAGATAAAGTTAAAGTTAAAGTGAATGTTAAAGTTAAAGCGAAGGTTAAAGTTAAAAATAAAGTTAAAGTTAAAGTGAAAGTGAAAGTTAAAGTTAAAGTTAAGGTTAAAGTTAAAGTTAAGGTTAAAGTGAAAGTTAAAGTTAAAGTTAAAGTTAAGGTTAAAGTTAAAGTTAAAGTCAAAGATAAAGTTAAAGTGAATGTTAAAGTTAAAGCGAAGGTTAAAGTTAAAAATAAAGTTAAAGTGAAAGTTAAAGTTAAAGTTAAAGCGAAAGTTAAAGTTAAAGTTAAAAATAAAGTTAAAGTTAAGGTTAAAGTTAAAGTTAAAGTCAAAGTTAAAGTTAAGGTCAAAGTTAAAGTTAAATTTAAAGTTAAAGTAACAGTTAAAGTTTCAGTTAAAGTTAAAGTTAAGGTTAAAGTTAAAGTTAAAGTCAAAGTTGAAAATAAAGTTAAAGTTAAAGTGAAATTTAAAGTTAAGGTTAAAGTTAAAGTCAAAGATAAAGTTAAAGTGAATGTTAAAGTTAAAGCGAAGGTTAAAGTTAAAAATAAAGTTAAAGTTAAAGTTAAAGATAAAGTTAAAGTTAAAGTGAATGTTAAAGTTAAAGCGAAGGTTAAAGTTAAAAATAAAGTTAAAGTTAAAGTCAAAGTTAAAAATAAAGTTAAAGTTAAAGTTAAGGTTAAAGTTAAAGTTAAAGTGAATGTTAAAGTTAAAGCGAAGGTTAAAGTTAAAGTTAAAATGAAAGTTAAAGTTAAAGTCAAAGTTAAAGTCAAAGTTAAATTTAAAGTTATAGTTAAAGTTAAAGTTAAAATTAAAAATAAAGTTAAAGTTAAAATGAAAGTTAAAGTTGAAGTCAAAGTTAAAGTTAAGGTTAAAGTTAAAGTCAAAGTTAAAGGTAAAGTTAAGGTCAAAGTTAAAGTTAAATTTAAAGTTAAAGTTACAGTTAAAGTTAAAAATAAAGTTAAAGTTAAAGTCAAAGTTAAAGTTAAGGTCAAAGTTAAAGTTAAAGTTAAATTTAAAGTTAAAGTTACAGTTAAAGTTAAAAATAAAGTTAAAGTTAAAGTGAATGTTAAAGTTAAAGTTAAAGTTAAAAATAAAGTTAAAGTTGAAGTTAAAGTGAAAGTTAAATATTTACTTCTCATTTATTCAATAAAAGTAAAAAATTTGTTTTCTTATCGGTCACCACGCTTAAAGAGGTTAACATGAATTAATATCAAAGACTAAACTTGAATTAATGTCAAAGAAAACAAAATGTTGCATAAATATTATAATTGCATAAGTTGATAATATGCAATAGCTTTAGCAGTCCCCGAGTGCCACACGTCCTTTTTGTTGTTGTTTCGTCCCCATCAGGATAAAAGACAAAGTCGTCCACATCAATTCCTTGCGACTCCATTACCTCGTAGCCGTGCTTGAAGTTCGATCTTATTGCCGGTTGTATTTAATCCACGGTTCTCCAACTCCTTTTTCAGTTGCTGGATCTTCAATTCACTGAACTTTGCCATGTCCTTGTTGTCCTCTGGAATTTATTCAACAATTCCTCTTCTGACACCAATTGTAACGAATTTACTTCAAATCCCCTTATTTTCAACCCTCTGCTAAGTTCGAAACACTAAACTGTTGAATAAATAACTCCAATATTTAATAATGCAAAATGGCCTTTATTAAAGTACTTCACAATAACACTCAAACTTTGCAACGAATAGCTTGCTTAATAACCAAACTGATTGATAGCTCAAATGAAACCCCTCTTCGCCTCTACTGTCGCGCCTTTATACTTTTTGATTTCTCATTGCATACTTCCAAGCTTTTCTATTCCAGAACTTACTAGTTAGTTTCAGCTACAAAATCGCCAGCCACAACTACGTTTATAACTTCTCATTTGAGTAATACTTGCACAAATTATTGCCCTCTCTTGTGACAACTCAGATAAGATATATGCATGGCTTTGTGCATTGGTTCTCCGCTGCTCCTGTACGTACATATGTGTAGACGCAATTATTGATTCGTTTATGTAGATACATAATGATTGAATTATTGATGTGAATTCACGTCACTGCTTAGCATCGGCCTGGAGATGGCAGTACCCCTTAGTGTTGCTAATATTCGTAACAATATGTATGTTTATATGTAGCTTGTCGCCGTGACGTAAGGACAGAAGAATCATGCAAATATTCAGACGCATGGAGTTTTCATATTTGCCTTTTCATTCCGACGAATGTAATCGCGGTTGAGGCAAACAAGCAAACGCCTGAATTTATTATATTCACGCATGCAATAAGTTGGTTGATTTTAAATCAATGTCGGTTATATTGGTTTAAGCAAGTTGGATCATTGAACACGATCATGTTGCCGAATGTAATCGAACGTTGTTGTGATCGATTTTTGCTGTTCTCTATATGTAAGTAGATGGTCGTTAGGCAAATTTGCAAGGAAACTTCTTTATGAAATTATAGTAAAAGTAAACATGTACATTTGTTTATTTAATAAATTGCAGAATTATTATGAAACAGAATATGATTAAAATATAAGTGTTCAATTCGTACATACATATGCTTGCATATTAAAAATATAATATCACCAACAAAGTAAATACGTAGCAGAATTATAAAGAAAGTTATTAACATAGACATAAAAATATCAAATATTTGAATTGTAACGACCTAAAAAATCAAATGCTCCTGAGGCAAGGGGGGTTTAAACCCCCAAACCCCCCGTCACTACGCCCCTGTCACATGGTGATTTTCGCTTATTTTGTCTCCAAAGCTCTCAGCTGAGTATGTAATGTTCGGTTACACCCCAACTTAGCCTTCCTGATAATTGTTTTACATTATTCTTATTAATTCTTGAGTTTCCACTTCTACACTCATTTGGGATATTGACAGAATTCATTGTTGTTGTTGTAGCAGTGCTGCGCCCTATCCAATAGGTGCCACCGATCACAAATTGTCATCAATATCCTCTAACGGAAGTCCAATGAAACTTGCTGTTTCAACAGGGCGGACCATAATGAGAGGGGTGTAAGAGGCGTTGGTTCCACAATACAATTGAAGAGATGGTTGGTGTCATGTGGGGACAAGTTACAAGCAGGACATATGTTTTGTATGTCGGGGTTGATTCTGGATAGGTAAGAGTTTAACCTGTTACATTATCCAGATCGAAGTTGACCTAGAGTGACTTGCGTTTCCCTAGGGAGTGTGCGTTTCTCTTCTGCATGTTTTGGGTATTGTTCTTTGAGTACAGGATTCATAAGAAGATAACCTGTGGCGGTTCTGAGAGCAGTATTTTGGCAGGCCATAGCTTGTTCCAGTGAGTAGTCCTTAGGCTTGGGGACCATATCGGGGACGCGTAGCATGCAATCGGCTGGCCAATTGCTTTGTAAGTGGTTGTTGTTGTTGTAGCAGTACCTCGCCTAATCCAATAGGTGTGACCGATCACAAATTGTCATCAATATCCTCTAACGGGAGTCCAAGGAAACTTGTTGTTTCAACAGGGGTGGACCATAATGAGAGGCACAAGCAGGACATATGTTTTGTAGGACAGGGTTGATTCTGGATAGGTAAGAGTTTAACCTGTTACAGTATCCAGATCGAAGTTGAGCTAGAGTGACTCGCGTTTCCCTAGGGAGTGTGCGTTCCTCTTCTGCAAGTTTAGGGTATTGTTCTTTGAGTACGGGATTCACTGGGCAATTCCTGACATAGAGGTCCGACGTTGTTGTTGTTGTTGTTGTAGCAATGCTCGCCCCACCTAATAGCCGCGACCGATCACAAATTGTCATCAATATCCTCTAACGGGAGTCCAAGGAAACTTGCCGTTTCAACAGGGGTGGACCATAAGGAAAGGGGTGTTAGAGGAGGCGTTGGTTCCACATTACAATTGAAGAGATGGTTGGTGTCATGTGGGGACACATTGCAAGCGGGGCATACATTTTGTATGTCAGGGTTGATACTGGATAGGTAAGAGTTTAACCTGTTACAGTATCCAGAACGAAGTTGAGCAAGAGTGACACGCGTTTCCTTGGGGAGTACGCGTTCCTCTTCCGCAAGTTTTGGATAATTTTCGTTAAGTACTGGACTCACCGGGCAATTCCCGGCATAAAGGTCCGACGCCTGTTTATGGAGTTCACCAAGGACCTGCTTGTGTTTTTTCACTTCATACGGCTGGGTTCTCAGGTGCCGTATTTCCTCAAAATGCTTACGGAGATGACTCCTTAAGCCCCTAGGCGGTGCTGGTTCATCAATCAGATGTCTGTTGGGATGCCCAGGTTTCTGGGTATTCAACAGGAACTGTTTGGTCAGCATCTCATTTCTCTCCCTGATGGGGAGTATTCTCGCCTCATTATGCAGATGGTGTTCTGGGGACATAAGACGACAGCCCGTGGCGATTCTGAGAGCAGTATTTTGGCAGGCCTGTAGTTTCTTCCAGTGGGTGATTTTTAGGCTTGGCGACCATATGGGTAACGCGTAGCACGTAATCGGCTGGCTAATTGCTTTGTATGTAGTCATGAGCGTTTCTTTATCTTTTCCTCAAGTACTGCCAGCGAGGGATTTGAGGATTTTGTTACGGCTCTGAATTCTCGGAACAATTGCGGCTGCGTGCTCATCAAAATGTAGATCCTGATCAAACGTCACACCCAAGATTTTGGGGTGTCGGACAGTCGGTAGCGTAGTGCCATCGACGTGGATGTTCAAAATGGTCGAAATTTGGGGCGTCCATGTTGTAAATAAGGTCGCGGAATATTTAGTCGGTGATAATGCCAGGTTTCGCGAAGCGAAAAAACTGGAGAGATCAGGGAGGTAGCCGTTTATTTTATTGCATAGCGCATCGATCTTTGGGCCTGGGCCTGTGACCATTATTGTGCAGTCATCGGCGTAGGAAACGATTGTGACTCCTTCCGGTGGTGAACGTAGCTTAGATATGTAGAAATTAAACAAAAGGGGGATAGGACACCACCCTGTGGCACCCCCTGTTTAATTTTCCTTGGTTTTGATGTTTCGTTTCTAAATTGCACCGATGCCTGCCGACCAGCCAGATAATTTGCGGTCCACCTTTTAAGACATGGGGGAAGGGTAGACCCTTCCAGGTCCTGCAGTAACGAGCCATGGTTGACCGTATGAAAAGCTTTTGATAGGTCTAGCGCTACGAGTACTGTTCTATGGTGGGGGTATTGATTTAAACCGCAATTTATCTGGGTGCTAATGGCATTCAGCGCGGTGGTAGTGCTATGGAGTTTTCTGAAGCCATGCTGATGAGGGGCTAGCTGCAAATTTGCTTGGAAATAAGGGAGCAGAATGGCTTCAAGCGTCCCAAGAGGTCCGACGTCTTTTTGTGGAGTTCACTCAGGACTTGCTTGTGTTTTTGGCTTCATACGGCTGTGTTCTCAGGTGCCGTATTTCCTCATAATGCTTACGGAGATGACTCCTTAAGCCCCTGGGCGGTGTTGGTTCATAAATCAGATGTCTGTTGGGATGCCCAGGTTTCTGGGTATTCAACAGGAACTGTTTGGTTAGCATCTCATTTCTCTCCCTAATGGGGAGTATTCTCGCCTCATGATGTAGAAGGTGTTCTGGGGACATAAGAAGATAACCCGCTGCGGTTCTGCGCTGATGGCAGTATTTTCGCAGGCCTGTAGCTTCTTCCAGTGAGTAGTCTTTAGGTTTGGGGCCATATCGGGGACGCGTAGTATGCAATCGGCTGGTCAATTGCTTTGTAAGTGGTTGTTGTTGTTGTAGTATTGCTTCGCCCCATCCAATAGGTGTGACCGATCACAAATTTTCATTCTTCCAGTGAGTAGTCTTTGGGCTTGGCGACCATATCGGGGACGCGAGCATGCAATCGGCTGACCAATTGCTTTGTAAGTGGTTGTTGTTGTTGTAGCAGTGCTTTGCCCCATCCAATAGGTGTGACCGATCACAAATTGTCATCAATATCCTCTAACGGGAATCCAAGAAAACTTGTTGTTTCAACAGGGGTGGACCATAATGAGAGGCACCAGCAGGACATATGTTTTGTATAACGGGTTGGTTCTGGATAGGTAAGAGTTTAACCTGTTACAGTATCCAGATCGAAGTTGAGCTAGAGTGACTCGCGTTTCCCTAGGGAGTGTGGATTCACCGGGCAATTCCTGACATCGAGGTCCGACGCCTGTTAGTGGAGTTCACTCAGGACCTGCTTCTGTTTTTTGGCTTCATACGGCTGTGTTCTCAGGTGCCGTATTTCCTCATAATGCTTACGGAGATTACTCCTTAAGCCCCTGGGCGGTGTTGGTTCATAAATCAGATGTCTGTTGGGATGCCCAGGTTTCTGGGTATTCAACAGGAACTGTTTGGTTAGCATTTCATTTCTCTCCCTAATGGGGGTATTGTCGCCTCATTATGTAGAAGGTGTTCTGGGGACATAAGAAGATAACCCGCTGCGGTTCTGCGCTGATGGCAGTATTTTGGCGACCTGTAGCTTCTTCCAGTGAGTAGTCTTTAGGTTTGGGGACCATATCGGGGACGCGTAGCATGCAATCGGCTGGTCAATTTATTTATAAGTGGTTGTTGTTGATGTTTTAGTGCTTCGCCCCATCCAATAGGTGTGACCGATCACCGATTGTCATCAATATCCTCTAACGGGAGTCAAAGGAAACTTGTTGCTTCAACAGGGGTGGACCATAATGAGAGGTACAAGCAGGACATATGTTTTGTATAACGGGTTGGTTCTGGATAGGTAAGAGTTTAACCTGTTACAGTATCCAGATCGAAGTTGAGCTAGAGTGGCTTGCATTTCCCTAGGGAGTGTGCGTTGCTCTTAGGCAAGTTTTGGGTATTGTTCTTTGAGTACAGGAATTACCGGGCAACTCCTGACATAGAGGTCCGACGCCTGTTTGTGGAGTTCACTCAGGACCTGCTTCTGTTTTTTGGCTTCATACGGCTGTGTTCTCAGGAGTCGTACTTCCTCATAATGCTTACGGAGATGACTCCTTAAGCCCCTGGGCGGTGTTGGCTCATAAATCAGATGTCTGTTGGGATGCCCAGGTTTCTCGCTATTCAACAGGGACTGTTTGATTAGCATTTCATTTCTCTCCCTGATGGGAAGTATCTTCACCTCATTATGCAGATGGTGTTCTAGGGACATAAGAAGACAACCCGTGGCGGAAGACAACCTGTAGATTCTTCCAGTGAGTAGTATTTAGGCTTGGCGACCATATCGGGGACGCGTAGCATGCAATCGGCTGGCCAATTGCTTTGTAAGTGGTAATGAGCGCTTCTTTATCTTTTCCCCAAGTACTGCCAGCAAGAGGTTTAAGGATTTTATTACGGCTCTGGATTTTCGGTACAATTGCGGCTGCTTGTTCACCAAAACGTAGATCCTGATCGAACGTCACACCCAATATTTTGGGGTGTAAGGCAGTCGGCAGCGTAGTGCCATTGACGTAGATGTTCAAAATGGTTGACATTTGGGACGCCCATGTTGTAAATAAGGTCGCCGATGATTTAGTTGGTGATAAGGTCAGGTTTCGCGAGGTGACAAAACTGGGGAGACCAGGGAGGTAGCCGTTTATTTTGTTGCAAAGCTCATCGATCTGTGGGCCTGGGCCTGTGGTCATTATTGTACAGTCATCGGCGTAGGAAACGATAGTAACTCCTTCTGGGGGCGAAGGTAGCTTTGATATGTAGAAGTTAAACAAAAGTGGGGATAGGACACCACCCTGTGGCGCCCTTGTTTAATTCTTCTTGGTTTTGATGTCACGTTTCTAAGTTGCACCGATGCCTGCCGACCACCCAGATAATTTTCGGTCCACCTTTTAAGACATGGGGGAAGGGTAGACCCTTCCAGTTTTTGCAGTAACGTGCCATGGTTGACCGTATCAAAAGCTTTTGATAGGTCTAGCGCAACGAGTACTGTTCTATGGTGGGGGTTTTGATTTAAACCGCAATTTATCTGGGTGCTGATGGCATTTGGCGCGATGGTGGTGCTATGGAGTTTTCTGAAGCTATGCTGATGACAGGCTAGCTGCAAATTTGCTTTGAAGTAGGGGAGCAAAATGGCTTCAAGCGTCTTGGCTACTGGCGATAGGAGAGATATCGGGCGATATGACTCTCCTATGTTAGCTGGTTTCCCAAGCTTTAGTAGCGGGACCACCTTGTCCATTTTCCATTTTTCGGGTATGACAAAGGAAGAGACAGGTTAAAGACATGTGCTAAATATTTGAAACCCTCTTTCCCTAGGCTTTTAATCATCGGCATGGCTATGCCGTTTGGGCCCACTGCTTTGGATGGTTTAGCATGACCGATGGCATCCTCAACCTCTTTGGCGGTGATGGTAATTGGTGACGCGCGGAATTTATGTTTATGTGCGTGTCTGTTGGCCCTCCTTTTATCTTTGTCGACCGTAGAATGCATTATATATTGTCGGCAGAAAGCGCTCGCGCATTTTCTCGCATCCGACCGCACTTTATCGCCAAAGGCGATGGAAACTTTGTCATTGTGCCTAGACGGATTCGATAGGGACTTTACGGTGGACCAAAGTTTACCTACACCGGCAGAGAGGTTACAACCGCTTAGGTGCTCCTCCCATTTCGCCCGCTTGTGTTCATCCACAAGCAATCTGATGCGTTGGTTTATATCCCTTATTTGGGGGTCGCCGGGATCGAGCTGTCTTATAAGGTCACGTTCTCTCGCTAAACTTGCGGCGTCCGCCGGGAAGTGGGGCTGAATTTCGGGAATTCTACCGGCGGGAATGAAACGAGCCGAGACGGATTCAATGACCTTGCGGAAAGCACGCTCCCCTTGGCGGGATAGGGAGGGCAGCAAATCGGCTGTCTGTAAACGATTTGTACTCATCCCACTTTCCTTTTTTAAAGTTTATGAAAGTGCGTTTTTCGGTGACGATGAGGTCGGCGGTACGCTCGGGCGAAATATGTATTGGCAGGTGGTCGGATGCCAATGTTACCATTGGCTGCCAGTTGGCGCAGTTTACGAGTTCTGAAATATCCGGCGAACTGTGACAGCTTCCTACCATACGTGTGGGGGCATCTCCGTTTATTGTGCAGAACGTCGTTTCTTCTATTTGATCCGCCAACATTTCACCCCTACTGTCCTCCCGCAAGTTTGAATGCCATTGATCGTGATGGGCATTGAGATCGCCTAGGTGTTGATGATTTCTAGGTTTACATCGCCTGAGCGGACAGATAAGCCGTGACGTTCTAAGACACTGTCGCTGCGGTCGATGTCGGGATCAAATATATGATATTGCACTGAGCGGTGTATGTTAAACGCGAGACCACCTCCATTTCCGCTCTCGCAATCTTTTCTGTGGACATTTATACCCAGAACAGGTCTGCAGAGCAGATCTTGCTGTGAGTTTAGTCTCTTGAATCGCAGCAACGCGGATATTGTGCCGCTTCATGAAATCGACTATCTCCGTGATCTTCCCAGTTAATCCATTACAGTTTAACTGAAGAATTCTGAAGTGCTGCGGGGGAGACGTCGTCACTCTAGGAGTAAGTGACGGGTGACTACGCCTGAGTTGTGGGAAGCCAGGACGCAATTGCTGTTGTGGCCCTGGGACTGGACGTTCCTGGGTGAGCATTGGGGTACCCAGTGTATTCGTCAGAATTCGTCAAATCTTCCAGTACCTTCGCCTCTGTTCTTTTGCCTTCTTCGTAGAGCTTATCTTTGCAGCGTAGGTTAAAACATCAGTACCCGTTTCTTTCATCAAATTTTCAGTTTTTCTTCGCTTACTTCTTTCACTAAATTGGTCACAACTCAAGGAAGGTTGACCCGCACGTTTTTAAAATCTACAATATTCACCTTAAATGACCCCTGAAGCCAATCTTAATTTTTCTTGAGAAGCACATTAGTTTACTTTGTGCCGCTATCCATCTTCGCTTAAATTTAGACTTGGAATGAAATCTGATGTAAAATTTCTTCCTCTTTATAATTATTATAGTTCAGCAACAATAAGTAATTATGCAAAAATTCTAACTTTTCGTCAAAAGTGTTATAATTATGTTGCTGCATCATTGTGTACAACTGAATACGAGTAAATATAGCCATTTATAACGAATATTTAGTATACGGTTGATAGAACACAAAACACAATTAGCCGAGAATATAAAACTGTATCACGATAACTAAAAAACACTGGATTTCACGACAGTCTCTTACAAAATTCGCGGGTATGCGCAGCCGTTTTTGTTATTAAACTTTGAAACAAACACAAGCTTATGTATTGCCAAAAAATTGATATGCCATGAACAAAAATATATATTTTTTGTTTGCATGGTTTTTAAAAAATTTAATATTGAAAAGTAGTAGTATTACGAGTAGAATAACTCAGTTAAAACATGCGGTATAAAAAATCTAACATATGAATTAAAAACACATTTACCTGTCCTGAAAGAAAATGTACATAACTAGGTGTGATTAAGGCTAAGCAAGTGAACAAGTATTTAGGTTAGAAGGGTATATTTTGTTTTTAAACGGTTGTATTTAGGTTGACTTCACAGGCTGCACGGCCAGCGCGAATTTTGTAATTAAAATTTAAGTAACTTCCCGATAAGCTACAAGCTTGAAACTTGGAATATAGTTCAGAACCCGATGACAATGCAATAATAAGAAAAAAATCGCCGCTAGGTGGCGCAAGGATCGATATATTCATAAAAATCATATTTGTGGTCCGATTTCGCTCATATTCGGAACACATAATACATACAAGAATATGCAATAATAAGAAAAAAATTGCCGCTAGGTGGCGCAAGGATCGAGATATTCACAAAAATCGTATTTGTGGTCCGATTTGGCTCATATTTGGAAATCATATTTGACATACAGAAATAGAAACCGATTTAGTAAAAAAAATTCACGCTAGGTGTCGAAAAAAATGAGATATTCAAAAAACTCTACTTGTCTCTCCGATTTGGCTCTTTGGACAAATATTATATACATTCCGGTAGAAGTGATAGAAGATACTTTGGAGCACATAAGTTCAAATTCTGTTACTGAAATTTCATTACAAAAATTCATTTCCCGGTAGACGTGACGTCAAAATATTTTGGAGCACATAAATTCAAATTTTGCTAGTGAAATTTCAGTATAAAATTTCAAGTCCCGTTAGAAGAGACGCCAAAATACTTTGGAGCACATAAGTTCAAATTTTGTTAGTGGTATTTTAGTAAAAAGTTCATTTCCCGGTAGAAGTGACGTCAAAATACTTTGGAGCATATAAGTTCAAATTTTGCTAGTAAAATTTCAGTATAATAAAATTAAAAAAATAAAAATTTTTTAGTTAAACGGTTTTATTGAAAACAATACTTACATTAAGTAGTAATAATACTCAAAGATAGAAAATCATTAGGTAGGTCCTAGGTACTAGTCATTACACTCCTCATCAATGTAGAGCGTTGAGCAGACAATTAAATAAAAGCGTTGGGCGCGTGAAATTTCCAAAAATGTGGGACGTAGCATAACCTGATTAAGATTCAGTTGGTCTTATATATGACTATCAATAGAAATTTGACGCGTCGAACGCTTTTATTTAATTGTCTGATCAACGCCCTAGATTGATGAGGAGTGTGATGACTAGTACCTAGGACCTACCTAATTATTTTCTTCCATCTTTTATTATTATTACTACTTAATGTAAGTATTTTTTTCAATAAAACCGTTTAACTTAATTTTTTTTAATTTTTTTTTATCCAAAAATACATCGAACTGCGCACAATTTTTATACAACTTTAGATGTGCGCGGTTAGTTCCGTTGACGTTGCAGAGGGGTGTTGGGGTATGTTTACTATTCAGTGGACATCTAGGAACGCCAGGGAGTGTATTTAAAAAAAATTGGAATATTTTAAAAAATCGACTTTTGGCCAGCTAAATTGATGATACCCCATTGTGCGACGTCCGTGTTCATGTTATCCTGTCTGAATAAGGAGAAAGTTTACAGAACCTGCAGCCGCCCACCATTAAAAGCATCTTTCGATGTCGAAAATTACGCGACAGTGTCACAGACCCAGCCGTCATCATAAGGTTTCAGTCCTTCCGCAAGAAATATTCTTTTGAAAACAATTGCGTCCAGTACATGTGGGTATAAATTCCGATGCTCCGATTTATATAAATGCATCGCTAAAGAAACGGATTTACGAGATCTTTAAAACTGCGACCCACCTTAAAAAATAAAGAAAGTAACCTCGGTCTTCATTATCAGGGGCATAGTCCACACAAAGCAAAAAGCCACCGATAGTCCCGAAACGATTAACAACATGGAGTCAGTCAAGGGCCTTGGGATTCGAACCCAGACGAAAGTACCTCCTTTCTAGATGAAACTGCTCTGGACGAGGTCCAAAATTTCTAGTAAAACGGTCTTCGTACGTAGAATAGAAATTTTTTGCATTACTTCCTGTTTTTCTTTCTTCACCTTCATAAGTAATAGAAGCAAATTGTCACATACCACAAACAGTGCGAAGTTTACACCCAAAAAAATAAATAAATAAAAAAAAAAAAAACTTTCTATAATTATATTCCTAAGCTATAAAAAGGCCTTGAGCTCCAAAGACTGCTAACGTACGTTGCTGCGCATACTTAGCAGACGGGCCAAGTGCATGAGTAGTATCCAAATCGAGGGGCAAAGCATGTATTAAAAACTTGATGAATTGAGATACCTTTCCGAGTCCTCCGATATAGATATATGCATATCCGAGACCTGATTTTCTTCAAGCCATAACGATGATCTTGTCAAACTTAATGATTATTGGCTTTGCAGAGCTGATAGAAGTGGTCATGCTGGTGGTGTTACTATATATGTTAAAAGTAGTGTGTTTGTTGATGTTTTTTCAAGCTCTTTGTCGGCTGTGCGTACAGACCTAAACGCCAAGTAATCTTTGATAGTTGTACTGCTTTTCTGCAACCTTTTCTTTTAAACTACGAAAACATATCATAGCTGGTGATTTCAACAGCAACCTGCTCGTAGAGTCTAATTTGAAACTAAGTATGTAATCTCTCTGACTTTTCCCCGCCAATGATTCCTTACCATTACACTTTACAAACAGCAGCTCGTCGCTGCTAGACGTTTTCTTTATAAAGACATCGAGAAAGTTCTTTACGACAAGCTGTCTGCACCCAATTTTTTTAAACAAGACCTCCTATTCATAACTTATATTTTCAAACGCCGTACACACCGTGCTCGTTTCCATACCGTGACTTTCAAAGCATAAATTATAGTGAACTTTCTGAAGCAGCGGCGTCCGTCTAGTTGGGAATGATTCGAATTCTGGCATCGGTTGATGATCAGGCAAAAGTTCCTTAAAGGTAGTATAAATAAGCTTTTTGATGACCACGTTCCAACAAATCTTAAGGTGGCGAAACACAATAACATCCCACGGCACAATAAGACATTTAATTCACTTGCGTAACTTGGCTTACTCGCGGAGGAAAAGATAAGATCCTCCCTGAAGTCGATGTCAATAATATCAAAGACAATTTTTTAAAACTACCTCCTTCGCCTGATAATGTATGTATTCAGAGTTATTATGTTGGAGTTAATGTTGATGCAAGTCCCCTTGAGTTCGTTCGTGTCGATGATTGTGATGTTGTTCAAGCCATCTTTTGGTGAAGTCCAACGTTACAGTATTAGACGGAATATGTGCTAAATTATCAAAAACATCCTACCCATAATCCTTCCCCATATAACCTATTTAATAAACTCTATCCTAATGACACTTGTCTTTCCAAAATGCTGTAAAGCTGCTAAAGTTATCCCTATTCCCATACAAAACAATGAGTACAGGTCAATAGCCATACTACCTTTTCTCTCGAAGGTCGTTGAGCGCATTTTACATCGGCAGATCACTACATATATGCGTGAAAATTAACTTCTGACAGACCATCAGTCTGGTTTACGACCAAGAGAAGCTGTACTACGGCACTCCTTTCTGTAGTAGAAGATATAAGGGAGCGCATCGATGATAAATTTACGGCTTTCCTAACCCTTTTTGACCGCTGCAAAGCCTTTGACCTACTATGTAAGAAGCTGAAACACCTGTTTAATTTCTCTAGTTATGCAACCAACCTAATCAGTTCTTATCTAGACGGCAGAACCCAGGCAGTACGTGTAGATAGCAGAAAGTCAAACTTGTTAGACGTTTCGCGAGGTGTTCCCCATGGTTCAGTAAGTGTACATTAATGATCTGCCTAGTGTTGTCAAGTATTGTGACGTCCACATTTACGCTGACGATGTTCAATTGTATACGTGCTGTCCTGTGTTGTTGTTGTTGTAGCAGTGCTTCGCCCCACCTAACAGCCGTGACCGATCACAAATTGTCATCAATGTCCTCTAACGGGAGTCCAAGGAAACTTGCTGTTTCAACAGGGGTGGACCATAATGAAAGGGGTGTTAGAGACGTTGGTTCCACATTACAATTAAAGAGATGGTTGGTGTCATGTGGGGCCACATTGCAAGCGGGGCATACATTTTGTATGTCGGGGTTGATTCTGGATAGGTAAGAGTTTAATCTGTTACAGTATCCAGAACGAAGTTGAGCAAGAGTGACACGCGTTTCCCTGGGGAGTATGCGTTCCTCTTCCAAAAGTTTTGGGTACTTTTCTTTGAGTACTGGATTCACCGGGCAATTCCTGACATGAAGGTCCGACGCCTGTTTGTGGAGTTCACCAAGGACCTGCTTGTGTTTTTTTGCTTCATACGGCTGGGTTCTCAGATGCCGCATTTCCTCAAAATGCTTACGGAGATGACTCCTTGAGCCCCTAGGCGGTGTTGGCTCATCAATCAGATGTCTGTTTGGATGCCCACGTTTCTGGGTATTCAACAAGAATTGTTTGGTTAGCATCTCATTTTGTCTCCCTGATGTGGAGTATTCTCGCCTCATTATGTAGATGGTGTTCTGGGGACATAAGAAGGCAGCCCGTGACGATTGTGAGAGCAGTATTTTGGCAGGCCTGTAGCTTCTTCCAGTGGGTAATTTTTAGGCTTCGCGACCATATGGGTGACGCGTAGCACGTAAACGGCTGGCCAAAGTAATGAGAGTTTCTTTATCTTTTCCCCAGGTACTGCCACCAAGGGATTTGAGGATTTTATTACGGCTCGGGATTTCCGGAACAATTGCGGCTGCGTGCTCACCAAAATGTAGATCCTGATGAAACGTCACACCCAAGATTTTGTGGTGTAGGACAGTCGGTAGCGTAGTGCCATCGACGTGGATGTTCCAAATGGTCGACATTTGGGACGTCCATGTTGTAAATAAGGTCGCGGAAGATTTAGTCGGTGATAATGCCAGGTTTCGCTAGGCGAAAATACCGCAGAGATCAGGGAGGTAGCCGTTTATTCTGTTGCAGAGCTCATCGATCTGTGGGCCTGGGCCTGTGGCCATTATTGTGCAGTCATCGGCGTATGAAACGATAGTGACTCCTTCTGGTGGTGAAGGTAGCTTAGATATGTAGAAATGAAACAAGAGTGGGGATAGGACACCACCCTGTGGCACCCCTTGTTTAATTCTTCTTGGTTTTGATGTTTCGTTTCTAAATTGCACCGATGCCTGCCGACCACCCAGATAATTTGCGGTCCACCTTTTAAGACATGGGGGAAGGGTAGACCCTTCCAGATCTTGCAGTAACGTGCCATGGTTGACCGTATCAAAAGCTTTTGATAGGTCTAGCGCGTTGATGGTGGCATTTAGCGCGGTGGTGGTGCTATGGAGATTTCTGAAGCCATGCTGATGAGAGGCTAGCTGCAAATTTGCTTGGAAGTAGGGGAGCAAAATGGCTTCAAGCGTCTTTGCTACTGGCGATAGGAGAGATATCGGACGATACGACTCTCCTCTGTTAGGTGGTTTCCCAGGCTTTAGTAGCGGAACCACCTTGGCCATTTTCCATTTTTCGGGTATGACAAAGGTGGAAAGAGACAGGTTGAAAACATATGCTAAGTATTTGAAACCCCCCTCGCGCATTTTTTCGAATCCGACAGCACTTTATCGCCGAAGGCGATGGAAACTTTGTCATTGTGCTTAGACGGATTCGATAGGGACTTTACGGTGGACCAAAGTTTACCCACACCGGCAGAGAGGTTACAACCTCTTAGGTGCTCCTCCCATTTCGCCCGCTTATGTTCATCCCCAAGCAATCTGATGCGTTGGTTTATATCCCTTATTTGGGGGTCGCCTGGGTCGAGCTGTTTTATAAGGTCACGTTCTCTCGCTAAATTTGCGGCCTCCGCCGGGAAGTGGGCCGAATTTCGGGAATTCTCCCGGCGGGAATGAAACGTGCCGAGGCGGATTCAATGACCTTGCGGAAAGCACGCTCCCCTTGGCGGGCATCATTCGGGATAGGGAGGGCAGCAAAGAGGTTGTCTGTAAAAGATTTGTATTCCTCCCACTTTCCTTTTTTAAAGTTTATGAAAGCGCGTTTTTCTGTAACGATGAAGTCGGCGGTACGCTCGAACGAAATAAGTATAGGCAGGTGGTCGGATGCCAATGTTACCATCGGCTGCCAGTTGACGCAGTTTACGAGTTCTGCGCTCACGATTGAGATATCCGGCGAACTGTGACAGCTTCCTACCATACGTGTGGGGGCGTCTCCGTTTATTGTGCAGAATGTCGTTTCTTCTATTTGACCCGCCTACATCTCACCTCAACGCGAGGCCGCCTCCATTTCCGCTCATGCGATCTTTTCTGTGGACATTATACCCAGAACAGGTTTGCAGTGCAGATCTTGCTGTGAGTTTAGTCTCTTGAATCGCAGCAGTGCGGATGTTGTGCCGCTTCATGAAATCGACTATCTCCGTGATCTTCCCAGTTAATCCATTACAGTTTAACTGCAGAATTCTGAAGTACATAGGGGGAGACGTCGCCACTCTGGGAGTAAGTGACGGGTGACTACGCCTGGGTTGAGGAAGGCCAGGACGCAACTGCTGTTGTGGCCCTGGAACTGGGCATCCTTGGGCAAGCATTGGGGTACCCGGTAGATTGGGGTTGGCGACATGGCAACATGGCCAGAAACCCGTCGGGGGGTTGTCGTCGCGGAGACCAGAACATCTAGGAAAGTGGCACCGCCCAAGCAGGAGCTGCATTGGGCGGATGTCGCAATCATATATATTCTGTGCCGACAAACGGTGCAAACGGGGTTAGGGACTAAGAGTCTGTTCCCTGACCTACACGATTGCTGCGGAAAGGGGGGGGGGGGGGAGAAGACGGGGGCAGGGGCTGATGCTCAGCATTGCTACCGACTCTACCAAGAAGATAGTAGTTATGAGTAGTAGCAGCTGTTTGAGTTGTTGGCGCCGCGGGGCGCGAGCAGCAGCGGGTACTAGTTGTGGCTTGCTGAGCAGCTGGGCTGCTGGAAGGTAGTGGGGGCTCTAAGGCGTAGACTACGGGACGCCTTTGGACGTGAACGGCAAGGAGCCACAAAAAAATTTATAAAAGTTACGTGGGCGTCGGGTTTTGGGATCAAGCCCAGAACAACCTGTCCGATGCAACCATCCCTTACACGAGACACACTGAACAGAGTATGACCGTCCTTAAAAGATTCTTTTCCGGCAGATGCAGCAAAACCATTTCCCAGGACCGGGGTCAGGAGACGAACCCGGATTGGATTCGATACCTTCCCGGAGCAAGAGAATATGGAGCAGTCCCGCTGCAAGGAGCTGCTGGGAGGATAACAATTTGTGGGAGGGACGCAACAAATTAAATGGAGTTACACTGAAATGACAGTCCTTGGTCTGGAAAAATCCCGATTCGCTCCGGTATATAGAACCGACTGCCTTGGGAAGCGACGTGCTGTCCTGTCGATTGTACCAGTTTATGTATAAGTATCTGGAATCACGATCTGGGTCAAATAGGTGTATGGGCTTCAGTGAACGGCTTATGTCTAATGCGGCAGTTACTCACGAACGTACGTACCAAAAACGTGTCAGCTGACACGACCTATCTTATGAGTGTGCAATGTAAACGAGAACTCACCGACGTGCAATGCCCGTACGTACGTAGCCCGGAACGTAGAAATCAAAACAATTTTGATTTTTTCCGTGGAACGTGTCAGCTGATCGCTCTCTCACTAGACAGAGTTGCCTAGTAAACTTGTGTGCGCTAATTTTTGACCGTTTGCAGTTTTATGTAAAAACACCTAATTAAAGTTTGAAAAATTCTGAAAATAATTCGAAATAATTATGTAAAAGTGCAGATTATAAATATGTAATCTATTTATATTTATTTAATATTAATCCCAACCTTTTACAACATCAAAAATTAAATTGGAAAAAGTTGATGTTTCCATAAGCATGCATGCAAAATGGTTAATGCAACAGTGCTTAGCTGTAAACAATACACACACAAATATGGTATGTACATGTACACAGACGCACACATTGATTCCTACGGGCTTGAGGGTTCGGTCAAACGTGTTTCGTACGACAAACGTCCGTACGTACGGCACACGTCGGTGGGTAACTGCCGCTTAAGTCCGAGAAAGTCGAAATGTATCGTCATCGCTATATAATTTACACAAATGAATCTCATTACCTATTTCTAAGGCTTCAGTTTCTTCATTCAACAAGGTCAATGCTTTTTGTGCATGTTATTTACCGTATATACACACACATATATTTATATATATATGTAAATATACTGGTGAAGAGGGTTAGACAGAGGAGAGACGGGTGGATTGATAGAGAAAATCAGAACAATGTCTGTCGGGTTTGATCATACGACTGGGAGTTTTTCATGTTTGTCTAAACGTTTCCAGGGTTAGCCAGGGCTGTTTAAAATAAAGTTCTCATAAATAAGCCAAACTTTTTGAAGGTTGTGTATCGGGATCATATACCGCCAATACCGAGTTTTCGTACTACAAGCCTCGCAGATCCTCATCCGTAACTTCATGATATTGTTCCGGATCGTCAATCATCTCAATGATGCCAGCTTAATGTTTCCACATTCCTTAATTGTGGAAAATGTGATACTCTGAAGATCCAGCCATTCAGTTCCGTTGACTGAAACTTTCCATTTCCTCTTAGGAAAAGGAAATAAAACCTTTCACAAAAGGAAATACAGACCACAGGCGTTATTTTCCTGTACGTTGCTTCATATTTCAGAGAAGCATTAATGTTTCGTTTTTTATGATACCGAAAAAATCAATTCTGCAGATAAGTCAGTAGGCAACATTTAATTTTTTGAGGGTGAGTATTGTCAAATGCGACTCCATTTTGTAATATTAGGGGGACTCATGTAACCGTATAAATGCCTTATAAAGTATATTGGAACGATTTTCCGTCATCCCTTGTCAAATTTGGTTTTGAGACAAACCGGTTTCGGCGTTGTGCCATCATCAGTGTCGATTTTCGTTCTGATCTGTTGTTGTCATTTGTCCTGTATTTATAGTTCGTAGGTATATGAGCAGGTATTGTCAAATTGATGCTTGTGTATATTTAGTTATGTGTATGTGCTGTGTGTTCGTTCAGAACCGAGGGTGGTTTACTAATCCATTTGTGTGGCTGACTGGGGTAGGTAGAAATCTGTGATTTTAGTCGTTTGACCTTCTTTGTCGGTTTTTTGTTTTGGTGTGTTAATTGTTTTGTGTTTATTTGTTGTTGTGTGTTTGTCTGTTGTACCTGTGTTATTAAGTCGTTTCCTGTAAACAAGTTTTAAAGGCTCGAATATTGTGTCAGAAATTGTGTTTATCTGTTCGTTTATTATTCTACCGTCGAATGTTTTCTGTTTGTAGATTTCCATGTTTTCGAGTACGTTGAGACGTCGGCCCTTTTCTTGTATGTGAAGAACCCTAACTGTTTTATTGATGTTTGCTGGGGAACATTCATTCTCGACCATGTGATTCGCGAAGTTAGACTCGGGTATAATGTTTGGATTCCGTATTTTTTTGTTGTAATCTCTAATATGTTCTCTGAACCTCATTCTTATTTGCCGTCCTGTTTGTCCTATGTAACCATGCTGGCATCCGCAGGTAAGCTTGTATACGCCGTGGCTGCTAAACGGATCCTCTGAGTTAATGTTAGTTCTTAGTTTTCGCCCTAGATTGTTCGATGTTTTGAATGCTGTGTTAATGTTGTATTTTTTAAAGAAGTTTGCCAATTTATATGTTGCTTTTCCAGTATATGTCATAGTCGTCCAGCTATTATTTTCCTTTTCATTATTTCTTTTTGGTTCTCCATTTGTCCTTCTGAGCTTATCTACTAGTGCTTTTTTATATCCGTTGTTTGCAGCGATATTATAAATGACCTCAAGTTCTTTCTTATATGCCTCTTGTGTAAGAGGTGTTCTTTCAAGTCTATGTACCAAGTGCCTTAATGCTGCATTTTTATGATGTTGAGGGTGATTTGAGGTATTGTGTATTATTGCGTCGATGGCCGTTGACTTTCTATATATGTCATAGTTAAATCTTTTGGCTTCTTTATCAATATTTATCGTGAGGTCTAGATAGTTGATTCCTCCGTCTTTTTCGGTTTCCATTGTAAATTTTATATTGCCGTGCTGTTTGTTGAGGTACTCCAGTACGAGCTCTTCGTTATTAGCAGTTAAAACGCATATTATGTCATCCACGTATCTAGCATAAAATGACACGCCTAATTTGGACTTCAGCTCCTGTATGTACTTTTCTTCCAGATTTTGCATGAACACTTCCATAAGAATTGCTGACGTGGGGCTTCCCATTCCAAGACCGTTTGTTTGTCTATATATTTTATTGTTGAATTTAAAATAGTTTTGACGTAAAGTGGTTCTTAGCGTATTTGTGATTTGCATACTTTTCACTTTGTTTTTTGTGTTATGAACTATTGTTGAGCTAACTATGTCCAAAGTCTCCGATAGTGGTATAGATGGGTATAAATCTTTTATGTCAAAAGATACCAATTTGCTGTTTCTTGTTAGCTCTACGGTCTCGAGTCTCTCTATTAGTTCTGTTGTGTTAGCTATAGCATATTCGTTCCTTAGCTCCAGAGTATCTATCAATATCGTTTTTAAATATTTGGACAGTTTGTAACATGGTGCCGATTTGAAAAAATCGACACTGATGATGGCACAACGCCGAAACCGGTTTGTCTCAAAACCAAATTTGACAAGGGATGACGGAAAATCGTTCCAATATACATCATTTATCCACCCTGTCGGAAAATCAACCAAACAAGATAAGTCAGTTATTGCTTGTCAGGCTTTTAACTTGAACGCGAACGGACTACTAACAATTTACAAGCGACGCCTACTGAAAATATATAAAGCAAAGGCGAGCATTTGGTTCAACAAACAATGCCTGGAATTGAATGTTACTCCGAAATTCGCAAAAATAACAATAAAGGCAAATACCAAATCTAGCAGGAAGACAGTTAGAAAAGCGGAAAAGGATTTTTTAAAATATGAGTTGGAAAGCTTATACTCGAAGAAGGATGAGATAAATGCCGAGTTATTATCTATCCATTTAAGATTGGCAGAACAACTACCTACGACTGCATTAATGGAATGTTTCGACCGCATTAAGACAGAGGTCGATCAGGAACTACAACAAAAATACAGGTCGCTGAACCGAAAATTGGACAAGCTGGCAGGACGACGAGAGGGTAACCAAAACCAAAACACTCACCAGTTTCATGACAAGTTCGTTAACCTCACAACAGTGGCCATTACCAAGGAAGAGGCACAACTTCTCGAAAAGGGCCTGAAGCACAATATCATGGACCAGAATACAGTAAGAAAAACGGAGCAAGCGATTGTAGATGCGGAGATCGCAATATCATTGATACCACAGGAAGAACAGGAGCACGCAAGACACATGTGCAGGGAAATCATAAAAAAGGAGGTGAAAGCACAAGAAGGACAAAAACCGAATACAGAGGAGAAAACAATAAAGAATCTACGGCATAAACTAAGGAAAAACAATATTGTCACAACGAAAGCGGACAAAGGAAACACCACTGTGCTAATCGAAAAAGAGCAATATATATCCAAAACCGAGGATCTCATAGAGGAAATGAAATGTCGTAGAATGAGAGAGGATCCCACAGATGAATACCAAAAACAAATCAAAGTTGCTATAAAAAATGCAACAAATATAGTAGATTCTAACATGGCACATAGATTGGTCCATATGAACCCTTCGGTTCCTCCACTGGTTGCGCTACCAAAAATCCACAAGCCGGACACGCCAATGAGGCCCATCATTAATTTCAAATCGGCACCATGTTACAAACTGTCCAAATATTTAAAAACGATATTGATAGATACTCTGGAGCTAAGGAACGAATATGCTATAGCTAACACAACAGAACTAATAGAGAGACTCGAGACCGTAGAGCTAACAAGAAACAGCAAATTGGTATCTTTTGACATAAAAGATTTATACCCATCTATACCACTATCGGAGACTTTGGACATAGTTAGCTCAACAATAGTTCATAACACAAAAAACAAAGTGAAAAGTATGCAAATCACAAATACGCTAAGAACCACTTTACGTCAAAACTATTTTAAATTCAACAATAAAATATATAGACAAACAAACGGTCTTGGAATGGGAAGCCCCACGTCAGCTATTCTTATGGAAGTGTTCATGCAAAATCTGGAAGAAAAGTACATACAGGAGCTGAAGTCCAAATTAGGCGTGTCATTTTATGCTAGATACGTGGATGACATAATATGCGTTTTAACTGCTAATAACGAAGAGCTCGTACTGGAGTACCTCAACAAACAGCACGGCAATATAAAATTTACAATGGAAACCGAAAAAGACGGAGGAATCAACTATCTAGACCTCACGATAAATATTGATAAAGAAGCCAAAAGATTTAACTATGACATATATAGAAAGTCAACGGCCACCGACGCAATAATACACAATACCTCAAATCACCCTCAACATCATAAAAATGCAGCATTAAGGCACTTGGTACATAGACTTGAAAGAACACCTCTTACACAAGAGGCATATAAGAAAGAACTTGAGGTCATATATAATATCGCTGCAAACAACGGATATAAAAAAGCACTAGTAGATAAGCTCAGAAGGACAAATGGAGAACCAAAAAGAAATAATGAAAAGGAAAATAATAGCTGGACGACTATGACATATACTGGAAAAGCATATAAATTGGCAAACTTCTTTAAAAAATACAACATTAACACAGCATTCAAAACATCGAACAATCTAGGGCGAAAACTAAGAACTAACATTAACTCAGAGGATCCGTTTAGCAGCCACGGCGTATACAAGCTTACCTGCGGATGCCAGCATGGTTACATAGGACAAACAGGACGGCAAATAAGAATGAGGTTCAGAGAACATATTAGAGATTACAACAAAAAAATATGGAATCCAAACATTATACCCGAGTCTAACTTCGCGAATCACATGGTCGAGAATGAATGTTCCCCAGCAAACATCAATAAAACAGTTAGGGTTCTTCACATACAAGAAAAGGGCCGACGTCTCAACGTACTCGAAAACATGGAAATCTACAAACAGAAAACATTCGACGGTAGAATAATAAACGAACAGATAAACACAATTTCTGACACAATATTCGAGCCTTTAAAACTTGTTTACAGGAAACGACTTAATAACACAGGTACAACAGACAAACACACAACAACAAATAAACACAAAACAATTAACACACCAAATCAAAAAACCGACAAAGAAGGTCAAACGACTAAAATCACAGATTTCTACCTACCCCAGTCAGCCACACAAATCAATTAGTAAACCACCCTCGGTTCTGAACGAACACACAGCACATACACATAACTAAATATACACAAGCATCAATTTGACAATACCTGCTCATATACCTACGAACTATAAATACAGGACAAATGACAACAACAGATCAGAACGAAAATCGACACTGATGATGGCACAACGCCGAAACCGGTTTGTCTCAAAACCAAATTTGACAAGGGATGACGGAAAATCGTTCCAATATACATCATTTATCCACCCTGTCGGAAAATCAACCAAACAAGATAAGCGTTATAAAGTGTGTAAACGTATAAATTTATGTAGTGCGTAAACGAACTGTCAAATTTTGTATGAAAAATCATTTACACAATTTGTATAAATTTACGCGCACATTTCATTGTGTAAACGCGGTAAACTCAAAGGAATGCAACCTTGCAGACATTACAGCAGGCATTTTCATCAGAAATCTCAAACATCAGCAAGTCATTTACAAGAATATCTTAGTAAAGATGTTTTAGTTTTGATTTTTCACTTAATCTTGGCATTTTTTAATTTGTATAACAATCAAAAAATTTTTGTTTGACAATAATACAGCTGAGAAACAACCAAGTTTATCGAGAGTATTTCTAGGTGCGTTCATATAACAGCGTGTGTAAATGGATATAATTTTACACCATATAAGTTTATATGCTTTCATGAGTCCCCCTATTGACTTCACCTGTCTGGTTTATTGCATCGTGCTTTCCATGATGAAATTAATATTGAGGTGTTCTCATCCCGTTGACGTTTTCCCTTATTCTGACAAGTTCAGCATGCATAATTTAGAGGGGTCTATCGTACATAACTGCCTTTGAATTCTACTACGATCGGAGTAGATTTTACTATACGTTTAGAAATATAATAACTATGTAAGCTGCTACCAGAATTTTTTAGACATAAACATAGACGTAACTTTGTATTCTCCAAAAGATTATATACAAAATTTTGCAGAAAATTTAATTTTTGAGGAAATTTTTCTGAAAAATTTAGCAATAAAAATTTAGTACATTTTTAGTAGAAGTAAATACTGGCAAATAGAGCTGCCGTAAAAGTGAGGTTATGTTGTTTACATCACCTTTATTATTTCATCATGGTGCTTTCCAACAGAGCTGATGAAGAGTGAAATCATTTGCTTTTTGAAATTAGAGCTTTTCTACAATCAGTATTTCACAATTTTTTCTTCATACGAGAATTATGCTTTATTTTTTTAATTCTACAATCATGCAGAGAAATAAGGATTTCATTCAGCACCGCATGAAATTGAAAAGAATGCTAAATCAGACTGCAGAAATAAATGTGCTGAAATCAATGAGTGCACTCAGGTGATTTCGCATTTTTGGTGTGTGAAGTCATGCATTCAATACCAATTACTTGCTACAAAAATGCGTAAGTAGTACCTAAAATAGTACGAAAAAAGTTCAAAGTTCCATTTTATGAAAGCTTAGTTTTAAAAATTGGTTGAAAAAGTTGTTATGAAGTTAATTAGCGTGAGAAGAGTTAAAACAACTTGCTCAAGAGCATTAAGCATGACAATTTTAAAAATGTCGAGTTATATTAAAAAGAAGTATCCTTCCGGTAAGTTGAACATTCCTGTCTTTCATATTAAATTTTTTTTGGAGTTGCTGATATAGTGATTTTTTTACTTGGGCATATTGAATTAACCCTCGGAGCATATTTGGTGATTCATTTTGTTAGGTTTTTTAACAAATTTTGCTCGCTTTTTTCGAAGGAGCCCTTGAAATTCGCTCTCACAGCTTTAAAAAAATAAAGCTAAAAGGAAAATAAATGCTTATAAATTTTTTTTTTTATTTTGTCATAGACAAAGTGCAAAACCACCCAAATAACACAAATCGCAAACGTAAGATTTTACAGCTCTGAACCCCAGACACCCCGCTCTATACATAAAAATCATAAATTTTTTATTTGAACCTTAATTTTGCAAAATAACGGTTGAATAAAATGTTGCTTTCACAAATGCTATAGACTCTTTCAGTAAGCAGAAGCATTTTTTAATTTAGAAAAAGTATTACCTTCTCATTGTAAAAATTGGAAAAGAAAAAGTTGTCTACAGTAAGTTTTCTAACCAACTGTAAAGTTTGCATTATCGGTTTCAATCAATTTCTTTTTTCCCCGTGATCATTTTGATACATTTTATATCGATTAGTTTATGCCTTTACGATGTAGAGTGACAGATGAAACCAATAACCTTATTATCTTGGGTAGAATAAAGTAAAATGGATATATCCAAAATTTCACATCACTTGCGCACCATACAACAACATATGGCACATTTATATAAAAATCTGTGAAAATCGGCGTGATATCGAGCAATCTCTTTAAGTGGGTGTAAACTATTTACTTTACTGCATAATTTCTAAACTGTACCTGCTTGCTAAGAACCAGAGATCTTACTGATCTTGATATTCTTTATTTACGTAGTTTTTTTTTGTGTTTTTTTTTTTTCATAAAAAAAAGTTTCTTGCACTTTTAATGTTTTTTATGTCATTAGTAAAAATATATATATATACGTACTCACCCTACAAGAGTCTGAGGTCTCGACAACTAAGTTTTAGAATTTTTTTTTAGTTTCCGAATAATAGCAACGTATGCCGACAAATGGGTTAATGAATATGCCAACAAATTCTAAAACTTCACCTTATATAGCATTTTCAGGTTAAATGAAACTTTTTTCATTTCAAATTAACCTTTTTTCATTTCAAATGAACCTTTTTTCATTTCAAATGAACCTTTTTTCATTTTAAATGAAACTTCTTTCATTTTAAATGAAACTTTTCATTTTAAATGAAACTTTTTTCATTTCAAATGAAACTTTTTTCAAGTCAAATGAAACCATACTACTAAGGTAATTGTCAAAATATATTTATATCGTACTTTATAACGCTATTTATCAAATTTTTCTTTAAGACAACTATTTCTAATTAGCCACATTGAAGGCAAAATTTTTGCTTAAATTTTCTTTGTGAATTTAAGCTGCAGTTAAGGTCGGCTTAGTTTAGCCTTGCCTTTTGATCGTTTCAATTTTTAATAGATAAAGTAGCAGGGTTATACGCTAGGCAACTTATATACTACAGTTTAACCACCCACTTAAAATAAGCACCTATATTTTTTACTTGTATCTACTCCTCTTATATATAAAGCACATTCTTCTACAAATACTTAGTTAATAACGTAGGAATAAAGCAACGTAGAGAACAAATAGAAGGAACCAAAGAGCATGATGTGAGCGTATTTCTTATTCACTGTCTGACACCAACTAACACATCGGTTGAATCCTCTGTATTATGCTTTTCTCTTTGACCAACGTCTTACCAAACAACATAGAACGATAGCAAGAAGAAATATTCACCCCTATTCTGCATTTCGATTACGTTCCCGTTCTACGCTCCGCTTCAATCGAAGTTTGGTATTCTGCATTACGACGGAATCTTAAAGAGAAGAGGAAGAGCAAATGATTTTTCGAAATCAGCTGTTGGTACGGAATGTGTGAACATTGGAACAAAATAAATTAAAGAAAATTTGTAAAAACACTGAAAAACGTTTATATTTTATTATCCACGCCATTTTGTACAAAAAAAAGCAATAGAATATATTGCCGCAGTGTTATATTTTTTTGAGTGAAGTGCTTTCATAATTGTAAGTGTGTTTTGTCGTTCTTTTGGCCAATTCCCTGCCGTGGCCACCAAGTTTTGTTAAAACGGATTCCTGCACGAATATAGTTGACATTTTCTGAATTTTAAGGATGCTAATTTCATTGCACTGACCTAAAGTAGTTTATAAAGGTTTATTTATTCTTTCCGTAAGGATTGTTTACGTTTTCGCTTCACCTTCCTCTACGTCGGCAGCTTGCTTTGGCATATAACTGGACCCAACGAACAGACACAAATTATAGCTGTCTATTATAATGGAATCAATAGCCGCGGTATTATTTATGGAGTTGGAAAGCAACGCATACGAAAATTGCCAGGCGAGAATGGAAAGGCAAATATTGCGAGATTTGTGTAATACATTTGAGATGAGTGACGAATTGTAAGAAATTGAACTTAAAATTGGTAAAGTTTAATGACTTATTTTCTTATTAAGGTTCAAAAAAAAACGTTAGACTTAACAAGGATGCTTTAAAGTATGTGTTAGATACTTTTGCGGGGCAAATACGTCCAAGGACTTCAACATCGACATGTTGTTTTTGACCTGGAAATATATAAAAAACAATCATCATCAAGCCTTCTACGTTTCTTAACAAGTTTTACTTACATTTTTGTTAAAATTCTGTTATAAATTAATAAAAAAATAAAAAGAAAATATTTTTCCGCCAACAAATTTGCAACTTAGAAAAACGGAACTACGATCGAAATGCAGAATACAAAAAATCGAACGATTCGAAGTTGGATCGAGAGAGATTGGAACACAGAATACCAAAATTGCCAAATCGAAAAAATTCCAATCCAAGTCGAAATGCAGAATAGGGCTGATTACTTTTACCAACTATATAGTAGAGCATGTGGATTGTGGAGAGATCTTTTTTAACTATGCTGAAAAACATAACGGTAAAAAGTGATATTTTCTACTCTATGGCGTAGTTATACTATGTTCAAACAGAAAAATAAATTGAGGCAATTTCAATTTAAATTGAGTGGTGTTCATACAACTCAATATAGCTTACACAATAGTAATTTGATAGCCGGTTGGCTCGTCTCTACAGCAACAACATACCTTTGTTCAGAATGTCAAAATGTGCGTGTTGGGATTAGGCGAATGGAATGGAATGAAAACATAAAACTTTGAAATTTTTGTGTGTTGTAAGAAAATGTGTTGAATGTTTTGGTCTCATTTTGAGTTTGCTATCTTCTTTTGACAATTCCTACTCCAGTGAAATGAAAAAAATAATATCAGCTGATGAAATAAGCCAACCATATAGTTGAGCCATGCGCAACTGACGTTTACATCTACTCAATAAACACAAGGTTGTATTTGCAGTTTGAAACAATTTATTACGCAATTTTTTTTAGATTGGCAATTTGTTATTACAATTTATTATATGATAAATTGCGTAATAAATTGCCCAAATGGTATAAATTGCCAATTTGGTGTGTGTTTGTACTCAATAAACACAAGGTTGTATTTGCAGTTTGAAACAATTTATTACGCAATTTTTTTTAGATTGGCAATTTGTTATTACAATTTATTATATGATAAATTGCGTAATAAATTGCCCAAATGGTATAAATTGCCAATTTGGTGTGTGTTTGTACCTAGTATTACATTGCACTTCATTCGTTTGGGCCTTTGAAAACATATATATGTGTTTTCATTTCATTATTTTTCATTGTATATTGTATTTAAATGTAATACTTAGAATATATATATTAGAATGGGCCGATTTATTAAACGATATCGCGCCATCGATTTTTCGATAGGATTTGGGGTCAGGAAAAAAAGTTTCACTACGCATACCCAAACGAATAATTTTCGAACCTGCGAAATTAAATTTTTTTTTTTTACTTTTTTTGACTTTGATTTTTAAGGGTTTTTTCATGACCTACTAAAAAAATGTCATACGTCCGACCCAAAAGCGTCCGCTAAAAACGTTTGTATACATGAAAATAATACAATCAAATGAAAATTTTATAGTGTTCATAGTGTTCAACTATGGCAAGGCTAAACTAAGCCGACCTTAACTGCAGCTTAAATTCACAAAGAAAATTTAAGCAAAAATTTTGCCTTCAAAGTGGCTAATTAGAAATAGTTGTCTTAAAGAAAAAATTGATAAATACTTAGCGTTATAAAGTACGATATAAATATATTGACAATTACCTTAGTAGTATGGTTTCATTTGACTTGAAAAAAGTTTCATTTAAAATGAAAAAAGGTTCATTTGACTTGAAAAAAGTTTAATTTGACCTGAAAATGCTATATTAGGGATGTAAATATTTTATAATTTCGGAACCCCGGGAATTTCGGGGTCTTGTATTGTAATTAATACCGGGATTAGATATTCTTTAGATTTCAAAAACCTAACCTACGAAAGTGCACAATATTATTTAGGATAACCTTTAATGCATCAAATCATAAGGGTTAAAATTAATTGAGAAATAAAAAGGTTTCAAACTTCGTTGCATAACATTTTCAATTCAAACTAACAATCACATATTTTGAAAAAAATAATATACATTGTATAATAAGACCATAATTTCTTGAGAACCTGACGATGGCACAACGCCGAAACCGGTTTGTCTCAAAACCAAATTTGACAAGGGATGACGGAAAATCGTTCCAATATACATCATTTATCCACCCTGTCGGAAAATCAACCAAACAAGATAAGTCTTTAAAAAGCGGTTTTCTGACGGCATTTCATGTTTCTTAAGAAATTTGGAGTCCCGAAAACGCTAGAATTTGTATTAAAGGTGAAGTCTCTGAAATTACATCGTAAGCATTCATGTTTAGGCAATTGTCAAATAAATATAAAAAATGTATTCAAATAATTTTACACACCAAGCACACCAGTAGGAAATTAGCGCATGTATGGCAAAGTTTCTGCAATCCTATCTAATGGGGATTTCCTTTCTTTCTTATTGTTACTATTTAATAATGTAACGATCACTAAATTTGTACAAAATGATGCTTTTTCGGACAACATTTTATTAAATGAGGACGCAAACTTTCGGGAGAGCTGCAAAAATCATGCAATATTTATTCCGGAAAAGAACACAAACATGTCCACTGCCAAGAATGGGGTAGGGTTTTATAAGTTTGTTTCATAAACTTCACTCTTAAATTGAACAATTGAAGTCTAAGCACTTCCGCAGTACTACTTTTACAATTTTTTTTTTGCATACTGACGGTCCCCACCATACATTAATTCTGCTTAACCGTTTCCCCAACATTTTTTTCAGAAGAATATACGTACTTATTCTCAGTACTAAGAAGTTGTTTTCATAATATAAACCAAAGTAGAAAATTATGATTCTTATTGTACGTTTTAGCACCACCAATTAAAGGACTTAAATAATTCAAGTTTTTTATTACTTCTTTTTAAATGATCCTATCAAGTAAATGGAGCATTTACAAAAATTTTCTTTTGAAAAAAAGTGTTCAGAGCGGAAAGAGTTTTTTTTATAGACGTTGTGACACCGCACTGCCCTCAAGTCGTCAAATGAAACCAGGCTAATCCTTTTCATGCGTTCGTTGTAAGGTAATGGTTTGTTCACCGTCGAAATCTAAAACTGCTTAGCTACAGAGGAACCCTCATCAGCTAAGTAAAATAAATGCCGTATTAGTAATAAATATACAGAAATATAATGGATAGAATTAGTAGAAAATGAATTCAATATGGTAATGAATACAGTTAGTTACTATTAAGAGAGGAAGGAACAGATATTTTAATAAAAAAAAGCGAGTCCGAAACATTAAATGTGCTAGAGTGGGAGATGTAATTCTGACACAAACAGCGGAAGGGCTCATTTAGTTCAAAATTTGATCTACAATATTTTAGGTGGAGAGGTTTAAGATGTCTTGAAGGCCGGCAAGGGACATTAAAGTTGTTTACTTCGCTCAACAGGAATGAGTTAGAGACCGAACCATTTAGTAATTTAATCATAAATACAATTCCAAGCATTTCTCTACGACTGGCAAGGAAATCCCTTAAGGAGAAAGGTAAGAATTGTTTTTGGACTGATTCTATCCGATCAATATGAACCTGGTAGCTCGGGTTCCAAATTATTGCACCATATTCTAATATCGGTCTGACTAGTGTTGTAAAAAGAGCTTTAGTAACATACGGGTCGCTGAATTCTTTATACCATCGCCTTACAAACGCCAAAATACCTCTAGCCTTCTTAATAGTTGTAGTAATATGTAGGTTGAAGTTAAGTTTACTGTCAATATCAACCCCAAGGTCTATAAAACTGTATACATACCTGTTCAAGATTTTAATTATTAAGAGTGTAGGAAGCTGGCTGAAGTAATCTACATAAATTTTCATTTTTTAAGATTAAGTGGCATATGGTTGATGGTGCACCAATTGAGCAATGTTCCAAATCTGATTGTAAAATAGACCTTTCTTCGCTTGGCGCATAGGATACAAAAAATTTACATCTTGCTTTGCGAGAGAAAAACTACTTGTTATTATTAACTTATTTATTTGGGCGAAATCCAAAATTTTCTTGCTAACATATTCTTGGAAAAGACACGGCGATGTATATTGTATGAGCAATAAAGTTTCCAATAGGGTAGGTAGTCCAATATTGTACTTATGTCATTTAATGCAATTTTTTTATTTTTATATATTTTTTTGCTTATGACAATAGAAAAAACATCGCATCCAGACACAGTGTAGCATTTTCAACAAACATGAGATATAAAGAAAAAAGCTTATAGCTTCTTATGGAAGCGTGACCACACCTACTTTGAAATCCAAAAATAAAAAATAAATGGCTACGAAGCTAGTAAAAAGTGCACTGTAAAAACTTCGAAAATTCATAAAATAACAATTTTTTTAAATATCGATCCTTGCGCCACCTGGCGGCGATTTTTTTCATATGTCGCTTTCTATTCATGTACATATGTAATATGTGTTCCAAATATGAGCCTAATCGGAGTCCAAATACGATTTTTTTAAATATTTCGATCCATACGCCACCTATCTGAAATTTTTGTCTTATTATTGCATTTTCATCGAGTTCTGAGTTTTAGCTTATCGGGAAGTTACTTAAATTTCGATTACAAAATTCTGTTCGCTACACAGAGTTAAGCTAAATAAAACCCTTTAGAAATAACGGCTATTATTTATTATATTCTATTAGATAAATGAGTGACAATCTTAAATTATTTTCTTAACTTCAAACTTTTCTCTAACACTAGTCAAGAAAAGGAATTACTTTGAAGTCTAACTATTTAATTTCGATGTATTATGGCCCCCTAAGTACAAAAACACGCAAAATTTAAAATTCTATGGATTCGATTTTTTTTTTTTGTTTTTTCTTTTTCTAAAATCACGAATTTTCACAGAGATCTTTCCATTTATTTTATCATATCTTGGGAATTACTTATCTAAATTCGTTGAGAGAAACACCAGTGGATTCACCGAAAAATTTTCTTCAAGTCTTGTTAAAAAAATTTTTTTATATGATCGACGGTTGTGGAGTTATTCACATAAAAATGTAAAAAAAATTTTTTTTGCAAAATCGAAAATTTTTTATTTTTCAAAAATTCGTAAAAAATCGAAGGTTTTAAAAACTTACCATTTTTACTTTACGGTCTTAAAACTGTAAACATTATAAAAAATTGTTTTTGACAAACAAATTATTTAGGTATGACATTTTGCGCAACTTTGTCTTTTTAAAACTTACTATGGGCATAGCCAGAAATGAGAAAACTCCATAATGACACTCAAAAAATATTTCCCGTCGATTTTTCTTAAGGCAAAACGCATATCATAAGAAAAACTGCCTCATACTGTATGGAAAATTTAAGTTGCCAGCGCGGGTTTTCGTAAGAAAGAAGTATGGTCATATATATTTGTTATCAAATATATACAACTTTTTCCTTGAGGCATTTCTTGCGATGTTCTTAGAATGCTTAAATCATAAAAACGAAAAAATCAAATTATCACTCCGTCATAGAAACTGTTATACCTACCTACTGAACACCCCAGCCTGCACAGTCCATTTCCCATAGCATATGAAGTTTTTTTGAAAACCCCTTTTTTCAAACCCTTTCGCAGGTAGTGGTTAAAAAATTTACGGACTCATTAGATGCCTGCCCTGTATGGTATATTGTCGCCGATTGTGACAAGCTTAACGAAAAAAAAGATACATACTTTTGAAAATCGAAGTGGCCTGCGACTATTTAAAGTAATTCATTTAGTTCATTCAATGTTATTTAACTAGCATTCCTGATCGCGAAAAGTCAAGTGTCAACAACAGCAAAAAACTATTAACGCTTAAGCACCTAACACCGTCTACAGACGGTCATTGCTTAAATCAAAATAAATTCGAAAACAACGTACGTAGCATAATATGCGCTCAAACCGTTGATTGTGCATGGAATGTGCTTTAAAATAAAGCTTTGCCATAAGATCCCAGATCGTTAGTGCGCCAGATACAGCTGTTTCTTTCAAAATAGTTCGTGAAAGTTACGGGGAAATTATGTGTGAATTTAGTGCGCATTAGAATCATAATAAAAATCATTTTCTACAACGCAGTTGTTCTTTAATTTTTATGTAAGTTTTTTTAACTTCTGGATTTACAGGAGGTGGTAAGTGAAAAATTATATATGTGATTACTTTTCTGCAGACCTAGATAACATCAATAAAGACTCGATTGAATTCAAAAACATTGTCTGGCGTAAAAGGTTTATGCAGTTGCATGTGAACGAAGTTGCCTTTAGAGGAAGAACTGGCCTACCATCTGAAGTCAAAAAACTTAAAACCCCAATTGATTTTTTCACATACTTTTTTACCGATGAGCTATTTGAGTTGATCTATATGGAAACAAATCGAGCTGCAATCACGGAAAAGGTTAATACTTCATTTAAAGTGGATAAATACGAGATACGTAAATATATCGGAGTCTTAACGTTCATTTCGATTTTCCGCTATCCAAACACGTCATATTGGAGTGAATATGGGTTCAAAAACATACCAAATTGTATGTCTAAAAACAAATTTGAGCAAATTAGAAAATATTTGTCATTTAATGATGAATCAGCGTGTAAAAAAAGGCTGTGCAGGTTATGATCCTATTTTCCGAATTCGTAGCAGGATATTTGGTTGAACGTTTTGATTCTATTCCCAAAAATGCTAGATTATGTGTCAATGAACAAATGTGTTGAACGAAAATGGCTCATCATTTACGGCAATATTTGCCAGATAAACCCCATCCATGGGGCGTAAAGTTCTGCGTTTTGTGTGACACTAACGGATACGCGTACAGGTTCGAAATATACTCTGGATCTCGCAACCATGATATAATTTTGCCTGGTACACCTGATATTGGAGCAACAGGGAATGTTATGATAAGGTAGGATATCACTTTCATAATACATTCTTCTTTCAGGGTTTCTCTTTTTGCCGTAAGGTTATCACAAACAGTGCCGAATTTCGTCAATCATATATTGTATTTTGACAACTTTTACACCTCTCTACCTCTATTGGTGTACCTGAGAGCACGCGGTATATATAGTCTAGGAACTGTGAGAGCGAATCGGAACCCAAAATGCAAGCTACCAACGGACAAAAGTGAAGAATTGAAAAAAGCACCACGGGGATATTCAACAGAGTTTGTTGCAACCGCTTACGGCGTCGACATCAGCACCGTTTTCTGGAAGGGCACAAAAAATGTCAAACTTTGTTCGACATATGTAGGTATTAAACCTTTCGGAAGAACGGATGTTCAAACTACAGATCAGCGATCTAAAACTCCAAGGTATATAAGAAAGGAAAAGTCTTATATAGACATCGACTGCCCACAAATTATACGCGAATATAATGCGCACATGGGAGGGGTGGACCTAATGGACTCGTATATGGATCGCAACGGACTCCGAATTAAAACTCAAGATATGGCTAAAAGATTATTTTATCATCTCGACATGGCTGTAACCAGTGCATTCGTTTTGTATAGAAGATTCAATGCTGAAAAAAATCGGATTGCTGATGAAGAAGTAAATGATATGACCATGTACGTATTTCGCTGTAGCATTGCCAAAGAGCTTTGTGCTTGAGTTGAAAAGAGGTCGGTTGGTCGCCCACTGGCTAATGAACAGCCAACTTTCAGTACCAGTAGTGTTGGTAAAAAGGCCATTCATCCAGGAGACAATATCAGATTAGATCGAATTGACCATTTTCCTAAATGGGGATCAAAAAAATCCTGCAAGTTGTGTAAAAAATCTGAAACACACACTTTTTGCACGAAATGCAATATAAATTTGTGTTATTCCAATGTAAAAAACTGTTTTTCAGAGTATCATATAGAAAAATAGTTATTTTAAAACATATTCAATATTTTTATTATTGAATGGAATATTTACTCTGAATAAAAGCAGCTTTTGGCAAATGAATTAATATAAACATGTATTATTTTTTTCTTCACCTAACCCACTAAGACCGTCTGCAGGCGGTGTTCCTTTTTATCCACCTGTAGCTTCCAAGGAACATTTATTTGTCAGAAAAACATCAGATTCGAGTTCTTCACCTTCAAATCAATTAAGGGCTTTAATTTTCATAACAAAATATTAAGTATTTCCATTTCAGTTGCTTAAGGGTTAATTGGTTAGTGAATTTTAAAAAAATGAATAATAACAGTAGAAAAATTTGTCTGCAAAAATGACCAGAATATATTTTGTTATGTATGTGGTCTTTACACTACAGCAAAAAGGCGGAGAAATTTCACTATTTCACTACAAAATTCATATAAGGATTATTTTAAAATAGATACTGAGAATTTGAGCCAATATTGGACGCCAAATTCAATTTGTGATAGCTGTATATATATTTTAAAGAAATGGAAATCCTACCCTCAGCAAGTAGCAATTACATTTATTAATTAAAAATATTTATGATACTCATTTTTCACAGAGAAAACATGCAAATTGAAAAACCTATGATGTGGAGAGAAACATGTGATCATGATGCTAACTGTTACTTTTGTTTAAGTAAAAAAAAGCATTTGGAAAACATATGATTTGGTCTTATCCCACGATTTCAGCTGGTGGTTTTAGTCTTCCCGTGCTAGATTCAGATGGAGTTCCATGTCCTGAAAATCAACATAATACGTATACTGAAGTTCCTCCATCGCCTATTTCTTCGTCTTCAGAAATCTCCAGCGTATCAGATGGGTTTTGCCCAAAGCCTCTGACACAGTCCTTGTTAAACGATCTTATAAGAGACCTAGAGCTTCCAAAAGATAAGTCAGAGCTACTTGCATCCCGTCTAAAAGAAAGAAATTTATTAGAAAACAGGTTACGATAACTACCTATCGTGATCGGCATAAGCCATATGCTTGCTTTTATAGAAATAAAGACAATATATGTTTTTGCTATGATATAACTGGACTTTTTGGAAAGCTTGGCCAAACATATGACGCAAGGAATGATAGGAATAGATTTATTGATAGTAACAAAGAAAGCCTTAAAGCAGTTTTATTACACAATGGCAATCAGAAGCCATCAATACCCATCGCACACGCCGTAAATATGAAAGAGACTTATGAAACCATGTCCAAACTTTGAAAATATATTCATTATGAAAAACACGATTGGAGAATATGTTGCGACTTGAAACTGGTAGCTTTACTAACTGGACTACAAGGTGGTTACACAAAACATTGTTGTTTTCTTTGCCTTTGGGATAGCCGAGATCGAAGCGCACAATATGTAAGGAAGGGCTGGCCAGCAAGAACCAATCACAAAGTAGGCACACACAATATAAAATATGCTGATCTAATAAAAAAGGATAATGTTATTTTTCCGCCATTACACATCAAGCTTGGATTAGTCAAGAATTTTGTTAATGCGGTAAACAAAAATGAAAAAGCATGCGATTATATTCAAACAATATTTCCAAAATTATCCGCTTCAAAAATTTCTGAAGGAGTTTTTGATGGTCCACAAATCCGAAAACTACTACAGAGCTCAACATTCGAGACGTTACTATCACCCGATGAAAAGGCTGCTTGGACCTCATTTAGGCTGATTGTTTCAAACTTTTTAGGAAATAATCGGGGTCTAAATTATAAAGAAATCATTTCTGATTTACTAACCAACTATTCGAAAATCGGTAAGTAGGAACATGATATGATTTTTGTATATTCATCATAATTTTAACCTCTAAATTACATATACATAAAATTTCAGTTGCAAACATGTCTCTAAAAATGCATTTCTTACACTCCCATTTACACTTTTTCCCTTCAAATCTTGGTGATGTCAGTGACGAGCATGGAGAACGATTTCACCAACAACTTAAGTCAATGGAGGAGCGTTATCAAGGATTCTGGAACGAAAATATGATGGGGGATTATAATTGGTTTCTTATACGAGAATAAAACTCAGAAAATTACAGTAGACAAGCAAAAAGTAGAAACAATTTTTAAATATTTCAAGTACTAAATTTTGTAGAATTTCTTTAATAAAGGTATCTTAAATAGCTAAATAAACAAAAATATTAAAAATACGTATTTTCCCTTCATTCACTTAATTGTTAATAATATTACCGTTTATCAATGGATTGCCTTGTTTGGAATGTTCAAAGTTTTACGATCATCTAATAAAAGTTGTAAGGTTTTGTCTCTTTCAATTTTTTACGAATTAAAGAAAATAAAAAAATGGATTAATACAAAAAATCAATTTTTTTATAATGCGATGCAAATAACTCTCAAACCAATAAGTATTTAAAAAAATGGTATTTAAGCAATTTTATGTAATTTCATTTGCTATTATATGCTGTCTTTTCCAACAAATCGGACAACCCGTTCCAGATAACTCAATGGATCTCTCTTTTCAAAAAAGGCAAATTTTAGAAAAAAAAAAAACCTATCCATAGAATTTGAAATTTCGACCATTTTTATAATTAGGGGACTATAGCAAATAAAAAAAAAAAATTGTGGTGATCCAGGGTAATGAAAAAAGTTTAATTTTGTAGAACAGTGTAATATGTATATTCCATATTCAATTTTTAAATTCAAGTGAGACGAAATAAATTTTTGTCAGTGGATGTCTATTCTTCATTTTGTTTTCTAAAAAATAGCGACAACCAATCAGCGAGCAGAAATGGCGCTGTCCTGTAAACAAACCCAGTCGGACTTGGTAGCTTTCAAAATTAACGTATCGCTTTGTTTTCTTGAATGCATTTAAAAATGCTTCTACATGCCTTCAATTAAATAAATCAAACAAAGCTTCATTGTTTTCGTACAGGTGACCGAAAAATATAACCAAAAATATTACTTCAAAAGTCATTTTACACGAAATTATCACAGTTGAGTTCCTAATGGGCACAGCAGAATACATACCTATGCGATGCGCTTGCCTAAGCGTTTTACAAAAACAATTGCATGAAAGCGCTTGTGAAGTGATGACCGCTGCCCTGATGCCTTTAGGCCATTTGTACCAAACGCAACGGGAAGCTTAGTCAATGCACAGAGACATCACACCCCTAGATCTAGTGGAAAGTAACTATCAAATCTTAGTTTATTTTAAGTTATGCACACAATGCCGAATACTTTGTAAATCGGAAAAATTGTTTCTTAAATTTCAGAGTAGCTTGTTTTTTTTTTATAATGGCTTTTACTTTTGACTTATACTTTTATACATTGAAACATGCTTTACAGATGTTGTTGAATTTCGATACATAGGTATTTGGTAGTAACAGTATTCAAGACTGTCCCAGATGTGACTTTTACTTCATAAAGATATCATTAACATGCTCTAATAAACGAATTCAAGTTACTTGTGCATGGTGAAATAGACAGAGGTCCAAAATTACAAAATATTAAACCACTGATTAGCATAGTTAACAATATCAAGAAATGCTGAAATAAATGTATTGCAAACGCAAGCTTAAATCTGCAAGTGAAATAGTCTCGCAGTCTTAAAATATATATTTGGGGAAGATCAAGAAATGCCGGGCCTTAGAATAATACAATTACTTTTTAGGTGTTTTTGATATAAAGAGGAACACTGTGCACAACTATTTGACGTCTACCGTTTCAGGATTTTAAACGCATTTTTCTCCACCTTCACTGCACTGTAATCTACAAGAAGCACTTCATTATATTCCTTATTTATGTGGCAATTGATCTCTACTTAACTTTTAAACAAATTATGCTTATTTTTGTAGAAAATACCAAAATACTGTTCTACAATATAAAATGTCAAAACATTGAGTCAGAGTTACCGTCGCTATTGAATGCGAGAACCACATTTTGGATTTATGATTGGAAATTATTTTTTTGGCAATAATATTTTATTCCAATTATGCTTTATGAATGTATTAACTCATTTATTCGTGTTTCTTATTTATTTCAATCAGAACTGAAGCATTTAAAATTTCATTTCATTGATTTGGAGCAAAATTCCCCGAATAAAACTTTTTAGAATCAAACAAATTGTTTTAAAAGAAATATGGCAGCCCGGTTATTTATAACTATTTTGACATCTTCAAACCAATCACAGGTATGTTAGCCATCAAAAGTACGAAAGTATCAACCCTGGAAGCAGATATTTCAATGGAAGTGAAAGAAAAAGTGATTGCAGTCAACAAATTTTGCAATCACTCGTGAGTGGGAGTGCTCTCGATGCATTCACAATCACGCTGAATGCTTTTTTAACAGTCATGCAATCACTAACGGAATTTTTGAATGGAAAAAATTAAATCGCATTCAAACTTGGCTTATATATTTGAAATCACCCAATCGTATTTGAAAAATAAATCAATCTTGATTTATAACTGCATTGATTGAATCATTTTACAGCTCTGCTTTCCAACCTAAATTCAAAATTCAAATTAAAAAAAATATATATATATTTTATTTTATTTCTGGAATGTTGTTCAATATCAAAATCATCTGAATCTGCATACAAACCAGTTACGATAAAACCAAGAAAGTGACGGATAGTGACATGGTCAATGTGGCGTATAATTGATAAAAATGGGTTTTGAGATGATAAGAAGTCGCCTGATGGCGGATGATGGGGTACAAAATTTGAGCAAATTTTTCAGAGGTGGTCACTAATTGGTCTAAAATCTGTTATTAATGGAATACCTAAATTTAGCAACACCATTTTCACCCATAGATAGTGGCGGACATCCCTCACGATGTGCACCACTACGATAAAAGTTGACGGGCCTTTTAGCGCTGGAGCCGTGCTGGAAAGTTCCTGTAGAATATTAGTTTAGGTACCTAAAATTTAGGCGAGCCAGCCTTAATATAAACTTTTTTACTCTTGTTATCTTCTGCCTGCACTTTAAAATAATTTTGTCAAATTGTTGTGCTGGGAAAATGAAATACAAAATACAAAACCAAATCGATCACATAGTTATGGACGGCAGACATAGTTCCAGTTCCTACATCTGCGCACTCTACGAGGTCCAAATATAGACTCGGACACAAGGTAGTGTTGTGTTAGCCGAGATATGTAAATGCCTCTGTGCAGCAGAGGAAGTGTGCGCAGTGACAAAATTTGATTACTCCATTAGGTGTTCACACCTGCTCACTGAGAGCAATCTTTGCGAGCATATTTCTATCACAACGTACCGCCGCTGCTGACACCATAGGTTTCCAGCGAACCCGCAAAAACAACTGGTAAGATGAGAAATATCGCACTGCCTGGGAAAGGAACGGCGATACCTTTAGGGCCAGCTATGAAGGGAAAAAGACTGCAACAACAACACCTATTAAGAGGGAAAACACGTGAGGCAGAACGGCGGGAGTGCGAGGAGCTTCAGATGCTGACTGATAGGAATAATGCCCGAAAATCCGCGGATGACGGAAGGTTTCAAGACAAGAATGATAATGGCCCTTGGCATACTGGCGTATGCTGATGACATTGATATCATCGGCCTGAACTAGAGGTTTACGCCGATCACTATTTCTGCGGTGGCGGCGTAGGCACTATTATGTACCGGGAGGCTTCGAACCTAGCCCCGGTCTAAGGGACTGGTAATGCTGCGTCTGCCGAAAAAATTGAGGTACTTAAAATTTTTTGTCTGTATATCTCATACAAAGCGTAATTTCACCGAAGGAGATGTTCTGGTCTAACTTCTAATACTCGTTATCGACACGATTGCTTTTAATTATTTGTGACCCCTTGCTGGTCACGCACAAAGGCGACTTACGGTTGCTATTAATGGTCTTTTAATACTCATGGCACAGTTTTAACGATGAGCACCAAAACTGGCCTATTGTTAATCGCGCCGACAGGGGCATCTAGTTTTTTCGGCTCTTTTAATAGCTAAAATTCCCGAAGTGCGAACAGTAGCAATCCTGTCCACCACCAGTCGCTACCATGCATCCTGGCCCTCATACAACATGCCAGCACAGAAGCTATAGAACTGCGACTTCGAACTCATACCTTCGTGAACGTCACTAGAAGCTCTATGTATAGCTCCGAAGACTTTCTAACGGATTTTTTTTTGTCGCGCTATACTGCCGAGCACTACCAGAGAAACACCTTGAAACGTTGGGGAGTGACTATTCGGCCAAGGATGCCGCCCTCGAAATCATAAGCAGTCCAAGTGGATATTATTGCATAACTCAAGGGGGAAAATAGTATAATCCTACATAATTTAAATTTTACAAGGACCCTGGATACCTTTTTTTTTAAATGTAGACCAAAATTTGCAGATGTTTGTGTTCGAAACATTGATTTCAATAGTCTTCGCTAAACCAAAACGATATTTTAGAATGAAAGTCGACCTATTTTAAGTTGAAAGATGTTAAGGTTATACGCTCAGTTCGAACTGTTGTTTTCCGGACTTTTGATGCAAGAATTCATTATGAATAACCGCGTAGCTTCAGTTTTCAAACTAGTTCGACTATCCACTATGTTAGAGTAGTAGCACACCCGGTGATTTGTTCGACTGTATGGGGAAAACTTTTGCTTCACCACTTTGAGTGTTCTTGCGAAGGACAAAGCCTCACCTTGTAAATATATGTGCCTACGTATTCACATATGTAACAGGGGCCGACACGTGTAGGTGATATTTAAACTTGGTTGACAGGCTATATTCAATGTGATTCACTCCAAGGGACTAGTTGGGATAGGGCCGCCAACTTTAGGAAATGTCAAAACGGGAGACTTGGGTGTTGAATGATGAAGTGTGAAAATCAAAATTAACACATCGGACGCTATTTTAAAGTTTCGCAAATAAACAACAGATGTTTGAATATAAGGCCTAGTGATTTTTCAAACCCTTCTATCTTCAACTTAAGTATGAGAGAATCATTTCAAAGGGGAGTTTAAACCCTTGGGACCTACTGAAGGATTTTGCATAACTGATTTCGCTTATTATTCCCAATCGGAATATAGAATTTTTGAAAAAATCAGCATTTTTTTCGGGTAATTTGCTTTTTTAACAACAGAAGGACAGTCTGAAAACATGTTCGACTTGGGTCATTTTATTTGAATTCATTGTCCCTTCTTAATTTTTTTTAAAAATTCTGCAGTGTGCATTTAAATTTTTTATATAATTTTTCTTTTAGTGTTTTGTTTTAATAAATTGATGAATTGGGTAATGCAAAATCCGTGTTAAGCTGGCATTGAAAGTGCTTGTTTTTTTTAATTACTTTTGACCGGGTAGAAAGAGTTACATTACGCAATTGGATTATTATAACTGGCAATGATGTGCATCCGTTGATAGCTCTTTCGACCATATCCGTCCAATTTTCAACATGAACAATAAATGGCCTAGACAGTCTTAAATGAGTAGAAGATATATTACCGCGCCGGACGCCGCCGCCGCGCCGATATTTTTGACATTCGGTGGCGGCATACAAAAAAGGACGAAAATCGGCGGCGTATATCTCTAGCCTGAACACCCGCGCCGTAAGTTCTGTTTACTCAACTGGAAAAGAAGCGGTAATGGTGAATGAGGACAAAACAAAGTACCTGCTGTCATCGAGCAAAGAGTCAATGCATATGCGGTTTGGCAACCATGCTACTGTTGGCAGCCATAGTTTAGAAATTGTAAACGTCTTCGTATATTTGGTAACCAGCATTAACACTAACAACGTCAGCTCTGAAATCCAGCGAAGAATCACTCTTGCCAGTAAATGCTACTTGGGACTAGGTACGCAATTGAAAAGTAAAGTCCTCACTCGGCAAACGAAAGTCACTTATCGTACCCGTTGTTGTTGTTGTAGCCATAAGGACACTCCCGAAGGCCTTGGGGAGTGTTATCGTTGTTGATGGTCCTTTGCCGGAGGCAGCTCCGGTACGCACCATAGCCCGACCATCTCGGGAACGAATTGGGGTGACTACATGAGACCTTGTAGGCCATACCGCCCTCCCACCCCCTAGATCTATGAGGAGTTCGAGGTAGCCAGAGCCTCGGCTGTTAATGAAACAGGATTCGCCACGGGTAGGTGAGGTTGACAATTGGGTTGGAGAAGCTATATATTCCACTGGCAACCCCTTGAGAGGGTTGTGCTGCAGAACCAATTGCATCAATTTGGTATTTAAGTCGCCTCTTACGATAGGCAAACCATACCTACCACGGGTATATTCTAAACCCCCTAACCCGCTGGGGGATGTCGTACCCGTCCTGCTATATGGTGCAGAAGAATGTACCATGACAACATCACATGAAGCGGCTCTGGGAGTGTTCGAATGAACAGTTCTTCGAAAGATTTATGGGCCTATACGCGTTAGCGATGGCGAATACCGAAGAAGATTTAATGATGAGCTGTACAAGCTCAACATACGACTACGCTGGCTAGTCATGTTATGCGAATGAAAGATGGCGCTCCGGCTAAGAAAGTGTTTTTATCGGAACCCGCTTATGGAAGCAGAGAAAGAGGGCGGCCCACTCCGCTGGAAGGACTAGGTGGAAAACGATATAAACTACCTTGTTGTCACCGATTGGGGCCAGATAGCAGAGCGAAGAAGCGACTGGCGCGCCTTGTTGGACGGCCATAACCGTTTAAACGGTTAAGCGCTAATTAAGTGAGTAAGAGCGCATGCCTTCACATTGGAATTTAAGTGTGCTCTGCCCAATCTGGAAGAAAAACGTTCGGCACCAAAAGTTCAAACGTCAAAGCAGGTAAAAAAAGTACAAATAAGTTGATTTCCTGCAATACCTGCGTGGTTCCGCAATATGAAACTGTTTAAGCTAGTTGAAGCGTTTTTTTTTAATTATTAATAGACAGTTTATAACTATGTTATTTACTGATTTTGGGGTGTGCGTAAACACAAACACTCAGAACTTATAAAATTTCCCAAATATATGTGTTTACTTAAGAGTTATAATAAAAATGTAAACTGTTAAGGGTCAATTAAGTAATATTCAGAGATAGTATCTGTACATGTGTAATTAATAAATTATACTATTTAACCTCAGTCTCATAACATCATATGTAAAACACCTTTAGTTACTGGAAGGAACGTTTGAGCACGTTTTCTGTTCTAATCGCAACAGATGCCAAGGCAGTTGGGCCCTATACAACTTTTAGTATTTTCCAATAGAACGGTGTTTTATTTCTACATAAGTAATTGGGGTTTTTCGTGTGGTCGTCAAATAAATTTTAGGAACACTATTTTAAATGCGGTCTATGTGAGGTTTTTGTTGATGGCCAATTCAACCTAACCTATCTGTGACTCTACTTAATATTAATTGAAATTTGTCTGCAACGGAGCTGTAAACTTGAGTATTTCCGGACTCGCCACAGACTACCAGGCATCTGCTGCAGTTCACGAGTGAAATTGCGTGTTGAGTCTACTTAAATTTACCGGGCACAACACACAATTTCACTCGAAAGCACCTGCCTGTATGTTTTGCGATTTTAGTCTATGTTGATTATAATTTTTTGCACTTCTAGTAGAGGGTTAAAAGATCTTGTAGCAGGAAACAAATAACAATCATCATACATTTAATTGTTTGTTTTATTCTAATTATTTTTCTTTTATTTCAGATCTTTCATAATCGGACCTCAGGCGTACTTCGTTGCTAGTCGCTAAGATTTCGTCACATATATACACATTACGATACGTATATATGTATTTAATTTAATTTAATTTTTGTTGAGAAATAACAAATTTGTATTCTCATTTCAATTGATCACAGTCGAAGAAGAAACTTAATGTGAGGAATAAAAAACACCGGAATATACATTATAATTATGAAGACTTCTCTGAATATAAAATGAATTCAAATCTAGAATATTATCCGGTGTATGTGAGTTCTTTCTTAAATCATAAATCAAAAACACTGCACTACTATTTTTGTACTATTATTACACAAAAGACTTTGTAAATACACAAATATCGTAAAAGCTTGGTAAGGTCCACTTGATGAACATGTTATATTTTAAACTCAGAGTTAGTAGATTATCATGAGGGGTTAAGCTCATATATTTTCGACAAATTTCAAAATTAACAGAGAAATAAACGTAACTCTTTGTTCTGCAAGTGGACCTAAGTTAATGTTAGGCAACAAAGATCTTTCAATTTTTTGGAGACTATTAATTCGAATAAAGCACGGAGTGTACAGAGTTGGGCCTTATGCGAACTATTTTTTTTGTATTCGAATAAAACGGTATCCGTAATAATGTTATTCACATGGGCCTTTCCACAGCAGATAGTGAAAGTCTTAAAAATGTTTCCGTCGGTTTTGGTTTGCAGTAATACAAGTTATAATCACCCTTATTGTCATTGTCGTCGTCGTCACAGAACGACGACGACTCACGACGACGTGTTAAATTCGGTATTGCCATCGTGGTTTTCGATAACTGTATTGGCTAAGCAAATTTCCTGTCGTTGTCGTCCTCACACGACACCATTTTTGTCGACGCTGTTTTTACTGACGACAGAAGAAAAATTTGTAAGTAAAACATTTCTTTTTTAATATGCATTGTTTTTTTAGATATTCAAAATTAAATTAATAGCTGGGCTAGAAAAAATCGGAGTTATTTCTGATTTTTTTTTTTTTTTCTATTGAGTCGAAGCTCCTCTTTATTATTTTCGTCACTAGAGCTCGCACTACTGTCATAATAAAACATTTTTGTAAAATCTTGAAATGAAATATTTAAACAAATCTCGAATCGCGAGAAAAGATACAGCAATAGTAAAAAAATCGAACAGCTGATCCAGAAATGGCAGAGATGGTATATTTTCCTTTCGTTTTATCCATAAATTGTCGTCGTCGTCTCAACAAGCTTAGCAAATACTGATTTGGTGTCGAAGTGACGACGACGTCGATACGATGTGACGTTGACTGAAAAGCGATGACGTTGTCGCGACGACAATGACAATAAGGGTAAATAAAAACAGGTAGTTTTCTTCAAATTTTGTGAAATTGGCCAAATAAAAAATTAACTAACGCAAACAAGGTAAATGTTCTAGGCTTCCACCTAAATAACGAACTGTGCTAATTTTCCACTTGAGTAACGATACATGTTAGTCTTCCCTGGGGTTTTGAAAAGCACTTGTTTTCGCTCAGAGCGACGATATCGACGTGCCATATGAAACTTGCATTGGAATTTTTGTATCTGACGAACCTAGCTATTTCAATTACTTATTTAGCGCTTATCTGTTTAAACGGTAATGGTCGTCCAACAAGGCGCGCCAGTCGCTTCTTCTCTCTGCCAACCGGCGCCAATTGGTCACTAAGGGAGTTTAAATCGTTTACCACCTGGTCCTTCCAACGGAGTGGGGGCCGCCCTCTGCCTCTGCTTCCATAGGCGGGTTCCGATAGAAATACTTTCTTGGCCGGAGCGTCATCTTTCATTCGCATAACACGGCCTAGCCAGCGCATCCGCTGCGTTTAAATTCGCTGTGTTGATGTCTGCGTAGAGCTCGTACAGCTCATCGTTAGATCTTCTTCGGTACTCGCCATCGCCAATGCGTAGAGGTACATAAATCTTTCGAAGAACTTTTGTCTCGAATACTCCCAGAGCCGCTTCATCTGATGTTGTTATGGCCCATGCTTCTGCGCCATATACCAGGACGGGTATGATAAGTGGCTTGTAGAGCATGATTTTCGTTTGCCGAGAGAGGACTTTACTTTTCAATTGCCTACCTAGTCCAAAGTAGCATTTCATAGTGTTGATGCTGGTTCCCAAATAAACAAAGTCTTTTACTATTTCGCAATTATGGCTGCCAACAGTAGCATGGTTGCCAAGGCGCATATGATCTGACTCTTTGTTCGATGACAGCAGGTACTTCGTTTGCTTCCTATTTCAATTGATTCCTAAAAAAGCACGATTACTAAGTCTTTCACTAGTCTTTCTATTACAGTCGTAAACTGGATAAAATGGGATCGGTTCGGTTCAGCAGTTCACACCCTTTTTGCACTTTTGGATTCGTTCATCAAATATATACTATATTTTTAACTTCTATTCAGTAATAATCCAAAAACTGTATGTGTAACAAGCCAACCTAATATAAACGCACGCAAGTAATTTTCTGTCAAAAATGTCTCATGCACATACAACTTGTATGAGAGCAACCGAAATTGAATTTGCTGCGTGAAAACATAACTCGATTTCCAATTTTTGTTCTGCGTGACATTTAGATTTGACGTTTGAACACACGCTTTACATTGTCGCAACGCATGCTTATTTGGGTTAGAACAAAAAACACCGGTTGTTTGCGTGCGCTAAAAAAACGCAGTGAGGCTTTATTAGGTTGGCTTGTAAAAACTTGTACATACATATGTACAGTGACTCACAAAAGTATTTTGCATGATATCATATATGCACCTATTTCGAATATCTTACAAGTTAGGCAGACATATTTCATTTTTCAGATGGGTATTCGTATCACTATATATTTACTTAACAGCTCGTTTAAACAGAAAGTGATATTTTTATCCCGTTAAGAAAACAGCTAGGAAACAAAAAGTATTGTGCCTATTGCTTTAAAACCCGCTCGAAGCTGCGATTTGTTTGTTTTTCTATGTTTTGGTATATTGTTGGCTGCAAATATGTATTATTTTCAGTATTTCTCACAAACATGCATTTAATTTTTTGTTGCGCTACTGAGAACATCAAAAGTTCCAATGGTAAAGAGCTAACTGCATCTGATAAAAAATATATTTTACATTAACATACATAATGAAGAAAAAAATGTTAAGTATATCAGTGAATATGTAATAAAAGATTAATAAAACGCGTTAAGAATGCGGTAATTTATAAAATAAGTCATGGAGCAGTCGACCAAAATCTTTGACGATGAGAGAAGAACCTGAAATTTTAGGAGAAACCCGTGAAAACCCTTATACATGGGCTCCGAAAATCAAGACGAAACTTCAAACTACATAACCACCGGCCCAATTATCGGACAGTGCATAGAAACAATGATATTTAAAGACGAGTAGCTTGCAAAAAATTTAAATTCAAAAGTTAGTAAAGAAAACCGCCTCTTTTTCGCTAACAAGCACAAACCCAAAGACTGGTATGGCGGAACCGAAATGAAAAGTTGCAATTCAAAAATATTAAAACAACCGTAGTAGAGGTTATGTCAAGGGAAACTAGTTTTTTTAGAATGCACAATGGAAAAGCATAATTATTTGTCCATTTTAAAAGAAAATTTACACTCCAATGCCGAAAAAATCGGTATGTCAAATAATGAGTTTCTATTTAAAATGGATACTTTTCAACTCCCCAAACACACCGACATAAATCCGGTATAAAATTGTTGGTCCTATCTAGAAGATGACGTGCACGAACATAAAATTTCGTTGAAAAATTACCTTAAATATATTCTGCTCGAAGAGTGGAAAAAAGTTCCGACAGAATTTTGCAGAAAGCTGGTGGAATCTATTACAAATCGTTTGGATCCTGTATCCAAAAATGATGGCTACTTGTGAAAAGCAAAATACTTTTGTGAGCAAAAAAATGTAAATTGTTTATGTTTTATTTACGCAAATAGAAATTATATTTTGAAATTTAAATAACTCATATCACTAGTTTAAATCATAAGCTTTAATGCCACTGAAACTTTTTAACGAAATAAATAATAAAATTTATCAAAGGTTTTTGTAATCAGCTTCGAATGCAAAATACTTTTGAGAGCCACTGTATGTACATACACGCATACATACGTACACTATGCCTAGCTGAATTTCTTTGGTTTGCAATAATCAGTTAAGATAAATGATAAAAATATAAACAAAATTTCCTCGTCGGTCCTTAAGAATAAATTTTAAAGTGGAAAACGCTATCTACTGAAACCTGGGGGCCTACTTTGTATTGCGATGCGAAAGAAAAAATACGCGAAATCGCAAAATCGGTACTCTGTATCTTGACATTCGCATGTATATTTTGACTTTCGCATTCACATTTTGCCCATTCGCAATTGTTCTCCCTTTTCGCATTGCCGGCACTGTAAAGCGAAAGCGAATGTCAAACAGCATTCATTTTCGCATTTTTCTTGCTACAAGTAATAGGCATTCGCATTGTTCAAATATGTAAGTATTAATTGATGATTTTATAAATTGATATCTTTATATTCATTTAAAAATATATAGGACAACTCAAAAAACAAAACAAACACAAAAGCAACAATTTGTAATCCTAGTGGACTTAAAATACATAAATAAATAACAATTAAATCGAAAACACTTTTTTATAAAGCATTTCTATTTGAAATCATGTCATTTTTTATTTGTTCTCTGATACAACTAGCAATATCTCCCATTCTATGATTTTCGACGTTTTCTGTATTTATCACGTTCACTTCTTCCAGTTCAATTTATGAACTGGGAGGATTTCTTCATTTAAATCAATCCTTTCGTCATTTAAATCGTTCCATAATGCTACAGAATCCTTTTTTTAATTTGTTCAACAAAAATTAATCGTTTGCCGAAATTGTAATCGCCTTGTTTCTTTTGTTCTCCTTCTTTGAGTTTGGTCAGTGATGCATACTCAAGCAAAAAATTAGCGAAAAATAAAAAAGCGACATTGTTAGCGATGCGATAGCGCTACAGAGTTCCAATTACCTTTCGCATCGCAATTTATTTTCGCATCGCACTGCCTTTCGCATCGCAATACAGAGTAGGCCCCCTGGGTCGAAGGAATACCAAAGACAACTTGGGCCACTTCATTTAATTCTTTATCTGCGTAGTTATTCCAAAAGTTTAATATTTAATTAATCGGAATCCGCTTTGTATTATTAAACTATCCGATTTAATTTATTAACGTTATATGTATATTTGGACCTACTGGTCTTATTCTTCCCTATTTCTTTTAAAAGTTCATGAATTCCACATCGGTACTGAATATTTATTGGGTGTGCCATATTGTAAACAGTTTAATATTGCCGAATGGTTATGACAAATAATGCAAAAAAAATGTAAACTTAATTTCAGAAGCTGAGTCGGCAATCCAGTCTGACTCCTACAAACGGAGTTCCAAGGTCAAAAATAACACATATAAAGATCTCGCCCGATTGGAGATATTTAAGGATTGTCTCACAGGGATCAAAGTTAGGATATCTATCCCTACTAATCAGGGCCGCTATCGTGTTTTACGATCACGTATCGAAAAGCGCTTTCGCTCAAATGATAATTCCGAATCTGTCAAATTATTGGTAAAAATGATAATAAGATATGGATCTAAAGATATCTCTTAGTCATTATTTCACACATTTCCCTAATCCGATTCATCATTTCAGAGCTATTGTGATTTTAAAAATTGATTTCGATCACGGATCGTATAACACGATACGAGCCCAGTGCTCATTATTCGAAAACAGCCGAGCTTTTCGAGTGGTTGAAATTTTTATTTAGATTTCTTTTGATTTTGAACTAAGTAACTCAAAATAAAAATTAGTGGTGAAATAATTATAATAAGCCCTCAAATTAATAAGGTAAATGTTAAGAAAAAACTTTTTTAAATTAGAAAAAATATAAAAGGGGGTCGCCCCTCTGCAGTTATTTGGCAAACACTCTGATGCATTTCTGCAATAAAAAACTTGTCAACGAAAATTCAGCTTGCAGATGCCCGGAACATAGGGTCCGTCCCGCCACTTTACAGAAAGAATCAATAAGGAACACGACGCGAATTGGAAGAGAAGCTCGTTCTAAATCTTCCCGGACGTGTATCGCCCCTTACACTCATTTATTAATTTTTCTGTATTATGAATAAGTTAGCACTGCCTGATTAGTATTAAAGGAATTTTATATGTTCTCTCACTGATATTATGAACGCTGTAAAGATGCTATCCGCCACGAAGAGACGATTCTGAGCACAGTGATTAGGTAAACCTACAAAGACCCAATATAGAGCATTCTTTACTGCTTTACACCTAAAATGGAACCCTGGAAAAAAATAAAAAAAATAAATGTAGGGCACGATAACCTCCGAAGAGATATAAGGCCGAGCTTCTCTTCCAATTTGCGTTGTGCTCCTCTTGATTTTCCCTACAAATTGGCCGGACGGGACCTACATGTTTATGCCGACTCCGAACGGCATCTGCAAGGCAGATGAGTTTTCACAGAGAGCTTTTCATGGCAGAAATACACCCGGAGCGCTTGTCAAACACTGCTGAGGGGCGACCCCGCTTAGAAAAATTTTCTTCTAATTGAAAAACCTTATTTCTAAAATTTTGATGTTGCTTTGCCCGGGGTGTGAACCCAGGGCATACGGTGTGGTAGGCGGAGCACGCTACCATCACACCACGGTGGTTGTCTCTGGAAGCAACACTAAATTTAATGGTTATTTATTTGCTTACTGACCCACATCGAGTATTTTCAAGAAGTAGAGGTTTGCATCGTTAGCGGTGTTTTTTTTTACATGTACATATCGTTAGCTTAATGATAAAATGTGCTAAGTCACTTTTTACGAATTTTGCAGGAGACGAAAAAAACTGAATAATTTTTTAAATAACCTTTTTTTCCAAAAGTGTAACTGAGGATACCTTAGTTGCAATACTTTTGAGTGTAGAAGCTTTGAAATATATAATAAAAACGTGGTTATGCCGTTGAATGTAAAAAAGGAATGAGTTTATTTCATGTATGATAATTTACATAAGTGAGTGTAGACATAACAGGGTTGTATTGTTTGGTATATTTCAACACCCCCACTATAGCAAACAATATATATTTATTTATAATGTTTCGATTTGCTGAACTCCCGGCTTACTTAAAAATTTGTAATGTTTAATTTTACATAAGCCTTTTGTGAATAGATCAGCAGGCATTTCAGCTGTAGGCAAATACTTTATATTAACTATTTTATTGTTTGCACATTCTCGACCGAAATGGTATCGAATATCGATGTGCTTGCTCCTTTTATGAAGTATAGGATTTGCCGCTAGCTTCTGTGCGCTCTGATTATCATTGTATAGACTAATCGTGTACATATTCTTTGTAATTTCATATTGTAAATTTCTTAAATACTTAGCCTCTTTGCAAGCATCTGATATTGCCATATATTCGGCTTCACAACTTGATAAAGCTACGGTTTTTTGTTTCTTGGTCTCCCAAGCAATTATACCTTTGGAAAATGTGAAGCATATCCCACTATACGATCTCCTATCTACAGCATTACTTGCCCAGTCAGCGTCAACAAACCCTTCAATCTTTTAGTCTTTTTGATATGCATATTTTATACCATAAGTTTTGGTTCGATTTAAATATCTTAAAATTCGCTTAGCATATGTACAATGCTCTTTTGTGAATGACTGGTTAAATTGGCTAAGGAATCCTACTGCGTAGGCAATATCTGCTCTTGTCAACACAGCTAGATACATAAGACTTCCTATTAATTGTTGATACGGAAAATTAGTTTTACAATATTTTTCTTGATTTAAAGATAATTTACTCTCAATTGGATTATCGGCTGTTTTACAATCAATCATATTAAATTTTTGTAATAGTTGATCAACATAGGTTGCTTGACATAAAGATATTGTTCTTTCAGATTTGTTCGTAAATACATCCATTCCAAGACATTTTTTGATTTCGCCTAAATATTTAATATTGAACTTACTTGATAATATTTTCGTTAACAACTTAGTTGCAACTGTATCACTTGAAAAAACAAGAAATCGTCTACATAAAGTGCAACAATGGTTTTTGATTCATCTGCTATTTTTGTATACATGCATGGTTCTAATTCAGATCTTAGATAACCAATTTCCAATAAACACTCATCTACCTTTTTCTACCAAGCTCTTGAGGACTGCTTGAGGCCATATATTGCCTTTTTTAATTTTAGCACCTTGTTATTTTTATCAGTATTAGAAAACATTTCTGGAATTGTCATGTAAATTGTTTCCTCAAGATCTACATTCAAAAAAGCAGTTGTTACATCGAGATGAGTCGTGTTAAGTCCAAGTTGGATTGACAGAGAAAAAAGCATTCTTAACGTAGTGTGCCTAACCACTGGCGAAAAAGTTTCAAAAACATCTATACCTTCTGTTTGCGAATAGCCCTTGGCTACTAATCGTGCCCGGAAACGAACATCATTATTGCAATCGTATTTTTTCTTCAATACCCATTTACATTTTACTATCGTACCTGTTTGCGGCCTTTCGGTTAACTCCCACGCGTAATTTTCCTCAAAACTCTGCAACTCTTCTTGAATCGCTGTTTTCCATTTGTGGCTTTCAGGTTCGGCTAAAGCCTTTTGAAGTGTTAAACCAGTGGCATCAGGATTAGCGACGTCATTAACGCACAGGTTTGAGAAACCTTGAAAATCTCCAATGTAGCTTATTTTGTCATCATTCAACGTAACATCTAATTCTGATTCGGAGGATTCTTCTTCTACCAAGGTATTTTCTGATTCGGACGATTCTTCTTCTACCAAGGTGTTTTCTTTAGCAGCATCCCCCACTGAATCGAAATTTTCTTTAACTTCAACAGTGCATTCCGATTTCGATTCTAAATCGAGATTGTTTTCGCATTTATTGTTAATTTGAACTACACACTCTGAGTTCATATCTGGTTCTATTATAATTACGTCTCGGCTAGTAAAGACAGTTTTATGTACTGGGTTATAAACTCGATATCCTTTAGTGACTTCCGATTAACCAACAAGGATACATTTCTGTGATTTTTTATCCCATTTTCTTCTTTTTTCTTTCGGTATGTGGACCATTACTGTGCTACCGAAAACGCGAATATGACTAAGGTCTGGTTTGTAACCATACCAAATTTCGTAAAGCGTTTTTCCGCCAATTGCCGCAGCCACAGTACGATTCTGCAAATACGTTTACTTAGATGTGCATCGAAGAGTAAGCATCTAGCCTTTCCTACTATGGTGCGATTGAACCTCTCGCATAATCCGTTTTGTTGAGGTGTGTAAGGCGTGGTTTTCTGGTGAACTATTCCTTGATTTTTCAGAAAAATTTCATTTCCAGATTACAGAACTCGAGACCATTGTCACTTCTTATGACCTTAATGGATTTCTTTGTTTTGTTTTCTACCTGGGCCTTAAATTCTTTGAAGTATTTTAGTGCTTCGCTTTTCTGCTTCATAAAGTAAACGAAAGCCATATATTTGGATCCTCCTATAGAAGCATTTTCCATAGGTCCACATACGTCTGTATGAATTATGTCTAGCAATTGCTCACTTCTGTGTTCTGCGCTTTTGAATGGTAGACACTGCTTACCTTCACAGCATACTGCGAACGATGACTTGCTTACATCAATCTTCTCATTTAGGTCCATACCATATACGGCATCTTTCGTTTGATTTAGATAATCTTTATTAACGTGAGCTAACCTGCGATGCCATGTTACACCCGAAACAACTTGAGCCGCTATCTCCATTTTCTGAGCTAAATTGACTTTGTATACCCCATTTATTTATGTAGCCGTTGCTACTAAATCGCTGTTTTTGTTAAATACTAGACAGCCGTTGCCAGTGAATTTTACATTGTTACCCTTTTTTATAAGTTGACTTACAGAAAGAAGGATTGTTGTTAAACTCGGGACACAAAGTACGTTATCAACTTCTATTTCGTAATTGCATTTATTTGTATTTGTCGTTATTTGTATTTTACCTGAACACAAGACTTTTATTTTCTCGCTGTTCGCTACAACGATTTCCTTGCCTGGCTCGTACAATGCATTTATAACCCAGTCCTCTCTTGCAGTTAAATGCACACTAGCACCTGAGCCAATATACCATTCATCTTTATTAAATTTACCGTACATGAATACCGCACTAAACGCATTTGATTGCACACTTGGCTTTCGATCATTGCCATTTGGACATAGGTTTTTGTAATGGCCAGTGTTTTTAAAGCGATAATATTTTATTATCTTCTTCGACTTGTGCTCTGTTCCGCTGATGTTGGCCTTTTTGTCGCCCTTTGAGTGAACTGCGAATGCACCTTCAATATCGTTCCCTTGTACATTTGTCGTTTCCATATCTATTAATTTGCTTTTTATTGAGTCTGACGTAATTTGTATACCTGAATGCTCGATCCCCATGATCATAGGTGAAAAACGTTCAGGTAGTCCCGCTAGTAATAATGAACCAATCCATTCTTCGTTGATATTGAAACAAATTCCAGTCAACCTCTGTGCAGTATCAATTATTTGTGTTACATACGATGTCATCGAGCTACAATTTTCGAGACGTATCGATATCAAATTACGCAATAAATTGATTCTTCTAGAAAATCCGCTGTCGTCAAATTCTTCAGCTTTTCCCACAATTCTTTTGATGGTGTAACCCCTTTCACGTAGACGAACAATGATGGGTCAATTGTCATGATCAATTTCGCTTTTGTCTTCTCGTCGTCTGCAGCTTCTACTCCATTTACCGTATCTGGTTTGATGCAATGTTTCATCCTCTCTAGGACTAGAAAATACTCTACTGCGAAACACCATTCGCCATAAATTTCTCGCCCTTTCAATTTTGGCACGTTCAACAAATAGTTAGTGGCCATGTTTAAGTGAAAAAATTATTCTGCGAAAAAATTGCAATCACAACTTATTTCATTTAACTAAAATTTGTTATTGCGTTCTGGGCCCATAACCTATAATAAAAACGTGGTTATGCCGTTGAATGTAAAAAAGGAATGAGTTTATTTCATGTATGATAATTTACATAGTAAGTGAGTGTAGACATAACAGGGTTGTATTGTTTGGTATATTTCAACAAAAAACATAAATAAAAATCATACATATATGCTAACCCAGCAGCTATTTTATGACTTAGCACAATTTCATCACTCAAAACAAATTTTTCTCCAGCACTTTTTACTCAATATGTTTCCCCATCACTCCTCCCTTTTAATGAATGAAATATAACACTAAAACTATATATTTATCAAAAAATACTATTTATTTGTCAAACTATTTCTAACTATTGGCGGCCACGGTGGTGTGATGGTAGCGTGCTCCGCCTACCACACCGGGGCTTACAGCGCGGGCAAAGCAACATCATAATTTTAGAAATAAGGTAAGGGTCGCCCTTCGGCAGTGTTTGGCAAGCACTCCGAGTGTATTTCTGCCATGAAAAGCTCTCAGTAAAAACTCATCTGGTGCGCAGATGCCGTTCGGAGTCGGCATAAAACAAGTAGGTCCCGTCACGCCAATTTGTAGGAAAAATTAAAAAAAAAGGAGCACGACGTAAATTGGAAGAGAAGCTCGGCCTAAAATCTCTTCGGAGATTATTGCGCCTTACATTTATTTATTTATTTTATTTCTAACGGTTCTGATCTGGATTATTTTGCCGGATGGTGCGCATACAATAACTTAAATTCAAACAAATGCTGTGTTGTGTCTTATTCCATAAAGACAACTGCCACATACTTTATCTACAAACTAAATGCTAAATCTCTTAATCATTGTCAAGAGAGTAAAGACTTGGGTGTAGTTTTTGACTCCAAACTCTCTTTTTCTAGTCACATTGACTTCGTTGTTTTAAAATTTGTTGCAATTGTTGGGTTCAGTAGACGTAACACCAGTGACTTTAAGGACCCTATGACGTTGAAGGCACTTTATACATATGTCCTTTCTAGGAAGAGGTCTTGAATATTGCTCAATAATATGTAATCCTTTCTATGAATCTAATATACATATATGTAATACTCCTATATTGGTACAAAAGGCTAGGTACATTCACAAACATCAGAGTGCCGATGTATTGCTTTTAAAACGTTATTGTTTTTGTATTCAATAAGGGAATGTACCTAAATTTGAATTTTTTCTCGTCACACTTATGCTGCTACAATCACAAAAATTTTATAGGCTGTCTTGTTTTGATTTCGAATTCAAAACACATTGCGAACATTTTCTATTAGTAATATAGGAGTGTTACATATGAAGGGCTTAGAACCAAAAGGATCTAAGTAACATCGACGTTGAATTGAGATAATTAAGGTTAATGTAAATTACTTATTGTAAATTCTGGGTAAATGCGTTTGAAATGATTCCTGCCTAAATGAATGCAGGTTAGACAACTAATTCAAAGGATGTTTACTGCAGATGGAAAATAACTGTAAATTTCCAAAAATTATTGCAATAAAACTTCGAGCGTTGATTGCTCGGCCAAAAGAACATGTAGCATTTTTTCGAGTATGCAGTCTTGTTCGTTTAATTTTATTATAATAAAGTGCTAAACTTAAGTTCGTAGGAAGTCTCGCTGCTTTTTGGCAATTTTTTTTCTGGATCCAAGCGCACTTAGACCCTTTTGGCTCCAAAAATTGTTGCAATAAAATTTCGAACGTTGATTGCTCGGACAAAATAACATTTAAAATTTTTTCGAGTATGCAGTTTTGTAGCCCGTTTAATTTTAGTATAATAAAGTGCTAAACTTAAGTTCGTAGAGTGTATCGCTGATTTTTGGCAATTTTTTTTTTTCTTACGAGGATAAGGTTTTTTTTCCATATAAAAAAAATTACGATAAAAATTCTTATGGGGTATAACTCAAGAAAAAAATTGCCAAAAATTAGGGAAATTTTTTACAAAACTAGGATTAACTGACTTACTGGCTACAAAACTGCATACTTGAAAAAATTCTGCATGTTCTTTTGGCCGAGCAATTAAATTGTATTGCTTGGAGGAGCGCACATAGATCCTTTTGGCTCCAATCATTAATGCAATAAAATTTAGTACGTTTTTGGCCTGGAAAATATATGGCACTAAAGTGTCCAAAATGGCTTGGATCGCATTGTCAACAAATAGACACTATATTAAATATACAAATATGGGTATAACTCAATTTTAAAAAAAACGTCACTTAGATCATTTTGGTTCTGAGCCCTTCATATATGCTCCTATAAAATTGGGAGAGTTCAAAAAATGTTTACAAAATTGCTTTACTACGTATGCTTCACTGGCCAGACGGCCTCCCATTACCAGCAGGCGCAAATTGCTTGTTTTCTGGCTTTGCATAACAGAAGAACTTTTATCTCACTCATGCTTGCCTATAATGTAATAAACTTTAGCACGAATTGCTCTGATTTATCTAATTTGTTTATTCCATATATTCCACTGCGTGACCTTCGGCATAATAGATTATTTATCGAAATAACTCATAAAACGAATTATGCTATGAATGAACCTATAACTAGAACTATACATCTAGCAAATCGATTCATTAGTGTTATTAATTTTAATAACAGCTTATATAACTTTAAGCTTGAATTGTTTTCTATTTTTATCTAGTCTGTAAGAAAGAATGTAGTTATCGACATGTAAGAATTGAAGTAGATTATGGTCAGCGCAAAGCATTTATCAAACACCAAAGGCATGTCTCAATTGGGTAAATCCAATTTCAAGGGGTTGTGTTCGCAACCATCTCATGTGATTGCCAGCGCAATATATAGCTTCTCCAACCCAATTGTCACTCACCTAACCGTGCCGAATCCTCTTTCATTGACAGCCGAGGCTCAGGCGACCCCAAGTTCCTCATGGAACTAGGGAGTGGGGAGGGTGGCATCGCCTAGAAGATTTAATGTGGTCATATAAATCGTTCCCGAGATGGTCGAGCTAGTAGCACCTTAATAGTGCTTTGTTACCGGAACGTACCGGATCTATATCTCGCAAAGGGCCATCAACATCGGTAACACTCCCCAAAGCCTTCGGGGAGTGTCTTTATCGTTAATATAACAACAACAAACCATGTACTTTTAGACTGAATGAATTAAATAAATAAATAAAATTTGCGCACAAAGAAATGACTAGTAATTCAGATTGATATTATTGACAGATTGCCTTAGCACATTTTTTTTTAACAGCTGACGACTTAGCACATTTACACATCATTGCCCACAGCACGTAAAAATGAAAAATTTTAATATTTTTTTTTTGTGATCGATGTATTTTGAATTCAGTTTTAAAACTGCATTAAAATACAATTTTCAAATAAAGTGACTTAGCACATTTTCACATTAAGCTAACGATATGCACTTAAACTTTATATGGACTGCAAAGTGCAAAACTATCTGCACTTATGAAATTGTTTCTCATAAAATTAGTATATTAAAAAGTGTGTGTTTCCACTGTTCTTCACTTTCAATTTATACGTTATACACTATGACCAAAGATGTTAGTGTCTCCACTATTTCTCCATACACTACTATTATGTATGTGTAATTATCATGAGCGTTTTTTTAAGTCGTAAAGTTAGATGTATATACATGTAAAAAAACACGGCTGATGTCAGCACAATCCCTGAAAACTGAGCAATTACCGCCGTAAAAGCCCATCCTTCAGATGTTTGATGGATTTTAAATAGACACTGACACTGTTTTCTTTTATAATATGGCAGTTGCACAAAGCGATGGACCTCGAGCAACTCCATACATCAGGGCTTTTGTTCATGAAGTTAGCTAGCCCGGGAGTTTACATATGGACGGTTCAGTGTACGTACTGGATGTCCTACTTCACTGTTCATTACTTGGGCAACCAATGTCAGTAAGATACGATAGCACCTTTTGTGGCCCATGATTAGAAAACCGCAATTTTTTTTGGTGGATAAGCTCGGGGTTTTCAGTGTGAGTTGAAACTCCAGTTAAAGTTGACTAGAGTTCAACCCTGCCACTTCGGCCGCTTAAGCTCAGATGAGCAGCAAAATTTTATGTTATGGAACAAAGTGGAAAAATCCGGGCTAAAACTACTTTATTAAACTTTCTGGCTTACTGACTTCTAATTGGCTGCTGAACCCTCAATATGAATGTATTGTTGACAGGGTACTTCCGAGCGTTAGTGATTTGTCTCATGTATCTATAATATTTGTTATTAAATATGGCATGATCAGAGGTGGGCGTGAGCAAAGGCGAATTCAGTACCAGGTGCTGTTAACCCAACAGTTAATAGCTTCCTCTTGATTATATTCAATACAACGCCTTGATACAAGATGTCGGTTAATCGAAATCAATAAAAAATGTCTTTACTTGACGTTTCGCTTTGCCATCACCTAGATTCGCCTTGGCGTGTACATCGAGCGGGAGCACAACGACTACTTCGTCAAAAGCAAGCACAACAAAGCATATTTACGGCTGAATTCTGTAATTCAGTCTCATCTGAAGTCTCTAAATTTGAGATTTTCCTTTAGAGAAAATTTGTTTGACTTCAGATGATTGGTATTCAGTAAACGAAAGTCACAAAAACAATTCACCATTTTGTCAACATAACGTTGGGTAGTATTGTGGCTGAGCTTCCGAAGACGCCGTTCACAATTTTGTATAGAAAATCCCAAAGTGTGTAGGTTCGAATCTCAGTGTCGCCACATAGAGTTCGATGTTTTTTCAAAGTATTTTCTGTTTTTTTATTTTTTCTATGCTTATTTTAATTTGAGGAATAAAACAACATATTTAAAGCGTTTTTCGCAAATAATTTTCATACTTTTTCTGAAATTTTCATGTTTGTGATCTTGTGACAAATTAGTGATTGCTTTTGTGAGGCTGGAGACGCGAGACAGCTTACAGAATGGCAAATTGTCTCAAAAGTGATTTTCATCCCAAATATTCTCTAATAGTGACTAGAGACGGCTTACTGAATTCAGCTGTTAGTTTGATTTCCGTCATTGTTTACTATTTAGTTTGACAGCTTAAATTGAGGTTATGTTGCGAATAGAGTGGAACGCAGTAAAAGAAGGCAGTCGAATGGAGTGGAATGAAGAACAGAAGGAAGAGTAGAGTTGCATTGCATCAATATACCTTCAATCTTTGTATAAATGTTAAAGATAAATGTAGAAAAAATAACTAAATAATTGAATTTAAACAAACATTTTCTTTTAATTACTGCCAATAAGGTGTCCTTAATGCTATATATTCCAAAATTTTCACAGCTTACGTTTGTTTAAAAACTCAATCATGTACAGTAAGCAGGGGGCCAATTCACTATCTGTGAGTTTTAAAGTGTACACAAGAAATTGTGTAAACTTTGAAATTCTGACTCTGCAAAGCAAAATTGTGAACAAGAAACTCCCTGATAAAAACTTCGTTAGTTTTCTTGACAGTCAATGTACACTATTGTGACATTCAGAACTTATATGCACTGTTGCAGAATAACTTTTTTATTTTCATGGCGTTTCATAGACATTTTCTCACTGACATATGACTTTTACATTCAGCGCTCATTCAGCAAAACAATGTGCACAATAGTTTACAGAATCGCATGAAAATTTAAAGTGTAAATTTTGTGTGCAAATGAGTTTTCAATAAGTGTACATTTTTTAATTTTTCACAGTTAGGGATTTGACCCCCAGGTGTCGCATTGTAAACCTTAACAAGTAGCGCAACTAACAGCTGATCGCTCAAAATAAGCACACACACAGAAACATTACTATCGTCCATATTACGAAAATCTTTAAGAAAATTCAAGTTAAATTTTTAAACAGACATAAACTGTGATAATTTTGAAATGTATGTGATAATTTTGAAATGTTTATTTGCAGCATTTAAAGGGAAAATGTTTTCTTATATTCAAGTACACGGTGGATTTAAAAAAAAATTAAATTTTTCTGCCGACCACCCGGGAAATTTTTCTGTGGGCTTACTCTAGGAGGGGCCTAGTGTCAAAAAAAATCAACCGCGAAATCGCATATTCGGCGCTTTTTTTTTAGAGTCACTTGAACTTTTTAATTTTTGCAATTAAAGCTTTCTACGCTTTATTGATAGGGAAATCTATTTTAACGCAATAATAATCATGTTTCTTTGCAAAAAATAATGTAAACATTTATTTTATGTAACGTTGCATACAATGCAAACAGTTATTTTAAACAAAATTTACAAAATAATGCATATTTTTGTTTGAAACCACAAAAGTTCGTTAATCAGCTTCTCAAATTTATTTGAATTACAAATGGCAACTATTGTATTCACAAACTGCTCTCAATAAATGACTAGAGTGCTCTCTCCAAAATGCGAGTCCTTTTCCATGTTTTGAACAAAAGTAAGGCACGTGTTCAATTACAGCATGAACTTTAGGTGTAATACCAACTCATAACTTGTTTTAAATTTATTAATATACACTTTGCATTGCGGGTCTAGATTATGCGAAAAGCAAGGGTTAACTATCATACCAAAATCTTGAAAACACTGAACATATTACATATATTTACGGCCATGTTTTTCTGAAATTCTTCTCAAAATATCTACATTTTTAAGCAATTTTTTGCAGGAATTGCCGTTAAAAGAAGATTGTCCGAAATAAACTTCACGATCTACATGGCATTCTTTACCCCAGCAATGGCTTTCTATTTGAGATTCTTTAACGATGAAGTTCCGGAGGTGGAATCACCTCTATTATTTCAATGTCTTCATCAAAATCAAAGAGCTGTTTGTTTACACAATTTTTAAAAAACTTAGCATGTTCTTTTTACCTCCGTTTTCTTCCCAAGCTCTAACATTTTTTAAGCTATTGCCAAGTGTTCTAAGCATGCCGCACATATTTAAATTGTCACTAGATACTGTACACCAAATGCAAGGATATTTACTGGCATGACTCATAATGCCTTTATATACATTCGCTAATTTCAAGTCTGTTGCGATTTTTCACTTAAATTTATCAAGCTTTAATGCCGTCCATAATAGTGAAACATTTTCATAATTTTCTTGAGTTGATTCAACTATACCAATTATAAAAATGTTAGAGGTTGGGAAGAAAACGGAAAAGAACACGCTCAGTTTTTTTTAAATTGTGTAAACAAACCACTCTTTGATTTTGATGAAGACATTGAAATAATAGAGTTGATTCCACCTCCGGAACTTCATCTCTTACTTGGCGTTATAAATAAACTTTATGAAAGCACGTTAAAAGAATTTGAAATAGAAAGCAATGAATGGGGTAAAGAATGCCATGCAGATCGTGAATTTTACTTCGGACAGTCTTCTTTTAACGGCAATTCCTGCAAAAAATTGCTAAAAAATTTAGATATTTTGAGAAGAATTTCAGAAAAATATGGTCGTAAATGTATGAAATATGTTCAGTGTTTTCAAGATTTTGGTCTGGTAGTTAACTCTTGCTTTTCGAATAATCTAGACCCGCAATTCAAAGTGCATATTAATCAATTTAAAACTAGTTATGAGGACTTGGAAATTAGTATTACACCTAAAGTTCATGCTGTAATTGAACACGTGCCTTACTTTTGTTTAAAACATGGAAAAGGACTCGCATTTTGGAGAGAGCACGTTTTTGAAACTTTGCATGCAGATTTTAAAAAGACGTGGGTTAAGTACAGTGTTAAAATATCTCATCCAAAATAATCTAGTCGTTTATTGAGAGCGAACACAATAGTTGCCGTTTGTGATTCAAATAAATTGGAGAAGTTTATTAACGAACTTTTGGCGTTTCCAACTAAAATATGAATTATCTTGTAAATTTTGTTTAAAATAACTGTTTGCTTGTATGTAACGTTACATAAAATAAATGTTTACATTATTTTTTTGCAAAGAAACATGATTATTATTGCGTTAAAATAGATTTCCCTATCAATAACGCGTATGAAAGCTTTAATTGCAAAATTTAAAAAATTAAAAAGTTCAAACGACTCTAAAAAAAAACAGCGCCGAATATGAGATTTTACGGTTGGCTTTTTTCGACACTAAGCACCTCCTAGAATAAGCCCACAGAAAAATTTCTCGGGTGGTCGGCAGAAAAATTTAAATTTTTTAAAACCCAACGTGAGTATTTAGTTATTTTTTCTACATTTATCTTAAATATTGATAATATTGATGCAAATATTGAAGGTATATTGATGTAATACAACTCTGCTCTTCCTGCTGTTCTTCATTCCACTCCATTCGACTGCCTTCTTTTACTGAAATACACTCTATTCGCAACATAAACTCAATTTAAGCTGCCAAACTATAAAGTAAAAAAAATGTGTCGCACGCACTCTTACTACAGAGTACCAGTACATTCATTCTTTCTCAATTCGTTTCCAAGAATAGGTCTCGTGGCGAAACCATACTAGGTAGCAGCATGGTGATATACATGCAAACATAAATAAAAATTCCATGTAATTTGTGTTTGTAAATCGGTGGACTAATGTGAAAATCGTACTTCACTGGAAGCAGGCATGCTTAACCAACGAACCGATATCATTTCGTTACGATAATTAACGTTAATAAACGAAACAAAGTCATTTCGTTTCGTTTATTAACGTTAAGAACGTCAAATTAACGAAATGATTTTGTTTCGTTTCCTGCCATATCAAAACGAAATCAAATCGCTTATGTTGATTATTAATTTCAAACTATGCTGGCAAAGCTGATTGATGGCGGAGTCATTAAAGGTGAAAGCATTAGCCAAGCTGATTGCAACTTTTCTCATGAATTTTGACAGTACGAACATTTCTCATAGTATTTTTGACATTACCACCAACGAATTACACAAAAACATTGCATGGAGTTTGTGTGTATGTCCGCTCGCTGTTACCACCTTACGGCTTCACCATGGCTATAGCATTGCCAACCCACTTCAAACATAAAGTATCACCTTTTTGTTAACGTTTTTAACGTTAACGAAAGCTTTTCGTTTCGGTTAAAAACGAGATACAATTTATCTGGATAATTTCTTTATCGATAATAATTCGAAGTGTTTCAACGGAAACGATGGAAATTTTTTGATAAACGATTAGCTTAACGTTAAGGTGCATCTCTGACTGGAAGTATACGTGTTAAAGCACCAATCAGCTGGTTTCCGGCCGTCCCCTGATTCCGCCTTGATGGGTCTTAAGCATTGTAAATTTTACCAAGTAGCGCAACTAACAGCTGATCGGTGAAAATTCGCACATTCACACGCACAGTTCTCGACTCAGTTTCAAAAAAAATTTTAATTATTTAATTCAAATTTTAAAGTGAGATAATCCTTACAAATTTATGTATACAGAATACATATGGCGTTTTTGTTGTTATTAAAACAATAGTTTTATTTATATTAAAGCTTTTATCATTTTTTTTCTAACTTTGAAAAATCTCCGAACACCATTCCTTCATTATATGACATTCGACTGCCTAGTCCACTGCCTTCCACTCTATTCGCAACATAACCTCTACTTAAGCTGCCAAACTATATAGTAAACAATGGTCTTAAGTATCAGCTGTCTCTTCATTCCATTGGAACAACAGTTACGTTCCAATGACGCGTGAACCAGATACGGATAGAAATTTAACATGCAAATGCAACAACAACGTTGTGATCCTGATATCTGGTTCAATTTCTGATCCGTATAGCAACCCTAAAAGACAGGGACCCATTACCTAATCGATTACTTAATCGTTACCAATAACTTGGTCACCAATTATCGTCTTAATGACTTACATTGCTGTCGTGAAAAAGGTAACACATGCGCTCTCTCAAAATAGCAGTTACGTTCCATTGAGACTTGAGCGAGATACGGATAGAAATTTAACATGCAAGTGCAACAACAACGTTGTGATCCTGATATTTATCTGGTTCAATTTCTGATCCGTATAGCAGTTCTGTTCGTTTCGTTTTCTGTAGTAGATTTTTTGACAGCTAACCACTTTTGAGTTGGTAGCACTCATGGCTCAACTATATGGTTGGTTCATCTCTACAGCAACAACATACATTTGTTCACATTACCAAAATCAGAGTGAACAGAGAAAACATAAAACTTAGCAGCATTTGTATGTAGTAAGAAAATGTTGTAAATTCGTTGGTTTTATTTTAAGTTTGCCATCTCCTTCTGACAATCCCTACTACAGTGAAATGAAAAAAATAAAATCAGCTGGTGAGATGAGCCAACCATATAGTTGAGCCATTGTAGCACTGAACTAAATATGTGTACATTTGTGTATACATAAAAGAATTCGCCATGTTTAAAAGCAAAAACACTGAAAGAGTAAACAGCTTGAAGATGATGTAAGGAAAATAAATAGTTTGCTTACGTGCGAAACTATATAAATGTTAATCAGCCCTATTCTGCATTTCGACTTGTATTGGAATTTTTTCGATTTGGCAATTTTGGTATTCTGTGTTCCAATCTCTTTCGATCCAACTTCGAATCGTTCAATTTTTTGTATTCTTCATTTCGATCGTAGTTCCGTTTTTCTAAGTTGCAAATTAGTTGGCGGAAAAATATTTTCTTTTTATTTTTTTATTAATTTATAACAGAATTTTAACAAATGTAAGTAAAACTTGTTAAGAAACGTAGAAGGCTTGATGATGATTGTTTTTTATATGTTTCCAGGTCAAAAACAACATGTCGATGTCGAAGTCCTTGGACGTATTTGCCCCGCAAAAGTATCTAACACATACTTGAAAGCATCCTTGTTAAGTCGAAAGTTTTTTTGAACCTAAATAAGAAAATAAGTCATTAAACTTTACCACTTTTAAGTTCAATTTCTTACAATTCGTCACTCATCTCAAATGCATTACACAAATTTCGCAATATTTGCCTTTCCATTCTCGCCTTGCAATTTTCGTATGCGTTGCTTTCCAACTCCATAAATAATGCCGCGGCTATTGATTCCATTATAATAGACATTGTTATGGATACGCATTTTCGGTGGAAGCAGTAAGGAAGGCGGTCGGCATGATGTGTTGGTGCACAGTGGCTAGTCATTGTCGGCTGGGGCGGGTCCTTGCCAACCTTGCTGTTCCTGCGCCATAAACAGAAAAAAATTCCTATCATGCCTATCAAAACGAGCAGCTGTCAAATTCAAAACAAACCGACAGAAGCGCAGAGACCGACTCAAAACGCTCATAAATTCAAACTAAAACGACATCCGGTCGAACCGGATGCCACGGACAGACCGTTAGACATTCAAAAATTTAAAATTCAAAAAGAAATAACCGCAAAAAAAAAATACCGAACCGGACATGACCGGTTACTAATCGCTGAAAATCAAAATAAAAAAAACGCTGAAAATAAAATTTAAAAAAAAGCTGAAAAGGGAAAATAAACAAAAAGGGCCGAATATATAGAGGGGCGCCGCGGGTGTTGTTGCGACGCCCGGTGCTTAGTCCCACCCTCAAATAACCGTGGCCACCTTACTTACTTACTATCATGGCCACCGACGCACCTAAATTTCGGTGGCCCCTTACCTGGTTTACCCTATGCCTTCTAAATCATTGGCGACGCCAGCATTCCCATATTATTAACAACTTTTATTCAAAATTCATTATTACTACTAACATAGCTTTCTCCTTTTTTTTCTCTTACTTCTTGCTACAAGGGTTTTGAATATATTTAAGCTTATAAAAAAAATATTTTTTTTTTTTTAAAACTTTATAGCAATCAAAAAGGCTATATATGTAATAAAATAAAAATATACTATATATGTAATAAAAAAAATCTTTTTTTTTTTCAGAAATTTGGATAAATGCCCTTTTCTCTTTTTTTGTTTTACAAATCTATCTTAGGGCTGTACAGTTTGGGGCCCCTTACAAAATTAATAGTTGTTGTATTAAACTTACTTTGAGTTTAACTGAACATCATTTCGGTATTACACATAGTATAATGACAGTAATATGTACTATGCACTAAGAAATTAGTTATAAACGCAACTAGGACTAAACTTGGGGTAAATCCTACCCCTCAAAAAATATTGTTTCACAAGCTCAAGTAAAACGTAAGCTTTTAGATTCATGGAAAAATTACCGCAGTCATTCACCTGTTCAGGTAAAACATGAACCCTTTAAACTTATAGTGCAATTAATGAAATTGTTTTACTTGTTCAGTTGAAACGTTAACTATTTTACATGTAACAGTCAGGGTTGGTATTGTTTCGGGTTTAGTTCGACTCAGTCACCAAAAAATGTATACAACAAAAAGTTTTGTTTTGATAACGCAAGCTAACCCGCATTACTTGTTATTTGCGTCTCTCAATATAGAGTTAATGCATTTTACTGATAATGCAACTGAACTTGAATTACCAATAAAACTTTATTCCTTACCGAAACAATATCAACACTTTTGCTCACTCCAAAATCATATTCGCCACGATGGCATCAATTAAAAAAAAATGTAATAGTAAAATTCTACCACAACGCAAAGCAAATTTTAATACCTGAAACACCTTTTTCTTTGTTTCATAGGCAGTATAAATTGCACACCTATGACCATTAAAATATGCTTTGTTTGTGTTGGTTTAAATTTCTTTTCAGTATGCAATGACTTGAACGTACAATAAGAATTGCTTCTTTTCTTTTTAACTTTTCATTTCCTCCGGTCATTGTGCATATTGCATTCGTATTCACATTTGCTTTGATTCTACAATAGGGTGATAGCCCTAAATTTGAGTATGGTGGTACATTAACATTACATAATGTTGCGGAGTCAAAAATATAATTTTAAAAGATAGGGTTAAGGCTACAAATACATAACTGTAGTTCAGTAGTGGAACGAACTCACCGCTTTAACCGCTGATGTTCGTTATCGCAATTGGAATGCCCGCAGGCCTATACTCGCTGCCCTGTGATCGTCATTGTAGCTGGTTTATTGTAGCCCGTCTGGTAGTAGCTGATACGGGTTGTGCTAGTATTGTTATAGCCGGGATGGACGCAGCCAATAAGGATGCGCTAGTAGTATTATTGCCGGTATGAACGCAGGTAATAAAGATGCGGCTAGTATTTGGGTCGGTGGTACCGCCTGTTGTTGGTGCTACCATTAGTGGCCGCAAGCCTATGTACGTGGCCCCGCTACGTGCGTTGCAACTGGTGTGGCGGTACGTCTGATGGTTGTTGCGCTCGTGGTTGCGCTTATGAAGGAGTTGGGTAGGTACTACCGATGGTGATGCCCGTGGTAATAGTAGGCACCGTTGGTGGCGGTTGGCGCTGTGGTCCGCGGTGACCAAATGACCCAGGTGGCGATAAAGCTTCGTGCTGGCCTTTACGTCGGTGGTAGTGTCCTCACTAGGTTAAGATTTATTACCACCCAATTTTTTACATTCGCTGCGCTGCATACAATTGCCACTTGAACATGCCTAATGGTTGATAGGTTAAATGCAAATCTAATTCTGGAGTTGTTTTATTAATGGGAAAATGTTCACGTTGTAGGTTCCAATAATCATTTATAAACACACTAGGTAAATACGTTTTACCACCATTATCTTTTTTGATATCGAGCCGGAAACTCCTTGCCTTTTCTTTCCTAGTGATGGCAGGTCTGTCTTTTTCTTGTTTTCGATATTTTTTTTATCGCCACTTTCGCCACATCGCTAGGTGTGTTCGCGTGAACACGCTCCCAAGTGGATCGTAGCCGTACACCGTAGCAGCAGACCGTAACAAACCTGCTTCGCTTTGGAGACCTGACGATGAAGCGAACAGGAAACCGGATCATCTGTGGGAAGCTACTGCCAGGGATCTTCGACGACAAGCAACGTGGGGCACGACACCCCTGAGATAAGAGTCTTAAAGTCCTACTACGAAGCTAGCCGGGCAACATAGGTCCATCAAAAAAAAACTAAGTCAGGTTGGGAATTAATTCTGTTTCCTAGTTTAAAAGGGCTTTGCGGCAATTAGACATTTGTTATGGAGAACTCGTCAAAACTCCGAAAGATGATTTCTAGTGGGTATCGCTCCCACAGGAATGCAAAATCAAAAAAAAAGGTGTAGACATTTTGATCTGGAGAACTTGTCCAAACTCCGAAAGGCTAGTCCGACCTAAGCGTGGACTGCCAGGGTGTTCACGGTCCTCGGTGAGTACGCGCGTGAACATCCTATGAGGTCAGTGCTCGGGGAGAATACTGGGCGAGATGTCCCCGACCGCCAAAACGGCCAGACAAAAAAAAGTCCTATTGGTAGATAAAAAAAAGATCAAATTGTAATTTAGCAAAAGAAACGTCCTTGTTGGTTCATTGCGGACAAATGTCCGAAGCATGGAAGCGACCTATCAATTTCCCGTTTAGGTCCTCGAGATCATACAATGCATTGTCTACTTTTCGGAGTACACGACACTTAAGGTATTTCGGCAGGAATTTGGCGTTAATACCCTGTTTAAAGTTACTTAAGGCAAAGTTTCTTCGGAAAACTTCCTGACCTTCCTTGTAGTTGACTTGCCTAGAGCGCTTGTTATAGGTGGTTACTCCCCTATCCTTAGCCTGATCTAAATTTTTACGGATTTGCTCACGAATATTAGTCAACTTGTCAGTTCTGCTTACTATCGTAACTTGGTCTTCCCGAAGGCTGCCGAGCTTCGCTAAAATTTTATACGTTGCGGCGTGTTGGACCATATTTTGGCCATATAATGCAAAGTATGGAGAACACTGAATCGCCGTATGAAAATCACTTCTCAAGGCTGATAGAATTTCGGGTATATGCTTATCCCAATCGGTGTGGTCAGGCTTATCCTTCAGGAAAATCCTAATCTTAGAAACAATTTCTCTATTGACGCGTTCGCTTGGGGAGAATATAGCCCCGTCCTCACGTGCGTCACCCCGTAAGTTACTAAAAAGTGGTTCATTTCCTTCGAGGTAAACTGTTTACCATTGTCACTATGGATAAATTCAGGAACCCCTACAGTCGGGAAAATTTCGGAGGCGAAGTAATTTATAACGTTAACAGTGGTGGCTCTTTGCATGGGCTTTAGCCAAACGTATTTTGAAAGATGGTCTAATACTATAAAAAGAAATTGATTACGCCGCTTAGATCTTGGATACGGCCCTAGAAAGTCGCAATATAATCGCTGAAATGGCCTTTCGGATTCAAAGGTACTCCCTATAGGTGGTCTCGACTGCTGATTGGTGGGTTTTACCGTTTTGCAGGTGTCACAACGCTGGACGTAGTCCCTGACGTCCTTAGCCTGCTGCGGCCAGAAGTACTTCTGCCTGACACGTTCTAAGGTTTTCTGCCATCCGCCATGGTAACTCCGGTTAGCGTCATGTGCTAATCTCACTGCTTCCTCAGTCAACCCTTTTGGCAACCATAAACGCCACAGCGAGTCTTCTTCCCCTTCCATCCCCTTACGAAACTTGACTCTTTTGAAAATTACACCGTCCACAACTCGTAAATCCGGAAGTGATTCCTCGTTTTCGGTGACGGTCCGAATTAAGTCTAAATATTCGTTGCTGCTAAATTCGGGAGAGACTAAATCTATTTCTCCGGGTGTGGTAGTGAAAGACAACTCATCGGCATCAAAACGCGACAGCGCGTCTGGTACTACATTCAGGGTGCCCTTACGATGTTCCATTCTAAAATCGTATCTTTGCAGTAAGAGTGACCATCTCGCCAACCTCTCGCTCAAGTCTTTTTGTGTCATCAACCACTTGAGACTGGAGTGGTCCGTAATAATCCGAAAAGGTAATCCTTCGACATAGGGTCGGAAACGCTTCACGCTGATTATGGCTGCAAGACATTCCAGCTCGGTTACTGTATAATTGCGTTGAGCATTATTCAGCTTTTTCGACACAAACGCGATTGGATGCTCAGCGCCCTCATCATCGACCTGGAACAACACTCCGCCAACACCTATTTTGGAAGCGTTGCATTTTATTACGAATTCTTTGGAAAAGTCTTGTTGGGCCAAGACAGGCGCCGAACTCAAGGCTACTTTTAGCTTTTCGAATGCCTCTATAGCTTCAGGAGTAAGCTTAAACGGGCCTGCTGACTTGCGGAGACAGTCGGTGAAGGGACCTGCCAAGTCAGCAAAATTGGTAATAAACGCTCGGTACCAATTCGCCATGCCCACAAACCTACGCACTTGCCGAGGGGATTTAGGGATCGGGAAGTTTTGCATTGCTTCTATTTTTCCCGGATCCACTTTCAAACACCCGCTGCCTATCAGGTACCCTAAATAGCGTATTTCTTTCTGGCAAAATTTACTTTTCTCGACGTTTATTGTCAGACCTGCGTCTCTCAAACAGTTATCCACTTCCGCCAGCAATTTCAGGTGGTCTTCAAAATTTGTACTACACACCATTAGATCATCTAGGTAGACGAAGACATTATCTCGCAGACGCGAAGGGATTGCCTTGTCCATCAGCCTACTCATAGTCTGCGGTCCATTGCACAGACCAAATGGCATCACCTTGAAGTGGTACAGAGGCCTCCCCGGACCTGCGAATGCTGTTTTTTCCTTGGAGGACTCTGTCAGTTTGATCTGGAAGAACGCGTCCTTCAGATCAATGCCACTAATAAAATGCGTATCCTTCAGTCTGCTGAATAAGCCGTTGATATGAGGCAGGGGGTACGAGTCTTTCTTAGTCACCGCGTTGACCTTCCTGGAATCTATGCACAGCCTAACTTTACCTGGTTTCCGGACCAGTACTACAGGACTACACCACGGGGAGTTGGATTCTTCTATAACTCCTAATTCGAGTAACCTGTCTAGTTCGCTAAAAGCTTCGGCTTGCCTCGGTGGCGAAAGAGGGAAATGTTTGCTTTTTATAGGTACAGCATCACCGGTGTCGATGTGATGCTCCACTAAATTGGTTTGCCCTAGGCCTAATTTCTCGTATGAAGGAAACGTCTCGATGACCTTTTGTAATTCTAATTTCCGGTCTGGTGACAATTCATGGAGGTTAAGGTCCTCTTCCTGTTCAAGCCTAATCTCTAAACACTCTACGCTTGGGAATATTTCGGGAGCTAACGCAAATGCTCTCCAAAAATCTACCCCGAAGTATGCTTCTTGGAGCAATGAGGGAACAAGGTAAAAACGAATAACCTTTGTGATATTTTTGAAGGTGACTGGTAGGGATACTGAGCCTAAAATTTTTTGCTTGTTGCCGCCCGCTGTATATACGAACGCGTGTAAGGGCTGATATTCGAAGCCGTTATCCTCTAGGAATTCTACTCCATTTTTCCCTAAGATGGAGACGTTGGCTCCAGAGTCCAACAACCCTACAAGAAAACTATCTTTAATTTTAGCCTTTACTAAAGGCCTTCCGTCCTCTGTAAGCGTTAACGTGGTGGCTTGCAGCAGTCTACGCTCCTGTACTCTCCTGTGGTATCTCTTCCTACACTTCAAAATATTTTCCGATACCGGGTAGTGTTCAAAAATGGTATGTCTTATTTGTTCATACCGACGACGCCTCGAGCACTGGCTGATGTGGGAGCTATGAAGCCGAACGAGGTTCCCCCGCCTTCTCGCTCGGGTACTGGTTTCCCTGCCTGCGATGGTCCCTAGGGCATTTAGGAGTAAATACACCCTTATACCCACATTTAAAACAAAAAGGATTTTTTATGGGTTCCTCACAATATATATAGGAGTGCCCCATTCCCTGGCAATTCCAGCATTGGATTCCCGAATAATCCGGTCTTCTGTTGCGTCGATATTCCAGCGCCTCTATTTGTGGATCCGTTTCGCCGTCCTCGCTTTCCCTCCTCATGTCTGGGATTGTCGCGCGTGCTTCGTTTACATGCCGTCCTGGGTAAGTGGCTCCCAACAGCTTGCTTTCTTTCAGCACTTGTTCACCTCTGCGTGCTACATCGCGTAGATCATGAAGGTTCCTTACATCTGCGTTGAAAAGCAGCTTAAGGCTACTGTTGACGTTTCTTTTTATTATGTCCATCAGTAGAAGCTCCGACATTGGCTCGCTTAAGCGCGCGTTCAAGGAGATTATGTCCGTGTGAAACACGTCATAGCACTCACTTGCTTTCTGCTTTCGCATGGAGATCTCCATCATGATCTCGTGGTCAGTTTTCAAAGTGCCAAACTCTCTTTTCAATGAGTAGCACAAAAAGGCATAAGTCGCGTTTGGGTTTTGTTTCGTGAAAAGCCAGTACCATTCTTCGGCCCGCCCGGAAAGAAACAGGTGGAAACTAGCCATTATTTGTTCGTCCGTGCATTGTGTGCGCTCACACAAGGTGTTCAGTTCAAAAAGGAAATCGGCCACGCTCCCAGTGCCGTCGAACGAGATTTTCCAGTCCTGCGGCTTCACTACTATGTTGCTCGGAGCAGGGTATATTGGCGGTACTACCGTTGGAAATGGGTTACGGTCCATCCTACTTGCGTTCCTGTTTTGCTGATTTGATTGCTGCGCGGATTCGAGAGCGGCGTTGAGCTGGTCCATATTGGTTCTAATTGACCCCATCTCTCTCCGCATTTCCTCCTGCGAAGCCTGGAACAGCTGGTGTAGCACGTCCACCCACGAGCCTCCACGATTGGCTTCGTCCTGCATACCTAAGGTATTCGCCCGATCACTTGTAGCGTCTCCAAAATTTCCTATCTCCTGATTTGGTGGTAAAGCGCCAGCTCCATCGGGTGCATAGGTCGACACATTGGTCACTAGCCCCGAGATATCATGCGCGCTTACTGGAGGCGCATTAAGGTTGCTGGTGCTTATAGGTCTGTCTATTTTGTCGCGCGGGTCGTTCAGGTCCGAGCCTATGTTCATTAGCGCGGGATCTCCGTAATGTCCCCCTACTGGGGTGTGCACCACCAAGGGACGCCTGGCCTTGGGAAAAACCCCCCTATTACTACCGCCCCGGTTCTGGTTCCCCCGGAAGCTTCCCGCACTCCCAAACGGAGTAGTTCGGCCCGGTTGGCCGTACGACTGCTCGCGAGTTACATATATGTACATGTCTATACTTGTGTTATGTTTACTTTGAACAGAATCATACTTATAATTATATTTAGTTGTATATGTCTACCTAAGATTTTCATGTTTAAACAAAAATGTAAAAAAGTATTTTTTAAAAAATATATCATATAATTGATATTCAGACAACTCATACAAAATATATAAAATTTGAATTTTTACAAGAAATCCTGAAGGATAATTAAAATTATTAGAACCTATAACTTATTTAAATTAATAAGTTGTTTGGCGCAGTCGGACTCGAACGTTTGTTTTACATTCATATACTGAATCAGCATATAAAAGTACCTGAAGGAGCTGAAGACATACATATATGCATGCAAAAAATCGGCAGAACGAATTTGATAAAAATCGGAGGAATTTAAACATGGAAGATTTAGAAGCATTAGCCCAAAGGATCGCGGAGTTAGAAGGTACAATTAATCAGCAAGCAGTAATTGTACAACAACAGCAACATTTGCTACAGCAGCAGCAAAACCAACATCAAATTCAGGCATGCTTAACCAACGAAACGATATCATTTCGTTACGATAATCAACGTTAATAAACGAAACGAAGTCATTTCGTTTCGTTTATTAACGTTAAGATCGTCAAATTAACGAAATGATTTCGTTTCGTTTTCTGCCATATCAAAACGAAATCAAATCGTTTATGTTGATTATTAATTTCAAACTATGCTGGCAAAGCTGATTGATGGCGGAGTCATTAAAGGTGAAAGCATTATCCAAGCTGATTGCAACTTTTCTCATGAATTTTGACAGTACGAACATTTCTCAGAGTATTTTTGACATTACCACCAACGAATTACACAAACAAATTACATAGAGTTTGTGTGTGTATGTGCGCTCGTTGTTGCCACCTTACGGCTTCACCATGGCTATAGCATTGCCAGCACAATTCAAACATAAAGTATCACGTTTTCGTTAACGTTTTTAACGTTAACGAAAGCTTTTCGTTTCGGTTAAAAACGAGATACAATTTATCTTGATAATTTCTTTATCGATAATATTTCGAAGTGTTTCAACGGAAACGGTGGAAATTTTTTGATAAACGATTAGCTTAACGTTAAGGTGCATCCCTGATCAAATTTTACAGCAACAACATATGCAAGTGACTGATAGCTTCAACATGCAACCAAAAGATTTAATAGAACAGTTTAGACGGTTAAAACCATTGGATGAAAATCACAATCCAATTGCTTTCATCAAATCTGTAGATGCCACTTTTAATTTATCAAAACATAACTTACAAATACAAGAATATGGACTTCAAATTATAACAAATGAAAAGATAATCGGAAATATAGCGAAACTCATTGGAGAACTGATGGCTTAAGTTGGGAAGAAATTAAAAGAAATATTATGAAGCAATTTCAACCTAAGAAAACTTATGCAGACATTTTTAATTATTGCAGGTCTGTATTGGTAAACGATTTAGAAGAGCTATTTAAAATCTTTGAAAAAGCCAAATTTGAAATTAATGAATTATATTTATTTGATGAAACAAAGCCTAGTTTGTATAGGCCTGAAAATGTAGATAGAGATTTAGTTCACATTTTGTTAGAGAAAATTGATGGTTTAGTACGAATTCATATTGATCAAAGTGATTCACTGAATAGTATTATTGTTAAATATAGTAAATTAAAATTATTAAATGATAAAAGAGCAATTGACTTTAAACATAGGAAAAGCCATACAAAATCATATCAAAATAACAGTTTACAAAACAAAAACAATAAAATAGTAGAGTCTTATAAAAATTTGGAATGTGAACAAATGACAAATTTATTGCCTAATTCGAAGCCATCTTCTCAAAATATTTATCCATATAAAAACTTTCATTATAATCCGTCACAACATACTAAGAAAAATTATACTAAACAATTTAGCAATGGTAATCATTCAAACCAAACACGTTTTTCACATATGGATGTAGATAATAATCACAACCATCAGAGGATGGAAATAGATAACTTACAAGAATGTATTAGTGGTGAAGAAGTAAATTTTTTAACACAGCCTCAAAATTTAAACTACCCATAGTTATTATTTCAATAGGTAAAGAAAAAATTAGGTGCCTAATTGACACAGGTTCAGATACCAGTATTATAAAACCCAATATTTTACTTGGAAATTATATAACTGAATTAATACATCCACCGTTAAAGTTTAAAACTTTGAATGGTTTTATAGAAGTTGTTGAAAAAATTGTTACTCCAATTCCAAGCGAATTTAATTCAACTGGTACTCTTTCATGGAAAGTAATAAATTTCTGTAATGAAAATTATGATGCTATTATAGGTCAAAATTTTCTGCGAGCATTTAGAGCTAAAGTTGACATGGAAGATAAAAGTCTTAACATTTTTGGTAATAAACTTTTTTTCATTCAAAATTTGTTTCCTTTTGCATATGACAATATATGTAACCTTGATGGTATTAACGTTAATAATGACAACATTTTTGATCGGATTAATTTAAGTAATTTAAATGCTGAAGAAACTTCCCTTCTTAAAAATTTGCTACGTGAGTTTGTTGATATTTTTTATAAAGAAGGCGATGTACTAACTGCAACAAAAAATATTTTTCATGAAATTATGACGAGCGTAGATGCACCATTATACTCCAAAATGTATCGATATCCTCAAATACATGAGGAAGAAATTAATAGACAAATAACGGAAATGTTGCAACAAAATATTATTCAACCAAGCAATTCTCCATATAATAGTCCTCTTTGGATTGTTCCAAAAAAATTAGATAATTCTGGAAAGAAAAAATGGAGAATTGTCATTGACTATAGGCTGCTTAACAAATACACAATCGATGATAAATATCAGATTCCTAATCTGAATAGCATATTAGATAAGTTGGGTAGAGCTCAGTATTTTACTACTTTAGATTTGGCTAAAGGATTTCATCAAATTGAAGTGAAAGAAGAAGATAGGAAAAAAACAGCGTTTTCAACTCCTAGTGGGCATTACGAATTTATTAGAATGCCGTTTGGACTGAAAAATGCCTCTTCCACCTTTCAAAGATTAATGAACTCCGTTTTCCGCGAATATATTAATAAAATATGCGTAATATATATGGACGACATTCTAATTTTTAGTACATCATTAAAGGAACATATACAAAATTTAAAAACAATTTTCACTACTTTACGAAAAGCTAACTTAAAAATTCAAGTTGATAAATGTGAATTTTTAAGAAAAGAAACTCAATTTCTTGGACATATACTTACTCCTAAAGGTGTAAAGCCGAATCCAGAAAAAATAAAAATTATTCAAAATCTAAAAATTCCAAAAACTTCTAAGTAAATTAAATCTTTTCTCGGAGTAACTGGGTATTATAGGAAGTTTATACGGGATTATGCGAAAATAGCCGGACCAATGGTATACTATTTAAAAAAAGGTAGAAAAGTTAATCAAAACGATCCAAATTTTATTGCTTCATTTCATAAAATGAAAGATATAATAACCAATGCTCCCATATTAAGGTTTCCAAATTTTAGCAAAAGATTTAAAATTGTAACAGATGCTAGTAATTTTGCTATTGGCGCTGCCCTTATCCAAGATGGACATCCAATAGCATATGCTTCAAGAACGCTTAATAATCATGAGATAAATTATGCTACAATAGAAAAGGAATTGCTTGCCGTAGTTTGGGCTGTAAAATATTTTCGTCCATACATTTATGGTCGTGAATTTGATTTACTCTCTGATCATCAACCACTAAAGTGGATCCAAACAAAATTTACTGGCAAAGATTTAAATCCTAGATTACAAAGGTGGTTAGTGGAGTTAGGAGAATATGATGCTAAAATTGAATATATAAAAGGTAGTGAAAATAAGCTTGCAGACTTTTTAAGTCGTGTGAATAGCAATACTAATGAAATAAATATAGGCTCAATTCATGAATTTGATTAAGTAAGTGTCAATGATTCTTTGGAGGTTCAAACAATACACTCTCAGGAGGAAGAATTTAATGATAATTTTAAAATTTTAGACACTGTTGTAAATCGATTCAAAACACAAATTATTTTACAAAGGAATAAGCAAACAGAAGTTGAGAATGTTTTTGGAAATAAGAGAGTTTTTGTTGATAAAAATGATATTAAGAAGAGACACATTATAGACATTGTTAGAAGAAATATTTCAAAAGGCAAGGTAGGCATTTATTCGGAACTTCCTGATAATGAATTTAATAAAATGCAAAATCAATTGAAAGAATATTTTACCACTGATGCACTAAAATTTTTTAAATGCTCGTATTTTGCTAAAGACATAGAAAGTGAAGATGAACTCAATAAACAAATTTCGCTATTTCACAAATTTGAAACCGGTCATGTTGAAGGAATAAAACATAGAATTTATAATCCACGATTGAAAATTTATATACATAGAATAATTAATAATTGCGCAATTTGTACCTCAGGAAAATATGATCGCAATCCAATTAAAAATAAATTTAAATTTACTGAAACACCTTCTAATATCAATGAAATTGTACATGTTGATACATATGTTAATTCAAAGCATTCTTTTATAATTTTTATAGACAAGTTTTCCAAACATGCGGTTGCATTTTATTTATCTGATAGAAACAGCCAAACAATCGTAGATAAATTAAGAGAATATTTATCGATAAAGGGACAAGTAAAGAAATTTGTTTTTGACAATGAGTTCAATTCCTCAAATGTTAAAGAATTTTTAAAATCAGAAAATATAGAATTTCATTTTTCAAAACCCCATAGTCATACAGGGAATTCAGATGTAGAAAGACTCAATAACACTATAACTGAGAAAATAAGAGTCTTAAATTTGGAACAAAGACTACCAATAACAGCACAAATGAGTAAAGCAATTCAAATGTATAATAATACTTTTCATAGTACCATAAAATGTACTCCATTTGAGGTACAAAATCACAGAGTGAATTATGGTTTGATAAGAAATTGCAGTCAAAAAGCAAAAGATAGGTATATTAAACACAGAAACCAAAATAGGGAGGATTATATAGAAAATCGAGAAGAGGGTTTTGTTAAAAATTATAAAAGCCTCAGACATAAAGAAGAACCAAAATTTATAAAGAAAAGGCTACATAACGTTCACACCATTAACATAAAAAGACCATTGAAATATTGTGAAAATTAATTACTTGTTATTTTGTACTGTTATTTTGAAATTTTTATCGAAAGTAACTAATCGATTATCACATAACATGAAATAAAATATGATCGCGAAATTCTTTCAATTTGTTTTAATATTGTTTCTCATATACCTATATTTAACTTTAATTTATATAAAATGTTATTAAATTGTTAAAACCCTATAATTTTTGAATTCAGGAGTATTCAAAATACTATGAGTGGAGGAGTTACATATATGTACATGTCTATACTTGTGTTATGTTTACTTTGAACAGAATCATACTTATAATTATAATTAGTTGTATATGTCTACCTAAGATTTTCATGTTTAAACAAAAATGTAAAAAAGTATTTTTTAAAAAATATATCATATAATTGATATTCAGACAACTCATACAAAATATATAAAATTTGAATTTTTACAAGAAATCCTGAAGGATAATTAAAATTATTAGAACCTATAACTTATTTAAATTAATAAGTTGTTTCGCGTGACATAACAATAAAAAAAAATTTTTATTTGTTAGGTCGTAGTTTGTTAAATCCTAGTATTCGGAAAAATGCTTTTATTTACTGCCAAACGTAAGGCCGTTAGGGGTTATGTAAAAGGTCTAAACTCATCCCCCTTCCACCCTATATTTTAGGCGAGGATTTGTCAAAAAAAATGTGTATATATATACATAGGCGGGAAAAAAAATTCTTTTGTGCGGAAAAAAAATCGCGCGAACACGTATTATTGTCCTTTGTTCGACTATCGTATCGACACAAAAAATTCAAAGCTGGAAAAAAAGTAGTTAGTAAAATATACAATATAGGTGGTGATGGGAATGCTGACATCCCATCATTAGAAGGCAGCAGGGTTACAGAAAAAAAACCCAGATACATTCATGCATGTCCCTAGTGCTCCCAACCGCAATGCGGGGGGGTCTTAAGGCCCCCCTCCGAGACTGGTTGGGGCCACTAGGGTCCGCTCCAGGCACACACGGGTCGGTCTCAACACGCCCAGCCGCAACGCAGGGGCAGTCTCCAGGGGCTCGCCCCTGGGACTGCTTGGGGGTGTTGAGGCCGCTCGTCCATTCTTACCGGACACCCCTCCTGCCTCCGCCGCAATGGGTGGAGCGGTTTCGGAGCCGCTCCCCCAGTCTGGTGGGCCAGGAAAGGGTGCCGCTGTGGATCCCAGCTCCCCCGTCATAATCCAGGTGGTATTCGGTGCTACCACCTGAGACGTAGGATGAGCTGGGGTCCATGCAATTCAAACACACACCATTCATACTAACGACACAAATTCGGCAAAAAAAGAAAACTATGACAATTTAAACATTAAAAGAAAAAAATCCCAATTTAGCGGACAAAATATTTCCAAAGCCGACTACGGACAACATTCCGGCAAACTAAAATCCCCAATTACAAAAAAAATAAAGTGCGTGCAGCACTGCCTCACTAGGTGAAAAAGTAAAAAAAAAATCCGGATAACTGACGTTAAGTCGCGTTGATCCCTCAGCTACCGGAGACGATGATCACTCCGGACACCCTGATCCGTCGAACCATCCCACCGCAACGCAGGTGGCTGCTCCTGCGGCTGCTCACCCCGGACTGGTGGGATGGTCAACTTCATAAGTTGACCAGGAGTGACCCTCGCACCCGACGTCTCAGGAACCACGTTGGGCGCCATCTGTTATGGCGCCCTCAGCAACTGTCATCGATGATCATTCTGGACAACTTGATCCGTCCAACCATCCCACCGCAACGCAGGTGGCTGCTCCTGCGGCTGCACACCTCGGACTGATGGGATGGTCAACTTCACAAGTTGACCAAAATGACCAGCGCGACAGCGCCTCGGGCACCAAACCGCGTTGGGCGCCATCTGTTATGGATACGCATTTTCGGTGGAAGCAGTAAGGAAGGCGGTCGGCATGATGTGTTGGTGCACAGTGGCTAGTCATTGTCGGTTGGGGCGGGTCCTTGCCAACCTTACTGTTCCTGCGCCATAAACAGAAAAAAATTCCTATCATGCCTATCAAAACGAGCAGCTGTCAAATTCAAAACAAACCGACAGAAGCGCAGAGACCGACTCAAAACGCTCATAAATTCAAACTAAAACGACATCCGGTCGAACCGGATGCCACGCACAGACCGTTAGACATTCAAAAATTTAAAATTCAAAAAGAAATAACCGCAAAAAAAAATACCGAACCGGACATGACCGGTTACTAATCGCTGAAAATCAAAATAAAAAAAAACGCTGAAAATAAAATTAAAAAAAAAGCTGAAAAGGGAAAATAAACAAAAAGGGCCGAATATATAGAGGGGCGCGCGGGTGTTGTTGCGACGCCCGGTGCTTAGTCCCACCCTCAAATAACCATGGCCACCGACGCACCTAAATTTCGGTGGCCCCTTAGCTGGTTTACCCTATGCCTTCTAAATCATTGGAGACGCCAGCATTCCCATATTATTAACAACTTTTATTCAAAATTCATTATTACTACTAACATAGCTTTCTCCTTTTTTTTTCTCTTACTTCTTACTACAAGGGTTTGAATATATTTAAGCTTATAAAAAAAATTTTTTTTTTTTTATAAACTTTATAGCAATCAAAAAGGCTATATATGTAATAAAATAAAAATATACTATATATGTAATAAAAAAAATCTTTTTTTTTTCACAAATTTGGATAAATGCCCTTTTCTCTTTTTTTGTTTTACAAATCTATCTTAGGGCTGTACAGTTTGGATACAACTTCTGATAATTGGGGCCCCCTTAAAAATTAATAGTTGTTGTATTAAACTTACTTTGAGTTTAACTGAACATCATTTTGGTATTAGACATAGTATAATGACAGTAATATGTACTACGCACTACGAAATTAGTTATAAACGCAACTAGGACTAATCTTGGGGTAAATCCTACTCCTCAAAAAATATTGTTTCACAAGCTCAAGTAAAACGTAAGCTTTTAGATTCATGGAAAAATTACCGAAGTCATTCACCTGTTCAGGTAAAACATGAACCCTTTAAACTTATAGTGCAATTAATGAAATTGTTTTACTTGTTCAGTTGAAACGTTAACTATTTTACATGTAACAGTCAGGGTTGGTATTGTTTCGGGTTTAGTTCGACTCAGTCACCAAAAAATGTATACAACAAAAAGTTTTGTTTTGATAACGCAAGCTAACCCGCATTACTTGTTATTTGCGTCTCTCAATATAGAGTTAATGCATTTTACTGATAATGCAACTGAACTTTAATTACCAATAAAACTTTATTCCTTACCGAGACAATATCAACACTTTTGCTCACTCCAAAATCATATTCGCCACGATGGCATCAATTAAAAAAAAATTTAATAGTAAAATTCTACCACAACGCAAAGCAAATTTTAATACCTGAAACACCTTTTTCTTTGTTTCATAGGCAGTATAAATTGCACACCTATGACCATTAAAATATGCTTTGTTTGTGTTGGTTAAAATTTCTTTTCAGTATGCAATGACTTGAACGTACAATAAGAATTGCTTCTTTTCTTTTTAACTTTTCATTTCCTCCGGTCATTGTGCATATTGCATTCGTATTCACATTTGCTTTGATTCTACAATAGGGTGATAGCCCTAAATTTGAGTATGGTGGTACATTAACATTACATAATGTTGCGGAGTCAAAAATATAATTTTAAAAGATAGGGTTAAGGCTACAAATACATAACTGTAGTTCAGTAGTGGAACGAACTCACCGCTTTAACCGCTGATGTTCGTTATCGCAATTGGAATGCCCGCAGGCCTATACTCGCTGCCCTGTGATCGTCATTGTAGCTGGTTTATTGTAGCCCGTCTGGTAGTAGCTGATACGGGTTGTGCTAGTATTGTTATAGCCGGGATGGACGCAGCCAATAAGGATGCGCTAGTAGTATTATTGCCGGTATGAACGCAGGTAATAAAGATGCGGCTAGTATTTGGGTCGGTGGTACCGCCTGTTGTTGGTGCTACCATTAGTGGCCGCAAGCCTATGTACGTGGCCCCGCTACGTGCGTTGCAACTGGTGTGGCGGTACGTCTGATGGTTGTTGCGCTCGTGGTTGCGCTTATGAAGGAGTTGGGTAGGTACTACCGATGGTGATGCCCGTGGTAATAGTAGGCACCGTTGGTGGCGGTTGGCGCTGTGGTCCGAGGTGACCAAATGACCCAGGTGGCGATAAAGCTTCGTGTTGGCCCTTACGCCGGTGGTAGTGTCCTCACTAGGTTAAGATTTTTTACCACCCAATTTTTTACATTCGCTGCGCTGCATACAATTGCCACTTGAACATGCCTAATGGTTGATAGGTTAAATGCAAATCTAATTCACGTTGTAGGTTCCAATAATCATTTATAAACACACTAGGTAAATACGTTTTACCACCATCATCTTTTTTGATGTCGATCTGGCCGGAAACTCGGCGATTTTTCTCGATTTTTATTTCTTACCAAAATTTTTTTATCTTTCTTCGTGTGTATGCAGCCGGAAACTCCTTGCCTTTTCTTTCCTAGTGATGGCAGGTCTGTCTTTTCCTTGTTTTCGATATTTTTTTTATCGCCAATTTCGCCACATCGCTAGGTGTGTTCGCGTGAACACGCTCCCAAGTGGATCGTAGCCGTAGACCGTAGCAGCAGACCGTAACAACATCTATAATTTGTGTCTGTTCGTTGGGTTCAGTTATATGACAAAGCAAGCTGCCGGCGTAGAGGAAGGTAAAGCGAAAACGTAAACAATCCTTGCGGAAAGAATAAATAAACCTTTATAAAGTATTTTACGCCAGTGCCATGAAATTAGCATCCTTAGAATTCAGAAAGTGTCAACTATATTCGTGCAGGAATCCGTTTTAACAAAACTTGGTGGCCACGGCAAGGAATTGACCAAAAGAACGACAAAAACACACTTACAATTATGAAAGCACTTCACTCAAAAAAATATAACACTGCGGCAATATATTCTATTGCTTTTTTTGTACAAAATGGCGTGGATAATAAAATATCAACGTTTTTCAGTGTTTTTTTTACAAATTGTCTCTAATTTATTTTGTTCCAATGTTCACACATTCCGTACCAACAGCTGATTTCGCAAAATCATTTGCTCTTCCTCTTCTCTTTGCGATTCCGTCGTAATGCAGAATACCAAACTTCGATTAAAGCGGAACGTAGAACGGGAACGTAATCGAAATGCAGAATAGGGGTGATTATCTTTTCAAACGTCATAACAAAAACATGCAGTTTTGCCCAAGTTTTGGAATTTCAGTGGACTGAAATATATTATTACTATGTATTATTCCTATTTTTTATCAATAAAAATTCCAGTTCTCCCGTGTGACATTGAGCGTTGAATCCTATTTTAAACAATAAGAAAATAAAGCATTAAGTGCATTTTGGCTTAATCAGCCCTATTCTGCATTTCGAATTGGATTGGAATTTTTTCGATTTGGCAATTTTGGTATTCTGTGTTCCAATCTCTTTCGATCCAACTTCGAATCGCTCGATTTTTTGTATTCTGCATTTCGATCGTAGTTCCGTTTTTCTAAGTTGCAAATTAGTTGGCGGAAAAAAATATTTTCTTTTTATTTTTTATTAATTTATAACAGAATTTTAACAAAAATGTAAGTAAAAATTGTTAAGAAACGTAGAAGGCTTGATGATGATTGTTTTTTTTTTATATGTTTTCAGGTCAGAAACAACATGTCGATGTCGAAGCCCTTGGACGTATTTGCCCCGCAAAAGTATCTAACATATACTTGAAAGCATCCTTGTTAAGTCGAAAATTCTTTTTGAACCTAAATAAGAAAATAAGTCATTAAACTTTACCACTTTTAAGTTCAATTTCTTACAATTCGTCACTCATCTCAAATGGATTACACAAATCTCGCGATATTTGCCTTTCCATTGTCGCCTGGGAATTTTCGTATGCGTTGCTTTCCAACTCCATAAATAATGCCGCGGCTATTGATTCCATTATAATAGACAGCTATAACTTGTGTCTGTTCGTTGGGTCCAGTTATATGCCAAAGCAATCTGCCGGCGTAGAGGAAGGTAAAGCGAAAACGTAAACAATCCTTGCGGAAAGAATAAATAAACATTTATAAAGTATTTTAGGCCAGTGCAATGAAATTACCATCGTTAAAATTCAGAAAATGTGAACTATATTCGTGCAGGAATACGTTTTAACAAAACTTGGTGGCCACGGCAGGGAATTGGCCAAAAGAACGACAAAAACACACTTACAATTATGAAAGCACTTCACTCAAAAAAATATAACACTGCGGCAATATATTCTATTGCTTTTTTTGTACTAAATGGTGTGGATAATAAAATATAAACGTTTTTCAGTGTTTTTTTACAAATTTTCTTTAATTTATTTTGTTCCAATGTTCACACATTCCGTACCAACAGCTGATTTCGAAAAATCATTTGATCTTCCTCTTCTCTTTACGATTCCGTCGTAATGCAGAATACCAAACTTCGATTGAAGCGGAGCGTAGAACGGGAACGTAATCGAAATGCAGAATAGGGGTGAATAATTCTATCAGTATCTTAAAATTTTGTGTACGTTTCTTCTTATTTTCAACAAAACAGATGTTTTATATTAGTGCTGCCAGTTCTCATAAAGTTGATCCAGATCGTTCCAATGAGATTTGAGCCAGAGCCAGAGCTCGATAAACCAATGCAACGGCCCTAGTGTACGTGTGACTCGCTTTCTCGCTCTTACCTATTGTTTTCGACATTCCTTCTCGCTCGATGTTATTTACATTTTTAAGTTACTTCATTAGGTATGTTTTCGTTATCGCTAACCAAAACATATGCAACAACAACAACACGGGTAACTGGCCTATCGGTTACCCGTAACGGTTACCTTCTGTCAATTCGCTTTATATACAAACTACATATGTAAAGACATAAACTCATTCGTAGTCGTGCCCTTTCTGAAACCATTTTGAGTTTCGAAGCTCACACTGATGGTGCTCAATTTTTCCTGCGCGGGTGGTGTTGTTAGTATCAGTTTGCATAGATATGAGTGTTGTAGATATAATACCGGAATATATGCAGCCCCATTTTGTGCTATCAAAGTCGATTTGCAGGTGATGTTGAGCCTTTGAACTTGACCCTTTCCCATAATATGCGTGGTAGGGCCTTATATGTGATACTAAAAAGGCCGAGGGACAGTTGTCGCAGTTTTCTTGTAGTTTGAGCAAATGTACGTTCTTCTTACAGCCACAGCTGGAATATTGCTATGCCCACATCGTCAAATCGAATTACCTAGAATGAAAAAGAAACGAATATCAGTAAGGATAGATAATAAGTTTTTAATATAACCGGAAGTGCTTAATAAATACAAGATACTCAAGGGGATTTCAGATAACCAGAATCAGGACCTGTAAAGTAAATTCATGTGAACCTCCACCATGTCAAGGCATCTTCCGGTAGCGGGGGTACCCGAAGATTATAACAAGGGATAATTGATAGATGTTGGGGTAATAGATAGTAAATTAGGCGTGCTACAAAAACAAAAACGAATAAATGCAGATGACTGTTTAATCCATTATGCGAAGTTCTTTGAATGGATGTGCAAATTGAAACGGGCAAAGTACTGCTAAAACTGCTTTCCCCGAGTAACCCGGGAACGAATTGATATGACTACGTCTATTCTTCTTTAGCAGCAGTGCCGAGCACCAATTCCCTTTTGGACAGGAAAGTAAACGTTTGGTTGTCTGCAAGTTTATCATATGCATACAGAACATACTCGTTTGCTGGATCTGAGCAGTACATCTAATTCTCCCAGATTTTCTAAACTCAGCGAGGGTATCCTCCTGAATGGTGCATGTGTACCCTGCTGCCTTGCCTGGCGGCTCACCCAACAACACCAGGCACGACGGCTCCAGCGGGTTAGTGGGCTTAGAGTATACCCGTGGTAGCTTTGCCTGTCGTAAGAGGCGACTAAAATTCCAAATTTATTCAAGGGGTTTTGTAGCGCAATCCTTTCAATGGGTTGCCAGCGCAATATATAGCCTCTCCAACCCAATTGTCAACGTCACCTACCCGTGGCGAATCCTGTTTCTTTAACAGCCGAGGCTCTGGCGACCTCATGTTCCTTATGGATCAACATTTGAAGGCGCTTAGTTAGCTGACATCGCTTACTTAACCGGTAGATTCTAAAGTAAAAACCAAAACACAAAATATAGGTTAGGTTGAAGTGGCCGGTTCATGAGGATCTCACATAGACTGAATGAGTCCGTAGTGTTACCAGAAGTTTGTTTTAACGACCAAGCTGAAAACCCTATCAAAAACCAGGACCTATGTTATGAAAAAACTCCGTCCTCTTGACAAATACTAGAAGCTTCCTAGGACTTAAGCCACTTGCTGCTTCTAGATCTGACAGCTTTATCACTCCTAATACCTGGAGCCTTAGCCTGGCAAGCGCAGGGCACGATATTTCTCAGGGGGCCCGGTATTTCTCGGAGGGCCCGCGATTTAGATGTACTAAGACATTTTTTTTAATTCAGGAGAGTCTTTAGTTGTTCCAAGTGGAAATTTTAAGCCGAATTTCAAAAGCAACGAATATTGGTAATGATTTTTTACCTGGTCCCTGGAACAGTGAGGAGACAATAAAAACATCAAACAAAAATATATGTTTACATGAATCCGAAATCGTAGTCTTCGTGGTAACACTGATGAAGGTTCATCTTCAAAAAGCCTTCCAACAATACCACCAACTCTGTATCAAAGTCTAGATTGTTTAAACGGTTTCGATATCGGTACCGTGAATAATGAGTTTTTGCGATCTGAAGAAGTCAACGAAATAATTCGTCCAGGTCATCAAAAGTGTCCTGTTATTTTTCCGCGTGATTGTCATGACGAGGCATTTCCTACCTCGTTGTTAAACAGAATCTTGCCAAATGGAGAGAAAGTGGAGCGTCACTGGTTGGTGTGGAGTGCCAGTAGCAATGCTTTTTATTGCCTACCATGTCGTCTGTTAAGCACCAATACTTTAAATCGACCTTAAATTTGTTGTCCTGGCGAATATTCGAAATTCCAGGTATGGAAGAAGCTATACGCTAAACTGCCATCACACGAAAATACTGAAGATCACATTAAATGTTATATTCAATGCCGATCTTTACAAAACCTAATTCGAAAGGAGGCTACAATTGATACACTTATCAATGAACAGCTAATCACTGAAATTCAAAAGTGAAAAGAAATTTTTTGTCAGTGTGTCACGTGCAAGGGATGGTTGCATCGGACAGGTTGCTGTGGGCTTGATCCCAAACCTGACGTCCTCGTAACTTTTACAAATCTTTTGTGGCTTCTTGTTGTTCACGCCCTCATTACATTATGAGAAAATACGGCACCTGAGAACACAGCCGTATGAAGCTGAAAAACACAAGCAGGTCCTGAGTGAACTCCACAAACAGGCGTCGGACCTCTATGCCAGGAATTGCCCGGTGAATCCTGTACTCAAAGAAAAAAACTAGCAGAGTAGGAACGCACTCTCCCTAAGGAAACGGGAGTCACTCTAGCCCAACTTCGATCTGGATAATGTAACAGGTTAAACTCTTACCTATCCAGAATCAACCCCGACATACAAAACATATGTCCTGCTTATAATGTGTCACCACATGACACCAACCATCTCTTTAGCTGTATTGTGGAATCAACGCCTCTAACACTCCTCTCATTATGGTCCACCCCTGTTGAAACTTTCTGTTTCCTTGGACTCCCGTTAGAGGACATTGATGATAATTTGTGATCTGTCGCACCTATTGGATGGGGCGAAGCACTGCTACAACAAGAGCAGTCGGACAACCCGGAAAGAGAGGCAGGAACTGCATGACCCATCGATCCCGAGCCGTTCCTGTCAGTTGGCTCACAGGGGCATTTATTAGGAAAAGGGGGGAAAAGAGAGAAGAACACTGGAGCAATACGCCAGGTTTGAGACAATCTAAGTTACTGTTAGGAAGTTATAGCACAAGTCGCTACAGGGCAATAATAGACCTATCGAAAGATAACCGAAGAATCCCAAGAGCTTTCTTACAGGGCATTATAGACTGAGCAGCCGTATGCAGAAAGTGGGCATACTATCGAATAACACATGCCGATTTTGTGATCGATCAGCAGACGGCGGACCATATCCTCCAAGAATACGAAGCAATCTCAAAACGTAGGGCTAAGTTTATGGGCTCACCATGGCCAGTGCATTCCCACATTTAATACTTTGAGGGACTAACCCGACCATCTCCGGACCTATTGATATGACTACATTGAACCTCCTAGGGATTGCATATTTATAATGACCGCAATGCGAAAGTCTGATAAAATTTACCATTCTCCATGGAATGCTACATATATAACTTCCCACGTTTTGAATCAGTAATGAAAAGAGCAAAATTTACTAAAATTTTAACTGGTTGTGGGTAAGATGTTGATGTCCTCTCTTAACGCAATGTAATGGCAACGGCGACGCAGGGAAAATAATAAAAATCCTATAAATCTACTGATCATAATTAATTAATCCCTCCCTTTCTATGCAGTTGTATGCATACATATGTACATATGGGTTTTGTTCTCCAAACGCTATTTAAAGAAATCAATTGGTATTTACATGAACTTCGAACTCTTTGGTATTTGCCTTCTTCAGTTGATTATCAACAAAAGCATGACAAATTATCACTAACAAATTCATACATGTTGTTTATATATTTAATATGGTAGGCAATTTACGTACCCTTTCTGGTGCGATGATCCTGGATAATCGGGCCTGACTAGACGAGATTTATTTTGCTTTAACATAGCGTGCTTAACGCGAACCATATCATGTTAGGGCACAATTTCGATTATGCAACCAATCAAAGAAATGTCGTGCTTGTAATACTGCTATGATAGCAGCAGCAGCTCCCGGTGCCGGCACATAAACAACATTTGCATGCGGATCAGTTACATTTTTTGCTTCGGCTACCTATTCAATTTTAATTCACATTACATTATCTACTATTGCAATTTTTAATCAATACAAATCAATATAAATTACCGAAGCAAATACTGGCAAACCAAGATGCGTAATTCCACCCTTTTTTGGGAAAATACATCCAACCAATTTTGTACCGTATTCCAAAGCATGTTGGTTGTGGAAAGTACCTTGTTTACCGGTAAATCCTTGGCAAATGACACGTGAATCTGTATTTAATTGTAGGTTTTGGCATATCCGCTAAATCGCACCCCGGCATATATGATATATATTAGAATAATATAACATTTTTTTTTATTATTTAAAAATACACATTCGTATGAATGAAAAGCAGAGAGTGAATAATGTTGCTTTGGTTGTAGCGATAAGGACACTCCCTGGGAGCGATTTAGTATGACCACCTGAAACCTTCTAGGCCATCCCGTCGATTCTATACATAAAACATAAAACTTAGCAGCGTTTGTGTGTAGTAAGAAATTGGGCCGTTCCATTGGTTTATCGAGCTCTGGCTCTGGCTCAAATCTCATTGGAACGATCTGGATCAACTTTATGAGAGCTGGCAGCACTAATATAAAACATCTGTTTTGTAGAAAATAAGAAGAAACGTACAAAAAATTTTAAGATACTGATTGAATTATTAACATTTAAATAGTTTCGCACGTAAGAAAACTATTTATTTTCCTTACATCATCTTCAAGTTGTTTACTCTTTCAGTGTTTTTGCTTTTAAATATGGCGAGATCTTTTATGTATACACAAATGTACACGTATTTAGTTAAGTGCTACAATAGCTCAACTATATGGTTGGCTCATCTCACCAGTTGATTTTATTTTTTTCATTTCACTGGAGTAGGGATTGTCAGAAGGAGATGGCAAACTTAAAAAGAAACCAACGAATTTTCAACATTTTCTGACTACTTACAAATGCTGCTAAGTTTTATGTTTTCATTCCATTCCATTCGCCTAACACCAACACGCTAATTTTGGCAATGTGAACAAAGGTATGTTATTGCTGTAGAGATGAGCCAACCATATAGTTGAGCCATGAGTGCTACCAACTCAAAAGTGGTTAGCTGTCAAAAGATCTACTACAGAAAACGAAACGAACAGAACTGCTATACGGATCAGAAATTGAACCAGATAAATATCAGGATCACAACGTTGTTGCATTTGCATGTTAAATTTCTATCCGTATTTCGCTCAAGTCTCAATGGAACGCACCTAATGTCAATGTGTTGCTTTCATGTTGAGTTTGCCATCTCCTTCTGACAATCCCTACTCTAGTGAAATGAAAAAAATTAAATCAGCTGATGAGATGAGCCAACCATATAGTTGAGCCATGGTGCACTGAAATAAATATATGTACATATGTGATTACATAAAAGATTTCGCCATATTTAAAAACAAAAACACAGAAAGAGTAAACAACTTGAAGAAAATGTAAAATAAATAGTTAGTTAGTTTAGTTTCTTCTTATTTTCAACAAAACAGATGTTTTATATTAGTGCTACCAGCTCTCATTAAGTTGATCCAGGTCGTTCCATTGAAATTTGATCGTGAGCCAGAGCTCGATAAGTCAATGGAATGCTCCTAATGGCTCATTCGTTTCCAAGAATGGATCTTAAATATCAGATGGCTATAGAGTTGTCAAAAATGGCGCCAAAATACTCCAAAAAATCGTGCGTATTCATTATTTTCTAATAAATCCGCAAGTAATAAAAATAAAAATTTATAAAAATATTTAGTGATAAACCATAAATAAGGGGTAAATAGTGTTTTTGCAATGAAACAGTATAATAGTAACGTTCCAATGGCTCGTGAACCAGATACGGATAGAAATTTAACAAGCAAATGTAACAACAACGTTGTGATCCTGATATTAATCTGTTCAATTTCTCATCCGTATAGCAGTTCTGTTCGTTTTGTTTTCTGTAGTAGATTTTTTGATAGCTAACCACTTTTGAGTTGGTAGCACTGAAATAAATATGTGTACATATGTGTATACATAAAATATTTCGCCATATTTAAAAGCAAAAACACGGAAAGAGTAAACAACTTGAAGAAAATGTAAGGAAAATAAATAGCTTGTTTACGTGTGAAACTCTTTAATATTAATAAAATAAATTTCACTGTTAGGCTAAAGAGAATGTGGACCATCATCATCAACAAAACAGATGTTTTATTTTAGTGCTGCCAACTCTCATAAAGTTCATCCATATCGTTCCAGTGAGATTTGATCGTGAGCCAAAGCCCGATAACTCAATGGAACGGTGCTAATATTGCGATCGCTAGCTTTGACACAGCCATAAGATAACAATATGTGTTTTTTTTTGCAAGCGAGCTTGAAAAAAACGCTTCAACTAGCTAAACAGTTTCATTATGGCAAAACCATACAGATGGTTACTTTTTTAGCTGCTTTGACATTTCTACTTCTAGTGCAGTATGTTTTTGACACTCAACCAGAGACTTACAAAAACAAAATACATGAAATGCATGTTTGTTTGTATGTATGTCACCCTGCCGCCACTCTGTTGTTTTTGTTTATCTGCACATTCGTATGTTCATTTCATTCGCTCGTTCATAATAGTGCCCTATTTTTGAATATGCAACACTATACAACACTATCAATCAGGTTTCAACTGAAACCGCTTAGCCAACTCAACTCGATTACTTTTTATTGTTGCTTTCCATGCAATTCGGTAAGCTAGCTAGTGTTTTAATTGTAATAGTTTGCACCGAAATACAGCTAATGAAACGTCTAGCTGGGGCCAAAAACTGCTAGCTGGGGTAAAAACATGATTTTCGGATTATGACATATGTACGTGAACGTACTACTTCGATCTTAATTTTGGATCGCAACATACGTACGAGTGATTGAACGTACACGTTACGTTCCACTTTCATTCGAACACAAACTGGCGATCGTATACACACAAATTTCATTGAAAATGTAAGAAAATTCTCAAAATATTTGAATAAAAACAAAATATAATACATTTCAAACTCTTATTACATATTAACAAAGGTCGGATTCAAACAAGCTTAATCGAAGCCAAAAGGAAATATTGGCGGAATTCATGGCGAGACACCCGCTTTGGTATCGGCTTGCTTAAAATTTAACTTCTCCAGAAGGTAACTAAAAGCTTCGTAAGTTAAGTGAAATCTCTTCAAGAAACTGCAAGAATTTTTTGTTACAAAGGAATAATACATAAATGATACCCTTCAAAAAACGCGAGTACTCTATAAATAATGTATAGGACTGCTCCAAATCTAATCTGTATTCATACAAAAAATGTGCTCCAATTAACATTGCGATGTCCTAGGAGAGGAGTAGGTGATCCCACTCTCGCTGTTTGTGAGTATTCCATAGAGTACATACGTGAGAGTACTTTCCAAAGTAATTTCACTGTAGTACTCCATGGAGCACCAACAGAGGATCATATGCCAAAGTACCAAAGAGGAATTGTGTCGGAAAGAATTATCGTAGTTGTTATGGTCCACTTGGGAGATTCAACCTTAGAACGTACCAGTTGGCTAGTGTTAGGGAAAAGATAGGATTCACCCTCACTCATGTCTGCCTGGGGTGGTTAAAACAAAATTTTGTTAGTTTCGTGCGGGTGGCATCGCCAAAACTTCCCATGACATTGACGAACTTTCAATAACACCTGGCGCAATGTGTAGGGGGCGCATCTCATCAGCTGATTTTATTCGTTTCATTGTACTGGCATAGAGATTGTCAAAAGGAGATGGCACACGTGAAATGCAAACGATGCATTAGCAATTATGCCCTGCGTGGTGGTAACGTTTTACCTAATTCGGCGTACAACGTTCCCGCAGGACACAAAAGTTGCAAAGTTTTACGCTTTCTCTACGTTCCATCCACATATCATCAATACAAGGGTTTGACAACCGGAACGCGACCGGTACAGTGCTGTAGGGATGAGCCAACGATAACAATGAACCAATCGATAATCGCCGCCACAGTTAGATAACTGTGTTTTTCCATCGCTGATTGGAAAAAGAAAAAAGGAAAGAAAAATTTTGCTTAGCAACCGGCCGGCGTCGTGCGCCATTGTAGAGAGATCTCTGATCAAGAAAAGTGGTGAACTAAAATAGTGTCGTGGCAAATTGTGGACGAAAAGTCCGGTTTAATTTAAAATGAATATCGAAAAAAAAAAAAATAATAAACCGTGAAACCACCAAACATCATTAATAAATCTAAGTGTACATATAGCTGGAGGAAATGATGAGCGCCGCCCTCAAATGCAGATAGTGTACCATTACAATTCGGGCGGTTTACAGCAACACTAAAACAGTCTCCTGTCCTTTTTGCCGAACTTCCAGAAATTCTCAACTTGTGCTACATAATAAAATCCTGAAAGGCTGAAGAGCGTAAGTTACATTTTAAAATTGAATATTACCCCCCCCCCCCCCCCCCCCTCCCCCCAAAATGAATGAGTGCAATTGACCTACTTGCAGGACGTGCTAAATTGCCAAACATCGTGTATATTAATATTAAGCAATAGTAGTTGAGAGACATCACGTGTCTCCTCCGCACGTGCGAGGAGCACGGGGTGTTAGAATATTCCCAACGATTGCCAAGCAATATCCCTGATTCCTCAACTTTTAGAAGAAAAAAAAAAAAAAAGCGAGGTTGGCCGCTTTGTCATCTTTGCCCTTGTTGGTGGTTGGAGAAAGAAACTATTGGAAATTGTACAAAAATTTAATAATCTAAAAGATGTATTGAATGAAAAAAACAAAATTTATTAAAAAAGAGGCGAGCGTGAAGAATAATAAAGAATTTGATTTTATGGTTTGTATGTTCTCAATTATGTGTTAACTATTGATGACAGGCCCAAAACGTTGTGGCAGAGCATAGCGTCGGCAGACAGAAACTGCTTGCATATATAAAATAAAAATGGGTAATAAAAAGCCATCGCAGTAAAAGTGAGCGAAGACGGAAGAGTTTTGCTTTATATATGTTAAGCACAGAAATCAAGAGAAGCTCAGCAACGAATGCGGTCATTGTTCAAAAGTAAAGGATACACGTGTACCCATGCACATACATATATATATGCTGCTAAAGCGGAATGCAATAAGTGTTCTAAAAGTATTGCAAGTTACAGAGGTCTACAATCCCATGAGTTATATATGCGGTGATGAAATTAGTCGAAAAGTTTAAATGCATTGTTGGCGTTGATTTTGCAAAGTTTCACAATCCTAACATGGTACGAGTTTTTGGTAATCATTAACCAACTAAATTGCTGGAGATCAATTTTGCTATCAACAGCATTTATATAAGTGGACGCAATAATTCCTTTCGTAACGACCATTGCCAACGCTTCCACAGCTACCAGCAACCGCGCCAACATCGCGCGCCGTCACAAACCAAGCCAAAACCGCGCGTTAACACCACCCTTGCGTGCAACACCGCGCGCAACCACCAGCTATAGCGCCAACGAAACCACGCGCTGCCACCACTCTTGGGTGCAACACCGCGCGCAACCACCATCGATAGCGCCAGCCAACCAAACGCGCAACCACCACCAATAGCGCAACGAAACCGCGCGCTGCCACCATTACTGCGTGTGACACCACGCGCGACTCCGGCAGCGCCTACCCAACTGCACAACAACCACCGGACGTACCACCACCACCAATTTTAGTAACAACAATAGCAGGGCCGCCGCATATAGGCCTGCTGCAACCACCCAGCTGTGAAAACTTACCGGCAATGACCTCATAGTACCAACTACCAGCAACAAAATCTAAAGCGGTGAGTTCGTTCCGGTTACGGAAAATATTTTCAAAACAAGAGAATGAGAAATTCTGATGAATTTTTTTATTAAATCTACAAATTTTTATCCCCTGGGTTGTATCGTCTAATTCATTTCGGCCCAGATCGGTATAACACTTATTTTGACCATTTTTTTCTTTTTCAGAGGCATCTGTGGATTTTCTTCAATACAATGTATGTAAAATTAAGTTTTTTTTTAGGGGAGAAAACTTGGAATACTCTTTAAAAGGGATGGTTAAAGAAAAATATATTTTTGATTAACTAACTAACATTAATTGGACTGGAACCCTGCACACTAAAAGATTCTTGAAATTCCAAGTAAATGCTTGGAAACGGTTTGAAATTATCTAAAATTTTAGGTAATTTTTGGAACTTTTCGAAGGCACGTTCGAAAACGGGCTTCATACTAATAAAGCTTCTTGAACTTCAAAATTTTTTTTCGGAAATTCTCAATAAAAGATTCCTTTTGTGAATCCTCTAACTTTTCTAAAATATTAGAGTTAGTTTATAAAGATTTCGTTATTAAAGAATCTTTCTTTTACTAACTAAAATAAAAGAAAGAGCTGATGAAATTTCGAAATCATTACTGTTGAAAATCGTTGACTCTTCACATCTTCAACAGACGTATGTGAGAATCGAAAGGGTCCTTGTAACTTGAGCAGAACGAGTTGCTTCCAAACGGCTTAATATTGCCCAAGTCTTATGCTTTCCAATACTCTACAGGCTGTTTTTCTTTGCAGCGCGATTACGAAAGAATATCGCTATTATTACAAGTTTTCTCCCTCCATTGCTTATAAAACAGCTCATACGAACCACAGCATCAGCTAAATATATAATCATAGTTTATAGTAGCTTTACTTGAGCTTGTAAGTAAAAACTTTTTAACACAATGTTAACCAAACTCTGATTTGACGAGGTCTTAACAATCAATTGCTAACTTACGTAAATGATAAAAAGAAATATATGACAGTCTTGTTTATTTAGCACAAATTTGAATTTTTAAAAGACGTGCCTCTGTAAATATATTGCGTAGTTATTCTTAAGTTGCTATATTATTTATGTATCTATACTATTTTGAAACATTATTAAAACCCGAGCAGCACTACATACCAGATTTATACAAGTAAGAAAAAAAAAGAACATGAAATAAAATAAATCAGAATAAAATAAACTTTAATAAAACGATAAAGATTATAAATAATAATAACAACAATAAAAGAAAAGCAATCACAGTAAGCTTAGCCTAAATAGTCAAGAAAGCATAAACTACAATAAGATAAAATGACATCAAATAAAATAAAATAAAACACAATAAAGGTAGAATAGGTAGGAAGTTGAGGAAACTTTTAAAGCGGGAGTACAGGTACGCGTCGGGATGGTACCCCTACTAATCTAGCGTAAGAAAGAAATAGGAAAACTTAGAGTAGCAATTTTCTTAGGAGCCTTTGGGTTGTACTCGCCGTAGAAAAGGATATCCAATTAAGTCAGATACTCTCACATCTTAAAATACACTTACCCTGGAGTTTTCTTTTGCTTAGGGTTTCCCTTATAATAATTTTTCATAAGCCTTAGTATAGCTTTAGTTATATAGCCTGTAATGCCATGTATATACGGAATAAGTTTTTACTGAAGTGTTTTGATAATGAATTGTAAATAAATTAATATTTAAAATGGGAATGCTGGCGTCACCATTTATTTAGAAGGCACGTAGGGTTACCAGGTAAGGGGCCACCGGAATTTAGGTGCGACGGTGGCCATAGTTTTTGAGGGTGGGATAATACACCGGGCGTCGCAACACCACCCGCGACGCCCCTATGTATATTCGGCCCTTTTGTTTTCCTTTAATATTTCAGCGTTTTTTTTTATTTTGATTTTCAGCGATAAGTAACCGGTCATGTCCGGTTTGGTATTTTTTTTTTGCGGTTATTTCTTTTTGAATTTTAAATTTTTGAATGTCTAACGGTCTGTCCGTGGCATCCGGTTCGACCGGATGTCGTTTTAGTTTGAATTTATGAGCGTTTTGAGTCGGTCTCTGCGCTTCTGTCGGTTTTTTTTGAATTTGACAGCTGAGTTTTTTGATAGGCATGATAGGAACTTTTTTCTGTTTATGGCGCAGGAACAGTAAGGTTGGCAAGGACCCGCCCCAGCCGACAATGACTAGCCACTGTGCACCAACACATCATGCCGACCGCCTTCCTTACTGCTTCCACTGTAAATGCGACGCCATAACATAGTGAATTTAATTTAAAATGAAAGTAAATGAAGAGGGGCAATACAACTTTTATATTTTATACTACGAATATTCTTATGTTATTTAGCATTTGTGTGAATAAAGAAACTAATATAATACGCACACGCATACGTGAATAAAGAAACTAATATAATATGTATACATAAAACCAGTGCGCTGTTGCATTTTATCAGAGTTGCCAAAGTAAAATTGTATTATTAGTTATTTGCATGCAATATTTTACTTTTGGCAACTCTGTTCGATCGTCATCGTGTCGTGATCACTGTCGTTCAAAAACGAGCAATGATCGGCTGATGGTGGCCCGCAAACGCATTTCAAAGGAGTATTGTTAGAGTACTCCAACATGAAGAAAATGGAACACGTAATCCAACAATTTTTGCTGGGTATGCTAACGCTTTGTTCGATAAGTCCAAAGGGTTATTGCACTCTCTTAACTGCCTTCGGACGATCTTTTCATCGCCTTCGCTATTATTGGAGCTCAAACAAAACAATAAAACTGGATCCGCCGCAGTTATTTGTTTTTTTTTTTATATTTTTGGCAACCAATTTGACAGTTCAAAATCTATTGTGAGCCAAAAATACAATCCAAACTAATGTGGATCGTAAAATTTACTGTGAATTGAAAAGAAATTACGTTCCGTTTGCTATCGTATTGTAACGAATGTTAGCAGCACTGAGCGATGCTATCGTCTCTAAGCCGATGCTAAGCAGTGACGTGAATTCACATCCATAGATCAATCATTATGTATCTACATAAACGAAACAAGTAAGGAAGGTTAAGTTCGGGTGTAACCGAACATTACATACTCAGTTGAGAGCTATGGTGACAACATAAGGGAAAATAACCATGTAGGAAAATGAACCGAGGGAAACTCTGGAATGTGTTTGTATGACATGTGTATCAAATGAAAGGCATTAATGAGTATTTTATGAGGGAGTGGGCCATAGTTCTATAGGTGGACGCCATTTAGGGATATAGCCATAAAGGTGGATCAGGGTTGACTCTAGAATGCGTTTGTACGATATGGGTATCAAATGAAAGGTGTTAATGAGTATTTTTAAAGGGAGTAATCCTTAGTTACATAGGTGGACGCCGTTTCGAGATATCGCCATAAAGGTGGACCAGGGGTGACCCTAGAATTTGTTTGTACAATATGGGCATCAAACGAATGGTGTTAATGAGTATTTTAAAAGGGAGTGGGCCTTAGTTCTATAGGTGGATGCCGTTTCGAAATATCGCCATAAAAGTGGACCAGGGGTGACTCTAGAATGTGTTTGTACGATATGGGTATCAAATTAAAGGTATTAATGAGGGTTTTAAAAGGGAGTGGTGGTTGTTGTATAGGTGGTCGCCTTTTCGAGATATCGCTATAAAGGTGGACCAGGGGTGACTCTAGAATGCGTTTGTACGATACGGGTATCAAATGAAAGGTGTTAATGAGTATTTTAAAAGTGAGTAATCCTTAGTTCCATAGGTGGACGCCGTTTCGAGATATCGCCATAAAGGTGGACCAGGGGTGACCCTAGAATTTGTTTGTACAATATGGGTTTCAAAAGAAAGGTGTTAATGAGTATTTTAAAAGGGAGTAATCCTTAGTTCCATAGGTGGACGCCGTTTCGAGATGTCGCCATAAAGGTGGAGCAGGGGTGACCCTAGAATTTGTACAATATGGGTATCAAAAGAAAGGTGTTAATGAGTTTTTTAAAAGGGAGTAATCCTTAGTTCCATAGGTGGACGCCGTTTCGAGATATCGCCATAAAGGTGGGCCAGGGGTGACTCTAGAATTCGTTTGTGCAATACGGGTATCAAACGAAAGGAGTTAATGAGTATTTTAAAAGGGAGTGGGCCTTAGTTCTATAGATGGACGCCTTTTCGAGGTATCGCAATAAAGGTGGACCAGGGGTAACTCCAGACTTTGTTTGTGCGATATGGGTATCAAATGAAAGGTGTTAATGAGTATTTTTAAAAGGGAGTGGGCCTTCGTTCTATAGGTGTTCGCCTTTTCGAGATAGCGCCATAAAGGTGGACCAGGGGTGACTTCAGAATATGTTTGTACGATATGGGTATCAAATGAAAGGTGTTAATGAGTATTTTAAAAGGGCGTGGGGCTTAGTTCTATAGGTGGACGCCTTTTCGAGATATCGCCAAAAAGGTGGACCAGGGGTGACTCTAGAATGAGTTTGTACGATATGGGTATCAAATTAAAGGCATTAATGAGAGTTTTAAAAGGCAGTGGTGGTAGTTGTATATGTGAAGGCGTTTTCCAGATATCGACCAAAATGTGGACCAGGGTGACCCAGAACATTATCTGTTGGATACCGCTAATTTATTTATATATGTAATACCTGCCAAGATTTTAAGGGTTTTTTATTTCGCCCTGCAGTACTTTTTCATTTTCTTCTACATAATATGGTAGGTGTCACAACCATTTTATAAAGTTTTTTCTAAAGTTATATTTCGCGTCAATAAAACAATCCAATTACCTTACCATGTTTCATCCCTTTTTTCGTATTTGGTATAGAATTATGGCATTTTTTTCATTTTTCGTAATTTTCGATATCGAAAAAGTGGGCGTGGTCATAGTCGGATTTCGTTCATTTTTCATACCAAGATAAAGTGAGTTCAAGTAAGCACGTGAACTACGTTCATTAACGATATGCCGATTTTTGCTCAAGTTATCGTGTTAACGGCCATGCGGAAGGACAGACGGACGACTGTGTATAAAAACTGGGCGCGGCATCAACCGATTCCACAGAAAACAGTTAACGTCATAAAATCTATGCCCCTACCAAATTTCAAAAGGATTGGTTAATTTTTGTTCGACTTATGGCGTTAAAAGTATCCTAGAAAAATTAAATGAAAAAGGGCGGAGCCACGCCCATTTTGAAATTTTCTTTTATTTTTGTATTTTGTTGCACCACGTCATTACTGGAGTTGAATGTTGACATAATTTACTTATATACTGTAAAGATATTAAATTTTTTGTTAAAATTTTACTTAAAAAAAATTTTTTTTTTAAAGTGGGCGTGGTCCTTCTCCGATTTTGCTAATTTTTATTAAGCGTACATATAGTAATAGGAGTAACGTTCCTGCCAAATTTCATCATGATATCCTCAACGACTGCCAAATTACAGCTTGCAAAAGTTTTAAATTACCTTCTTTTAAAAGTGGGCGGTGCCACGCCCATTGTCCAAAATTTTACTAATTTTCTATTCTGCGTCATAAGTTCAACTCATCTACAAAGTTTCGTCGCTTCATCTGTCTTTTGTAATGAATTATCGCACTTTTTCGGTTTTTCGAATTTTTCGATATCGAAAAAGTGGGCGTGGTTATAGTCCGATATCGTTCATTTTAAATAGCGATCTGAGTGCTCAGGAATCTACATACCAAATTTCATCAAGATACCTCAAAATTTACTCAAGTTATCGTGTTAACGGACGGACGGACGGACTGACGGACATGGCTCAATCAAATTTTTTTTCGATCCTGATTATTTTGATATATGGAAGTCTATATCTATCTCGATTCCTTTATATATGTACAACCAACCGTTATCCAATCAAACTTAATATACTCTGTGAGCTCTGCTCAACTGAGTATAACAATAATTGCGTCTACACATATGTACCATGTACGTATACGAGCAGCGGAGAGTCAATGCACAAACAAATGCATATATCTGAGATACTCCTATAAGTATGCAATGAGAAAAACTATAAAATTGTGCAATTGTAGTTACAGCTGAGAAGTTTGAGAGCTGCTGGACTAGTAGATTCTGGAAGCGCCTAGAAAATGCGAAGTTTGAAATCAAAGAGTATAAAAGGCGGCAATTGTAGAGGCGCTGGAATTCAGTTTGATTTGAGCTATCAATCAGTTTGGTTATTAAGCAAGCTATTCGTTGCACAGTTTGAGTGTTATTGTGAATTACTTTAATAAAGGCCATTTTGCATTATTACATATTGGAGTTATTAATTCAACAGTTTAGTGATTCGAACTTAGCAAAAGTGCAAATAAGAGGATTTGCAAATAAATTCGTTACAATTGGTGTCAGAAGAGGAATTGTTGAATAAATTCCGGAGGACAACAAGGACATGGCAAAGTTCAGTGAATTGAAGATCCAGCAACTGAAGAAGGAGTTGGGGAGCCGTGGATTGCATACAAACGGCGTTAAACTCGAACTTCAAGCACGGCTACGAGAGGCAATGGAAGCAGAAGGAATCGATGTGGACGAGTATGTCTTTTATCCTGATGGGGACGACACAACAACAAAAATTGAAGAGAAAAACGAAACATCGACGCTTCCCAAGGCAGTCGGTTCTATGTACCGGAGCGACTCGGGATTTGTCCCGACCAAGGACTGTCATTTCAGTGTGACCCCATTTAATTTGTTTCGTCCCTCCCACAAATTGACATCCTCCCAGCAGCTCCTTGCAGCAGGACTGCTAGATATTCTCTTACTCCGGGAAGGTATCGAACCCAATCCGGGTCCGTCTCCTGACCCCGGTCCTGAGAAATGGTTTTGCTGCATTTGCCAGAAAAGAATCTTTTTAGGACGGTCATACTCTGTTCAGTGTGTCTCGCGCAAGGGATGGTTGTATCGGACAGGTTGTTCTGGGCTTGATCCCAAAACCCGACGTCCACGTAACTTTTATAAATCTTTTGTGGCTCCTTGCTGCTCACGCCCAAGGGCGTTCCGTAGTCTACGCCTAAGCGTATCCCCACTACCTTCCAGCAGCTTCGCTGCTCAGCAAGCCACAACAAGTACCCGCTGCTGCTCGCGCCCCACGGCGCCAACAACTCAAACAGCTGATACCACTCATAACTACTACCTTCGTAGTAGAGCTGGTAGCAATGCTGAGCATCAGCCCCTGCCCCGCCTTCTTCTCCCCCCTCTTTTCTGGCAGCAATCGTGCAGGTCAGGGAAACAGACTCTTAGTCCCTGCCTCCGTTTGCACCGTCTGCCAGCACAGAATATATAGGTTTGCGACATCCGCTCAATGCAGCTCCTGCCTTGGGTGGTGCCACTTTCCTAGATGTTCTGGTCTCCGCGACGGCAACCCCTCGACGGGTTTCATCGCGCCATGTTGCCAGGTCGCAAACCCAAATCATCCGGGTACCCCAATGCTTGCCCAAGGGCGCCCAGTCCCAAGGCCACAACAGCAATTGCGTCCTGGCCTTCTACAACCTACGCGTAGTCACCCCTCACTTACCCCTGAGTGGCGGCGTCACCCCTCATGCACTTCAGAATTCTGCAGTTCAACTGTAATGGACTAACTGGGAAGATTACGGAGATAGTCGATTTCATGAAGCGGCACAACATACGCATTGCTGCGATTCAAGAGACTAAACTCACAGCAAGATCTGCATTGCAGACCTGCTCTGGTTATAATGTCCACAGGAAAGACCGCGAGAGCGGAAATGGAGGCGGCCTCGCGTTTATTATACACCACTCTGTGCAATATCATATATTCGATCCTGGCATCGACCGCAGTGACAATGTCTTAGAACGTCAAGGCCTATCTGTCCGGTCAGGCGATGCAAATCTAGAAAACATCAACATCTACATCCCTCCTGTCACCTGTTGCCCCAGTGGATACCGCCCTAATATCGAGGCCGTACTCACTGGCAACAGTCGCATTATCTTAGGCGATTTCAATGGCCATCACGACCTATGGCATTCAAACTTGCGGGCGGACAGTAGGGGTGAGATGTTGGCGGATCAAATAGACGAAACGACGTTCTGCACAATAAACGGAGACGCCCCCACACGTATGGTAGGAAGCTGTCATAGCTCGCCAGATATCTCAATCGTGAGCGCAGAACTCGTAAACTGCGTCAACTGGCAGCCGATGGTAACATTGGCGTCCGACCACCTGCCCATACTTATTTCGTTCGAGCGTACCGCCGACTTCATCGTCACCGAAAAACGCACTTTCATAAACTTCAAAAAAGGAAAGTGGGAAGAATATAAATCTGCAACAGACAGCAGCTTTGCTGCCCTCCCTATCCCGACTGATGCCCGCCAAGGGGAGCGTGCCTTCCGTAAGGTCATTGAATCCGCCTCGGCACATTTCATTCCCGCCGGGAGAATTCCCGAAATCCGGCCCACTTCCCGGCGGAGGCCGCGAGCTTAGCGAGCGAACGCGACCTTATAAGACAGCTTGATCCAGGCGACCCCCAAATAAGGGATATAAACCAATGCATCAGATTGCTTGTGGACGAACACAAGCGGGCGAAATGGGAAGAGCAGCTAAGAGGTTGTAACCTCTCTACCGGTGTAGGTAAACTTTGGTCCACCGTAAAGTCCCTATCGAATCCGACTAAGCACAAAGACAAAGTTTCCATCGCCTTTGGCGATAAGGTGCTGTCGGATGCGAAAAAATGCGCGAGCGCTTTCTGCCGCCAATATATAATGCATCCTACGGTCGACAAAGATAGACGGAGAGCCAATAGACACGCACATAAACACAAACTCAGCGCGTCACCAATTACCATCACCGCTAGAGAGGTTGAGGACGCCATTGGTCGCGCTAAACCATCCAAAGCAGTGGGCCCAGACGGCATAGCCATGTCGATGCTTAAAAACCTAGGGAAAGAGGGTTTCAAATATTTAGCGCATGTCTTCAACCTGTCTCTTTCCACCATTGTCATACCCGAGAAATGGAAAATGGCCAAGGTGGTCCCGCTACTAAAGCCTGGGAAACCAGCTAACGTAGGTGAGTCATATCGTCCGATATCTCTCCTATCGCCAGTGGCAAAGACGCTTGAAGCCATTTTGCTCCCTTATTTCCAAGCACATTTGCAGCTAGCCCCTCATCAGCATGGCTTCAGAAAACTCCATAGCACTACCTCCGCGCTAAATGTCATTAGCACCCAGATAAATTGCGGTTTGAATCAATATCCCCACCATAGAACAGTACTCGTAGCGTTAGACCTATCAAAAGCTTTTGATACGGTCAACCATGGCTCGTTACTGCAAGACCTGGAAGGGTCCACCCTTCCCCCATGTCTTAAAAGGTGGACCGCAAATTATCTGGGTGGTCGGCAGGCATCGATGCAATTCAGAAACGAAACATCAAAACAAAGGAGAATTAAACAAGGGGTGCCACAGGGTGGTGTCCTATTCCCGATTTTGTTTAATTTCTACATATCTAAGCTACCTTCACCACCGGAAGGAGTCACAATCGTTTCCTACGCCGATGACTGCACAATAATGGCCACAGGCCCAGGCCCAAAGATCGATGAGCTATGCAATAAAATAAACGGCTATCTCCCTGATCTCTCCAGTTTTTTCGCCTCGCGAAACCTGGCATTGTCACCAACTAAATCTTCCGCGACCTTATTTACAACATGGGCGCCCCAAATGTCGACCATATTGAACATCCACGTCGATGGCACTACGCTACCGACTGTCCTACACCCCAAAATCTTGGGTGTGACGTTTGATCAGGATCTACATTTTGGTGCGCACGCAACCGCAATTGTTCCAAGAATTCAGAGCCGTAATAAAATCCTCAAATCCCTTGCTGGCTGTACCTGGGGAAAAGATAAAGAAACGCTCTTGACCACATACAAAGCAATTAGCCAGCCGATTACGTGCTACGCGTCACCCATATGGTCGCCAAGCCTAAAAACCACCCACTGGAAGAAACTGCAGGCCTGCCAAAATACTGCTCTCAGAATCGCCACGGGCTGTCTTCTTAGGTCCCCAGAACACCATCTGCATAATGAGGCGAGAATACTCCCCATCAGGGAGAGAAATGAGATGCTGACCAAACAGTTTCTGTTGAATACCCAGAAACCTGGGTATCCCAACAGACATCTGATTGACGAACCAGCACCGCCTAGGGGCCTAAGGAGTAAACTCCGTAAGCATTTTGAGGAAATACGGCACCTGAGAACCCAGCCGTATGAAGCGGAAAAACACAAGCAGGTCCTTGGTGAACTCCATAGACAGGCGTCGGACCTTTATGTCGGGAATTGCCCGGTGAATCCAGTACTTGAAGAAAAATATCCAGAACTCGCAGAGGGAAACGCGTGTCACTCTTGCTCAACTTCGTTCTGGATACTGTAACAGGTTAAACTCTTACCTATCCAGAATCAACCCCGACATACAAAATGTATGCCCTGCTTGCAATGTGTCCCCACATGACACCAACCATCTCTTTAATTGTAATGTGGAACCAACGCCTCTAACACCCCTTTCCTTATGGTCCACCCCTGTTGAAACGGCAAGTTTCCTTGGACTCCCGTTAGAGGATATTGATGACAATTTGTGATCGGTCGCGGCTATTAGGTGGGGCGAGCATTGCTACAACAACAACAACAGAAAAACGAAACATCGCAGACAGTTACGAGCACAGTCTTGAACATGATTTTGGCTGCAATATCTGCACAAACATCGACAGTAACATTAAGGTCGTCGCAAATGTCAGAAATGTCGAAACAGATTACATCCAAGATGGAAACACAGCTCGAAGAACAGAAGACAAATATTTCAGCACAGCTCGAAGAACAGAAGACATATATGGCATCACAACGAAGATTGAATCACAGGAGACACGTATCTCAGAAATGTCAGAAATAACATCTAGAATTGAAGCACAAGAGGCACGTATATCAGAAATGTCGACACAAATTTCAGCACAGGTATCATCGCAGATCTCTGCACAACTAGAATCGCGAATGGAAGAGAAACTAACGCAGTTTCAGGAAGGGTTCAGTGGTCGACAAGATAAAATGGAGGCCGAGATAGATGCTTTAAAAGATCGTATACAAGAGTTGCAATTAAATCGCCCAGTTGTTTCAGCAAGCAATCCAAAGGTAAAAACACTATCCTTTGACGGTTCTGTTCCTTTCCAGGTCTTTAAGCTACAGTTTGAGAAGACCGCAGCAGTGAACAACTGGAATGCTGAAGATAAAGTCGCAGCTCTATTCGTAGCGTTAAAAGGACCAGCTGCGGAAATCTTACAGACCATCCCAGAGTACGAGCGGAACAACTACGAAACATTGATGAGCGCTCTAGAGAGACGATACGGAACTGAGCATAGGAGACAGATATACCAAATAGAGTTGCTGAGCCGCTTCCAGAGGCCTGGTGAAACATTGCAAGAGTTTGCGTCGGATATTGAAAGGCTAGCACATTTAGCGAATGCGGAATACACTGAAAGGGTAAAGATTCAAACTTTATAAATGGCATACGGGACGTCGAAACAAAGCGAGCTACATACGCAAACCCAAAGCTAACATTCGCAGAAATGGTGTCACAAGCTCTGATTCAGGAAACAGCGTCGCTTTTGTGTAAGCCAGTTTTCAAAGCACGCCGTGTGGAAGTAGAAAGGCCAGAGTGGGTAGACGCAATATTGGAGGCGCTGAAAGGATCGCAAAAGCTGAGTGAAAAATTTATCAAATGCTTCAAATGCGGGAAGTCCGGTCACATTGCACGTCATTGCGATCTTGGTCCTAATAGTTCCAACAATGTGGGTGGCCGTAAACGCAAAGCTGGAGGAGATGAGCAAGAGCGAGTAAGAGGTAGAGATCGAGAGCTAGATCCAGCTATTGAATGCCCTGTGATTACTGTGTTGCAAATTGGTAGAAAATCGAGCAGTCTTACCGTCAGAGGGAATGTGGATGGCAAAGAACATGTACTGACTGTAGATACGGGCGCATATCATTCCTTGATTCGATCTGATTTGGTCTACAGGAGATTAAAGTCATTACCTGGAGCAATGTTGCGTACGGTCACAGGCGAGTATAACCAAGTCCAGGGAGAAGTGATATGTGAAGTCCTAATTGGGAAGGTCATGGTTTTACACAAATTCGTTGTGGCGGAGATCGTTGATGAAGTCATATTGGGAGTGGACTTCTTGGTTGACCATGACATCAGGATCGATATGCGGAGAAAAATTATGCGCTATAAGAACCAGGACATACCACTTAACTTTAGTTTGGAAAAAGGATTCAGCAGTAATCGGGTACTGGTGGAGAAGACTCGACAAAGGCCACGAAATTCAAAGGTAAAGGTTGATGGAACAAATGGGCCAAACAAATCAAAACCGAAGGTACCTGTGAGAGAAACACTGGCATTGAAAAGCCCTAATGGACGCACTAAAATGACTGAAAGAATTTTTCAAGCCAGCTCGCACTACTCTTGTGAAACGTCCAGACGATAATGATGATGCAAAGTCAATCCGTCAACTGCAAGCTCTGCGAAGAAGTTCATTGGCCAAACAACAGAGTGCGAGGAACGATCAAGACTAATGAGTAGTAAGATGAAACGCAGGTACAATGAGAACAAAAATTCGGAAGGTTTCTTGGAGGGAGATTTGGTACTATTATACAACCCTCACCGGCGGAAAGGTGTTCCATCCAATATTCGGTGCAGTTGGGAAGGCCGTACAAAGTTGTGAAGGAGATCAGTGATACCATCTACCGCATACAAAGCATTGAGAAACCACGGAGTAGAAGAGTGTTACATTTGGAGATGCAAGCGACGTTTAGATGGGGAGATTTGTCTGATCGGGACGATGAGACTTAGGTGGAGGGCAGTGTAACGAATGTTAGCAGCACTGAGCGATGCTATCGTCTCTAAGCCGATGCTAAGCAGTGACGTGAATTCACATCCATAGATCAATCATTAGGTATCTACATAAACGAAACAATAATTGCACATATGTACCATGTACGTATACGAGCAGCGGAGAGTCAATGCACAAACACATGCATATATCTGAGATACTCTTATAAGTATGCAATGAGAAAAACTATAAAATTGTGCAATTGTAGTTAGAGCTGAGAAGTTTGAGAGCTGCTGGACTAGTATATTCTGGAAGCGCCTAGAAGATACGAAGGTTGAAATCAAAGAGTATAAAAGGCGGCAATTGTTGAGGCGCTGGAATTCAGTTTGATTTGAGCTATCAATCAGTTTTGTTATTAAGCAAGCTATTCGTTGCACAGTTTGAGTGTTATTGTGAAGTACTTTAATAAAGGCCATTTTGCATTATTACATATTGGAGTTATTTATTCAAAAGTTTAGTGATTCGAACTTAGCAGAAGGGCAAATAAGAGGATTTGCAAGTAAATTCGTTACAGTATGTTATAATCCCATTTTGCTTATACGTTTGACGTATCACGCAATTTTCTTTCGTATGGTTGCCGATCCGTGATCGTATGTTACCATTCGAGCCTTGCTTTCTTCTTTCTTTGAAGCGACGAAAACGTTTATGTATAACCTTATGCAAAAAAAAGTTTAAGAATTATCTAAATTGATCCGTTGTATGTTTACGCACGCAAGAAGATAGAACTTGGTGACGGATCTGTGTTGTCGTCCGTAGAAAGAAATACGGGCGTATTACGTGCTACGATCAGTGACTGAAAACCATTTTCAATCAAGCAATAACTATGCAACTATCAAACCATTTCTAAAAATTATAATAAGTTATGGATCTAATACTATGTTCAAACGGAAAAATAAATTGAGGCAATTTCGATTTAAATTGAGTGGTGTTCATACAACTCAATTTAGCTTACACAATAGAAATTTGATAGGTGGTTGGGTCATATATACAGCAACAACATACCTTTGTTCAGACTATCAAAATGTGCGTGTTGGTATTAGACGAATGGAATGAAATGAAAACATAAAACTTTTAAATGTGTGTGTGTTGTAAGAAAATGTGTTCAATGTTTCGGTTTTATTTTGAGTTTGCCATCTTCTTTTCACAATCCCTACTCCAGTGAAATGAAAAAAATAAAATCAGCTGATGAGATGAGCCAACCATATAGTTGAGCCATGCGTAACTGACGTTTAAATATACTCAATAAACACTCTTTACAAGGTTGCATTTCCAGTTTGAAACGATTTATTACGCAATTTTTTTTAAATTGGTAATTTATTATTATAATTTATTATATGATAAATTGCGTAATAAATTGCCCAAATGGTATAATTTGCCAATTTGGTGTGTGTTTTACATAGTATAACGAGTATTATTTGTCGCTAGCTCGCATATACTATTAATCCGATTACCATTGCAGAGCTATTGTGATTTAAAATATGATTTTCGATCACGCATCGTGACACGTAAAGGTCTAATTATACTTACAGTGCATTGCATGACAAAGCAGTAGATAGCATGTGAAACATATACCTGATTATACTTTACGTAGCGTACATAGACTATTGCTTACAAGGCCAAACACACACACAAGCAAAGTTAGTATGTAAAATATACACAAACCCAAGCAAGCATTATGTGCTACTCTGACAGTGATGCCCATTCTTCCACTCTTTGCAATAACAATGTTAACGCATGAAAAGTGAGAGGGTCGCGCGCATAGCGCATTCATGGAAATCAAAATTCAACAGACTTCCGTGCAATGCAATGCAATGCCCTGCGTAGTCTAATCAAGTATACGCAAATCCCATTGAACAGATATTGTTTGTGAGAGCAATGTTGCTGTGCCCTGCTATGCTATGCAAGTATAATTGGCCCTTAATACGGACCCAGTTAATGAAACATGTTACGTGTACCTACACGTATATATACGTACAATTTATCTCAGCTCTCAAAAATGGATTGTCACGCAAAGCGCCACAAAGACATGGTCTTTATCCATCCACTCGTATTATGCGAAGATTAAGAATCCAACTTTTTCACCAATCGAAAAACTGTTTCGTGTGCGGCCTTTCTATGAAACTTATTGTCACGGATAAATTTTCAACGGGTGAAAAGGGTTATATTATTCTTCGGATTTGTAATCCTGAAATAAATTCGCCTTTTTTAATACCTCATTTGACTAGTTTGAACAAATTTTCGGTGAGAATCATAAATTTAACGATAACCATGTAAAATACTCCAAAGCTACTTTGAAATGCCCAAATTCTGTTTTAAGGATGATGGCGTTTATGGTCAATGTTTGAATAATGAAACTTTTCGCGTGCTCTCAGAGACCAAGAAGTTTCATATTGTAACGAACTTTGGGGAATTCCGCTTACTTGAAACCTTCTGATAATGTTCGAATCGGTAAACTCTCGAATAAATCATTCCAATAATCAGTATTGCAAACTGGTCTTTATTTAGATTACTTTGGGAGTAGTACTTCACAATTATACTTCAAAACCAATAGCGTGCTTAAATCAAAACTGAATAATCGTTCCTAAGCTTGCGCTGCTTTTATGCTCTCTGGTGCCTCGTCCGCATATTTCTACTAAGGTCTAGACGTTTCACCTTCTAGAACTGCTGTATCTCCTGTTTGGTAATTGAGCTACATATATGCGTGTGTATGTGTGAGTAACAACTTTGGCTGATGATCACATCTGTGTGTGTACGAGATATCTCTTCGTTGCCTTGTACATAAGTGTGGATAGTTTTAGTGTGTACATGGACATAAGGGTGGCTGCTTCATGTTTTTGTTGTTGCGTGATTATTAACTAGCCTGGTGATGTCAACATTCGCCACAATATATATTTATCAGTGGCTGATATCTAAAAAAATAATTGGTTTTGCTTTTGTGCTAACTACGCGTCCAATGGTTGTCAGAATTGGATTTGAAAACGAAAAAAAAAAGTTTTGCTTTGGCGTCATGAAATCCAGTGTCCTCGGTTTTATATTTAAATCGGAATTAGTGTCGTTTATAGGTGTTATAGGATCCAATAATATCGATTTTGGTATTGGAAACAATCCAAGTAGCTTACAGTTATTGGATTTCATTTGCTTATAGTTGCTTTTAATAGCAGTTATTTTTTTTGGTAAAAATGTGAGGTGTGCAGGTGTGTTTAAAAAAATAAATATAATACTCGCGTACTTCGCTAAAGCGTGTTAAAATCAAACTGATTCGTTATCGCTTGCACCGCGCTGCTTTTGTACTCTCAGTTAGCCTCGTTCACCTATTTCTCCTAAAGTCTAGACGAACATGTCTTCGGGAACAGTTGTATCTCATACTTGGTTATTTAGCTACATGTATATCTGTAGTTTATGTTTTTCTTCTAGCTATATACGTGTGTATGTGTGAGTAACAGCTTCTGGTCTTAGCCAATGATAACGTGATGTGTGATTGTTTCTCTTTGCTCAAACTGCCTTCTATGTATGTGTGCAAATGGCTTACTGTCGTTGGGTTTATTTACTAACAGCATTGTGATGTTAGAAATGATAATATTCACCACAATATTTTTATTTATTAAAAAAGGAAAGCATAAGAACGCAACAAAATTTTATATTTTGAATAAAAATAGTATCTTGGTCTACGTATTTCGTTGCAGTCCATTTCTAGTTTTATCCACTGTGACCAAATGAACTGAACCATAACCTCGAGCACATCATGTAACTATGCTTCTGCCTACACTAACGGCCCATACACAATGAAGTTTTTCATATAGATGCGTTCAACACAATCTAATGCGAGCCAGTAACATCGCTACAATCACGCAAGAAATATGAAGGAACTTCAGACTTGGCAATTGAAGTTTATTTCGACTTACCGATTCATTTTTTGCCCAGTCTATATTAAAATCACCAGCTATTATGGTAATATTATTAGTTTCAGTCAAGGCGAATTCAGTACCAGGTGTTGTTATCCAAACAGCTGATTGCTTCATACAAACTGCATTTTTGTTCATGCAATGTATGGAAGAAATTGCTCATCACCTTCGCCGAAAAAAATTCTGAAAAGTTAGGAAAAATTTTGAGCTATTTGTAACTTACACATTATTATACTAAAATTCAGAGATGCACCTTAACGTTAAGCTAATCGTTTATCAAAAAATTTCCATCGTTTCCGTTGAAACACTTCGAATTATTATCGATAAAGAAATTATCAAGATAAATTGTATCTCGTTTTTAACCTAAACGAAAAGCTTTCGTTAACGTTAAAAACGTTAACAAAAACGTGATACTTTATGTTTGAATTGGGTTGGCAATGCTATAGCCATGGTGAAGCCGTAAGGTGGTAACAGCGAGCGGACATACACACAAACTCCATGCAATGTTTTTGTGTAATTCGTTGGTGGTAATGTCAAAATACTCTGAGAAATGTTCGTACTGTCAAAATTCATGAGAAAAGTTGCAATCAGCTTGGCTAATGCTTTCACCTTTAATGACTCCGCCATCAATCAGCTTTGCCAGCATAGTTTGAAATTAATAATCAACATAAACGATTTGATTTCGTTTTGATATGGCAGGAAACGAAACAAAATCATTTCGTTAATTTGACGTTCTTAACGTTAATAAACGAAACGAAATGACTTTGTTACGTTTATTAACGTTAATTATCGTAACGAAATGATATCGGTTCGTTGGTTAAGCATGCCTGCTAAAATTTATTGGGCTACAAAACTGCATACTCAACAATTTTCTAGAAATCTTGAAACAAAATTTTGACGATCATTTTTGAAATTTCAATTAATTCTCCTTACCTTTGAATAAGCTTTGACATTTTTTTGAGTGTGGTTTCTGTTAGGGAATTTGCGATATTAGCTTTGTTCGGGTAATCCAGTTTTCTGTTGATTTTGCAAATTTTGTAGGTTTTTCTGTTCGCGTACCCGGCTCTCCAACAAAAAATGAAGAAAAAGAGAGAGTAAAGTGACATTTCATTTTGCTGAGAGCTGCAATTTTCTGTTCGTAAAATTTTTGCCAACTGTAATTTGCAAACAGAAAAACAGCTAATCGAGAAACTGCTGGTTGTAATTTACACAAATTGCGAAATCTAATTCAAGTATTGCAGCTGGAAAACAAAGCATGGAAAAGGTATATGTTAATGAAAATAATCAGGGCGAACATCTGGATGAATTGGTGACTTTCGCGGAACAAGATGGACAAACTTTTGCGGACATACACCAGCTATGACACAACATTGCCAAAATTGTCGCCAAATAATTCATCAGCTGTTCGCAAATTGTGATAGTTTTTGATGGATTTCTGTTCGCGTACTTTTTACATATTTTTCTCTGTGAGAGGAAACAGCAGATAGTTGAGAGGATTTTGGCTGTTTGTAAGTTTCTGTTGGAAAAATACGCGAACAAAGCTATTTTAGATGAAAATTATCAATTAAGCTGTGAGCCACTGCATTTGAGTTTTTTTCAGCATAAATCAAGTGTGTACTTATTTTTGTGAGTAACTGGGCATCTGCCTTTGTGTGTATGGTGAAATAGTGGAGACACACACTTTTCCGGCCATAGTTTATAACGCATACCGAAATCGAAAGTGGAGAATAGTAGGGACAGACTTTTTATTACAGTATTAAATTTATGCGGAACACACAAGTGCAGATAAAGTTATGCACTTAGCAGTCCATATAAAGTTTAAGAGCATATGTACAAGAAATGTAAAAAAAAAACACTGCTACTATCAGCCCTCGGAATTTCGTTCTTGCGGATTTTTTTATTCCTCAGGGAGAATACTAATTGGGGAATAGGAATTTCCAAGTCAACGGTTTTGCCAAATGACATTTTGCTACGCATTTCCATTTTCATTTAAGAAATTGAAAAATTTAATTATTGCGAATTTGTTTAAAATTTAGCAATAAATAATGGACAGTAGTGCATTTCATATGGTATTGACTGAAATGAGTAATGAATTGGTGCCACATCAACAGAGGAGCATAAGCATTGTTTACTATATAGTTTAACAGCTTAATTCGAGGTTATGTTGCGAATAGAGTGGAAGGCACTCGCAGGCCGTGAAAATAGGCACTCGAATGGAGTGGAATGAAGAACAGTAGGAAGACCAGAGTTGCATTGGATCAATCATTGCATCAATATTGAAGATAAATTTAGTATAAATAATTAAATACTTGAGTATAAGCAAACATTTTCTTTCAATTACTGCAATTAAGGTGTCCTAGATGATATATATTCCAAAATTATAACATTTTATGTTTGTTTAAAAATTTAACTTCAATTTCCCAAAGATTTCCGTAATATGGCCATTAGTGATGTTTGTGTGTGTGTGCAAATTTTGAGCGATCAGCTGTTAGTTGCGCTACTTGGTAACGTTTACAATGAGCATAAGAAGAAGACTGCGCAATAACACAAATCCGCTGGAGTTGCCTGCTTCCATTCAGCAAAGGAATTTTCTAGCGGCCAAGCCGAGTGAGTTTGTCATATGCCATTAAAAAATCCTGCATCAAATTTACTAAGAGCTCTTCCGTTACTTATTTATATACTTTTCAACTGATAGAGAATTGTGGTAGAATATTAATGTATTTCAGCACAAATTTTTAAAAATTAGTGTTTTTTCGTAAAGGAAAAAATTTACTTAAACTATTTTGATAAATTCCCTTTAATTCAAGAAGTGAAAAAACTCTTAAAAAATGGCAGAGAAATCTCCCTTTCTATGACATTCATAATACCAACTTTTCTTCATTAACCGGTTTTCCCTTTTTCGAACATTGTTCAGAATAAGAGCAAAGGGTGAGTGAAAATGATTAGATTTGATTAGATTAGATTTATTCATTTTCTTTCAAATCAAAATATTGTTTACATGTTTACATATATAAAATTGCCACTTAAATTAATACATTGAAATGAGAGAAAAGTAAGGCATTCTGTAAAGTTATCTAAAACTTTAGTTTTGAATGCCATCTCAAAAAAAATTAATGAATATATACAAATGTGTGTGGGGTGAAAATAGTTAATAAGTTGAAGTTAAAGTTACAACATGTAATATAAAATGTATAACAATAGAAAATAACAATGTTGATTTTAAATTACTAAGTGGCAGGGTTCAACAAAGTTTTGATGTCGACTTGTGAAAAATGATTTGATATGTTTTAAAAATTCACGAATATTTCTAATGACACGTATAGACGCAGGTAGCGTATTGAAAGCTTTACAAGATACGATAGTAAAAAAGTTATTATAATGGGTAGTACGAGATGTGGGAACAACAACAAGTCTGAGTGAGTTTTGCCTCAAATTATAATTATCCGTGACTAGGCTGTGTAAATACCCACAACAAATAAAGAATATCTTTAAAGTCTTGTAATAGTACATGTGTTTTACTAGAAGAATTTTCAGCTCTCTAAACAACTCCATGCTGTGGTGGAAACGGTTCACATTACATATTTTCCTTATGACACATTTTTGAATAGTAAGAAGTTGCTGGATTTTACTGTAAGACGCACCACCCCAGCAGCATATGCCATATTGAAGCTTAGAGTGAACCAAAGCGTAATAAAGAGTCTTAGGCGTTGCGTTTGAACATATATTCCTTAGACTATAAAAATAGCGCACAGTAGATCGCATGTATGCCTTCAGGCGAGAAATATGTGTTCACCAACTTAAGGATTGGTCCACAGAAACACCCAGATATTGGAAGGTATCAACTCTTTCAATTGGGAAACACTTATCGCTACAATTTGTTTCATGAATAAACGATGTGCCGGAGCATGACATATTGCTAAGGGAGAAACGTTTGCAGTCAGTGGCGTGGAATATAATGGCAATATCAGGTGAGGTTCTTGGATGTAAATTGAAATACATCAGTTTAGTTTTATTGCTGACGATCAGTTTATGTTTAGCAAACCACACTCTCAACAAATGAGCATCGAAGTTGACGCCTGCTCCAGATAGTTCGATGAACTATAGGCTATAGCAAGGTCGTCTGCAAAAGCGGTAACCTTTTCATAGAGCGGCAAAGGAAATAAAGAATTCGAATAAACAAGGAACAGTATTGGACCTAGAACAGACCCTTGGGGTACTCCTATGGTAGTTGTCACAGAATTGCTTAAACAATTGCCAACCCTTACTTTCTGCACTCTTCCTGATAAATATGATTTCAGCCAATTGTACATAAAGCCACGAAAGCCTATACAATACAATTTATCTAACAGTATTTGGTGATCAACCATATCAAATGCTTTCGTGATATCAACAAACAGGCCACCACAGTTCTGCTTTGTCTAAGTCGCCATAAATAACGGAACAAAAGCTCAGCAGGGCATCTTCTCAAGGATTTTTTATTAAGAGTACAATGAATGGAAGAAGGGAAAAAACTCGCAAGGAATGCTTGTTCAGAATTGGGCTGTGTATGTGTTTTATATAAAGGAGAAGTTTTCATGTAAACCAATTTAGAAAATTGGAATTCAGATTCGGGTACGAAATACCGAAGACCTTTAGAGAAGTTACGGCACTGTTCTGGATCTAAAATTGTTTGGCCTATGTTATCTTTAGTTAAAAAACTACAACCACTCTTATTTTTTTAATTTAGTTAATTTTATTCTCCTCAGAATTGCGGTATGTGACCTATTCCCGTATACTTTAACAATGATGTATGACAAAATTTTAACAGCTTGTATCAGCTAAAATATCTAGGAAACTCATACAAGCTTACGAAATGGTCTCAAAGTCACATTATGAAACCCATTAATCAAGCATCCCCTCGCTTTCGTATTAATAATAACATATGTATGTAGGTAAAGAAATTGGCAAATTTAAGTTAGGAATATCAATAAAACTACTTTTTTGCACCCGCTTCATAAAAGGAAACAAAAATTGAAATATAGCAATATAACAATGAACCAAACAAGAATAAACATACAAGCAAAAACCTCAGCTCAGTAAACACTAATAATTATACATATACATATACGATGAACTAATATTGAAATAAACTAGTACTATAAGATAGTAGGTTAAAGAAATTGAATTAATAAGATAAATATTATTTTATTAATAATATCTTATAATAATGAATTTAATAAAAATTGCTATTTAAAAATGGTTCTTGTCGTTATTTGTTACGTTTACTTAATCTGCTTGGGAGAAATAAAAAGAAGACAGGAGTTGGCTATGAGCCATTAAGCAGGAAAAGTGCGGGATTGCCAAATTACTAAGACCATGTCCTAGAAAGCTTCTAGTATTTGCAAAGAGGACAGAACTATCCTCTAACATAAGTCTTGGTACGAGATTTGGGTTTTTCCGTTTGGTCGTCAAAAAATATTCTAGCAACACTATGGACACATTCGCGCATATTCATAGTAAAAATATACTAGGTTTTATATTGTAACTAATTTTGGGCAAATTCTCGATTTTCTGCACCTTGTGTTATATGTATTTCGAATCGCTGACCTGTCGAATAAATAACTCAAATATTCAGTATACCAAAATGTTCCTTATTTACAACTCAATTGTTGTAGTAGTACTTCACAATACCCGTGTATTCACTTATAGCGTGTTAAAATCAAACTGACTCATTATTCCTCTGCCTGCGCGGCTTTATACTCTCAGCTGCCTCGTTCGCCTATTTATCCTGGCGTCTAGACTTTTCTCAAACAGCTGCTTATTTATTTCTCCCTTATGTGTCTAGTATTCACTTTTGTCTTCTAGTTATATGCGTGTGTATGTATGAGTAACAACTTCTGCTCTCTGCCAACCAACGCTACCCGCTTTTTGCCATTTTCACCTCGAATTCCAACACAATCTCATATTTTTCTAAAAAATACGAAAACCAGCGCACAGGTATGGGATATTTTCGAAATTTCACAAGCGTCTAAAAGTATGTGAACGGCAACTGCAACAAAAATCCTAAAGTAGATAAGACAGCTGTTATTAATAAATACAAAATTTTAAAAATTTTACGTAAATTAAAACATGCGTTTTTCCATAAAAATTCCGTTGTTTGTGGGAAAACTAAGCTAAATACATTAAACATCCTTTAATGGTTTTTAATAAGTATCTTTTAATAAAATTTCTGCAAAATGCATGTTATCAGAAATGCAATTCACAACTTGCCTTCTGCGTGCTTGTGGAGCACCATTCCGGAGTTTTTTAAGAATAGTAATGTAAGTACTTGTGAAATTTAGTGCATTCGACTGTGCAATGTGTACATAACGCAGTGCATATACATGTGTTTTTTGCTCTTGGAGTGAATATACATGTGTTTTTGCTCACTGGAAAAGTGCACTATGCTACAAGGGGAAGTGCAACAAACAGTGCGCATATATACATATGCGGCCACCGTAGCGTGCTCCGCCTGCCACACCGAATGCCCTGGGTTCACACCCCGGGCAAAGCAACATCAAAATTTTAGAAAAAGGTTTTTCAATTAGAATAAAATTTTTCTGAGCGGGGTCGCCCCTCGGCAGTGTTTGTCAAGCGCTCCGAGTGTATTTCTGCCATGAAAAGCTCTCAGTGAAAACTCATCTGCCTCGCAGATGCCGTTCGGAGTCGGCATAAAACAAGTAGGTCCCGTCCCGCCAATTTGTAGGAAAAATTAGGAGCACGACGCAAATTGGAAGAGAAGCTCGGCATAAAATCTCTTCGGAGGTTATCACGCCTTACATTAATTTTTTTTTTAAATCAAATTCCTTCCTTGTTCATAATAGGACGTTGGCCCATCGTTGTACGAAAGGATTCCGTAATATGGGTGGACTTAGAAGCTTAAAATATATAATACATACTATTTAATTTTCTACCTAATATTTCAAAAGATTCCTTCTTTTTCTTTCATTTCTTTCAAATTTTTCCATTTTATTTCGTTTCATTTCAAATTATTTCATTTCGTTTTGTTTTATTCTATTTCATGTCATTTTATGACATTGCGTTTCATTTCATTCTTACCATTTTATTCCATTTCGTTGTTTACTTTATTTATATTTTACCTTATTTCATATCTTTTCATTTTATTTTATTCTGTTTTATTTAGTTTCATTTCATTTTGTTTCATTTCATTCGTTTCAATTTTATTCTATTTCGTTTCATTTTATTTTTTTCATTTCATTGTATTTCATATCGTTTCATTGATTTCCATTTCAAATTTATTCATTCCATTTTGTTTCAGAATATGTCGTTCCATTCCATTTTGTTTCATTTCATCTTATTTCATTTCTTTTCGGTCCATTTTATTTCTTTTTTAACTTTTTTCCGTTTCATTATAATTTTATACCATTCCATTTCATTTTATAATATTTTGTTTGTTTTATTTTATAAAATTTCTTTTTCGTTTCATTTTATTTCATTAATTTCATTTAACTTCTGTACTGTGACGAATATTAGCAACGTAAGGGATACTATCATCTCTAAGCCAATACTAAGCAGTGACTTGTATGCACATCAACAAGTCAATCATTATGTCCATACAAGCAGCGGAGAGCACAAACCCATGCATATATCTGAGATTCTCCCAAATTAGACAGTCATCTGTGGAAGGATCACTCACATATACACGCGCATATGAGAAGCTATAACGTGCATCTGAGTTATAGCTGGTGAGTTTATAGCTGGTAAACAAATAGTAAATTCTAGAAACGCCTAGAAATGTGCAAACGAGGAAACCGAATAGTACAAAAGCAGCGCCAGCTGAGGCATGGCAATCGGTTTGATTTAAGCACGCTATCTGTTGAGAAGTAGAAGTGTTATCGTGAAGTACTTTCATTTCTCATTTCATTTACTACATTTTGCTTGATTTTGTTCTATTTTATTTCAGTGCATTCCATTTAATTGAAATGTATTTCATTTTATTTCGTTTCATTCCATTTCATTTCGTTTGATTTAATTTAATTCCATGTCATTTCTATTTATATTATTTAATTTCAACTAATTTCTTTCATTTCGTTTTACTCCATAATATTCTATTTTATTTAGTTGCATTTCATATAATTTCGTTTTATTTCTTTTCATTTCCATATGATTTATATTTTTTTTCATTTCATTTTATATCATCCGTTTCATTTCATATGGTTTAATTTTTGTTTCTTTTCCATATCATTTCATTTCTCATTTCATTCCGTTTGATTTCATATGGTTTCATATTTTTTCGTGTCAGTTAATTTTTTGCTGTTTCATTTCATTTCTTTCCGTTTTATTTTATTTTGTTTCATCTCACTTCATTCCATTTCATTTCATTGAATAAATTTTTCTTTTAATTCGTTCCACTCCATTTCTTTTATGTGAGTTCACTTTATTTAATTTTATTTTCATACATACATGAGTTCAGATGTTAGGTGGGCAGCGTCTAATCAGTTCGACATGCTGTTTTGAACTGATTTTCGCGAGTCAAGTAAGTGGCGGTAGATGTGTGCACACATTTCAGAATTTTTCATGTAGTTCAGTCTTTTGTTCTCGTCCGTGTCTATTACATTGTAAACTTTACCAAGTAGCGCAACTAACAGCTGATCGCTCAAAATTTGCACACACACACAAACATAACCAATGCCATATTACGGAAATCTTTGCGAAATTGAAGTTATATTTTTAAACAGACATAAAATGTTATAATTTTGGAATATATAGCATCTAGGACACCTTAATTGCAGTAATTGAAAGAAAATGTTTGCTTATACTTAAGTATTTAACCAAAAGCCTACATCTGTAGGACGTATTATAAATTATTTATCTAAACATCCGACAAATATGATTTTTAATACAGCGAAAAATCTTATCCGGCGAGTATTAGATACTAGTGATTCAATTTTCTACCCTGAGAATAAAAAACGTATTCCCGTCCGGTGGAATACGTAGGTTGATAAACACGCATCGTAAGGGTACTAAATCTAAAATCGAAGGTAAAAACCGATCACATACAAATCTATTGTATATATACCTGGCTTTTCCGAAAGATTACAATCCTCAAATATTTATGATAAAGAAAGAATCGGAATAGCACACAAACCGGTGTACACAAATCAAATATTTTTCAAGAATATGAAAAGTAAATTAGAAAAGATGAAGAAAAACAATATTTTATACAAGATACCATGTGCAGGAGGCAGAGATAATATTTGTACGAAAGAATATGTTGGCACAACGAAAAATAAGTTAAAAACAAGAATAGCAGGGCACCGATCCGACATCAAATGTTTACAATCAAGCAATACGCATAAAACAGCACTTTCGGCCCACTGTGCGGAGAGTGGACATAAGCCGGACTTTGACGCTGTGAGCATACTACAGCAAGAACAGCATTACAACAAACGCTTTACTTTGGAGATGCTCCACATAATAGACACGGACGAGAACAAAAGACTGAACCATAGTACAGGTCTACAAGTAGGATATGTAGCAGCACGCACATACACAGCTACGCTCACCTGATAAAATGCTTTTTCTTGTTCGTTTTTTTTTTTGTGGATGCTATTTGGCACTGTTGTACTTCTTAGGTCTAAGAAAAATGTAGTAGCTGCTAACGAAAACTGCGTAAAATTTTTATCGTAAAATTACAAAGAAATATCCTTATTTACTTTCAAACGAGCACTTAATTACATCTCTCTTTAAAATCCACATGTTTTGGACAATTTTAATTAACAAATTGTGATACTTTATTACCGGGGACGATTGCTAAAACACGACCAAAACCGTCGGGTGAGGTATTAATAGACGCGTTTTTGCCTCGCATTCAATAATTCGAAAACTTTTTCGCCTTTGGACTATTGATAATAGGACAAAACGCGTCTTTTAATTTCTCTTTCCAAATTTTTGGACGGGTTATTGCAGTCGACCTCGGTTTCAAACTGTTTTTCGCGGAGAACTTTTGAAAAACTTAGCACCCGTGTTTGTATTCTTAATACTGGAATAACTACGCGCCCTCAGATACCCCAATTCAAGACTTTTGTGTAATTTTCTGTAGGACCCACATAGGTGCACTACATTTTAATACTAAATTCGTTCAAAAAGATTTACCATCACAGCAACCCATATCCGATATTCCTTTTTTTGTTTCCCTTCGTCGCTTTCCACGACAGCAACACCGGTAATTTTGACACTTCGTTCAGTGTCAAACCCATACTGAGTTCCACAATAGTTTGACACTGACCGAACGTAGAAATCAAAACAATAGGGGGACTCATGAAAGCATATAAACTTATAAGGTGTAAAATTATATCCATTTACACACGATGTTATATGAACGCACCTAGTAATACTCTTGATAAACTTGATTGTTTATCAGCTGTATTATTGACAAACAAAATTTTTTTGATTGTTATACAAATTAAAAAATGCCAAGATTAAGTTAAAATTCAAAACTAAAACGCCTTTACTTGCTGATGTTGGAGATTTCTGATGAAAATGCCTGCTGTAATGTCTGCAAGGTTGCATTCCTTTGAGTTTACCGCGTTTACACAATGAAATGTGCGCGTAAATTTATATAAATTGTGTAAATGATTTTTCATACAAAATTTGACAGCTCGTTTACGCACTAGATGAATTTATACGTTTACACACATAAGGCATTTATACGGTTACATGAGTCCCCCTTATTAGTTAAGCGGCAATAACCCACCGACGTGTGCCGTACGTACGAACGTTTGTCGTACGAAACACGTTTGACCGAACTCTCAAGCCCGTAGGAATCAATGTGTGCGTCTGTGTACATGTACATAACATATTTGTGTGTGTATTGTTTACAGGTAAGCACTGTTGCCATTGACCAGTTTGCATGCATGCTTATGGAAACATCAACATTTTCCAATTTATTTTTTGATGTTGTAAAAGGCTGGAATTAATACTAAATAAATGTGGGATTTAATCAATGGCGTGAATAAATGATAAGCTATTATATATTTTTCCCCATTAATTTTAAACGATTTATTTAAAACATTCTTTAAAACATTTCATTATTTTAAAAACATTAAAATTCAATTTAAAATTTTCAAAATTTAAATTTTATAAATTATTTCTTTTTAATGTCACCGTCGATGTGCCTCGCTTTTAAAATTTTCTTTTCAAACTGAAAAAAAAAATGATTTGTGTTTCAAAAGCTAACTCGATTGTTTGTCGATGAAATAGATTTAAAGTTATCAAGTGTTTCATTCAACAAGTAGTTTGAATAAAATAAGTTAATTAAATTTGAGATGGCACTCATAATAACTATATCCTACATTCGGCTATCCTGACCGCCATTCGCCCCGAATGGTAGGTTCCCAGGGCTTCATAAATTCTGCCACTGAATTTGTTTTATTAGGTCCCTCATGCTCCCCTACTTTCTCTAGACCATATCTGTCATGATTAAAAACATCTATAACTTTATACGGACCAAGAAAACGGGCTCTAAGCTTAGTACTCACACCAAATTGTGTCTTTTTTATAGCTACTAAATCCCCTATTTTATATTGTTTTGCTAAACGACGGTTGCGATTGAAAGTTTTGCGATTTTCTTCTTGAATTTTTTGAATATTTTCCATAGCTTCAGACCTAACTTGTTCTCTTTGCTCATTTAAATCTTCCAATTCAAAATTATTTAAAAATTCTCTTAAATCTGGATTTTCAGCAGTACGCATGTTTAACCCAGTTAATGTTTTAAAAGGCGTTACTTTTGTACTACGCGGAGGAGTATTATTTATTATACGTTGAACCTCATCCACATGACGATACCATTGGGTTGGATTTTCCAAACACATTTTACTAACCATTGGAATGACTATCCGGTGCATGCGTTCAACTTGCCCATTGCCACGGGGAACACCAGTTGTTATCAACAAATGCTGTATACCTTGGTTAATACAATATTGCTTAAACTGATTACTAGTAAATGCTGTCGCCCTGTCTGTAACTATACGTCTTGGATTTCCAAAAGTTATTGCTTGTTTACGCAAACATTCTACTACTTCTTTGGACCCTGTCGATTTTGTGGGATACAACCATACAAATTTAGAAAAACTATCTACAACTACAAGAATGTGGTTATACTTCTTCCTAGTTTCTGATAAAGGGCCAACGTGATCTATATGATATGTTCCAAGTGGTTCTGAAGTTTTGTCAATTGGCGTTAACAATCCTTCTTTCTTGCCAGCTTTGGCGTCCATAATTATACATTCGATACAACTTTTCAATATTTTGCCAACCTTTTGGTTTAACTTTGGAATAAAATACCGATTTTGCAATAGTTCCTGTGTTTTTTAGTCCCTATATGACCCTGCCTATGCGCTATTTTAATAATTTCATCCTCCATATCTGTTGGAACTACTAAAAGCTCTTTGTTCGGGTCTTTATACAAAATTCCATTCTTCTCGAAATAATCTTCGTAAACATCTTTTTCAAGTATTTTCTTCACTACTCTAATCCACTCATCCCTACTCTGTGCCTGTTCAAGTCTAACTTTTAATGAATTCTCAACTAGTAGCAGACAATAAACGCGACTGAGAGCATCCACATGTTTCATCTGAGTTCCACCTCTATGTTCAAAGGAATAATCAAATTGTTGTAGGTACATTGACCACCTCATCACCCTATCTGGCATGTCCTTTTTATTCATAGTCACAGCAAAAGCATTACAGTCAGTGACTATCTTAAAGCGAATATCCTTAAGATACACACGCCATTTCTTTAATGCCTTAATAATAGCTTAAACTTCCAACTCATATGAACAATATTTTTCCTCACAAGCTGTGGTTTTATTAAATATTCTACAGGATGAAAATTTTGATATTCCGAATCTTTTTGCATCAGTACTGCACCATAGCCATATTTTGAAGCATCCGTATGTATTTCCGTTATAGCATTTGGATTATATAATTTAAGAGCAGGAGCTACCACCATCCCATGTTTCAACTCCTTAATAGCTAAAATCTGATCATCACCCATTACAAATTTCACATCCTTTCTAAGCAAATCTGACAGAGGTTTTGCTATTTCTGCGTATTTGTTAATAAACCGTCTAAAATAAGACGTTAGCCCCAAAAATCGTTGCAACTCTTTCCTATCCTTTGGAATTGGAAAGTCACGTATTGCTTTTGTTTTACATTCGGAAGGTAAAATCTTACCATCCTTGATTATATAACCTAAAAATGAAATTTGTTCTGCGAGAAACTGACACTTTGCCCACTTAATCTTTAATCCATATTTCATAGCAACATCTAAGACCCTTTTAAATTTATTAATTCCTTCATCGATATCCTTGGCTGGAATCGCGATATCATCCATATAAATTATTACTGTACCATCTTTTAATAAATCACGAAATACTGCCTGAATATATCGGCAAAACACTGCAGGAGAGTTACAAATCCCAAATGGCACATAACAAAATTCAAATTGCCCACAGTGTGTAACAAAAGCCGTATACTTACGTGAATTCGGTTCTATAGGCACATGGAAAAAACCATTAGCTAAATCCAATGTAGTAAAAATATTTGCACCTTGCAACTGCTCTAGAACTTCGTCTATCAGGGCCATAGGAAAATTCTCCCGCACTATCTTTTCATTTATTTTCCTATAATCACAACACAGACGTTTAGTTCCATCTTTCTTAGGGACTAGAACTACTGGAGCTGCATACTCAGATGTGCTCGGAACAATTATCCCATCTTTTAACCAGACATCGATTTGCTCATCAATATATTTCCTATCACCAAAAGACACCCTACGCGGAGATTGGTATACAGGAATATCATCCTTTACAACAATTTTCATCTCAATTGGAGATATCTCATGTTTGTTTGGCTTGAAATCATCAATTAAATTTTCTATTATCAATGCAGTTGGCTTTAGAAGATAAGTTAGATCTATTTTAGGAACTTCACACTCAATATTATTTCACAACAATGTAGAAAATTCTTGAAAAAGATCATTTTGTTCAAAGTTATCAAAATTATTAACTGACTTTTTCCCTTGCAATGATTCTAATAACCCCTTCTTTTTAAACGTTACACCTGATTGTCCGATAATCATGTCAATCTTCTCAAAAAGACTACTGCCTAATATTACTGAAAATACCGTATCTTTCTCCCTCACAACGTAGAAAGTTACTTTCACAATAATATCATCGAGCTTCACATCCGTATCAAATGAACCAACTGTTGTTATTCTACCTTCCCCAATGCCACTTAACTGAACTATCTCGTTATCTAATTCAATATTCCCAATCGTTATTAAGGTATCATATCGAATAATACAAAGCTCACTTCCAGTATCAACCAATGCATTAAAAATGTTACCCCCTATGTCGATATCCGTGAAAATCATATTACTTTTCCTATTTCCTTTCAAGACTGTTTTCTCAAGAGTATTCACCTGTTCATTTCTCGCTGACTTTATTGTCTGATTTCCTTTACAATCTTTTGCGAAATGTCCCTTTTTTTTATACTTGAAACAAATTATTCCCGTTTCACTACAACCCTTCGCTAAATGAGATTCAGAACCACACTTGAAACACATTCTTTTCCCCTCTTTTGATTTATCTTCTAACATTTTAAGACTATTCGATGAATTATTTTTGTTTTACGACAAATAAGATCCCCGAATTTTCTCATAAACCAGAATCTTTTCTTTTAATACTCTTAAATTGGTAGCATCATATAAAAATGCTTTGTTTAACCGAGAATCGGGTATCCCATCAATAAAATATTCTATCACACTCATCTACCTGTATTGGACTACCTATCTCAATCAAGGCATACAGATACTCATTAAGATTCTCTTTTGGTCGTTTTTGCCTCTGCCTCATTATTTTATGAACTTCTGCCACACTTAAATGTTTCCCAAATTCATCAATTAATTTTTCTTTAAGTGTCGTCCAACCTCTTACAGACACTAAACCTCTCACAAATAACTTGGCTGCACCCCGCAACAATTGCTTTGCATACACAAATTTTTGCAAATCAGCCCAACCCACTGTGTCGGCAATATCTTCAAATTCCCGAACCCAATTGTTAACATCATAGTGATCGTCTCCAGAGAACGAATTTACACTATCCTGAATATCTCGCAATGTAAAATTAACTTTTCTAGAATTCCTACTCAATTGCCTATCTGCAATTGCTTCAACAAAATCTGAGTTTGACGACTCATCATCAGTCTCACTCACTCCAAAATGATCCATTAAACGGTTACAAAGAGTTTGCTTCCGCCCTACCGTATCTAAATTTAACTCTCTCAATTTATCTCTCAATTCCACAACAGTCATGGAGCGTATAGATTGTACATCCATATTCAATTACTAATAAACATTCAATTTAAACAAACCCACAAAATAAAAATTTTGTTTATAGTACGCACAAATTAAAGTTACAAACCTATTTTAAGCAAAAGTATTTCATACAAAATTACGTACTGAGGCATTTCTCTAAATAAAACCGTGACATGAAAAAAATAAAATTATATTCAAATAAAAACAATCATAAATATCTGAAATCATCTGCTTTCAAACTCCAGTCAGCTTTTTGATTGATGTTTTCTTCCAATATTGTGTTACTTCATGTTGATATTTACTTATTTGATGATTGCTTTTATAGTTATTTATATTTGTTTCCTCTCTTAATATGTCCTTTTATCAAAAAATGTTTGTTTCTCTCTATTTAATTTCAAACCTTTTTGTAATATTTCATCATTTCAACATGTTGTGTTCTTTTCACAACAGTATTAACTGATTCAATTCTTTTATTTTTTACATTTCCGTTGCAATTTTTTTATTGTTTACTATTTCCATTCCATTCACTTATTTTTAAATTTTTGTTTCAAAACAACAAAACAAAATTGTTTTATTTCTTGTTCGCTCTTTCACATGCTCTTTTCTTGCTTTAAAAATTTTCTTTTGAGTTCATTGACACAATATTTTACCTTGTCATGCAATAGACAATTTCTACTTAGCTTTTCCACTCTAGTCTTTCTTTTAGTGTGTTTATGATGCACGAAATAAATTTTCGTCTTTTCAAAGCAAATCCTTTAAAGCATGCTATTTTACTTGACCTAGTAATACTCTTGATAAACTTGATTGTTTATCAGCTGTATTATTGCCAAACAAAATTTTTTTGATTGTTATACAAATTAAAAAATGCCAAGATTAAGTGAAAAATCAAAACTAAAACGCCTTTACTTGCTGATGTTGGAGATTTCTGATGAAAATGCCTGCTGTAATGTCTGCAAGGTTGCATTCCTTTGAGTTTACCGCGTTTACACAATGAAATGTGCGCGTAAATTTATACAAATTGTGTAAATGATTTTTCATACAAAATTTGACAGCTCGTTTACGCACTAGATGAATTTATACGTTTACACACTTTATAAGGCATTTATACGGTTACATGAGTCCCCCTTATTAGTTAAGCGGCAATTACCCACCGACGTGTGCCGTACGTACGAACGTTTGTCGTACGAAACACGTTTGACCGAACTCTCAAGCCCGTAGGAATCAATGTGTGCGTCTGTGTACATGTACATAACATATTTGTGTGTGTATTGTTTACAGGTAAGCACTGTTGCCATTGACCAGTTTGCATGCATGCTTATGGAAACATCAACTTTTTCCAATTTAATTTTTGATGTTGTAAAAGGCTGGAATTAATACTAAATAAATTTGGGATTTAATCAATAGCGTGAATAAATGATAAGCTATTTTATATTTTTCCCCATTTAATTTTAAACGATTTATTTAAAACATTCTTTAAAACATTTCATTATTTTAAAAACATTAAAATTCAATTTAAAATTTTCAAAATTAAAATTTTATAAATTATTTCTCTTTAATGTCACCGTCGATGTGCCTCGCTTTTAAAATTTTCTTTTCAAACTGAAAAAAAAAATGATTTGTGTTTCAAAAGCTAACTCGATTGTTTGTCGATGAAATAGATTTAAAATTATCAAGTGTTTCATTCAACAAGTAGTTTGAATAAAATAAGTTAATTAAATTTGAGATGGCACTCATAATAACTATATCCTACATTCGGCTATCCTGACCGCCATTCGCCCCGAATGGTAGATTCCCAGGGCTTCATAAATTCTGCCACTGAATTTGTTTTATTAGGTCCCTCATGCTCCCCTACTTTCTCTAGACCATATCTGTCATGATTAAAAACATCTATAACTTTATACGGACCAAGAAAACGGGCTCTAAGCTTAGTACTCACACCAAATTGTGTCTTTTTTATAGCTACTAAATCCCCTATTTTATATTGTTTTGCTAAACGACGGTTGCGATTGAAAGTTTTGCGATTTTCTTTTTGAATTTTTTGAATATTTTCCATAGCTTCAGACCTAACTTGTTCTCTTTGCTCATTTAAATCTTCCAATTCAAAATTATTTAAAAATTCTCTTAAATCTGGATTTTCAGCAGTACGCATGTTTAACCCAGTTAATGTTTTAAAAGGCGTTACTTTTGGTCTACGCGGAGGAGTATTATTTATTATACGTTGAACCTCATCCACATGACGATACCATTGGGTTGGATTTTCCAAACACATTTTACTAACCATTGGAATGACTATCCGGTGCATGCGTTCAACTTGCCCATTGCCACGGGGAACACCAGTTGTTATCAACAAATGCTGTATACCTTGGTTAATACAATATTGCTTAAACTGATTACTAGTAAATGCTGTCGCCCTGTCTGTAACTATACGTCTTGGATTTCCTAAAGTTATTGCTTGTTTACGCAAACATTCTACTACTTCTTTGGACCCTGTCGATTTTGTGGGATACAACCATACAAATTTAGAAAAACTATCTACAACTACAAGAATGTGGTTATACTTCTTCCTAGTTTCTGATAAAGGGCCAACGTGATCTATATGATATGTTCCAAGTGGTTCTGAAGTTTTGTCAATTCGCGTTAACAATCCTTCTTTCTTGCCAGCTTTGGCGTCCATAATTATACATTCGATACAACTTTTCACTATTTTGCCAACCTTTTGGTTTAACTTTGGAATAAAATACCGATTTTGCAATAGTTCCTGTGTTTTTTAGTCCCCATATGACCCTGCCTATGCGCTATTTTAATAATTTCATCCTCCATATCTGTTGGAACTACTAAAAGCTCTTTGTTCGGGTCTTTATACAAAATTCCATTCTTCTCGAAATAATCTTCGTAAACATCTTTTTCAAGTATTTTCTTCACTACTCTAATCCACTCATCCCTACTCTGTGCCTGTTCAAGTCTAACTTTTAATGAATTCTCAACTAGTAGCAGACAATAAACGCGACTGAGAGCATCCACATGTTTCATCTGAGTTCCACCTCTATGTTCAACGGAATAATCAAATTGTTGTAGGTACATTGACCACCTCATCACCCTATCTGGCATGTCCTTTTTATTCATAGTCACAGCAAAAGCATTACAGTCAGTGACTATCTTAAAGCGAATATCCTTAAGATACACACGCCATTTCTTTAATGCCTTAATAATAGCTAAAACTTCCAACTCATATGAACAATATTTTTCCTCACAAGCTGTGGTTTTATTAAATATTCTACAGGATGAAAATTTTGATATTCCAAATCTTTTTGCATCAGTACTGCACCATAGCCATATTTTGAAGCATCCGTATGTATTTCCGTTATAGCATTTGGATTATATAATTTAAGAGCAGGAGCTACCACCATCCCATGTTTAAACTCCTTAATAGCTAAAATCTGATCCTCACCCATTACAAATTTCACATCCTTTCTAAGCAAATCTGACAGAGGTTTTGTTATTTCTGCGTATTTGTTAATAAACCGTCTAAAATAAGACGTTAGCCCCAAAAATCGTTGCAACTCTTTCCTATTCTTTGGAATTGGAAAGTCACGTATTGCTTTTGTTTTACATTCGGAAGGTAAAATCTTACCATCCTTGATTATATAACCTAAAAATGAAATTTGTTCTGCGAGAAACTGACACTTTGCCCACTTAATCTTTAATCCATATTTCATAGCAACATCTAAGACCCTTTTAAATTTATTAATTCCTTCATCGATATCCTTGGCTGGATTCGCGATATCATCCATATAAATTATTACTGTACCATCTTTTAATAAATCACGAAATACTGCCTGAATGTATCGGCAAAACACTGAAGGAGAGTTACAAATCCCAAATGGCACATAACAAAATTCAAATTGCCCACAGTGTGTAACAAAAGCCGTATACTTACGTGAATTCGGTTCTATAGGCACATGGAAAAAACCATTAGCTAAATCCAATGTAGTAAAAATATTTGCACCTTGCAACTGCTCTAGAACTTCGTCTATCAGGGCCATAGGAAAATTGTCCCGCACTATCTTTTCATTTATTTTCCTATAATCACAACACAGACGTTTAGTTCCATCTTTCTTAGGGACTAGAACTACTGGAGCTGCATACTCAGATGTGCTCGGAACAATTATCCCATCTTTTAACCAGACATCCGCAAATTTGTTGCTCTGCCTTGAAAAAGGCGGAGTGGATATAGTCCTTGTCCAGGAGCCGTGGCTGAGTAGTAACGGCAGTAAGATTTCTGGATTAAGGACTGGAAAATTCAACACCTTGGTGCATGGGGAGGCAAGTAGGCCTAGATCCTGTGTGCTTGTTAAAAAAGAGATTAAAGCTTTTATTCTCTCTAATTTCAGCAATGCTGACGTAACCACGGTCTGCCTCGAGCGAGGAAGTAATGAAATGTGGGTGGTCTCAGCGTACATGCCCCACGGGGACGTAGTGGGACCACCACCTGCGATACTGGGTGAAATCACCGCTGAAGCAAGGCGGAGAGGTGTTGGCGTGATCATCGGTGCCGATGCAAATGCCCATCATAGCATTTGGGGAAGCTCGGATACCAACACTAGAGGTGAGTCTTTATTTACTTTTATTGTAGATGAGGGACTTTGTATATGTAATAGGGGGAATGACCCGACTTTTATTACTGCGTTAAGGGAGGAGGTCCTGGACCTCACCCTGGTTAGTAGAGAACTGGAAGGTCGGATATCTGGATGGAGGGTTCTCAACGAGCACTCCTTCTCTGATCACCGATATATTCAGTTCTCAGTGAACGAAGAACGTCCCGGTAAAATATCTTTTAGGAACCCTAAAAGTACTAACTGGGACTTGTATTGTAGGAAGCTGGGAGAGCTACTGCCTGCGGTGCCTATCATTAGTTCGGGCCTGTCCGAATCTGAGATAGACGTTCTGGTGGAAAACTTCACCTCGGCAAGCAATAGCGCCTTTCAGCTGTCCTGCCCATTGAAAACTTACAGGGGGAAGGGCAAGCCGCCCTGGTGGTCGGATTCTCTTGACCAAGGTTTGAATGAGCATCTTTCGGTTTTCATAACTTAAGCGGCAATTACCCACCGACGTGTGCCGTACGTACGAACGTTTGTCGGACGAAACACGTTTGACCGAACTCTCAAGCCCGTAGGAATCAATGTGTGCGTCTGTGTACATGTACATAACATATTTGTGTGTGTATTGTTTACAGGTAAGCACTGTTGCCATTGACCAGCTTGCATGCATGCTTATGGAAACATCAACTTTTTCCAATTTAATTTTTGATGTTGTAAAAGGCTGGAATTAATACTAAATAAATGTGGGATTTAATCAATAGCGTGAATAAATGATAAGCTATTTTATATTTTTCCCCATTTAATTTTAAGCGATTTGTTTAAAACATTCTTTAAAACATTTCATTATTTTAAAAACATTAAAATTCAATTTAAAATTTTCAAAATTTAAATTTTATAAATTATTTCTTTTTAATGTCACCGTCGATATGCCTCGCTTTTAAAATTTTCTTTTCAAACTGAAAAAAAAAATGATTTGTGTTTCAAAAGCTAACTCGATTGTTTGTCGATGAAATAGATTTAAAATTATCAAGTGTTTCATTCAACAAGTAGTTTGAATAAAATAAGTTAATTAAATTTGAGATGGCACTCATAATAACTATATCCTACATTCGGCTATCCTGACCGCCATTCGCCCCGAATGGTAGGTTCCCAGGGCTTCATAAATTCTGCCACTGAATTTGTTTTATTAGGTCCCTCATGCTCCCCTACTTTCTCTAGACCATATCTGTCATGATTAAAAACATCTATAACTTTATACGGACCAAGAAAACGTGCTCTAAGCTTAGTACTCACACCAAATTGTGTCTTTTTATAGCTACTAAATCCCCTATTTTATATTGTTTTGCTAAACGACGGTTGCGATTGAAAGTTTTGCGATTTTCTTCTTGAATTTTTTGAATATTTTCCATAGCTTCAGACCTAACTTGTTCTCTTTGCTCATTTAAATCTTCCAATTCAAAATTATTTAAAAATTCTCTTAAATCTGGATTTTCAGCAGTACGCATGTTTAACCCAGTTAATGTTTTAAAAGGCGTTACTTTTGTACTACGCGGAGGAGTATTATTTATTATACGTTGAACCTCATCCACATGACGATAGCATTGGGTTGGATTTTCCAAACACATTTTACTAACCATTGGAATGACTATCCGGTGCATGCGTTCAACTTGCCCATTTCCACGGGGAACACCAGTTGTTATCAACAAATGCTGTATACCTTGGTTAATACAATATTGCTTAAACTGATTACTAGTAAATGCTGTCGCCCTGTCTGTAACTATACGTCTTGGATTTCCAAAAGTTATTGCTTGTTTACGCAAACATTCTACTACTTTTTTGGACCCTGTCGATTTTGTGGGATACAACCATACAAATTTAGAAAAACTATCTACAACTACAAGAATGTGGTTATACTTCTTCCTAGTTTCTGGTAAAGGGCCAACGTGATCTATATGATATGTTCCAAGTGGTTCTGAAGTTTTGTCAATTGGCGTTAACAATCCTTCTTTCTTGCCAGCTTTGGCGTCCATAATTATACATTCGATACAACTTTTCACTATTTTGCCAACCTTTTGGTTTAACTTTGGAATAAAATACCGATTTTGCAATAGTTCCTGTGTTTTTTAGTCCCTATATGACCCTGCCTATGCGCTATTTTAATAATTTCATCCTCCATATCTGTTGGAACTACTAAAAGCTCTTTGTTCGGGTCTTTATACAAAATTCCATTCTTCTCGAAATAATCTTCGTAAACATCTTTTTCAAGTATTTTCTTCACTACTCTAATCCACTCATCCCTACTCTGTGCCTGTTCAAGTCTAACTTTTAATGAATTCTCAACTAGTAGCAGACAATAAACGCGACTGAGAGCATCCACATGTTTCATCTGAGTTCCACCTCTATGTTCAACGGAATAATCAAATTGTTGTAGGTACATTGACCACCTCATCACCCTATCTGGCATGTCCTTTTTATTCATAGTCACAGCAAAGGCATTACAGTCAGTGACTATCTTAAAGCGAATATCCTTAAGATACACACGCCATTTCTTTAATGCCTTAATAATAGCTAAAACTTCCAACTCATATGAACAATATTTTTCCTCACAAGCTGTGGTTTTATTAAATATTCTACAGGATGAAAATTTTGATATTCCGAATCTTTTTGCATCAGTACTGCACCATAGCCATATTTTGAAGCATCCGTATGTATTTCCGTTATAGCATTTGGATTATATAATTTAAGAGCAGGAGCTACCACCATCCCATGTTTCAACTCCTTAATAGCTAAAATCTGATCATCACCCATTACAAATTTCACATCCTTTCTAAGCAAATCTGACAGAGGTTTTGCTATTTCTGCGTATTTGTTAATAAACCGTCTAAAATAAGACGTTAGCCCCAAAAATCGTTGCAACTCTTTCCTATTCTTTGGAATTGGAAAGTCACGTATTGCTTTTGTTTTACATTCGGAAGGTAAAATCTTACCATCCTTGATTATATAACCTAAAAATGAAATTTGTTCTGCGAGAAACTGACACTTTGCCCACTTAATCTTTAATCCATATTTCATAGCAACATCTAAGACCCTTTTAAATTTATTAATTCCTTCATCGATATCCTTGGCTGGAATCGCGATATCATCCATATAAATTATTACTGTACCATCTTTTAATAAATCACGAAATACTGCCTGAATGTATCGGCAAAACACTGCAGGAGAGTTACAAATCCCAAATGGCACATAACAAAATTCAAATTGCCCACAGTGTGTAACAAAAGCCGTATACTTACGTGAATTCGGTTCTATAGGCACATGGAAAAAACCATTAGCTAAATCCAATGTAGTAAAAATATTTGCACCTTGCAACTGCTGTAGAACTTCGTCTATCAGGGCCATAGGAAAATTGTCCCGCACTATCTTTTCATTTATTTTCCTATAATCACAACACAGACGTTTAGTTCCATCTTTCTTAGGGACTAGAACTACTGGAGCTGCATACTCAGATGTGCTCGGAACAATTATCCCATCTTTTAACCAGACATCGATTTGCTCATCAATATATTTCCTATCACCAAAATACACCCTACGCGGAGATTGGTATACAGGAATATCATCCTTTACAACAATTTTCATCTCAATTGGAGATATCTCATGTTTGTTTGGCTTGAAATCATCAATTAAATTTTCTATTATCAATGCAGTTGGCTTTGGAAGATAAGTTAGATCTATTTTAGGAACTTCACACTCAATATTATTGCACAACAATGTAGAAAATTCTTGAAAAAGATCATTTTGTTCAAAGTTATCAAAATTATTAACTGACTTTTTCCCTTGCAATGATTCTAATAACCCCTTCTTTTTAAACGTTACACCTGATTGTCCGATAATCATGTCAATCTTCTCAAAAAGACTACTGCCTAATATTACTGAAAATACCGTATCTTTCTCCCTCACAACGTAGAAAGTTACTTTCACAATAATATCATCGAGCTTCACATCCGTATCAAATGAACCAACTGTTGTTATTCTACCTTCCCCAATGCCACTTAACTGAACTATCTCGTTATCTAATTCAATATTCGCAATCGTTATTAAGGTATCATATCGAATAATACAAAGCTCACTTCCAGTATCAACCAATGGATTAAAAATATTACCCCCTATGTCGATATCCGTGAAAATCATATTACTTTTCCTATTTCCTTTCAAAACTGTTTTCTCAAGAGTATTCACCTGTTCATTTCTCGCTGACTTTATTGTCTGATTTCCTTTACAATCTTTTGCGAAATATCCCTTTTTTTTACACTTGAAACAAATTATTCCCGTTTCACTACAACCCTTCGCTAAATGAGATTCAGAACCACACTTGAAACACATTCTTTTCCCCTCTTTTGATTTATCTTCTAACATTTTAAGACTATTCGATGAATTATTTTTGTTTTACGACAAATAAGATCCCCGAATTTTCTCATAAACCCGAATCTTTTCTTTTAATACTCTTAAATTGGTAGCATCATATAAAACTGCTTTGTTTAACCGAGAATCGGGTATCCCATCAATAAAATATTCTATCACACTAGCTTCATCTACCTGTATTGTACTACCTATCTCAATCAAGGCATACAGATACTCATTAAGACTCTCTTTTGGTCGTTTTTGCCTCTGCCTCATTATTTTATGAACTTCTGCCACACTTAAATGTTTCCCAAATTCATCAATTAATTTTTCTTTATGTGTCGTCCAACCTCTTACAGACACTAAACCTCTCACAAATAACTTGGCTGCACCCCGCAACAATTGCTTTGCATACACAAATTTTTGCAAATCATCCCAACCCACTGTGTTGGCAATATCTTCAAATTCCCGAACCCAATGGTTAACATCATAGTGATCGTCTCCAGAGAACGAATTTACACTATCCTGAATATCTCGCAATGTAAAATTAACTTTTCTAGAATTCCTACTCAATTGCCTATCTGCAATTGCTTCAACAAAATCTGAGTTTGACGACTCATCATCAGTCTCACTCACTCCAAAATGATCCATTAAACGGTTACAAAGAGTTTGCTTCCGCCCTACCGTATCTAAATTTAACTCTCTCAATTTATCTCTCAATTCCACAACAGTCATGGAGCGTATAGATTGTACATCCATATTCAATTACTAATAAACATTCAATTTAAACAAACCCACAAAATAAAAATTTTGTTTATAGTACGCACAAATTAAAGTTACAAACCTATTTCAAGCAAAAGTATTTCATACAAAATTACGTACTGAGGCATTTCTCTAAATAAAACCGTGACATGAAAAAAAAATAAAATTATATTCAAATAAAAACAATCATAAATATCTGAAATCATCTGCTTTCAAACTCCAGTCAGCTTTTTGATTGATGTTTACTTCCAATATTGTGTTACTTCATGTTGATATTTACTTATTTGATGATTGCTTTTATAGTTATTTATATTTGTTTCCTCTCTTAATTTGTCCTTTTATCAAAAAATGTTTGTTTCTCTCTATTTAATTTCAAACCTTTTTGTAATATTTCATCATTTCAACATGTTGTCTTCTTTTCACAACAGTCTTAACTGATTCAATTCTTTTATTTTTTACATTTCCGTTGCAATTTTTTATTGTTTACTATTTCCATTCCATTCACTTATTTTTAAATTTTTGTTTCAAAACAACAAAACAAAATTGTTTTATTTCTTGTTCGCTCTTTCACATGCTCTTTTCTTGCTTTAAAAATTTTCTTTTGAGTTCATTGACACAATATTTTACCTTGCCATGCAATAGACAATTTCTACTTAGCTTTTCCACTCTAGTCTTTCTTTTAGTGTGTTTATGATGCACGAAATAAATTTTCGTCTTTTCAAAGCAAATCCTTTAAAGCATGCTATTTCACTTGACAATTGCTTTAGTACTTTTCTTCAAATCGAATATTCACTTTATTCTCTTCAATATTAATTGCCTCTATACACACACTTATACAAATATATCGCATGCTACAAGCCTGATTTTCATTATGTGCTGATTTTTCAATTTGGAGCACCCCTTTTTCTAAGGTTATGTCTCCCAATTTTAAACAACTTTTCTTGTGATTATGTCTCACTCATTATTAAATTAACATTATGTTCAACTGGCACTTTTCTTGGACGCACCACATTTACCGAATCGAGTTCATTTAATATATAATTAAAATATTCTGACTTTGGCACAATTGGACGAGCCCCCAATTATGTGGGATTTAATCAATAGCGTGAATAAATGATAAGCTATTTTATATTGTTCCCCATTTAATTTTAAACGATTTATTTAAAACATTCTTTAAAACATTTCATTAATTTAAAAACATTAAAATTCAATTTAAAATTTTCAAAATTTAAATTTTATAAATTATTCTTTTTAATGTCACCGTCGATGTGCCTCGCTTTTAAAATTTTCTTTTCAAACTGAAAAAAAATCATTTGTGTTTCAAAAGCTAACTCGATTGTTTGTCGATGAAATAGATTTAAAATTATCAAGTGTTTCATTCAACAAGTAGTTTGAATAAAATAAGTTAATTAAATTTGAGATGACACTCATAATAACTATATCCTACATAAATATAAATAGATTACATATTTATAATCTGCACTTTTACATAATTATTTCGAATTATTTACACAATTTTTCATACATTAATTAGGTGTTTTTACATAAAACTGCAAAAGGTAAAAAATTAGCGCACAAAAGTTTACTAGGCAACTCTGTCTAGTGAGAGAGCGATCAGAACGTGTCATCTTACGGAAAAAATCAAAATTGTTTTGATTTCTACGTTCCGGGCTACGTACTTACGGGCTTTGCACGTCGGTGAGTTTTCGTTTACATTGCACACTCATAAGATAGGTCGTGTCAGCTGACACGTTTTTGGTACGTACGTTCGTGAGTAACTGCCGCATTACCCACGAACGTACTTAGAAAAAACGTGTCAGCTGACACGACCTAACTTATGAGTGTCCAATGTAAACGAAAACTCACCGACGTTCAACGCACGTACGTACGTAGCCCGGAACGTAGAAATCAAAACAATTTTGATTTCCCCTTAAGAACGTGTCAGCTGATCGCTCTCTCACAAGACACAGTTGCCTATTAATATTTTGTGTGCTATGTTTGGACCAATTGCAGTTATTATACAAAAAGGCCTAATGATTGTTTCAAATTTTGTTGAAATATCCTAAAATTATTATATAAAATTGGAGGCAACAAATAAATGAACTAGAAATTCTTATTCAGTATTTGTTTCTGCCATTTGCATGGTGTAGTTCCAAAAGTTGATGTTTGCATAAGCATGTATGCAAAGTGTTCAATGGCAACAGTGCTTTGCAGGAAACAATACACACACAAATATGGTATGTACATGTACACAGACGCACACATTGATTCCTACGGGCTTGAGGGTTCGGTCCAGGCATGCTTAACCAACGAACCGATATCATTTCGTTACGATAATTAACGTTAATAAACGAAACAAAGTCATTTCGTTTCGTTTATTAACGTTAAGAACGTCAAATTAACGAAATGATTTTGTTTCGTTTTCTGCCATATCAAAACGGAATCAAATCGTTTATGTTGCTTATTAATTTCAAACTATGCTGGCAAAGCTGATTGATGGCGGAGTCATTAAAGGTGAAAGTATTAGCCAAGCTGATTGCAACTTTTTTCATGAATTTTGACAGTACGAACATTTCTCAGAGTATTTTTGACATTACCACCAACGAATTACACAAACAAATTACATGGAGTTTGTGTGTATGTCCGCTCGCTGTTACCACCTTACGGCTTCGCCATGGCTATAGCATTGCCAGCACAATTCAAACATAAATACATTTTGTTAACGTTTTTAACGTTAACGAAAGCTTTTCGTTTCGGTTAAAAACGAGATACAATTTATCTTGATAATTTCTTTATCGATAATCTTTCGAAGTGTTTCAATGGAAACGGTGGACATTTTTTGATAAACGATTAGCTTAACGTTAAGGTGCTTCCCTGGTTCGGTCAAACGTGTTTCGTACGACAAAGGTCCGTACGTACCGCACACGCCATCATAACGGCTAGCGCAAAGTGTTTACAGAAAACGAGATGTTTGACCTTCTAAATAATTCCTCAGATTTCGATGATGAGTCGGATAATGACGAAATTGATTCCGCAGCGTTAACTAGGAAACGTAATTAAGGAGATTAAGAGGTGGAAAGTGACGGCACGAGTTGTGAGGAAAGTGAAATGGAACGAGAACTGACTCCAGCATTTTTAAATCAACCAGATGCACGTCCTGAACATACATCTTTTTCAACACCATCCTCAATAAGGAGCGAAGAGAATGTTCCACAAAATGAGTATTTTTCCGTGAGAGTATTGCGTTCAGTTTCTACAAGAAAAATAAGTACACCAGAAGCAGCAGCAGGAAATGAATGTTTTGATTGGGCAAATATAACTCAGAAAAGTGACATTCAATGCAGGCACTCCCGCAGTAATGACCGAATTGCTGATTTTAATTTTTTCCCACCTGTTAAGTTGTCTACAGGAGTCAAAAGTGAGTACGTGTATTTCCAAAAATACTTGCCGACTCAATTTTTTGAAGATGTATCCAACTTCGCTAATCTTTATGGTGTGCAGAAAGAATCAAACTTTCGACCAACTACTCCTGGGGAAATTCGGAAGTTCTTCGCCATACACTGTATGATGGGTATATTGAAGTTTCCATGCATAGCAATGTTTTGGGAGACAGGTACAGCACTACCATTATTTGATAACAATATGACACGTACTCGTTTTTATGAGCTGCGAACACATTTGCATTTAGTGGATACTAGTCTACCCCCACAACCCCAAGATAAATTATATCGCGTAAGACCTATAATGGGTTCTATTCGGAAAAGGTTATCGGAGCAAGAGCTGGAGGAAATCCTTTGGGTCCTGGAAATAAAACAGTATATATGTACGTGGTAAGCCTTGTCCATGGGGAATAAAGCTTTATATTCTTTGTGGCAAAAGTGGAATGCCGTACGTTTTAATTGCGTACCAGGGGTCATCCACTGAAATTGATGTTAATGTTATAAGCAAACTTGGTTTTTGGTGCTTTAATCACGTTGGAATTTCTAAAAGGATTGCCCCAGGATTCTGTTGGTCAGCAAATTTATGCAGATAATTTCTTCACCACGTATTCTTTACTTAACATTTTTGAGAAAAGGAAAATCTTTGCTGCTGGCACAATTCGTGTTAATCGTTTCCAGAATCCACCTCTCTCAACGGATGCTGTTATGCGAAAGAAAGGTCGCGGATATGTAGAACAAGTTGTGAGCCGCGATGGAAAAGTTGTTGTAACAAAATGGTTCGACAACAAAGGTTAACATCTAACTTTGTAGGAATCGGCGTCAAGGACAAGGTGCAACGTTACGAGAAAATAGAAAAACGATTTATTGAAATTGAAAGACCTGAGGTTGTGCAGCTCTATAATAATGGTATGGGAGGTGTTGATCTTTTTAATCAAATCTGCACCATTTGATTAAAAACTACCGTATTTTATCAAATCTAAGAAGTGGACCCTACGAGTGATCATGCACTTCTTCGATATCGCAATTGTTGCGAGTTGGTTCGAATATAAATCAGACGCAGATAAAGATGGTATACCCCAGAAGGACCAAATGGATTTACTTGCTTTCAGAAAAAGATTGGCAAATACTCTTTTGACAGTATCATGCACATACCCTCAATGTTCTCAAAATGCAAGTAAACGACGCACAGTGGCGCCTCTGCCGTTAAAGCATGGCAAAAATCCAAAAAATCATGAAAGCGTTCGCTAAATCTAATACATGTTTCTAATAGAGATTTTTCCAGGGATAAAGAATATAAAACTGATTTTTCACAGAGAATTATAGTTTACCAGGTAGAGCTGCTCAAACTTGACCAATTTTCAACATTGGGAAAATTTTGAAAATTTTCTTCTTTTTCGTTGTATTTAAAATGGTTTTGTGAGTAAATAAGGCGGCCGGTTGTCGTTTTCTTATATAGCAATTAAAGATAATTTAATTTAGGATTGAAATAAAAAAAATTGTTTTTTTTTTTTGTTAAAAGTTGGCGGATATACCTGTTTTTCGAAATGACTATTTTTAGGCCCTTTTTAAAACTTTGATGGAAAAAAAAATGTTAAAATATGTGCTCCGTCAAATTAGCAGTAGTTATTTGAGAAATATTCAGTTACCTAAATTCATAAAGTCTACCTGCGTCCAGCTGCAACTTCACTTTTTACATCAAATAAAGTTAAACAACCTTGGCCATAAATACGCGCCTGAGCAGAGGTATATATAATTCAGTACGGCCGTAAGGCCGTTTTTGTTATTGGAACTTGTTAACAACATACATTTTTTTAGTTACGAATTGTATACCTGTAATTCATTTTAATAATTTGAGTAGGTATATAAAGCTATCCATCATAGAATGCACATTATCATTCGTCTTTTGTAGATTAAGGAACTAAGTATTCTGTTTAATTAAATAAAGTGAATAGTATTTTTAAATAAAGTTCACAGATTAATATTTAGTTAGATACGCTCGAAGCCAATTCTAATATGTATCTAGAAAACTCGAAACTATTTGCGGTGTTTAAATCTACAAAGTCAAGACGGGACTTCGTTGGGGCTATTATGAGAGAATTAACGAGTGAAACAAGCATTAAAGAAAAGGAAGGCCTGGAAGAAAAAATTGGTTTACAATACATTATGATAGAAAGAACAATTCAAAATTTCTAAGTAAGCATGAAAAGTGGCTAGCTGACAAAACTTTTTTGGACGAAGAAACGCCTAGCACGTCAACCAATCCAACTAGAGGGAGACCAACAAAACCCATAGAAGAGTGTTCTACCTACACAAGGAAAAGGAAGCTTTCTGATACCACAAAAGCTATGGCCACGACTCATCTTTCAGAAGCACTGGCTATTAAATAAAAAAGGCGAAGAAAACGTGAAGTCTCATATAACAGAAGCAGTTGCGGTAGCAAGTCCAGTGCGACTGATGAGGATCAAAACAGCTGTTTATAGATATCGGTTTAACGAAGAAAAAATATATTATATTGCGTAAGTCATTATTGCAATGTAATGCCGATATTTTACCTGGATACAAAAAAATTACTCAAGCCAGAAAGAAGCAGTTCCTCTAAGTCCCAAAATGACCGAAGTATCAGCTGAAATTGAGCTACAAAACCTAATGGATCATACGTCTACACGACTCCTTCAAAGTTTTACTGAAGAAAAGTTGAAATCACTGCCAAAAGAGCTAGCATTGATAACTAAGTGGGGCTGTGATGGATCATCAGGACAAAGCTCATATAAACAAAGAATAAATGTAGACGATGAAACAATTACAGATAGTAATATGTTTATGGCTTCTATTTTTCCATTACGACTAAAAGATGAAGCTTCAGAATATTGGAAAAATCCACGTCCGTCATCAACTATATTTTGCCGCCCGATATTATTTAAATACGAGAAGGAGTCTTCGGAACTCATAAAAGCTACAGTGAGTGATATAAAAAATCAAATTGCCAAATTAGAACCAACAATAATTGAAATTGAAGAGGGGAATGTCATTGCAATAAAGCATGATCTTCTTCTAACAATGGTCGATGGAAAAGTTTTGAACTTAATAACAAATACGACATCTACAATGAAATGTCCAATTTGTAAGAAGAGCCGAAAGGACTTAGAAAATCTTGATGATTCAATAACTGATGAACTAAATTATGAGTATGGATTATCTCCTTTGCATTCTAGGATAAGATGTATGGAATTTATTCTGAAGCTGGCTTATACACTACCACAACAAGGAGAAGTTTTCGACGACAATACAACATGTAAGGAGAAACAAAAAAGGAGAAAAAAAATTATTCAGGATGCATTCTGTAAAGGGATTGGCCTTAGAGTTGACTGTCCAAAGTATGGATACGGAAATACAAATGATGGTAACTCCTCAAGAAGATTTTTTGAAAACGATGAAGTGACTGCTCGCATAACAGGAGTTGATAGAGATATTGTGAAAAGATTGGGAGTAATTTAAATATTTTAAACTTCCATGAACCAGTTAATGGGCCCAAATTTGGAGAATATGCATCTAAAACTACAGAGTTGCTGCATCAAAAGTATCCTAAGAAGAAACTTACACCAACGGTACATAAAATTTTAGCGCATGGAACAGACTTAATAGAGTACCAGTGCTTACCATTAGGAGAATTGTCTGAAGAAGCTCAAGAATCTAAGAACAAGGACTACAAAAGATATAGATGTATAAACACCTGCAAAGTGTCACGAGTAAGACAAAACGAAGACCTTTTCAACATGTTAGCTTTCTCTTCTGATCCAGTCATATCATCTCTGAGGTATGTAAGAACACAAAAAGATCTTACAGATGCGTATAGCTCAGACATGGTTGCTTTGTTAGATATATGTTCCAGTGACGATGACTATGTTAAGATAGAATAAGTTTCTCACTTCATATCACAACAATGAAAAAGAGATTTACTAAACAATTTTGTTACTTTATTGAAAAATAAGATATCTATGTACAAGTTAATTTTTTATTTCAAATGAAAGAATTAATTAATTTAGTAATTTAGAAATATGTTCTTTTCGTTATTGCATTTCTCTGAAGTTTATCAAATTTATTTTAAAGCTTAGGCATTTTGCCTTCAAACGAGTATTAATTTTTTATAGAAATCAATACGTCTATCGAGTTTGGTACAAATTGGTAAAGCGGTTACTAAGATCAAACTTTTTAGCATAAATTGGCAGTGCCACTCCCTTTTTCCAAAATTCGTTGACGAAGCAGTTTTTCGGACAATAAGACGGCATTGTCATCACATTGCAAAGATACCAGACATTATCCCGATTTCGATAATGTATCCATTTTACACGAGGAGAAAAATTACGGCAAAAGATATACTTTAGAAATGCTGCACATAACGAACACCCCTAATGACACGAAAATGAATTATAAAATAGACACTGATCAGCTGGCGCTCGTTTACCGCGACTTAGTTTTAAGACAACAACACTGTTCTAGTTAGAATTGCAGCTCAACACAACAAATGCAGTGGGATGACAAATATATATGTACATATGTACATTTGTGTGTTAATGCAAATGGTTATGTCTTTTTGTTCGTCATCCTAGGTATTGTTGTTTTTGTAGATTTTTGTTTAAACTTACGGTGTTTTAAATTGTTTATATTTTCATATTTATTTGACTTCTACGCTTTCTTTTTTCGTACGTACATCTTGTTAGTCGGTAAAACATATTCAATTGTGTAAGTGGTATTATGTTTAGGGTTTGAAAATTGTTTACATGTTAACTAATTGTTGTTTTTGTCCACAGTTCCTGAGGATGATCTCAGAATGAGATCGAAATATCGACCAAATAAAATTGAAATATAAAAATTTAAACTGTGTTTCAATTTTTTAAACTGCCTCGAGCTCATTAAAATTTAATAAATTATAATATTTGAAGGCAAATAAAAATATTTTTAAAATTTTTTACTAAAAACATTTTGTTTTTGCATTTTTCTAAAAATTTTCGAATTTGACGAATTTTTTTGAAGCACCCTGTATCTGTGACATTCTGAGCTTTCACACAATAAAACTTCAAATAATTAGCTTTCATTTGCATTTTTAATTTTTAAAATATCTTCATTGGTTCAAAAGTTATGATTTTTGCAAAGAAAAAACTTAAAAGGCGCCACTGTGCGACGTCGATCTTCAAATACCTTAGACGACGACAAGAAACCAGTTCCTAAGAGACTGAAGTATTTCCACCAACTACCGAGTGATACGCGTTATGATAAAAGCGGCCATTTACCAAAGTTTGATTCTTCACAGAGCAATGCAGTTCGTTATAGAATGGAAGGATGCAAACAAAAAACGTACTTTTATTGCACGAAATGCAACGCCAACCTCTGCATTCGTCGAAATCCCGACTGTTTTTATGAATACCATTCAAACTAGTTTCCTTGAAATAAACTGGTAAACTCATAAACTGTAAGGCATATTTATATTTTCTCTAATAAAACTGAAATTTCGAAATTTGATAGACTTTACTGCATTAAACTGACTACCCATGTCCACTCAGGTGGATATGAAATTCTGACCATGCCCATATAAAGAGGCAATTTTTGCTTTCACTAAAGTAATTCAGAAGCTCCTCACAGTAATTACAATTACTTAGAAATATATTGTAATGCGTACTAGCTCGCGGTAGTGAAAGGGTTAAGAAATCTAATTTTGCATGATTAAATTTTAAATTTATATTTTATGTCAAAACAAATTTCACTATTTGAAAAAAAAAATAAGATTCATTTAATTCTTCTTTACCTCTTTTTTAATTTAGATTTGTGGTAAAGAAAATTTTACAACTATGCTCATATAAGTAGTCGATATGTATCTTGCTGTATTTTCATTTATTTAGTTCATTGTTCTAATTTGTTTCAAAGTTTATTTGTATTTATTTGTTTCACTATTTTGTATGCGTTCTTACTTAAGAAGAACAATTATTTTTCGTTGAAAATTCGTTTAGAACTATGATTCTATTTGTATGCACATTCATCTCATATTTATACTCAGTTGAGCAGAGCTCACAGAGTATATTAAGTTTGATTGGATAACGGTTGGTGGTACATATATAAAGGAATCGAGATAGATATAGACTTCCATATATCAAAATAATCAGGATCGAAAAAAAATTTGATTGAGCCATGTCCGTCCGTCCGTCCGTCCGTCCGTTAACACGATAACTTGAGTAAATTTTGAGGTATCTTGATGAAGTTTGGTATGTAGGTTCCTGAGCACTCATCTCAGATCGCTATTTAAAATGAACGATATCGGACTATAACCACGCCCACTTTTTCGATATCGAAAATTTCGAAAAACCGAAAAAGTGCGATAATTCATTACAAAAGACAGATAAAGCGACGAAACTTGGTAGATGAGTTGAACTTATGACGCAAAATAGAAAATTCGTAAAATTTTGGACAATGGGCGTGGCACCTCCCACTTTTAAAAGAAGGTAATTTAAAACTTTTGCAAGCTGTAATTTGGCAGTCGTTGAAGATATCATCATGAAATTTCGCTGGAATGTTACTCCTATTACTATATGTACGCTTAATAAAAATTAGCAAAATCGGAGAAGAACCACGCCCACATTCAAAAAAAAATTTTTTTTAAAGTAAAAATTTAACAAAAAATTTAATATCTTTACAGTATATAAGTAAATTACGTCAACATTCAACTCCAGTAATGATGTGGTGCAACAAAATACAAAAATAAAAGAAAATTTCAAAATGGGCGTGGCTCCGCCCTTTTTCATTTAATTTGTCTAGGATACTTTTAACGCCATAAGTCGAACAAAAATTAACCAATCCTTTTGAAATTTGGTAGGGGCATAGATTTTATGACGTTAACTGTTTTCTGTGAAAATGGGCGGAATCGGTTGATGCCACGCCCAGTTTTTATACACAGTCGTCCGTCTGTCCTTCCGCATGGCCGTTAACAAGATAACTTGAGCAAAAATCGACATATCTTTAATGAACTTAGTTCACGTGCTTACTTGAACTCACTTTATCTTGATATGAAAAATGAACGAAATCCGACTATGACCACGCCCACTTTTTTGATATCGAAAATTATGAAAAATAAAAAAAATGCCATAATTCTATAACAAATACGAAAAAAGAGATGAAACATGGTAAGGTAATTGGATTGTTTTATTGACGCGAAATATAACTTTAGAAAAAACTTTATAAATGTTGTGACACCTACCATATTATGTAGAAGAAAATGAAAAATTTCTGCGGGGCAAAATAAAAAACCCTTAAAATCTTGGCAGGTATTACATATATAAATAAATTAGCGGTATCCAACAGATAATGTTCTGGGTCACCCTGGTCCACATTTTGGTCGATATCTGGAAAACGCCTTCACATATACAACTACCACCACTCCCTTTTAAAACTCTCATTAATACCTTTAATTTGATATGGTACATATCGTACAAACTCATTCTAGAGTCACCCCTGGTCCACCTTTATGGCGATATCTCGAAAAGGCGTCACCTATAGAACTAAGTCCCACGCCCTTTTAAAATACTCATTAGCACCTTTCATTTGATACCCATATCGTACAAACATATTCTAAAGTCACCCCTGGTCCACCTTTATGGCGATATCTCGAAAAGGCGAACACCTATAGAACGAAGGCCCACTCTCTTTTAAAAATACTCATTAACACCTTTCATTTGATACCCATATCGCACAAACAAAGTCTAGAGTCACCCCTGGTCCACCTTTATTGCGACACCTCGAAAAGGCGTCCACCTATAGAACTAAGGCCCACTCCCTTTTAAAATACTCATTAACTCCTTTCGTTTGATACCCATATTGCACAAACGAATTCTAGAGTCACCACTGGCCCACCTTTATGGCGATATCTCGAAACGGCGTCCACCTATGGAACCAAGGATTACTCCCTTTTAAAAAACTCATTAACACCTTTCTTTTGATACCCATATTGTACAAACAAATTCTAGGGTCACCCCTGCTCCACCTTTATGGCGATATCTCGAAACGGCGTCCACCTATGGAACTAAGGATTACTCCCTTTTAAAATACTCATTAACACCTTTCATTTGATACCCATATCGCACAAACAAAGTCTAGAGTCACCCCTGGTCCACCTTTATTGCGATACCTCGAAAAGGCTTCCACCTATAGAACTAAGGCCCACTCCCTTTTAAAATACTCATTAACTCCTTTCGTTTGATACCCATATTGCACAAACGAATTCTAGAGTCACCCCTGGCCCACCTTTATGGCGATATCTCGAAACGGCGTCCACCTATAGAACTAAGGCCCACTCCCTTTTAAAATACTCATTAACACCTTTCGTTTGATGCCCATATTGTACAAACATATTCTAGGGTCACCCCTGGTCCACCTTTATGGCGATATCTCGAAACGGCGTCCACCTATGAAACTAAGGATTACTTCCTTTTAAAATACTCATTAACACCTTTCCTTTGATACCCATATTGTACAAACAAATTCTAGGGTCACCCCTGGTCCACCTTTATGGCGATATCTCGAAACGGCGTCCACCTATGGAACTAAGGATTACTCCCTTTTAAAATACTCATTAACACCTTTCATTTGATACCCATATCGTACAAACGCAATCTAGAGTCACCCCTGGTCTACCTTTATGGCGATATCTCGAAAAGGCGACCACTTATACAACAGCCACCACTCCCTTTTAAAACCCTCATTAATACCTTTAATTTGATACCCATATCGTACAAACACATTCTAGAGTCACCCCTGATCCACTTTTATGGCGATATTTCGAAGCAGCATCCAACTATAGAACTAACGCCCACTCCCTTTTAAAATACTCATTAACACCATTCGTTTGATGCCCATATTGTACAAACAAATTCTAGGGTCACCCCTGGTCCACCTTTATGGCGATATCTCGAAACGGCGTCCATCTATGGAACTAAGTATTACTCCCTTTTAAAATACTCATTAACACCTTTCATTTGATACCCATATCGTACAAACGCATTCTATAGTCACCCCTGGTCCACCTTTATGGCGATATCTCGAAAAGGCGACCACCTATACAACAACCACCACTCCCTTTTAAACCCCTCATTAATACCTTTAATTTGATACCCATATCGTACAAACGCATTCTAGAGTCAACCCTAATCCACCTTTATGGCTATATCCCTAAATGGCGTCCACCTATAGAACTATGGCCCACTCCCTCATAAAATACTCTTTAATGCCTTTCATTTGATACGCATGTCATACAAACACATTCCAGGGTTTCCCTTGGTTCATTTTCCTACATGGTTATTTTCCCTTATGTTGTCACCATAGCTCTCAACTGAGTATATAATGTTCGGTTGCACCCGAACTTAACCTTCCTTACTTGTTTTCTTCTGTAGTTAATATTGTCTAATAGGGAATTCCAGGTAAGGAGGATCGCCATTTATATCAATTCACAATGAGATAAAAGTATTATTAATTATATCCATTAATATTTATTTGGAAAATGTTTATTAATAAGTTGAAAGTTAAAAACATTTAATGGAAAAAATTCAATTGAAAATGTTTAACATATTTGAACTTTAAAGATAATATATTGAATATAAATAATTTTTTATAACATATATAAGTGGCAAAATACACAGGAAGCACTACATATGAGTCCTCAAAATCCGAAGCCATTTCTTTTAATAAATGCCAATTAGGCGTAAGCTTTGGGAATTATGAAATTTATATCTTCGGTAAATGTGAATGATGAATCATGATGAAATGCAATAATTAGAAAATGCAGTGAGGAACGCCCAGGAACAAAACCATGTTGACAGGAACTTAGATAACGATTAAACATTAATGATATTTTAGCCATAACAATTTTCTCAAACAATTTAGATATAAAAGGAAGTTTAGAGATTGGCCGATAATTTGAAACTTCATTTTTATTGCCACTCTTACGAATTGGTTGAATGTACGAAATTTTCCATTCATCCAAAAAAATTCCAGACTTTAGTGATAAATTAAATAAATGCATTAGAGGTTCCGTAACAGAAACCGCATATTGCTTTAAAAAGAAAGATGAAAATTGCTGATAATCGCAATCCTTTGAAATTTTGATAGCCTTAATACCCAAAGTAATGTCATCAATATTGAGGCTTTTCTCTCTGATACGAGAGTAAATTTGTCATTTGATGTATATTTACTTTCTCTCAGATCAAATTTAACCAAACCTAAAGTTTTCGTTAAAAGAAAGTTCCAAGACCGCTCAATTAATGCTTATAACCCCGTTATCTTAGAACTACATAAGGTGAGTATGGATATTGAGTTCATATTGGATGCATACGCTTGTTGTTCCTACATAATAAATTATATAAATAAGTTAAATAGGGGTATCTCTAGGCGTTTCAATGAGGCAATGGTAGAAGTTAATGCAGGAAACTACACTGTCAAGCAGAAACTTCAGCACAGAGGTCACAAATTTATTTCCGGAACAGAAATTTCCGCCCAAGAGGCAGTTTATTGCGGCATTGGTCTTCATCATTCGGAAACTAGCACTACAGATATATATATTAATACCTCTCGACCTGAACGAGTGCGAATGGTGAAACCCAGAGCACAACTACAGAATCTTTCCGAAGGTTCTACCGATATTTTTGTGGCGGGTTTGTTAGAGCATTATGCTGAAAAGCCTACTCTTCTCGAGAATATTTGTCTAGCAGATTTTGCAGCTATGTTTACATTTGTAAAATCAGCTAGAACGGCACAAGGTAGCTCCGATAATGAAGAAGATATAGAAAGCGATAATGCTTTAGTTAGAGGAGTAGCAATTCCATTGAAGGATGGTAGTGGTTATGTAAGGAAACGTACCAAACCGTGTGTAGTTCGGTCAAGAAGGTTTAGTCCAGACACTGCCAGAGATGATTATTTCAGAGAAATGTTGATGCTCTACCAACCGTGGCGGGATGAACAACGGGATATTATAGATAATAATAATGAAAAAAAGTGCGTAGAAAATCGAATTCCTATAGAGGAAAATCGAAAAAAATATGACGTGTTTGAACAGAGGGAGCTCGAAAATGTTCTGAATAGATTAAAGAAGGAGGAAGTTTTCATACTAGCTGAAATAGATAGGCCGGATATTGTTGAAAATGAATTCAGGGTACTGACCCTTCCCGAAATGAAACCTGACATAAATTTATTAAACCTTCACGAAATAAATGAGAATGACTCCACTAAAACCATTGTATTCTTTAAGGAAATTAAATATGTATATATAAACAAATAAACTGGAAATAGAGTTGACAAATTAAGTAAAATGTTAAAATTTTTTTTAAATTTAATAAATATTTAATGTTAAGATCAAAATTTTACTCACACACATAATAATTTAATAAAAACAATTCGTTAAATGGTTTATCTTTTTGGAATAGTTGATTGATGAGTTTAAATAATTTGTATGCTCTAGTTGTTGATTGTAATTAATTTAAATTGATTGAAGAGTTGTGTTCTAGAAAACTATTGATTGTTGTGTCTTTATATTGCAGTATTTGATAGAAGAAAAATGTCTATCGCACCACGTAGAATTTTGAGTTGTTATATATTTGTAATGCTAGAGGTTTTTTTGGTTGTTTCATTTTCGCTATCACTATTTTGATGCAATTTTAAAAATCTTTTATTATTAAAATATTTATATATAGTAGTTTTTTTATCAAAACTCTTTGTAAATGTTTTTCCTTTAAGATCGTTGAGCATCTTGTCAACATCTTGTATCCTAACAATCGCGAACAAGTCATCAACGTACTTAGTTAGTAAGCGCGGTTTGACAGGTGATGCTGGTGATCCCATAGGCATTCCTGGCCTTTGCTCATATATTTTTCATTATATTTAAAATAACGATTTTCCATTATGCAAAATTTAACTTTGCTTAAAAGCAGCTCTTGCGTTAACTTTGTATGGTCTTTTAATTAATTCCATTTTGAGGATATTATCTTTAATTCCAAGTCTACTGGAATGCTCGGGAATAAAGACACTGCATCAAAAGACACTAGGATCTCATCATCATAGATATAGGTATTATTTATTTTTCGTTTGAATTCAATCGCATCTTTAACATTAAATTTCCACGACTTAGCTATATTTCCCAATGTGTTAACAACATATTTGCATAATTCGTACGACGGGGAGCTAATAGAGGAACAAATAGGTCGAAGTGGCGCCCCTTCTTTGTGAATTTTAGGCAAACTGTAAATTCCAGGTGGGTTGGCAGTTTTGCTTAAAAGTCGTAGTTTTTTTTATTTCATTGATAACACCGTTATCAAACATTTTTTGAACTGACGCTTTGTTTTTTCCTTGTAATTTACTAGTGGGGTTACGTTTTAACACTCTATATGTTGAAATGTTGTTAACAATCGTTTGCATCGTTCTATCATATTCAGCTTTTTCCAACGCTACCGTTGCATTACCCTTATCTGCATTTAGAATCAGTATATCTTTATTGTTTTTCAGAAATGTTTTTTGGCGAACTGTGTTTCAAATTTTTTAAACTGCCTTGAGCTCATCAAAATTTAATAAAATTTATTTATTTACTTAAATGAAATTTTTTAAAATTTTTTTATTTTTATGTATTTATTTTTGTTTATTTTTTATTTTATTTTGTTTTGTTTATTTATTTATTTTACTTTATTTAATTCCATTTATTTTATGTTATTTTTTGTATCGTTTTCAATTTTATTTGATTTTATTCTATTGTTATTTTATTTACATTTTTTTTATTAAAAATGTAAATTATATAAAATTTTTATGTAATTTGTAAATTAGAAAAGAATTAATAAAAAGTATGGAACATTTTCTTGGGAATTTTTTGTACATAAAAAAGTTAATAAAAAATTTGGAGCATTTTTCATTCCGCATGTGGAATTTTTGGGTATTATGAAAACGGTTTTTGGGATATTTTAAAGGACGGTCTGGCAACACTACACATTGTCGTTCAAAGGTGTCATTGGCAGCTAAAAGTATGCAGTCGTTGCCGACTGATAGCTCACACGTACACGAAATATCCCATTTCACCATGGATAAAATCCGCACACTGCCTATACAAAATTAAGCTGAAGTCATTGGTGCCGTATGTCGTATCGCTGTATCCGTATCGCTAACGTAATCAGCTGTTTATCGTTACGACGGTAAACCAAAACCCAATTGGTTGGCTACGATACGGTTACGACCTTAGCGGCACCAATAATCAATTGCATTGATTCTCATAAGGTTGGTCGAATCAGCTGTTATAAGGTTACCGATACGGTTACCGATAAAGCACCCATGTCTCCAGCTTTATCCACTTTTTTACTCGTGCATTATTCAGTTTTTTACGCAGTTTTGGTTGGCAGGGCTCTTAGGTGATGACTACATGTGTGTATGTGAAATAATCTCTTCGCTGTTTGCATGTACGTGTGGCTGCTTGCTTTGATGCCTACCAGAGAACTACAAAAATCACAATTTTCTTGATTTAATCAAACACTAAAACATGCATTCACATTCAATCATGCGAATAAACTCATATTGAATAAACTCATAATTGAATAAATAATCGTGGTCGCCAATGTTGAGCTTTGCCACCAAAAGTACGCACAGAACAGACTACTCTAATTAGTACTTAAATTATGAAATAGTAGCTTTTCGAATGTCTAACGCCTATAAGAGTGGATGTAATTTTTTTTTTTGCAGTCACTCAATATACAGATCCCAAGAAATTTCTACTTCTATTTGCAAAATAATTACTGGGGGATACTACACACGGAGACTCTAGCTTGAAAAGAGCAGATAGGGTGCGCATTGGCGAAAAAAGATGAAATTTCGAGCCTAAATAAAATTATAAAACTATTAAAGTTCATAAAATATCAGCGTATTCGTTTAATGGGCATAAACTGCCATACATCGCAAACCGCAAAAGAATTGTGCCTTCTACTATTCGCTCGCACAAAAACTTTTACTTATATAAGCGACGGTACCGGCAAAGTACCATCACTGGCGGCAGCCACAGTTAAATCAGGCCATATAAATGCGTTTTTCCATTGCCCAGTCGTTATGATGGTGTGAAATTTTTGTTTAACGCCATGACGGCGTCGAGCGCATTTCGTCAATTTAAAAACTTCATTTGAGTCGTGATGCGGTCGCACGTGCGTTAATGAAACAAAAAATTATAATAAAAAAATTAAAACAAAAGTGGGAAACGGTATAAAATAAGGAGAAAAAAAACAAAACCAAAAGAAGCTGTATAAAATAGTAAAAAGAAAAGGAATAGGGGGGGGGGCGTTGCGCCAACACCACCACCAATATTGTACCACCACACCAACGCCACAACAACCGGCCACAAGAACAGGCGCCAACACACCACCACATTCTACCACAGGCCGCAAATGTTCAACCGGCCTTAACAACAACAAAAACAGGCCGTAACACCTAAATCGGCCTTGCCACCAACACGCCGCAACAGCTAAATCGACTTTGCCACCAACGACAACAACAAGTAAAATAAATAAATGTAAGGCGCGATAACCTCCGAAGAGATCTAAGGCCGAGCTTCTCTTCCAATTTGCGTCGTGCTCCTCTTGATTTTTCCCTACAAATTGGCCGGACGGGACCTACATGTTTTATGCCGACTCCGAACGGCATCTGCAAGGCAGATGAGTTTTCACTGAGAGCTTTTCATGGCATAAATACAATCGGAGCGCTTGCCAGACACTGCCGAGGGGCGACCCCGCTTAGAAAAATTTTCTTCTAATTGAAAAATCTTATTTCTAAAATTTTGATGTTGCTTTGCCCGGGAGTTGACAACAAGTCGCAACAGCTAAATCGGCCGTGCCACCAGCAACAACAACAGCAGCAGACGCCCACAGCAACGGCCTCTGACTGCAACAGTTAGGACAACAACATCACCATTAATCACGTCGACAGAGGCCCACAGGACGGCCTCTTGCTAACTAAGTAGGTATCAGCCTACCGGGTGAGTCGCTGCCAACGTAGTTAAAAATATAATATGTAGAAATTAGAGAAGAAAAAATATATATGTATATTAAACTTAATTAAATAGAACTGAGAATAGGAAGGAAACCAGAATTAAATTGCTCTCGCGCAACACTTGACTAAGAGTAACCATATAGCGGACTTTGACCATGCACAAATATTAGATATAGAAGAAAGAGAAAAGACAAGACTAATTTTAGAGAGCTTAAGAATACAGCAAAAGATAAACAAGGTAACGAACTTCAAAGAAGATATAAACAACATAACTAATGTCTATACTGCGGGTGTGCAAAAACAAAATAAAACAAGTAAATGTCAACATTATTCTGTACACAGTGTTAAAAAAATGTGATACTATTTATGTAAATTAATCAATGTAAGTAATAATTTCATGTTTGTTGTTAAAAAATTGTTAAACTATTAAAATATTTCAATAAATAGCTTCCTGAGGATGACGCATGAAGCGTTGAAACGCGTTGAAGCAAATTAAACAAAAACAAATTTTGCTTATTTAGACGACCAATAAGCTCAACCCAGCAAACCATAAGTTTTGAGATTGGTCCAAACAAACTCTTTAAAATACAACATCATTTAATTTGTCTAGGATACTTTTAATGCCATAAGTCGAACAAAAATTTACCAATCCTTGTAAAATTTGGTTGGGCTTAGACTCTAGGACGATAACTGTTTTCTGTGAAAAAGGGCGAAATCGGTTGAAGCCACGCCCAGTTTTTATACACAGTTGAGCGTCTGTCCTTCCGCGGTGCTGTTAACACAATAACGTGAGAAAAAATAGATATATCTTTACTAAACTCGGTTCATGTACTTATCTGAACTCACTTTGTATTGGTGTAAAAAATGGCCGAAATCCGACATGACCACGCCCACTTTTTCGATATCGAAAGTTACGAAAAATAAAAAAATGCCATAATTCTATGTAAGGCGCGATAACCTCTGAAGAGATCTAAGGCCGAGCTTCTCTTCCAATTTGCGTCGTGCTCCTCTTGATTTTCCCTACAAATTGGTCGGATGGGACCTACATGTTTTATGCCGACTCCGAACGGCATCTGCAAAGCAGATGAGTTTTCACTGAGAGCTTTTCATGGCAGAAATACACCCGGAGCGCTTGCCAAACACTGCCGAGGGGCAACCCCGCTTAGAAAAATTGTCTTCTAATTGAAAAACCTTATTTCTAAAATTTTGATGTTGCTTTGCCCGGGGTGCGAACCCAGGGCATACGGTGTGATAGGCGGAACACGCTACCATGACACCACGGTGGCCGCTAGCGCAAAATTTAAAAGATAGAATCTGGAAGCGGTGGATGGTGGAATACCTGCAACAACTGTTGTGTCGACCCATATGGACGGAGGAATCCGATCCTCTAAAGCTAGATCAGCTGGTGATTGTCTGCGATCCTGCGCTGCCAAGAAGCCACTGGCAGATGGGTAAGGTGGTGGAAGTATTTCCTGGTAAGGATGGTCGAATTCGAAGCGCGGCCATAAAGACATCAAAAATACAAAATCTCACCACACACGTTCCACACGTTATACACCAAAAGGGCATCTACGCCGACAAGTCTGGCAACAAAATTGGCCCTAAATCGACGGCATCACTGGCATGCACTTACCACACACACTTGTCAAATAAATATAGATACTTTGTATTAGTAGTTGTCTGTATTGATATTCTTTTGTACTTTATTATATACTTTGTAATTTGTCGATATCCGTTTATCGTTTATAAAAAGACAAAGTGACTTTGCCGCTAAGGCCAGTTACATTTTAATACCACATTTTGCCGTGTAATTTTTTAAGCCGTGGACAACAGGGAATGTAGATATAAAGTTTGTTAAGCCTTATCTAAACCGTCGATGCGGCTGGCATATCGGTTTTTTAGGAATTTGTTATGGGTTGAGTACAGTTTCAGAAACAAACTAATGCAACTAACTACGCAGATGATTAGAAGCATGACCTTAATGGTATTTAGTTCCTCAGTATGGTCTACCACTTGGACTGGGTTTACAACTTTGCCGTTGGTTTTTCTATTTTTGATTCTTGGCCTCCCATCGTAAAAAAAAAATATGAAGAAAAATTTTTTTTTTGTGTTTTTTTTTTCTTTTATTAATTTTTTGTCATTATATTAGTCTGTTCTTCCCATAAACTTGACTTCCAACCTATATAACTCTTCAGGTGTTGTTGCTTGTGGGTTTCTTACATTCCATATTGTTGGTTCCCTAGGCATATCAATAAGTTTCCAATAATTTTTCAACCATACTAGAGTTTTTTCCTCATCTACAATTTCAATTTCATTTTTAAGGTCCTCAAGTGGGCCTTTTCATAATCTTCCTAGGTCTTTCCATAATTTAAAATCAATAGTTTTACAAAATTTTATTTTATTTTTTTTTTCGACACCCTTATGTTGATATTACTGGTCTTGGTTTTTTATATCCTCTTTTACTATTATTTGAGGCGTCTTTTGGTTTTTATTCCTTAACCTCTTTATTTCATTCTGTAAGTTAATTTTTTATTCCCTACTTGTACTCAAGTTAATTTTTATACCTTTCGTGAAAATGAAATGGTATATTAATTTCGTCACGAAACCCAAAATTGTAAGTCCTTAAAGGAAAATAGATAGACCCACCATTAAGTATACCTAAATAATCAGGTGGAAGAGCTGAGTTGATTTAGCCATGTCCGTCTGTCTGTCTGTCCGTCTGTCTGTCTGTCAGTTTGTATGCAAACTAGTCCCTCAATTTTTGAGATATCTTCATAAAATTTGGTGAGCGGGTGTATTTGGGTGTCCGATTAGACATTTGTCGGAACCGGCCGGATCGGACCACTATAGCATATATACTCCATAAAACCGATTTTTCAGAAAAAGAGGATTTTTGTAATATCTTACTCAATTTAACAGATTGAAGCTTCAAACTTCACCATATAATTTCGTATATTGCACATATTGTTGCCTGAAAAAATTGATGAGATCGGTCGTATATGTATATCCCCCACAACCGACTGTTCAGATAAGAAACTTTTCGTAATTGCTGCCCTATTTTAAGAGCTAGAATTTTTTTCAATTTTCAAATTTCACCAAATGCTTACGTGTATAGTATATATTGTTGTCTGAAAAAATCATTGAGATCGGTGGTATATATAGTATATATCTCATACAACCGATTGTTCAGATAAGAAACTTTTCGCAATTTCTACCCCATTTTAACAGCTATAAGCTTCAAATTTGACCAATTGCTTACGTATATAGTATATATTGTTGTGTCAAAAAATCATAGAGATCGGTAATATATATAATATATATATGATGGTATATATAGTATGATGGTATATATAGTATATATATATATTTTTTTTTGCGATTTCGGCCCTATTTTAACAGCAAGAAGCTTCAGATTTCACCAAATGCTTACATGTATAGCATATATTGATGTCTGAAAAAATCATTGAGATCGGTGGTATACATAGTATATATCTCATACAACCGATTGTTCAGATAAGAAAATTTGCGCAATTTCTTCCCATTTTAACAGCTAGAAGCTTCAAATTTCACCAAATGCTTACGTGTATAGTATATATTGTTGTCTGAAAAAATCATTGAGATCGGTGGTATATATAGTATATATCTCATACAACCGATTGTTCAGATAAGAAACTTTGCGCAATTTCTGCCCCATTTTAACAGCTAGAAGCTTCAAATTGCACCAAATGCTTACGTATATAGCGTATATTTTTGTCTGAAAAAATCATAGAGATCGGTGGTATATATATTATATACTTCATATAAACTGTCATTTTTGCCCCTTTTTTACGGATAGAAGCTTCAAAATTCATAAAATTTCATCAAATAGTTACGTTTACGACATATATTTTTGAAATTCGTGATTCGTAGTCATAGTTTTTACATTCAGACCACAAAAAACGTGAAGCTTTGCATCCTCACACAAAGTACCTACCTATTTTTATACCTTTCATGAAAATGAAATGTTATATTAATTTCGTCCCGAAACCCAAAATTGTAAGTCCTTAAAGGAAAATAGATAGACCCACCATTAAGTATACCGAAATAATCAGGTTGAAGAGCTGAGTTGATTTAGCCATGTCCATCTGTCTGTCTGTCCGTCTGTCTGTTTGTATGCAAACTAGTCCCTCAATTTTTGAGATATCTTAATCAAATTTGGTGAGCGGTTGTATTTGGGTGTCCGATTAGACATTTGTCGGAACCGGCCGGATCGGACCACTGTAGCATATATCCTCCATACAACCGATTTTTCAGAAAAAGAGGATTTTTGTAATATCTTACTCAATTTAACAGATTGAAGCTTCAAACATCACCATATAATTTCGTATATTGCACATATTGTTGCCTGAAAAAATTGATGAGATCGATCGTATATATAGTATATATCCCCCACAACCGATTGTTCAGATAAGAAACTTTTCGTAATTGCTGCCCTATTTTAAGAGCTAGAGGCTTCAAATTTCAACGAATGCTTACGTATATATCATATATTGTTGTCTGAAAAAATCATACAGATCGGTGGTATATATAGTATATATATATATATATTTTCGCAATTTTAGCCCTATTTTAACAGCTAGAAGCTTCAAATTTCACCGAAAGCTTACGTATATGGCATATATTGTTGTCTGAAAAAATCATAGAGATCGGTTGTATATATATCTCATACAACCGATTGTTCAGATAAGAAACTTTTCGCAATTTCTACCCCATTTTAACAGCTATAAGCTTCAAATTTCACCAATTGCTTACGTATATAGTATATATTGTTGTGTCAAAAAAATCATAGAGATCGGTGATATATATAATATATATATGATGGTATATATAGTATGATGGTATATATAGTATATATATATACAGCTAGAAGCTTTAGATTACACCAAATGCTTACATGTATAGCATATATTGATGTCTGAAAAAATCATTGAGATCGGTGGTATACATAGTATATATCTCATACAACCGATTGTTCAGATAAGAAACTTTGCGCAATTTCTTCCCCATTTTAACAGCTAGAAGCTTCAAATTTCACCAAATGCTTACGTGTATAGTATATATTGTTGTCTGAAAAAATTATTGAGATCGGTGGTATATATAGTATATATCTCATACAACCGATTGTTCAGATAAGAAGCTTTGCGCAATTTCTGCCCCATTTTAACAGCTAGAAGCTTCAAATTTCACCAAATGCTTACGTATATAGCGTATAGTTTTGTCTGAATAAATCATAGAGATCGGTGGTATATATATTATATACTTCATATAAACTGTCATTTTTGCCCCTTTTTTACGGATAGAAGCTTCAAAGTTCATCAAATTTCATCAAATAGTTACGTTTACGTCATATATTTTTGAAATTCGTGATTCGTAGTCATAGTTTTTACATTCAGACCACAAAAAACGTGAAGCTTTGCATCCTCACACAAAGTACCTACCCATTTTTTATTTTATATTTATCTTAAAAATCGTTTAGATATGTTCAAATTTCACCAAATGTTTACGTGTATAGCATATATTGTTTTCTGAAAAAATCATAGAGACCGGTGGTATATATAGTATATATCTCATACAACCGATTGTTCAGATAAGAAACTTTGCGAAATTTCTTCCCCATTTTAACAGCTAGACGCTTCAAATTTCACCAAATGCTTACGTATATAGTATATATTGTTGTCTGAAAAAATCATTGAGATCGGTGGTATATATAGTATATATCTCATACAACCGATTGTTCAGATAAGAAACTTTGCGAAATTTCTGCCCCATTTTAACAGCTAGAAGCATCAAATTTCACAAAATGCTTACGTATATAGCATATATTGTTGTCTGAAAAAATCATAGAGATCGGTGGTACATATATTATATACCCCATATAAACTGTATTTGTTTGCGCCTTTTTACGGCTAGAAGCTTCAAAATTCATAAAATTTCATCAAATAGTTACGTTTACGCCATATATTGTTGAAATACGTGATTCGTAGTCATAGTTTTTACACGCAGACCACAAAAAACCTGAAACTTTGCACCCTCACACAAAGTACCTACCTATTTTTTATTTTATATTTATCTTAAAAATCGTTTAGGTATGTAGATTTGTTCACTATATATTTCTTATCTTATACATCCGATTATTCGGAGATTACGAATGGGATAAGATATTGTTCAGCCCCATTCATGAAAGGTATGAAGTCTTCGGCACAGCCGAAGACAGTCCCGTCCTTACTTGTTTCGTATAGCTTTGCTATGGATCTGCTACCGTTGGCCCGTTTTCCTCCTCTTTTTCTTTTCAATTTGACTTGGGGACTTTAGGTTCCTCAATTTTTTTAATCCTGTTTCTCTTTCTATATTCCTGGATTGTTAGTGGCTTAGGGCCTTGCTTGACTTTCTCGGGGAGTTTTGTTTTCACCTCCTTGCAAATTTAAATTTAATCTAAATGATAAATTAGAAACATTTGGACGAATTGACTTTGATTTTGTATGTCTTCTTCTGGGAACATAATTCAGTAATAAAGAAAAAAAATATTTTTTTACAGCAAAAATATAATTTTTGTTTTTTCAATAGGCAACTGTTAGGTTGCCGGAATATTGTTATTGTTACCTACTTAAAACTATTTATTAATGGTAATTATTATAATACATATTTGCTGCCTTTGTTGAATTTTGTCCTTTTAATTTTTTGCTGTGTATTTAATTTCCCAATTATTCGGCAAATATTATTCCACTTCGGAGCACGACGCAAATTTCTTCCCAATCCTCTAGCAAATGTTATATTAACTTCGCTTGCCGCAGCTGCACTCGGAAAAATGTTTGGCAATTTGGAGCACCGCCTTTTTCTTCAGGGTATTCGTTAATTTCTTCCCAATCACCTAGCAAATGTTATATTCCATTTCGCTTGCCGCAGCTGCACTCGGAAAAATGTTTGGCAATTTGGAGCGCCGCTTAGTACTGTCGGTTTTTTGAATGATTTGTGTAGTATGTGTATATATGTAGCGCTTAGGCTGAATAATCAGCCAGTATTATCCTTGCCAATGAATTAGGCTGAATAATCAGCCAGTATAATCAAGGCAGGATCGCCATATACAAGGTGTATCCTTGCCAGTAATAAACTTAGGCTGAAAAATCAGACACCAGAATCATGGGCAGGATCGCCATATAAAAGGTGGAAAATGAATATAATGTTTTGTGAGGTGTAAGTGTCAAGGAGTGAATGAATGACTTATCTTGTTTGGTTGATTTTCCGACAGGGTGGATAAATGATGTATCTTGGAACGATTTTCCGTCATCCCTTGTCAAATTTGGTTTTGAGACAAACCGGTTTCGGCGTTGTGCCATCGTCAGTGTCGATTTTCGTTCTGATCTGTTGTTGTCGTTTGTCCTGTATTTATAGTTCGTAGGTATATGAGCAGGTATTGTCAAATTGATGCTTGTGTATATTTAGTTATGTATATGTGCTGTGTGTTCATTCAAAACCGAGGGTGGTTTACTAATCGATTTGTGTGGCTGACTGGGGTAGGTAGAAATCTGTGATTTTAGTCGTTTGACCTTCTTTGTCGGTTTTTTGTTTTGGTGTGTTAATTGTTTTGTGTTTATTTGTTGTTGTGTGTTTGTCTGTTGTACCTGTGTGATTAAGTTGTTTCCTGTAAACAAGTTTTAAAGGCTCGAATATTGTATTAGAAATTGTGTTTATCTGTTCGTTTATTATTCTACCGTCGAATGTTTTCTGTTTGTAGATTTCCATGTTTTCGAGTACGTTGAGACGTCGGCCCTTTTCCTGTATGTGAAGAACCCTAACTGTTTTATTGATGTTTGCTGGGGAGCATTCATTCTCGACCATGTGATTCGCGAAGTTAGACTCGGGTATAATGATTGGATTCCGTATTTTTTTGTTGTAATCTCTAATATGTTCTCTGAACCCAGAAGCCCAGAAGGACAAATGGACAACCAAAAAGAAATAATGAAAAGGAAAATAATAGCTGGACGACTATGACATATACTGGAAAAGCAACATATAAATTGGCAAACTTCTTTAAAAAATATAACATTAGGTCAGGTCAGGTTGGGTGGTAGCTTCCCTGATGAGAGGAAGCTCACTTGGACAACATGACGGTCCGTTGTGATACCACATATAATAAACTAAACTAACGGTGACGTAGATATAACTACTTAGAGAATCGTTGGGTAGCAACGATAAAGTTCCGAATGATCCCGATCTCAACCTTGGATAGCTCCTCGGGAGATCCAAGTGAGTCACGACCAAAATACTTTCGCCTAGTTCTGGCAAAAGCTGGGCAGTCAAGCATAAAGTGATTTGGTGATTCCACCTCATCATCCTCCATACAGCTGCAGCAGGATGGAGTTTCCAATATATTGAGACGTACCGCATGGATACCCATGGGACAGTGCCCTGTCAAAACCCCAATGACCATTGATAGGTGAGCCTTAGTGAACCCAATTATTTCAGCAGACCTCCTGCCATCCACTTTCGGCCAGAAAGATCTTGATATCCTACAAGACGTAGTGTCCGCCCAACGTTTGCTGAGCTGACTCGAGGCCCAGCTATGGAAGAGCAATCCACAGGTGGCTAGCGGAATCCCGAAATCCCTACAGCCATCTTCATCCGGTTCAGTTGTACCGATTCGGGCTAAGAGATCCGCTTGACAGTTACCCGGAATATCACTATGGCCCGGGACCCAGATAATCTTAATTGTAAAATAATTCGATGCAATCGCAAGTGTGGTCAGGCACTCCCAGACCACCCTCGATCGCACTGTAGTTGAGCTCAAGCCCTTAATAGCCGCTTGGCTATCAGAGTAGATGTTAAATTCCCTAACCGTAGTAGCGCTGGATAGCATTTCATCCACCGCATCCTTAATCGCAGCAACTTCCGCTTGGAATACACTGCAGTGATCAGCCAACTTAAACTTGCGGCTTACATTTAGCTCTTGACAAAAGACCCCCCCGCCAACCTTTCCGTCCAACTTCGACCCATCCGTGAACAAGTTAACCGGTCCCATGCCCCAGATAATTCCTCTTCTCCACTCCTCCCTCGGGGGAATGACTGGGGTGAAGGTTGTATAGGGAGCGGCCACCGGCATGCAATAGTCCGTCCTGTCCGGGATAAAGTCGAAACTAGTAAGAAGGCTAGAGTGTCCGAAATCAGAAAGCTTATAACCCATATCACGAAGCCTGACCAACGACCGGGCCGCGGCTGCCTTTCCCGCAATATCTACTGGATGTATATTCAGCATGACATTCAGTGCCAAGGTAGGTGTTGTTCTCATAGCGCCACTGATGCCGATAAGCGCCGTCCGTTGCACTGACACTAGCATTTTGGAGGTGCTCGCCGTGTCCAGTGCTTTCCACCAGACCAGCACCCCATATAGCAGAATCGGTTTGACAACCATCTCATAAAGCCAGTGTACTACTCCTGGCGAGAGCCCCCATCTCTTTCCGATAGCCCCCCTGCAGCAGTACAAGGCAACCGCGGCCTTCCTGGCCCTATCTTCCACATTGGGCCTCCAGGACAGCTTCTTGTCCAGAACAATTCCCAAATATTTAACCCTGTCAGTAAGTACCAACGGTACCCCTCCAATCGAAGGAGTTCTGAAGTCGGGTATCTTATATCTCCTTGTAAAAAGAACCAATTCTGTTTTTCCCGGGTTGACCGCCACTCCACATGATTCAGCCCACCTAGCCACAGTATCCAGGTATCCCTGCAGAACATCGCGCAGGGTGCCCAGAAATTTGCCCCTGACTAGGATAGCGAGGTCATCTGCATAGGCAACCACCCGACAGCCATTGGCTTCCAGCTCCACAAGAAGCTCGTTGACTACCACAACCCAGAGCAGAGGAGATAGGACACCTCCCTGTGGCGTGCCCCTGCACACCTTCCTCCTTATTATGGCTCCTCCCCACTCCGCTGCGACAATTCTGCCGCATAGAAGTTTGCTAATAAATTCAACCAGAGCCGCTTCGACTCCTAAACCCACCAGAGCTCTTTCGATTGCCCCCGGTAGAACATTGTTAAAAGCCCCCTCGATGTCTAGAAAGGCACCCAGAGCATACTCTTTATGTTCTAGAGACCCCTCTATTTGCTTTACAATCGAATGGAGAGCCGTTTCCGTCGATCTGCCTTTGCAGTACGCATGCTGTGAAGCCGACAGTAACCCCCCAGGTATCCTTTCTCGTAGGTACAGGTCAATCAGCCGCTCAAGCGTCTTAAGAAGAAACGACGAGAGACTGATTGGCCTGAAATCCTTAGGTGTTACATGAGAGCCCCTGCCGGCCTTCGGAATGAAGATGACCCTAACCGTGTGCCACGACCTAGGGATATAGTTAAGCCTGAGGCAGTTAGTGTAGATGATGGCCAACCAGCGGCAGGAAATCCCTAAAGACCTTTGAAGTTGCGCAGGAATGATGCCATCCGGACCGGGTGACTTATAGGGCTTGAACGAATTTATAGCCCAGGATATTTGACTTTCCCGTAGTGGGATGGCAGGCATTTCTGCATGGCCAGCGACCGCCGACCACGCAAGCGAAGATCCCTGCGCAACTGGGACATCGGGAAAATGATTGTCCAGTAAAAGTCTCAGGGACTCCTCGCTACTCATCGACCAGTCCCCACCATCATCTCTCAGATACCCCCGAGGGGCGGGATTCCTAGAGAGTATTTTTCTAAGCCTCGCGGATTCATTGCAGCCCTCCACGTTTTCACAGAAGCTTCGCCATGAATCCCGCTTGGCTAACCTTATTTCATATTTATAAATCCCCAGACTCACCTTATAGAGCTCCCAGTCCGAGGGTAGTCTACTCCTCCTGGCTCTATTAAAGAGCCGCCTACTGGACGCTCTTAGGCCGTCAAGGGAATCAGACCACCAGGGCGGCTTGCCCTTCCCCCTGTAAGTTTTCAGTGGGCAGGACTGTTGAAAGGCGCTATTGCCTGCCAAGGTGAAGTTTTCCACCAGATCGTCTATTTCAGATTCGGACAGGTCCGAACCAGCGATAGGCGCCTCAGGCAATAGCTCTCCCAACTTCCTACAATACAAGTCCCAGTTGGTACTTTTAGGGTTCCTAAAAGATATTTTACCGGGACGTTCTTCATTCACCGAGAACTGAATATATCGGTGATCAGAGAAAGAGTGCTCGTTGAGAACCCTCCATCCAGATATCCGATCTTCCAGTTCTCTGCTAACCAGGGTGAGGTCCAAGACCTCCTCCCTTACCGCAGTAATAAAAGTCGGGTCATTCCCCCTATTACATATACAAAGTCCCTCATCTACAATAAAAGTAAATAAAGACTCACCTCTGGTGTTCGTATCCGAGCTCCCCCATATGCTATGGTGTGCATTAGCATCGGCACCTATGATTACGCCAACACCTCTCCGCCTTGCTTCAGCGGTGATTTCGCCCAGTATCACAGGCGGTGGTCCCGTTACGTCCCCATGGGGCATATACGCTGAGACCACCCACAATTCGCTACTGCCTCGCTCGAGGCAGACCGTGGTTACGTCAGCATTGCTGAAATTAGAGAGAATAAAAGCTTTAAATTCCTTTTTAATAAGCACACAGGATCTAGGCCTACCTGCCTCCCCATGCACCAAGGTGTTGAATTTTCCCGTCCTTAATCCAGAAATTTTTCCGCCGTTACTACTCAGCCACGGCTCCTGGACAAGGACAATATCCACTCCGCCTTTCTCAAGACAGAGCAACAAGTTTGCGGAAGCCGCCTTAGAATGCTGAAGATTGATTTGACGGATTTCCATCAACACCACTCTTCTTCTTCTGCACCCCATCCTTGGCGGCTTCGCCCTCGGAGACTAGGAGATCCTCCTCCTCCCCCAACAGACGACTTACACTGATGACGGATCCCGCCATCGATGATTCGCCCTCGGAGGCCAGGAGCTCCTCCTCGGCCCTATCATCCAGACGACTAGCACTGATGACAGATCCCGCTATTGACGGGACGTCAACAGTGCTTTCGCTGTCCAAATTAGCGGAGTCAGCATCCACAACCATGGGTACTGGCTCCCCTGCGGACGCCTCCACCTCCCGAACAGTCTCTGTGGGAGAGGAACCATCCCCCCTGGAATCGGCGTGGTAGATTTTAAGAACCACACGCTCGAGGCCATAGGAGATAACCCCCCTCGTGTCAGAGAGAGGACCGGTGGACTCTGCGTTTAGCAGAATCAGCACTTGCCGACGTGGCCCAACAGCCTCCTCTACTCTGAGGACCCTCCAGTTATGCGTCGGAAGGTTCGGGTTGCAGTAACGCATTAGTTCGAGTATTTTCTCCGGCTGAGATGGCCCGGCAGGCAACCACACCCGAGCCCTCGGTCGAAGGGGGAGATCCCTCCGTTCCACGGCCTCGAGTCTGGCCCCCCTCCAGACCTCCCCTACCAAAGAAATTATTTTCTTAAAGATACAGGCCGACCGCTCGTCAGCACAAGTAATCAGTCTAAAACCATGATACCACCCCGAGTATTCGAAGCATGGCCGCGTACCTGGGCTCTCCATAACAGCGGTCATATAGGCCGCTGATATGGCGCTGGCGACCCACGGCCACTCCTCTCGGGAGATGGCACCATCCTCCCTACTCCTATCCAGGACCCCGAGGGTGATGGAGCCTGCACGTTTAGCGATTTCGCTAAACGAAATTGCGTCCCCACCTCCTCGGGCCCTTTTTGTCGTTGAGGCATTCCGCTCATCCGACCTTTGCCGCTTCATAGCCCCCAAACCCTGCTGCTCACCCGCATCGTTCGACACCGGTGTGTGGTCGTCGCAAGCTACGACGCTCCTGGCCCACTCCAGCGTCCGGGAATGCTTCTCAGACATCTGAGCTGCATCCCTTCCGCCGTAGCGCTCCAAGATCTTCTCAGCTAAGCGCCGATCACCCAGAGCTTTCCTACGCGGCGTCGATCGCCTACCTTTCCCGGCAGGCTTCGACCCCAGGGCTCCCGTTGGGAAAGCTCCTCGCGACAGGGCTTCCTTACTAGTACTGGGCTGCTCCGTCGCATTCGTCGGACCTCTGCCTTTCCCTGTCACAGCCCCATATGGGCCTACATTGGGTGTCGGTTTCGACACCCCTCCACTAACCGAACTACCCGTACCTACGGGGTTTGAAACCAAACCCCTGCGCTGATCCGTCTGATCAGCCCTTTTGACCCGCCGGGAGCTTTCCCGGCTGGCGGCGACCTGCTTCGGAGCACTCTCCGCACCTGTCGCGTCCCCCGCACCATGACGACTTTCGCCGTCACTCCTACCCTCCTTTTTCTTCGTCTTCGTGTCCATTCTAAGAAGTCCCCCCTCAAGGCCGCTATCCGGAGCCGATTGTGTAGTCGCCCTTCAACGGTCCCGTGGTTATCTATGCTGCGCAGGGAGGCCACGCGAGGGTTGACGCATTACCTTATGAGTAATGCGTTCAGAGCCAGACCGGACGCAAAGCGGGAAAATCTTCAACCGCACCTACACCACCAACTTAACGGCGACGGAGCCGGAACGTACCTTGAGGCCCGCCACGGTTTTAACGGGACGAGGGCAGGTGCAGCATTAGCCTACCAGCCATTTCGATAGGGTTTCACCCCGACCTACTAAGGTGGCAGAATACTGCACCTACCAGCCCAAAGTCATCAATTCCTATCCATAGTCAAAATCAAGTCCCTAACAATCCGGTTCGTCACCATTGAGTACCGATCTTGACCCTTAACAGGGTCCTCCTTCCCCTGAGCTCGGCACAATGACTCAGGGGTGCGGGTTTTATCGAGTTGTCCTCTCTAGATCCGCCATTATCAGTAGAAGCAGGGGCACCTCGTGCAGGACGTGACAACCAATCACGTGTGACAATTCGTCACTATGGCCGGTCTAAGACTGATACCAGTCCCTGATCCAGAGCCTGGAACCACGTATGATATCCAAGCCAAGTATCTTAACCCCCAAAAAAACATTAACACAGCATTCAAAACATCGAACAATCTAGGGCGAAAACTAAGAACTAACATTAACTCAGAGGATCCGTTTAGCAGCCACGGCGTATACAAGCTTATCTGCGGATGCCAGCATAGTTACATAGGACAAACAGGACGGCAAATAAGAAAGAGGTTCAGAGGACATATTAGAGATTACAACAAAAAAATATGGAATCAAAACATTATACCCGAGTCTAACTTCGCGAATCACATGGTCGAGAATGAATGCTCCCCAGCAAACATCAATAAAACAGTTAGGGTTCTACACATACAGGAAAAGGGCCGACGTCTCAACGTACTCGAAAACATGGAAATCTACAAGCAGAAAACATTCGACGGTAGAATAATAAACGAACAGATAAACACAATTTCTGACACAATATTCGAGCCTTTAAAACTTGTTTACAGGAAACAACTTAATCACACAGGTACAACAGACAAACACACAACAACAAACAAACACAAAACAATTAACACACCAAAACAAAAAACCGACAAAGAAGGTCAAACGACTAAAATCACAGATTTCTACCTACCCCAGTCAGCCACACAAATCGATTAGTAAACCAACCTCGGTTCTGAATGAACACACAGCACATACACATAACTAAATATACACAAGCATCAATTTGACAATACCTGCTCATATACCTACGAAATATAAATACAGGACAAACGACAACAACAGATCAGAACGAAAATCGACACTGACGATGGCACAACGCCGAAACCGGTTTGTCTCAAAACCAAATTTGACAAGGGATGACGGAAAATCGTTCCAAGAGTGAATGAATCTTTATTCAAATATTGTTAGCTTATTTATACTAAATTATTCTAAACATATTCTTACATACATATTTACTTTAAGCATACATACTTACATACCTACATACAACTCGACACAAATATGTACCTACATATGTGTGTTGAGCTGTGACGTTTGTGGGAAATGCAATGTCAGCAAATTTGCTTGAATGCAAATTTGGTTTAGTCGTGCGTTGTACACACACACCTGTATTAAATCGTGTGAATTGCTCTGTCAGCAACAATTAGCAAATGCCCCTTTTGTGTTGATTAACATTTAAACTCTTTTTGTTACAGGGTAGCATATTAACTGGTTTACTCATTTGGCATTGAAATTGTTGGCTGTTTACACTACACCGTAACCAAAGCAGTAGAAACACTGGAAGAGAATAGCTTAAACTTCAACCGTGTTAACTTTTATATTGACAGTCAAGCAGCAATTAAGGCAATAATCTCGCATAACATATCATCTAAATGAGTGTTAGAGTGTAAGCAGTCTCTGGAGAGAATCGGGACAGGGGGAGCATACATCTATATTGTGTCCCAGGGCATATGGGAATAGATGGGAATGAAAAAGCATACAAACTAGCTAAAAAGGGGCCATCCCTTGAAGCTTGCTCCGTAGACCTCCCAATTAGACTGAGCGGGATTAAGAGAAGGCGAGAGGTACACATGATCGACCAAGCGGGAGATGCGTGGGTTCAAGCGCGGGGCTGTAAAGTGTCGAAGATTATGTGTAGGTCTTACAACCTTAGACTAACAAAGTTGCTTCTATTAAAAAGAGGGGACTGTAGACTCATGACGGGTATTCTGACTGGACACTGCCTTCTGGCGTCACACGCCTTTAAATTAGGCTTGGTCAGTGATAGCAGATGTAGGAAGTGCGAGTTGCAGGAATAAACGATCGAACACGTTTTGTGTTCGTGCCCTGCGCTTGCCAGGTTAAGACTGCAGCTATTAGGAGTGATACAGCTGTCAGATATAGAAGCAGCAAGTGGCTTGTCTTAGAAAGCTTCTAGTATTTTCCAAGTGGACGGAGTTATTTTATAACATAGGCCCTGGTTTTTGATAGGGTTTTTCAGTTTGGTCGTTAAATAAAACTTCTGGTAACACTACGGACTCATTCACTCTATGTGAGGTCCTCATGGTCCGGCCAGTTCAACATAACCTAGCAACGTGAACTCTAATGGTACTTAAGCCCAAATGCTTGTTGGGTATATTCGCCGCCACTTCGGACGAACGGAAATATTAACTAGAGTTTAACCCTGCCAGATCGGCCGCTTAAGCTCAGCTCATGCGGCAGTTACCCACGAACGTACGTAGAAAAAACGTGTCAGCTGACATGACCTATCTTATGAGTGTGCAATGTAAACGAAAACTCACCGACGTGCAACGCCCGTACGTACGTAGCCCGGAACGTAGAAATCAAAACAATTTTGATTTTTTCCGTAAGAACGTGTCAGCTGATCGCTCTCTCACTAGACAGAGTTGCCTAGTAAACTTTTGTGCGCTAATTTTTGAGCGTTTGCAATTTTATGCAAAAACACCTAATTAAAGTTTGAAAAATTGTGAAAATAATTCGAAATAATTATGTAAAAGTACAGATTATAAATATGTAATCTATTTATACTTATTTAATATTTATTCCGGCCTTTTACAATATCAAAAATTAAACTGGAAAAAGTTGATGTTTCCATAAGCATACATGCAAAATGGACAATGGCAACAGTGCTTATTTGTAAACAATACACACACAAATATGTTATGTACATGTACACAGACGCACACATTGATTCCTACGGGCTTGAGAGTTCGGTCAAACGTGCTTCGTACGACAAACGTCCGTACGTACGGCACCCGTCGGTGGGTAACTGCCGCATTAGGCTTCAGTTAAATTAGACTGAAAAACTGCAGAATAAGCTTAAGCGTAGTTTAACTGACAAACTTAGTTGAACTTGTTTTGAAAAACCGGGCCTAAATGCAACAACGATTGGAGCCAGATAAATCCAGATAGAAGTCTTGTTCAATTTGTGAGCCTTATAATTTGTTAATTTCTTATATTTAGTTTGGCAACGCTGCCTTTAATAAACCTACTTTTTCAAAAATAGAAGTCGCTGCTTGGCCTTTGGCCGTATGTGGTACATAATAGCTGTGTTGTTTTATTTTACTTCTATATACGTTTACGATTAAACTTTGTATAGACTGCTAAGCGACAAACTTTAAATACACCTTTGAAATTGCTGCGCATAAAATGTGTCCTACTAAATTTCAATACACATTATACCAGGGATGCACCTTAACGTTAAGCTTATCGTTTATCAAAAAATTTCCACCGTTTCCGTTGAAACACTTCGAAATATTATCGATAAAGAAATTATCAAGATAAATTGCATCTCGTTTTTAACCGAAACGAAAAGCTTTCGTTAACGTTAAAAACGTTAACGAAAACGTGATACTTTATGTTTGAATTGTGCTGGCAATGCTATAGCCATGGTGAAGCCGTAAGGTGGTAACAGGGACACTGTAAAAACTCCATGTAATTTGTTTGTGTAATTCGGTGGTGGTAATGTCAAAAATACTCTGAGAAATGTTCGTACTGTCAAAATTCATGAGAAAATTTGCAATCAGCTTGGCTAATGCTTTCACCTTTAATGACTCCGCCATCAATCAGCTTTGCCAGCATAGTTTGAAATTAATAATCAACATATACGATTTGATTTCGCTTTGATATGGCCAGAGAATTTATACACAATGAGAAGGAGTTTTGCACTTCACCACTATTCCCCAAATTCATGTTAACTTAACAGGGTGCAAGACGTAACAGAAAATTCTCTTAACGATTTCCTCTGTTCGTCTGTTACCAAAAAATTCTCTGATCAGAGCAAGTATATTGCAAATTTAATTCTCTGATTTTTTTTTAATAAATTATGATGGTTGGAAGGTTGAAGTCTTCGGCACAGACGAAGACAGTCCTGTCCTTACTTGTTTTTTTTTATATTCAAAGTGTGAATATGCCTATGATTCAGGGCAAAACAAAAACAAAAGTGCTACAAGTGTATAGGGGTTGAGCAGCTCCGATGTAAAGAAATATTTTGACAAGTATAAAATACATTATTCAGTCAACAAATATAGTCAAAAAAGATTCAGAAAGCTGAATTAAAAATCATTATAAATTTTTGATCTCCTAAAGTAAACACATTTGATTCAAATATGATTCCAAAATGTGGTTGAAAAAATATATTCAGTGTTTGATCATCTAAAGTATTCATATTTGATTATTCCTTTTGTTCAATTGTATGGTAACTCATTATTTTGTCAGAAAGAGTAATCAAATTATATTGATATGTAGGGAAATTGAAAATTTAATCACCTAAATGGTGAGTGGGTATAAACCAGGCATGCTTAACGAACGAAACGATATCATTTCGTTACGATAATCAACGCTAATAAACGAAACGAAGTCACTTCGTTTCGTTTATTAACGTTAAGAACGTCAAATTAACGTTAATTTGACGATCTTAACGTTAATAAACGAAACGAAGTGACTTCGATCCGTTTATTAGCGTTGATTATCGTAACGAAATGATATCGTTTCGTTCGTTAAGCATGCCTGGTATAAACAAACCTATATTGGTATATATGTACACACATATATTCCTAAACTAAAGATCAGCCTACACCCCCATTTCCCACCCACTTCATTGATACCAATATATCCATGCATAAGCTAACAAATGTTTGTACATTCATATGTTCAAATAAAAGACAAACTGTTTCAATCAACCACTTCCAACAAAAATTATTCTTACGCACAAGCATATGTACAAATCTATGTTCATATGTAAGCTAAGAAATATTTTTATATTCGCATGTTGACAAAGAAAACAAAATTCACTTCAACCATCCAACCATACGCAAAAGCATACATACATATTTACATATGTATGCTCATGTTTTGTATGTAAAAATCCTGAAAACTAGCTTCCTCTTGATTTTTCATTCATAAATTCTTCTTCTTAAGTTGTCCAAATTGATGGCAACATGGCATTTGATAAAATCGTCAAAAGACAAATTTTTGCGATTTTATAAATTCCAACTTCGATGCATATTGGGTGTATTCATTATGACGAGCATAACTACTTTCATAACCCCGCACTTTTCCTTTGAAATAATACCAAACTATTTATAAGCCTGTATGAAAGTACTAATATGGTAGTAAAAAATGCAAATAAACATGCACAGATATTGCCTAGTAAATGTCCACTAACATATTAGCAATATAATCTAAAAATTTCCATCCATTGTTCATATAAATTATTGCAAATAATTTTTCCATATCCTGAATTGCCGAGTTGTCACAGCTTATGGACATTTTTATTTGCTTTTTGAAACCCCCATCATATTCTGCCGAAAAATTGTTCGCGCAGTCACGCAGCCAAATTTGCAGCAACTGTGTTGCAGTTGCTACATAAGAGTGGTGTTTTACCCGTTTCTGGCCCGAATTCGCACTGTGACGTCATACTGTATATGCTGACTTGTTTATCACATGTCAGTACAAAGTAAGAATTTTACATTATTTTCATAGATAAAAATTAATATATGGGAGCGGCGAAATAAATTAAAGTAATTTTTCGAAGAAATATAACATTATTTCGCAAAAGAGCAATAAATTTCTTTATTTTAATTTTATAATAAATTCCCCTTTTAGCTGTGAGTTATTAAAGGTATAAACGGCAACACTTTAAACCACCGACGACACATAATTTGGATCGTGCCTATTGTATTTCGTCGGCTAATTACTACGAGCATTGATTTTTACATATCCATGGCCGTATACGCGGATTGCCATAATTGATTTGGTCGCTTCATAACGCGGAAAGCGACAAGTTCTTTTATTAATAACTTAAGGCACTGCCACAGCATCAAAGCGACCAAGCTTTTTATACATGTCTGCCTTTAATTGGAGTATTATTGAATATGTATATATGTATGTACATTTGTACTTTTTTGCTTTGGTTTGTATTTTCATACATATATATTCAATGATACAATGCTCAACATCTGATCAACAGGCACATGTCTTTTGTGTATTGTTGGTCTTATTTACATATTTAAGGTTGATTTGAGGCAGGTCAAATGTATTTAAGTTTGACTTGGCTTATCAAACCTGCCTTTGAAAATATTCAAGTACATAGGTACTTACATCATTGTACTGAATAACACATATAAAATGCTTTAGGAAATTTCTTTATAGGTACCTCCCCTCCCACCCATAGTCCAAATAATAACTAAATATTTTTTTATTTATTCAATTGTTATCAAATATTTTATTTATTTCAATTTTTCAATTTATTAATAATTCATACTTCATGGTTAATATGCATACATTTTATGCAAATTAACGTTTTATAAATATGCAATGGATTTCGTGTGCACAGAAATTCCAAGTGTGCAAATGCCGTCGGCAAAACACTATTTGCATGCATATTTCAATTTGCATACATTTTCCTAACATTTTAATTTATTAACAAGAAGGGATGGGATAATTCATAAATGTATGATTAATTTACATACATTTCATGAAAGGGCATATTTTGGGTATATGAATAGGTTTTTGTTTGTAAAGAAATAAGCAAAATTTCTGCAATTTGCATCAACATAAAACAAGCAAATATATTGCTATTATTATATTAATTAAGTTCAAATTCATATTAAATCATAAAACAAGCAAATATATTGCTACAAGTAATAAAATTTAAATTTAATTAATCCTACTAAATACCTATATTCCCACAAAGAAATCATATTAAGAGAAAATCCAGAGAATTTATACACCAGCTGAAACTGTTGACAGAGAATTTTCTGCTGTTAACTGGTTAACATTGAAATTGGATTGTGTGTGGTGAAGTGCAAGACGTGTTCACATGCAAAAAAGTTGGAATCTAGCAAAAACGCCTTCTCATTCTATACCTACTCGAACAAGCGAAAAGCAGAGTCCAAACATAATAACAAACATGACGAAAGGACATCGCGTAAAATTTATTCGAATATTGTAGGTTTGGAACCTCGTTATAAGAACATGGAAATAGCAGGAACTGACATCGCAAAATACATCATGTTCGATTTTCAAGCGAAACAACATCGCAGCAACGCTCCAAACCATGCGCAACCATGTTCAATCAGAGAATTTAAACACAATGAGGAGTTTTTTTGGCATCCACTGCTTACGATCCATTTGCATGTGACACGTCTTGCACTTCACCACTATTCCCAAATTCATGTTAACTTAACAGGGTGCAAGACGTAACAGAAAATTCTCTTGACTATTTTCTCTGTTCGTCTGTTACCAAAAAATTTTCTGATCAGAGCAAATATATTGGAAATTTTAATTCTCTGATTTTTTGTAAATAAATTATGATGATTCATTGTAAATTGACTTGCCCATTAAGTAAGGTCTTAGGAGGAAATTATTCAATAGGGTGTTTGGTGCAGGTGTAAAGCACTTGTATCAATTTATTTTTTCTTTTCTCAACTCGTGGTTCAAATGCCGCTCGTTGTTTTATTATTTATTATCAGAGAATTTAAACACAATGAGAAGGCGTTTTTGCTAGATTCCAACTTTTTTGCATGTGAACACGTCTTGCACTTCACCACACACAATCCAATTTCAATGTTAACCAGTTAACAGCAGAAAATTCTCTGTCAACAGTTTCAGCTGGTGTATAAATTCTCTGGATTTTCTCTTAAGATTTCTTTGTGGGAATATAGGTATTTAGTAGGATAAATTATATTTAAATTTTATTATTTGTAGCAATATATTTGCATGTTTTATGATTTAATATGAATTTGAATTTAATTAATATAATTTAGAAATTTTAAAAAAGGTAAAAAAAGGTTAATTTCAATGGTAAATGGAGTGTTGAAAATAGCCTTGTGGCGTTGCAAATTCGTATATACGGTCTAAGTAGCAGATAAGACAATACGAAAATTATAGTAAGTTTGGCGCACCTGTTAGGCACTTGTTTAAGGCTACAAGTACTTCAGGTTCGAGCATAAATAAAGCTTCTTTTTGTTTTTTTTTTTGTTGGAAAATCCCATTAAAATATCGAACTGTGAATTTTCGATAGGCAAAAGCCGAAAAGTCGATGTCATTTTGCTTTTTATATTTGTTAATTGTATCATTTTTTCTGTAATTTCATATAATATTTCAAGTATACAGTTTTATAGCCCTTTTAATTCTACCCTAACAAAGTGTAAATGTCAAGATCATAGAAAATTCCGCCGATTTTGGCAATTTTTTCCGTTTTTGACTATTTTGCGTTTCAAATCTTTGATTACCTTATTCTGACCTGGGGGCCTACTCTGTATTGCGATGCGAAAGAAAAAATACGCGAAATCGCAAAATCGGTACTCTGTATCTTGACATTCGCATGTATATTTTGACTTTCGCATTCACATTTTGCCCATTCGCAATTTTGCTCCCTTTTCGCATTGCCGGCACTCTGTAAAGCGAAAGCGAATGTCAAACAGCATTCATTTTCGCATTTTTCTTGCTACAAGTAATAGGCATTCGCATTGTTCAAATATGTAAGTATTAATTGACGATTTTATAAATTGATATCTTTATATTCATTTAAAAATATATAGGACAACTCAAAAAATAAAACAAACACAAAAGCAACAATTTGTAATCCTAGTGGACTTAAAATACATAAATAAATAACAATTAAATCGAAAACACTTTTTTTATAAAGCATTTCTATTGGAAATCATGTCATTTTTTATTTGTTCTCTGATACAACTAGCAATATTTCCCATTCTATGATTTTCCACGTTTTCTGTATTTATCACGTTCACTTCTTCCAGTTCAATTTCTGAACTGGGAGGATTTCTTCATTTAAATCAATCCTTTCTTCATTTAAATCGTTCCATAATGCTACAGAATCCTTTTTTTTAATTTGTTCAACAAGAATTAATCGTTTGCCGAAATTGTAATCGCCTTGTTTCTTTTGTTCTCTTTCTTTGAGTTTGGTCAGTGATGCATACTCAAGCAAAAAATTTGCGAAAAATAAAAAAGCAACATTGTTAACGATGCGATAGCGCTACAGAGTTCCAATTACCTTTCGCATCGCAATTTATTTTCGCATCGCAATTTATTTTCGCATCGCACTGCCTTTCGCATCGCAATACAGAGTAGGCCCCCTGATCAACTGACCATGTATAATTACAAATACATTGCTAGAGTTGCGCTTTTTCGTTCATTTCAGAGATTCGGTTCTTTCGTTCTTTTTGTTAATCTGTTCCTTTTTTTCAAGCAAATTTGTTCACTGCCGCTCAGACCCACGAAAAAAGTCAACAAGTATAGAGGGGGTGTGTATGCAGCAATGCTTTGTGTAGGTATATTTAAATGTGTTATGAATAAATAAGTTAATATATATACATATGTATAATTAACTTCAAAAAAAGTTACAAATTTCGGAAGATCGAGGAAGTTGAAAAAGTACAGGCACAAATTGTAAATATGAACATAAATGTAATAATTAGTTTCTCACAAAAGATGTTTTTCATAAATATGTTTCCAAGTTAGCAAAATAGCAAAATTTTGCCGATAAGCGCGTTTTCTTACAATGCAACATCAAAGCAAAATTTTTTGCAAGAATATATAAAAATGTGATAAAATCATTTGACAAAATTAAAAGCTAACCAAATTCAAACAATTGTTGAATTACTTTCAATTGTTAGAAATTTTTCTCAAAGCTAAAAAGGGCATTTCAAGACCATTGAAAGCTGGCATGGTAATAGGCGACCATACAAAATAGAAAATGTCGATAAAAATATGCAAACATTTTTCCTAACTTCCATACCCGCCTTCGCTTCATCATCAAGCACAAAAGTCAAACCAGAGACAAAATCTTAAAATTTGATTTTGTGTCGATTCTTATTACCAACACATTCAAACATTTCGTCCGGCCACGTACATATAGGCCAAAACTAACACAACCTTAGATTTTGGCGAGGAAATCTTACATTCCCGCCTACGTCTCATCAACAAAATCACGAACATAAGAGGAAGAACAAAAAATCGAAGTCAGACAATATTTTTATTTCGACTTGATTCCGCTTACTAACACATTCAAAGTTTCTGTTTGGCCTCGTACATTTAGGCCAAAACTACTACAACCTAAGAGGAAAACTTTCATTCCCGCCTACTACACCTTGTCCAAAAGCAAACTTATAGAATTTATTTTTTCAAAGACATTGTGAAAAAATCCAATCTTCCTTCCTTGTCTTCAAAGTGTAAATCATTGGGCAAGAAACATTTTTATATTACCAGGCACTCATAAAAATTGGCGCGTGTGTGAAATGTATGAAAATAGTATTTTGGCTTTCGTACGCACATATGCCATTCCCTTTACGCATGAGGCTATACCATACATAACTTCATATTTCTATTTCTTTTCTGTTATTTTAAAGTTTAGAATGAGTAGAAAAAAATCTTCTTTTTCCTCGCCGCCTTCACCTTACCGACAAACAAAATAACAAAAGCGAAATATTTTTGAGGTTGTTCGGACTTGCAAGCGAGTATAGAGTTGTATAGAGTTGGGTCGTTTCGTTCGTTCTGAACTTGTTCAGACTCAACTGAACAAGTGAACTAGATCTTCGATTTCGGTTCTATTTGTTCTTTTAGTTCGTTTTACCTAATGTTATTCTTTCTTTCTTCTCGTTCACGAACATTGTAAATTCATACATACATACGTAAAAATTCACAGTGAGCACGAATGTCGATGATGCCACTTATGCGATATGTGTGTATATATTTATGAAAAACATTTTTGTAAGAAACTAATTATTACATTTATGTTCATATTTACAATTTGTGCCTGTACTTTTTGAACTTCCTCGATCTTCCGAAATTTGTAACTTTTTTTGAAGTTAATTATACATATGTATATATATTAACTTATTTATTCATAACACATTTAAATATACCTACACAAAGCATTGCTGCATACACACCCCCCTCTATACTTGTTGACTTTTTTCGTGGGTCTGAGCGGCAGTGAACAAATTTGCTTGAAAAAAAGGAACAGATTAACAAAAAGAACGAAAGAACCGAATCTCTGAAATGAACGAAAAAGCGCAACTCTAGCAATGTATTTGTAATTATGCATGGTCAGTTGATCAGGTCAGAATAAGGTAATCAAAGATTTGAAACGCAAAATAGTCAAAAACGGAAAAAATTGCCAAAAATCGGCGGAATCTTCTATGAACTTGACATTTACACTTTGTTAGGGTAGAATTAAAAGGGCTATAAAACTGTATACTTGAAATATTATTTGAAATTACAGAAAAAATGATACAATTAACAAATATAATAAGCAAAATGAGATCGACTTTTCGGCTTTTGCCTATCGAAAATTCACAGTTCGATATTTTAATGGGATTTTCGAACAAAAAAAAACAAAAAAAAGCTTTATTTAGGCTCGAACCTGAAGTACTTGCAGCCTTAAACAAGTGCCTAACAGGTGCGCCAAACTTACTATAATTTCCGTATTGTCTTATCTGCTACTTAGACCGTATATACGAATTTGCAACGCCACAAGGCTATTTTCAACCCTCCATTTACCATTGAAATTAACTTTTTTTTACCTTTTTTAAAATTTCTAAATTATATTAATTAAATTCAAATTCATATTAAATCATAAAACATGCAAATATATTGCTACAAATAATAAAATTTAAATATAATTAATCCTACTAAATACCTATATTCCCACAAAGAAATCATCTTAAGAGAAAATCCAGAGAATTTATATACCAGCTGAAACTGTTGACAGTGAATTTTCTGCTGTTAACTGGTTAACATTGAAATTGGATTGTGTGTGGTGAAGTGCAAGACGTGTTCACATGCAAAAAAGTTGGAATCTAGCAAAAACTCCTTCTCATTGTGTATAAATTATCTGGTTGTACAAAGGAGATAGCCCTATTATCCTCTATGGTTCGTATAGTATTTTTTACTTAGCAGCATTCATTAGAGATGCCAAATGCAATTTATATTATCCAGTAACCCTATTGAAGATGGGGAATTTGTGGTAATATTATTCTAGCAAATATGTTGTTCCCTTTTTCTGATGGCCTGGTAAAATCGGCTGTTTTGGGAAAAATGGGCACCTTTCCTGATTCATGTAAAATGGATGGGACCATAATAATAAAACAACGAGCGGCATTTGAACCACAAGTTGGAAACAGAAAAAATAAATTGATACAAGTGCTTTACACCTGCACGAAATATGCTATTAAATAATTGCCTCCTAAGACCTTACTTAATGGGGCAAGTCAACCAATCATCATAATTTATTTACAAAAAATCAGAGAATTAAAATTTGCAATATATTTGCTCTGATCAGAGAATTTTTTTGTAACAGACGAACAGAGAAAATCGTTAAGAGAATTTTCTGTTACGTCTTGCACCCTGTTAAGTTAACATGAATTTGGGGAATAGTGGTCACATGCAAATGGATCGTAACCAGTGGATGCCAAAAAAACTCCTTCTCATTGTGTATAAATTCTCTGGCATTATCTAAGCAAGGATACGCGTTTTTTTACGCGCAAACGTAAACGTATACGCGTGTGAAAAAAAACACGGCTAATGTACAGGTGTACAAAAATATCACGACATTGTGAATTCATACAAGTGGCGAATGTTTGATAAAAACTTTCACAATAGTAAAGAGCCTCGATCACCTGTTTAATCGCTGTTCTTATATCATTTGCTCAATAGTGTTTTCCAAACATTTTTGTAGACGACTGGTACATTGCACTGTTTACATATTTTAAAATGTTCGCTCAACTGGTTGCTCACATTTAATCTATTGTATAAATTCACAATGATATCACGACGACATGCTTCTCAAGTCTCATAATGATCCTTAGTAGTCCCTTTAGATTTGTGCGTGATACAGCGCTAGAAAACTCACTGGATGATGGCTATGTTTTTCGACATTTATCTTTCGTTATTTCTACTTTCGGCTAATCGGCCTTGTGTAACCCAACTATATCTAGTCGAAGAAACGAAAAGCAGAGTCCAAACATAATAACAAACATGACGAAAGGACATCGCGTAAAATTTATTCGAATATTGTAGGTTTGGAACCTCGCTATAATAACATGGAAATAGCAGAAACTGACATCGCAAAATACATCATGCTCGATTTTCAAGCGAAAGAACATCGCAGGAAGGCTCCAAACCATGCACTTTCCAAAATTTTATATCCTGTACAAACTCTACACCGTTATTCTAAGCTGATAGCAACATTCTTTTTAACGGTAATGAAAACGACAAACAGCTTTTCGTATTCTGATTGCGGATAATAAAGCAGCAAACTAGGTGGTAGCCGTGTCGTTACCAAGTAAAATTGCACGTGCTTGCAACAATTTGAATGAAGTAAACAAAACAAAAGTGTATCCATGTTTATGTACACGAATTTGTAAACAATATTAAGACTTTTAGCACAAACTTTAGTTCACATCTTCACCATCAAACCCATCTTTAATGCTTCTTTTTCCAGTTTGGAGTAAGCAGAACTTACAGCGCGGGTGTTCAGGCCGATGATATTCATGGTATCAGCATATGCAAGCAATTGCACGCTCTAATACGATATTGTTCCAGAGCGATTGAGTTCTGCAAGTAGTATAATTTTCTAAAGCATCAAATTAAAGAAATCGCACGATAGGGGGTCACCCTGTCTGAAACCTCGTTTAGTTTCGAACGGCTCGGAGAGGTCCTTCCCAATTTTGACTGAGCAGATGGTGTTGCTCAACGCCATTTTGCACAGCCGTATAAGTTTTGCGGGGAAACCAGATTCAGACATAGCGGCATATAGGCAGCTCCTTTTCTGCTGTCGAAGACGGCTTTAAAATCTGAAAAGAGGTGATGTTTGGCGATTATTTTTTCGACGGTTTTTTTTTCACGATTTGACGGATTATGAAAATCTGGTCGATGTTAGATTTACCATGTCTGAAGCGGCACTGATAAGGTTCAATCAGCCAATTCACGGTGGGCTTCAATCTTTTGCACAATACACTTGACAGGACCTTATATGCGATGTTAAGAACGCTGATTCCGCGATAGTTGGCGCCGTTTGCAGTATCCGCTTTCATGTGGACTTTGCAAAGAACATTTAGATTTCAATCAGCGGGTATGCACTCTTCCGACCATATTTTGCAGAAGCTGATGCATGCGCCTTACCAGCTCCTCGCCGCCGTATTTGAATAGCTCCGCATGCAATCAATCAGCGCCCGCGGCCTTGTTGTGTTTTAATCTGGTTATTGCTATTCTGACTTCGTCATAATCGGATGGGGTACATTTATTCTATCATCATCGATTGCAGGTTCGTCATCCCTGTGCAGTAAATCACTGTCTCCATTTAGGAGAGCAGAGAAGCGTTCCCTCCATAATATAAGTACTCTCTGGACATCGGGGCGTTATTCCTGGTGGCTCAAGCTCCTCACACTCACGTCTTTCCGTCTCTACTTTTTTTCCTGCAAAGGCATCTCTCTTCACTTTTCAACTTGTAGTTGCATACATACGAATGATGGTAAGATGTTTGTTTACAAATACATACATACATCTGTATGTATATGGGATTTGGAGTTTTTTTGACTTATGGCATGAATGAAAGATGAATAGATTATCACATTTTTACCATTAGTTCAATTCATTAAAAAGCTTTAAAAATTACGGAATCTGTCAGTTTTATAAATATAAATATGTAATATTTTCTTTAGTCAGATATTGTTTTTTACAGTTTTTACATACATGTATGTATATGATATACATATTATCAATGATATTGTCACGGATATTAGCATCACTAAGCTATACCATCACTAAGGCGATGCAAAGGCCATGCTAAGCGGTATTTACGTCATTAATCACATCATGTATACACATATATAAGGCAGCCGAGAGATGTCACACACAGATGCATTTACTTATACGCCTATGTGTGTGCGAGACCCTGTAAACTACAAAAACATACATCTGAGAGACGCTGAAAAGTAGACAATTGTAAACAAGTAGAAACTATATGAGAACTATAAACACACGAAATAGTTGGTAAGTTCTGGAAATAGAAGAGCCTAGATGTATGCAGCGTAAACTATAAAAGCGGCGCAAGCGAGTAAGAAGAAATTTAGTTTGATTTGAGTTGTCAAGCAGTTTCGACTAAGACGCTATCTAGCGAGCAAGAGCAGTATTATTTTGAATAGTAGAGTTTCATTTGAGCTATCAATCAGTTTGGTTATTAAGCAAGCTATTCGTTGCACAGTTTGAGTGTTTTGTGAAGTACTTTAATAAAGGCCATTTTGCATTATTACAAATTGGAGTTAAGCTGGAGTCATTGGTGCCGTATGTCGTATCGCTGTATCCGTATCCCTAACGTAATCAGATGTTTATCGTTACGACGGTAAACCAAAACCCAATTGGTTGGCTACGATACGGTTGCGACTTTAGCGGCACCAATAATCGATTGCATTGATTCTCATAAGGTTGGTCGAATCAGCTGTTAAAAGGTTACCGATACGGTTACCGATAAAGCACCAATGTCTCCAGCTTTATTTATTCAACAGTTTAGTGATACGAACTTAGCAGAGGATTGCAAATAAGAGGATTTGCAGCAAATTCGTTAAAATATTAATATAGTAATGAAAAAACTGAAACAAAACAATAACTGAAAATAGAGCAAAAGGTTAGTATATGTATAAAATACAATACCCAAATGAAATATAAAATAATTGCGTATGTAGGGATGATTTGTACAAGAGAGATCGTATTTCTACAGAAGATCTCTCTATGAGAAATTCGTTTTTGAAAAAATTTTACGAATGCATTTAAATGAATTATTTTGTGAAGTCGCAGCAAATGCAACTGTGGAAATACTTTGCCCTCTTTTGCAAATGCAATGTTTTGCTTTCAGCTAAACATAATTACCGTAATAAACACCTATTTCCAAAATTAAAATAAAAAACTATATTTTCATTTCTAATTATTTTATTTATTTAATAATTCTATATATAAACCATGTTTATGCATAAATATAGCTTTTCCATCGGCAAAATACTTTGCTTTTGGACAATAACATATAACATCAAAAATGTTATCATTTCCATGTAGGCACAGAATTCTGTTATTCCTCTTCCAAATAAAAATTCAGTGACGAATTCCTTACCTGCGAAATACACCGTCACTGCTTCACATCATTCGTTCGATGTCCCTTCTCAAGGTTCGACCTTCTCTGTCTGGACATGACGAAGGAACATCGCGTAAAATTTATTCGAATTATTGTATGTTTGGAACCTCGTTATAATAATTAACATCGAAATAGCAGGAACTGACATCGAAAAATACATCATGTTCGATTTTCAGGCGAAACAACATCGTAACAAGGCTACGAACCATGCGCAATTAAGTTTGACATTCGATGTTCAATCGTATATTATGCTTTAAGAACAGTTTCAAACCCGTTTGTTTCGAGAATTGTATATCCTGTACAAACTCTAACACCCTTAAGCCCCCATTACTGATACTTAGCATAGACTTGACTTGACTTGGCGTAAACTTGGCAACTTAGCCACGATTATACTCCACTTGGCGCATAAAATCTGGCATCATAATCAGCGTTGAAATTTATTTTTAAATAAATGTCAATTTGAATGACAAAATGTCAAAATGAAATGGAAACAAACAAATGACATCTCAAAATGTAAACGTCACTTAGAACTTACATAGAAAATCAAAATTCAACAGACTTCTAAGTCAAGTTAACTTTTGAGTAATCAGTAACATGCAATGTTCATTTAACAGAACTGTAAGTGACAGTTCGCAAGCCAAGTCAAGTCTATGCTAAGTATCAGTAATGGAGCCTTTATTCCAGAGAATTTATACACAATGAGAAGGAGTTTTTTTGGCATCCACTGGTTACGATCCATTTGCATGTGACACGTCTTGCACTTCACCACTATTCCCAAATTCATGTTAACTTAACAGGGTGCAAGACGTAACAGAAAATTCTCTTAACGATTTTCTCTGTTCATCTGTTACCAAAAAATTCTCTGATCAGAGCAAATATATTGCAAATGTTGAAACTCATGCTAATAACTGCCTGTTAGGCTATGAAACTTACCCTACAAGAATACTGACTATCATCTGATAGTCAGCAATGTCAACCTAACGATCAGCGCCTCATACAAACTTTCTATCACGAACTTAAGGGGACTTGCGCAAATGTGATGTAAACAACTGTGTACGTGTGAGTTTTTGTCTCCTTCTTATACACCAACATGGCCTACTGATTAAGTATATAGCCGTACTGCTCACTCTCATTCCTTTTCCTGGATCAGTGATGACACTGTAACTATCAAAAAGTGTCATAAATGATAGTTTACTGTAGATATCAGGTTTGACTGTTATACTATCATAAATGACCATTGTTATATTCCGCCAAAAATGAAACAATGATTTTTTCTTTTTATTTACTTTATTTCATTACGTTTTTAATTTTGTACGTGATAAAATCATACGTGTTTTTTATTTGTTTAAAATAAATAGTTTTATAAGAATTCGAGTTCAGAATGTTCAATTTAAATTCAGAAAATAACAAAACAACGGAAGAGCGCTTTCCTCATGCGGAATCACATTTAAAAATGAATCACCACTAACCACTATTATTTTTCGCGTATCAATTTTTTGAGTGCGCCCCATACATTCCTACAGCTTTTGGTATTTTTTAATTTTATTTTCGATTTTTTTTCTTTTAGCATGGAGCTTTGAAATGCTCTCTTTTTCATTTTTTAAACTTATTTTTTATATGGTTTTCGTCGGTTGAAAATGGCGGAATTTAAAAAATAACAAAACAACCGTGATAATCATTTGATTGTCATATGACAGTCAGTAGTGACAACATGATTACATCGGATAAACTGTTCTCGCATACATAAAATTCCGTTGAGAATTATGTATCTGTCTCACATGCATAATGGTATCTGCTGTATGTTCTTTTGTTCTGTACCAGGTGTCCGAAGCTTTCCCAGTTTGAGTCCTTTTTCATGATTATAGGCTGTCGTTGGGAACATGCGGACATGCGTGAGCGAACAAAGGAACATACATAAATTTGAGTATCAATGTTTACATCATCGCAGGATCAGCATTGTCAATTACAAGTGTGATTGTATTAGTAAAACTATCAGCGTTTCTTGTAGGGTTAATAATCTATTGTGGCGCAACTGTATGGGTAAGTGAATTGTTGTAGGATTTCGTGGATTCGAAGCCCGCTCCAGTTAAAATCCTTCTTTATTTTTTTTTTTTAGCTGAAATTATAAAAATGCTGATATTGCGCCAAAATAGCAAAATTTTGCCGATAAGCGCGTTTTCTTACAATGCAATATCAAAGCAAAATTTTTTGCAAGAATATATAAAAATGTGCTAAAACCATTTGACAAAATTAAAAGCTAACCAAATTCAAACAATTGTTGAATTCCTTTCAATTGTTAGAAATTTTTCTCAAAGCTAAAAAGGGCATTTCAAGACCATTGAAAGCTGGCATGGTAATAGGCGACCATACAAAATAGCAAATGTCGCTAAAAATATGCAAACATTTTTCCTAACTTCCATACCCGCCTTCGCTTCATCTTCAAGCACAAAAGTCAAACCAGAGACAAAATCTTAAAATTTGATTTTGTGTCGATTCTTATTACCAACACATTCAAAAATTTCGTCCGGCCTTGTACATATAGGCCAAAGCTAACACAACTTTAGATTTTGGCGAGGAAATCTTACATTCCCGCCTAATTCTCATCAACAAAATCACAAACATAAGAGGAAGAACAAAAAATCGAAGTCAGACAATATTTTTATTTCGACATGATTCCGCTTACTAACACATTCAAAGTTTCTGTCTGGCCGCGTACATATAGGCCAAAACTACTACAACCTAAGAGGAAAACTTCCATTCCCGCCTACTACACCTTGTCCAAAAGCAAACTTATAGAATTTATTTTTTCAAAGACATTGTGAAAAAATCCAATATCTTCCTTCCTTGTCTTCAAAGTGTAAATCATTGGGCAAGAAACATTTTTATATTACCAGGTACTCATAAAAATTGGCGCGTGTGAAATGTATGAAAATAGTATTTTGGCATTCGTACGCACATATGCCATTCCCTTTACGCATGAGGCTATACCATACAAAACTTCATATTTCCATTTCTTTTCTGATATTTCGAAGTTTCGAATGAGGAGAAAAAAATCTTCTTTTTCCTCGCCGCCTTCACCTTACCAACAAACAAAATAGCAAAAGCGAAATATTTTTGAGGTAGTTCCCACTTGCAAGCGCAATGTAAAGAGTTGGGTCGTTTCGTTCGTTCTGAACTTGTTCAATTGACCGGGTCTCTCAACTGAACAAGTGAACTAGATCTTCGATTTCGGTTCTATTTGTTCTTTTAGTTCGTTTTACCTAATGTTATTCTTTCTCCCTTCTCGTTCACGAACATTGTAAATTCATACATACATACGTAAAAATTCACAGTGAGCACGAATGTCTATGATGCCACTTATGCGATATGTGTGTATATATTTATGAAAAACATCTTTTGTAAGAAACTAATTGTTACATTTATGTTCATATTTACAATTTGTACCTGTACTCTTTTAACTTCCTCGATCTTCCGAAATTTGTAACTTTTTTTGAAGTTAATTATACATATGTATATATATTAACTTATTTATTCATAACACATTTAAATATACCTACACAAAGCATTGCTTCATACACACCACCCTCTATACTTGTTGACTTTTTTCGTGGGTCTGAGCGGCAGTGAACAAATTTGCTTGAAAAAAAAGGAACAGATGAACAAAAAGAACGAAAGAACCGAATTTCTGAAATGAACGAAAAAGCGCAACTCTAGCAATGTATTTGTAATTATACATTGTCAGTTGATCAGGTCAGAATAAGGTAATCAAAGATTTGAAACGCAAAATAGTCAAAAACGGAAAAAATTGCCAAAAATCGGCGGAATTTTCTATGAACTTGACATTTGCACTTTTTTAGGGTAGAATTAAAAGAGCTATAAAACTGTATACTTGAAATATTATTTCAAATTACAGAAAAAATGATATAATTAACAAATATAATAAGCAAAATGACATCGACTTTTCGGCTTTTGCCTATCGAAAATTCATAACTCGATATTTTTAATGGGATTTTCCAACAAAAAACAAAAAAAAGCTTTATTTAGGCTTGAACCTGAAGTATTTGCAGCCTTAAACGAGTTCCTAACAGGTGCGCCAAACTTACTATAATTTTCGTGTTGTCTTATCTGCTACTTAGACCGCATATACGAATTTGCAACGCCACAAGGCCATTTTCGACCCTCCATTTACCATTGAAATTAAGCTTTTTTTACCTTTTTTAAAATTTCTAAATTATATTAATTAAATTCAAATTCATATTAAATCATAAAACATGCAAATATATTGCTACAAATAATAAAATTTAAATATAATTAATCCTACTAAATACCTATATTCCCACAAAGAAATCTTAAGAGAAAATCCAGAGAATTTATACACCAGCTGAAACTGTTGACAGAGAATTTTCTGCTGTTAACTGGTTAACATTGAAATTGGATTGTGTGTGGTGAAGTGCAAGACGTGTTCACATGCAAAAAAGTTGGAATCTAGCAAAAACGCCTTCTCATTGTGTTTAAATTCTCTGGTGTAATCCAACTATACCTACTCGAACAAGCGAAAAGCAGAGTCCAAACATAATAACAAACATGACGAAAGGACATCGCGTAAAATTTATTCGAATATTGTAGGTTTGGAACCTCGTTATAAGAACATGGAAATAGCAGGAACTGACATCGCAAAATACATCATGTTCGATTTTCAAGCGAAACAACATCGCAGCAACGCTCCAAACCATGCGCAATTATGTTTGATATTAGATGTTCAATCAGAGAATTTAAACACAATGAGAAGGAGTTTTTTTGGCATCCACTGCTTACGATCCATTTGCATGTGACACGTCTTGCACTTCACCACTATTCCCAAATTCATGTTAACTTAACAGGGTGCAAAACGTAACAGAAAATTCTCTTGACTATTTTCTCTGTTCGTCTGTTACCAAAAAATTTTCTGATCAGAGCAAATATATTGGAAATTTTAATTCTCTGATTTTTTGTAAATAAATTATGATGATTCATTGTAAATTGACTTGCCCATTAAGGTCTTATTATTTATTATTATTATCTGGTAATATAAAAATGTTTCTTGCCCAATGATTTACACTTTGAAGACAAGGAAGGAAGATATTGGATTTTTTCACAATGTCTTTGAAAAAATAAATTCTATAAGTTTGCTTTTGGACAAGGTGTAGTAGGCGGGAATGCAAGTTTTCCTCTTAGGTTGTAGTAGTTTTGGCCTATATGTACGCGGCCAGACAGAAACTTTGAATGTGTTAGTAAGCGGAATCAAGTCGAAATAAAAAATTGTCTGACTTCGATTTTTTGTTCTTCCTCTTATGTTTGTGATTTTGTTGATGAGAATTAGGCGGGAATGTAAGATTTCCTCGCCAAAATCTAAAGTTGTGTTAGTTTTGGCCTATATGTACGAGGCCGGACGAAATGTTTGAATGTGTTGGTAATAAGAATCGACACAAAATCAAATTTTAAGATTTTGTCTCTGGTTTGACTTTTGTGCTTGAAGATGAAGCGAAGGCGGGTATGGAAGTTAGGAAAAATGTTTGCATATTTTTAGCGACTTTTGCTATTTTGTATGGTCGCCTATTACCATGCCAGCTTTCAATGGTCTTGAAATGCCCTTTTTAGCTTTGAGAAAAATTTCTAACAATTGAAAGGAATTCAACAATTGTTTGAATTTGGTTAGCTTTTAATGTTGTCAAATGGTTTTAGCACATTTTTATATATTCTTGCAAAAAATTTTGCTTTGATATTGCATTGTAAGAAAACGCGCTTATCGGCAAAATTTTGCTATTTTAGCGCAATATCAGAATTTTTATAATTTCAGCTAAAAAAAAAAAATAAAGAAGGATTTTAACTGGAGCGGGCTTCGAATCCACGAAATCCTACAACAATTCACTTACCCATACAGTTGCGCCACAATAGATTATTAACCCTACAAGAAACGCTGATAGTTTTACTAATACAATCACACTTGTAATTGACAATGCTGATCCTGCGATGATGTAAACATTGATACTCAAATTTATGTATGTTCCTTTGTTCGCTCACGCATGTCCGCATGTTCCCAACGACAGCCTATAATCATGAAAAAGGACTCAAACTGGGAAAGCTTCGGACACCTGGTACAGAACAAAAGAACATACAGCAGATACCATTATGCATGTGAGACAGATACATAATTCTCAACGGAATTTTATGTATGCGATAACAGTTTATCCGATGTAATCATGTTGTCACTACTGACTGTCATATGACAATCAAATGATTATCACGGTTGTTTTGTTATTTTTTAAATTCCGCCATTTTCAACCGACGAAAACCATATAAAAAATAAGTTTAAAAAATGAAAAAGAGAGCATTTCAAAGCTCCATGCTAAAAGAAAAAAAATCGAAAATAATATTAAAAAATACCAAAAGCTGTAGGAATGTATGGGGCGCACTCAAAAAATTGATACGCGAAAAATAATAGTGGTTAGTGGTGATTCATTTTTAAATGTGATTCCGCATGAGGAAAGCGCTCTTCTGTTGTTTTGTTATTTTCTGAATTTAAATTGAACATTCTGAACTCGAATTCTTATAAAACTATTTATTTTAAACAAATAAAAAACACGTATGATTTTATCACGTACAAAATTAAAAACGTAATGAAATAAAGTAAATAAAAAGAAAAAATCATTGTTTCATTTTTGGCGGAATATAACAATGGTCATTTATGATAGTATAACAGTCAAACCTGATATCTACAGTAAACTATCATTTATGACACTTTTTGATAGTTACAGTGTCATCACTGATCCAGGAAAAGGAATGAGAGTGAGCAGTACGGCTATATACTTAATCAGTAGGCCATGTTGGTGTATAAGAAGGAGACAAAAACTCACACGTACACAGTTGTTTACATCACATTTGCGCAAGTCCCCTTAAGTTCGTGATAGAAAGTTTGTATGAGGCGCTGATCGTTAGGTTGACATTGCTGACTATCAGATGATAGTCATATGATAGTCAGTATTCTTGTAGGGTAAGTTTCATAGCCTAACAGGCAGTTATTAGCATGAGTTTCAACATTTGCAATATATTTGCTCTGATCAGAGAATTTTTTGGTAACAGATGAACAGAGAAATTGGTTAAGAGAATTTTCTGTTACGTCTTGCACCCTGTTAAGTTAACATGAATTTGGGGAATAGTGGTGAAGTGCAAGACGTGTCACATGCAAATGGATCGTAACCAGTGGATGCCAAAAAAACTTCTCATTGTGTATAAATTCTCTGGTTGTACCACTTCACCTAAACTCGGCATCCAATCGCGGTTGCCACGCCGTGTTTTCATTTCGGACCAAAATTCATCGATAAAAGGACCAAATCTCAAAGAAATGGACCGAATTCTTGTAGCATTAATTTGTAATTCGCAAATTCAAAAATGTGTCGAATTCGTTGTAAAATCTTTAATTTCGGGTTATTTCCATGGTTTTCTACAAAAAATTTTGATTAAACGAATAGAAGACTTTGTACCTAAATATATATGTATATGTTAAAAATAACATAAGGTTGCACAACCAAAAATAAAGTGTATTTTTAGGTTTCTACACTAGGATTAGACTGCTTTGTTAAAGTACAATGTCACACACACTTTCGTTTTATAAAAAGCCTTATATAAAAACATGTTTCAACGAAACACGTTAGAGGAAAACACGTGCCGCAAGCCAAACTATTTGCGTTTTATTGACATAAAAATGTTATTTTTATACTAAATTGCTCCAGGGCTCGGTTGTATCAATTTAATCATAAAATGAGTCCTAAAAGTTAAAAAAAAAGAAATTGTTTCCGATATGTGGGTTCCAATTTAATTTAATGATACGTAAATTTCCTTCTTTACTCTTTAGTTTACCAATACACCCTTACGCTTCAATTTTCGCATATATGGCCTAGATTCAGTAAGTAGGCATTTTGAAATGTACATGTTTTTCCATATAATTTGTTTTAGAGAAAAATTTACATTTCAAAGCACACCTTTATTGAAGCTAGCCACAGTCCTCAGATTAACCATTGAAAGGTCTTAAAAGTTTCAACTATGTAGAAATGGAATTTTGATCACATTTAACTAGGATCGAGAAATAAGCTAACCATTTTATTATTGAAGTTTCTGGGGTTATGTTGGTTGGTTGGAGTGGCGAGTCCCAACTGACTCCAATTAGCGCTCATGCGCCGTTTTGATACCGCAAACTCGTGAGTTAACCAATGAAAGGGTGTTGTAAGAAAACTAATAAACGTTTTGAAGCGCCTCAGAGAAACCCGTCCCCCTATATCCATCCCGCGGAGTTTATAAATTTGAGCTCTCCCGGCATAACATCCTTGAGTTCTGAGAGGCTTTCGAAAAAGAGTTTTCCAAGAAACTTTATTCTGCTTCGACAGTGTGCTGGGCATTCCCACAGCAGATGCTCCACCGTTGCCTCCGCCTCCGGACGCTTGCAGCTGCGACAGGAGGTATTGTGTTCCAGTCCCATCCGTGCCGCATGTACCCCAATTGTCCAATGCCCCGTGAGCACCGCAACTACTCTGGATATATCCCCTCTGTTCATCTTAAGGACAGCTATAGATCGTTTTTCGTTATATAATGGCCACATGCTCTTGGAAACTCTACAGGTCCGCAACCGATTCTACCTATTGTTGGCCTCAGTCAACCAGTGCTGGGAGATGCGACCCTTGATGAGTCCCAGGGGTGCAAGGACCTCCTTCGCTCCTGAGACATCACGAGCCGCTCCACGCCTTGCCAGCTCATCCGCTGGAGAAGAATTGTGTAGTTTGTGTCGAAGACTATCCTTGGACATATGTAGTCCGTTTTTGACAAGATGCGCGAGTCGTTAACATTGGGCAGGATACGGCCGTGCCCGTATATACGCTCCCTCCAAAGGCCCAAATTCCGAATCCTTAGGTCCCCTTGAAATGGCGTTTCCTTGATAAAGAGGGGTTATGTTCTCCATCGGAAATAATTTGACACAAAGCATTTATATCAGTTCGACGTTGAGCGTATGTAAAGTTAACGCTTTCAAAAAATATTTCCAATAAAAATATTAGCTGGGTCAAGATACTTACTGAAATTTTTCAAACATCCAATGTAAAGTTAACGCTTTCAAAAAATATTTCCAATAAAAATATTAGCTGGGTCAAGATACTTACTGAAATTTTTCAAACATCCAATATTTTGATATAATCTGTAAAGGTTGACCAATATATACTTATTTTAGCGGAGATGCAATTGAGTTAATAAAACACACTTTTAGTCGTCCACAATCAATCTATATTTCACAACCGGAAGTCGCCCATCCTCTTCTTCTTCATTTTTATTGAGTGAGGTGTACGCAAGAAGACACTTTCCAGAGTTAGCCAACAAGTAAAATAAATGCTTAGTACATATTTTGCGTGGCTTATCACCTTAAACCTTAATTTCCTTTGGACTGTGTAAGAAAACTTTAAATATCGACATCCCAAACGAACAGTCAATATTTCAAAATTTTTAAATAGGATTTCTTTGTTAAACATTTTTTTAATGGTCACTTTTTGTTTGGCACGTCGATATGTTGCTTCAAAAGATAACTTGAACATAAATAAAGGGAGTGGCCAATGCACTCATTATAACACAAATTAGTCTCATGCTTTAATTTAGTTTTCAATTCAAGAATGGCCTCATCAACAGCAAGCTTTATCAAATTTCTTTGATGTTCACGTGCATCTGCAATAACTTTTTTTTTAAGCTCCAAAGTGACTAAAATCTATCACGAAAACAAGATTTTCTCATTAGACGCTTGCTTCAACAACAATGAACGAAAATTGGTTTGCATCAATATCCAAAGCTTTTCTAATTATTTGCTAGGTGACATGCCATTGTTCTGCTACATTTTAATGGCAGCAATTTTTTTGGTAAGAAATTCATTGAGGTAAATTGAAAATTATATAAGGTTTAATGAAGGTGTGGAAAATTTTGTGGGCAGTGTTGTACATTTTTTTTCATCAGTGAAAAAGAAACAGAAGTACCAAAATTTTGGTTACGGCCTAAAAAGGACCAAAATTTAAAAGAAGGGACCAGCGTACCCCATGCTATTGGAAAGGACCATTTTTGGTCCAAATGGACCAAAGTAGCAACCGTGTATACAATGTAGGATATCAAATGGAGAAACGTGTTGAATATTCATTTGAGAAGTGTACATTTCTTAAAATCTCCCAAAGGTTGAATCATAATTTTAAAATGCTAATGACGTTGGAGATCAACTCTGGGAATATAAATTTTACAAAAATTTCTCAAAGGTTGGATATCGATTGAGAATGAAGTTGGGTATCAACGAGAGAACTTTCTGGTTTAATATCTAGAAATATCTTTTAAATGTTTTTTGGGTAAGTAAAATCCAGCTGTTGTCGTATCTACAAATTATCTAGATAATAAAAATCCAATGTTGCCGTTCAGGAAAGGCGACCTTAAACTGTGACTGAAAAACTGCTCAGTGGTTTAACTGGACTATAAATATGACTAGAGTTTAAGCAAACTTAGTTTAAGCTTAGCTAACTACTTAAAAACCGGGCCTAAATATTGTTTAGAATAAAATAATTAAAAAAAGTTTTTAAGTTAAACAGTTTTATTGAAAACAATAGTTACATTAAGTAGTAATAATACTAAAAGATAGAAAATAATTAGGTAAGTCCTAGGTACTAGTCATCACACTCCTCATTAATCTAGGGCGTTGATCACACAATTAAATAAAAGCGTTGGACGCGTCAAATTTCTATTGAGTCGTAACATGGTTCAACTATATACAGGTTGGCTCATCTGTAAAGCAACAAAATATGTCTGTTCAAATTGTCAAAATCTGTGTATTGGTGTTGGTGCGAATGGTATGGAATGGAAACATAAAACTTAGCAGTTTTTGTATGGGTAAGTAAAATGTTGCCAATGTGTTGGTTTCATTTTGAGTTTGCCATCTCCTTTTGACAATCCCTTCGACCATGTAATGACATAAATAAAATCAGCTGATGAGATGAGCCAACCTGTACATAATTGAACCATGAGTCATAAGCAGCGGTGGGCACCACTACATTTACACGGTTACCAAAGTGACAGTGTGTTAGTACTAGAGGTTTACGCCGATCACCTTATCGGCGGCGGCGGCGTAGGCTCCATTATACACCGGCGGCGGCGCGCCGGCGAACGCCGGTGTTCTTACTTTAAAAAGCTTGATTTTTCTATTTAAAGAAATAATATTTAGGAAAGGTTTTGTTTGTATGTATTTAAGGAAATCAACGTGTTGGCCATTTCGGAAAGATCCGGGGTTTTTGCCTCAATATCTCGCAGACCGTTCAAAAATTTTCAGTAATACCTCCTTGCGGAGGGCTTGTCCCTCGTTCACTTACTCCAGAGAGGCTTCGAACCTAACACCGGTCTTTGGAATTGGTACTGCTGCGTCTGCTGAAAAGTACTAGAGATACATAAAATGGTCACATTTTTGTCTGTATATCTCGTGTAAAGCGTAGTTTCACCTGGGATTAACTCCTAATAATCGTCGCGAACGCAATTTCTTTAAATCATTTGTGGCTCCTTGGCGGTCACGCACAAAGGCGACTTACGGTTGCTTTTAATGGTCTATTAATACTCATGACTCTCGTGGCACAGAGCGCATCCAGTTTTTTCGGCTGTTTTTAAGAGCTACAATTCCCGCGAACAGTAGCAATCCCGACAACCAGTCGCTCCCACTCCTCCTGACCCTCACACCATATGCAGCACAGAAGCTATAGGACTGCGACTTCGAACTCATACCTTCATCGACGTCACTTTCTTAGAAGCTCTACATAGGTGTAGCTCCGAAGACTTTCTAACGGATGATTTTGTCGCGCTATGCTGCCGAGCTACACCAGAGAAACACCTTGAAACGTTAGAGAGTGACTATTCGGTCAAGGATGCCGCTTTCGAATCAGTCTAAGTGGATGTCATTGCGTAATGGGTGAAAATCGTATAATCCTCGGCGCATATACGTAATTAAAAAATAATTTTCACGTCATTGATTTCAGTAGTCTTCATTAAATCAAAACGATATTTTAGAATGAAAGCGACCGATTTTAAGTTTAAAGATGTTAACTGCTGTTTTCCGGTCTTGTGTTATGGATGGCCGCTTAGCTTCAGTTTTCAGACTAGTTCGACTGACCACTACGTTAGGGTCATTAGTCCGACTATCTTGGGAAAGCTTTTCCTTCCCCACTTTGAGCGTTCTTGCGAAGGGCAAAGCCTCACCTGGTAAATATATGTACATATGTGCCTACGTATTCACATTTGTAAAAGGAGCCGCAACGTGTAGGTTATATTTAAACTTGGTTGATAGGCTATAATCAATGTCATTCACTCCAAGGGACTAGTTTTGGATAGGGCCGCCAATTTTAGGAATTGTCAAAGCGGGAGACTTGGGTGTTGAAGGGCGAAGTGTGAAAATCAAAATTAACATTTTAGACGCTATTGAATATTTTCGCAAATAAACTGCAGATGTTTGAATGTAAAAGTCCAAGTAATTTTTTAAACCCTTTTCAAACGTACATATGTATATCCTCAACTTAAGTATAAGCTAAGAATCATTTCAAAGGAGTGTTTATGCCCCTAGAACCTACTAAAGGATTTTGCATCACTGATTTCGCTTATTCTTTCAGCCAATCACAATATAAAATTTAAAAAAAAATCGGCACCTCTTTGGGTATTTTGCTTTTTTTTAACAACTTGAGGACAATTTGAAAACATGTTCGCCTTGGGTAATTTTATTTGAATTCATTGTTCATTATTAATTTTTTGAAAAAAATATGCAAAGTGAGCATTTAAATTTTTTATAGTATAACAATTTTTTTTAGTGTTTTGTTTCAATAACTTGGTGAATTGGGTGATGCAAAGTCCGTGTTAATCTGACATCGAAAACGCCTGTTTTTTTAAATAACTTTTGAACAGTTAGAAATAGTTAAATTTCGCAATTAGTTTCTTATAACTGGCAGTGATGCGCATCCGTTGATACCCCTTTCGACCATGTCCGACCAATTTTCGACATGAACTATAAATGGCCTAAACAGTCTTAAACGAGTAGAAAATATAGTAACGCGCCGGACGCCGCCGCCGCCGCGCCGATATTTTTGACATTCGGCGGCGGCGTGCGAAAAACGACCAAAATCGGCGGCGGCATTTATCGGCGGCGTATATCTCTAGTTAGTACGACCATCGAAATCAGGGATGCCCCTTAACGTTAAGCTAATCGTTTATCAAAAAATTTCCACCGTCTTCGTTGGAACACTTCGAAATATTATCGATAAAGAAATTGTCAAGATAAATTGTATCTCGTTTTTAACCGAAACGAAAAGCTTTCGTTAACGTTAAAAACGTTAACAAAAACGTGATACTTTATTTTTTAATTGTGCTGGCAATGCTATAGCCATGGTGAAGCCGTAAGATGGTAACAGCGAGCGGACATACACACAAACCCCATGTAATTTGATTGTGTAATTCGTTGGTGGTAATGTCAAATAAAAAGCCATCAATCAACATTTGCATTGAGAAACCGTAGCGTTCGGACGTTAATATGTCATCGGATGATGATTTTTTTTTACTTGCAACTACAGCAATTTTATTAAATAATAAAAAAATTGATAAAAATGAAAATGATGAAAAAGCCATTAATCGTTGTCGAGTGCGGACGTATTTATTCTTTCGCGCCTTGTCTTATGTTTAATAGTCTGATTATACACTCCAATAATATTTAAATACCAACTAAAAAGTTTAAAAATACGGAGATACTTAAAATAGTGCCTCAGATAGTTCAACAAATCCTCAATTACGGGCGAATTTAAATTAAGTTAAATAAATAAATAAAGCTCAACATCAAGATATAACAAAAAGTATACAAGTATACATAAACGAACAAATATACGAACCTTGTCAACAGTTCAAGATACAACAAACATACAAATAGATATATATTAATTTCGTGTGATGTCTCCTCCTCCCCCCAAGCGTCTCTTAAACGTCGCCAAAGTAAAGGTTCTCCCCAGGCAAAAACTCTAAAATGGGATAACGGGGCGATCTTATCAACTGTAGTCGTGACGCTTCGCGAGTTGGATGAGAGATTACAGCAACAATCAGATAAGCTGCAGTCACTGTTTGACAGTTTGTCTAATAAAATAGAGACGCTGGAGAAAAGGTTGGTGAGTAGAATCAACGAAGAGGTTGCTGACCTAGTTAAAAAAGTCAGCGAGTCGGAGCAGCGTATGGTTTTATTGGAAGCCGAAGTAGGAGAGTTCAAGAACAAATTGGTGGAACTACAAAGTGAGATAAAAAGAGTAGAGGCAGCGAAATTGACTTCGGACTTAGCTGCTGACGCTGTCATTTTTGGTGTACCATACGTGGATGGAGAAAACTTAAAAAGCATTTTCAACCAAATTTGCCTTTCTATCGATTTTCTCGTTCCACAAATTCGTGATATTTTCCATACAGTGCAGGCGGAAAGAGCAAGTAGCGCTGTAATAATAAAATTTCATAGCCCTCACGATAGGAATAGGACGCTGCGCGCTTTCAGAGAGCATCGTAAGCAAACAAAAACAGCGATATCATTATCTGTGGTTGGTCTCGACGGCCACTTTAGAATATTTGAGAGTATACCAGTGGAGAAAAGAAAACTCTTATAAGCGGCAATACGGCTTAAAAGAGTAGGTAAAATTAAGTCTGCGTTCACCTTAAGAGGCGAAGTCTACATAAGAGAAAACCAAGACTCTCAGCCAAAAAAGATATCAACTCTTGATGAGTTTAATACATGCATAAACTAATATGAAACGAGATATTGGCAGACATTCGCTTTGTTCCTGTATAAGTTTATTTTTATGTTTTTCTTTTCTTCTCTTTTCCTTTCAAACCATGCTTCACCTAATATTTATTGTAAAGATTTTAATTCAAGTGCTATACTCAATGCATACATTATAATTATCACGCATATTGTCACTTGCGAAGCGAATATATTTGGCGAGTCGAACAGGTTAGCGAACACATCTAAAATTTGCATTGTGAGTGGCGAATGAACTTTTTCGCCTGCTTTGTGATGTTGCCATTCAAACAAATTGAATAAGTTCATCCGAATTTGACGTTTCTGTCACTTACTACATATGTTTTGATGTGTTTACAATATATCTATTTATATGTGCATAAACAAAAGTGTAATAAATTAATATAAAGATAAATAAAATAAAGCGATGATTTCCAACATAGATCTTTTTTTCGAAGAAAGTTACAATGTCGAATAGCGAGCTAGCCTTCTTCGTCAGAGGCGTTTTATAAGGGATTACTCCAATCCCATGGAGCTTCCGCCAACAGTGTAAGTTTAGTGCAGTTTGGTTCTTGAAGTATATATGGAAAATTGTATTTCAATGTAAATGTGTTTATAGATTCATTGCGAATTTTCGGCTTAGCAAGGATGCCTTCATGCATGTCTTGGACAAAATTAAGGACAATTTTCACTGCCGCCTGTCGTCGTATGTAACCCCTATGCTAAAACTTTGTTGCGCACTTCGTTTTTTTGCCCATGGCAGTTACCAGCAAGCCATAGGAAACGAGTTCCAGTTGGGACTTGCTCAACCCACAGTTTCCCTCGTTTTAAAGGAGATGCTGCCTACTTTAGAGAGAGTTATTTGTACGGCGGCAATAAATATAGAAATGAGTGAAGAAGAGAAGCAGGAGGCAAAAAGGAAGTTCTTCATCAAATCAGGAATACCGAACGTGATTGGGTGTGTTGATGGCACACATATTGGCATTTATGCTCCCAGTGAAAATCGACACCTTTATCTGAATAGGAAAGGGTTTTACAGCATTAATGCGATGATTGTAAGTTTTAAAGTTTTGAATACTTCAATATCGTTGATAATAAATTGTCTATACATTCCAGGCCTGCGACCATAACATGACCATCCGGTATGTGGATGCCAGATATGCTGGCTCCACACATGATTCCTTTGTGTGGAACAATAGCACATTAAAAACTTATTTAGAGGATAATCAGCTAAGCGGCGATAACTCTATTTACTTAGGCAAGTTTACCTACTTTTGCTGGATAGAGAGTTAACTATCGATTTTCAATTTTCAAGCTGAGATTACTACAGTTTAACCGCCTAACTTTGGTGAGTTAACCTCTAGTTAACTAGCAAAGGTTACCTTTAGCTTATTTGACAGTAACAATTTTGCTAAATATCTGAAATAGAATTGTGAGTCCATAGTTAACTGTGGCGTCATAATATAATAATAATAAGCAAAACATAATTGTACTTATAATTTGTAGGTGATTCCGGATACCCGCTGAGTTCATGCTTACTTACACCCTTTCGCATTGCACAGTCTGGAACTAGGGAATCACTTTTTAATAAGAAACATGCGAAAGGTAGAAACATTATTGAACGTACCATCGGAGTTTTGAAATGCCGTTTCAGATGCCTCCTTAGCGATAATAAAATGCGCTACGATCCGGATAAAGTTAAAACAATTGTTAACATATGTTGTGCTTTGCACAATATTTGCAAGCAATTTAGAATTAGTTACCCAGACGAAGCAGACATTTTTATTGATGCCCTTTTTCCTTCGGAGCCAAGTAATGAAGATGGCAACGGTACACCAGGAGAGCGTCGTAGAAGACAGATAGCTGATGCTTTGGTGTAAAAGCCAACACTTTTTCGATAATAGAATAGGCCATATACAGAAAAATAATAGGGACAAAATTGAAGATGAATATACTTATTGAGGAGTGCTTACTAATTTTCGTTTAAAATATAGCTTATTCAATAACAGAAACCACATTGATACAATTTTCAAAGTTTACACAAAGTTCAGAATAATTGGTCAAACTTTCAGAAACGGACAGCACAATTTTCAACTTTTTTGGCAGAATTTTCAGATAATTTTCGAGTATGCAGTTTTGTAGCCCATTTAATTTTATTCTAACAATTTGCAAGTTAGAACTCTCAAAAAATTTTCCCTGAATTTTTAGAATTTGTTTTTGGCAAGGGTGTTGAGTGTTTTCTTCCATACAAAAGTAAATTTAGTTTATGAGTTGTATGGAAGAAAACAGTCAAACACCCTTGCCAAAAACAAATTCTAAAAATTCAGGGAAAATTTTTTGAGAGTTCTAACTTGCAAATTGTTAGAATAAAATTAAATGGGCTACAAAACTGCATACTCGAAAATTATCTGAAAATTCTGCCAAAAAAGTTGAAAATTGTGCTGTCCGTTTCTGAAAGTTTGACCAATTATTCTGAACTTTGTGTAAACTTTGAAAATTGTATCAATGTGGTTTCTGTTATTGAATAAGCTATATTTTAAACGAAAATTAGTAAGCACTCCTCAATAAGTATATCCATCTTCAATTTTGTCCCTATTATTTTTTCAACCACTGTATCTTTTGGAGAGTAATGCGAGTGAGGCAAAGATTGTTCTGAAATTACTTTTATTATTAATTTAAATACAAAGTTCAAATATAATAATTCAAAATTGATTTATTTAATAAGTTAACAGGGCTGCAAGCCGGTTTTGGAACAAAAAGAAATTTTAATTGTATGGCCTTGAATCTATTTTCTTAACTTTTTTTTATTTTTTTTTTTACAAAGTTTAGAAAGTAAATTCGAGGGGCATTAAACTAGTGCTACTACTACTTACATATATATTTTTATTAAAAGTAAATAAATTAAAATCACATATTCAATTCAGACTTCATATTTTTGTTAAAAGTAAATAAATAATAAAGACTTCTTAAAATTAAATAAATTTTTTTTGTGCTAGTGCTGGTGTACTTATTATATATTATATATTCTACTTATATATTATTATTATTAAAAGTAAATAAATAAAAATCATATAAGTAAGAAAGAAAATAAAAATCAGGTATTCAGTTCACATTTTTCTTAAAATTAAATAAATCAAAAGGAAGTATTTAATTCAGACTTTTTAAAATGTTAAAGCAATATGAAATACATACAGTAAGTCACAAAAATAAGTATACACCCCTTTATGCGAAGCTATCACCAATTTGAACCATACCATAAAAGGGTGTATACTTATTGTTGACTGACTGTACACTTGAAAACAAGTTTTAAAAAAAATTCATTTTCATTTCCTTATATTGTATTTAAGGGTTTTTAACTCCAACTCCTTAAGTTTCGTTTCCATTTTGTCTTTGTGTTGTCTTTTCTTTTCTATATTTTCTGCCTTCTTTCTTTCTTCCTTCTCTTTTAATAATGTTAGTTCCTGCTTTTTTTGTTCATAGAGTTTTCGTGAATATCTGGCGATATCTTCCAATGTTTTCCCCATTTTTAAAACACCTTGGCAAAGGGTATCTTGCACTTCGGTTTGCTTTTGCAGTGCTTTTAACCGAATTTTTTCACGATCGTCAACGGTAAGCCTAGGACGGGGAGTCGTTGTTGGTGTCATTGTTGATGGACGTGGTGGTTGATTATCTTGTTGACCCTCGGGTGAACGTGTCGCCATTGTTGATGAACGTGGTGGTTGAATAACTTGTTCACCCTCGGTCATTGTTGGTGTCAATGTTGATGGACGTGGTGTTTGAGTATCACCCTCACCCTCGGATTCTTGGGCCTGAAATTCATTATCTCTATCAGTAGTTCTTTGCCTCGAGGTGCCATATATATTCCCTGTGGGGTTGGCGGCTTGTTGGAGGTGGAGAAGATCATCCACCTCTCGCTCTAGAGCAGACATGCTTTGCTGAACATACGGTCCTGCTCCAGTGGCTGTAGTTTCCGCGCGGTTTGTGGAAATCTTTTTTTTAAGCTTCAATTTGTAGTCTAGCCAAACCTAGTATACATATATAAATAATTATCTACTCTCACGGAGAGTACGGCCTTTTTTGAGCTTCAATCACTGCCCCAGTACGAGCTTCAGGCGGCAACCATATACTCAGTATTGACTCCTACTGACTTCTACAGTGATACCATCACCATACAATTTTTAGTAGAAATCAATACTGGCTATGGTCACCAAACGAAGCTATTACCAAAAGGGGTATGTTTTTGTTCCTAATAGTTCAATTAGCCACATCTTGAATACACTTGCAGCACAGCGGCAGTGATAGAAGGTCCAACCATCCCTATATATTACTGGACGCCTGCACGGATACGTACGATGCTGGGATACCACGGTTGCGCGCACCGCACCAGACTCCTTTGCATTACTCGTGCAGGCCTCTGGGTCTTACCTTATTCCACTCGGGCCCGCTACGGATTGGAGGACCTAAGGCGTTGATTTCAATCGCGAAATGCTCCCATAACTCCGCTCTTTGGCTCCTGGTGGAACCAAAATTCCCCTGACCCCTTGCGACGTCTGGATTATTCTGCATAAGCGTAACCAGCTTTCGGAACTGCTGTGGTGTTGTGCGTTTCATCCTAAAGCGGTATTTTGTTTAAAAAAATTATACACTCACTTTTGTTTTCTTTTGATAATTTTTACAAATGGTTTTTCACAGAAATAAATGCAAGCGCGTGCAAAAGCGAACAAATTAGATATTCGGCAAATTTTGACAGCTCTAGCGAAGCGAAGTTAATTTTTTCGCTACCGGCAATTCGAAAAATTCATTTTCCTCACTCATTCGAAATTTGTCGGCGAATTCGCTGCAGATTCGCATACCACAATTCGAGACCGCGAAATTCGCCAAAATTTTCATTCGCTTCGCAAGTGACAATATGCGTATATATGTTTTTCTGGTAATGTTTGTTACGGTCTGCTGCTACGGTCTACGGCTACAATCCACTTGGGAGCGTGTTCACGCGAACACACCTAGTGATGTGGCGAAAGTTGCGATAAAAAGTATCCAAAAAGAAGGAAAAAGACAGACCGGTGATCACTAGAAAAAGGATGGCATTGAGTTTCCCGGCTGTGCACCTACACAGGAAGTTGTCGAGAAACGGGGAAAGAGTCAATAGCGCAAAGCACCGAAACCGTTCTTTCCGACAAATCTCGTTTCTTCGCGGCTATTTTGGGTGATAATAAACTCTGCACAGGTTATGTTGTGTGGACACAAGGTCCAGTTGAAGTAGGTCGGCGTCCGCAGTCACACTTAGCGAGATAAACCTCTTCCTCTACGTTTACTAAGAACACTACCACCTGCGGAAAAGCGTCCGACACCACCTCCGCCTCCAGGGCCAGCAGTACGCCGCCGCGTAATACAATTGACGTCAAAGAGCCAAGTCATCAGGCTCATACAGGGTAGCGCGGAGCTTTATCGCCAGCCGGTTCACTCGGTTACCTTGACCCAAAGCGCCCACCACCACCAACGGCGCCTACTATTATCACGGGCACCACCATCAGTAGTATCTCCCCCAACCCATCCATTAGCGCTAACCACGAGCGCAACAACCACCAGACGTACCGCCACCGCCAGCTGCAACGCGCACAGCGGGGCCGCGAACATAGGCCTGCGGCCACTAATGTTAACACCTGCAACAGGCGGTACCACCGACAGCAATACTAGCCGCATCTTCATCAGCTACGTCCATACCGGCTATAACGATACTAGCGTAATCCTATCAGCTACGACCATACGGGCTACAATATATCAGCTACAATGACAACCACAGGGCAGCAAACCTAGGCCTGCGGTCAGGCCAATTGCGAGAGCGAATATCAGCGGTTAAAGCTGTGAGTCCGTTCTTTTATATTTTTCCTTCGCTTGAGTGAACTTATAAATAGCGCTACAAGTTTTTTTTTTTAACAAAACAAAGAAGGTTTGCCACCGGCACCAGGTCGATAAGGAAAAACCAAAGCATACGCACCACCATATATGAATAGCTAAAGCAGCCAAAACTATGTACAAAATTTAGATAATTCACTTGTAAATGTTTTGATTTTGTATTCGACATATTTTACCGAGTTAAAAAGTTAGTTAAATTGTTTTGAACAGTGGATTAGATTTTAATATGTAAAGGCTTGTATAATGTAGGATGTCGTACATACACCTGCGAGCAATAAAATTGCAGCAACAATGATACGCAATTTTTATCATTTTCAAAGCAAAACAGAATTATATATATAACCTGGAACTCGTCTTAAATTAGACTACATCGCGGTCAGAAACGGTTTCGAAATTGGTTGACAGTCATTGTCGTTTAAATCAGTAAATCCGGTTTTACGATTGAGGGAAATGGAAATAGAAGATTAATTGCTGCAACTTGCAAACCAATTTGCTACCTTTTTTTACTCGCAGATGTACCTATCATAACTATATACTACTATGCTTTTGTACTAGTATAAGCCAATTTAAAAGAGACCATTGGAATTATCTGCCAGAAAATAGACTGTCATGTCAAGGCGACAAACTTCGCTAAAAACTTTCAATGTATAAATCCAACCAAATTGTATAGTAATGCGATTAGCTTTTAAACGTATGCATTATGGTTTATTTGTATGTACGTACGTGCAACCCTTTGGAAGCACCAATTATGCCAATGTTGAAATATTTTCCCGACAAACTTTTTTTTTGATTCTGAACAATCATAAAGTATTTTACAATTAACACGAACACATACCTAAATATTATACACTTATTTATTAACTTTTACTGCCTACAATTGAAGTAACATAGCATTCAGTAAGACTCATTTAAGATAGAATACATATACATGCCTAGGCCATTCAATGCCATTTGGACGAATAAAGAAACATATATATAGATATTTTTTTTTTGGTATGGTTAATCACTCCTACCAGTGAATATCCATTTCCTTTTTCTGCATACATTTTGATTCCTTCACTTCTAACATACCTACCTACTGACATGCATGTACCGTAGTTCATGAACTGGATATTTTTTTTGTTGGGTACCTTGTTGGCAGAGATAAGGAAATCAATTCATATGTAGAGAAATGCACGGATGTGCAGATTCAAAAATCTTACTAATCCCTACCTACCCAATAAGTTAAATAGGCAGCTCTATGTACATAAACACATCAATAGTAAGTTAACTTAACCAAAACTTGCTATTAGACAGATAACAGAATTTATGTACGCAAAACAGAATAGCATTTCAAGAGGGTATTTAGAAACAAAGATACCAAACACATTATTATAATAAATCTATTATACCGATAGGTGCCAACCTATATACGTTATGAATTTATAAAATAGTTATGTAAGCCAACCAAAATTCTAACTTAGACTTCACGAAAATAAATAAAAAATAGATTGTATTGTCTTATGAGCTGGAAGCTTGCGAAGATTAAAACACATAGACATACTTAATTATATTTCAGTTTTTTTATGATGAATTATAAATAAAGTTGTAATTATAATGGGAATGCTGGCATTCGAATTGACTTAGAAGGCATGTAGGCATACAGGTAAGGGGCCACCGGAATTTTAGGTGCGACGGTGGCCATGGTTTTTGAGGGTGGGATAATGCACCGGGCGTCGCAACACCACCCGCGGCGCCCCTATGTATATTCGGCCCTTTTTGTTTCCTTTTAATTTTCAGCGTTTTTTTTAATTTTCAGCGTTAGTAACCGGCCATGTCCGGTTCGGAAACTTTTTTTTGCGGTTTTTTTTGAATTTAAATCTTTGAATGTTGTAACGGTCTGTCCGTGACATCCGGTTCGGCCGGATGTTGTTTTAGTCCATTTGAGCGTTTTGAATTAGTTCCGCGCTTTTGTCAGTTTTTTTTAAAGGCATGATATGACTTTTTTTCTGTTTATGGCGCAGGAACAGTAAGGTTGGCAAGGACCTGCCCCAGCCGACAATGACTAGCCACTGTGCACCACCACATCATGCCGACCGCCTTCCTTACTGCTTCCACTGAAAATGCGTATCCATAACAGATGGCGCCCAACGTGGCACCTGAGGCGCTGTTCGCGAGGGTCATTCCGGGTCAACTTGGGAAGTTGACCATTCCATCAGTCCGAGGTGGGCAGCCGCTGGAGCAGCCACCTGCGTTGCGGTGGGATGGTTGACGGATCAAGTTGTTCGGAGTGGTCATCGGGGGCAGTAGCGGAGGGTTCCACGTGACTTAACGTCAGTCATCCGGATATTTTTTATTTCACCCAGTGAGGCAGTGCTGAACGCACTTTATTTTTTTTGTAAGTGGGTTTTTTTTTGTTGCCGGAATGTTGTCCGTAGTCGGCGTTGGTATATTTTGTCCGCTAAATTGGGTTTTTTTTTGTAAAGTAATTTTTTTTTTAGTTTATCTGCCGAATTTGTGATGTCCAGTATGAGTGAGCGTGTGAGTGAATAGTAGGACCCCAGCTCAGCCACGTCTCAGGTGGTACCACAGAATACCACCTGGATTGTGACGGGTTGAGCTGGGATCCCAAGCGGCACCTCTTCCTGTCCCACCAGTATGGGGAGCGGCCTTTGAAGCGCTCCACCCATAGCGGCGGAGGCAGAAGGGGTGTCCCGGGTGAATGATCGGGAGGCCTCAGCACCCCCAGCCAGTCCCACTAGCGAGTCCAAGAGACCGCCTCTGCGTTGCGGCTGGGTGTGTTGGGGCCAACCTGTGTGTGTAGGAAATTGACCCTAGTGGTCCCAACCAGTCCCAGAGGCAGGTCCTTAAGACCCCCTTATGCGTTGCGGTTGGGAGCACTAGGGACGAGTATGAATGAGTTTGTGTTGTTTTTGTTTTTTTTCTGTGGTCCTGCCGCCTTCGAAGGGGATGCCAGCATTCTCATCACACCCCTTCCTGGAGTAATGGTAATTTTTTTATTTTTTTTTCCAAGATTTTTTTAAATTGATTTTTTTTTAAACTTAAAATTTTTTTTTGTTTGGGCGTTTTGGCGGTCGGGGACATCTCGCCCAGTATTCTCCCCGAGCACTGACCTCATAGGATGTTCACGCGTGCACTCACCGAGGACCGTGAACACCCTGGCAGTCCACGCTTAGGTCGGACTAGCCTTTCGGAGTTTGGACGAGTTCTCCAGATCAAAATGCCTACACCTTTTTTTTGTTTTGCATTCCTGTGGGAGCGATACCCACTAGAAATCATCTTTCGGAGTTTTGACGAGTTCTCCATAACAAATGTCTAATTGCCGCAAAGCCCTTTTAAACTAGGAAACAGAATTAATTGCCAACTTGACTTAGTTTTTTTTTGATGGACCTATGTTGCCCGGCTAGCTTCGTAGTAGGACTTTGAGACTCTTATCTCAGGGGTGAGTCGTGCCCCACGTTGCTTGTCGTCGGAGATCCCTGGCAGTGGCTTCCCACAGATGATCCGGTTTCCTGTTCGCTTCATCGTCAGGTCTTCAAAGCGAAGCAGGTTTGTTACGGTCTGCTGCTACGGTCTACGGCTACAATCCACTTGGGAGCGTGTTCACGCGAACACACCTAGTGATGTGGCGAAAGTTGCGATAAAAAGTATCGAAAAAGAACGAAAAAGACAGACCGGCGATCACTAGCAAAAAGAATGGCATTGAGTTTCCGGGAAGATAAGTAAGTGAAAGGGCGTAAAATTTTGGTGATCGAAAAACATCCTCCCCGGCTGTGCACCTACACAGGAAATTGTCGAGAAACGGGGAAAGAGTCAATAGCGCAAAGCACCGAAACCGTTCTTTCCGACAAATCTCGTTTCTACGCGGCTATTTTGGGTGATAATAAACTCTGCACAGGTTATGTTGTGTGGACACAAGGTCCAGTTGAAGTAGGTCGGCGTTCGCAGTCACACTTAGCGAGATAAACCTCTTCCTCTACGTTTACTAAGAACACTACCACCTGCGGAAAAGCGTCCGACACCACCTCCGCCTCCAGGGCCAGCAGTACGCCGCCGCGTAATACAATTGACGTCAAAGAGCCAAGTCATCCGGCTCATACAGGGTAGCGCGGAGCTTTATCGCCTGCCGGTTCACTCGGTTACCTTGACCCAAAGCGCCCACCACCACCAACGGCGCCTACTATTATCACGGGCACCACCATCAGTAGTATCTCCCCCAACCCATTCATTAGCGCTAACCACGAGCGCAACAACCACCAGACGTACCGCCACCGCCAGCTGCAACGCGCACAGCGGGGCCGCGAACATAGGCATGCGGCCACTAATGTTAACACCTGCAACAGGCGGTACCACCGACAGCAATACTAGCCGCATCTTCATCAGCTACGTCCATACCGGCTATAACGATACTAGCGTAATCCTATCAGCTACGACTATAACGGCTACAACAACATAGCCGCATTTTTACCAGCTACGACCATACGGGCTACAATACATATATCAGCTACAATGACAACCACAGGGCAGCAAACCTAGGCCTGCGGTCAGGCTAATTGCGACAGCGAATATCAGCGGTTAAAGCGGTGAGTCCGTTCCTTTATATTTTGCCTTCGCTTGAGTGAACTTATAAATAGCGCTACAAGTTTTTTTTTTTAACAAAACAAAGAAGGTTTGCCACCGGCACCAGGTCGATGAGGAAAAACCAAAGCATACGCACCACCCTATATGAAATGGTCGTATAGCTAAAGCAGCCAAAACTATGTACAAAATTTAGATAATTCACTTGTAAATGTTTTGATTTTGTATTCGACATATTTTACCGAGTTAAAAAGTTAGTTAAATTGTTTTGAACAGTGGATTAGATTTTAATATGTAAAGGCTTGTATAATGTAGGATGTCGTACATACACCTGCGAGCAATAAAATTGCAGCAACAATGATACGCAATTTTTTATCATTTTCAAAGCAAAATTCTCATTGTTGTATGGAACAGAATTATATATATAACCTGGAACTCGTCTTAAATTAGACTACATCGCGCTCCAAAACGGTTTCGAAATTGGTTTTCAGTCATTGGCGTTTAAATCAGTAAATCCGGTTTTACAATTGAGGGAAATGGAAATAGAAGATTAATTGCTGCAACTTGCAAACCAATTTGCTACTTTTTTTTACTCGCAGATGTACCTATCATAACTATATACTACTATGCTTTTGTACTAGTATAAGCCAATTTAAAAGAGACCATTGGAATTATCTGCCAGAAATCAGACTGTCATGTAAAGGCGACAAACTTCGCTAAAGCGTAATATATTTTCAACGTATGCATTATGGTTTATTTGTATGTACGTACGTGACCCTTTGCAAGCACCAATTATGCCAATGTTGAAATATTTTCCCGACAACCTTTTTTTTTTGATTCTGGACAATCATAAAGTATTTTACAATTAACACGAACACATACCTAAATATTATACACTTATTTATTAACTGGTACTGCCTACAATTGAAGTAACATAGCATTCAGTAAGACTCATTTAAGATAGAATACATATACATGCCTAGGCCATTCAATGCCATTTGGACGAATAAAGAAACATATATATATATATATATTGTTTTGGTACTCCTACCTGTGAATATCCATTTCCTTTTTCTGCATATATTTTGATTCCTTCACTTCTAACATACCTACCTACTGACATGCATGTATCGTAGTTCATGAACTGGATATTTTTTTTGTTGGGTACCTTGTTGGCAGAGATAAGGAAATCAATTCATATGTAGAGAAATGCACGGATGTGCAGATTCAAAAATCTTACTAATCCCTACCTACCCAATAAGTTAAATAGGCAGCTCTATGTACATAAACACATCAATAGTAAGTTAACTTAACCAAAACTTGCTATTAGACAGATAACAGAATTTATGTACGCAAAACAGAATAGCATTTAAAGAGGGTATTTAGAAACAAAGATACCAAACACATTATTATAATAAATCTATTATACCGATAGGTGCCAACCTATATACGTTATGAATTTATAAAATAGTTATGTAAGCCAACCAAAATTCTAACTTAGACTTCACGAAAATAAATAAAAAACAGATTGTATTGCCTTATGAGCTGGAAGCTTGCGAAGATTAAAACACGTAGACATACTTAATTATATTTCAGTTTTTTTATGATGAATTATAAATAAAGTTGTAATTATAATGGGAATGCTGGTATTCGAATTGACTTAGAAGGCATGTAGGCATACAGGTAAGGGGCCACCGGAATTTTAGGTCCGACGGTGGCCATGGTTTTTGAGGGTGGAATAATGCACCGGGCGTCGCAACACCACCCGCGGCGCCCCTATGTATATTCCGCCTTTTTTGTTTCCTTTTAATTTTCAGCGTTTTTTTTTCATTTTCAGCGTTAGTAACCGGCCATGTCCGGTTCGGAAACTTTATTTTGCGGTTTTTTTTGAATTTAAATCTTTGAATGTTGTAACGGTCTGTCCGTGACATCCGGTTCGGCCGGATGTTGTTTTAGTCCATTTGAGCATTTTGAATTAGTTCCGCGCTTTTGTCAGTTTTTTTAAAGGGATGATATGACTTTTTTTTTTCTGTTTATGGCGCAGGAACAGTAAGGTTGGCAAGGACCCGCCCCAGCCGACAATGAATAGCCACTGTGCACCACCACATCATGCCGACCGCCTTCCTTACTGCTTCCACTGAAAATGCGTATCCATAACATGTTATAGTTGTTTTGGGTCGGTTGTTATGTCGGTTGTTTATGTCTTCTAGCAGAGACGTGGGTGGTGCAGTCGATAACAGCCTTGTAATGCTAAACGTATTATGCCATTAACATAAAAGGCTTTAACATAGTGCACTTTAACGCGAGAAGCCTTAATAATTAAAAAATGGACTACGTAAAATTTGTATTGGCGGCCACCGTGGTGTGATGGTAGCGTGCTCCGCCTACCACACCGGATGCCCTGGGTTCAAACCCCGGGCAAAGCAACATCAAAAATTTTAGAAATAAGGTTTTTCAATTAGAAGAAAATTTTTTTAAGCGGGGTCGCCCCTCGGCAGTGTTTGGCAAGCGCTGCGGGTGTATTTCTGCCATGAAAAGCTCTCAGTGAAAACTCATCTGCCTTGCAGATGCCGTTCGGAGTCGGCATAAAATCATGTAGGTCCCGTCCGGCCAATTTGTAGGGAAAATCAAGAGGAGCACGACGCAAATTGGAAGAGAAGCTCGGCCTTAGATCTCTTCGGAGGTTATCGCGCCTTAAATTTTTTTTTTTTTTTTTTAATTTGTATTTGAGTCGTCTGCCGTTGATGTAATATGCGTGACCGAAACTTGGTTTACACATGAGTTGGACAACATTCATTTTAATATCAATAACTACAGGCTGATTCGAAACGACAGAATGCATAAGAGGGGAGGGGGTGTTGCAATTTATTATAAAAATACTATTCAAATGCAGCCAATATTAATATCTGAAGGCCCAGGAGTAGATTATCTAATTGTTAAGCTATTCAAAGATCTGTTAAAATGTTAGTGTCTTGCGTGTACAACCCCCATAAGTCTATAAGTCTCAACACATTCTTTTCGTCCTTAGCCTCGTATGTAGTAGACTTTGATTATTTCGTTATCTGTGGGGACTTAAATGTTAACTTACTTGTTTCTGATTGCTACAGTGATAGATTATTAGAGAATGTTGCCGCGGCTGGCCTTTCTATTGTTAATAGAAACGTACCCACAAGATATGCCAATAACTGCTGTCCTAGTCTGCTGGACTACTTTATTGTTTCTGATCGTAAAAGTGTTTTTAAATTTGACCAGCTTTCGTTCTTGTCTGACCATGACTTAATTTTTTGTGCCCTGAACTTTAGATTTGACCAACCCAGTATAGAAAGTCATATAGTTTTATATACTACCGTTTAGTTGACAATAATGCCCTTTTCTCCGATTTGTCCAGTGTCGATTGGTGTGAATGCTGGCGTCTCCCATCTTTTAATGACAAGCTTGACTTTCTCAATAATAAAATAGTTGAAGCTTTTGACTAGCATGTACCCTGCGCACCCGAAACGTCAAGTCCGTATCATGTCCTTGCTTTAATAACAAAGTTATAGCTGCAATAAAAGGGCGGAATAAGGCGTACTGCAACTGGAAGAAGAAAAGACGTAACTCGGACTGGGACTCCTACAGAAATGCGAGGAATCTCGCCACAAAGACCATTAGAATAGAAAAATTTAGGTATTTTTCACCACGTCTCGGCCCTGAACTTCCGCCTAATGTCCTATGGAGAAATCTTAAACGTCTGCGAGTGTGTGGTAAAGATTTTCCTGAGTGTACTCTGAGCTCAACTGTCCTTAATAATGCGTTTGTTAGTAGTTCCGTATCTACTTTAAGACCAACGAATGTTTTTAGTGAATCTCCTTGTTTTCAAGGTTTCACGTTTGAATTCTCTACGGTACCGGAAGCCGATGTAATAAGATGCATTCTTAAAATTAAGACCAAAGCAATCGGAGTAGATGGAATTCCAATTACATTTGTAAAACTGATTCTGCCTCTCATTGTAGGGACAGTTACCAATATAATCAACCATTCGATAACAACTTCATGCTTCCCGGAATCGTGGAAAGTGGCCAAAGTTCGACCTCACCCCAAAAATAGAAAAGCGTTTTCTCCGGGAGATTTCAGGCCAATTAGCATCTTACCGATTTTATCAAAAGCGTTCGCAAGCTTATTGGCGGAACAAATCAGGACCCACGTGTCTGTACACAACCTACTCTCGCCATACCAGTCAGGCTTCAGAGCTGGTCACAGCTGCTCGACTGCTCTTATAAAAATCTTGGATGACATACGCATACCCTTTGACAAAGGCCAACTAACAATCCTGTATCTACTCAATTTCTCGAAAGCCTTTGACTCAGTCAATCACACACTACTATGCTATAAGCTACAAAAGTATTTTAGATTCAGTAATAATGCTCGAAAGATGATGGAAAGCTATTTATCAGGCAGGATTCAAATTGTTATGAATGGAACAGATATGTCAGAGCCGATGGAAATATTTTCGGGGGTTCCCCAGGGATCTATACTTGGCCCTTTGCTTTTTAGTCTTTTTATTAATGATGTGTTCAATGTATGCAGATTTGTAAATATGCACGCTTATGCTGATGATATTCAGCTGTACTTGGCTGGTGACTTTAGTGCAACTCCTGATCTTTGCCTTAAAATCAATAGCGATTTATCGGCGATATTCGATTGGGCTAATAACAATGGCTTGTGCCTCAATGCTGGAAAATCGTACTGCTTGCCCATTGCGAAAAAGGATGCTTCGAGGCTTGAAATACCTAAAATAAGCATCGGGATCGCTGCTGTAACAACCGTCAATAAAGCTAAAAACCTTGGAGTTGTGTTGAACTCGAGCTTCACTGCGATCGATCATGTTAATACAGTAGTGGGTAAGGTATATGGGACTCTTCGTAATTTGATGCAAACTCCGCCCTATACCCCTCTTCAAATCAGGAAAAAACTTGCCATCCAACTCATGGTCCCGATCATTACGTATTCTGAGTTAGTTTACAACAAGCTAGACTCAAGGTCGGCTCATAAAATTGAGGTTGTGTTTAATCAAGTTACGCGTTATGTTTATGGACTGGGCCAGTTCGACCATATATCAGCATGGAGAAATCGAATTTTAGGATGCAACATATTCGATTACCATAAGGCTAGGACGCCGCTGTACTTATACGATAAAGTAGTCTTTAATAAATCGACAAGATCATGCACCTTAGCTGTCCCTATTTTTAACTACGTAGAGTTTATTTACTAGGTTGTTTTTCGTCAACACCATACGTCTCTGGATTTCTATTCCTACTGCTGTAAGAAACTCTCTGAACCAAAACAACTATAAACAGATTCTTTATAGTTTTTTCTTTAGTGATAGCACTTGAGCTTTTTATCTATTGGCATTTTTGATATCTACATATTTCTCTATACTCCTTAACCTTTCTGTTTCTACTTCACTCTCATCTATTTTCTATATTTTGAAACACAGCTTAAGATTTAGAACTATATATATGTAAGTTAATTAGTATTATATAAACCACAATGGTTATGACATCTGTTCGTTGTACTACAAAAGATTTCATTATCTTAATGTACTTATAATTAAATTGCCTAAAAAATGTTATTAAAGAATAATAAAAGCTTTACATTCTATAAAGCTGGTAAACATTGATAATTTTCAATAAATTTTAATATGAATTGCTGTTCTTTTACGCACTTGTTCATTTTAAATTTCGACACAAATTAAATACAACACTGCTGTTTTGTCAATCACACCCCGCGACTATCAAATAAGCAAGCGTTAAATGAAAAAATCAAAAATGTTTTATTTTCATCAACGTGTAGCCGACAACAAATACGTGTGTCACGAAACCACCCTACTGCACTAACACACACAAAATTCAGTCAATTTCGTTGTAAATGGCAGGAGGCCTTAAGCGACGAGACACATAGCGACAAAATATTCTTTGCATGTATTCTTAAGCTTGAAACACAATGCCCTGACGCCGCGAAATAAACGCCTTGTCAAAAATAGAATCCCCATCATGATACAAAAAATGGAGGTAGTTCCATTTAGTGTGACGTTAGCCACTTGACTTTTGCGGGGACACTGACAGTTTCACCAAAAACAAGCTACCATATTGAAAAATGTTACGAATTTTTCTAATTTTGATGGATTTCATATTAACGGATACGACTAAATTACTTTCATAGTTATTTTAAATAAAAAAGAGAAAAAAAAAAAAATGAGCCGCATGCGTTGGAAATATTTCAAAACGAAGTATCAACCTAGAAAAGGATGTTTCCCGAGCTCCCGAAAATTACTTTGATGGAAGAAACCTAGGTCTGGAAGCACTGCGACCTTTGCTCAGATCTATTGGGGGTCAAAGTATACAAAGCAAGGGAATATAGCCTTCTTAAGTGCTCGTACGTTTGCTCAGAACACATTGACAAAACATACACGTTTGTCAATTGATTGCCCGAAGGAGGTCCTTACAAACCGACACCGCAATTTCTAAAGAGTTTAGCATACTTAAACGCAATTTTTATGAAATTGAATGGCGATAAATTGGCTACAAGACCACATTTTTCATTTATTGTATAATTCAAGCGGAGCTCTTGAGGGGGGAATTGGTAAGGCCTTTTTTACGGAGAATATTGCCCTGTATCTCTGCAGGTTAGCCACTAGTTGTTCTTTTGGCCGTTGTACCAGGGGCACCTTGGAGCAAGCCCCACCTATACATATTCTGTGCCCTTTTAGCATTGTCATTTATGTAGCGTCCCACAAACGAAACAAATTAAACACCTACCACTCACTACAAACTTTGGAGGTAGACTTTTTCTCAACATGACTTTAGAAATATCCACTGCAGAGGTGTAGGGTTCTTATAATCTTTATTCAACTTTGTATTTTAGTTACTTTGAACTTTTTAATTTTTAAATGTATTATCAATATTTTAAGTTTCAATATTGATTTCCAATTTTAAAAAATTTTCATTGTTGTAAAAAATAAAAAAAATATTGACGTATACTTTTAGGCTGTTTAAAAAATATAATTTAAATTTTTACTATAAAATAAAAATGTAGTTTCAATAACTACAATTGGCGATTCTGCCTTAAATCTATATACCGAATTGATAAAACTGTTAATGAGTTACAAAAAGCCCGCAAGTGCCAACACAATATTACCAACAACACAAGCAGCAATTTATTAATAATTGCTTCGATTCAGTGTGGCCCACAACATTTGAACATTGCCTAAGAAACATAGTTCCAAAAACATCAGTGATGAATGAGGAAAAAGAATTTGTGAATAAATCGACAACATATGCAGCATTAGTGTGAAATTTGTATTTTAGCCGAAGTATAATGCTGATTTGCATCAACTGATTCCTGTTACAGTGATTGCAATAACTATAACCAACTTTTGTGTATCGACGTATTATCTTAAAAATCATCTTGCTGACATGTTTTTCGCTTTGGTCAAATACTGCTGAAACATATTTTTTTCTGGTCCCAGGATTGCAAGACAACTCAAATCAATAAGCCAACGTTCAAATATCAAGGCAAATTTTTTTTTTTTTTCTTTTTGCTTATACGAACACGTTCACTGTGATCGAAATTACTTTGCCCTTTCTCACATGTACTAAACATTCTACGTCTGCAACAGTTAAAAAGTGGATTATGCAACAACTGAGCGAAAACTCTTACAAAGCCATTGCAAATCTTATAAAGCCATTAATTTGAAGACACCATCAAAAGCCATTGCATAAATAAATAAATATTCGCAAGTATTTGAATAATAATATTTTTTATGTATGTATATTAAAATATAAATATTATTATTATTATTGTAAACTCCTTTTTTATAGAATTACTAGTTTATTTTACTGTTTTGTTAGTGAACTCTTTTTTTATTTAATTCAAAATGTTTCGTTCACCACAACATAATACACAAACATTTACACTTACTAACAATTTAAATGACTCTTTGATAGATTTATCAAATGATACTTCTCAACAACAAATTACAAATCCATATACAAATGTTACTCAAAATGAAATTTTGGCAGTTTCAGTAAAACTACCACAATTTTGGACTACTTGTCCGGAAGCATGGTTTATTCATGCCGAAACACAATTTAGTACTAAAAACATTACACAAGAAAACGCTAAATACGAACACATCATTACAGCACTTCCGCAGGAAGTGATAATAACTATTTTGGATTTTATCCAAAATCCCCCCATTAATAACAAATTTACTGAACTTAAAAAAGTGTTGATAGAAAGACACTCACTTAGCGAAAATTCGAAACTTGATAAAATTTTAAATGATTCTGAGATGGATGATCGTAAACCATCATAATTTTATCGTTCATTAATTATATTAGCCGGATCAAATTTTAGTGAAAATATTTTAAAGAAAATTTGGATGCGTAAACTTCCTAAAAATTTGAGTATGATTTTAGCTAGTTCAAGTTCTAATAATATTAATGAATTAGTAAAATTAGCGGATAACATTTTTGAAGTTATGAATAAAAAAGAAGTTTTCTCAGTAAATACAATATCAGATACAAAAGCTCAAATTTCAGTTATTGAAAATCTAGTTAAAACCACTTCTTTAATGTGTGAAAGTTTTCAGAAACTTTCTTTGGAGTTAGCAGAAATTAAAACAGAAGTGTATAAAAAAAAATCTAGGTCGCGTTCTAATTCTAGGAATAATTTTAGAAATTCTTTTAGGCATCGTTCTAACTCGCGTAATTATCCAAATTGGTTGTGTAGATTTCACTACAAATTTGGAAATAATGCCAGAAGTTGTGAACAACCTTGTTCTTATAACAAAAACAAAGATTCAACAAAACTAAATTCTTCCGTTGTTGCAGCGACGAACAACGGAAATTTAGAATTTTCGACGCGTCGCTTATTTATTTTTGATAGAGAAAACAAACAAAATTTTTTAATTGATAGTGGAGCAGAAATTTCGGTACTACCCGCGTCTAAATTTCCTCATACGAAACGTTCAGACATAATTCTCACTGCAGCTAATGGTTCAACAATTGCCACTTACGGGAAAAGGCTTTTAAACGTAAATTTAGGTTTAAGACGTGAATTTCCCTTTACATTTTTGATTTCGGATATAGCCAAGCCAATAATTGGCGCTGATTTTCTTTGTAAATATGGTCTTCTTATAGACATTAAACATAAACGTTTAGTAGATCCATTAACCAATCTCTCAGTTAATACAGTATCCTACTTTTGTGATATTCCATTACCAAAATTATTTGTAGTTGACAATAAATTTACAAAATTATTAAAAGAGTTTCCGTCACTTATTTCTGAACCAGATTATACTAAACCTGTTAAACATACAACAGTACATCGACTTGTAACAGAAGGTAATCTTCCATTTTCTAAGCCCAGGCGCTTAGATCCGGTAAAATACAAAGTCGCGAAAACGGAGTTTGATTTCTTAGTTAAAACAGGCATTTGTCGGCCTTCAAATTCTTCAGTAGCATCACCACTTCACCTTGTACCTAAAAAAGAGTTGAATGATTGGCGTCCATGTGGTGATTTTAGAAGATTGAATATTGTAACTGTTCCCGATCGTTATCCCTTACCTCACATTCAAGATTTTAATATGAACCTTTATAATAAAAATATATTTTCAAAATTAGATTTAGTTAGGGCATATCACCAAATTCCTATGGCTGAAGAAGATATTTATAAAACTGCTATTACAACTCCTTTCGGTATGTTTGAATTCATGAGAATGCATTTCGGACTTAGAAATTCTGCACAAACCTTTCAAAGATTTATAAATGAGGTAGTAGGTGACTTAGATTTTGTATATGCTTACATCGACGACTTACTTATTGCAAGTAAAGACGAAGAACAACATTTTAAAGATTTACGTATCCTTTTTCAACGCCTTACAGAGTACGGTTTAAACATTAAACCAAGTAAATGTACTTTTGGTGTAACAAATATAGATTTTTTAGGACATAATATTTCTGGAACAGGTATTCGACCTTCCAATGAAAAGGTATCAGCTATTCGCAATTTCGAACGTCCAAAATCAGTTAAGCAGGCACAGAAATTTATTGGTATGGTAAATTATTATCATAGATACATTCCAAAACTAGCAGAATTTACAAACACAATTTATGATCTAATTAACAAAGTAAGTAAGAAACGTGACAAAACTTTGGTATGGGACGAGTATTCGAATGAAGCTTTTGAATGCATTAAAGATAAATTTGCATCTACGATATTGTTAAATCATTTTAACAAAGATGCTAAATTATCTTTAACAGTAGATGCATCTAACACAGCGATTGGGGGCGTTATACAACAAAATTACAATAATAAAATTGAGCCCATTGCATTCTTTTCTAAAAAACTTTCTCCAACTGAAATTAAGTATAGTGCTTTTGATAGGGAATTATTGGCGATTTATTTAAATATAAAACATTTTAGATATCTTTTGGAAGGACGACAATTTACAGTTTATACGGACCATAAACCTTTGACTACTGCTTTAAATTCAAAAACAGAACGAAGTCCTAGACAAACGAGACACTTGGAATTTATAGCACAATTTACTGATGACATACAATACATTAAAGGAGAATCCAATGTTGTAGCAGATACGCTATCTAGAGCTTTTGAGGTTAATGCAATATATAACACAGAACTGAATTTTAAAATTTTACAAACTGAACAACAAAAAGATGATGACTTAAATCAACTTGTATCTGATTCTCAATATCTAAATTTAGAGTTAATTAATATTCCCATTTTAAATTTTAATATTTGGTGTGAAATTTCAGGAGAAACTCCTAGGCCATTTGTACCGAGTAATTTGCGAAAGACAGTATTTGATATTTTACATGGAATAGCACATCCGGGTACAAGAGCTACACGACGGCTCATAGTTAAAAAATATTATTGGCCTAATATGAATAAGGATATTAATATTTGGTCAAAAGAGTGTCTTAATTGTCAAAAGTCTAAAGTTTATCGTCATACAAAATCCCCTGTTGTCAAAATTCAAATTCCCAAGAATAGATTTGAACACATCCATTTAGATATAGTTGGACCATTACCTATTTCAAAAGGACATCGCTATATTTTAACGATTATTGAAAGATTTACCCGTTGGCCTGAGGCATATGCATTAAAAGATATTTCAGCAACTACAATTGCAAATAAGTTTTTTAGAGAATATATTTCTCGGTTTGGAGTTCCGTTAAAGATAACAACTGATCAAGGTAGCCAATTTACATCGAAATTGTTTTCAGAGTAAATTACTTGGTAGTCACCAAATTACAACATCCGCATATCACCCTCAAGGAAATGGTATGGTTGAAAGGTTTCATAGACAATTAAAGACTACTATAATAGCTAGAGAGGACACAAATAATTGGTATGACGAGTTACCTGTCATATTACTTGGTTTGCGATCTATTTACAAAGATATTTCGGCTACACCAGCGGAAATGGTTTTCGGTCAGAATTTACGTTTGCCAGGGGAACTTGTTGTGCCATCAGCTAAAAATTTCTCATCAACTGAAGTTTTAAGTAATTTACGTGAACATGTTCGAAATGTTAGATCAAATTTAAGTCATCATAAAGATGCTGATACTGGAATTTATGTTCCAAAAGATCTTCAAACTTGTAAATTTGCATTCGTTCGAGTCATTAATAAACATTCATTACAACAACCATATGAAGGACCTTAAAAACTTGTGGAAAAAGACCAAAAATGTTTTAAACTTGAAATAGATAATAATATTAAAACTGTTCCTATTGATAGATTAAAGCCTGCAATAATTGAGACAACAGACACAAACAACACCAAGAATTTACATAAAAAGAGAGTTACATTCAATTTGTTTAATGATAAATTTTCTTGAAGGGGAGTAATGTAGGGTTCTTATAATCTTTATTCAACTTTGTATTTTAGTTACTTTGAACTTTTTAATTTTTAAATGTATTATCAATATTTTAAGTTTTAATATTGATTTCCAATTTTCAAAAATTTTCATTGTTGTAAAAAATAAAAAAAATATTGACGTATACTTTTAGGCTGTTTAAAAAATATAATTTAAATTTTTACTATAAAATAAAAATGTAGTTTCAATAACTACAAGAGGCATGATAATACGGCCATGCTAAAACAACAGGATTTTTCGCGTATTTTTTTCTGTCTTGGGGTCAACCTCTCATAAAGATATGAGTCATCAACCAATGTATGAGTCATTATCCATTATTTTTCAATCAAATTGCATGTTTTGCTGTATTTTCAATCGATATTTATACACATAAATCATGCTAAAGCGTATTATTATTGTCTCAGATGACCATTGCGTTTTCATCCTGAAGGAAACTTCAATCCCGGAAAACCACAATTTCGCCTTAAACAGTAACGGTATGGCAAGGCTTTTAGCAAAACAACAAACATTATGAAACTTCAAAAATCCCCAAATACGTCAAAAAATTTTGAGTGGAACTACCTTCTTTTTTATACCATGATCCCCATAATTACATGAAGGTGAACACAATGAACGCCAAGACCGAAATTTACGCGACGTCATTTTGCGACGATAGATTTATTTCTATCGTCGCCGCCGGGCGATGACGACAAACATCCCAAGGGTTGCTGCTGTTCAATTTTTTAAGTATAAAAAAAGAAAACATAATATACAAAAACAAATTTTTTTTCTTTACATATAATTTTTAATTTAATTTCTTAACATTTTTGTTTTATTTGTTAATTTCTTAACATTTTGGGCGTGTTTTAGCAGTCAAGTGCTAAAGCAGAGAATTAAAAAAGTTTTAATTGTTTTCATCTTTATTTCTAAATAATGGCCACTCTGAATAAACAGCGTCAATTTCGCGCGGCATTGTGTTTTAAGTAGACGAAATGTCTGGACGTAATTTGAAAAATGTCATTGCCCGACGCGGCGTATATCGTTGTCGCTAGGCGTTGTCTTTCAAGCATTATGGAACCTGGCACACATAGCGACAGTCGGACGACACGACACGATCAAGTTGACCAATTAGGCAAAAATGCCGCGAATATTTTGTGGAACATGTCGCTTACAGCTCCGACACATAAGGAGTTTTTCATATAGATGAGTTTAACACAAGCTTTGCACGTATTTTTATGGAGAACGGTAGAATGAGCGACACTGGCGCCATCTGATATTGGAAAGTAGCCATCTCCCAAATTTTGTTCCAAGCAAATCATAAGAAGAATTTGACATTTGCTTTGGCTAAGGGTGTTTGCACACTTTGCACGTGAAATTATTTTCCCCACTGGTTGGTAAATTTTCTAACATTTTTCGCAATTAAAAACTGCAATATATCATTCGATTACGCCACAAAATATGTTAGCAAGTATTTTTGTTGTAAAGAAAAAATGTTTATAAGTGATTCGCGAAATTTTGTATGTGTGTAAGGCGTAATAAACTTCAATTACATCGTCTGATGTTCCTTCATATTTACAAACGCAACATTTTGGTTGATTGTATCGATGTTATTGGAATGCATAAGCTTGTGTTAAACGCATCTATATGAAAAATGACATTGTACCGCGGCCTTTAGTGTGCACGCACTTTAAAAGGGCTGTCGTTGATTTTGACGAAGTAGCCATTGTGCTCTCGCTTATCGTATACATATACGGTCGCTTAGCAGGTGCTAAGCTCACGCCCACCCCGGGTCATAAGTAAGACCAACTGAACCTTAATCAGGTTATGCTACGCCTCACATTTTCAGAAATTTCACGCGCCCAACGCTTTTATTTGTCTAGATTGATGAGGAGTGTGATGACTAGTACCTAGGACCTACCTAGTTATTTTCCATCTTTTAGTATTATTACTACTTAATGTAAGTATTGTTTTCAATAAAACCGTTTAACTTAAAATTTTTTTTAAATTATTTTATTTTCTTTCTTTTAGTATTATTATTACTTAATGTAAGTATTGCTTTCAATAAAACCGTTTAACTAAATTTTTTTTTTTATTTATTTCATTATACTGAAATTTCACTAGCAAAATTTGAATTTAGGTGCTCCAAAGTATTCTGACGTCACTTCTACCGGGAAATGAATTTTTGTAATGAAATTTCACTAACAAAATTTGAACTTATGTGCTCTAAAGTATTTTGACGTCACTTCTACCGGGAAATGAATTTTTTACAGAAATTTCAATAGCAAAATTTGAACTTATGTGCTCCAAAGTATTTTGATGTCACTTCTCCCGGACTGTATATAATATTTGTTCAAAGAGCCAAATCGGACAGACAAGTACGAGTTTTTTGAATATCTAAATTTTTGCGACACCTAGCGTGAATTTTTTTACTAAAGAGGGTTCTACTTCTGCATGTCAAATATTATTTCCAAATATGAGTCAAATCGGACCACAAATACGATTTTTGTGAATATTTTGATCCTTGCGCCACCTAGGGGCGATTTTTTTTCATAGGTCGCTTTCTGTTCATGTATGTATTATGTGTTCCAAATATGAGCCAAATCGGACCACAAATACGATTTTTGTGAATATCTCGATCCATGCGCCACCTAGCGGCGATTTTTTCATAGTTCGCTTTCTGTTCATTTATGTATTATGTGTTCCAAATATGAACCAAATCGGACCAAAAATACGATTTTTGTGAATATATGTATGTCGATCCGTGCCCCACCTAGCGGATTTTTTCATAGGTCGCTTTCTATTCTTGTATGTATTATGTGTTCCAAATATGAGCGAAATCGGACCACAAATACGATTTTTGTGAATATCTCGATCCTTGCGCCACCTAGAGGCGATATTTTTTTCTTATTATTGCATTGTCATCGGATTATGAACTATATTCCAAGTTTCAAGCTTGTACCTTATCGGGAAGTTACTTAAATTTTAATTACAAAATTCGCGCTGGCCGTGCAGCCTGTCAAGTCAACCTAAATAAAACCGTTTAAAAAATAAACAACACGCTGTAGCAGAGGTTCGTGTCTCCACTATTAAGCACAACTCCTTTTGTAGCGAATTATTTAACCACTGCCTTGTTCAATAATTTCCACTAGATGGGTCTCTTTGCGCGCCTAGCCTATAGAGTTATAAGCATACAAGTGAAGCTAATTATAAGCGTGTTAAAAAGAAATCAAAAATGGTTATTTTGAAAAATGTGACTTTTCAATTTAGGTTGAAAAGTATGCTGAAAAAACTATTTTTTTAGTTTTCACTGTCCTACCGACAGTTTCCAGCGATTTACATACAAAGGTTTTTTTTATATTGCTTTTGTTGTTGTAGCGATAAGGACACTCCCCGAAGACATTGGGAGTGTTATCGATGTTGATGGTCCTTTGCCGGATGCAAATCCGGTACGTCCCGGTAACAAGCACCATTAAGTTACTAGCCCGACCATCTCGGGAATGATTTGGTATGACCACATAAAACCTTCTAGGCCATCCCGCCCCCTAGATCCATAAGGAACTTGCGGTCGCCAGAGCCTCGGCTGTTAAAGAAGCAGGATTCGCCACGGGTAGGTGAGGTTGACAATTGGGTTGGAGGAGCTATATATTGCGCTGGCAACCCCTTGAATCAATATGGTATATTAGTCGCCTCTTACGACAGGCATACCTACCGCGGGTATATTCTAAGCCCCCTAAAACGCTGGGGGATTTTTTTTTATGTATTTAAGTAGCAATTTATGCGAACTCACACCCAGTCTAAATAAACAAATAATAACAAATAATTTTGGGAACCAGCATCAACACTAGCAACAACATCAGCACTGAAATCCAGCGAAGAATCAATCTTGCCAATAAATGCTACTTTGGACTAGGTAGGCAATTGAAAAGTAAAGTCCTCTCTCGGCGAACGAAAATCATACTCTACAAGTCACTTATCGTACCCGTCCTGCTATATGGGGCAGAAGCATGGACCATGACAACAGCAGATGAAGCGGCTTTGGGAGTGTTCGAGAGAAAAGTTCTTCGAAAGATTTATGGACCTCTACGCGTTGGCGATGGCGAGTACCGAAGAAGATTTAATGATGAGCTGCACGAGCTATACGCAGACATCAACATAGTCCAGCGAATTATAACGCAGCGGCTGCGCTGGCTAGGCCATGTTATGCGAATGAAAGATGATGCTCCGGCCAAGAAAGTGTTTCTATCGGAACCCGCCTATGGAAGCAGAGGTAGAGGGCGGCCACCACTCCGTTGGATGGACCAGGTGGAAAACGATTTAAACTCCCTTGGTGTGACCAATTGGCGCCGGTTGGCGGAGCGACTGGCGCGCCTTGTTGGACGGCCATAACCGTTTAGACGGTTAAGCGCCAATTAAGTAAGTAAGTATTTGAAATCTCTTTTGAAGCATTTCGCATACGTAATATCGTTTTTGATTTAAATATACATATATATGGTATACAAAATATGCTTAATGAGCTTGGTTATTTTGAAGTAAGAACTGCTAAAAAACAAAACAAAATATTTCAGTTGTTACTTGTTTGATTTGCCTTGGAGATCAGCATTTTTTTCATTGCAGAAAACGTCATGCAGAAACTGTTATAGGTAGCTCGTAGGAATTTTTGTAATATGGGGATTTTCACGTCAAGGCTCCCACACGAAAAACTTGATACATATAGGCAGAGCTGCTCAAGCCCTATACACTTGTACCACTTTTGTTTTTGTTTTGCCCTGAATAATAGGCACAGATTCAAATTCACACCTTAAATATAAAAAAAAAAAATTCATAGCACTCCCATATGCCCTCACATATAATTTTGAATTTCCTATGAAAGACCCAAGAAAAAGCAGTCCCGTATGCAGCTCAGGACTTGTGCATGATAAAAAAATTTACACTAACAATTTCACAACTAAAAATTATTCAAAAACATAGCACTGAAAAAAATGTGTAATCAAAATTGATTCATAAATAAAATTAATATAGATAATTGACCGCGGAGCTGAAATATATGGGACACATGACCAACGAATGTAAGCAGAACTGTACCAAAACAAAAGGAGCCTATTCTAACTTCATATGATATTATTTAATTATCCTCAAGGGAAGTCAGTAATTAATGATAACAAATTCTGGTTCAGAACTACACCTAGTGTACCAAATAAGTATTAGTTCGATAATAGCTAGATTTTCAGTTATAAAATCGACTAAAAACTGCTACCAGCTTTAACGAGCTGCGGCTACATATGAGTATGCCTCTTTCTCAACACTATTACCAAAAAGAAATTTGTATATATGTAGTTAGGAGCTAGTGAAAAGTTAAAGCAGCGGGGACAATTTCCACCGCCTAGGACATCGCCATGTTAAATTCGCCAGTTGAAAACCTGTAAAAGAGATAGATGGCGAACTATTACTGGTTCAGAATGCAATAGAAATGCACTTATTTTGAACGAGAGATTCTCCTAACGGGGTAGTTTGTCTTTATATTTCTATTCGGTATATAATTTTTCTTGGTTATGAGACATTTTTTACTGGAAGTAACCATGCCTATCATTTACTTGTTAAACATTTTATTAAATTCAAATGGTATTTAAGCTCCTAGTAATCTCTGTTGCTAATATATGTATATAAATTTTAATACACATTTAAAACAAACCTCGCGGAGCCCTCTAATTAAGCATTTCAAAGTTTTTAAAATTCAATTTGCAATGCAACATTCGCGAAAATCTCTACATTCAATTTTAGTATGATTATTGAAACCCAAATTCCGACGATATATGTATATAGAATATGTTCCCACAAAACTTGAGGCTAGAGGTCAATGTAATGTAATTTTTCGCTACTTCGGATTAAATTTATTGGCTCTTGTATGTTGCTGATATAACTATTAACGTAATATTTTAAGCAAATATTTTGTAACCTGAAACCAAATATTCAACTTTTTCCGACCTCAAACAATTACAATTTTTTAAATACAAAAAAAGTGTCAGTGCACATACAATTTTGTACAGTATTGTGATTCGCACTTCCATATAAAAAATTTTGAGCAGCAGGTATCTAAAATCCACCAAAGTTGGTGAACATGTTGTCGTTGTAAAATACATACAAAATATGTAAATAAAAATGATGATACAGGGTATCGAAAATTTGCTTTTTGTCCCTGCGCTTTTTTTAAAAGGTATTTAGACCATCAAATTACAACGTGCAAAAAAAGAAACTTTAGATGACTCTTGAAGCATTATTCCTGAACTTTTCTAAAAAAAAAAAGTAAAAACAACAGGTAGGTAAACTTTTGCTTCGTTTTTTGTAACCTTTTTAAAATTCCGTAAATTTTTGCATTACGGCCGGTTTCCTCTACAAAAAATTAAAATGACAATGCAATTTTTATGAGGTTTTTCGCCATTGAAGATTTTGGGTTCCACCGCGCTACAGTTTTAAGGCTCAAAACTATATAAAAACTAGCGTTTTAAGCAACACTGAAAGTGCGAAATCAGTTCGTATTGCAAAAAATGTCAACACTTTCACCTCCTGGGGTAGCTTTCGAGTGGGAACACTTGTCGCCTAAGCCACATATTTACTATAAATCTTAAGGACGGCGCTGAAACAATGGTGTCAAACGACGTATACTGACATTGGGAACAATGATCAAAAGAAGCGTTTCGACCTCCGTTTTAGAATCCGAAAGCGGAAATTGAAAATTTTATTTCTTTCGAAAGATATTTACAAAAAAAAAAGGTAATAGTCTAGTTGAGGGGTCGACTGCTAATACGCTACCAAAAATATCGAGAGAGGTGTCAAAAGACGCGTATTAATCTCGAGAACAATAATCCGATGGCGGAAAAGAAAAATTTTATCTCTGTCCGGAGATATTTGCAGTTGAAGTTGCAGATTTCCATGTGGTTGTTGTTGTGTTGTAGCCCCAAAAAAAATTGTGCATTACCGTAGCGGTAGCCACGGTTATACCACACACCCGGACTTGGCATGGCGTAGCCCAGGGTTATTTTTTATAAGCGCGGCCGAAGGCCGCCAACGCAGAAAGGTGTTCTGCGCAAAAATATTATGGATCCGACCCCCGGTTTCGGAGGTACGCGCGGGTCTTTTTTCGGTTTTTCGTTAATATCTTTTGAACGCGTTAAAATTTTTATTTTCCGCCTTCGGATTATTAATACTGATGTCAAGAAGCGTCGTTTGACACCTCTCTCGATATTTTTGGTAGGGTATTAGCAGTCGACCCCTCAACTAGACTATTACCAAAAAAAATCACAAAATGACCTCGAGAGGGTTACCTAAACACGAGGGCCGCATTCCTGGTTTTTTTGCACAGAACAACTTTCTACATAACACCGGTTTGGAGATCAAAACTATACCCGCGCAAAACACTTTTAATCACAGTTTTTTTTGAGGGTACACAAAACATTCCAAAGTTACAACAACCACATGAAAATTTTCAATTTTGTTTGTAAATATCTCTGGAAAGAAATAGTTTTAAATTTCCGGATTCGTGGTCCTGGGTCCAAAGCGCGTCGTTGGACATCTCTCCCCATATTTTTGGATGAGTTTTAGCAGCTGTGAGCTAAGGTAAATAATTACCAAATTTTGTATGTTCGCTTTCAAGTTTTAAAAACAGGTTTCGAACTTTTGATACCACTTTTGACATTTTTTGATAATTGGGTGGTGCACCGTCTTGTAAAGCGTTACCTAAACTTTTACACAGGAAATAAAACTTGTGTAAAAAGGATTTTTTACAGATTAAATTTTGATCTCTCAAACCAATGGTGGGCCGGCCAGGAAAATTGTTTATAAGCACGGCGAAGGCTGCATACGCAGAAAGTTGTTCCGCTCAAAAATACTCAACTCCCGGTTGTGAAGTGGTCTGGGGCATTTTTCGGTAATATCTTTTAAACAACCAAAAATGACTACTCTCTCGATATTTTTGGACCCGTATAAGTGGTCGGCCGCTATTCTAGATTTTTTCCGAATTTTATATTAGGTAACTCAAATTCAACGACTTTCAATTAGGAAATTTCCAGATTAACTAATATATTAATGTCGTCACTTAAGGTTGGTATTACCACCAGTAATAGTCAAAAACAGAAGTTGCTTGCTAATACGCGTCCAAAAAATATCGGCAGAGCTGTCAAGATGGGTTTTGAAAACCGAATGAGCCCGGAGCTTTGAAACCACGATACATAATATAACATAAAAAAAGACGCGCTTTCCTCCTAGGAAAAAAAGTTAAAGCAGAAATAAAAAAAATGCCTTTCCGTCAAATTAAAAAATTATATATTCGCGCAGAAAATCTATCTGCATAACATGCGTGTGTGTGCACGCATCTGGACAACAATCAAAAGAAAACTTGAAACTATTTTGAACGAAATAAAATGTTTAACTTTCGCTTTCGGATTCTAAATCAGAGGTCAAATGCGTATTTTCATAAAAATTTGGTGGTTGTAAAACATTACCAACATATTTTTTCCGCCTCCGGGTTAGTGTTACCGAGGTCAAAAAGCGACTTTTCAGAACCCCGCCGATATTTTGGACACGCAGTAGCAGATGATCACTGTGCTAAGCGCAGCTCTTTTCATTTTCATAAAGTAAAATCAGATTCAATGTAACACTCGTAGCCACATTTGTTATGCAAGCTTCTTGGCGGTTACGGCTCTACTTTTTTTAATAAAATTCCACAAGTCACAGTTATGTAGATAACTCAATTCATTCACTGGTATATACAATTTAATTTACCATTAAATAACGGGTGTAATTCTTACAAGATTCCTATACGGTATATGGCACTTTAAAAACTTCAAATTGTGTTTATCGGCAATATGTCTTTAGTATTCAGAGTAAGAGTTATTAGTGGCAATTGGAATCTTTGTACCATACTCGTTTACACTGTCCTGATGATGTGTATATTGTGCTGCTGATTGAGGTTGGGCTTCCTCATTACTGGTATCCCATACCACTATGGCATTTCTTCCAAATTTGGATATGGTGCGCAAAAGCTCACGCCGTGCATGCACTGCCTCCTCATTGCATTTAAAAATAATCTGATATTCAAAATATCCTGGGAAAAGTTCACGACCAATCAGCTTATCGAACGTAATCAATTGACGTAGGGTTTCATAAACACTTTGAGGAGACATGCGATATGTTTTCTTGAGCAAGAGCTTCGAAGAGTTACGAGATTGACGGACCCGAATCATAGGAAGTGAGTGTTGCCGAAAAAGAACTGGTAAGCTACGTACGAAATTCAAATATTGATTATGTAATTAATAAAGTAGATACATGATGAACTAATTGTACCGTATAATAGCCAATTGCATGAGAGAAGGATTTAGATATTGAAGATATGCAAATCCTCGTGAGTCTCCTGAAAAGTTAACTTTATACCTCAGTATATAGAGCTCGCCAAGAATTGCAGCAATCTCTGCAATAGCTTCAGCTCGTATCTCCGGGGGTATACCACTGAGAAAAATCTAAAATAACCAATAAATAAATAAACAAATATGTGGTATGAACTTTGTCCCTGAATACCTCGCCTGCGCATGCGTTTAGGTTCTCCTGTAAAGCAACTGGTATGCGTGTCAAACTTTTAAGATACTTTGTACCATTTTCTTGATATGATTCGTACTGTGTTGATGGGAATTCAAATGGAGAACGCGAATATTGTATTAATGTCTGCTCACGATGTAATATTGTATTTGGCCGTTGCGATTGTGCACTGGAATTGATTTCCATTTTTGTTACTTAAAAATTTCAAGAATTGGTATAGTTTCAGCTGATTCCGAATAATCACAGATTGCTCTTCTTTTTTCTAGGAATTCATGTAGATATTTATTTCGCTATCCGAAGTTTGCGTTGGCGTCAAAAATTCCAGGAATTGATAGAAAAATTTTCGCGTTGATGCCTATACATACATCCATACATACATAAATGCGTACATATCTATTGATATATAGGCAGCCAAGTCCTTGTACATAGGTACATCCATAGCAAAATGCCTTCGTATGTATATGCATGTAAATATATGTATATCAAATCATAAATATAATTTTATACGCATTAGGGATGTATCGGATGTCAAGTTTTTACAAAAGTGGTTTATTATACTCAGCTGAGCAGAGCTCACAGAGTATAGTAACTTTGTTCGCATAACGGTAATCCGTAACGGCATAAACTAATCGAGATAGATATAGACTTCTATATATCAAAATGATCTGGGCGAAAAAAGAAATTCATTTAGCCTTGTCCGTCCGTCCGTTCGTCCGTCCGTAAACACGAAAACTTGAGTAAATTTTGAGGTATCTTGATGAAATTTGGTATGTGGGTTCCTGGGCGCTCATCTCTGATCGCTATTTAAAATGAACGAAATCGGACTACAACCACGCCCACATTTTTCGATATCAAAAATTTCGAAAAACCGAGAAAGTGTGATAATTCATTACAAAAGACGGCTAAAGCGATGAAACTTGAAAGGTGGGTTTACCTTATGACGCAAAATAGATAACTAGTAAAATTTTGGACAATGGGCGTGGCACCGCCCACTTTTAAAAGAATGTAATTTAAAAGTTTTGCAAGCTGTAATTTGCCAGTCGTTGAGGATATCATGATTGAATTTGGTACGCACGTTACCCCTATTACTATGTGTGCTAAATAAAAATTAGCAAAATCGGATAACGAACACGCCCACTTTAAAAAAAAAAGTCAAATTTTAACAAAAAATGTAATATCTTTACAGTATATAAGTAAATTATGTCAAGATTCAACTCCAGTAATGATATGGTGCAACAATATACAAACATGAAAGAAAATTTCAAAATGGGCGTAGCTCCGCCCTTTTTCATTTAATTCGTCTAGAATACTTTTAATGCCATAAGTCGAACAAGAAAAACCAATCCTTGTGAAATTTGGTAGGGGCATAGATTCTATGACAATAACTGTTTTCTGTGAAAATGGGCGAAATCGGTTGAAGCCGCTCTCAGTTTTTTTGCACAGTCGACCGTCTGTCCTTCCGCTAGCCCGTTAACACGATAACTTGAGCAAAAATCGATATATATTTACTAAACTTATTTCAATTACTTATCTGAGCGGACTTTATCTTCGTGTAAAAAATGGCCGAAATCTGACTATGACCACGTCCACTTTTTCGATATCGAAAATTACGAAAAATGAAAAAATTGCCATAATTATATAGCAAATATGAAAAAAGGGATGAAACATGGTAATTGGATTGATTTATTGACGCAAAATATAACTTTAGAAAAAAATTTGTAAAATGGGTGTGACACCTACCATATTAAGTAGGAGAAACTGAAAAAGCTCTGCAGGGCGAAATCAAAAGCCCTTGGAAGCTTGCAAGGAATACTGTTCGTGGTATTATATATATAAATAAATTAGCGGTACCCGACAGATGATGTTCTGGGTCACCCTGGTCCACATTTTGGTCGATATCTCGAAAACGCCTTCACATATACAACTAAGGGCCACTCCCATTTAAAACCTTCATTAATACCTTTAATTTGATACCCATATCGTACAAACACATTCTAGAGTCACCCCTAGTCCACCTTTACGACGATATCTCGAAAAGGCGTCCACCTATAGAACTAAGGCCCACTTCCTTTTAAAATACTCATTAACACCTTTCATTTGATACCCATATCGTACAAACACATTCTAGAGTCACCCCTAGTCCACCTTTATGGCGATATCTCGAAAAGGCGTCCACCTATAGAACTAAGGCCCACTTCCTTTTAAAATACTGATTAACACCTTTTATTTGATACCCATATCGTACAAACACATTCTAGAGTCACCCCTGGTCCACCTTTATGGCGATATCCCGAAATGGCGTCCACCTATACAACTACCCCCACTCCCTTTTAAAACCCTCATTAATACCTTCCATTTGAAACCCATGTCATACAAACACATTCCAGGGTTACCCTAGATTCATTTTGCTAAATGGTGATTTTCCTTTATTTTGTCTCCAAAGCTCTCAGCTGAGTATGTAATGTTCGGTTACACCCGAACTTAGCCTTCCTTAGTTGGTTTTAATAAGAGCTGTGCCGTAATGAATATACTGGGTACTTACTTTTTACTGATACTTGGTAATGTCATTTGTTTGAATTCCTAATCAATTACTTTCAATTCCTATCAATTATTTACTTCCATACATATACATACATACATATATGTTTAACGAAAAGAGAACAGATTTTGGGTAACGGAATTTTGTTGATTTTAAGATACAGAATTGAAAAAAAAAAACAGTTTAGTCTCTTACAATAATTACTTTGTCTTCTAAAATGATTTTCACGTTATTTTCCATATTTAAAAATACAAAACTTTATTGAGTTAACAACCCGACTTTGCTGCTTTATATGGAAATACATCTATATTGGGCGAGATTAAGAGAAGGCGAGAGGTGCACATGACCGACGAAGTGGGGAATGGTGTGGGTCCAAGCGCGGGGCTGTAAGGTGTCGAAGATTATGTGTAGATCTTACAACCTTAGAATAACAAAGTTGTTTCTATTATTAAAAAGAGGACTGTAGACTCATGACGGTGATAGCAGATGTAGGAAGTGTGGGTTAGGCAGGAAACGATCGAGCACGTTTTGTGCTCGTGCCCTGCGCTTGCCAGGCTAAGACTCCAGCTATTAGGAGAGATACAGCTGCCAAATCTAGAGCAGCAAGAGGCATAGGTCCTAGAAAAGTTTCTGGTATTTGCCAAGAGAATGGAGATATTTTATAACACAGGTCCTGGTTTTTGATAGGGTGTTTCAGTTTGATCGGTAAATAAACTCCTGGTGACACTACGAACTCATTCGGTCTATGTCAGGTGCTTATGGACGGGCCAGTTCAACCTAACCTAAACTAGCATACATTTTAAATCAGAATAAAGGCCTTATTCAGAATGGCAAGTTACATTTTAACTTATACTTTTACAATTTTGACAAATTTTAAATTTAACTTTGAGTTAAAAAGTTTTCCAAGCGGGCCTAAGGAATTAAAAAAATATCACTTTTATTGCAAATAACATAAGCCCAGAGGTATTGGACAATAAATGTGTCTATTGTGAAACATGACATTGTTATTATTTAACAAAAGAAAATAAAGAAAAAAATAAACGATCGGGTTTTTTTATACTTGGCAATGTTCTACATAGTAATTATCATGAAAAAGTAAGGAAGGCTAAGTTCGGGGGTAACCGAATATTACATACTCAGCTGAGAGTTTTGAAGACAAAATAAGAGAAAATCACCATGTAGGAAAATGAACCTAGGGAAACCCTGGAATGTGTTTGTATGATATTGGTATCAAATAGAAGGTAATAAAAAGTATTTTAAAAGACAGTGGGGCTTATTTCTATAGGTGGACGCCTTTTCGAGATATCGCTATAAAGGTGGACCAGGGGTAACTCTATAATGTGTTTGTACGATATGGGTATCAAATTCAAGGTATTAATGAGGGTTTTAAAAGGGAGTGGACCTTAGTTGTATATTTTTTTTTTTGTGGATTTGTCTGTATTCATTCGAATACAGCTGGTTGGTTAAGATGTTTGTGATATCACCTTATACACCATGTAACAAGATTTTTGTAGAGTTGTTTATGTTGCCAAAAAACCAACAGTGGATGTTTTGGAGTGGATTTACATTGAATTTTTCTTTTTAATAATATTTTTATATCTACTCTAATTTCTTCATTTCGATATTAATTATAATTTATATTCTATGATTACATTACATTTAGATGTTTGTTTATATATATCTACATTGTGTATTTGTATTTTATATTTTAATGTATGTAAAGCGAGAAAAGAAAATCTGTGATTTTATTCTAAATCTAATAATTCAAAAATTTTTATGTGTTGGTTATTAAACACACCTTATAACTTTTTAGAAAGCTGTGCCTCACATATAAATTTAACAAGTTCTTCATATATTTTTATACTTTTTGAGTTAAGTAGTTCTAATAATGATGTGGAATTTTTAAAAATATTGTACTTGTTTCGCAGCGTGTCAAACTTAGTGCATTCAAATATAAGATGCTCTGGCGTTTCTATGGAGGTGCAAAATGAACATACTTCAGACACATCATGCCTGAAGCTGCTTAAATATTGTTTGGAGTACGTGTGTCCTGTAATGAGTCTATTAATAAGCTTAATTTCATATGGGTCCATATGAATTTGCTTATTATTGTACCAGGGGTTCTGATCCGTGTCTGAACATATTGTTGCAAAATAAGTACCTTTGGAGATACTTATTGTTTGAAATTCGTGGTTCCATTCATTTGTTAAAATCTTTTTTATTTTTATTAGAGCTTCTTGAGGTGCGAGAGCAGTATCTATTGCTGCCCCTCTTGTAGCAGCTTCTTTGGCAGCAATATCCGCCTTTTCATTAAACAAAATTCCAACATGGCTGGGCGTCCAAATGATTTGGATTTCATCCAGGTCTGAGCTATTCAATTTATTATGAATCTCTGCAACTATGAAATTATTTGTTGTTTTCTTTTTTAGTGCATTTATTGAGGATAGGCTGTCTGTGAAGATGGCCAATTTCTTACATTTTTCCATTGCTGCAATTTTTATCGCTTGTTTGATGGCTGTCAGTTCCCCAAAGGTAGATGAGTATTTATCATCAAGCCTGTATAAGTATGATAAATTTTTGTATATATCATGTATGCTGCAGCCTGTGCTGCTTTCTGTTACCGAAGCATCCGTTGCAAGAATAAAAAAGCCTTTGTTATGTAAGTCTGTCTTTATTTCATTGTACATAGCTTTAAGTTGTTCTTTAGAATACTGATTTTTTGAGTTGTCCAGGTTCGTGCCTAATAGGTGTAGAGTACAGTGTCTACGGAATGTGATGTTTGTGTCTATTTTGTCAAAGATATTTTTAAACTTATTGTATATGTAGCTGTAACTAGAGTTTATTTCCGGGTTGTTTTGGAGTTGAGATATAAGTGAGTCATTAATAAACCATTGTTTGGTTAGCTCCTTTGCTGTCAACCATTTAGCTCTTGTTAATGGCGGTAGTTCTCCTGCCAATGCATATCTACTATGAATTGGAGTACTTGGAGGTACTCCTAAGCATCTCCTTATAGTTTCATTAGAGATTATTTGAAGTTTTGAATTGTAACCTTTAGACGCATTTGCAAAGGTAGTACAACCATACTCAGTCTTTGTTCTCACAAAGGCTTTGTAGAAGTTTAAACTATATTTTGGACTTAGTCCTGCCTTAATTGTAGTTAGCTTTGATATAAGGTTTACTGCTTTCTGCACTTCTTTTTTGATTTTGTTAACATGATCTTTTATAGTGGATCTAAAATTCATAACTCTACCTAATATTTTTATTTCATCTGCCTGTACAATTGGAGTATTCTGTATATTAAGATTGAAAGATTGTTTTTTACCAGATGTCATGTACATGAATTTTGTTTTTGAGAAATTAAATGATAGTTTAAGTGAATTACATATGTCCTGAAAATTAATGATTTTGTTTTGTAGTGTATTAAGTGCTCTTTCTTTGATATTGTCATGACATATTATTACAAAATCATCTGCATATTGATATAGTTGCGTAGACTCATCGCTGATAGTATGTAGATATCTAGTGTATAAGTTAAATAAAATTGGTGACAGACAGCTGCCTTGAGGCAGTCCATTATTTATTTCTATCGACTCTTTTCCTAAGATATAATACCTTCTTGAAAAGAAGTTATGAATCCACATTGTTACAGTAGGATTGGTGTGTATTTCAATTAACATAGATTTTAGAGCTGTTAGGTCTACACAGTTGTACGCATTATTAAGATCTAATACGCATACAAATACATGCCTTTTCTTTCTTTTCCGATCAGCAATATAATGTGTTATTTCATTTATGCACATTACTGAAGATCTATTTTTTCTGTATGCATAGCTTTTGGTTGGTATCACTTTATTTGTGTCCAAATGTTGTACCAGGATTTCTTTCACTAACATGTTCACAGTCTTTGCAATGACAGAGATTAAGGCTATTGGTCTATAGTTTGTAATATCGTCCGAATTTTTGTTTGGTTTTAGAATAGGTACTATTTTTATTCTCCTCCAACTGTCTTTGACATTATTATTGTTTAGATGATTCTCTAGCATTTGAGCTAGTGCTTTTTTAGCTTCCACTGGCAATTTTTTCAGCATCTCATATGTTATCCGGTCAAGTCCTCCAGCTGTCGATCTTTTGTTGATAAGAATCTCATCAAATTTTTCTTGTGTGAAATTAATATAGTCATCATTATCAATTTGTCTAATGACTAAGTTGTTGTCTGTAAGATTAGTGACTTGTTCTTTTAGGAAATTTAGGTAGGGAGTATTGTTTTCTTCCGGCCAGCTACATTTTGCAAAGCTGGCATTTCCCTTCACATTGTGTACAAATTTCCACGCATTTTTACTATGAGGATCTCGATTGAGTTCTTCAATTCTGTTTTTATAGCTTTGGCTTTTTGCCTTTTTTACAGCCTTTTTCCATTTTACTTTTTCCTCTAGTGCATCATTTATATCTTCAATTCTTCCTGTTAGTCTTGCTTTTTTGGTTTTTGCAATAAGAACTCGATAATTTTTTTCCATCTGTTCATCCCACCATGCCTTTGGGGTGTGTTTGAAATTGTTCAGATGGATTGTAGCCTTTTTGATTGCGTTTTTAATAGAGTTTTCTATATTTGAAGAACAGTTGGCATTAGATATTTTTGTTAGTTCAGCACTAAGTTTGTTTTTGGCAATAAAGTGAATAGGCTGTTTTCTTATATCTTCAACTTCAACTATAATAGGGTGATGGCGACTTCCTCCTATGAAGGATTGGCTGCAAGTCCAAAGAACATTTTGTCTGAGATTAGAGAAACTCAAGTCCAAGACTGAGCCAGTGTTTGAGTCAATATTGTGTGTTATAGTGCCATCATTATGACACATAAAATTGTATAATTGAACCGTGCTTTCCAAAATTTTTCCTTTCATCGTTGTTATTGTATCACCCCATGTCAGAGATCTAGCATTAAAATCACCCAGGATAACTACATTAGAGTGTGTGGATAATTTGTCAAAAAGCTTGGTTACTTCCTGTTGAAAAATGTTACAGTTTAAATTTGGTGGGAAATATGCTGTGCATACAGTTAAATTGGTTTGTAGACTAGTGGTCTTCATCATAAGGATGTCATACGATGTAGAATATTTAATTCTTTTAAAAAGAATATTTTTCCTGCAGCCTATGGCTACCCCTCCGTAACCATCAGGCCGAGTTTTTTTAATAAGATTAAAATCTATTAGTTTGTGATTATTAGTGTTAATGTTATGTGAAAATATTTCTTGTAGTGCTACTATATCAATGTTATATTTTTGGATGAAAAAGTCAATGTAATTTTTATTGGATTTCAAGCTTTGACAGTTATATTGTAGAATACGCATTATCATTTAGTATGTAATTTTCTGTGCTGATTGACGCTAGTCTCTCATTTGCATTTTTTTTGTACAGATTATTTAACAATTTTACAATAGGTTCTTCAGAGTTTATTTGAAATTTTTGACACAAGAGTGTCACTAGTTTTTCAATTTCTGATACTTTAAACCATTCATTTGAGGCAAATGATGGATTGTGTTTCAGAGCATCTTTTGCAACCATATTTCTTTCCCTTGCTCTGTTATTATTTTCTGGCATTTCTACCACCTTGCTATATTTAATTTTCGTAAATTTCCTGTTTATTATATTGTCTCTGTTGACAGTTTTAGGTTTCTGTGTTGGAAGATTTGGGAATTGTTCTTCATCAAGCAAATCGAAACGATTTGTATAGTTATTCAGTTGCTTGTATGTGTCATAGGCCTCCCTTCTGGAGAGTTTTTTTATAGTCATGATTTCTGTAATGTTTTTTTCCTGAGTCCACTTTTGGCATTTGTCTTGATTCAGTGAAACATGTCCATTTTGACCACACAGAATACACTTGTTGTTCCCTGTTACACATTTTGATTCACAACCTGTTTCATTTCCACAAAGTATACATCTGTTTTTTGATTTGCATGTTTTTTTGGTGTGTCCAAGTCTTCCACAGTTGTAGCATTGTCTTACTTTGGGTATGAAGTGGTGGACTTTCATGTCTACAAAGAAAATCTTTACTGACTCAGGTATTTCTACTCCTGCAAAACTTATTTTGACTGTGAATGTTGGTATGAAATTGTCTTTGTTGTCTATGTCTCTTCTAAGAATTCGTGTTACAGACGTAACTTTTACATCTGAAATTATGTTTTCCATAATTTCTTTGTCGGAGAAGTCTTGAGGAACTTGTTTTATAACACCATAGGTTTCCACCATGCTTTTTGGTATGAAAACTCTGATATTATTGTCTTTTAGTTGTTTATTGTCAATTGTGTTATTGGCATCTATACGTGTATTAAAGAAGACTTTGTATAAGGAACGTCCAATTGCCCTTACTGTCTTGATTCCTGGTATGTTAAATTTTCTTATTTTATCTATTAGGAAAAGGCCATTCTTGATGGACGTGTTGTTGAAATTTTCACTTTGACTCGTATCAAAAAATACACAAAATTCACCGTTGTGGTTTTTGTCATATTTTATTACTTCAATGTCAGTTAAATTGTTAGTTTTTTCGTCACATTTGGGTAGTATTTCTGAAGATTCATTGGTAATGTCCTTTGCAGGCTGTATCATCAACGTTTTGTTGCTGATATCAGTACTCATCCTTTCAGGTACAGTTTGATCAGGTTTATTTTTGTCAGATAACTGATTGTGTTGTGTCTCTTTTTGCACATCACTTTTAGAGGGGCTCATGTCTTTTATTTCAATCTTTTCTAAAAATTTTTTATACGTACCTCTAGGTACAAGCATACCCTGCATTGGAATCTGCAGCGCAGCCATGTTTGGGGTATCTTTTTGTAAATTTTTTTGATTTTTCGAATTGTTCTCTTTATATGGATGCATTTCATGGGCCGCAGCATTATTTTTTTTCTTTTTCTTAGAACCGCTATGTGTCCCTACATCTTCACTATCGGCGTGCGTAGACGCCGAAGCGTCCGCCATTTTGTTTCTATTTTTGAACGCACTAAGCTTTAATTGTAACTTACCGCCTTGTGTTATAAAGAAAATTTTTGGCAAAGCTTTATTTATATAAAATGATTTTCTTCTCTTTCCTGTTGTGTTTTATTCACTTATATTCACTTATATCTACTCTATTTTCTTTAATAAGGACAATTTAAATATTAATTGTTCAAACTTAGATTTTTTTTTTAAATAAATTTATCCACTCCTGTATAAATTCGCAGCTTCCACTTCAGCAGTTGGTTCAAGTGTGCCTTAGTTGTATATGTGAAAGCGCTTTCGAGATATCGGACCAGGGTGACCCAGAACATCATCTGTCGGGTACCGTTAATTTATATATATATATGTAATACCACGAACAGTATTCCTGTCATGATTCCAAGGGCTTTGGATTTGGCCCTGCTGAACTTTTTCATTTTCTTCTACTTAATATGGTATGGGTTGGTGTCGAAATTCTTTTCGAACAAAATTCGGAAAACAAATTCTGCTTTTTAAAAATTCTGCTTTTTTAAGTCAGATTTTTAAAATTCTGAATTATAAAATTCTATAAACAATGTTAAAGAGGACATGTCATTACTATGAAAAAGTGCGCACCTTTTCAAAGTAATGACATGTCCTCTTTAACATTGTTTACATTCTATTTCAAACAGTATTTTGTTTACATTATTTCTTGAAACAGCATTATATATGTTGGTAGTTATACATATCTACATAGTTATGCGGTAGTTATAAATATTATCTTTTAAAGACAATTCTTGCCTTAGTGGTGAAATTACACCTTTCTTAAACGGTTCTTTGTTATGTGCTCAATAGTAATCGAAAAAACATGGTTTATTACTATATTTACAAAAATGTAACAAATTAGCATTTTAAAATCTAATAAAAACAAAGACATGTTAAGTGTTGATGGTTATTCCTATTATTTAGAGAAAATAAATAACAATGCTTCATATAATTTGTCTTGTTAAAAGAGAATCCAGTTTCAGTGTAAATCGCGGATAGATAGAAATATTCCCCTGAGTTTTGGTCAGTACATGACCACACCTCATCGGAAACGGAAACCTTTCCTAGAACCCAAAACAGTGTCGAAGCGTGGCATCGAAGTTTAAAACCTACTTGTTGGAAGAAGCAATTCAAAGTTTTACAATCTTGTTTTAAATTTGCAAAGGGAATTTATTTACGCTAAATCGCAAATATCCAGAAGAGAAAATGGAGAAATAATAAGAAAAAAGATATGTAATTAAAAAAAAACAAACAAATTCGAAGAACTATTAGAAAAAGAATTGAATTAAGTCAGACGAATTTTTGAAACGAATTGCATAAAATATGATAATTTACTAAACCAAAATATTGCTAATATATATGTACATAGAACATTTATATGGATTACAAGTTTTGTTTGTTGAATCTAAATGCACTGGTTATAACTTTTTCGCTTTATATAACGGGTTTTTAAGTTAGTTAAAACGCATTTCAAAAGCTCAGTTTTAAGCCAGAGGTGCATATTTTATTTGCCCCAAAGACCGAATTTAGTAAGAAAGCAATACAGAATTTTGAAAAGCAGAATTTCGAAAAGTAAGAATTAATAAAAGCAGAATTTTGTTCGAGCAGAATTTTTCAATTTTCCGGAATTTTGGGGAGTCGAATTTTGTAATGCAGAAAAGTGACACGCTCCCATATGGTATATGTCACACCCATTTTACAAAGTTTTTTCTAAAGTTGTATTTTGCGTAAAAAAACCAATCCAATCACCATGTTTCATCCCTTTTTCGTTTTGGTATGTAATTATGGCATTTTTTTAATTTTTCGAAATTTTCGATATCGAAAAAATGGGCGTGGTCATAGTCGGATTTCGCCCATATTTAATATCAAGATAAAGTGAGTTCAGATAAGTACGTGAACTAAGTTTAGTAAAGATATATCGGTTTTTGGTCAAGTTATCGTGTTAACGGCCGAGCGAAAGGACAGACGGTCGACTGTGTATAAAAACTGGACGTGGCTTCAACCGAATTCGCCCATTTTCACAGAAAACAGTAATAGTCATAGAAGCTATGCGCTTACCAAATTTCACAAGGATTGGTAAATTTTTGTTCGAATTATGGCATTAAAAGTATTCTAGACAAATTAAATGAAAAAGGGCGGAGCCACGCCCATTTTGAAATTCTCTTTTATTTTTGCATTTTGTTTCACCATATCATTACTGGAGTTGAATGTTGACATAATTTACCTTTATACTGTAAAGATATTAAATTTTTTGTTAAAATTTGACTTTTTTTTTTTAAGTGGGCGTGTTCGTTATCCGATTTTGCTAATTTTTATTTAGCACACATATAGTAATAGGAGTAAAGTTCCTGCCAAATTTCATCGTGATATCTTTAACGACTGCCAAATTACAGCTTGCAAAACTTTTAAATTACCTTCTTTTAAAAGTGGACGAACATGGCTAAATTAATTTCTTTTTTCGCCCAGATCATTTTGATTCATAGAAGTGTATATCTATCTCGATTAGTTTATGCCGTTACAGGGTACCGTTATGCGAACAAAATTAATATACTCTGTGAGCTCTGCTCAGCTGAGTATAATAAGGTTTTATTCTGACAAATATTTTAAAATAATTCTGTGGCTTCCCGGCGTAACCGAAAAGACACTTAAAGCTGTTTTGAATTATCGGAAGAACCACAATCTGGTGTAAGGACTTATGGTATAGAATAACTCTTCCTCTTGGCAAATACTAGAAGTTTCCTAGGACTGTCTCTTCAGAGATATGAGCACTTTGTTAGTCTAGTATCGTAGGCTTTGCAAATGATCTTAGAAATGTCTTAACGTCTATCGTGGATTCAGCGTTGCAGCCTCCTTTGCCAACTCATCGGCCTTTTCGTTACCTTCTATCCATTTATGTGTGTGATATTATTGCCATAATCGCCGCCTGACGATAAATATATATATATATATATATATATATATATATATTGACGCGATTGCAGCTTAAGCGAGCTTCCTCCAGAATTTCTGTTGCTTTCTTCATGGCTATAATTTCCGCCTGAAAGACGCTGCAGCAATCTGACAGTCTGTAGGATCTACTTATTTCCGGATGATGTTGTATTAACGCCGGATACAGATTCGGTACGTTCTGGTAACAAAGCACCATAAAGGTACTAGCCCAACCATCTCGGGAACAATATGACCACATTAAACCTTCTAGGCCATACCGCCCCATCCCCCCAACCCCCTAGTGCGATGAGGAAGTTGGGGTCGCAAGAGCCTCGCCTGCTAAAAATGTGTATGAGACATTCATGTTTGTAACAGGATTCCCCTCGCGTATGTGAGGTTGATAATTGGGTTGCGGAAGCTTTGAAGGTATAAAGCTTTGTATTGTGCTTATCAACCCCTTGAGTTACCCAATACATGTGTTTATTTCTGGATCGGCACAGTAAACAGCTCTTTCATTAATTTGTAACCATGGGTATACACGTTTATAGTATGTTCTGCCATTTCTGCACCATGGCCCCAGCCCTCCGGCTCAATTGTGGCCCAGGCCTAATTTGAACCTGAAGGGCGGAACCATATATTCCGTTTGCCTGGTATTAGGTGGCGTTATACTGCTATGGCCATACGACCTGCACTCAAGCTGCCCTGAGGCCTAAGGCCTTGTTGCAATTGCTAACGCTATGTTTTTGGCCATTAAGTCTGCAGGGGGGATGTGTAGAATGGCATGAAATACTGCTGCTGTCGGGGTGGTTTTTTGGGCTCCCGATATGCTAATCACTGGTACTCTGCATACCCCCTCGAGTTTTTGGTATACGTACTGTTTTGTGTGGCTGTCCGCCAAACGAGAACCCCATTGTAAAGTATGGGTTTGACAATTGTCGTAAATACCCAATGAGAATGTTTGGATGATAGGTCCCACGTTCATCCTCTTGCATGCATACAGTGCCGCGGAGACTTTCTTCGCTCTCTCTTCCACATGAAGTTTACAAGACAACTTACTATCTAGTATAGATAACTCCTAGATGCCTTGTGCTATATTTTTCTTGTAGGATTACCCCTCCAAGCTTAGGCTTAGTCCAATTAGGCACTTTATATTTTCTTGTAACAGACTACAGATGACCAGGCATGTACATCTCGAAGTGCCTGATCCATCCGAGAGCTGATTGTTGTTAGGCATCTGCCGCTTGTGATGACTGAAATGTCATCTGTATATGCCGTAAATTTGACCGGTCCTCTGCCGTACCGTTCAAGCAATTGGTTTAAAACCAGCGTTCACAGCATTGGTGGTAAAATCCCACTCTGTGGCGTTCTTCTGTTTACAGATTTTGTTGTCTCGCGTAAGCCCCATTGCGATGTGATCATTCTGCAGCTTAACATGGAGCCGATCCACTTTGTTAAAGCTGGACGAACTTCAATCGAGTTGAAGCTGTCCACAAATGCTCTGTTCGACACATTGTTGAAAGCTCCGGAAATGTCCAGAAAAACACCAAGGCGTATTCCTGGTGTTCTAGGGCTTTCTCTATATTCATGATCACCCTATGCAATGCAGCACGACCGACTTGCCTTATGTGTAAGCATTTTGTGCTGAAGGGAATAATGATTCATCAATGTTTCACTTAATGTAGACATCTCACTTCTGATAGAGCTAGCAAAGATTGCGGACGGTTTTTTCTGTGCTAAAAAATTTTGCTGATTTTATATACAAAAATTATTTTCTAATAAAGTGTGTAATCAAGGTTTTAATTACAACAGTGTGTGGTAAGCGGAAAATATTTTTCCAGGTATGTTGCATTGTGCATTTCATCTTGGAAATATAATTTTTTGCAAATAAAGTGAAGCGTGTCTTAAATGGTGGAGGTGAAGCCATGGCGTAAAATTTTGTGAAAAAGGTGGTACACCTAAAGAGGTGCCACCAAATATAGGCAGAAAGCGGAAAAAAGATGCAGAAGTAGATTTTAATAGACAAAAAAATTCAAATTTTTCAATTTTTGATAAAGAAATGTCAAAAAATACTTTTACAGATCCTTCAATCAGAGAAACGGTGTTTTTCCCAGCAAATCACAAAGGCAAAGCAAGCGTTCTCTTTGACACATCCAAAGCTGAAAACATACAAATCAAAAAAATGCAAAATGGCCTATTTTTATGGCGCAAAATTGAAAAATTGAACTTAGAAGGAATTTCAAATATTAAAGCAATTGGTTTAACGCTATATAGAATAACATTTGAAAATGCATATTTTGCAAACAAATGCATAAATAATGATAGCATCAAATCTATTAATATAAATACTTTTATTCCTAAAAGCTACATAGAGTCCTATGGTGTAATTAAAAGCATTCCACTAGACTATTCTGATGATGAAATCAGAAAAGGCTTGGTGTCGGATGTACAAATTACATCAATTCAAAGATTTTTTAGAAAGAGTAGGGAAAGTGATACCAGGGTTCCGACCTGATCGGTTAGGTTTCTCTGGAACCACCATCGCAAAAAACGTTATGCTAGACTACACCATTCTTGAAGTTCACTACTTTTTCCCTATGGTGAGACAATGCTACAAATGTGGCGGATTGAGCCATACTCAAAAAGCATGTAAATCAGAACGTAGATGTCTGAAATGCGGCAAAAAAGAAGTATGTGTTAGCAACTGTACAAAATGTATCCTTTGCGGGGATTCTTCGCATATTGCTTTTGAAAGAAAAAATTGCCCCGTTTGGGAAAATGAAAATCATATTGTCAAACAAATGATTTTAAAAAATCAAACTAGAAGAGAAACTTTAAGTGAACTCAAAGCGGAATCTACTAACAGATTTGAGCTTCTTAGTGAGGATCATTTTCCTCCACTTGCCTCTCAAAATGAATCTTTCAAAAACAATCAAAATGAAATTAACAAAATTTTAACGCCATTTTCATATGCCAGAATTACTAAACGGCAAAGTCCAAAAGCGACAATTACGGAAAAAGCCCCACAAACTAAGTTAGTACGTCCGAAAAAAACTCAAAATAATGGAGTAGCTTTTAGCCAGCCTAATCTCCACCTAGTTTCTGAAATAGAAAAAATTACCACTGAAATTACTAAATTTGCTAGGGATGCCTTCGGCCAAATAGACTTCCCAGCAGGTGTAAACGCTTTTGTGTTTTTCTTGGATAGATTAAAACAAAAATTTTATAATTTATTTAATAATTTGGGGAAAATTTTAAACAACGTGACATCAGGACGGACAAGGCGACAGCTGTTTCGATTATACCTTGTAAACCTCTTCAAAGCCTTTTCTCCCGGGAGTGGGAGTCGAACCCGCACTCCTACGATAGTTGAAAATGGGTATAAACGCATTCAGCTACGTCATGCCTTAGTTGTTGTAAAGTTTTTCCCAATTGCCTTCTTTCGCATACATATATTATCTTCCACACATCACATAATTTGTATGTAGTTATGTGTTGAAGTTATGCCTGTTTGTAAGGCGGTTTTCAGAGAAACTTGGTATTTGTTGTTGTTTTTGTTCTATTTATAGAACTACAACGAATTAACCAAATGTTTTCTACTTACATGAGTTAACCGTGTATTGCCCGTATCGCTTTAAATGTATGAAAACATTTATTTCAAGCAATTTTTAATTTTATAATTTAGTAGCAGACCAGGCAGACGTTGTTCTGCCCTAAATTTGGTCTTTCTGCATACATTTTAATAAGCTTTTTCCGTCTAACTCTCCCTCGCCCCTCTACACTTTTTCCTAATATTTGTATTCACTCCTCCCTCCGTATTTTTCGCTTCATCTATCTCCATCTTCGTCTCATTCTATCTCTTTCTCAGTCTCCTTCTCCTTCTCTCTTTTCTCTTCTCTCAAGTTTTTCTCATTTTTCTTCATATCTTATTGCCAGTCCCAGAGGGTGGTATGTATTTTGTTCCAGTCCCATTCCGAGTCTGAGTCCCAGTCCCACTCCGAGTCTCAGTCTCAGTCCCAGTCCTAATCCCAGTCCCAGTCCGTCTCTGGTCTACTTCCCGGAAAAAAGCATCGGAAATACTAATATAGACAAATTTATATACCAAATTCAGGAAAATCGAATAGGACGTATGTAAATAGATATGTAGGTATTATTAATTCATGTCCTTATTTCGGCTTTGCATGCATATTGATCAGTTTTGCCAGGTTGATGCGACTAAATCGAATATCACAATGAAAATTACTTAAAAGCTCTCAGCAACAGCTTTCATTTGATATCCAAAATACACACACATTCTAGGGGTGCCCGGTTCCACGTTTTGGCCTATATCTCGAGACCCTAGTCACCAATAGGTATGAAAACTACCCTGTACTAAAGCACTCATCAACAGCTTTCATTTGATATCTATATTGTATAAACACATTCTAGGGGTGCCCGGGTCCACGTTCTGGCCTATATATCGAGACCCTAGTCACCGATAGGTATGAAAACTACCTTGTACTAAAGCACTCATCAACATCTTTCATTTGATATCCATATTGTATAAACACATTCTAGGGGTGCCCGGGTCCACGTTTTGGCCTATATCTCGGGACCCTAGTCACCAATAGGTATGAAAACTACCCTGTACTAAAGCACTCATCAGCAGCTTTCATTTGATATCCATATTGTATAAACACATTCTAGGGGCGCCCGGTCCACTTTTTGTCCTATTTCTCGAGACGCTAGTCACCAATGTGTATCCTGGTCCACTTCCCGGAAGAAAAATTATCCGACATTTTATTCTAGATATAACGCTACCTACATACCAAATTTCAGGTAAATCGAGCCATATATACGACAGTTTAGAATAAATCGGTCCCTGGTCCACTTCCCGAAAAAAAAACTTTTCACAAACACTCTCCGGGTTTCTATTAAGTTATCCTAAAAATTTCATGGCAATCTTTCTATCCGTTCTCGAGTTATGGAGTGACAATCAAAATGTACACTTCTTTTTATATATATAGATTTAATAATTTGGGAAAAATTTTTTAAACAACGTGACATCAGGACGGACAAGGCGACAGCTGTTTCGATTATACCTTGTAAACCTCTTCAAAGCCTTTTCTCCCGGGAGTGGGAGTCGAACCCGCACTCCTACGATAGTTGAAAATGGTTATAAATGCATTCAACTACGTCATGCCTTAGTTGTTGTAAAGTTTTTCCCAATTGCCTACTATTCGCATATATTATCTTCCACACATCACATAATTTTATGTAGTTATGTGTTTCAGTTATGCCTGTTTGTAAGACGGTTTTCAGAGAAACTAGGTAGTTGTTGTTGTTTTTGTTCTATTTATAGAACTACAACGAATTAACCAAATGTTGTCTACTTATATGAGTTAACCGGGGATTGCCCGTATCGCTTTAAATGTATGAAAACATTTATTTCAATGTATATATATGCGAATAGAAGGCAATTGGGAAAAACTTTACAACTAAGGCATGACGTAGCTGAATGCGTTTATAACCATTTTCAACTATCGTAGGAGTGCGGGTTCGACTCCCACTCCCGGGAGAAAAGGCTTTGAAGAGGTTTACAAGGTATAATCGAAACAGCTGTCGCCTTGTCCGTCCTGATGTCACGTTGTTTAAAATTTTTCCCAAATTATTAAATAAATTATAAAATTAAAAATTGCTTGAAATAAATGTTTTCATACATTTAAAGTGATATGGGCAATCCCCGGTTAACTCATATAAGTAGACAAAATTTGGTTAAATCGTTGTAGTTCTATAAATAGAATAAAAAAAACAACAAATACCAAGTTTCTCTGAAAACCGCCTTACAAACAGGCATAACTTCAACACATAACTGCATACAAATTATGCGATGTGTGGAAGATAATATATGCGAATAGAAGGCAATTGGGAAAAACTTTACAACAACTAAGGCAAGACGTAGTTGAATGCGTTTATAACCATTTTCAACTATCGTAGGAGAGCGGGTTCGACTCCCACTCCCGGGAGAAAAGGCTTTGAAGAGGTTTACAAGGTATAATCGAAACAGCTGTCGCCTTGTCTGTCCTGATGTCCCGTTGTTTAAAAATTTTCCCAAATTATTAAATAAATTATAATATTAAAAATTGCTTGAAATAAATGTTTTCATACATTTAAAGCGATACGGGCAATCCCCGGTTAACTCATATAAGTAGACAGCATTTGGTTAATTCGTTGTAGTTCTATAAATAGAACAAAAACAACAACAAATACCAAGTTTCTCTGAAAACCGCCTTACAAACAGGCATAACTTCAACACATAACTACATACTAATTATGTGATGTGTGGAAGATAATATAGGCGAATAGAAGGCAATTGGGAAAAGCTTTACAACAATTAAGGCATGACGTAGCTGAATGCGTTTATAACCATTTTCAACTATCGTAGGAGTGCGGGTGACTCCCACTCCCGGGAGAAAAGGCTTTGAAGAGGTTTAATAGAAACAGCTGTCGCCTTGTCCGTCCTGATGTCACGTTGTTTAAAATTTTTCCCAAATTATTAAATAAATTATAAAATTAAAAATTGCTTGAAATAAATGTTTTCATACATTTAAAGCGATACGGGCAATCCCCGGTTAACTCATATAAAAATTTTATATTCTAGAAAATGTTGAGTCAGAAAACATAAGTGAAGAATTTTTATTAAATCAAACTTCAATCATGGTCTAAAAACAAAAATAATAGTGATTTCTTAAATTCAAAAAAATTTGAAATAGCGTGTCTATGCAATTTGCGCTGTTACAATCACATGATCCTTATTTGCAAAAAACATAATAACATTAGGAAAAAGTACAATGCACTAAAAAACTACCACAATTGCACTAACATTTTAAAAGAAAGTGACTTTGCATCATTCAAGAAGCAAATTTAGAATTATAAAAAAAAAAATAAAAATTTATATCTCAAGGCTGATACATATATACATCGTTTTGTATATATGTACATATATGTATAACTTAGTTTTATATATATTTAAATTCATACATAACTATATGTATTTTTGATTTAATTGATTACAAACTTTTGTAATATACAAATTTACTCTCTAACGATTTCGTTCTAGTCTAGCAACAGAAGAGGCCAACGCAGCAATTGCTATTATTTTTGTTTTTTATTTTTATCGATATTTGTTTAAAATTATCGTTATTTGTTTAAAATATTCATTTTTGTCTGCTCATTGTACATCAGAAGTTTTGGCTCTTTTAGCCTTTTGTTTAAATACATGTTGTATCGTCATACTGTTTAAATACAACTTATGTAATGCCCACCTGGGCAATCGTTTAAACCGCATTTAACAACGTTTGGAACTATCATCAATCAAAACCAAGACGACAAATCAAACACCTAAAGAAGCCATCTCAACATCAAACAACATAAACAGATACATTTTGAATGGCCAACATCATTCATTACTGTCTTTATAATGCTCTTTGAGCAATCGTTTTAAAACTCAACAATCTGCTTGAAACTTTTGTCAACAGTCCAAACAACCAACCACACCCAACATAAAGAAAACACATCAATTATAAAAACTGAACATCAGGCAACTCATAATGTTTTGATTACCCTGACCATATGAGTGGACTGCTCGGCCATACAAATTGAAAACCAAAAAAAAAAAAAAAAATTGTGTAGGTCTTTCGAGTGTAGACGACTAGCTTTTCCCGCTTTCGGTATAAAGACTACTCGAGCCATTCTACCCGGCGATTTGAGCTTGTCGAAAGTTTTTATTGCCTATTCCGTTTCTGTATTTGTCACCAATCCTTGTACCTCTCGCTTCGTATTAGAATTGTAGACGTAGTTATATAACTCTTCCGCATCACCTCCTGATGAGAAGTGTGTGTTAAGTAGTACCTCAAGGGACTCTTCGCTACTGTGTGACTTTTCCCCGTCGTCCTTTTTTATCAGTCCGTGGACTGCATCTCCCTTAGATAGGATTTTTTTCACCGTTTCGTTGGAGCATTCTATCGACACAGAAATTCTTCCATGAAACCCGCTTTGGCCTGTTGGTTTCTTGTTTATAGATCCTCAACAGATATCTGTACATCTCCCAGCACTCCTCGCTTTCTGCAACTTTTGCCAGCTGAAAAATCTCTTTTACCTGCCCTATTAGAAGACTTCTTACTCCACCATGGTGGCTTTGCTTTCCCTATGAATCTTCCCAGAGGACAAGCTTTGTTGTAGGCAGTTGTCAGCGCCGTTGATAAGAAGTTGTTGCACTTCTCCAACTCCTTACGGTGGTAACCTATTAGGCTGCCCCTGTCTTCCAGATACATATTTGTGAAATATGTACCAGTCCGCTGCCCTAGGGTTTCTTAAGGCTTTCCCCTTCTCTACCCTGTTAAGGGGACTCTGAAGCTGATATAAGCATGGTCTGGAAGGATGGCCTCTCTAGGAACCTCTATTCATACCCCGATATATCCTGCTCAGAGCTCAATGTGATATCAAGCGCACTGCTTGACGTAGGAACAACATATGTAGACGCGCTATCCCTGTTGGCCACCTGTAGACTACTCTGTAGAATATAACGGAAAAGAGACTCACCTCTATCATTAAACGTCCCTTCCCCACACGCTGTGATTTGCATTCGCATTCGCGCCTATGACAAGCCGTCCTCTGCACCCTTCTTGATCCACCGGCCTTTTGAAATCCTCTGGTGGGGCTTCCAATAATGGGCCATGTAGCGGGATGACAGGATAAAGGACGGTTCTTTCTTCCCCTCTATTGCGGCCACAGCTAGGTCTTAGTTGCCGAAGTTAGATAGCATACATGAGTATAGGTGTTTCCTAACCATGACTGCAGCTTTAACCCTGCTTTCTCTCTTGTGTAATAAACTTTGAGTCCGCGAGCCATGAGTTCAGAAAACTTTCCTCCAGATGATAGCCATGGCTCCTGTATCATGCGCCACATCACACGAACGCTCCTTAAGAGTCAGGAGGAGCTCGCTCGATGCCGCTTTACTGTATGAACCAATAAACAGATCACGCATTAAAAAATAAGAGAGAAAATAAATTATAGCTACACCCAGAGAAAAAAGCATGAAATTCTAAATATTTTCACTTAGATTTAACTATTTTTAGCAATGGTTTTGCATTAAATTATAATTTCGTCAGTCTAACTATGTATGCACTTTAAATATCTTTTGACCATGAACATTGTGTTTTCAAGGATGAAAATACTTGAACCAAATTAGACAACATATTTGACTTAAAGTGTTCTCATATTTAACCCAAGTATAATTCTGCCATTATTAAATATTTACGTATTAGTTTTAGGTATTTTCATACTATTTTAGCAGAATAAATATGTATTTTTTTCATTTAAGGTGTTTGGTATTGAAACTTGCAGCTTCTCATATTTAAATAAAGCAAAGTTAAAATGAATAGGAACGTATTTAATTTTCCAAGACGGTTTTTCTCTGGGTGTAGCCGTGAAATAAATTTTCTCGCCGTGACGTCACGCGACGATATGTTTCATTGCTCCGGCAGTATTCAGACTTCATTCATTCATTTGTTAATCATTTTCTTAATGCTATGTACATATTTTAAATTTCCATATTGTATTCAACACTATAACATAGCTTAAGAAATTATAGATGGCATTTATTATTTTAAGAATTAAAATAGTACTAATGCTATTTTCAATAATGATATACTATTTTTGTGTGGGGTGAACATTAAATATTTTTATAAAACCTTAAAGTTACTAATACACTAAAAAATTTATTAAAAAGAACTTCAGGTAAAATAATTTTTATAATATTTTAATTTTTTATAATATAGCCCTCAGCAGCGATTCCAGTTCAAAATGATTATGTCCAAGCAGATACAGTTTAACTGTTTTTTGAAAGAAGTTAAAATTTCTAGAATTAAATTAAATTTTCTAATAACCTGTACAGTATTAGGAAGGGAGTTGAAGAATTTGCGCGACGTGTAGATATAAAAGCTTATAAAATGTGACGTTCTAGAATACGGAATTTGTACAGTTGGAAGTATATTCCTACGTAAGTTATAGACTTCTGAGGGAAAGCTCTCCAAGTAACCTGAACGAATAAAGAAAATACTCAAGACTTTATATAAATACAAATGACGGCACGGTATTATATCTAGTCTTATAAAAAGCGGCATAGAGTGAGATCTATAGTTTGCACTACAGATACGTCTAATAATTCCCTTTGGAATCGTTACAACTGGTGACAGTTTATTTGCCGAAGCGCTACACCAGCAGCTGATACCATATTGAAGTTTAGATTGGAATATGCCGTAGTAAACAGTAAAGTAAAGTAGATACAGTGCAACACTTTTTGAGACGATAGTACTGCATAGTAGTATAGGGAAAGTACTGTTTCAATGTATGGATGTGCGCAGACCAATTCGCACGATTGTCAATTATTATACCAAGATATTTAAAATTCTCAACAACATCAATTCTGAAACAGTTGTCACTTTATTGAATATTGCAATCGAAAGAACTTATCGCATCATTCTGAGTGTACACCATATAAATAAATAAATAAATGTAAGGCGCGATAACTTCCGAAGAGATATAATTTTCTTCTAATTGAAAAACCTTATTTCTAAAATTTTGATGTTGCTTTGCCCGGGGTGTGAACCCAGGGCATACGGTGTGGTAGGCGGAGCACGCTACCATCACACCACGGTGGCCGCCGTATGGTGTAAGTTAAAACGAAGGCATCCTTCTGCATGAAATATAATATCACAGCTAGGTAGTTCTTTGGCACCATGGCTAAAATACATAAGTTTCGTTTTATTACTAACAAGTAGTTTGTGTGAAGCAAACCAAGCTCTCAGCAAATGCAAATCAAAGTTAATGTCACATATTAATTCCAGTTCACTAGTTGTACTGTACGTAATGGCCAAATCATCTGCAAACGCAGTGGTTTTGCCCATAAATGGCAGGGAAAATATTGTTTGATGTATATTAGGAACAATATTGGACCAAGAACAGAACCCTGGGGGTACTCCCAGATTTACAAACAGTGGGCTACTGTAATTGCTATCTACTTTTACACTTTGTATTCTGTTAGAAAGATCGGATTTAAACCAGTTATGAATAAAGTCTCGGAAGCCTGCATGGTGTATTTTATCTAAGAGAATATCTCTATCGACCATGTCAAAGGCTTTTGTTAAATCAACAAATAGGCCGGCGCAGTTTCTTTTACCGTCTAAAGCTCTGTAAATATTTGTGCAGAAATTCAGCAGAGCGTCTTCTGTTGATAAACCGGAACGAAATCCAAACTGCACAGGACTGAAAAAGTTTGAAATGTCTAGAAAATTAAAAATCCTTTTCTTGACTGCTTTTTCAAATACTTTTGATAAAGCTGATAGTAGCGACATAGGTTTATAGTTGTTTGCATCCCTCTTGTCCCCCATTTTGAAAATCGGAATAACAATAGCGCTTTTAAGGATATCAGGAGAAAACCCTTGAGTAATATTGGCGTTGAATAAGTATTTCAATATATCAACTATATTAAGAGATATTCTCTTGAGTAGAATATTTGAAATACCATCCTCACCACACGAACTCGAGTTTTGCAATGTGTTATAATTTTAATAATTTCAAAGCTTTTGAAATGGTTTTAAAAAAGAAGCTATTTTCAGCACAATTAAACGAGGGTGGAGACTGACAATCGCAGCTGCGTGAACTTAGATTACCAATTGTGGTAAAGTGTTGGTTAAATTTGTTAGCTACTTCCACAGCGTCTGAAATTAGGTGACTTTCAGTACAAAGTACAACTGGCTCATCACCCTTAATGCAGTTTTTATTAGGATAGTGTTGACCACGCCCCATTCTTTTCTTGAGTTGCCAAGTGCTGATTCAAGTTTTGTACGAAAAAAGTTATCGCGTGTCGAATTTATTTCCTTATTGGTCTGTTTACTAATTTTATTGTATCGGCACCGAAGCCTTGCATTACCGGGACGCTTAGCACACCTTTTCTTTAATTTATTTTTAAGATTTATTTTATTTAAGGATCTCGAGTGATCCAAGGTTTAAGTCTAATATTTTTCTTTGAAAGGCTTAAAGTATAAGTGCAATTGTTAATATGCGCTTTTAACGTTATGAAAACGTCATAAGCTAGCGTAATATCATTTTCAGCGTATACGGTAGCCCAACTTTCAAAACGTAGCTTTAGGTTCAACTTGGTAAAGTTAACATTAGTTAGGGATTTACGAGTACGAAGGCTTTGGGGGGAGTGTTACCGATATTGATGGTCCTTTGCCGGATATAGATCCGGTACGTTCCGGTAACAAAGATACTTGCCCGACCATCTCGGGAACGATTTATAATATGACCACATTAAACCTTCTAGGCCATCCCGCCCTCCCCACCCCTTAGTTGCATGAGGAACTTGGGGTCGCCAGAGCCTCGGCTGTCAATGAAGCAGGATTCGCCACGGGTAAGTGAGGTTGACAATTGGGTTGGAGAAGCTATATATTATTTATATATGTCATCCCCTTGAGAGGGTTGCGAACACACCCCTTGAAATTGGATTTACTCAATTGAGACATGCCTTTGGTGTTTGATAAATGCTTTGCGCTGACCATAATCTACTTCAATTCTTACATGTCGATAACTACATGCTTTCTTACAGACTAGATAAAAATAGAAAACAATTCAAGCTTAAACTTATATAAGCTGTTATTAAAATTAATAACACTACTGAATCGATTTGCTAGATGTATAGTCCTAGTTATAGGTTCATTCATAGCATAATTCGTTTTATGAGTTATTTCGATAAATAATCTATTATGCCGAAGATCACGCAGTGGAATATATGGAATGAACAAAGTAGATAAATCAGAGCAATTAGTGCTAAAGTTTATCACATTATAGGCAAGCATGAGTGAGATAAAAGTTCTTCTATCATGCAAAGGTGAAAACCAAGCAATTTGTGCCTGCTGGTATATGATGGGAGGCCGCCTGGCCAGTGAAGCATACGAAAAGCAATTTTTGTAAACATTTTTAGAACTTTCTCAATTTTATAGGAGTTAGATTCATAGAAAGGATTCCAAATTATTGAGCAATATTCAAGACCACTTCTGACCAAGGATATAAAAAGTGCCTTCAACGTCATAGGATCCTTAAAGTCACTGGTGTTACGTCTACCGAACACAACCATTGCAACAAATTTTGAAACAATGAATGCAATGTGATTAGAAAAAGGGAGTTTGGAGTAAAAAATTACACCCAAGTCTTTACTCTCTTGACAACGATTAAGAAATTTAGCATTTAGTTTGTAGATAAAGTATATGGCAGTTGTCTTTTTGGAATAAGACACAACACAGCATTTGTTTGAATTTAAAAATAAATTATTGTCTGCGCACCATCCGGCAAAAGAGTCCAGATCAGAACCGTTAGAAACAGTTTGACAAATAAATAGCATTTTTTGTGAAATATGTATATAGTTTTAGTGTTATATTTCAATCATTGAAGGGTAGGAATGATGGGGAAACATATTGAGTAAAAGTGCTAAGTCAGGAGAAAAAATTTGTTTTGAGTGCGGAAATTGTGCTAAGTCATAAAATAGCTGCTGGGTTAGCATACATGATTTTTGTTTATCTTTTTCAAGGCTCCTACACTCAAAAGTATTGCAAATAAGGTATCCTCATTCACAGTTCTGAAAAAAAGGTTATTTCAGAAATTATTCAAATTCGTAAAAGTTGACTTAGCACATTTTCACATTAAGCTAACGATATTGTGGGGTTTCTTGAGGTTCTCAGCACCATTGATTTGCTTGTGTACCCCTGCCACGCATAAAAATACTAGCAATTTTCGCAAGCTGTGAGTGCAACAGATCCTCCAATTCATTATAATTTGGAGGATGTAATAATGGCTCCCCTCCACGGGTTGGGATACATGAAGTACCTTCCAATCTCGTGTAGGTACATTCGGGTTCTGCCGCTGCAGCATGTTAGGCGTATCTACGCCTTCACCACTAGGGGTATCCAAACCTTGGGCTTTGGTATCTTGGGAATTAGTGCTCTATCCACCACCTTCAACCTTGCGCCTTCTTGCTATTGAATGTCTGCAACAACTCCCTGCAGTCATTCTAAAGTGGCGTTATTCGTGCAGGTCATCAGTTTAACTCCATTATTTTGAAGGCTGGTAGCGGTCGGTTTCGTTCACCATGCATCATTTTGGTCATAATACTTATCAGCTCCCCTTCAACGAATCTCCACCGTTTGGTTGACATCTGCGCATTTGGGATGCTGATGTCTAGAAGTGCCACAGTCAGTGACTGCATCGCAACTTCGTTCCTCTTCTTCTCGGTGAAAACCGGGGTCTTAGCGCTTTTAGTATCATTAAGTTAGCCGGATTATTAACATTTATATTATTATTATTATATTATTGCATCACTAAGCTGCTAATAAATAAATGCACAACAACAATAAAGCAGCCACTCTTATGTAGAAGGCGACGAAGAGATATCTCATCTCACACACATACATGTAGTCATCAGCCGAAGTAGTTACTCACATATGCACACACATATGGCAGTAGAAAACATAAACTACAAATATACATGTACATAGCTGTAACCAAGCAGGAGATTCTAGAAGCTGAAACGTCTGGACCTTTGGAGAAATATGCTGACGAGGCAACAGAGAGTATAAAAGCAGCGCAAGCTGAGGAATGCTAATCAGTTTGATTTAAACACGCTATCAGTTGCGAAGTGAAGTATAATTGTAAAACTCCCAAAGTAGTCTAATAAAGGCCATTTTGGAATACAGAATATTGGAGTGATTTATTCAACAGATTAGCGATTCGAACGTTAGCAGAAGGTTTCAAATAAGCGGAATTTCCCAGAATTCGTTACACTATATTATAGATTATAGGTACATGGCGTTCCAGTACTTATATCTCCTTCTTCGATCCGCTTGGCAGATTTTGAGGTTTGGTCCCTGTCCTTCCGGCTAGTTCATCTCCTGGGTCTGGGACTGTGGAGCAGGCTTGTCAGATTCAGCCGCTCGACATTCTTCCGCTGTCTCACGGGCTCATGGCAAGCTATCGCTCTCATCGATGGTTGGGACAACCACTCTACCCAAGCGCTGCATAATTCTTAATGCTACCCGATATTTGAGAGGGTTCTCCTAAGTTCCCTATCTCGTTGTTCCCGTTCTAACGCTAGCTCTTTTTCCGGGCTAGTAGACCGCTTCTTTACCGAGCGCTTTAAATGCCCACTATCATCGCTTTCCAGGCGGCCACCGTGGTGTGATGGTAGCGTGCTCCGCCTACCACATCGTATGCCCTGGGTTCACACCCCGGGTAAAGCAACATCAAAATTTTAGAAATAAGGTTTTTCAATTAGAAGACAATATTTCTAAGCGGGGTCGCCCCTCGGCGGTGTTTGGCAAGCGCTCCGGGTGTATTTCTGCCATGAAGAGCTCTCAGTGAGAACTCATCTGCCTTGCAGATGCCGTTCGGAGTCGGCATAAAACATGTAGGTCCCGTCCGGCCTATTTGTAGGGAAAATCAAAAGGAGCATGACGCAAATTGGAAGAGAAGCTCGGCCTTTGATTTCTTCGGAGGTTTTCCCGCCATACATCTATTTTTTTTTTTATCATCGTTTTCCGCGTCCAAGTCAACGCCGACAGCGATTTTCTCTTTCGCGGCTTGCGACGCCAACGCGCTTTCTTTCTCATCTTTACTTTGTTTTAAAGTTTTTGAGCGCATCTTGTTCGTACGACCAACTGCCCAACAAGGCGGGCTCAGCGGTCTAATGTTAAAAATTGGGATAAAAGCCGTTCGCGTCAACAGCGCCTCTTGCTGTGGTAAGGCCCTCATTGCTTCCCAAAGCGGCCCGTTGTGGAGGTCGCCTAAGCCCTCACATCAATGACAAGGTGCCTGCTATAGTGAAGAATTCTGGAATCTAATTGTCAAATAGCTATATAACCTTTACTGCTTTTTCACCAAATCTTCTATATTAATCTTTTATACATATTTTAAAAAGTAAACATTTTTTTTTCTGAAAAAAAAAGACGAAATAACATGCCAACCTAATAAAACCGCACTGCGTTTTTTTCAGCGCACGCAAAAAACCGGCGTTTTTTGCCCTAACCCAAATAAGCATGCGTTGCGACAATGTAAAGCATGTGTGCAAACGTCAAATCTAAATGTCACGCAGAATAAAAATTGGAAATCGAGTTGGGTTTTCACGCAGCAAATTCAATTTGGGTTGCTCTCATACAAGTTGTATGTGCATGAGACATTTTTGACAGTAAATGACTTGCATGCGTTTTTATTAGGTTGGCTTGTAACCAATCAAACAATAGTTAAAAAGTGAAATTATGGAAGTTTTGAAAGCAAAAACAATCGCGTTTGATGAATGTAGGGAACTCTTACCGATCGATGGAGACTACGCCACCTGCACTACTTGTAAAAACGCTCATCATTTCTCCAGTTGCACTACAAAGTCTAGCAACACACATGCTGGGATGAACGCTGAGCGTCGCACAGTGGCGCCTTTTGAGTTTTTTCTTTGCAAAAATCATAACTTTTGAACCAATGAACATATTTTAAAAATTGTATATGAATGTATGTAAAAATGTATATGAAAGCTAATTACTTAAAGTTTTATTGTGTGAAAGCTCAGAATGTCACAGATACAGGGTGCTTCAAAAAAATTCGTCAAATTGGAAAATTTTTGAAAAATGCAAAACCAAAATGTTTTTAGTAAAAAATAAAAAAAAATAAAATGAGATTTGTCTTATAATAACGTATTTAAGCATTAAATAAGATAAACTAAAGATTTTGATAAGATAGCGCGGCACTGCCCACTTATGATAAAAATTTTTATCTAAGTAGTCACGTAATCAATAACTACCAAAATTGATAGACGTATTGTTTCTTTTAAACGGCAAATCTCTTATAAAAATCAAATGTCCGTTTTTGGTGCCACAATAACAAGGTGCTTCAAAATTCATCGTAAAATTTTACATGTTTTTTTTTTTAATTTACAAGCCAAATATGTATTTTATTAATAACTAAAAGTTATTGAAAGTGGTTCAATGAAATATTATTTGAGCTATAGGTTAAACAGCCAACGAATTTTGGAAAAGGGGAGTGGCACATATGCTAAAAAGTTTGATCTTAGTAACCGCTTTACAAATTTGTACCAAACTCGATAGACGTATTGATTTCTATAAAAATGTAATACTCGTTTGAAGGTGAAATGCCTAAGCTTTAAAATAAATTTGATAAACTTCAGAGAAATGCAATAACGAAAAGTATATATTTATAAATTACTAAATTAATTAATTCTTTTATTTGAAATAAAAAATTAACTTATACATAGATATTTTATTTTTAATAAAGTAACAGAATTGATTAGTAAATCTCTTTTTCATTGTTGTGATAAGAAGTGAGAAACTTATTCTATCTTAACATAGTCATCGTCACTGGAACATATATCTAACAAAGCAACCATTTCTAAGCTATACGCATCTGTAAGATCTTTTTATGTTCTTACATACCTCATAGATGATATGACTGGATCAGAAGAGATAGCTAACATGTTGAAAATGTCTTCGCTTTGTCTAACTCGTGATACTTTGCAGGTGTTCATACATCTATATCTTTTGTAGTCTTTGTTCTTAGATTCTTGAGCTTCTTCAGACTATTCTCCTAATGGTAAGCACTGGTACTCTATTAAATCTTTTCCATGTGCTAAAATGTTATGTACCAGTCACTTCATCGTTTTCAAAAAATCTTCTTGAGGAGTTACCATCATTTGTATTTCCGTATCCATACTTTGGACAGTCAACTCTAAGGCCAATCTCTTTATAGAATGCATCCTGAATTATTTTTTTCTCCTGTTTTGTTTCTCCTTACATGTTGTATTGTCGTCGAAAACTTCTCCTTGTTGTTGTAGTGTATAAGCCAGCTTCAAAACAAATTCCATACATCTTATCCTAGCATGGAAAGGAGATATTCCATACTCATAATTTAGTTCGCCAGTTATTGAATCATCAAGATTTTCAAAGCCTTTTGGCTCTTACAAATTGGATATTTCATTGTAGATGTCGCATTTGTTATTAAGTTCAAAACTTTTCCATCGACCATTGCTAGAAGAAAATCATGCTTTATTTTAATGACATTCCCCTCTTCAATTTCAATTATTGTTGGTTCTAATTTGGCAATTTGATTTTTTATATCACTAACTGTAGCTCTTATCAGTTCCGAAGACTCCTTCTCGTATTTAAATAATATCGGGCGGCGCAATATAGTTGATGACGGACGTGGACTTTTCCAATATTCTGAAGCTTCATCTTTTAGTCGTAATGGAACAATAGAAGCCATAAACATATTACTATCCGTAATTGTTTCATCGTCTACATTTATTCTTTGTTTATATGCGCTTTGTACTGATGATCCATCACAGCCCCACTTAGTTATCAATGCTAGCTCCTTTGGCAGTGATTTCAACTTTCCTTCAGTAAAACTTTGAAGGAGTCGTGTAGACGTATGATCCATTAAGTTTTGTAGCTCAATTTCAGCTGATACTTCGGTCATTTTGGGACTTAGAGGAACTGCTTCTTTCTTGGCTTGAGTAATTTTTTTGTATCCAGGTAAAATATTGGCATTACGTTGCAATAATGACTTACGCAATATAATATATTTTTTCTTCGTTAAGCCGAGATCTATAAACAGCGCCAAAGCTTCTTCGGGAGTGTACCTCCAAGGTAGCGCATTTGGTGGTGTGGGAATGCTGTTTTTGATCCTCATCAGTCGCACTGGACTTGCTACCGCAACTGTTTTTGTTATATGAGACTTCACGTTTTCTTCGTCTTTTTTATATTTAATAGCCAGTACTTCTGAAAGATGAGTCGTGTCCATAGCTTTTGTGGTATCAGACAGCTTCCTTTTCCTTGTGTAGGTAGAATACTCTTCTATGGGTTTTGTTGGTCTCCGTCTAGTTGGATTGGTTGACGTGCTAGGCGTTTCTTCGTCCAAAAAAGTTTTGTCAGCTAGCCACTTTTCATGCTTACTTTGAAATTTTGAATTGTTACGATAGACGTCCTTCCATTTTCTTTCTATCATAATGTATTTTAAACAAATTTTTTTTTCCAGGCCTTCCTTTTCTTTAATGCTTGTTTCACTCGCTAATTCTCTCATAATAGCCTCAACGAAGTCCCGTCTTAACTTTGTAGATTTAAACACCGCAAATAGTTTCGAGTTTTCTAGATACATATTAGAATTGGCTTCGAGTGTATCTGACTAAATATTAAACTGTGAACTATAATTAAAAATACTATTCACTTTATTTAAGTTAACAGAATACTTAGTTCCTTAATCTCCAAAAGACGAATGATAATGTGCATTCTATAATGGATAGCTTTATATACCTACTCAAATTATTAAAATGAATTTCAAGTACACAATTCGTAACTAAAAAAATGTATGTTGTTAACAAGTTCCACTAATAAAAACGACCTTACGGAGGTACTGAATTATATATACCTGCTCAGGCGCGTATTTATGCCCAAGGTTATTTAACTTTATTTGATGTAAAAAGTGAAGTTGCAGCTGGACGCAGGTAGACTTTATGAATTTAGGTAACTGAATATTTCACAAATAACTAATGTTAATTTGACGAAGCACATATTTTAACATTTTTTTCCCATCAAAGTTTTAAAAAGGGCCTAAAAAAAGGCATTTCGAAAAACAGGTATATCCGCCAACTTTTACCAAAAAAAAAAAAAACAATTTTTTTTTTGTTTCAATCCTAAATTAAATTATCTTTAATTGCTATACAAGAAAACGATAACCGGCCGCCTTATTTACTCACAAAACCATTTTAAATACAACGAAAAAGAAGAAAAATTTAAAATTTTTCCCAATGTTGAAAATTGGTCAATTTTGAGCGGCTCTACCTGGTAAACTATAATTTTCTGTGAAAAAACAGTTCTATATTCTTGATCCCTGGAAAATTCTCTATTAGAAACATGTATTAGATTTAGCGAACGATTTCATGATTTTTTTGATTTTTGCCATGCTCTAACGGCAGAGGCGCCACTGTGCGTCGTCGCGCCTGGAGATGCCATAGGTGTAGGCAACCTACCAAGTCAGAAACGAAGCATGTGACTCAAACAGGTAAGGGAGCAGCATCATCATCATTACCGCCTACAGGCCCGACGAGAGGGCCGGGGGGGATTCCCCCGGGCCCGTGGTTTCTCAGATTTTTTTTTTTAATTCAGGAGAGTCCTTAGTTGTTCCATGTGCAAATTTTAAGCCGAATTTCAAAAGCAACGAATATTGATAATGATTTTTTGCCTGGGCCTGAGGAGACAATAAAAACACCAAACAAAAATGTGTTTCTCAGAGGGCCCGCGATTTAGAGGTACTAAGAAATTTTTTTTAATTCAGGAGAGTCTCTAGTTGTTCCATGTGCAAATTTTAAGCCGAATTTCAAAAGCAACGAATATTTATAATGATTTTTTACCTGGACCTGAGGAGACAATAAAAACATCAAACAAAAATGTGTTTCTCAGAGGGCCCGCGATTTAGAGGTACCAAGAAATTTTTTTTAATTCAGGCGAGTCTTTAGTTGTTCCATGTGCAAATTTTAAGCCGAATTTCAAAAGCAACGAATATTGATAATGATTTTTTGCCTGGGCCTGAGGAAACAATAAAAACATCAAACAAAAATGTGTTTCTCAGGGGGCCCGCGATTTAGAGGTAAGTAGTATGTAAATGCCGGTTCTAGCACAAATGGTGCAAGGAAAAATGTGCAAGGAAAAGTATATACACACCGACACACATATATATACAGCAAAACAATTCCGCTAGGTGGCGCATACTTTTTTCGGTTTGTGTTCTGGCTAATCTTACGGTTTTTTGCTTTTAGCAGAGCTTTGCTGTTAAGGAGAGGATCGTTAAATGTGGGGACCCTACATTTTTAAAGGGTCGCAAATTTTTAAATGTCCCCTCATATTTCTAATTAGTCATAGACTTCACCCGAGCCGTTTTAAAGAGTCCCATAGATTTCTAATCGAGCGGCTGCTCCCCAATCCCCTCACCCACACCCTTTTTTCTCGTCTACAAAAAGTAGCAGTTGGACACCTGTAATATCGCCCAATCCCCAATCCCCAACCCCCAACACCCTTTTTTCTCGTCTACAAAAAGGAGTCGATGGGCACTTGTAGTACCGCCCCCTTTTTTTCTCGTCTGCAAAACGGGCCTGTCGGGCACCCGACCAGGGCAGATTGTTAACTAAAGGTTATCTTAATATTGAACTTATGATTTTCCATTTGGGCTCCTTAAAAATGAGAGCATATACATAAATTATATTTTTTTAGATATGAATATTGAACATTTGTGTGTACATGCCGTCACATATGCATGTACGTGAGAACTTCATGAAACGGTAAATAAATATAGGCTGAATATTTTGTTTGGCATTTTATTTGATTGTGAGTTTGTGTGTGTGTGTGTGTGTGTGTGTACATGCTGATGCCGGTCCATATATAAAATAATAATTTTATTAAAAAAATTTTATGGAGATCTTTTGTTGTTCAGTAACAATTTTATTCTCCCAGGAAATTTCAAAAATTTTCATTTTACATTTTCAAACTCATCAAAAATCTCAAAGAAAACTCTTTCACACCAAAGCCATACAGTAGAATACCTTAACTACTCCCCCTTTTTAATATGAAACGTCCTCGTTTTAATTAATAGGATTAATTCTACTATATGACTACAGCGTTTGAAATATCATAAGATATAATAACTTAAAATTCACAATTTAACAGCAAACATCCATTAAACAACATAATTAAATACATGTAAATATTCAAAATTGATATTACAATCAAAAATAATATAAAGATTTAATAAAAAAAAAAAAAAATTTAATATGTTTTTTCTCATCTTAGATTGCTTTTATGAATCTTTTTTCCTTCGATTAAAACTGATGTACCAAGGTCCCTTTCAATTACTTTTTCCACAAATATTTTATCAAATTTATTTCCTAGTCGCCTATTTCTCCTTACGAAAACTTTTTCCCCAGGTTCATATGATTTCATTGTTTTATCTTTATTGCATCTTTCTAAAGTCTCTTCCTGAGCCTTAAATAATCTCTCCCGAACTTTACTTAATTCACTAGCCGAACTATTTTGAAAAATTTCAATTGGTTTAGAGTTTATTGTTGAATGAATGCTATTATTATATTTATTTGTTGCCAACAAAACAAGGTCCACTGTCTCATTTAACTGCTGTTGCTCTTTAATACAGCGAGATATTTCCATTAATGTTGAGTGAAACCTCTCCACCTGACCATTGGTTTCACTGTGTAGTGTGGGAATGAAAAATTTCTCTATTGAAAAATTATCCCTTAACAAAGTTTTTATAACATTTGACTGAAAAGCCCTTTCATTGTCTGAAACAATTATTTTCGTGTTTTTGAAAACTAATAAAATTTCAAGTAAAGCATCTTTTATATCCAAAGTAGATCGGTTTAACAACAGCAAATTTTGAAAATTTATCTACGCAAGTTAAGAAAAACTGTTTATCTGTTATGAAAATATCAAGATGTAGGATTTCGCCAGGGTAATTTGGTATTGGAGTCCTCCCAATAACTAGGTTAGAGGGCTTTCGCTGATATTTATGCTCCAAACATATTTTACAGTTTGTAATAATTGATTTTAAAGTTTTTTTAATATCAGGAAAATAATACTCACTAATAATTTGCTTAAAATTCTCAAGTAAACAACGATGGGCTCGATTATGTTCTGCAGTTATAACTTCAAGCTGATCATTTTTATTTGTCAAATCTATTACAAGCAATTCAGTATGTCTAAATTTTATACCTGGAAATGAAGAAACTATACGATTTTGAACTTCCGCCAAAGTCTGTAGATCGCAGTGAATAGCATTAGTCCTACTAGGATTAACGACTTCTTTTAAACACAATAACAAATTTTCAATAGAATCAAAAACAATAGTATGGCGTATAAATTTGTTAAAAACAACCTTAGAAGTTTTAATAAAAGATGGTCCTTTTGTTAAGACAATTTGATTTCTAAATTGGTTAACAGGGCACTTAACAGTTTCAATTACATCTGTTGAAGATTCTTCACTATGCACTGTTTCCAAAGTAATAGTATGGTTATTAATATACTGTCTTGAAAGAGCATCAGCTACTTTGTTCTCTTTTCCAGGCTTATAATGAAATGTTGGAGAAAATTCTTCGATAAATGCACGCCATCTTTTCATTTTTGTATTTGGATTTTTTTCCGAAATAGAGAATATAAGTGGCTGATGGTCAGTAAATATCCTTACATTTTTTGTACCATACAAATAATGTCTCAACGCTTTCAATGCCCAAACAATAGCTAACATCTCACGTTCGTTTGTTGCATAGTTTTGCTCAGTGGAAGAAAGCGTTCGAGAAATCATTGTGATTGGTTTACTATTTTGAGATAATACCGCTCCTAATGCATTTGACGAAGCATCAGTTGTTAGCTCAAATGGACAATTAAAATCTGGATACTGTAAAAGTACATCTTCCGAAGCAAGTATGTTCTTAATTTTTGTAAATGCCAACTCTGCTTCACGATCAAAATTAATTTTCACATGTTTCGATTTATTTGCGTCAATATGGCCATTCTCACCACGCAAAAATTTTGTTAATGGTTTCACTATTGAAGCATAATTTTTAACAAACCTGCGATAATAGCCAGCTAGCCCAAGAAAAGATCGCAACCCCCGTAATGTCTCCGGCATTTTATAGTTAATTATATCCCGAACTTTATCAGGACAGGTTCGAATATCATTTTGTGAAACCATGAATCCTAAAAACTCAACATATGTCTTAAAAAATTTCGACTTATCTAACGATACCCTCATTCCTGATTGTTCCAACATTTTTAAAATTTTATCTACATCTCTTATGTGTGTATCTTCGTCGCGTGAAAAAATAATAATGTCATCGATGTAAACGTGACATGTCTTACCTATTTCGTCGCGTAGAACATCATCAATTGCACGCTGAAAAATGCTTGGGGCATTTTTCAATCCAAACGGCAAACGACAAAACTCGTATTTTCCATTATTAATGCTGAAAGCAGTTTTTTGCCTGTCCTTTTCGTATAAATTTATCTGGTGGAAACCAGATTTCAAATCAAGAGTAGTGAAAAACCGTGATTTTCCTAAATTTGACAAAATTACAGAAATATCGGGTATTGGATATTTATCTGATATAGTTTTTTCATTGATTTTTCGGAAATCAATTACCATTCGCAATTTTTGCTTTCCATTTTCATCCAACCCCTTTTTTGTTACAACGTGTATTGGAGAATTATATGGAGAACACGATTTTCTAATTATGCCATCTTTCAGAAGACTAAGTATTTCATTATTAATGAAATCTGCAGCAGACATAGGATAAGGATAACCTCTACTATAAATAGGATCATCTGTTACTGTACGTATTTTAGCTACTACATTTGTATTAAAAGGCAAGGCTCGGTTTGGATTCGCGAACGCATTAATATTATTATTTATCATTTCTCTGAAATGATCACGTACATGTTCCGGAACTGAATCTTCTGTTATCGTAATCAGGTTAACTTGATTACAATTAAGCTGTTCAATTGCAACTCTACCATTTCGATAACACAAATATCCACTTTCTGTATAAATTTTCGCATCAATTTCTCTTAAAAAGTCATATCCTATAATACCGTCAAACGTGTTTAATGTTTCAAGCAAGTAAAACGTTGAAGTATGATCAAGTAAATTAACTAGACACTTTTGATTTATTAAATTGACTCCATTTATTGATTTTAATCTAAACGGATGTTTTATTAATTTAACTCCACGAAGAAATGAAAAATTTTTAATATAGTTTTTCGATGTACCAGTATCAATTAAGAAACGAAGCTCCTGTCCATTCACCATTTTTTTAGTAATGTATGGCAGGAGCGAATTTAGTTTAAAAAATTTATCTCATCACTAAAATCTGAAACTTGAATTTGGGACTCATTATCATCTAATTCAATCCCACCAATATTATTTTCATTATAATTAAGTTCTTCACAAAACTGATCAGTTTTGTCAGGCATATAATTTATACGTTGAGTTTTTTCCAAAGGCCTCTCAAAAGAGCCAGATAGTTCCCTAGGGCGTTTAAATGGTACTAATCGATTCGGCAATTGCTCAGGATGAGCGGTATTTGACGGGTGAGCAGAATTAACATTCCGACTTCCTGGTGTCCTTTGCTTATAAAATGATGACCCTGGGTCCACTTCCATTTGCTGCGGTTGATTTTTAAAATTTGAGCCTGATAACGGACTACGTTTACTCAGAGTTACAGATGGACGGAAATTGTTAGGTTTTATCATATTACCTATAGCAAAAGTGTTTGCAAAGTCATACCGTTTATGATTCGATTCTAATTCCTTAGCAATGGCTAATGCAGTAGGGAGGTCCTTTGGCCTTGATGAAAAAAGGATATCACATAAAGGACGACGGAGCCCAGAGATGAAAACACGTAGAGCATTTTCTCTGGCTTTCTCATTTAGCGCATCTATTACTTCATTATTGTTACTGTAAGTCATTATATGCTTGTTAATTATCAAAATTAAATGCTCCTCAACCTTACCATAATACTCTGCAATAGATAGACTACCCTGCCTAAGGATACTCAGCTCATTTTCAAGAACATATATGGGTCTTTTATCTGCGTACGTCTGATCCAGCCTTTCAATGATCGCTTCAAAATTTAAAACAGTATTGAAAGATGACAACGTCATGTTGGCGGAACCGGTAATTTTATTTCTAAGTATACCTAGAGCTACGTAATATTTATCTGATCCCTTAGGGTAATATTTGATTGCGAAATTCGCAGCAGAACGCCATGCTGGATAACATGAAGCATCACCAGCAAACTCCGGTAAAGATTTAACTAAATCTAAACTACAGTTCCCTGAATCAATTGTAGAAATTATTTCCACTGGCTTGTAAGCCTCTACATTTGGTACCTCTAATCGCCCAAGAGCCAAAGTAAGCGAATCTAGTTTAGCCGCTAATTCTCGCCTAGCATTTTCACTTGCCTCAATTTTATTATCTAACTCCTGTCTAGTATTATCACTTGCTACCTTAATTATTTCCAATACCTGTTCCCGTGTTATACTCATTTTATTAACCCAAACTATCCTAAATTATTACACAAATAATTTAAATTACAAATTGTATGTAATTTAAGTATTCTATTTTTTTTTATAAGTAAAGTCGAAAAGGATCCTTTGTAAAAAAAAAAATTTATAAAAACAATCTTAATATTTGCGCAGTACCCTAGAATGGTTTTCACAAAAAAAAAACATTCAAAATCGCATATAAATCAAATGATAATATTTTCTTTTAACAATAGGACTTTTTATGCCCTCATAATAAATTTAAATATTTAAACCAAATAGCCACATCAATTTTGATATCTACTTACAGTTTATATTTTATTTTTAGATATAGGTACTTGATCGATTAAAAGATTATTTGATTGAAGAATATAAATTGATTAAATGATGTTAGTTGATTGTATTATTTTCTTATCCTTCCGTTAAAGACTAACCCGTCTGGAATATATTTTCCTTTGCCTATAAGAATCGGCAATTGTTTTTCAGGATTCGAGCGCTGCCTTACTTTTTTTCTCCGTTAAAAATTGCTTGTTCTTTAGGGATTATGAATGATGCGGCGTATAGGATTTTATGAACCTTTTTTTTGCACGTTCAAAATTTATGGAGTTACTTTATTTCACTTTTTAAAAAAAGTTTCAATAGAAATATTTAGGATTTTATGATCCTTTTAATAGTCACTATTTTATTTTTCACAAAGCGAATTCAACGGAGCTTCATATCTAGGATTTTATAATCCTTTGAAAAGAAAACTTTAAGACAGCCCCACGTTGGGCGCCAAATAATAATTTTATTAAAAAAATTTTATGGAGATCTTTTGTTGTTCAGTAACAATTTTATTCTCCCAGGAAATTTCAAAAATTTTCATTTTACATTTTCAAACTCATCAAAAATCTCAAAGAAAACTCTTTCACACCAAAGCCATACAGTAGAATACCTTAACTTATATATGCATGTGAGAATTTCATAATTAACTAAAGGTTATCTTAATATTGAACTCATGATTTTCCATTATTGAACATTTTATTTGTCTTTTTATTAGGGTATAAGTTTGTATGTACATACTTACACATATGGTTGTACGTGGGAATATCAACAAACTACAAAATACATGCCGATGACCACATCCATATATGGGAAACTTGTTCCAATGTAAATACTTACTTTTTTTTTGTCAAATAAACCTTTTTCAAATAAATAAAAACAATTTTTATTTAAAATTTTAAAATTTTTTTTATATTTTTCTCCTTATTTTGGATTGGTTAGCAATGCATAATATACTGGTGTGTGTGTGTGTGTAGTTTCATAAAATTACTACTCTTTTTCTAAATAACCTTTTTGACAACATTTGTAAATGGAATATATTCATACATTTTATCATGGATGAGTATAAAATAAGCAGCGGTGTTGGCAGATACGGCCTTGTGAAATTTTAGCTCAATCCGAATATCGATGGGACCGCTTTTTATAGATTCATTCTGATGTGTAACATCTAAAACAATTATTGGAGCATGTTGAACAAATTGATCAGGCGATAAAAGTGGTTACGGAGTGCGTCCATAGTAACTTTGTTGAAATTTCAAATACATGTCATATAATAGAGCATACCGATTTCGATCAAATTTAATATTAAGATCAACCGTTATCCAATCAAAGTTATTATACTCTGTGAGCTCTGCTCAACTGAGTATAAGAAGGATTACCATAGCTACATACCATATCTGCAATCGTTTCAAAACAATGATGAAATTCGGATCCCTATATAAACACAAGACCTATATGTGCTACCTAGTGAGAGTATTTTATACATTGAGGGATTCATATCAAATAGTAATTTGCAAGTTTCAAAAATTGTGCAGCTGCTTAATAATTGTATCGTATTTATTCGAGGAGATTCGATATGAAATTAATGGAATAGAAATTGATCGCACTAGAAAGTTGGGTATTGACATAGCAATGAAAAATTATGTGTCACTTAACGAATTTGAGAGTAAAAATCTAAAAAATGCAGGGTGGTGTCCATTTGAAAATATTAACCTAAAGACTCGACATTTTAATTTGTGTGTACCGTTGAAAAACCTGATTTCTTCAACATGCTCCAATAATTGTTTTAGATGTTACACATCAGAATGAATCTATAAAAAGCGGTCCCATCGATATTCGGATTGAGCTAAAATTTCACAAGGCCGTATATGCCAACACCGCTGCTTATTGTATACTCATCCATGATAAAATGTATGAATATATTCGATTTACAAATGTTGTCAAAAAGATTATTTAGAAAAATAGTAGCAATTTTATGAAACTGCACACACACACACACACACAAATATATTACGCATTGCTAACCACGCCAAAGTATGGAGAAAAATAAAAAAAAATTTAAAATTTTAAATAAAAATTGTTTTTATTTATTTGAAAAACGTTTATTTGACAAAAAAAGTAATTATTTACATTGGAACAAGTTTCCCATGGTTGAATGTGGCTATAGGCATGTATTTTGTAGTTTGTTGATATTCCCATTGTATAACTTTAGCACTAACACAGCACTGTGCACTTTATCAAAAGGAAAAGGGATTTAAAATGTAAGATAATGTATTTATTATTTTCACTTTGAAAACAATATAGTAAACGGAAATTACAAATTTTAGAAAGATATTAAATAAAAATATTGGATATTTGCGCGACGGCGGGCATGCGATGAAAAAGAGCGATTGCGGTTCGGCGATGCGTGCTATCGGGCACGAACGATACGTGTTGGTGGGTAGTTTTAGATAAACTAAACTTTTGTGGTTGAGAGCGCGGTGAGTGTCGCACAGTTGAAATGCCCTGTTTGCGCTTGGCCGCACTGACCGGGTGTTGCCAGACGGAGGGGGCGGACTTAGTCCGAAAATTGGATCATGTTTTCAACATGATTTTTGAGTCACATGCCCCGGTGCTGTGCGACACTGCCAGACAGTTGATGCAGTACCGGTGGTTCCTCGCGCACTCGTAGCGCTCCTCCGGCTTCATCGCGGGGAACGCCCGGCACTGCCTTAGCGCGTGTCGCTGGCCACATAGTCAACATTTTGGCATCTCCGTACATCTGCGGGTCCTGTAAAAACAAGAAAAGAAAAATACGTATTTTTCAAAAAAGTGGGTTAGAAAAATACGTTGGTGAGGGTAGCTTAGATAACTTTTCAGATTGCTAGAGGCATGAAGCAGAGGGTACCAGATGTAGGGTTGGCACTACTAAGCAGTTGGTAGCACGCACAGTTTGGCAATATTACGGGTTATTAGTCCATTTTGGGTTTTGAGTTCCACAACTCGAACATGTTTATCCGATCCAGGGTGTAAAGTGATTACCCGTCCCAAACGCCATTCTTTCGGGGGTAGTAAATCATCCTTTACCACGACTAAATCTCGAACTTGAATATTGCGTTGAGGGCATTTCCATTTGTACCTCTTATGCAGCTCTTTGAGATACTCGCTCTTCCATCGTGTGCTGAATTGGTGGTGAAGCACTTTCAGTTTCTGCCATTTGTTGACCAAGGTGAGATGCTCTGCAGTTGGCTCCGGTAACGACAAGAGCGGTGCGCCACGTAGGAAATGCCCTGGGGTTAGGACTAGGGGATCCATTGGATCTTCGGACATAGGGGAGAGCGGTCGAGAGTTGAGGACCGCCTCTATGCGTACTTAGAGGGTAGTAAGCTCTTCGAAGGAGAACTTCTGGTTTCCTGCTACTTTCGTAAAGTGTATCTTGAAACTTTTCATGGCCGCTTCCCATAGACCCCCCATGTGGGGAGCGTATGGTGGGATGAATTTCCATGAGAATCCGTGAGTTGCATACTTTTCGGCGACGCCTATAGAGACTTCCTTGAGGAATGTGGTCAATTCTCTTTGTAATCCGCGTTGTGCGCCGACGAACGTTTTTCCGTTGTCGGAATATATCTGGTGGGGTAGGCCACGGCGGCCAGTGAATCGGGCAAAGGCTGCGTTGAAGGCATTCGTGGTGAGATCAGAGCACACTTCTAAATGAACAGCCTTTGTGGAAAAACAGACGAACACACAAACGTAAGCTTTCACATACGAAGCTCGGCGAAGGGAAGAAGTTTTTCCCAAAAATGGTCCGGCAAAGTCGACTCCTGTTGTATAGAAGGGTAGAGAATATGTTGACCTCGCGGGTGGCAAGGGTGCTATTATCTGCGTTTTCATCTGCTGTTTGTATGTGGTGCAGGTTTTGCAGTGGAGGATGGGCTTTTTGACATTTTGCTTCAAACGTGGAATGTAGTACTGTTGCTGTACCATTCGGATCTTAAGCTGTTTGTCGGCGTGCAGCAGTTTCGAATGGAGAAAGTCCAACATAAGAGAACTAAATCGAGAGTTTCCGGGTAGGATGATTGGGTGCCGCTCATTAAAGCTACCTGTGGGATACGCTAATCTTCCGGAAACTCGCATGATTCCTGAATCATCTAGCACAGGGTTTAATGTCCGCTTTTTTGCTTTTCGGATAAACCGCAACATATAGGCCACGACTCTAAGCGCTCGAGAAAAAGACGAAAACCGGTCGAGTATGTCTATATTTTCTTCCTGCAGGGTGTGGAATACTTCCACATGTCGTTGTTCGGGGGGAGTTGGGTGGTGAGATATATCCTTTGGCCATGACGTTGCTGGATTGACAAGCCAATTAGGTCCCTCCCACCATAATGGACATTGGACTAAATCCTGAGGCTTCCAGCATCGAGTGCCCAAATCCGCTGGGTTCTCCTTACTGGAAACGTGCCTCCAAGTGGCGTTGTCGACGTTCTTAAGAATTTCAGTGGTTCTGTTGGCGACATTCGTTTTCCAGGTATGGGGTGGTTTTTCTAACCAGGCCAGTACGATGGCAGAATCGCACCAGAGAATGAGTTCGTGTTGGGGTAGATTCAGCTCGCTTCGCAGCTGTTTCACTAACTTGGAGAGTAAAACTGCTCCACAGGGTTCCAACCGTGGAAGACTCACGGTTTGGAGGGGTGCTACTTTGCTTTTAGCAGCTAGCAAGTGGGATGAAAAACTATTCTCATGGGTTTGTACTCGTAAATATATACAGGCACAAAATGCTTTTTCCGAAGCATCTGAGAATCCATGCAGCTGGATTAGTTTATCGGGGGAATACTGTACCCACCTAGGGATTTTAATGTCTCTGATGTGAGGTAAATTTTCATAAATCGAGGTCCATTTTTGGAGAGCTCCGGGCTTCACGTCTTCGTCCCAATCCGTTCCTTCCATCTAGAGTTATTGCAGCAACATTTTTGCAAGAATCATTATTGGCGAAAGCCATCCTGCGGGGTCAAACAGTTTTGCAACTGCTGATAAAATCTGCCTTTTTGTAGTCGTGTTTTCTGCTGATGGTGGATCATACGTGTAGGTGAAGGTGTCGGTTAGCGCGTTCCACTGAATTCCAAGGGTTTTTGTGGAACTCGAATCATGGAATTTAAGGAAGTCGCCGTCTAGCAAATCAGGGTCGGGAACGGGTTTTAAAATTTCAGGGTGATTTGCCGACATCTTCTTCAAAGGGAACCCTGCCGATTTTAAGGCTTCGATAACTTGAGTCATAGAGTTCAAAGTGGACTGTATATAATGACTGCCGGACAAAATATCATCAACATAAGTTTCATTCAATAAAATATTTTCAGCGAGCGGATATTCGTCTTGACAGTCGTGGGCGAGTTGGTGTAGGGTTCGAATCGCCAAATATGGCGCGCAATTTACACCAAAGGTAACTGTTTTTAGTCGAAAATCTTCTATCGGCAGAGTTGGGTGTTTTCGAAAAACGATTCGATGAAAATCTTTATCTTCTTCATGGATGAGTATTTGGCGATACATTTTCTCAATATCGCCGTTAAAAACAAACTTATAAAGTCGCCATTTAAGTATGACGAGCATTAAGTCATTTTGTAGAATGGGGCCTGTATGAAGCACGTCGTTCAACGAGTTGCCAGAATGCGAAATTTTTGATGCGTTGAAGACGACTCGCACTTTTGTAGTTTTGCTGTCGGGTTTTATGACAGCATGATGGGGTAGATAAAACGATAGATATTTACCATCTCTAATTATCTCTTTTTGGGAGGCGGGTTCCATGTGATCCATGGTTAAATATTCATTAAGGACTTCAAAATATTGTCTCTTAATTCGGGTTTTCTTTCGAGCGTGCGTTCGATGCTGATGTACTGCTGTTGTGCTGCGGGTCGTGAATGACCGAGTGCCAGATTGGCTGGAAATTCCGATCTGAATGGTAGTTTGACTCTGTAGCGTCCATCTTCCTCACGAATTGTGGTTGTCCGGTAGAGTGCTTCACAGTATTCATCATCTGCTGATCGTTGTTGGGTTTGGTGAACTTCTTTCTGTTCCCAAAATTGTCTCAAAAGTTGATTGATGGGGTCATCGGTGCATTCCGCGACATGAGTTCAGCTACAGGGCCGCTTAATATCCATCCGAATATTGTGTTTTGGGCAAGTAATGTTCCACTCACATTTCGTAGGAGCCCTTCGGTGAGGATTTGCGGGGTGATATCGCTGCCGATTACCACATCGATTTTCGATGGTATCGAATACTGTGGATCGGCTAACTGTAAATGGGACATTTCTTCGAGATCGATGCTTGAAACTCTGACTGTGGGCAAGAACTTAGTTAGTTTTGGCAAACTTATTGCTTGCGCGTCTATCATTTGGGTTGAGTCTGCCGAACAGAATGTTATCTGGCAGACTTTATTAGCATTCTTCACAACAGTTCCACCTATTCCAGATATCTGGTGGAGAGACTCTTTTGTGGGTAGACCAAGAAGCTTTTGTATACGGGATGATACAAAAGTTTTTTGTGAAGCTTGGTCTATTAGGGCACGAATTTTATGAAATTTGCCAGCAAAGTATACTGATACTATTGCTGTGGATAGTAGGGTGGTTCCATGATTACTCGAAAAGAGAGTTTAGAAACCGGGTTTTTGTCCTGAGACTGTTGGGAGGAGGTGGCTCTTACGGCGGCTTTCGTTGTTGAGGCTCGCTCGTCGTCCGTTCTCCTAGGGGTGCCGGCTTGGGCATTTTGAGCTCTCGGGTTTAGTTATGATTGGTGGGGTTTGGGCTGCAAATTCAGTAGTGAATGATGACGTTTTTGGCAATAAACGCACGTGAAACTACTTTTACATTCGTTCTTGGGGTGTGACGTTGATAAACAGTTTTCGCAGTAACTATTTTCTCTCACAAATTTGATTCGGTCTGATACCGATAAATTTCTAAACCTAACGCAAGATTTGACTGCGTGGTATTGGTTGCACAATCTACACGAAGCCGTTTCATTAAACTCGGTGTGATATGCATGTGTTTTATTATTATTGGGTTGGGTCGAGTTTTGATTCACCATTCGTGGTGTAAAACTCGAAAATTGGGGCTTCGCCTTGCCTGGTCTGTAGGTACTTAGTCTTTCTACTACCTCGTATCTGCTGGTGAGGAATTTATTCATGTCCTCCCAAAGGGGCAGCTCCTTCCGGGAGCTGAGGGATTTTCACTTGGCAGCTTTGATGAGCACAGATAAACGAGGGTCGGTTCCCAGTCCGTTGTTGGGATTCCTTGGGTGTTTAAAGTTGACATGCAATTGTTGATTGTTGTCTGCATCTTCTGGATTTGTTCACCGTTTTCTGTGAATATTGTGGGCAGGTTGAACAGTGTCTTTAGTTGATTGTCGACGAGTATCCTTTTATTTTCGTACCTCGATCTAAGTGCTTCCCAGGAAAGCTCGAAATTATCATCGCTCAGTGGGTATTGTTTTACAATAAGTCCTGCTTGCCCTTTAGTTTTCAGGCGTAGGTGGTATAATTTTTGAGCGGGTAATAATTTAGGGTGGTTTTTATAGACTGCCGTGAACATGTCTCTAAAGGATGGCCAGTCTTCGTATCCACCATGAAAGACTTCGGTGTCACATGATGGTACTTTTAAATAAAAACCGTTTGCGTTTGAATTGTTCATTAGGTGGGCGGGTATTTGTTGTTGGTTGGTGCTAGCAGTATTAAAAAGCTGTAAGCCGATTTGCATGTTTGGTACGTTTCCATGCATTTAGCACATTTTTGCTCAACCGAGCCGCTGACATCTGTATAATTATCACGGAAACTTACATCTCGATGGGACTCTAGCACCTTTGCCCATATTTTATCTATGTCTTCTAATTTGACCTTAAGCATACACTCTGATAAATCGGTAGCTTGGGAGGGTGACCATCTTGAGCAGTAAACTTATACTTGGTTACCGTCATATATGAATTCCTGCAGGCATTGGTCTGCAGTGGTCAATTTTTGCATTTCGTTTGTTTTTGGCATTATAATTTAATTTTATCAAGAAATGGGAGCTTTTATTGAGGTCGAAAAAAAATTTTGTCAAAAGGGCAAAAAAAAAAAGTTTTTTTTGAAACCAGCCTAATGTACGCTTGGTTTTTAATATGGGCTTGTCTCAGCGCTTCTGAGTTCAAGTAATGTGAGTATATAAATGGGTGGTGTTCACTGGGTTTTTTTTTTCCTTTTTTTGAGACCCGCCTAATGTATGCTGGGTTTTTGGTTTGTTATGTACTTGTCTCAGAGCTTCTGAGTACAAGTAATATGGGTATATATATGTATATATATATATATATATATATATATATGGGTAAAATATATTTGCCGGTAAACTGTGGTGTACCAACAACCTATTGTTTGGCGTGCCAATGCACTTGATCTGCATTGACAAAGTAAATGCATGCAAAATATGTAACCGATGATCTTTTTGTTGCTTCCTTCTATTATGTAGTTACATATGGTCATGCAATTACTTTGTTGAGGGTGGGTTTTTGGCTTATGCAAAAAGATATACAAGTGCGTGTGGGTTTTATGGGTGCATATACTTGTAGATTTGTATGCAAATTTAATCTTGGGTGCACCGGTAAAATAAACTTTAGGAAAAGTGACTAAAATTTGGCAAAGTTTGTTGCTATGGGTTTTTTGTAAAATGTATTTTATGTAATATATGTACATATATAGGGGTAAATTGGGCAGCGGTGAATTTCACGCTGGAAAAATATGTAGCTCGGGTAATATTACCGAACTAAGTGGGTATATACATATATTACATATATACGTATATATTTTTATAATTAAGTCGATGTTTAGCGCAACGAACTTTTTGGGTATATAGAACCGGGCAATGGATTTTCCGTTGGTACGGGAATGCAAATTTATTTGTTTAAAAATTTATGTGGGTTTTTTGAAGGGACTGTACCTGGTAACAGTGAGTAAGCAAATGAAATATTTTGCTGTTTAGGCTTTTGATGTGGGTTATATACCCAGGGTCCGGATCTTTAGACGGAGGGAATATATATGGGAATATATTGGGTTGCGTACTTACTCAGACATTTTTATATAAAATATACCAAGTAGTTTGTGTTGTTTTTTTGTTGCATTGCTCCTCGTTGATGTTGTGTTGTACCTCCTTGTTGGTGTAGTTAGTGTTAGTGTTGGTTTTTCGTATATGTATGTGTTTTCCAATTATTGTTTTCAAACTTTTTTCTTCAACTGTATTTTTCCTTTATTTTCTCAAAATTTTATTAAAGGACGTTATTTAATTTTAATGTTAATTCAATAGCATTAAATAATTTCTCCTTTTTCCCAAATATATATTTTTTATTTTTTCAAATAACTTTTCTTTCCTTTCTTCACCCACTTTTTTTTGTAAATAAATCTTGTTATGTTTTTCCAAAAACTTTTTCTTTTTCTTTTGTATTTATACTTTCAGTTTTTGTGTACGTATTTTGTATTTTCGTGAAAAAAATTTTATTAAATTTGTATTTTTTTTCCAAAAAAAAACCACTTTTATCTTTTCTATTATTTTTTTCTTTTTTTTTTTGTCGGGACTTTTTCAATTCAAATTTTCCCCAAGATGAATTAATTTTTTTCTTTTTTTAAAAATGTATTTTTCCTTTTTCTCAAATTTTTTTTTTCGAAAAACTTTTCCTTTTTCAACACCTTTTTTTTGATTTCTTTGTCATACTTTGTCATACTTTGTCACACCTTAATGTTTGTGTTATTTTTTGGGTACACACGTTTGGCTGTATGTATATGTTTTTTGTATGTTTCTTTTTCTGGTTTTTTGCAACACAAAAAATTTTTTCAAATGTTTCAATTTTTGTTCTTTAAATTTTCCTTTTCCTTAATGATTTGCTTTTTGTGTACATATATGTATATATATTTAAATAATTTCTGTTTTAACACCTTTGTTGTTTGTGTCCGTACCGTGTCCGCATTTTAATTTTTGTAGAAAAATTTGTGTTGTTTTTTATTTATTTTAATTAAATTTTTGGTCGCTGGTGCACTTTTTGGCACAAAAGGACCATGTATAACTTTAGCACTAACACAGCACTGTGCACTTTATCAAAAGAAAAAGGGATTTAAAATGTAAGATAATGTATTTATTATTTTCACTTTGAAAACAATATAGTAAACGGAAATTACAAATTTTAGAAAGATATTAAATACAAATATTGGATATTTGCGCGACGGCGGGCATGCGATGAAAAAGAGCGATTGCGCTTCGGCGATGCGTGCTATCGGGCACGAACGATACGTGTTGGCGGGCAGTTTTAGATAAACTAAACTTTTGTGGTTGAGAGCGCGGTGAGTGTCGCACAGTTGAAATGCCCTGTTTGCGCTTGGCCGCACTGGCCGGGTGTTGCCAGACGGAGGGGGGCGGACTTAGTCCGAAAATTGGATCTTGTCTTCAACACCCATGTACAACCGTATGTGTAAGTATGTACATACAAACTTATACCTAAGAAAAACACAAATGAAATGTTCAATAATGGAAAATCATGAGTTCAATATTAAGATAACCTTTAGCTAATTATGAAATTCTCACATGCATATATATATAAGGACCAGCATCAGCATGTACACACACACACACAAACTTACAATCAAATAAAATGATAAACAAAATGTTTAATCTGCCCCTGATCGGGTGCCCGACAGGCCCGTTTTGCAGACGAGAAAAAAAGGGGGGGCGGTACTACAAGTGCCATCGCCTCCTTTTTGTAGACGAGAAATAAGGGGGTTGGGGATTGGGGATTGGGCGGTACTACAGGTGTCCAACTGCTACTTTTTGTAGACGAGAAAAAAGGGTGGAGGTGGGGGGGATTGGGGAGCAGTCGCCCGATTAGTAATCTATGCGACTCTTTAAAACGGGTCGGGTGAAGTCTATGACTCATTAGAAATATGAGGGGACATTTAAAAATTTGCGGCCCTGCAAAAATGTAACTGTTTTTTAATTCAGGAGAGTCTTTAGTTGTTCCATGTGAAAATTTTAAGCCGACTTTCAAAAGCAACGAATATTGATTATGATTTTTTGCCTGGACCTGAAGAGGCAATAAAAACATCAAACTAAAATGTATGTTTACATGAATCCGAAATCGTACAGTTTTTGTGGTGACAGGTTCATCTTCAAAAATTTTTCCAAAAATACCACCAACTCTGTATCAAAGTCCAGATTATTTAAACGACTTCGATATCGGTACCGCGAATAATGAGTTTTTGCGATCTGAAGAAGTCAACGAAATAATTCGTCGAGGTCATCAAAAGTGTCCTGTTATTTTTTCACGTGATTGTCATGCAAGACATTTCCTACCTCGTTGTTAAACAGAATTTTGCCAAATGGAGAGAAAGTGGAGCTGGTTAGTGTGGAGTGCCAGTAGCAATGCTTTTTATTGCCTACCATGTCGTCAATTAAGCACCAATACTTTAAATCGGCCTAAAATTTGTTCTGTGGATATTTGAAATTCCAGGTATGGAAGACACTATACGATAAACTGCCATCACACGAAAATACTCAAGATCACATTAAATGTTACATTCAATGGCGATATTTACAAAATCTAACTCAAAAATAGGCTACAATTGATACACTTATCAATGACCAGGTAATATCTGCTGAAACTCAAAAGTGGAAAGAAATTTTATATATAATTTTGGACGCTATTTTATTTTTGGGTGAAAGTGGCCTAGCACTCAAAGGCGACAGTATATATCTTCGCGAACGAATCAATGGACATTTTTTGGGCATCTAATATCTCATAAGCCAATATGATCCGATACTTAGAGGTCATTTGGAGAATGTTAGGATTTCACAACAGCAGCACAAACGTTTACAAGTTCACTATCTTTCCCAGACATTCAGAACGAGTTTATAGAATTTGTGCAAAGCGCGTGAGGGAAACTACATTAGATCAACGCAAGAAAGCCAAGTCAGTTTGCGCTAACTCTATTTCAATTCGAAAGCAACAAATTTTACATACTCTAGGTAAACATGAAATCCCATCGAAAGATTGTCGGACAAAAGGGCACGATAACGGCGCCAATATGAAATGAGCTTACAACGGAGCACTATGTAACATTCTCGACAAAAACTCGAATGCTGATTAATCGCCTTGTGCAACCCACAGTCTCAATTTATGTGGTGATGTTATGCAGAATGTTGTACGGCTGCAATTACTTTCTTCGGAGTTGTATAAAAATGTTTTACTATTTTCAGCAGCAGTGCACACCAATGGGACATCCTCAAAAAAAATGTACCGAGCTCTCTTCACAGTCTTTCAGACACTAGGTGGTCGGCTAGAATTGAGGCAATCAGACCATTCGCAAACCATGTTCCAGGATTAAAACAAGCACTAAACGCATTACTTAAGCTAAATTTGACTGCACAAGCATACGGAGATATTACCGGCATTCTCAAGTACATCAACAAGTTCGAATGTACCTTGCTGTCCTCAATTTTGTTCAAACTACTGACTACCATTAATGAAAGAAACGTCGTACTCCAATCTAGAGACGCCACGATAGATGTTGAGGTCCGACATCTGGTTCCCCCCCATAAGTTCAGAAAAAAAAATTCGGAAACACATTTTTTCAGAAAACATTAGTCATTCTCTAATTTTTATTTTTCAGCCTTTGTTGAAGGCTCTCAGGTAGATACAATCTATACTGATTTGTCAAAAGCTTTTGATAGAGTGTCTCACGACTTATTAATTAAAAAACTTGAAAATTTTGGCTTCCATTCTACTTTCTTGTCATGGGTAAAATCATATCTAATAGATAGAATTAACTATGTTGTTGTTGATGGCGTAAAATCATTTTCATATAGAGCTACCTCTGGGGTTGATCAAGGTAGTATCCTTGGCCCTCTATTTTTTGTTATTTTCATCAACGATTGCTCAGAGTGTTTTTCCTTGTGTGAACATCTACTTTATGCCGATGATTTAAAATTTTTTAAAAAAATAACAAGCTTCTCTGATATTCAAATTATGCAAAATGAGGTTAACAAATTCCAGGAATGGTGTGATCGAAATATGCTAATGATCAATATCGAAAAATGCTACTCGGTCACCTTCAACAAAATTAGATTGCCATTCATATCTTCGTACTCTATTTCTGGCTCTGTCCTCAGTTCTAGTTACAAAATCAAAGACCTTGGGGTTGTTTTTGACTCGAATTTCAATATATATATATATATTGATCACTTGAATTACATTATACCTAAAGCATATTCCTCTCTAGCTTTCATTAGACGGAATAGTTCTGAATTTAAGGATCCTTATACTAAAAAATTGCTGTTTAGTACATTTGTAAGGTCCAAATTGGAATATGCTTCTATAATCTGGAATCCGTTTTATGATGTGCATTCCAATAGACTTGAACGTATACAAAAAAAGTTTCTAAAATTTGCATTATCCAGTATTAGGTTTAATATGCCTGTTCCATCTTATGTTCTGCGGTGCAGACTGATCAGTCTGCATACTCTTGCCAGTAGGCGATTGATATCTGACTTAGTTTTTATTCGTGATGTTCTCAATGGGACTATTGATTGTCCGTTTTTATTGCGTTGTATTAACCTCAATGTTCCAGCCAGAAACTTACGACATCATGATTTATTTGCTATTGACCTCTGCAAAACCAGGTATGCTCAAAATGAACCGATTATCAGACTGCTATTGGAATTTAATTTGTTATGTAGAGAAATAAATTTAGATATATTTGTAAAACGCAATGAATTTAAAGAAAAACTTTGTATGTACTATTTCCAATATAATTAATAATCTATGTACGTTTTAGTCTGTAAGGTTTCTAAACCATAGACTTAATAAATAAATCTAAATAAATATAAATATAAAACACTTTTTTCAGAAAGCCAAAATTCAGAAATCAATATTCAGAAGTAAAATTTCAGAAGCCAAATTTCAGAAGTCAAAATTTAATGTTTTTTTGCTGTCTGATTACTTTCTGAATTTTGAATTTTGACTTCTGAAAATTTTTTCATCCTGGAACACAGCAACGTCGAAAGAAGGCGTTATATCGAATTGAATTATGGAATATGTATAATATCACCAAATTGGGTGAAGTCAGTACAAATAATTTCATCGAAAGGTGGCACAACGTCATTCGTAGTGCGTTTGGGACACACGCCAACATATTTAATTTCATAAATAAAATAAAAAACGAATATGCAATAATAGAAACAAAACTGCAGCAATTTTCAGCTGGACGCGAGCCATATCGGAAACGCAAGATAAAATATAAAGACTTCGTTTTTTTAACATTGGAAATTTATTTGAAAAAGATAAACGCGAAAAGATTTAATTAATTACATGCTTGCTTTTGCACACAATTCAAAATTTTAGATTTTATTACTTTTTCATTATACATAAAAAAAAAAAAATAAATGTAAGGCGCGATAACCTCCGACGAGATCTAAGGCCGAGCTTCTCTTCCAATTTGCGTCGTGCTCCTCTTGATTTTCCCTACAAATTGGCCGGACGGGACCCACATGTTTTATGCCGACTCCGAACGGCATCTGCAAGGCAGATGAGTTTTCACTGAGAGCTTTTCATGGTAGAAATACACTCGGAGCGCTTGCCAGTCACTGCTGAGGGGCGACCCCGCTTAGAAAAATTTACTTCTAATTGAAAAACCTTATTTCTAAAATTTTAATGTTTCTTTGCCCAGGAGTTGAACCCAGGGCATACGGTGTGATAGGCGGAGCACGCTACCATCACACCACGGTGGTCGCCATTATCATAATTCCTTCCAAATAAATGAACGTTTCTGAATTTTGAGAAAAATGTAATGTTTTTTCTGTTCTTCTGATTACTTTCTGAATTTTGCCTTCTGAAATTTGACTTCTGAATTTTCACTTCTGAAATTTGACTTCTGAAAATTGACTTCTGAGTTTTGACCTTTGAATTTTGTCTTTCTGAAAAAAGGTTCTGACTAATGTTTTCTGAAAAAATGTGTTTCTGAATTTTTCTTTTCTGAATTTATGGGGGCACCCCGACATCTAGATGCCTTATTAGCTGGTTTGAAGTTGATCAGGATCCAAAGGGAAACAATTTTAAACGAATGCAAAACAGTTGCTATTCAGTTGAACATCTCGCCAAAGTTTCCGGACATTCGAAAGAGGAAACTCTATAGACGTTTTGAAGATAATGGAAATGAGATCATTACGGATGATCCAGAGTCTGATTTTAAAAACAATACATTCTTGGTGATCGTCGATTTGGTAATCACTGGCATTACTGAACGATTTCTAGCTATGAGAAATTTGAACGAGACGTTTTCCTTTTTATGACAATTTGAAAACATGGATGAAACTACGGTTCGGGCGAGTGCAGCAAAATTTGTCGAAAAATACAAGTCGGACGTTTCTCAGAGCTAAGAATGCGAAATAATTCACTTGAAACACATTTACGAAGCAAATTTTGCAAAGGTCTGTCACCATTGGAAATGCTAAATGCAGTCTATGTTCAAAATCTGTATTCAATGTTCCCGTACATTTGTGTTGCTTTACGTATCTTTTGCTCTATACCTGTCATTGTAGCTAGTGCAGAACGTTCTTTCAGTGTCCTTGCAAGAATTAAAAACTTTCATAGATCGTGTTGGGGGCTAAGATACTTGGCTTGGATATCATAAGTGGTTTCAGGCTCTGGATCAGGGACTGATATCAGTCTTAGACCGGCCATAGTGACGAATGTCACGCGTGATTAGTTATCACGTCCTGCACGAGGTGCCCCTGCTTCTACTGATAATGGCGGATCTAGAGAGGACAACTCGATAAAACCCGCACCCCTTGAGTCATTGTGCCGAGCTCAGGGGAGGGAGAGTCAAGATCGGTACACAACGGTGACGAACTGGACTGTTTAAGGACTTTGATTTCACTTTACATTTTGACTTGATGACATTGGGCTGGTAGGTGCGGTATTCTGCCACTTTAGTAGGTCGGGGTGAAACCCTACCAAAATGGCTGGTAGGCTAATGCTGCACCTGCCCACGTCCCGTTAAAACCGTGGCGGGCCTCAAGGTACGTTCCGGCTCCGTCGCCGTTAAGTTGGTGGTGTAGGTGCGGTTGAAGATTTTCCCGCTTCGCGTCCGGTCTGGCTCTGAACGCATTACTCATAAGGTAATGCGTCAACCCTCGCGTGGCCTCCCTGCGTAGCATAGATAACCACGAGATCGTTAAAGGGCGACTACACAATCGGCTCCGGATAGCGGCCTTGAGGGGGGACTTTTTTAGAATGGACAATACTAATACGAATCCGCCAAGGATGGGGTGCGGAAGAAGAGCGCTTTTGATGGAAATCCGTCAAATCAATCTTCAGCACTCTAAGGCGGCTTCCGCAAATTTGTTGCTCTGCCTTGAAAAAGGCGGAGTGGATATAGTCCTTGTCCAGGAGCCGTGGCTGAGTAGTAACGGCAGTAAGATTTCTGGATTAAGGACTGGAAAATTCAACACCTTGGTGCATGCGGAGGCAAGTAGGCCTAGATCCTGTGTGCTTGTTAAAAAAGAGATTAAAGCTTTTATTCTCTCTAATTTCAGCAATGCTGACGTAACCACGGTCTGCCTCGAGCGAGGAAGTAATGAAATGTGGGTGGTCTCAGCGTACATGCCCCACGGGGACGTAGTGGGACCACCACCTGCGATACTGGGTGAAATCACCGCTGAAGCAAGGCGGAGAGGTGTTGGCGTGATCATTGGTGCCGATGCAAATGCCCATCATAGCATTTGGGGAAGCTCGGATACCAACACTAGAGGTGAGTCTTTATTTACTTTTATTGTAGATGAGGGACTTTGTATATGTAATAGGGGGAATGACCCGACTTTTATTACTGCGTTAAGGGAGGAGGTCCTGGACCTCACCCTGGTTAGTAGAGAACTGGAAGGTCGGATATCTGGATGGAGGGTTCTCAACGAGCACTCCTTCTCTGATCACCGATATATTCAGTTCTCAGTGAACGAAGAACGTCCCGGTAAAATATCTTTTAGGAACCCTAAAAGTACTAACTGGGACTTGTATTGTAGGAAGCTGGGAGAGCTACTGCCTGCGGTGCCTATCATTAGTTCGGGCCTGTCCGAATCTGAGATAGACGTTCTGGTGGAAAACTTCACCTCGGCAAGCAATAGCGCCTTTCAGCTGTCCTGCCCATTGAAAACTTACAGGGGGAAGGGCAAGCCGCCCTGGTGGTCGGATTCTCTTGACGACCTAAGAGCGTCCAGTCGGCGGCTCTTCAACAGAGCCAGGAGGAGTAAATTACCCTCGGACTGGGAGCTCTATAAGGTGAGTCTGGGGATTTATAAATATGAAATAAGGATAGCCAAGCGAGATGCATGGCGAAGCTTCTGCGAAAACGTAGAAGGCTGCAATGAATCCGCGAGATTTAGAAAAATACTCTCTAGGAACCCCGCTCCTCTGGGGTATCTGAGAGATGATGGTGGGGACTGGTCGATGAGTAGCGAGGAGTCCCTAAGGCTTTTACTGGACAATCATTTTCCCGATGTCCGAGTTGCGCAGGGATCTTCGCCTGCATGGTCGGCGGTCGTTGGCCATGCAGAAGTGCCTGCCATTCCAATACGGGAAAGTCAGATAACCTGGGCTATAGGGTCGTTCAAGCCCTATAAGTCTCCGGGCCCGGATGGAATCATTCCTGCGCAGCTTCAAAGGTCTTTGGGGATTTCCTGCCGCTGGTTGGCCATCATATATACTAACTGCCTCAGGCTTAACTATATCCCGAAGTCTTGGCACACGGTTAGGGTTATTTTCATTCCGAAGGCCGGCAGAAGCTCTCATGTATCACCTAAGGATTTCAGGCCAATCAGTCTCTCGTCGTTTCTTCTTAAGACGTTTGAGCGGTTGATTGACCTGTACCTACGGGAAAGGATACCTCGGGGGTTACTGTCGGCTTCACAACATGCGTACTGCAAGGGCAGATCGACGGAAACGGCTCTCCATTCGATTGTAAAGCAAATAGAGGGGTCCCTAGAACACAAAGAGTATGCTCTGGGTGCCTCTCTAGACATCGAGGGAGCTTTTAACAATGTCTTACCGGGGTCAATCGAAAGAGCTCTGGTGGGTTTAGGAGTCGAGGCGGCTCTGGTTGAATTTATTAGCAAACTTCTATGCGGCAGAATTGTCGCAGCGGAGTGGGGAGGGGCCATAATTAAGAGGAAGGTGTGCAGGGGCACGCCACAGGGGGGTGTCCTATCTCCTCTCCTCTGGGTTGTGGTAGTCAACGAGCTTCTTGTGGAGCTGGAAGCCAATGGTTGTCGGGTGGTTGCCTATGCAGATGACCTCGCTATCCTAGTCAGAGGCAAATTTCTGGGCGCCCTGCGCGATGTTCTTCAGGGCTACCTGGATACTGTGGCTAGGTGGGCTGAATCATGTGGATTGGCGGTCAACCCGGGAAAAACGGAATTGGTCCTTTTCACAAGAAGATATAAGGTGCCCGATTTCAGAACTCCCTCGATTGCAGGGGTACCGTTGGTACTTTCTGATAGGGTTAAATATTTGGGGATTGTTTTGGACAAGAAACTGTCCTGGAGACCCAATGCGGAAGATCGGGCCAGGAAGGCCGCCATTGCCTTGTACTGCTGCAGAGGAGCTATCGGAAAGAGATGGGGACTCTCGCCAAGAATAGTACACTGGCTTTATGAGATGGTGGTCAAACCGATTCTGCTATATGGGGTGCTGGTCTGGTGGAAAGCACTGGACACGGCGAGCACCTCCAAAATGTTAGTGTCAGTGCAACGGACGGCGCTGATCGGTATCAGTGGCGCTCTCAGAACAACGCCTACCTTGGCACTGAACGTCATGCTGAACATATACCCAGTAGATATTGCGGGAAAGGCGGCCGCGGCAAGGTCGTTGGTCAGGCTTCGTGATATGGGATATAGACTTTCTGACCGCGGACACTCTAGCCTTCTTACCAGTTTCGACTTCATCCCGGACAGAACGGACTACTGTATGCCGATAACAGCTCCCTATACAACCTTCACCCCAGTTATTCCAGAGAGAGAGGATTGGGGAAGAGGAATTATCTGGGGCATGGGACCGGTTAACTTGTTCACGGATGGGTCAAAGCTGGATGGAAAGGTTGGTGGGGGGGGTCTTTTGTCAAGAGCTAAATTTAAGCCGCAAGTTTAAGTTGGCTGATCACTGCAGTGTATTCCAAGCGGAAATTGCTGCGATTAAGGATGCGGTGGATGGAATGCTATCCAGTGCTACCACGGTTAGGGAATTTAACATCTACTCTGATAGCCAATCGGCTATCAAGGCCTTGAGCTCAACTACAGTGCGATCGAGGGTGGTCTGGGAGTGCCTGACCTCGCTTGCGATTGCATCGAATTATTTTACAATTAAGATTATCTGGGTCCCGGGCCATAGTGATATCCCGGGTAACTGTCAAGCGGATCTCTTAGCCCGCATCGGTACAACTGAACCGGATGAAGATGGCTGTAGGGACTTCGGGATCCCGCTGGCCACCTGTGGATTGCTCCTCCATAGCTGGGCCTCGAATCAGCTCAGCAAACGTTGGGCGGATACCACGTCTTGCAGGGTAGCAAGATCTTTCTGGCCGAAAGTGGATGGCAGGAGGTCTGCTGAAATAATTGGGTTCACTAAGGCTCACCTATCAATGGTCATTGGGGTTTTGACAGGGCACTGTCCCATGGGTATCCATGCGGTACGTCTCAATATACTGGAAACTCCATCCTGCTGCAGCTGTATGGAGGATGATGAGGTGGAATCACCAAATCACTTTATGCTTGATTGTCCAGCTTTTGCCAGAATTAGGCGAAAGTACTTCGGTCGCGACTCACTTGGATCTCCCGAGGATATATCCAAAGTTGAGATCGGTATCATTCGGAGCTTTATCGTTGCTACCCAACGATTCTCTAAGTAGCTGGATCTAGGTCACCGTTATTTTTGGTGTATGTGGTATCACAACGGACCTTCGTGTTGTCCAAGTGAGCTATCCTTATCAGGGAAGCTACCACCTAACCTATCCTATCCTATAGATCGTGTTCATCTCAAAAGCGAGTTTCAGGACTTGCCACGCTTTGTGTTGAATCCGTTTTGGCAAGACAGTTAAATTTTGATGTTATTATAAGACATTTTGCAGCGAAAAAAGCAAGAAAAGCCACTCTTTGATATCCACACCTTCTATATTGAATAATTGAAAATTATAATCATCATTAAATTTATCAAAAATGTGTTAAAATGTTACCAAATAACTAGAAAAGATTATTTGAAACAATATGGGGCTGTTAAAGAATTTTATTTCTACGTTACAATAACACAGTATAAATATTAAATATTCTGTGTTAATTTTATTTTGAGCTCTTAGTACAAAAATATTTAGTTGATGTGGCAAAAATTTTTTTTGATGTAATCCATCAATACTGATTCATGAATAAGACGTCATTAATTCAAATTAATCAAATGTATTATTGGATTTTTTAGTCTCGGGCCCGGATTTTCTCTCTACGGCCCTGACCACCTACTCCTAGTCTTAATAAGGATAAGGCCGGACCAGGTGCGGACAGCGACATCGACGTCCATACTGTGCAGTATGATGTTAGCGAGCTCAAAGCTGACAGCAAGATAAATAATGCGTCTTATATCAGATCTATCTACTAAATTTGAAAAATTGCAGGAAGACTTAAGACAAGAATTTGCAAAAACTACACTCCAGTGTGAAAAAACAAAACAGAGTTGAAGAGCCAGGTCGCTGAACTTCGTAAAAAGTGCGATGAACATACTTTAATAATATCAATATTAGAGCATAATGCGAGGGCACAGCAGCAGCAATCACTTATACGTAAGAGCGATATAGACGTAGTCTACAGGGAAAAGAGGAAGCTAAGTTTTACCGTAAAGAAAAAGGGAATTCATAAAAAAAACGAAAGGTAAAAAGCTGAGTGCAGGCGCTGTACTAGGCAATGGCAATGGAGCTGATAAATATGTGCATGTGAATGATCAACTCACCGCATACAATCGTTACCTATTGTGGGCCGCCAAAAATATGGCAAAGGCGTGCGGCTGGAAATTTGTTTGGTTTGAGGAGGGCAAGGTGCTAGCCAAAAAGTACTTACACTTAGCATTCAAGTTTTTTACGCCCATTTCTCTCTTCTTGCTATATATCGAAACCTTTTACTTTCCTTACTTTTCTCTATTAATGAACTCTATAACCTATAACAAATACACAAGCTTTAGGAACATTAATGCGATAAATATAAAAAAACTTTACAATAAACTACGTCTTCCTAAATATACGTTCGCTAAAAACAAATTTTAACAGCTTTATAACAGAAATAGATCCCATCATAAATAATATTGATATAATATTGTTAGTTGAAACCACTATATTAGAAGGAGAACGAAATTTATTTTTTATCGCTGGCTTTGTCGCAGAGTTCGTCAACAGGGAACGAAGTAAAGGAGATGGTGTAGTTGTATTTATTAGAGATCGCCTGTCCTATAAATATACCCCTTCGAAAACTATTTCTCACGAGACCATAGTAATAGATATCATACCTAACATCAACACTAAACTCAAATGCAAACTATACGCCATATACCGACCCCCGCTCTATAGCACCCATGAGTTTGTCAGAGAGCTAGAGAGAACACTGAAAAAGGCGGATGATGAGGAATGCGCAATAGTTATTGGTGACATAAACATCAATATATTTAATACCAACAATAGGCAAACTATGCTTTACCTAGACATGTTATCTTCCTATGGATTTGAAAATATTGTTAAAGATTATACGAGAGTAGATGCAAAGACTGATTGAAGAGTAAAGATGTTGCAGGCGCAAACTTCGGTGGAAAGCAGCGGAGCGTAATTAAATTCTAGTAAATCATTTCCACCACGCCACAAAATTTAACAGAATTTTTAACATTTTTATGTTATACTCATTCTCATATTCTTCCTTTTCCATACAGCCGTATTTACTGCCTTGAAATAGCTCAAAATATCTACATATGCATAAGCAACTATGAATTTTTTTTTTAGAAAAGATTTGTTTTGGGACCACGGTTGACACTTTGCTCCATTTGGATGGTTCAAATGGTTCGCGCATGCAATATCTTTATTCTTCAAAATTGAATTGAAATCTAAATCAAAGCATGAAACTAATTTATTTTTTATTAAGTGAACTTACCATTCCCTTAATTTAAGTTGAAGTTATGCCTGCAAGCATACCGGTAAGTATTCAGATATTGTGAAACAATATTGTTCGGCCTGGGTGCGTCTGAAACCGGCAGTGGGTAGGCGCACACGGGTCGATCTCGGGATTGATGGTTGACTCGAAATAAAACAGAGAAGAAAAACGCAAAGAGGATGTCCTCGTTATAATAGCGTTTTAATTAGAGTGTAAGAAAATATACAAATGGATCCGCCAGACGGAGATGGGCGTACGGAGCTGCGATATCGCTGTCGGTCATGCGCCGAAAATTGGATACGACCGCAGCATGTGTCGCAATTCTTTTGTTTTGATCGTGTCTTCCTCTGATTCGTAGTAGGCATCCTGCTTGCCCGCCAATGTTGCTGGAAGGGAGTTGCAGCTCCTGGGCGAGCTCATCTGCAATCACGGTGGTGGGGGAGCATCCGTCAATTAAGGCACGGATGAGGTGTAGCCGACCCCCGCTTCTATCTTCACGACCGCGGTGGGTGTGATCGCTAACGTTGGTATCATGGTGGCGGTGGCAGCTGAATGCGGGGCTAGGAGCTCTGCCTGGAAGGCAGACACTGTGGTGAGCTGCAGCGAGTTGGATCCGTGGCTGCGATCTCGTGGCTGGTGATGGGTGTGATGTCGTTGCTGCAGGCGAAGAGGCCTTGTCTCCGCTCTGCGGTCGCGCGAATATCGTCTCCGTTGGGGGTTCCTGGTTTGCCGGCGAAGAGACCGGATCTCCGCTCGGCCTTTGGCGCTGTGCTGTCGCTGTCCCTTGTTGGAGCCGCTTCATCTCATGCTACAATCGAGGTCGAAATGACTTGGCTGTTGGTGGTGTGGTCGGGCGAAGAGACCGCGTATCCGCTCCGTTCCGTCTGGCATCGTGGTTTCGGGGTGGACGAAGAGGTCCAGTCTCCGTTCCAGCGTGCGACGCATATAAAGAAATCGAGTCGTCTGTCCGCTCTCGGGGTGAGTCTAGCTCCGCTTCCACTTGGACGCTCCATGGCTTGGAGCGGGCTTCTTGGAGTAGCTGCTCCTCCTCGTCGATCGAGGCGATGTGTAGCATCGTGTGGTGCTTCTCGCCGCACCGTTTACATCGCCCTTGGCTTGGGCACGCGTTAGAGCGGTGATCAATTTCCGCAGTAGCTTCCGCGTATCGATACGTAGAGGCGCTCTTCTGGCTTTTTTGCCCGAAAGATGGGGCACGAGCGGATAGGATGTCGCCCAAGACACACTCGGCATTCAGATGAATAACGCACTGCGTGCGCGGCGGCATTCCGTTTCAAAGCGGCAAAACGACCCATTTTCTGAAAGGAATGCAATGGGTTTGAATAGGTCGGGTCCTTGTCGAAGTGCAGGGGTGAGTGGTCCCTAATTATATTGTTGAGATTTGGGAAATTTTATTAGCGCGTGCGTAGGGGGAAAACACCTGTCGCAGCTTAAAAAATATTCATATTTGGTGCAAATTATGTGCCTGGGTCTTTAGTGCCTTATTTGTTTATTTTTGTGTCACCCGGTAGCGTTTTAGCTAGTCAGGCATCCTAGTGCTGCAGAAAAATGGGCATTTAAGTTATTTGGTACTCACATTTTGGTACCGAACCCGGGTAGAGATTATATAATGTGGGCTCTTTTGAGTCGTTGTTATTTGTGTTGTTGGTGCTAAAAACCAACAATTTTCCTGCCCGCCACAAAAAATGTTTGGACAGCAAAATTTTATGCTATATAAAGAAAAAATTAAAAATCTTCGTTTAGGAAGAGGATAAAAATTTGTAGAATGTATAATTTTTTTTTTTTGTGTATTGCCCTTCTATTATTTATTCAACCTTCCCCCAAATAGGCTTGTAGTCCTGTTTAATTGATGGCCTTTATCAAAAGGCACGGTTCCCGAAGGGTATTTTGCTCCGGTACCGATTTTTCGGAAACAGGTTTTTGGGTAACCGTTTGCATCTTTTTATGCATCCCTAATATAATGTACATTTAAACTCGGCATATATATGTACATACGTTGGTATAAGTATATGGACAGTCAGTGCACGGACTTTACCGCATTGGTAGGTTTACTAACTTTTCTGGCCCATTTTAATTTTCTACTACTACTACCACCGAGGCCCAAAAACTACCAATATTTCAGCATTGTCGCATTGGGAACAAATACTGTGATCATTTTGTAAACGTAATTAATTGCTGAGCACAACCAACTACTATTAGGCGGTTACACTAACCACCCCAACGAAATTTGAACAGCGTTGTGCTGAAATTCAAAACGGAAATGACGGCGTGGGTTTTGTTTATGAAATAAATGTAGTAACTGAGCACGCAAATAATTTTCGGCGCTATGATCACCTTTTTTTTTTTTTTGTGTGAATACTTTTCCGAATAACATGCCGAAATCGGTTATTTTGTGGCAATATTTTTGGTTCATTGGAGAATAGTTGTGGTAGTTAGACGTTTTGGTATGTGATTTATTTTGTGATTTGCTTGTTTTACAATAAATTGAGAATTTTTTGGTACAAATATAAACTGTAGTTATTGTTTTCCTGGAACTTCTAGTACCATTTTTCGTCTACCAACATTTTGCTTTTAAAAACTCCATGCACTGGAGATATTTACCAGCAGCAAAGACAAAAAAAGTGCGCACATTCATACACACCCGTGTATAGAATGTAAATTCCTCTGAATTGAAACAAACGGGACAAATCGAAAGATGTTTTCCGTTGCTTCATTCTTTTTACTACGGCGCGTGGCCGTAGTACAATCGTTTGGTGATCATTGGATGCAGAATAAGGGTAAGTAAAATTTAACATTCAATTAAAAAATATGGTTGAGAACTTATTGATAATTAAACTTTTTCTTTTCAGGTGATTCTGGTGGAGATTCCGGACGTGGAGCTATCAATTTGGTGTAGTATCAACTTTGTTATTTTTATCGTGTGTAACGCATCGCAAAGGGGTGCTCCAACTGCGGCGTCGGCCTGTCGGTTGCCGAACCTTTGCGATGCCCCTTGACGCATATATTAATGTATTTTCTCTTTGCAGGTTTTTGGTATCTCGATCGCAATAGGTGATAATTTGCACATATTTTCTTGGTGACGGAACAATTATTCTACAATGGATTCAAGCTTTATGGAGAGAAGCGACCTTTTTGAAGTGGCTTTTGAAGCTCTTCACTCCCGCTTCCCACAGGCCGCCCATATGTGGAGCGCCGGCGGGAATAAAATGCCAAGTTAATGCTTCATGGCTATACTTGGAGACTGTTTTGTCTCGGCTTTCTGGCAGGAAGGCTTTGAGTTCCTATCGTAGAGATCTGGAAGCTCCGACAAATTTCGTACCATTGTCGGAGTAGATATTTTTCGGGCATCCTCTTAACGCGATAAAACGTGAAAAGGCTGCGAGGAAGCATGGGGTGCTCAGGTCACTAGTGACTTCTAGGTGGATGGCCTTAGTGGAGAAACAGACAAAAAGGCATACGTAGCCTTTTGACAGTCGACATCCCCTACCACGGTAGCTTTTGATGTCGAAAGGCCCCGCAAAGTCTACCACGGTATTGCTGAACGCGCGGGTAAATGTAGTCCGTTCGCAGGGAAGGGTACCCATAAGTTGGGACTGCGCCTGCTTTCGGTGAATAATGCAGGTTTCGCAATTGTGGATGATGGCTGTGATCATGGTCTTGACATTCGGTATCCAGTATTGGGTTCGGATGAGACGGAGCATGAGCTGGTTCTCGCCATGAAGGGAATCATGATGAAACATCATGACTGTAAGGCGAGACAGCCTGCAATTGTAAGGCAAGACAACCGGATGACGCTCGTTATATGACAAGTCTTTTGAAGCCCCTAGACGCCCCCCTGTTCTAAGAATATCATCTTTGTCGAGGTATGGGTTGAGTGACAGTATTTCACTCTTTCGATCAATAGGTTCCCTATTTTTCAATTTTACGTACTCTGTACCGTTGAATCGTTTTTGACATACTTTGATTAACGCTTGAGTCGTTGCCTTAATTTCATCGGCTGAGATTATGCACGACTCTTCGTGGAACGAGGCTTTTGTTCTTGGGTGAGTTCGTTTATAAAATCTCCTAACATAGGATAGGGCGGCCACCTTGGTGTGATGGTAGCGTGCTCCGCCTACCACACCGTATGCCCTGGGTTCGCACCCCGGGCAAAGCAACATCAAAATTTTAGAAATAAGGTTTTTAAATTAGAAGAAAATTTTTCTAAGCTGGGTCACCCCTCGACAGTGTTTGGCAAGCGCTCCGGGTGTATTTCTGCCATGAAAAGCTCTCAGTGAAAACTCATCTGCCTTGCAGATGCCGTTCGGAGTCGGCATAAAACATGTAGGTCCCGTCCGGCCAATTTGTAGGGAAAATCAAGAGGAGCACGACGCAAATTGGAAGAGAAGCTCGGTCTTAGATCTCTTCGGAGGTTAGCGCGCCTTGCATTTATTTTTATTAACATGGGATAGAACCTTTAAAGCCCTGGATAAATTTGGGAATCGGTCGAGAATATCTATTTGATCTACCCTTGTCGTGGCATATGCTTGTGCCCTCTTCTCCTCAACGGACGTTTTGTATTTGGTGTCTTGTGCTGGCCAGTTGGAATTGTCTTCTTGCAGCCAAGAAGGTCCCTGCCACCACAACGTATTGTTGACCAAATCTGATGCAAGTACTCCTCTGCTTCCTAGATCCGCTGGATTAGATTCCGAGTCAACGTGAAGCCAGTCCTTGCTACCGACCATATCGATGATCTTAGTAATTCGGTGTGCGGCGAAGGTTGACCAGGAACAGGGCGGCTTCCTTATCCATGCGGCCCCTATGGTTGAATCCGTCCATAGACGCAGTTTTACGGGTCCCATTCTGATGTTCCTAAAAATGGATTCGGTTATTTCTGCGAGCAGAACTGCTCCACAGATTCTAGACGTGGAAGTGATATAGTCTTCACTGGGGCTACTCGGGTTTTGGCTAGCAAGAGATTTGTGAAAATTTTATCGTCCCTTTTTACGCGCATGTAGATTGCTGCTGCATATGCCTTTTCCAATGCATCGCAAAAACCATGTTTTTCGATGTCGTCCTCTGGCGTAAAATTGACCCATCGCGGTATCATAATGTTATCTATCTCGTGGTACTGCTCGGTGAAATTTTTCCAACGTTCCAATATACTAGTCGATACTGCTTCGTCCCAGGCTGTGCCCTCTAACCATATACTCTGCATGAGTATTTTCGCCACGATGACCATTGGTGCGAGCCATCCTAAGGCGTTGAAAAGTTTGGCGATTGCTGATAATATTGTTCGTTTCGTACTGTTTTCAGGGTTTTCCAACACGCCTGATTTAAAATAGAAGATGTCGGAATGGGCATTCCATCGAATGCCTAACGCCTTGAATGAGCTGGTATCTTCGAATGCCAGGAAGTTTTCACTGAGCAGATCTGCTGTAGGTATATCCTTAAGAATTTCTCCTGAATTGGACGTCCATTTGCGTAGTGGGAAGGACCAATGTTCAGCCTGGGTGCGTCTGAAACCGGCAGTGGGTAGGCGCACACGGCTCGATCTCGGGATTGATGGTTCACTCGAAATAAAACAGAGAAGAAAAGCGCAACGAGGATGTCCTCGTTATAATAGTGTTTTAATTAGAGTGTAAGAAAATATACAAATGGATACATTATTACCTTTGTGTTTAAAGTGACGATGGTGATCCTGGGCGATGTGAACTGCTTGGCGGTCGATCATAAAAGAGGCCGGTTGTCCCGTTGAGGACAACCGCTAAGCCGCGAAAAAAGTCCTCTGGTGTTATGAAGCGGAAAAGCCACACACACAACCACCCCCACATATACGTGCATGGGTGCTGACAACCGGCACACACACACGTGCATGTGCATGCATGCACACAAATGCGGCGTGAGTGTGGGTGGGTGGAAATATCATTAGAACGTTAGGGAGGGGCGCCGTCAATCAGGTAAACGTTAGGCATTTGGCCTAAACAATATATCGACACGCCAAAAAAAAATTACCCTTAAAAGAATTTTACGAAGAAGTAAAAAATAAAAAATTTTGAAAGTCTTGCACACAGCCCAAAGACCCAAAGAAAATTAATTAGTTTGAGGAGTCCCAAGACTATTGTGGTGTTATGCCACGCAAGATACTAGGCATTTATATTACTCGTTGGCTCACCCTGAAAAGGCGTCCCTTATTTTAGCAGCGAAAGGTTGGCAGAATAAGTTGAAAATTTTACAAATTTAGAAGCTAATTAAACGCAAATTAATTGCGAGAAAAAAATTTATACCTTTAAAATTTTTTTTGTATAAGATTCCACGCCAAAATAAAACTGAATTTAGCGAAACCAATCGGCGAAAGAGTGGCGGAATAACTTGAAAATTTTGCATAATAAGTAGCTAATTAATGCAAATTAACTGCGAGAGAACAAAATGTATAGCTTTACAAATTTTTTTTATATGAGATTCAGCGCTAAAATAAGACTGAAGTTGGCGAAACCAATCGGCGAAAGGTTGGCGGAGTAAGTTGAAAATTTTGCATAATGAGTAGCTAATTAAGTGCAAATTAACTGCGAGAAAAAAAATGTATAGCTTTACAAATTTTTTTTTATGAGATTCTACGCTAAAATAAGACTGAAGTTAGCGAAACCAATCGTCCAAAGGTTGACGGAATAAGTTGAAAATTTTACATAATGAGTAACTAATTAAGTGCAAATTAACCGCGAGCAAAAAAAATTTATAGCTTTTCAAATTTTTTTTTATGAGATTCTGCGCTAAAATACAACTGAAGTTAGCGAAACCAATCGGCGAAAGGTTGGCGGAATAAGTTGAACATTTTACATAATGAGTAGCTAATTAAGTGCAAATTAATTGCGAGAAAAAAAATTATAGCTTTACAAATTTTTTTTATGAGATTCTACGCTAAAATAAGACTGAAGTTAGCGAAACCAATCTGCGAAAAGTTGGCGGAAAAAGTTGAAAATTTTACATAATGAGTAGCTAATTAAGTGCAAATTAGCTGCGGGAAGAAGAATTAAAAAGAATAATGATTATGCGACTTTAATCGAAAAATTAAAAGTCTCTGTAACTATTTTCCCAATCGTTTGGGGCGCAATTGCTGTCAAAAATTTTAAGTCTTCAAAGCTATTGCCACTAGCTAGAAAGCGCAAAGTTAAAGCAAGGCGGTGATGAGGGGGAATCGCTTCTCTCATTATTGTATCCCGTTTCGTTATGAGTGGGAAAATTTTTTGTAAAAGTTGGTCAAATGTTGCCTTGCTCATACGAACGTAATTTTTAAAATCATTTTGTGACGTGAATTCCAGTTCTTTAATAAGCTCACTTTGTCCAAGAACTGCTCGTTTTTTAAACCATTCTTTGCACCAAATTCTTTTTTTGCGATCTTCTCTCCTTTTTTTACGCTTAATTGCCACAGCGAGCAATATTGCTGCAGCACAATTGTTGTCCGTGTTCATCGCTGTCTGAAAGAGAACTAATGTTCGGTCAAAAGTTCGTATGGTGTATGGCCAAAGCTGCGAACAAGATTGCGGAATGTTCGCGGAAATGTTCGTGTCGTGTATTTGGCGCTTAAATGCGACTGTTGTTGTAAACGACAAGAAAATAAATAGAAGCAAAAGGAAAAGAAATCACAGGTTGTTGTTGGTTCAAGTGATAACACTGAATTGTCGGTTTCAGTTAGCAACAGATGGGTTCATTTGTCGTCTTTTGGACATAAAGTTACTGCGGATGACATAAAAAACTATGTTGCGAAACACACAGATATCAATATTAATTTGATCCATTGTTATGCTCTTATCAAAAAAGATAACCCAGCAAATAAGCGAAGACGTGTCAATTTCAAACTGGGTGTACCGTCATCTTTATTCCGTATTATTATGCAGTCATCTCTTTGGCCAGCAAATGTTAACCTAAAGCCGTTTATTTTTTTTCAAAAGGAAACGGCGCAATCAAATCGAATGTGACCCTAAACACTAGCTCTTCGTCTGATTGTAATAGTGGTCTGAAAATATATTATCAGAATGTCTCCGGGCTGAGGACTAAATCAGAAATTATACTTCATTTTAGCACCGAAGAGGCCCTTGACGTTGTTGTTTTGGTAGACACATTGCTAAATTCTGATTTCAATGATAGTGAGCTTTTTGATCCGAGTTTATATGATGTCTTTCGAAAGGATCGTGATGCTGTCAAAATTGGCTGTATGAGAGGAGGTGGCGTTCTTATTGCTGTCAGAAGAAAGTATCGTGCATTTTCTTACACGCTTATTAATGATGACTCGTTGCTGGACCAACCTTGTGTTTGTATCAGAGGTTCTAAGACGTTTGGCTGTTTGTATGTCATTGCTTCATATTTCCCGCCAAACAGTGATACGACTTTATATAAGGCTCATGTGGATAATGTTATTTCTCTGGCTGTAGACCATTTGCGAAATAATCACTTATGTGTCTTAGGTGATTTTAACTTAAGTAATATTAATTGGAGCAGTCATTCTGCTAATTCAGGTCTTACAGCTAATAATATTGTTACTCTAAATGAATCTTATATGGTTGATAGCTTTCTAAGTATAAATCTTAAGCAAATTAATAGCATCTTCAATCAACTTAATAGATTTTTAGATCTCATATCTATTACTGATAACATAAATTACTCTTTATCAAAATGCATTTCTCCAATATCCGATGAAGGTGTTCATCATGGTCCATTAGATACTAAGCTAACTTTCTATGAGTTTCTACCCTTAAACCATACTGATTCGGTTGCGTTTAAGTTTGCATCTTGTGACTATCCGAGTTTGAATAACTCTCTCAGTGAATTCAATTGGGCTGAGTTACTTTCGGATCTAGATATTCAAAGTTGCTTCTCTAAATTTAAAGTAATTATGAATGACTTGTGTCTAAATAATATTCCTTTAAAAAAGAGGGCTGTTTATAAGCTTGAAAAATCTTAAAAATAAGTATCTTAAAAAGTATAAAATATCTCATAACTGCGCATATTTTGTAAAATATCAGCATTTTCAAAAAAATTTAAGTCTTTAGATAAAAAGCTTTATAAAAGGTATATTAATGACACTGAGCGTAACATTAAAACTAATCCAAAAATGTTTTGGAATTTTGTTAAATCGAAAAAAGCTTGCTCAAGTATACCTACATCGGTTGTTTATGATAACAATTATGCTAGTACCCCAGTTGAGGCTGCAAACCTATTTGCAGACTTTTTTAAGTCAAACTATGTGACTGATGACGGGGTGCCCCCTGATTTTTCTGCTGATATCCCGTCATTCTTGAATTTTGGGAATTGAAGATCTCTTCAGAGGATGTTATTGATGGTTTAGCATACCTTAAGCCTTCTTCTAAGACAGATGTCGATGGTTTCTCAGCTATTTTATTTAAAAGTTGTTCAGCATTAGTTAGTCCACTCGTCATAATTTTTAATAAATCCCTATCCGCAGGTATTCCTAAATGATTGGAAACTGACTACCATAACGCCATTTTTCAAAAATGGAAGTAAAATTGATGTTCGCAACTATAGGCCGATAGCGAAGCTCTCATGTATCTCAAAACCTTTTGAATACATAGTCAAAGAAAAAATCTATTTTGCTGTTAAGACTTTGATAAACCCAAATCAACATGGGTTTGTGTCAGGTCGGTCAACAGTTTCTAATTTAGCTGTGTTCACTGAATTCTGCACTTCTTCATTTTCTTCTGGACTCCAAGTTGACTGTATTTATACAGATTTTTCTAAGGCTTTCGATAAAGCTTCGCACAAAATTTTACTTAGTAAATTGGCCTGCATAGGATTTAACTCATCTTTCTTATTGTGGATCAATTCATATATAATGAATAGATGCTGCGTAGTTACGATTGATGGTGTATCTTCTAACCAATTTGTTGCCTCTTCGGGGGTCCCCCAAGGTAGTATTTTAGGACCATTCCTATTTATACTATTTATTAACGACATAAGTGATTGTTTCTTACATGCAGAGTTTTTGCTTTATGCAGACGATTTAAAAATTTTATGTAATGTTAGAAACTTAGTTGACGCGATGAACCTACAGAAGGATCTCGATAATCTTTATAGATGGTGTGTGAAATCGCGCCTCTCTTTAAATATTAAAAAATGTTTCCATTTATCTTTTTCCAAGCGTCAGTACAATCTGAGTACATCGTATGCTATTGGTACTGGTGTACTACAATCCGTTACAGAATTTAAGGATTTGGAGTTGTGTTTGATGCAAAGTTTAATTTCAACAGTCATTTAAATGGTATAATTTCAAAATCATATTCTCTTTTGGGTTCCATTCGTCGCAACTCGTCTGAATTTGCCGACCCTTACACCCATAAACAACTCTTTTCGTCGCTTGTCCGGTCACACTTGGAGTATGCAGTCTTTATTTGGCGACCATATGATCAGTTTTCGATCAATAAGATCGAGCGTGTGCAAAAAGTTTTTCTGAAACACACATTACGTTCCCTTCTGTTTGAAGATCCAGCTCCCTCGTATGATGCTCGACGTATGCTAGTAAATTTGGATTCTTTGGAAAAGCGATGGAAAGTTCTTTCACTTGGGTTCGTGTAACGTTATTAATGGCGTAATTGATTGTCCAGTTTTACTTGAGCGTATTAGTTTTAATGTTCCGCGAAGAAATCTGCGTACAATGTTCCCCTTTTATTTAGAAAATTTAAAACAAAATATGCAAAATAGGCGCCTATTGCTGGGGCATTGTGTGAAATGAATGCTTTATTTTCAATCACAAGCGATGTTGACTTTGCTTCCTCAAAATCACACTTTGTAAAAACACTTAATGCAATTTGTTAGTAAAAAACTTGTGTTTTGTATTATTCTATATAATATTTAATTATCTGTTTGGGATTTATCTAAATATTTGTTCTAGTCTGTAAGGTATTTCGTACTGTAGACTTAAATAAATAAATAAAATCTTATACAAAAAAAAATTGTAAAGCTATACATTTTTTTCTCGCAATTAATTAGGTACTAATTATGTAAACTTTTCAACTTATTCCGCCAACCTTTCGCCGCTAAAATAAGGGACGTCCCTGGAAAGTGTCTTCTTGCAAGCGTCTCATACTGCGATACGGCTATATTTAAAATTTTTGTGTCTAGAAGTTAATGGCGTTTCTTCTATGCAACTTTCAAATTCAATATCAGTTACGGCATTAAATATTTATATATATGTGTTTCCGGGTGCAAAGCTTAAAGTGCTTATGTAGATTTTCCCTTAATCCCCGTAGAGGCGGTGCTAGATGTAGCAGTTCTTTGCTAGGATGTCCTGGTTTATGACAATTAAGCTAAAACTACTTGTTCAGCATTCGTTGTGCTTTTTGGCCTCATTATGTAGATGGTGTTCGGGAGTCATGAGGAGACATCCGGTGGCAGTTCTGATTGCAGCATACTGATAGGCCTTCAGCCTCTTGTTTGTTTTTTTAGACCATGCGACCAAACTGGTGACGCGCGGCCGGCCAATTCCTTGGACGTGGTTAGCAACGTTTCTTTATCTTTTCCCCATGTGCTGCCGGCAAGAGACTTGAGGAATTTGCTGCGGCTTTGAACTTTAGAAACAATCTCGGTGACATGAGCCTTGAAGGTTAGAGTATTATCGAATGTTACCTCTAAGATTTTTGGGTGACTGACAGTCGGTAGTGCGACACCATCGACGCGTACGTCCAATATTTGCGACATCTGTTCCTTGCACGTCGTGAACAGGGTGGCCGTGGATTTTGTCGGTGATAATGTCAACTTGCGCGAGGTAAAGAAACCGGAAAATCGGGAAGATACCTATTTATTTTAGAAACTAATTCATCAACTGAAGGGCCAGGTCCTGTAACTTGGATAGAGAGTTCAATCGGAAAAAGTTTGTCTGTCGCTATTATACCATCAATATGAAGCACATTCTGAGTAATTTTAGGTATTGTATAAAGATTTAGCACTAGACACTTTATTTAAAGATTTATATATGTGTTTATAATTCACTCTTTAAAGTATATAAACAAAGTTATAAATGAAATTTAATTAAATATTAAAAAACAAAATTAAAAGGAAAGATTTGCGCGACGGCGGGCGGGCGATAAAATAAAAAACTGCGTTGGATAGCGAACACGAGCGGGCACGATCAATGCGTGTGGGTGTTTTGGTAGTTTTAGATAAACTTACATTTATGGATGAGAGCGCGGTGAGTGTCGCACAGTTGAAATGCCCTGTTTGCGCTTGGCCGCACTGGCCGGGTGTTGCCAGACGGAGGGGGGCGGACTTAGTCCGAAAATTGGATCATGTCTTCAACATGCTCCCCCCCGCCCGACGTGTTGAGTCACATGCCCCGGTGCTGTGCGACACTGCCAGACAGTTGATGCAGTACCGGTGGTTCCTCGCGCACTCGTAGCACTCCTCCGGCTTCATCGCGAGGAACGCCCGGCACTGCCTTAGCGCCTGTCGCTGGCCACATAGTCGACATTTTGGCATCTCCGTACATCTGCGGGTCCTGTGAAGACAAGAAAATAAAAATACGTATTTTTCAAAAAAATGGGTTAGAAAAATACGTTGGTGAGGGTAGCTTAGATATCTTTCCAGATTGCTACGGGCATGAAGCAGAGGGTGCCAGAGGTAGGGTTGGCACTATTAGGCAGTTGGTAGCACGCACAGTTTGGCAATATTACGGGTTATTAGTCCATTTTGGGTTTTGAGTTCCACAACTCGGACATGGTTATCCGATCCAGGGTGTAAAGTGATTACCCGTCCCAAACGCCATTCGTTCGGGGGTAGTAAATCATCCTTTACCACGACTAAATCTCCAACTTGAATATTGCGTTGAGGCATTCCCATTTGTACCGCTTATGCAGCTCCTTGAGATACTCGCTCTTCCATCGTGTGCTGAATTGGTGGTGAAGCACTTTCAGTTTCTGCCATTTGTTGAACAAGGTGAGATCCTCTGCAGTTGGCTCCGGTAACGACAAGAGGGCGCGCCACGTAGGAAATGCCCTGGGGTTAGGACTAGGGGATCCATTGGATCTTCTGACATAGGGGAGAGCGGTCGGGAGTTGAGGACCGCCTCTATGCGTACTAAGAGGGTAGTAAGCTCTTCGAAGGAGAACTTCTGGTTTCCTGCTACTTTCGTAAAGTGTATCTTGAAACTTTTCACGGCCGCTTCCTATAGACCACCCATGTGGGGAGCGTAAGGTGGGATGAATTTCCATGAGAATCCGTGAGTTGCGTGCGCCGACGAACGTCTTTCCGTTGAATATATCTGGTGGGGTAGGCCACGGTGGCCAGTGAATCGGGAAAAGGCTGCGTTGAAGGCGTTCGTGGTGAGATCAGAGCACACTTCTAAATGAACAGCCTTTGTGGAAAAACAGACGAACACACACACGTAAGCTTTCACATACGAAGCTCGGCGAAGGGAAGAAGTTTTTACCAAAAATGGTCCGGCAAAGTCGACTCCTGTTGTATGGAAGGGTAGAGAATATGTTGACCTCGCGGGTGGCAAGGGTGCCATTATCTGCGTTTTCATCTGCTGTTTGTAGATGGTGCAGGTTTTGCAGTGGAGGATGAGCTTTTTGACATTTTGCTTCAAACGTGGAATGTAGTACTGTTGCTGTACCATTCGGATCATAAGCTGTTTGTCGGCGTGCAGCAGTTTCGGATGGAGAAAGTCCAACAGAAGAGAACAAAATCGAGAGTTTCCGGGTAGGATGATTGGGTGCCGCTCATTAAAGCTACCTGTGGCATAGGCTAATCTTCCGGAAACTCGCATGATTCCTGAATCATCTAGCACAGGGTTTAATGTCCGAAGGGTGTTCTTTTTGGGTAAGGGTCCTGCTGTTTGAAGCAGCTCTATCGTATCTCCGTAATAATTTCGTTGAATTTGAATGATGATTTTGATTTTGGCATCATTCACTTCGGCGTGGATGAGGTTGAGCGTGGCTGGAATTTTCAGTTTCCTTGCTTTCTTGATAAACCGCAACATATAGGCCCCGACTCTAAGCGCTCGAGAAAATGACGAAATACGGTCGAGAATGTCTATATTTTCTTCCTGCAGGGTGTGGAATACTTCCACATATCGTTGTTCGGGGGGAGTTGGGTGGTGAGATCTATCCTTTGGCCACGAAGTTGATGGATTGATTAGCCAATTAGGTCCTTCCCACCATAATGGACATTGGACTAAATCTTGAGGCTTGCAACCTCCAATTCCCAAATCCGCTGGGTTATCCTTACTGGAAACGTGCCTCCAAATGGCGTTGTCGACGTTCATAAGAATTTCGGATGTCCTGTTGGCGACATACGTTTTCCAGGTATGGGGTGGGTTTTCTAACCATGGCAGTAAGATGACAGAATCGCACCAGAGAATGAGTTCGTGTTGGGGTAGGTTCAGCTCACTTCGGAGCTGTTGCACTAATTTGGAGAGTAAGACTGCTCCAGAGAGTTCTAACCGTGGAAGACTCACGGTTTGAAGGGGTGCTATTTGCTTTTAGCAGCTAGCAAATGGGATGAAAAACTAGTTTCATGGGTTTGTACACGTAAATATACACAGGCACAAAATACTTTTTCGGAAGCATCCGAAAATCCATGCAGCTGGATGAGTTTATCCGGGGAATACTGTACCCACCTAGGGATTTTAATTTCTCTGATGTTTGGTAAATTTTCGTATATTGAGGTCCATTTTTGGAGAGTCCCGGGCTTCACGTCTTCGTCCTAACCCGTTCCTTCCATCCAGAGTTGTTGTAGCAACATTTTGGCAAGAATCATTATTGGCGATAGCCATCCTGCGGGGTCAAACAGTTTCGCAACTGCTGATAAAATCTGCCTTTTTGTAGTCATGTTTTCTGCTGATGGTGGATCGTACGTATAGGTGAACGTATCGGATAGCGCGTTCCACTGAATTCCAGGGGTTTTTGGGGAACTCTGGAATTTAAGAAAGTCGGCGTCCAGCAAATCAGGGTCGGGAACTGGTTTTAAAATTTCAGGGTGATTTGCTGACATCTTTCTCAAAGGGAACCCTGCAGAATTTAGGGCTTCGATAACTTGGGTCATGGAGTTCAAGGTGGACTGTATATTACGACCGCCTGACAAAATATCGTCAACATATGTTTCGTTTAATAAAACGCTTTTAGCGAGCGGATATTCATCTTGACAGTCGTGGGCCAGTTGGTGTAGGGTTCGAATTGCCAAATATGGCGCGCAATTTACACCAAAGGTAACTGTTTTTAGTCGAAAATCTTCTATCGCAGAGTTGGGTGTTTTCGAAAAACGATTCGGTGAAAATCTTTATCTTCTTCGCGGATGAGTATTTGGCGATACATCTTCTCAATATCGCCGTTCAAAACAAACTTATAAAGTCGCCATTTAAGTATGACGAGCATTAAGTCGTTTTGTAGTATGGGGCCTGTGTAGAGGACGTCGTTCAACGAGTTGCCAGAATGTGACATTTTTGATGCGTTGAAGACGACTCGCACTTTTGTAGTTTTGCTGTCGGGTTTTATAACAGCATGATGGGGTAGATAAAACGATAGATATTTACCATCTCTAATTATCTCTTGTTGGGAGGCGGGTTCCATGTGATCCATGGATAAATATTCATTAAGGACTTCAAAATATTTGTCTCTTAATTCGGGTTTTCTTTCGAGCGTGCGTTCGATGCTGATGTACTGCTGTTGTGCTGCGGGTCGTGAATGATCGAGTGCCAGGTTGGCTGGAAATTCCGATCTGAATGGTAGTTTGACTCTGTAGCGTCCATCTTCCTCACGAATTGTGGTTGTCCGGTAGAGTGCTTCGCAGTATTCATCATCTGCTGATCGTTGTTGGGTTTGGTGAACTTCTTCCTGTTGCCAAAATTGTCTCAAAAGTTGATTGATGGGGTCATCGGTGCATTCCGTGACATGAGTGCTGAAGGTTGACACCTTTTCAGCTACAGGGCCGCTTAATATCCATCCGAATATTTTGTTTTGGGCAAGTAATGTTCCACTCACATTTCGTAGGAGTCTTTCGGTGAGGATTTGCGGGGTGATATCGATGCCGATTACCACATCGATTTTCGATGGTATCGAATACTGTGGATCGGCTAACGGTAAATGGGACAGTTCTTCGAGATCGATGCTTGAAACTCTGACTGTGGGCAAGAACTTCTTTAGAGTTGGAAAAATTATTTCTTGTGCGTCTATCATTTGGGTTAAGTCTGCCGAACAGAATGTTATCTGGCAGACTTTATTGGCATTTTTCACAAACGTTCGACCCATCCCAGATATCTGGTGGAGAGACTATTTTGTGGGTAGACCAAGAAGCTTTTGTATACGGGATGATACACAAGTTTTTTACGAACCTTGGTCTATTAGGGCACGAATTTTATGAAATTCGCCAGCATAGTATACTGATACTACTGCTGTTGGTAGTAGGGTGGTTCCATGAGTACTCGAAAAGTGTGTGGAAACCGGGCTTTTGTCTTGAGACTGTTGGGAGGAGGTGGCTCTTGCGGCGGCTTTCGATGTTGAGGCTCGCTCGTAGCCCGTTTTCCTAGGGGTGCCGGCTTGGGCATTTTGAGCTCTGGGGTTTGGTTGTGATTGTTGGAGTTTGGGCTGCAAATGCAGTAGTGAATGATGACGTTTTTGGCAATAAACGCACGTGAAAATACGTTTACATTCGTTTTTGGGGTGTGACGTAGACAAACAGTTTTCGCAATAACTATTTTCTCTCACAAATTTGAGTCGGTCTGATATCGATAAATTTCTAAACCTACCGCAAGTTTTAACTGCGTGGTATTGGTTGCACAATATACCACCTCCTTTTTTTCTTTTTCGTAAGCATAGATAAATATATTTTTGCACACCCTGTTTTGCACTTTTAATATTTATCTATATTTGTATGGGTTTTTGTATATAGGTAATTTATTTCTATTTTGTTTGTATGTTTTTTGTCGAACGAAAAATTCGATTTTAATTTAATTATTATTGTTTTAAGCTTTTAGGGTGGGCCAAAGATGGCTGCGAAGGACCATGAGCAACGTTTGAATACTCACTTGGTCTTTCCTCGCTACACTCGTATACCAAATAAATAGCTTTTTATACTCAGTTGAGCAGAGCTCGCAGAGTATATTAGGTTTGATTGGATAACGGTTGGTTGTACATATATAAAGGAATCGAGATAGATATAGACTTCCATATATCAAAATAATCAGGATCGAAAAAAAAGTTGATTGAGCCATGTCCGTCCGTCCGTCCGTCCGTTAACACGATAACTTGAGTACATTTTGAGGTATCTTGATGAAATTTGGTATGTAGGTTTCTGAGCACTCATCTCAGATCGCTATTTAAAACGAATGATATCGGAATATAACCACGCCCACTTTTTCGATATCGAAAATTTCGAAAAACCGAAAAAGTGCGATAATTCATTACCAAATACAGATAAAGCGACGAAACTTGGTAAATGAGTTGAACTTATGACGCCGAATAGGAAAATGTTGGACAATGGGCGTGGCACCGCCCACTTTTAAAAGAAGGTAATTTAAAACTTTTGCAAGTTGTAATTTGTCAGTCGTTGAAGATATCATGATAAAATTTGGCAGGGACGTTACTCCTATTACTATATGTACGCCTAATAAAAATTAGCAAAATCGGAGAAGGACCACGCCCACTTTTAAAAAAAAATTTTTTTTAAGTAAAATTTTAACAAAAAATTTAATATCTTTACAGTATATAAGTAAATTATGTCAACATTCAACTCCAGTAATGATATGGTGCAACAAAATACAAAAATAAAAGAAAATTTCAAAATGGGCGTGGCTCCGCCCTTTTTCATTTAATTTGTCTAGGATACTTTTAACGCCATAAGTCGAACAAAAATTAACCAATCCTTTTGAAATTTGCTAGAGGCATAGATTTTATGATGTTATTTGTTTTCTGTGAAAACGGGCGAAATCGGTTGATGCCACGCCCAGTTTTTATACACAGTCGTTCGTCTGTCCTTCCGCATGGCCGTTAACACGATAACTTGAGCAAAAATCGGCATATCTTTAATGAACTTAGTTCACGTACTTACTTGAACTCACTTTATCTTGGTATGAAAAATGAACGAAATCCGACAATGACCACGCCCACTTTTTCGATATCGAAAATTACGAAAAATGAAAAAATGCCATAATTCTCTACCAAATACGAAAAAAGGGATGAAACATGGTGAGGTAATTGGATTGGTTTATTGACGCGAAATATAACTTTAGAAAAAACTTTACAAAATGGTTGTGGCACCTACCATATTAAGTAGAAGAAATGAAAAAGTTCTGCAGGGCGAAATAAAAAACCCTTAAAATCTTGACAGGTATTACATATATAAATAAATTAGCGGTATCCAACAGATGAAATTCTAGGTCACCCTGGTCCACATTTTGGTCGATATCTGGAAAACGCCTTCACATATACAACTGCCACCACTCCCTTTTAAAACTCTCATTAATACCTTTAATTTGATACCCATATCGTACAAACACATTCTAGAGTCACCCCTGGTCCACCTTTATGGCGATATCACGAAAAGGCGTCCACCTATAGAACTAAGCCCCACGCCCTTTTAAAATACTCATTAACACCTTTCATTTGATACCCATATCCTACAAACATATTCTAAAGTCACCCCTGGTCCACCTTTATGGCGATATCTCGAAAAGGCGAACACCTATAGAACGAAGGCCCACTCCCTTTTAAAAATACTCATTAACACCTTTCATTTGATACCCATATCGTACAAACAAAGTCTAGAGTCACCCCTGGTCCACCTTTATTACGATACCTCGAAAAGGCGAACACCTATAGAACGAAGGCCCCCTCCCTTTTAAAATACTCATTAACACCTTTCGTTTGATACCCATATTGCACAAACGAATTCTAGAGTCACCCCTAGTCCACCTTTATGGCGGTATCTCGAAACGGCGTCCACCTATGGAATTAAGGATTACTCCCTTTTAAAATACACATTAACACCTTTCTTTTGATACCCATATTGTACAAACAAATTCTAGGGTCACCCCTGCTCCACATTTATGGCGATATCTCGAAACGGCGTCCACCTATGGAACTAAGGATTACTCCCTTTTAAAATACTGATTAACACCTTTCTTTTGATATCCATATTGTACAAACAAATTATAGGGTCGCCCTGGTCCACCTTTATGGCGATATCTCGAAAATGCGACCACCTATACAACAACCACCACTCCCTTTTAAAACCATAATTAATACCTTTAATTTGATACCCATATCATACAAACACATCCTAGAGTCACTCTTGGTCCACCTTTATGGCGATATTTCGAAACGGCGTCCACCTATAGAACTAAGGCCCACTCCCTTTTAAAATACTCATTAACACCTTTCGTTTGATGCCCATATTGTACAACAAATTCTAGGGTCACCCCCGGTCCACCTTTATGGCGATGTCTCGAAACGGCGTCCACCTATGGAACTAAGGATTACTCCCTTTTAAAATACTCATTAACACCTTTATTTTGATACCCATATTGTACAAACAAATTCTACGGTCACCCCTGGTCCACCTTTATGCCGATATCACGAAACGGCGTCCACCTATGGAACTAAGGATTACTCGCTTTTAAAATACTCATTAACACCTTTCATTTGATACCCATATCGTACAAACGCATTCTAGAGTCACCCCTGGTCCACCTTTATCGCGATATCTCGAAAAGGCGACCACCTATACAACAACCACCACTCCCTTTTAAAACCCTCATTAATACCTTTAATTTGATACCCATATCGTACAAACACATTCTAGAGTAACCCCTGGTCCACCTTTATGGCGATATTTCGAAACGGCGTCCACCTATAGAACTAAGGCCCACTCCCTTTTAAAATACTCATTAACACCATTCGTTTGATGCCCATATTGTACAGACAAATTCTAGGGTCACCCCTGGTCCACCTTTGTGGCGATATCTCGAAACGGCGTCCACCTATGGAACTAAGGATTACTCCCTTTTAAAATACTCATTAACACCTTTCTTTTGATACCCATATTGTACAAACAAATTCTAGGGTCACCCCTGGTCCACCTTTATGGCGATATCTCGAAACGGCGTCCACCTATGGAACTAAGGATTACTCCCTTTTAAAATACTCATTAACACCTTTCATTTGATACCCATATCGTACAAACGCATTCTAGAGTCAACCCTGATCCACCTTTATGACTATATCCCTAAATGGCGTCCACCTATAGAACTATGGCCCACTCCCTCATAAAATACTCTTTAATGACTTTCATTTGATACACATGTCATACAAACACATTCCAGGGTTTCCCTCGGTTCATTTTCCTACATGGTTATTTTCCCTTATGTTGTCACCATAGCTCTCAACTGAGTATGTAATGTTCGGTTACACCCGAACTTAACCTTCCTTACTTGTTGATGTCTGTTTTATATTTTCAAAAACTTTATAATTCACTTTTTATTATTTAATAAGTAGTAACTAACATCCGATAAATAACAAGTAAGGAAGGCTAAGTTCGGGTGTAACCGAACATAACATACTCAGTTGAGAGCTATGGAGACAAAATAAGGAAAATCAATCTGGGGTAACCCTGGAATGTGGTTGTATAACATGTGTATCAAATGAAAGGTATTAAAGAGTATTTTAAGAGAGAATAGGCCATAGTTCTATGGATGAACGCCATTTAGGGATATCGCCATAAAGGTAGACCAGGGCTGACTCTAGAATTTGTTTGTACGATATGGGTATCAAATGAAAGGTGTTACTGAGCATTTTAAGAGGGAGTGGGCCTTAGGTCTATCGGTGGACGCCTTTTCGAGATGTCCCCATTAAGGTGGACCAGGGGTGATTCTATAATGTGTTTGTACGATATGGGTATCAAATGAAAGCTGTTAATGAGTATTTTGAAAAGGAGTGATCCTTAGTTCCATAGGTGGACGCCGTTTCGAGATATCGCCATAAAGGTGGACCAGGGGTGTCTCTAGAATGTGTTTGTACGATATGGGAATCAAATGAAAGGTGTTACTGAGCATTTTAAGAGGGAGTGGGCATTAGGTCTATAGGTGGACGCCTTTTCGAGATATCGCCATTAGGGTGGGCCAGGGGTGACTCTAGAATGTTTGTACGGTATGGGTATCAAACGAAAGGTGTTACTGAGCATTTTAAGAGGGAGTGGGCATGAGGTCTATAGGTGGACGCCTTTTCGAGATATCGTCATTAGGGTGGGCCAGGGGTGACTCTAGAATGTGTTTGTACGATATGTGCATCAAACGAAAGGTGTTACTGAGCATTTTAAGAGGGAGTGGGCATTAGGTCTATAGGTGGACGCCCTTTCGAGATATCGCCATTAGGGTGGGCCAGGGGTGACTCTAGAATGTTTGTACGATATGGGTATCAAACGAAAGGTGTTACTGAGCATTTTAAGAGGGAGTGGGCATTAGGTCTATAGGTGGACGCCTTTTCGAGATATCGCCATTAGGGTGGGCCAGGGGTGACTCTAGAATGTGTTTGTACGATATGGGTATCAAATGAAAGGTGGTAAGGAGTATTTTAAAAGGGAGTAATCCTTAGTTCTATAGGTGGACGCCTTTTCGAGATATCGCCATAAAGGTGGACCAAGGGTGACTCTAGAATGTTTGTACGATATGGGTATCAAACGAAAGGTGTTACTGAGCATTTTAAGAGGGAGTGGGCATTAGGTCTATAGGTGGACGCCTTTCGAGATATCGCCATTAGGGTGGGCCAGGGTGACTCTAGAATGTGTTTGTACGATATGGGTATCAAATGAAAGGTGGTAATGAGTATTTTAAAAGGGAGTAATCCTTAGTTCTATAGGTGGACGCCTTTTCGAGATATCGCCATAAAGCTGGACCAAGGGTGACTCTAGAATGTTTGTACGGTATGGGTATCAAACGAAAGGTGTTACTGAGCATTTTAAGAGGGAGTGGGCATTAGGTCTATAGGTGGACGCCTTTTCGAGATATCGCCATTAGGGTGGGCCAGGGTGACTCTAGAATGTGTTTGTACGATATGGGTATCAAATGAAAGGTGGTAATGAGTATTTTAAAAGGGAGTAATCCTTAGTTCTATAGGTGGACGCCTTTTCGAGATATCGCCATTAGGGTGGGCCAGGTGTGACTCTAGAATGTTTGTACGATATGGGTATCAAACGAAAGGTGTTACTGAGCATTTTAAGAGGGAGTGGGCATTAGGTCTATAGGTGGACGCCTTTTCGAGATACCGCCATTAGGGTGGGACAGGGGTGACTCTAGAATGTTTGTACGATATGGGTATCAAACGAAAGGTGTTACTGAGCATTTTAAGAGGGAGTGTACATTAGGTCTATAGGTGGACGCCTTTTCGAGATATCGCCATTAGGGTGGGCCAGGGGTGACTCTAGAATGTTTGTACGATATGGGTATCAAACGAAAGGTGTTACTGAGCATTTTAAGAGGGAGTGGACATGTGAGTGTATATGTGAAGGCGTTCTCGTGATATCCACCAAAATGTGGACCAGGTGATCCAGAAAATCATCTGTCGGGTACTGCTAATTTATTTATATATGCAATACCACTAACAGTATTCCTGCCAAGATTCCAAGGGCTGTTGATTTCGCCTTGTAGAACTTTTTCATTTTCTTCTACTTAATATGGTAGGTGTCACCCATTTTACAAAGATTTTTCCAAAGTTATATTTTGCGTCAACAAACCAATCCAGTTACAATGTTTCATCCCTTTTTTCGTATTTGGTATAGAATTATGGCATTTTTTTCATTTTTCGTAATTTTCGATATCGATAAAGTGGGCGTGGTTATGGTCAGATTTCGCCCATTTTTTATACCAAGAAAAAGTGAGCTCAGGTAAGTACGTGGGCTAAGTTTAGTAAAGATATATCGGATTTTGCTCAAGTTATTGTGTTAATGGCCGAGCGGAAGGACAGACGGTGGACTGTGTATAAAAACTGGGCGTGGCTTCCACCGATTTCGCCCATTTTCACAGAGAACAGTTACCGTCATAGAATCTATGCTCCTACCAAATTTGAGAAGGATTGGTAAATTTTTGTTCGACTTATGGCAATAAAAGTATTCTAGACAAACTAAATGAAAATGGGCGGAGCCACGCCCATTTTGAAATTTTCTTTTATTTTTGTATTTTGTTGCATCATATCATTACTGGAGTTGAATTTTGACTTAATTTACTTATATACAGTAAAGATATTAAATTTTTTGTTAAAATTTGAATTTAAAAAAATTTTTTTTTAAAAAGTGGGCGTGTTTTTAATCCAATTTTGCTAATTTTTATTTAGCACATATAGAGTAATAGTAGTAACGTTCCTGCCAAATTTCATCATGATATCTTCAACGACTGCCAAATTACAGCTTGCAAAACTTTTAACTTACCTTCTTGTAAAAGTGGGCGGGGCCACGCCCATTGTCCAAAATCTTACTAATTTTCTATTCTGCGTCATAACGTCAACCCATCTACCAAGTTTCGTCGCTTTATCTGTCTTTTGTAATGAGTTATCGCACTTTTTCGGTTTTTCGAAATTTTCGATATCGAAAAAGTGGGCGTGGTTATAGTCCGATATCGTTCATTTTAAATAGCGATCTGAGATGAGTGCTCAGGAACCTACATACCAAATTTCATCAAGATACCTCAAAATTTACTCAAGTTATCGTGTTAACGGACGGACGGACGGACGGACGGACGGACATGGCTCAATCAAATTTTTTTTCGATCCTGATTATTTTGATATATGGAAGTCTATATCTATCTCGATTCCTTTATATATGTACAACCAACCGTTATCGAATCAAACTTAATATACTCTGTGAGCTCTGCTCAACTGAGTATAAAAAGAATATTCAAGTGCGCCACTACAACTTTTATAATGATAAACTCTTTTGTTCGAAATATGTAGAAATAGATATGCAAAGGTATGTATATAAACAAGGAGCGCGTCCGCGATTTCCGATTGATAGTGCTAGACTGATTCGTGCAATTATGGTTGACGATGATGGCATTGGTCGTTTGTTAGTGTTGGTGCCTTCTACTTCGCCGCGCACGGCTGCGCGTAAGGATGGCGCACGCCGTCGTCTAATTATTGTGATGTAGGCGGCACAATTGAAAGTTCGGAATCGCTTTTTAGCATTAAACAATCTATTCTTTCTTCTCTCAATAATTAGCTCCTCATAATTTTTCCGTACAAACTATTCGCTATTTACAAACTATTTATATGTCAGTAGTATTTAATCCAACCGTATATGTGCTTTAGCTAATGAGTTTAAAAATTGTCTGTTGCTAAGCAGTTTTAGATTTCGACGCTTAACAAATCCCTGCCTTTGAACGCCTCAGCAAACGAAAATAAAAACCCCGTGTGTCATGCGGATGCTCGGTCGGGATTTGAAGGGAAATAATCGTTGAGAAGTATTATAAATATGTAAGAGCACACAACTATGTATATATAAAGTTTTCTTAAACTTTCTTGCTTGTTTTCTGTTAAATTAAAACTATAAAAAAAATACAAAGTTCTTTCACTTTTTGTAAAAGTTTTATGAATAACAATTGTAATACTTTTTTAAAAGTTCTATCACTAGGCGAAACCAGGGCTCACTGAGTATAAGCTTTCTTGAGAGGTGGATACTATTTGACGAAGTTTTTCTAAAGCCTTTTTAAGTGGACTTTTCCTTTTTCATTTGATGTGGATACAAAGCTTTAAGTTTATAAATTCGGCTGTAATGGTGTACAAAATTGTATACATACATACGTATATACATATATATGTGTGTAACTCCTTCCTTGTGGGGTAGGTACTACAATAATAAAGGCAAAACTGGTTAATCTGTTCTCAGTTTTTTACCAAATAAAATGAATCAGCATGAATTGGCCTAATGAGTATTCTCAATCAAAACTTCACTCAAAGGATACAGCATCCTGCTGATGAATAGAGCTAAACGTAAATAAACCGCTAGCGATAATTGCTGCTGTAGCGGCAGTACAAAAATGTTGCGTCTTACAAAATTAAATCAGTTGCTGCTCGAAGTTCCCCGCGTTCGGTTGTGTTTAGAAATTGCTGAAATAGAAGATAATGAATGTGAGTCCAGAGAGAACCGCAATTGTATTAATAAAAGCATACAAAGTTTAAAAATTTGCGCGCACAAGGCAATATATGTATGTAAAAGTGATTCTTAGTGTGCAATAAGGATACGATGAAAACATACTTATGCATGTCTGTGTTCGTGTATATATGTACATACACAGATGTATACTAAGTTCGTATTATGCTATTGTATGAGTGCGATGAGATGTGCAGCGACAAGAAATTTTAATAATTTGTGTACGACAGATATAAAAAGAACACCTTAATACATAAGTACATAGTATGTATGTAAATTTGCAAAAAAAAAAAAGCAGAATAACCCGAAAAAAATTTAGTACTTAGAAATAAAGGACAGCAAGGAATCAAAATCAAGAGGTACAAAGTTAAGAATTGTAAACTAAAATCTGCGAACTTTGCGTTATACATACAAATGGCGGAGTTAAAATAATTCTGTGTAAAGTGATATCAACAAGCGCGTAATATGTGCAAGTGCTAACGTGAATACAAAAATATGAAAATTATATAAATATAAAAAAACCTAAATATTATATGTACATATATATTATAATTAAAGCTGATTATGAAGTATTAAAAAAGTATACATACATATCTATGTATACCTATGTAGCTACGTACCTACCTTGCCTAAATGGTGATGTGCATTGATGAAAATATCATGTATGTATGTACATACTTATATACACTCTCATCTACATATGTACATGCACACCTAAAATCATAACTTAAACGGATTAAGTGAACCAAATATGATCTTGAAGAAAATTGAATTGAATATCAGACACTCTGAAATATAGGTTAGTAATTATAGAATAAAATCTGTTATATCGCACATCTAGATATAAATTGAACAAACTCGAAAATCTAGATCAAAACATCTTCTCCATACGAGTTTATAAAAGTAAGTAATTCAACGGAGTTTTAGGTTCAATTTCTTTTCTACTGCGAAGTAGTATTTTGCAGTGATATATTTCGATAAAAATTTCTGCTCCATCGAAATCTGTATTATAAAATTCACCCAAGTTCTTACAATTTCCTTCTAAGTCATTATTATCCTTATTTAACAAATTTCCAACGTCTAAGAGAAATTTAAATTTAAAATGAAGGTCATTTAGTCGTGTAAATCTTGTACGTATTTCTTGTTGGAGACGATAGAGAACACTGTTCTTAACGCGAGAAATTTCACATTCTGTGGCACGACCAATATCTCAAGCCGATTCTCCGAGCATTTTGCGGTGCCATCTTACATGATTTAGGATCATGATACGCTTCTCTAAAATTCATCCCCGGATCGTGTCATCTGAGCTACACACGATCAATCCTCCTTAAGATTTCATACCAGAAATGAACTAATGTTATGAAACTAAAATTTAGTATATTTTGCAACATAATTGCAGCTTCGCCTCTGGTGTCACTTGTGGTTAAGTGTCCTCTGCTAATTCTTCTACTACATTATCTAGCCCATCGACGATAACGCTATTCGCTTGTATTCTGGCGCTTCTTCGTGTTTCAGATTCACGTTTGACAGTTTTTGTTAAAGCATTTTTTAATAAAACGTGAGAGAAAAGATATATGCTTTCGATTATTCCACAACCTATCGCAAGTGTTCCGGATATATGCATGCATTTTTTAGTATAGAAAAATTTTTCCAGAAATCAGTTATAATAAAAATACAAAATAATAAATAAATTAATTAGCGAGACTTGCTCATATTGCTTTATACATTTGTTTATTATTGATATTAGAGAAAAATTGCAAAGTTTGCAAACGGCGATGGTTACTAGGACATGTTTCTTAATTGCACTTCTTCATCAGCTAGCTTCTCGGGAGCTGGGTATTGAACTCGAATCTCCAACATTCATACCAGGCAGATGCATGAATGCCCCACTGCTCGCTTTACGCACTGTTGCAGAATGACTTTTTATAAGCTTTTATTTATTTTCACTTGGTTGTTGTATGTAATGAAATCTTGTAAGTTAAATTTGATACACTTCCCGATGTCCGACTGAGCTGAAATTTTGCACTTATGTATAACTCCGATGACAAAGCAATATTACTTTGCGAGAATTCGATAGATTAATCGATAACAGAGTTATCTGTAAAGATTTGTATTCACAAGGGAATAACCGCCTAAGTCATCAAGAACGCAGGTAACTTCGCTTTGTTTGTGTATGCAACAAACGTAGAAGTTAGGCTGTTATTGTAATGTAATGTATTTATTTATTACGGCTTTCCTAAGCCTAACTTAAATCTAATTTACATGTTTATAATTGTCTTCTGGACTATGCAATCTAGAATAGTTACATCTATGTCCTACCTTAGAGTACTATGGATGGGAGACTTCCAGATCATGCGAACAAAGCGTTGTGCTTGTGTAGTATGTAGGCATTTTACGCATGTTAGTAAAGCGCGAAGGCAACATCTGCACGGCGATGCACTGAGTTAATCGAGTGATGCGCTTCAGTATGTGCTTCGGCAACCTTTTTTGTATGCGTACAAGAGCTTGGAAGTCTTGGCGCTACATAGCAATATAGAGTATAGTTTCGCTGCACTTCTATCGATGCTATGGAAGTCCGCCTGTCCAGCACTAAATTGGTAGTGTTCTGCAATAATTGTACAATTTTTGTTTAAATTTATTGGAATGACATGATTTAATATCATTCGGTAGTTCATTATAGGATTTAAGACCTTTATAATACAGATTACATTTGTCTGCTTCAGTTTTATAAGCCGCCAGATTAAAATCATTTTTATTACGAGTATTTACAGAGTGTATATCTTTTACATATTTTATATTCGTCCTCAAATACGCAGGCAAAGTTCCTTCTATTATGTTTTTAATAAATTTTATGGTATAATAAAAAAGTTGCTGTCTAATGCTAAGCCAATTAAGAGAGCATAGCATGTCTCTGATAGGTGTGTCATACCGTTTTTTGAGAATGAATCTCATAGCGCGGTTCTGTTACTTTTGTAGCTTGTATATCTGACTATCTCGCAAGATGAAAAATATAGTTGGGCAATAAATAAAATGAGGTTCGATTATAGATCTGTATACGATGATTTTATACCTTCTATTTAAATATTTGCAGGTTCGTTGTCTAAAATATAACTTTTTCGCTATTTTTCCTACCGTATAATCCACGTGCTCGTTGAAATTCAGCTTATCATCTATTTTTATTCCCAAGTATCTTAAGGTGCTGACTTTTTCAATTAGTTCGTTATTTATATTTAAGTTTTGTAGCTCACTGTTTTGAAAATTGCGTCTAGATATAACCATAAATTTCGTTTTATTGACATTCACTTTTAGTCTGTTTACGCATAACCAACCATATACGCTGTTAAGATCTTCTTGCAGCTTAGCATATATTTCAGTAATATTGTTCCCACTTATCATCAGCAATGTATCATCAGCAAACAATTTTATTTCACAGTGCTTAATGGAGCTAGTTATATCATTAATATATATATTGAACAGAATGGGTGCCAGCACAGACCCTTGAGGTAGACCAACAGGTACCTCCCTTTTATCCGATACGGACGTTCCAATCACTGTTCTTTGGTATCTGTTAATTAGGAAGTCTTGAAACCATTTTTACCAGAAACGCCAATGCAAGAAAGCTTTTTCAGCATTAAGTTTTGGTCGATCGTCTCGAATGCACTCTTTAAATCCAAAAACACAGCTAATATGTGTTTTTTCCTGCTTAAGTCTTCTTTCCAGTTAGCTACAACCAAATTCAAAGCACTTTCACATGAATGTTTCTTTCGAAAACCAGATTGTTGAGGTATAATAATTACATTATCTTCTAAATATTTTACCAGCTGATTTTTTACCACTGTTTCCAAAATTTTTTCATCACATTGTAACGTGTTAATAGGTCTTATCTCCTCAGCTTTGATGGTATTTTTAACTTTTTCTAATGGCACAACTATAGAAGATTTCCATAAACTAGGAACGAGACCTTTATCTAAGCTCTCATTAACAAGTTGAGAATAGAAGAAACCTGTATACGTTATGGAGTATTTAACGACTCCTTCCGACACAAGTTTCTTCCCTCCAATTTTATTTTTAAACTTACTTACTATATCAACTATCTCTGAAGTTGATACTTTCTGAAACTTAAAAACATTAGGGCCATTTTGCTCATCTATAGTACCTTCATTACTAAAAGAAGTAGGAATATTCATGCTAATCTCCAATATACTATCAATGAAATAGTCATTCAAAGACTGCGCTATTTCATTTTCCTCTGTGTAGAGTTGGTCGTTTGTTTTAATTTTTTTAATACCATTATTTTCTTTAGCCATGCTTATGGAATTTTTCAAGTTTTTCCACATGACCTTACTATCACCAGCACTATGGTTGATTTTGTTTTCCATGTACTTGGCTTTTTTTATCTTAATTAGCCGTTTATATTGGCGTTTCGCACTATAATATTCACTCCATTCTCCAGTGGATAGGCTGATCTTGTAAAGATTTAGCTTACGTTTATTTAAGTTAGCCAGCTCAAAATCATACCACTTGTTCATAAGTTTGACACTGACTTCTTTAGAGTATGTCAGGGTGGTCACTGCGCTTGATAGCGTATTATATAGGAATGTTGCCTTATTTCCGATGCTCAGATTTTCAAAGTCAGTGTAGTTAAGCTGGCGTAATTCATCAACAAGGCTGTCGCTTGTATAATTTTCCCAGGAAATTATTGTTCTCTTCGTTCTCATCTGAAATAACTTGTGTAATTTGATTTTGAATTTAATCGTTTCATGATCTGAAATCTGAAACTCTTCTAATTTTAAACATGATATAGAGCTACTATCTGTAAATAACAAGTCGATCAATGTATCTGTCTTATCGCCCTTTCGTGTATAAAAATCTATTTTTTGCTCCATAGCAAAGGATCGAAATAAGTCAACTAACTGTTTACTATAAGTTGTGCTCTTGTAAAGGTTTATATTGAAATCGCCCACGAAGATAATATTATCCGGAGTTACGCAGTTATTATTTAAAATGTCGTATAAGTACGTTATAAATTCTGCATCACTTGAGCTCGGTGAGTGATATATCAGAGCTATTTGATATTGGGGGAAAATATTTTTAACTTTTAGTATAATACACCAGATGTTCTTGTTTAATGTTCTGTTGTAACTTATTGAGTATTCAATTGTTTCATTTATATATATTAGCACACCGCCTGTGTGCCTGCTGTGGGAATCGCACCGTACAAGTTTATATGTTTGTATCTGTAGCTCTTGATTCGTTATTTCTTCAGTCGAACAAGTCTCCGAACAAAATATTAAATGTGGTTTATGTACATCTATCAGACGCTCTAGTTCAGCTTTATTGGCGACGATACTACTAATATTTAAATATATACAACTTAGCTCGTCTGGTATTCGTTGCTAAACTCGTGCCTTATTTCTTGGCTGCGAATATTTTTTATACGCAGGACAATCTTTGCTGAAGGCGTAATGGCTAACATCGACGTCAATAACTTTTTTTTGAACAAGTTCGCTACAGTTTACACATTTAACAATGTTAGATGTGCACTCTTTTCTATCATGGGGTCCAGCACATTTGCTGCAAGCTACTTTATTCGTGCACTCAGCTGCTTTGTGCTTATATCCCAGATATTTAAAACACCTCAGAACACTTATATGCTCGTAAGCGACGCAAGTATCCCACTCTATATATAGTTTCTTTTGGTGCAACACATTATCGAATGTTACTGCATCTGTTTCCACTAACGCAATATAGCTTACTTCTCTACGATTGGTATTTTCATACAGTTTTAACACTTTAAAATCCTTTCCGTTACATGAGTCATTTTGCTTAGTTAAGCATTCTACCAAACGCTCATTGCTAACTTTTTCAGTTAAACCAACAATTTTTATTTTCTTTTTTATTTCATCCTTATTTTTTGTTTTCTCTGCTTCGTAATCGTGTCCAATACCTTCTCTTACCTTTAGCTGGACTTTTTCACAGGCGTCTTTATTTTTACATTCTACAATAATCGCACCACTATTTACTTCTTTAACATTTTTAACAAGGCCTTCGGTAGGTTCGTCAACTTTTTTTAGAGCTTCCTTGGTTTCCTTAGCTTTTTTGCCCTTCTTTTTCGGTTTAATGACAATTTTATTCTCATTTACAGAAGCGACCTGAGCATAAGATAGTTTTTCTGGCTGATCATTTGCCACGCGTAAATCGTTAAGCAATTCATTGCTCTTTTTTAATTCATTAGATAAATCTTTTACTATTTCATTCTTCATTGCAATCAATTTTACTTCTATGTTATGCTCTAAAAGGGAGTTGAAGTCCGTAATAATGCTACTTTTAATCTGGGAGAATTTATTACAAAATATCTGCTCGACTATCTGTTTAATATCAACGGCTTTCATTTTTGTTTCTTCACATTTATTAATCAAATGTTTGATTTCCACAAATTTAGTATTGGTATCCGATAATGCACATACATTACAGAACCATTTTATGTTCATATTATCTTCTATTATCTTTTTTTCATTTCTTTTAATATTACTGCATTTCAAGCAGAAACTATAGCCACACCCACCAGAGCATGCTACTATGTAATCTACCTGAAGCAGTTTCGCAGTACATTCTTTGCACTCTGCTGGCATTGTAAATGTATATCTTTATAAGAAAATGTAAAAGATATGCAACTTTACATGGCAACTTTGTGATACACAACTTTAAATATTCGCAAGACTGGTTTGAAAAAATAACCTAAAAAATATGTATAAATATATATTTTTCTAACGTGATGGCAGCCCTGTTTTAGGCTGACACTGTTCACTCTTTTATGTCTTCCACTTGCCCTTTCTATCATTCACCTTTGTAAACAAATTCAATGCTTATCAGGCGCTAATTTTTCGCGCTAAGTTAATGATAGCAAAGAAAAGTCAAAAACACAAAATAAAGAGCACAATTAGTAGCGACAGTATAGCAACAAAGCGGCTTGACAGGTTGTTGATGTTCTCACCCGTACTCAGCGTATCAGCAGGCGTTTGTGTGAAAGTGTGCTTGGCGATGTTTGCAGCGCGCCGACTGCGGTAATGGCAGCACAGCAGATAGCTTTTGCAAATTACTAACCACCTATGTAAATACTCCACTCTCCCAAACTATGTTTTTAGATTTGTCCACTTGAATACAGCTTCCCGCACCTGTTGTTAGATGTTGTACGTTTTTTTTAGCGCTTTTGTATGTTGTTTACTATTTTTTTGTTTAATAAAAACACGGAGCACGTATCAAAACGACCGTCTTGTTCTTCTCTTCTCTCTCCCTCAATGTTGCATACTTTTCTGCGCACTTGATTTTGTTTTACAGATTTTTGGCGATCACGGTTGATACTTTGGGTCCATTTGGACCAAAAATGGGCCCATTTGGTCCACTGGTACATTTTCTTCAATTTTGGTCCTTTTTAGGCAGTTGCCACGATTTTGGTACTTTTCTTTCTTTTTCACTCAGGTAAAAATTCACAACATTGCCCAAAAAACTTTCAGCTCATTCGTTACCCACATATAATTTTGAGTTTGCTTGAATGGATTTCTCACCACAAAAATTTCTCAGTCAATAAAAATGTACGAGAACAGTGACATTTCACCTAGGAAATAATTTAGGCGAGGCATTAAAAAGAAAAGTGTTGGCAAACACACTGTCGTTAATGGTTGATGAAACAGCCGACTTATGAAAAAAACTCTTGTTTAATTTTTATAATAATAATGACTAGATATTTCCATCGGTTATTAAGCACTTATTGAAAGATTTTTGTTACTAGTAGAGCTAAAAGTACGTATTTTAAATGCACTTGCGCCTCTAAGAAATTTTACAAGGCTTGCAACTGATGAAGCGTGGAGTTTAATAAATTGAAAACTAAGTAAAAGAATGAAACTAATTCATTTTGTATTAAGTGTACTTGCCACTTACTTAATTCAAGCCTACCGAGAGATATTGAGAGTTTGTGAAGGCACGTCGATATTTAAATCTTTTTCACCCAGCACAAGAAATATTTTAACTGGAAGGCAGAAATACTTCTTGAAGGCGATAACTTTATAAATGTACAACGAATGCGATTAAAAAATTTTATTTTTATATTCAGCTTTTGAAGAAAATGCAAAAGAGATTTGATTTTGGAAGAAATATTTTGTGTAAAATTATCCCCATAGGTGCTAGCATTAATCCCTGATGCCAGTTTTCCACATAGTTCGACCAGAACGCAAATTTTTGAACCCTTCCTTACTAAAATTTAACTGCGCTATACATTTTATTTCATTGCAACCAACAACATAATGCTGGAACTAAAAGCTTTGTTAGTAAATCTAGGTTCACAACGTCAGGTTGGTGAATGACATACACCTATTCAAGAAATGTGAAAATATAATACCATAAACTACATTTTATTTTTGTTTGTTCCTTGAATTGAAGCAAAGTATTTATTATGTCCAGTAAAATTTTATATAGGAAACCATGGAAACATTCTAAAGTTTTGTATTTTACAACGAATACGACCTCCTTATATACCAATAAAATAAAACAAAAATTTGGTCCTTTTTTTTTGAGATTTGGTCCTTTTTTCCGTGAATTTTGGTCCTAAATGAAAACATGGTGTGGCAACCGTGTCGGCGATGGAACAGAGCAGAGATCTGTAATGACTAGTTGTAAACTGAACGCGACATAGGCAAAGTCACAACCATGGTACAATTACCAGGTAGAAGCAGAAGTGAAAATACAACCCTGATGTGTATTTTGTTGTTGCCGACCGTCCATAAAATGTCAATCTTTCTTTCAATTTCTTCTGTCAAAATTGATGTATGAAGAGAAATGACACTTAATTTTTTCCGCAAAAAAAAAAAAACAACATGCATACGGATGAACAAGGTTCAGTGCAATCACAACTTGTAGCTGAAAATAAAACGCTTTTTATGAATTCAGGGAAAATACTATTCCGAAATGCTCGTGAATTTAGTGTTCAAACGAATGCTAATGCACAGGATGCATCGGTGCAGAATATGAAACGTTTTGTAGACGCTACTGGCGTTTTTGGTACAGAAGCAATTTGTAGCAGTTCATACAACCATTGCTGAACTAATAATTCGTAATAAATTGGACGACTTTGAATTTTCCGATGATCTTACCGCTAAGCAAGAATTTATGATGTGCGAAGATATATAGTGCCTATATTGAGGATATGATAGCTAAAAAAGGTGTTCTACGAAATGTTTTTACGTTTAATAACAATGCAATGTGCTGCGGCTTCCGGATTTAAAGATAAGGTGAATTTTATATCACAAAGTCATTGAAAATTCCCAATGTTAACTGCATATCTTTATTTGTATATTTTAAATTATTACAAGCGTGAGCTGGTGCACGTATATGGTCTTGATATTTTGTTTAAAATAAGCAATTTGGAGAAGGCTGGGCTTTTGTATACTCAGTCCGAATCACGTGCATATGCAGTATTACGAAGGGTATTTCCTTGTACAACGGGATGAATAAGCTTTTTTATTAAATTTCTATACATTAATTTATAGACTCTTAATTTGACTGTTGACGATGTGATCGAAGTGGAACCGAAAGATATAAGCTATGTTCATAGTTTTTATCAGGGATGCACCTTAACGTTAAGCGAATCGTTTATCAAAAAATTTCCACCGTTTCTGTTGAAACACTTCGAAATATTATCGATAAAGAAATTATCAAGATAAATTGTATTTCGTTTTTAACCGAAACGAAAAGCTTTCGTTAACGTTAAAAACGTTAACAAAAACGTGATACTTTATGTTTGGATTGTGCTGGCAATGCTATAGCCATGGTGAAGCCGTAAGGTGGTAACAGCGAGCGGACAAACACACAAACTCCATGTAATTTGTTTGTGTAAGTGGTTGGTGGTAATGTCAAAAATACTCTGAGAAATGTTCGTACTGTCAAAATTCATGAGAAAAGTTGCAATCAGCTTGGCTAATGCTTTCACCTTTAATGACTCCGCCATCAATCAGCTTTGCCAGCATAGTTTGAAATTAATAATCAACATAAACGATTTGATTTCGTTTTGATATGGCAGAAAACGAAACAAAATCACTTCGTTAATTTGACGTTCTTAACGTTAATAAACGAAACAAAGTCATTTCGTTTCGTTTATTAACGTTAATTATCGTAACGAAAAGATATTGGTTCGTTGGTTAAGCATGCCTGGTTTTTATGCATCACAGACCGTACGTATTGTTGAACAAACAATTAAAGCATTAGGTTGGCGATCATTAAAGAGTGAAATCAATAATCTACGGTGTCCAACTTTTGAAGATTTTCAAGCTCAATTGATTGGTATTGGTGGTCGTCATAATTAGTCTACCCCAATCGAAGGTTCAGCGCTAAGCATTCCTCGTTTTAATATTTTTCATTGGCGGTTGTACGTTTGCGGAACGCTCAGCGTTATTAAGATTTCTTTCGCAATAGGAGGATAATAATGTTGAATTTGTTATAGCAACAACAAACATAATATTAATAGTAATATGAAACTTATAATAATAAAATTAAGAACAACAAAAAACAATACATAAAAATAATGTTAATAACGGAGTACGGAAGATCGCTACGTGAGCGTTGGGTACTGCCATATTAGTGGCTTAGCAACCGTCTTCCTGTTTGGCGACAAAAATGTTCTTTACGTATCTGCTGACCATATCCCATCTGCCAATTCCGCAGGTTATCATATTGATGACACTACCCAGAAGTATATAGTAGGGCGGGTCGATTTAAAAATCGCTCATTGCTCTGTGAAAATCGTATTCTAGGGATCAAAATAAGAAACTTTGCCGAAGGAACCATACCTCTAAAACGAATTCTGATGCCCCCCCCCCCCCCCCCCCCCCAATTTGGGTCGAACTTTTGGGTAGGGCAAATTTTGAAAAATCCCACTTTGACCCATTTAGAGTGCTCCAATCGAGTCCAAATGTATGACCGACCCCCACTAACTTTGGAGGACCGATCCACCGATGCCAGTGGCACACCCCCTGGAGCCCCCCTGGTGGTTCACCATACATTATTTTGATCCCTAGAATATGGTTTTCACAGGGAAATGGGCGATGTTTTTGCCTCCCCACAAATCGACCCGCCCTAGTATATAGCCTGGTAAAATATCCATCCTCTTCGGGGTTAAAGTGCTATCCGATGCGAAGAAATGCGCGAGCGCATTAGGGGCTTAGAATGTACCCGCGGCAGGTATGCCTGTGTGGGGTTGTGTAGCGCTACCGTCTCAAGGGGTTGTCAGCACAATATATAGCTTCTCCAACCCAGTTGCCAACCTCACCTACACGTAGCGAATCCTGTTTCTTTAACAGCAGAGGCTCTGGCGACACCAAGTTCCTCATGGATATAGGGGGTTGCAGGGCGGATGGTCTAGGTTTCATGTGATGGTCGGGTACTAAATGGTCCTTGTTACCGGAACGTACCATCGATAACACTCCCCAAGGCCTTCGGGGAGTGTCCTTATCGCTACAACAACAACAATGACGTAGTTGCTCCAAAAGATGCGCAGCAAATGCAGTATTATCCTCAAAATCGGTTAATTCCAATTATAAAGATTTGCGTACATGGTAAGCCGCAGTGAATTCTTCCTGGTTTTAGTTACTGTTTCGGATTTGTTTGTGTAATCTATTTGGAGCTTCCACACAAAATGTTTTACTAAAACTTATTTCCGTGTAAAAAGAAATTCTATTGTATTAATTAGTAAATTATTTGAAAAAAAAACTGCGAAATATTAATTTTTCACAGCAAATGTAAATAAACAAAAAATGAAAATAAACAAAAAATGTAAATAAACAATTTAAACAATAAAACAAATCTATGGCCAGCCTCGAATGAAAAAACATGTAAAATGCAACTCTGATGCTTTTACCTGTTAATTGTACCATGGTCACAACAAAATATGATTTTAAGTTAGTTAACACTCGAATAGAAGAACTTGACTGTTCAGTTACATTGTGATAGCAAGAAAAGGAGGTCCTAAATGTTCTTAATTATACCATCAAATCTTAACACGCTTTTTATTAGAACAATTAGGACTGTGATATAAACTGTAAGATTTAGGGCATTTTTTAAGTAATACGAAGGTGGCCAAATGGCCACGTAGTAGTCCGCCGTGGCCACGTATCATAATCTGGCCACAACTAAATTTCGAAAATGCGTCAAAAACACCTAACTGAAATAATGTCAGAAATTTTCTGAACATACATGATTTCCCCAAAATGTCAAAAAATATATAACTTGCTAATTCTAATGAAGTTTTTTGGTGGTAATCGAAGAAATTTATCAACGAATGAATGATAGTTCATCAAATATACTGTCAATGACGATTTATATGGAAAAGAACATAGGTGCTCACGACTTCCGTGACATATATAAATTCTACAAATTCTGCACGTGCTCGAGGATTTTTGTCAGCATATAATAAAAAAATTTTGGGCAAGTAGGTATGTAATAAGTTGGATATGAAAAATAACTATTCCTGGGATTACTTGTTTTATTGCAAATGTTTTGGTATGAGTGAGTCACAACCACGGTTGCCACAGCATGTTTTTTTTGGACCAAAAATGGACCAAAACTCAAAAAAAAGGACCAAATTTATTTTTTCTTATTTATTGATACACAAACAATGTAATTAATAAATTAATATAACAATAACAAAAAAGTGCTTAAATTCACATTGAACGTTAAACAAATTTGAAATAAATTTCATCACATATAGGTGAATTTTTCAGTCTTATACACATATTTATATTAAAATATTTAGGAGTTCAAAGTTTTCCATACAAAATACTTATTTTGTTAGGTATCTGCCACAATACTTCGATGTGGTATAATAAAAATGACAATTCGTCTATTAATCATATGATTATAAAATCACAAACCGCCATCTTTACGAAAAAACTTCCGAACGAAATCCCTGTCGGAGTACAAGGTGAGATCAGGTTCTCGCGTAACGCCTCTCTTTCTTGCGAAGGAACTCCGCTACAGCTGGCCTTGGATCATATAAAGCTGTACCTATTGAAATATTAAAATTAATAAGAGGAATGTTTCAGCTTCAATTTCTGACAATCATAAATTTTATTAAAGAAATTCTTTCTCTTTTATACATAATTTCTTAACCTACACATTCATAATTATTCTAATACTAACAAACTAAAAATATGTACATTTGTAATAATAGTATGCAAAGTCAGCAGATTGCTATTTATGTAAACCATGTAAAATGTTTGTGTGTGAATATTTGGGTGATTCACATTAACAAAGTAAACAATTTAAATTAGTTGTGTGTGAATATTTTGGTGACAAACTAACACTGACAATTAGACATTCCGATCGGCAAGTGTATTGACCGGGGTGAGTAACTGAGCAAAAATGTGAAGGTGTGAAATGGCAAGGGTTTCTTATTCGGCATTCAATTGATGTTGGCTTCCCGCTGTGTCGGGTCAATGTAATTTATGTCGCACTATATTGCAATATGACTGCGCTATGACTGCGTGTGGCCGGTTCATAAAAAATGCATTGGCATAGAAGTTCATGATGCATAATGCCGCAAATGTATTGCATAGGTGGGCATGACGCATAATGCTACACCATCCGCCTTAGAAAAACAGGCTTATATAATTGTCTGGTAAATTGTGTGAGACTCTTTGTTTGAGCTTTAAATGCTTTTGGTATTTTACGATAACTTGATGTGAAAGTGAAAGAGTTTGTGTGCTTTGTTTCTAATATGCTGACCTTGATACTTTTATTATTTTTACATTTTGTTTTTTAATAATGTTTTGTATTAGGTTTTATTTAACAATTATTTTTCGCATCAAAATTTTAAATTTAACAATTATTTTACCTATTTTACTTATTACACAGCCGGATTTTAAATGTGTGCACCTACTCAAAATCCGCTTGTCTTTTAGAAATTATTCTCTACTATTTATGCATTTATAATAATTTATACAAATATGAAGCTGAGAAAAAAATTTTGTTTTCAATTGCTTAGATATATATGGGGTATTCCATCCCATTTCGACCAATTTTGAACCCGACCCCTTTAGAATTGGCTAAAAGTTGTTCTTCTTTTTCTAGCTTACGAAAGACGTTTTTCAGAATTTTTTTAAATTTTTTCATCCAACTCAAAAAAAGTTATGAATTTTTAAAAAAACACCGTTTTTGTTTTCAAAATGCTATAACTTTTTCAAAAATTGACCGTTTGGGACCTTTTTTTTTTTAAGTTTATTTAAATGTACTTTTCGGAAAAAATACAAAAACATTTTTAGTTTTTTTTTTGTAATTTTTCAGTTTTTCGAAATTTTTCGAATTTCGCCATGTTTTTTTTTCTCATAAAAAACTTCAATCAATTCTGCAATCATCCCCACTAATCCCGGAGTGGGCCAATTTTTTTTGTTTTTTTATTTAATTGAAAAAAAAAAACTTTAAACATTTTTTTGTATTTTTTCCGAAAAGTACATTTAAAAACAAATTTAAAAAAAAAAAGATCCCAAACGGTAAATTTTTGAAAAATTTATAGCATTTTGAAAAAAACACTGTTTTTTTTTTTTTTTAATTCATAACTTATTTTGAGTTGGACACCGTTTTTGTTTTCAATTACGGCTGAACACAACCGTCCTCACAGAGCAGCTCAAGAAAACGTGAAGCAGATCCTCTGTGACTACTACTTTCCAAAAATGACTAAGCTAGCAACCGAAATAGTTTCCAAGGCACTAGGGGTAACCCCCACACCGTCCTATGCTGGAGAGATGCTACATATTGACATTTTCTCCACAGACAAAAAGTACTTTCTCACTTGTCTGGATAAGTTTTCTAAATTTGCGGTGGTACAGCACGTACCATCCCGTACTATTGTAGATTTGAAAGGCCCAATTCTGCAGCTAATGAACATACTTCCAAGTACGAGGACTGTCTACTGCGATAATGAGGTATTGCTGTGCACCTACTCAAAATCCGCTTGTCTTTTAGAAATTATTCTCTACTATTTATGCATTTATAATAATTTATACAAATATGAAGCTGAGAAAAAAATTTTGTTTTCAATTGCTTAGATATATATGTATGGGGTATTCCATCCCATTTCGACCAATTTTAAACCCGACCCCTTTAGAATTGGCTGAAAGTTTTTCTTCTTTTTCTAGCTTACGAATGACGTTTTTCAGAATTTTTTTAAATTTTTTCATCCAACTCAAAAAAAGTTATGAATTTAAAAAAAAACACCGTTTTTGTTTTCAAAATGCTGACTTTTTCAAAAATTGACCGTTTGGGATCTTTTTTTTTAAATTTGTTTTTAAATGTACTTTTTGGAAAAAAATACAAAAAAATTTTTAAAGTTTTTTTTTGTAATTTTTCAGTTTTTCGAAATTTTTCGAATTTCGCCATGTTTTTTTTTTCATAAAAAACTTCAATCAATTCTGCAATCATCCCCACTAATCCCGGAGTGGGCCGATTTTTTTTTTTTATTTAATTGAAAAAACAACTTTAAAATTTTTTTTGGGTTTTTTCCGAAAAGTACATTTAAAAACAAATTTAAAAAAAAAAGTTCCCAAACGGTAAATTTTTGAAAAAGTTATAGCATTTTGAAAAAACACTGTTTTTTTTTTTTTAATTCATAACTTATTTTGAATTGGACACCGTTTTTGTTTTCAATTACGGCTGAACACAACCGTGCTCACAGAGCAGCTCAAGAAAATGTGAAGCAGATCCTCTGTGACTACTACTTTCCAAAAATGACTAAGCTAAAGTACTTTCTCACTTGTCTGGATAAGTTTTCTAAATTTGCGGTGGTACAGCACGTACCATCCCGTACTATTGTAGATTTGAAAGGCCCAATTCTGCAGCTTATGAACATACTTCCGGGTACGAGGACTGTCTACTGCGATAATGAGGCATCGCTAAATTCCGAAACGATAAAATCTCTGTTAAAAACTCAGTTTGATGTCGATATTGTGATTACGCCTCCGCTTTACAGTAGCTCTAATGGTCAGGTTGAGCGTTTCCACAAAACACTTGCAGAGATTGCGAGATGCCTAAAATTGGAGAAAAAATTGACGAAACAATTGAGCTTATATTGTTGGCTACGTCCGAATAAAATCGAACTATTCATTCTGTAACCGGCAGAAAACCCATTGATGTGATTCACGTCACGCCACAGGATATGCGAAATGAAATAATGGATAGAATACAGAAAGCCCAACAAACACTGCTGGAGAGGATTAACCCTCCAGACAAAATAGAGTGTTCGAGGTGGGGGAGCGTTTACTGGTGAAAACCAATAAAAGATTAGGGAATAAGTTGATACCCCTCTACATAGAGGAAAAGGTAGAAGCGGACATGGGGACCACAGTCTTAATTAAAGGGAGGGTGGTCCACAAGGACAACAAAACAATTTTAATTTTTAATTTTAGGGTAACCAATGTAGAATAAATGCATAAACATTTTAGGGACAGCTTTGAAAGTTATAGCGGGAGCACCAGATTTCGATGATTTAGAAATTTAAAATTTCAACAACAAGAGCTAATTAATTCAGGAAAAAGGCAAATAAACAGAGAAGTAAAAAAAAAATAATAATAATAAAGGAGTTAACAAATGCAGTGAACTTAATCACAAACAATGATAAAGTTAAGGAGATTGACACTAATCATTTATACGAAACATTGCTCGCCAGAAATAGAGTTTTAATTTCTGAAATTGAAATCTTGATTTCAGCCTTTGCCCTTGCAAGGATTGGCGGCATTAATCCCTCAATATTGAATTTTGAAGATGTAAAAAATATAATTAACATGCACTCTACAATACAACAATAACAGACTTAATGGAGGTATCTAGTATTAGGGTCCTGTTAGACAATAATTTTTTATATTTTTTAATAATGTATCCGAAACCTATATTAGTATGTAAAAGAGTCATCTTGCTTCCCGTTCAACACAACTGTCCTGCACTTTGGCAACAACAACAACGTCGCTGACTGTGACAATCAGATTTTGGCTATTGGCAACTGTATTACAGCACTCACATCCACATATTGCAAAAAGCTACAAAATACAACATGTGTACAACAACTACACTAGGGAAGTGTGGCTCACTGCAGCACGCGCCCCAGCCATATTGAGCCCGTTACATTTGTTGATGAAGGTATCGTAGTTATCAACGACAATACCGCTGTGATCAAGTCAAATGATGGTACTGAGAAAACCTTTACTGGTACTTACCTTATAACCTTTGAGGACGAGGTTCAAATCAATCGAACTTGATTTATAACAACAATGGTATGTTGACGAAATTGCCAAATTCTGCGACGACAACAATTGCCAATATTATCAACCATCGAGATTTATTGAGCCTACCATACCTTAAAAGAATGAATATGCAAAACTTGGGGTACATTGCAAGAATGGAGACGAGAACCGTAGTGTGGCCAATACTATCTGGCCATCTATCGCAATTCTGGTCTGTGGCTACTCCCTCCTCAAACTGCGACAGAAGCAAAACAGGAAACGCCAAAAACACGTTATGCAAGCTGTCATTGAAAGCCTTCATTTAGAAGGGAAGGAGTTAACACCTGCAGCCCAAGGCCAGCCGCTAAACTAGCGCATAAACAAAGTCAGCAAATTTGTATCTTAGAGCTGGCGATCAAAATAAGAAATTCATTAGCGGCCAGCCAGCATTCGCTAATTACTGCGAATCTGCAATTCAACACCAGGGATGCACCTTAACGTTAAGCTAATCGTTTATCAAAAAATTTCCACCGTTTCTGTTGAAACACTTCGAAATATTATCGATAAAGAAATTATCAAGATAAATTGTATCTCGTTTTTAACCGAAACGAAAAGCTTTTGTTAACGTTAAAAACGTTAACAAAAACGTGATACTTTATGTTTGAACTGTGCTGGCAATGCTATAGCCATGGTGAAGCCGTAAGGTGGTAACAGCGAGCGGACATACACACACAAACTCCATGTAATATGTTTGTGTAATTCTTTGTGGTAATGTAAAAAATACTCTGAGAAATGTTCGTACTGTCAAAACTCATGAGAAAAGTTGCAATCAGCTTGGCTAATGCTTTCACCTTTAATGACTCCGCCATCAATCAGCTTTACCAGCATAGTTCGAAATTAATAATCAACATTATCGATTTGATTTCGTTTTGATATGGCAGAAAACGAAACAAAATCATTTCGTTAATTTGACGATCTTAACGTTAATAAACGAAACGAAATGGCTTTGTTTCGTTTATTAACGTTAATTATCGTAACGAAATGATATCGGTTCGTTGGTTAAGCATGCCTGTTCAAAACCAACATGTAGCTGCAGGGCAGTTCGTATTAATGTTGAGCAATCATAACAACTTCCTCAAATCGTGGGAGTGAATTCATGCAGATATCGTATTTCGAACATCTGCAAATTCCACAACATCATCACAAGCCAGTTACAGCGCGGCGTTCCGGGAACTCTTCCCAGCGGCGATACCAGCAGCGACTGCGATGGTGGCGGCTGTAGGTTAGGATTAAAAATCGAGTAGTTTGTAAGTTAAGTTTAGTTTTGAAATTAACCGAAAAAGCAAGTGCTTTCGGTTATTAAAAAAAACTAGTATCGCCTCTGGTCGAAATTCGACCAGCGTGTATTTTTTTCAACTCAGTCTATGCACCAAGTGTTGGAAATATAGCAAATTGGTCTAACTTACTTAACTTTTTCTTTAAAATTTTGAATTTGATCTAAGGCTTTGTACTTTTTGATTGTATTTTCTTAAAATTTCTACAAACTTTTTACTTGTAATTATAACGTTTTGGTATGGAGCTACTTAAACAAAAATATAAAAATTATGTAAAATCAAATGAAATTGACATAGAATTATGGTGAAATTACTTGAAATTGAATTGAAAAATAGGTTTTTCCACACCACCAGGAAGGTCCCCGTTGGCGCGCTACCCAAGTTAGTTTTGGGAGCTCGGTTCCCCAATAGGCCTATATCACCCATATACATATATCGCCCATTTACTTCAATAGTGTCATAATTCAAAAAACATAAACTTTTAGTTAACAAGTAAGGAAGGCTAAGTTCGGGTGTAACCGAACATTACATACTCAGCTGAGAGCTTTGGAGACAAAATAAGGGAAAATCACAATGTAGGAAAATGAACCTAGGGTAAACCTGGAATGTGTTTGTGTGACATTGGTATCAAATGGAAGGTATTAAAGAGTATTTTAAAAGGGAGTGCGCCATAGTTCTATAGGTGGGCGCCATTTCGGGATATCGCCATAAAGGTGGACCAGGGCTGACTCTAGAATTTGTTTGTACGATATGGGTAGCAAATGAAAGGTGTTAATGAGTATTTTAAAAGGGAGTGAGCCTTAGTTCTATAGGTGGACGCCTGTTCGAGATATCGCCATAAAGCTGGGTCAGGGGGACTCTAGGATATGTTTGTACGATATGGGTATCAAATGAAAGGTGTTAATGAGTATTTTAAAAGGGAGTGAGCATTAGTTCTATAGGTGGACGCCTTTTCGAGATCGGCATAAAGATGGACCAGGGGCCCTATCCAGTAACTATGAGTTTTGAAATGTACATTTTTCTTTCACACAAATTATATGACGAAAAAGTGTACATTATAAAACTCACAGTTACTGAATAGGGCCCCAGGGGTGATTGTAGGATGTGTTTGTACGATATGGGTATAATATGAAAGGTGTTAATGAGTATTTTAAAAGGGAGTGGGCCTTAGTTTTATAGGTGGACGCCTTTTCGAGATATCGCCATAAAGGTGGACCAGGCGTGACTCTACAATTCGCGTGTACGATATGGGTATCAAATGAAAGGTGTTAATGATTATTTAAAACGTAGTGGGCCTTAGTTCTATAGGTGGACGCCTTTTCGAGATATCGCCATAAAGGTGGACCAGGGGTGACTCTAGAATGTGTTTGTACGATATGGGTATCAAATTAAAGGTACTAATGAGGGTTTTAAAAGGGAGTGGCCCTTAGTTGTATATGTGAAGGCGTTTTCGAAGTATTGACCAAAATGTGCACCAGGGTGACCCAGAACATCAATTGTCGGGTACCGCTAATTTATTTATATAGTTTATACCACGAACAGTATTCCTTCCAAGATTCCAAGAGCTTTTAATTTCGCCCTCCAGAACTTTTTCATTTTCTTCCACTTAATATGGTAGGTGTCACACCCTTTTTTCAAAGTTTTTTCTAAAGTTTTATTTTGCGTCAATAAACAAATCCAATTACCATGTTTCATCCCTTTTTTCATATTTGTATAGAATTATAGCAGAATATAGCCATTTTTTATACCAAAAAAAGCGAGTTCGGATAAGTAAGTGAACTAAGTTTAGAAAAGATATATCGATTTTTGCTCAAGTTATCGTGTTAACGGCCGAGCGGAAGGGCAGACGGTCGACTGTGTATAAAAACTGGGCGTGGATTCAACCGATTTCGCCCATTTTCACAGAAAATAGTTATCGTCATAGAATCTATGAACCTACCAAATTTCACAAGGATTGGTAAATTTTTTTTCGACTTATGGCCTTAAAAGTATTCTAGACGAATTAAATGAAAAAGGGCGGAGCCACGCCCATTTTGAAATTTTCTTTTATTTTTGTATTTTGTTACACCATATCATTACTGGAGTTGAATGTTGACATAATTTACTGTAAAGATATTAAATTTTTTGTTAAAATTTGACTTTAAAAAATTTTTTTTTAAAAGTGGGCGTGTTCGTCATCCGATTTTGCTAATTTTTATTTAGCCACACATATAGTAATAGGAGGAACATGCCTGCCAAATTTCATCATGATATACATATTCAACGACTGCGAAATTACAGCTTGCAAAACTTTTAAATTACCTTCTTTTAAAAGTGGGCGGTGCCACGCCCATTGTCCAAAATTTTACTAATTTTCTGTTTTGCAGCATAAGGTTAACGCACCTACCAAGTTCCATCGCTATATCCGGCTTTGGTCATGAATTGTCGCACTTTTTCGGTTTGTCGAAATTTTCGATATCGAAAAAGTGGGCGTGGTTGTAGTCCGATTTCGTTCATTTTAAATAGCGATCTGAGATGAGCGCCCAGGAACCTACGTACCAAATTTCATCAAGATACCTGAAAAGTTACTCAAGTTATCGTGTTTACGGACGGACGAACGGATCGCCTAGATCATTTTGATATATAGAAGTCTATATCTATCTCGATTAGTTTATGCCGTTACGGATTACCGTTGTGGGAACAAAGTTAATATACTCTGTGAGCTCTGCTCAGCTGAGTATAAAAACGAAGAAATTCGCTAAAGGAATTTAACCTATTTCACGCCACCCGTTTAATTTTGTATAAATACATATCTAATATGTAAGTGTGACACAAAACAAAAATTTCGAGTAGAATAGAGGATACCTTCATAAAAAATAAAATTAAAATATAAAAGAATTATGTAATGAGAAAGAAGGCAGAGTTTACTAAAAAAATGTTTAATTAAAGAAAAAAAAATAAAGTACTTAAATTGCGAAAAAATTAAGTGAAGTGAATAAACAGTTCCATATAAAAACGCAATAAGTGCACTTAGACTTTTTTCCGGGTTTTAATGTGATCATTGTGGAAATATGAAGATTCTAATGTTCGGATATTTAATGTTGGGATTCCCATTGAGATCTATGTACGTAATTAATTTGTATTAAATTTGTAAACACTCCATTTCATGAATATATATCACCATATCTACCATAAAATATCGTCTGTGAACAATATAATACTAAGATATAACAAAGCAGAATAAATTAGAAAGAAAAGAAAAACAAACCAAAAACATTGAAATTATTCACGCAAACATATTTACTAAAGTAAAATTGATTTCATAACTTTAAGCGACATAAACATATTAGGGTTATGGGATCTAAGCATCCGATTAATGGATATATAATCCAACAAAGTTAGCCTAATACTAAATATAGTGGGTAATATACTGCCTATGCAATACGGCCGCCATGATGCCGGTTGCCGTTTTCACCTAAAATCAAGGGACATTTTTTTTCGTTTAATATACAACGTGAAATTTTCCGATTCAGTCAAGTTGCATTTAAATAATAATAAACCAATTTGAAATAAGAGAATATATAATAAAATAAAATAAGAAATAAAATAAATTAGCATAAAAGGCAATATAAAAAATTCAATGTTATATTTTTGTAACTTTTTTTTTTTGTTTAGTACTTTATCTAAAATGAGGATTAAATCTGCAAATGCAAAAACATTTTCGGCCAAATTTGCCATTAATTGTTATAAATAAATTAGTTAGTTTCAACAAAAGTAAACTCATTATTTGTGATTTCATGTTTTTTTGAAAACAACTAAAATAAAAAACAAAGAATCTGTTAAATAAAGACTTATGTATTCACGTGTAAGTGAAATTTGCAACAATAAATGGGCCGGTCAAAAATTATTGCTATTTAAGATTTTTTGGTACGCTACAAATTATTTTGGAACAATTTTTTAGGATTTTGGTAGAGGCTATTTATAGGTAAGTGGCAACAATGGAAAACCATATTTTTATGTAGGCGAAACATTTGTGCTTTCGAGTTTAGCGGGGATACATCAAGGTTTAGGTCTTTGAAATTCGCATTAGAACACCTAGATAATTGTTCCCAAAGATGGCGCGCTTGTGCACGAAAATGAATTTCGATAATTAATGAATTGTTCGAATTTACAAAAATGCGGCTGATCCATACGAATCGATTCATATAACTTTTATATGATTTTACGTATGCTAAATATGCGAAGCAGCCTGTCAATTGATTGTATGGAAATTATGTTAGCGTATTAATATATAGATAGTGGATAATATACTGCCTATGCAATACGGCCGCTATGATGCCGGTTGCCGCTTTGACCTAAAATCAAAAACGTTTTTGGGACGTTTTTTTGTTTCGTTTAATATACAACATGAAACTTTCCGATTCAGTCAAGTTGCATTTAAATAATAATAAACCAATTTGAAATAAGAGAATATATAATAAAATAAAATAAGAAATAAAATAAATTAGCATAAAAGGCAATATAAAAAATTTAATGTTATATTTTTGTAACTTTTTTTTTGTTCAGTATAAGGCGTACTTTATCTAAAATGAGGATTAAATCTGCAAATGCAAAAACATTTTCGGGCAAATTTGCCATTAATTGTTATAAATAAATTAGTTAGTTTCAACAAAAGTTAACTCATTATTTGTGATTTCATGTTTTTTTTGAAAACAACTAAAATAAAAAACAAAGAATCTGTTAAATAAAGACTTATGTATTCACGTGTAAGTGAAATTTGCCACAAAAAATGGGCCGGTCAAAAATTAATTCTATTTAAGATTTTTTGGTACGCTACAAATTATTTTGGAACAATTTTTTGGTAGAGGCTATTATAAGTAAGTGGCAACAATGGGAAACCATGTTTTAATCTTTCACCGTGTAACGCGTACGCTTATGTAGGTTGGTGTCTTAGAGCACTAACATATTTTGTCCAAAGATGGCGCGCTTTTGTGCAAGAAAGTAAATATCCATATTTGGAGAGATTGTTGGATTTACAAAAAACTGTTTCTATTAATTATAAACAAATAGAGTAATATTTGTTAACAAAAATAGGCCTATGCACTGCGGCTGATCTATACAAATCGATTCATATCACTTTTATATGATTTTACGTATGCTAACTATGCGAAACCGCCTGTCAATTGTTTGTATGGAAATTTTGTTAGCGTATTAATATACAGATTCTGAACTTTAAACCTCGAGTTATTAATTGATATTTATTAATTTACACAACACCAACACCAGCCTTTCTAGTTTTGCCAGTCGTAGGGAGATGCTTGGAGTCATTTTTATGATCAAATTAGTTAACGGTTTGGTCTGTAGTCCGTTTCTACTAAGCGAAGCCAACTTTAAAGTTATTTCTCGGCGAAAGAGAAAATGGTTAGCCTCCTTTCCTGACAGAGTGTAGAACTAATTTTTAGTTAATGAGCCCTTCTGCAGTCAGTGTCAAGATTACAACTCTCACTCAAGCGCAATTGATAGTTCGGAATCGCCTTTTAGCATTAAACAATCTATTCTTTCTTCTCTCAATAATTAGCAACCTCATAATTTATAAACAAAAAAGGCAACTCTTAGAGACCAATTGTACAGCGAACAACGGAACATTCATATGGCGTAGCAGCTAAAAGGCTTGCACTGATATGAATGTTGGATACTCGAGTTCAACGCTCAGCTCCCGAAAAGCTAGCTGATGAAGAAGTGAAATTCAGAAACATGTCCTAGTAACCATCGCCGTTTGTAAACTTACAATTTTTCTCTAATATCAATTACAAAAACCATTGTATAAAGCAATATGAGCAAAGCTCGCTAATTAAATACATATGAACAAACTATTCGCTATTTGCAAACTATTTATATGTCAGTAGTATTTAATCCAACCGTATAAGTGCTTTACTTAGCTGATGAGTTTAAAAATTGTCTGTAGCTAAGCAGTTTTAGATCTCGACGCTTAACAAATCCCTGCCTTTGAACGCCTCAGCAAACGAAAATAAAAACTCCGTGTGTCATGCGGCTGTTCGGTCTGGATTTGAAGGGAAATAATCGTTGAGAATTATTATAAATATGTAAGAGCACACAACTATGTATATAAAGTTTTCTTAAACTTCCTTACTTGTTTTCTGCTAAATTAAAACTATAAAACACTTTTTGTAAATTTTTATGAATAACAATTTTAATACTTTTTTAAAAGTTCTATCACTAGGCGAAACTAGGGTCCCCTGAATATAAGCTTTCTTGAGAGTTGGATACTATTTGACAAACGAAGTTTTTCTAAAGCCTTTTTAAATGGACTTTTCCTTTTTCATTTGAAGTGGATGCAAAGCTTTAAGTTTATAAATTCGGATGTAATGGTGTACAAAATTTTATACATACATACGTATATACATATGGATGTGTGTAACTCCTTCCTTGTGGGGTAGGTACTACAATAATAAAGGCAAAACTGGTTAATCTGTTCTCAGTTTTATACCAAATAAAATGAATCAGCATGAATTGGCCTAATGAGTATTCTCAATCGAAACTTCACTCAAAGGATACAGCATCCTGCTGATGAATAGAGCTAAACGTAGATAAACCTATTGCTGCTCTAGTGGCAGTAAAAAAATGTTGCGTTTTACAAAATGAAATCAGTTGCTGCTCGAAGTTCCCCGCGTTCGGTTGTGTTTGGAAATTGCTGAAATAAAAGATAATGCATGTGAATCCAGAGAGAACCGCAATTGTTTAATAAAAGCATACAAAGTTTAAAAATTAAGCGAATTTGCGCGCACAAGGCAATATATGTAAAAGTGTTTCTTAGTGTGCAATAAGGATACGATGAAAACATACTTATGCATTTCTGTGTTCGTGTATATATGTACATACACAGATGTATACTAAGTTCGTATTATGCTATTGTATGAGTGCGATGAGATGTGCAGCGACAAGAAATTTTAATAATTTGTGTACGACAGATATAAAAAGAACACCTTAATACATAAGTACATAGTATGTATGTAAATTTGCAAAAAAAAAAAAAAAGCAGAAAAACCCGAAAAAAAATTTAGTACTTAGAAATAAAGGAAAGCAACGAATCAAAATCAAGAGGTACAAAGTTAAGAATGGTAAAGTAAAATCTGTGAACCTTGCATTATACATACAAACGGCGGAGTTAAAATAATTCTGTGTAAAGTGATATCAAAAATATAAAAATTATATAAATATAAAAAAACCTAAATACTATATGTACGTATATATTATAATTAAAGTTGATTATGAAGTATTAAAAAAGTATACATACATATCTATATATACCTATGTAGCTACGTACCTACCTTGCCTAAATGGTGATGTGAATTGATGAAAATATCATGTATGTGTGTGTATATGTACATACTTATATACACTCTCATCTACATACATGCACACCTAAAAGCATAACTTAAACGGATTAAGTGAACCAAATATGATCTTGAAGAAAATTGAATTGAATATCAGACACTCTGAAATATAGGTTAGTAGTTATAGAATAAAATCTGTTATATCGCACACCTAGATATAAATTGAACAAACTCTAAATCTAGACTTTTCAAGTATGCCTACCATTAGTCTACTTAATTTAATACCGGCCGAAATGAATATTCGCTTCAGTGATTGATCCCACTGTATGGAACTATCAATGAGGTTTAACATCAGTTGTTGAGTTAATCGTGGCTTATATGTATCAAGGTATAAAACATATGGCTCTTATTTTTTGCTCTGTTCTGCTTCTTCTTCTTGTAGCAATGCTTCACACACAAATTGCCATCGATATCCTCTAACGGAAGTCCAAGAAAAGTTATAGATTCAAAAGAACATTCTTGTTAGAGGCGTTGGCTTACCATTACAATTGAAAATATGGTTGGTGGCATGTAGAGACACATCGCATCCAAGACATATATTACATAGTATATATAATTTTTTCAAAGATTCGTACTAGGAATATTCCAAATTTTTGATGGCAAAAAATATTTACTATGTTTTCAAAACTGATAAACAAAAAAGTTTTCAGGCTCCCTGAGTGTCCCTTTCGATAATGCCGTAAAAGAAAGCAACATTGATTTTTAAGATACTTTAATTATGTTTGGAGCATGGTTCAAGTATATGGTTCGCTCACCTCTACAGCAACGACACAGCTTTGTTCAGATTGTGAAAATCAGAGTGTTGGTTTTAGGCGAATGGAATGGCGAAAAAACATAAAACCCCAGCAGCAAAAGGTAATCACTAGGAAAGGAGTTGGTAATAGCAAAAGTGAGGGCAATGCCGCTGAATTCTTTGCTGAAATTTAACACAGGATGTCCTACGAAATTCATAAAGCTCGCGCCTTACCTAAATATATACCCAAGAATATGAACTTATTGTCTGACCTTTATACTTGCTCGCATACCCATTCCTTGTAGTGATCATTTGCACGTATTACGTGCTCATATACTCATGACTATGGGTTGATCAATTTTACGCAATACCATCCCATATACCAAGAAATATGAAGAATCAATTATCCTTAAGAATGACTATTATAACCACTATTTGATGTGATCAGTTGTGCGCGTTGCGAGCTCATGTACCAGAAGATATGAAGCGGTCAGTTATATGTTATCTGTACACCCAGTTATAAAGGATAGTAAATGCACGCTTATCTATTTCTTTTATTTATTTATTTATTAAATGAACAATAGCAATAAAATTACTATTCTACATACAAAAGGAGCGCTAGCTGCCAGGGCTTTCGGCTCGCTCTCTAATAAAATATGGTTTAATAAGCTAGATTTAAATTAAAAGAGATCTTATAGCTTTAAATAATATTGCAGCATATATTAATAATTGATATTAATAATGAGAATAATTTAATTGTGTGAAAAAAGGAAGTAAGATAATTAGACAGGTCAATACCAACTAAACCCTTCAGGGGTACCCACTCATTCCCACATAGAAGGAATGGAGATGGGGGAAATTCCCCGGAAGAGATTATTTGGCATTGGGGTGATAGTGTAATTCTAAACTTATAATTAATTTAAATAGTTTTCCTTATGTCAGCTCTGATCAAAAACTCTGCAATTTTTTCGATGTTGTCCTTGCAGACAGATTTTAGCAACTCTGACGGGTTTCCGCTGTTAAATAACGATTCTCTAGTTTCTTTGAAGTATTCGCAGTTGTCTAGAAGATGTTTCGTTGTTAGAGGTGCTGTTTTACAGTATGGGCAGGGCATTGGCCTCCCTCCGTTAAGTAGGTGAGAATGTGTGGCAGTTGTATGTCCTATGCGGAGGCGAACAAAGGCAGTTATGTCGCCTGTACGACAATTTGATGGGTAAATGGCCCTAGTGGCTGTGGGATTGATTTCGGCGTATTGGTGTTGAAAAGTGCTCCAGTCAGTGATTCTTTGGGAATTGTGATACTTATTTATAAGGTTCAAAATATCCTTTCTTATCATGTAATCAAAACCCAAGAGAGGTTGTTTGTGGGCGTCTTTAGCTTTTTGATCAGCCAGTTCATTTCCCTTAATGCCTGCGTGGCCCGGGACCCACATTATTTTTAGTTGTGCGTCGTTGCCGATAAGCAAATTGCGTATATCCGATATTAGGGCAGATTGGTTTGTAGTGTTCATAACGCTGGATATTGTGGACATGCTATCTGAGCAGATAATTGTTTTTTCTTTGGCTACGAGAGCTGATTTTAAAGCATTGTGGATGGCTGCCGCTTCAGCTGTAAAAACTGAGCAATAGGTTGGAAGTATTCCAGCCGAGATCGTGCTCCCGTCCGCGTGAGTAACGGCAAATGTAGTGTGCTCGGAGGATTTGGAGCCGTCGGTGTAAATGAATTTCCAGTCTTTTCGGAATGGGGCAGTGTACTCTATAAACAGGCGCTGGTATTCAGTGGAGCTTGTGCTCATTTTGGGAAATTTTTTTAACCATAACAAGAATGAAGAGTGCTTTAAATGCCAAGGAGGCGCTTTGCTAACAGGTTGAATTTGTGGCAAGGTTGTTATTCCTAATTCTCTGGCGTACTCTGTGCACCTAAATATAGCCGTTTTACGCTTTGGTGTCTTCTTAGCGGATGCCGTTATGACTGTAGCTTGATGTAGAAGACTTGCATGAAAATAACTTAGGTATCAGCCGCATTGTCGCGTATTTTACTCTTTCATTAATGCTTGGAAGGCCAGCTTCTGCTAGGATACAACGGATAGGTGATGTTGGAAAAGCCCGAATGCTCCTACGAACGGCCGCGTGGTATGTGGGGCACAGCATATTGAGGTTAGTTTGTGAACAATTTCCGTATACTGGCAATCCATAATCGATTTTAGAAAGGATCAGAGCTCGCGTGATATTGATAAGAATTTCCGTGTGAATTAGACACCGTTTAGAAGATAAATACTTAACTATATTTAACCTGGCAGCTAAGCTTTTTTTTAAATATACACAATGTTCCTTAAATGTGAAGTTCTTGTCAAAGATTATACCTAGGAATCTTATGCTAGACTCATTTGTAATGTTGATATTATTATAAACTAGGTTTAGGCTATTACATTTGTGTTTTCTGCAAATGTGGAAGGTTCTGCACTTGTTAAGTGATAAGTTTGCTCCTGCACAGTGCGACCAGCTCGCAATATCTGACAAGATTGCATTAAAAATATTTTGTGCAGAATTTAAATTATTCAGCTTGGAAAAGACCAAAACGTCATCGGCGTACATGATATGCGAGACAGACTGATGTGCTGAAATAATTTGGCTTATTTCATCGAAAGCAATAGTGAATAAAGTAACTGATAAGGGGGACCCTTGGGGTATTCCGTTATACAGATCGTGCACGTTTGAATAGGAATTGTTTACTTTTGTTTTGAATTTTCGATTCGATAAAAATGATTTTACAAAGTTGTAAAGCTTCGTACCGAAGTTCCATTTGCTCAATTGACGTAACACGACATGCACTCCGATGCGATCAAAAGCCTTTTCGAAATCAAGGCTTAATCCTGATAGATGATTACGGTTTGATAAGGCAGCAGCACAAGAGTCTTCAAAGTATAATAGGGCATCGGTGGTACCTTGCCCTTCTTTGAAAGCAACTTGATGTGGACTTACGAGGCTGTTATTCGTTATATACCACATAATACGTTTCGATACTATTTTTTCTAATAATTTGCTCATGCAGCTTATTAGAGATATTGGTCGAAAGTCCAAAACTTCCGTGGAAGGGTTACTTGATTTTGGAATCGGGACTATTAAGGCTGTCTTCCAGGCTTGTGGGAAAACTCCAGTCGTTAATATATTATTATAAAGCTTTACTATCCTGTGTTTAAGCACAGATGGTAGATTTCTTAACATTTCATAAGAACTTCTATCCAGACCTGGAGATTTCCCTTTCAGTTTGGAAATTGTTACTTCGAATTCTAGAAGAGATACGTCAGACTCAATGATTGCTGTAGTAGCGTTAGGCTTATCGTATACGTTCCCTAGGGTCTCGTATTTCTTATTGACGAATATATCGTTAAAATTTGAGTCAAGTGAGTAGTCGGACCAGGTGAATGCAAAGTGCTCAGCCATTAGCGCAGAGTCGTAAATTGGACCGTTTTGGCTACTGATAAAATTGATAGGGGTGTGGGAAGAAGTTCCTGTGAGCATTTTTATGTCCGACCAGATTTTCTTAGTACTTGAATTAGGTGTTATCGCTGAAGTTAACTTTTCGAAACTATCCCGTTTCGCTTCTTTCGATTTCTTGCGAAAAGCTGCGTTTGATTGTTTGTATAATATGAGGTTTTCTACTGATCTCGTTCTTTTATACGTTTTCCAGTTTTGCTGTTTTGTGTTCCTTAAATTTTCTAACTCCTGAGACCAGTAGGGCACCACTTTTTTACGCGGCCTATATGTGGCTTGCGGTATGGAGAGATGGGCCGCGGAACGTATGATTTTAGCAATGTTTGCAGCCTCTTCGTTAACGTTACTTGACGCTGGTATATTAGCTACGGAAGTGGTTATGAGATCCGTGAACTTGGGCCAGTCCGCTTTGTGAGTTAAAAACTTATGCTTTGGGAAGACTTTGGCTGAACAGGGAGTGGTTAATTCCGTAACGATTGGGAAGTGATCGCTGCCACACAAGTTGTCGAGCGTTCGACAGGTAAGCTTTGGGACAATAGTTGCCGAACAAATAGATAAGTCTACATGCGTAAAGGTTTTATGCGTAGAAAAATGTGTGGGTGACTTGTCATTTAAAACTATTAAGTTTTCTGAAGTTATGAGATTCTCTAAGATAGCACCTCTAGAACTGGTAAGTGCTGAGCCCCAGAGTGGAGACCACGAGTTAAAGTCCCCCACTATAATAATGGGAGTGGATACTGAATTTAAAATATGTTTTAACTCTGCTAATGTAAAGTTTTGATGAGGCGGGATATATATGCAAATAATTGTTATATTAAAGCCAACGCATACTTCCACTGCTAAAACAGAGATAGTTGAGTGGATCGGCACAACTTTGTGTGGAATTCCCTTTTTGATTAAAGCAGCTATGCCCTGTTTGTTAGAGGTATTTTGGGTCAAGTTAGAAAAATAAGCCGTGTATTTCTGCGGCACGGCTGCGTCTTTATTCGCGGCAATGTGTGTTTCTTGCAAGGCAATAAAACTTGGTGTTTGGTCTTTAATGAGAATTTCTAATTCGGTGTAATTGTTGTAGAGCCCGTTAAGGTTCCACTGTAAAACTTTAAACATTTTAAAAGTTAAGAGAAAAAGTATGACAAGTGAGGAGAGTTAAAACTCTTCATCAGAGACTGTCATGCAGTTTTCTTGTGAATTATCTGTAGTGAGAGGTACTGCAGTATCATTTGCTGCAGTAAGAGATGTGCTGTTAATTAATGTTGTTGGTTGGGTTAGTAGTGAGATGTTGGGTTGGTATTCGTAGGAAGAGGGAATGGGGATAGATTGAGATTGGAGGTCGCTGATGAGTTGATAGGAAGAGTTCACTAATGCAGCGTTGGTATTAATGTTTTTGAGAATGTGATTCAAAGAAGAATCGAAAGAAGAGAGGGCATTATATTGCTCTTTGGAGATGCTAAGGGATTCGTTGTTTGTGGTATTGTTGGGTGTGTGATTTGAATTGTGATGTATATGCGGGGAATTGCTTTGTGCTTTATTTGAACTTGAGGTTTGGTTAGAATTTGTATTTTTAGTATTCTTATTTGAAGATGTTGCTGTACTTTTTGTATTTTGATCGTTGTTGCTAGCTTTCTTGTTTGTATCATTTTCTTTTTCAGGCAGACTATAAAGGTCGAAAGTTAGGAGCACAACACCTGTAGGTACTTGGACATTGTTTACTAATTTCCTGAATTTATAAATAGCAACAACTCCTTGGTCTTTCATGTTTTCGATGATTTCCGTGTCAGGAACGTCATTGAGGCACGGTGCGAAAATAGTTCCCTTAGTGAAGTTGAGATTATCTTGGAAATTGACTTTCACTTCACATATTCCACTTAGTTTTTTAGTAGACATGAATATTTGTGCGATTTCAGGCGTTTTCACTAATAGTAGCAGATTACCGTCACGTAGTTCGGAAATTGAGATAACTTCTTTGCTTATACCTTCTATGGCTTTGTGCACGGCAAAGCATGAGTATTTCGAAAGAGGTTTTGATGGATCGGATGCTGCAATGGTGATGTATTTTGGGTTTTCTTGTTTTTTTTGGGGGAGGCTAGGATAGGTTATAGGTGTATATGTCGGTTTTTTCCTTTTGGGTTTGGGACTATCGGCAAGCAAGGCGTACCGATTGTCCCCCAAGTTTGGTGGCCCGGGGGCCATTATATCACTATATTTACCACCAATATATTACACAAAACAACGAAAGTGAGATCAAAAGAATATAAATCACACACGTTTTTCTACGTTGGCGGGAAAGTGAAAAAAAAACTTCAGTAAAAGAAGAGAGAGAAAAGCACAGTCAAAGCAAAAACGTCCGCTCACGATGAGTATCAGTCGGTGACTGCTATTTCTTTTAATTTAAGTATAATATATTTAATTTTAATATACTTAAATATTAACTCTGATTTTTATTTCAAGGATTTTTCCATTTATATTCAACCCGTTTTTTAGTGAATTTGATAATTCAGACGCAAAATCTTTTAAATAATTATTTACACTAGATGGTTTTTTGGTGCCTAAATAAACCCCAAATAACATAACCTCAGTATTTAAGTCAGGGAAAATCTTTCCTAAAATGGGGCACAGAGATTGTCCTGAGCTTTTGTACAAGGGAACGCCGTCAATACCAATGTCCAACACTACTGTCTCTTTGTTTTTAATAACATCACTGATTCTACGCAATTTATTTTCTATCCCTAGGTGTAAATATGTCCCGTGTAAAACATTTCTGATAAGGGTGGCCTGCCTGGTAATCAATGACTCGGAACAAGTTGGAATTCCAAATGCCACTTATTCAAAACCCTCAATAAACCATTAAAAGCTGCACGTGTTATATTGTTACTCACATCCCATTATTGTAAATCAACTGTCAAGCTGCCTTCACGTTCGTTAGAATTTTCTGAACTACAGTTCTCGATATTCAACTCATTAGGTTCGTCATTATTTTGATTTAAATTATAATTTCTAATAATTGATATTATTTTTGTTGCTTTTTCGGCCTTTGAATTGAAATAATTTTAATGATCTTAAACGAGCTCTAGGCCACACATTAAATGAAATACACACACTTGTTGTATATATTTAGCGTTATATTTAGGTCGATATTTCGATTTCAATTTGAAATCATCATCAGGAATTCTTGACTTCACCTAGTCGACTAGAGCTCGTTTAAGATCATTAAAATTATTTCTAATAATTTTCTTTTTGCTGCGTTTATCAAACGCCTTTCATGACGTTTACTATACACACCTGAATTTTTATTCACTCAACACTTCACAATTTATAAATTAAGTAACTTTTTTAATTCACCTTTTAATACTATTCCAGTTAACTTTCAATTTTTATTTGCTTCCACTTCCATAGTGTACCTATACCAAGTGTGTTCACTAAGCGATAAACGTCAAAACTACAAACAGCCTCGCTCACCTGATGGAAATCTCAGGTCTAGAGTCGCATTTTTGGTCTCAACGACAACATTTTTGACTACCAATCGTATCGATTTTTTCAATTTTTCAATCATTCGGCGCACTCGGTAATGGTATCCATTTTGAATTCGCTGTCATTCCGAATCCAGCGAGTGCCTGTCAGAATGCTTGACAGATAAGTCAACACACTTGTACTTGTACACTATGTCCACTTCTAATGCACTCTGAAATCGTACTAAAGAAGAAAACCAAAAATTGAAGCACGCCAACGTTCGGCTCCGCAGTTACACGAGCAAAGGGCACTAGAAACAAAAACAAACACGTGTCACCGCCTGAAAGTTCGTAGAAAGCTAAAAACTGAATAACTCGCGTAACTGATGAAATGATTCCATCAGTCGATCCTCCAAGAAGATGTACAACTGAGAAACTCGCTTACCGAGAGGTATGGGTAAATCAGTCGAACGTATTTCTGCGAATATTTTAAATGGAATATGGGTCATTCAGTTGGGAACTGTGCTGCTTCCTTTGAATCGAGCATTAAAATTTCTTTAGAAGAACAAGAACAAAAATATTTGCCGTTTAATTCGAATTTACCTCGTGCCCTGCCCCGCAACCTTTACAGACTCGCTGATATTTTTCAGTAATGAAACTTTTTGCTGGTGGGACTTTGCACTTCTTGTGTGTTGTGGGAAAATTATACGCCAAATTGGGTGCATTTACTAAGAAAATAACTTAAAGTGATATGAAGCTATTTTTTTTTATAAAAAATTTACCACCACGGCATTAAATAAATGTCAATGGGTTGGTTCCATTTTGCGTTTGATATCCCCTATACCAGTGGAATGAAAAAGATAAAATCAGCTGATGAGACGAGCCAACCAAATAATTGAGCCATGGTTTGGAGAAATATTAAAAAAAAGTGTCAAAGGCTCTTCCCACGTTGACTCTTGATAAGTAAGAGTTTAGTGGGAGTAGGGGCGGGCGGCAGTGGCAGTGAGGTTATCATGCTCTCGGGGCAAAATATTGTGCAAAATTTCCTTGCCTTTGTGGAATCAAATATATCAATGATATCGTCAAAATTTATCATTTCAAATTTTTCTTTTTCCACACTTACTAATGTTAGATCACTTAGACGACCTTGCCCCATCGTTGATCGTAAATATGGCAAAATCAGTTATAATTTGCTGAAGGAACGTTCGCTGCTAGCAACTGATACTGAGATAGTCAAGAGTATTCGAAGTCCTACTCGCAAGTTTGCAAAAACATCTTCTCCATACGAGTTTATAAAAGTAAGTAACGGAGTCTTAGGTTCAATTTCTTTTCTACTGCGAAGTAGTATTTTGCAGTGAAATATTTCGATACAAATTTCTGCTCCATCGAAATCTGTATTATAAAATTCACCCAAGTTCTTACAATTTCCTTCTAAGTCCGAAGGTCATTTAGTCGTGTAAATATTGTACGTATTTCTGTTTGGAGACGATAGAGAACACTTTTCAGAACGCGAGAAATTTCACATTCTGCGGCACGACCAATATCTCAAGCCGATTCTCCGAGCATTTTGCGGTGCCATCTTACACGTTTTACTTCGCGAATTTCGGATAGTTCTGTCGATAATGATTTAGGATCATGATACGCTTCTCTAAAATTCATCCCCGGATCTTGTAATCTGAGCTACATACGATCAATCCTTAAGATTTCATACCAGAAATGAACTAATTTTATGAAACTAAAATTTAGTATATTTTGAAACATAATTGTAGCTTCGCCTCTGGTGTCACTTCTGGTTAAGTGTCCTCTGCTAATTGTTCTACTACGTTCTCTAGCCCATCGACGATAACGCTACTCGCTTGTATTCTGGCGCTTCCTCGTGTTTCATATGTCCTCTGCTAATTGTTCTACTACGTTCTCTAGCCCATCGACGATAACGCTACTCGCTTGTATTCTGGCGCTTCCTCGTGTTTCAGATTCAATTTTTGACAGTTTTTGTTAAACCATTTTTTAATAATTCCCATAGTAACGTTGAACGTGAGAAAAGAGATATATGCTCTCGATTATTCCACAATCTATCGCAAGTGTTCCGGATATATGCATGCATTTTTTAGTATAGAAATTTTTTTCCAGAAATCAGTTATAATAAAAATACAAAATAATAAATAAATTTAATTAGCGAGACTCGCTCATATTGTTTTTTACATTGGTTTATTATTCATATTAGAGAAAAATTGCAAAGTTTACAAACGGCGATGGTTTCTAGGACATGTCTTAATTGCACTTCTTCATCAGCTAGCTTCTCGGGAGCTGGGTATTGAACTCGAATCTCCAACATTCATACCAGGCAGATGCCTTTAACCACTGAGCCATATGACTGCCCCACTGCTCGCTTTGCGCACTGTTGCACAATGACTTTTTGTTTTCCTGGCGTTTGATAAACATTTTCTCACTAACATATGAATTTTATATTCAGCGCTCATTCAGCAAAGCAATGTACACAATACCTTACAAAACCGCATGAAAATTTAAAGTGTACATTTGTCCGTTTTTCACAGTTAGAGAATCCAGCCCCTGAAAATTTTTTTTGGGGAAATACCATGGAATTTTTGCAGGGTCGGATCAACCCTCAATGTGACCCTAGGCAATCATCAATTTAGGGGCCCTTTTTTCACGTCCGTTCCCTTCTTTTTCGATTAAAAAATACAAACTTATATCTCTCATAAAAATTTTATTGTCGCAATGTAAAAATATCAATAAAATGACTATCTATATTTCAAACATGTCGTTTTCTACATTTGTTTTCGGCAAATTCATCAATTATATCATCAATATCGATTTTGTTCAATAAATCTGACACAATGCAAAGTATACCTAACATCTCGAGTCGCTCTTTTCGCGTTGTAGCTCTTTCAGCAGCTTTGATTCTTTTTAATTGCGACAAGGATCGTTCGGCAGAACAATTTGTGATCATTAATGTTAAAAAAATTCGAAGAGCTATTTCTGTGTTAGGAAATACATCGGCTAATTGATCTTCCATTAGAATTTTATACAAATGACTATGAGTTTTTTGTGCATCAGTGTATCTGGAGTTGACGTAACTTTGGAATTGTTCCGTTTCAATGAAAAATTCTTCAAAGTCTCTAGAATAAAAAATAACTAAGTTATTTATAGCTTCGTGGAGGTCTCCATCACTTAGAGAAAAGTTGATGAGAAATGCTAATCTCTCTGAAACTTCCATATACTTTCACTGTGAAGATTGTCGATGATTTCGAGGAAACCTTTTGTCCTAAAATCATGGCGAGGCGAAAATTTTACTTCTGCAGCATTTCCGTCATTAGGTTGGTTTTTGCTACGACGAGTACGTTTTACGATTTCTGTATAACCTACATCAGGTAATAATTGTTTTGTTTTTTCCTCGAAATCATTGAACTTTTCACGGAATGAAACTAAACTCTCTTCTAGCGATCCGTACAAAAAAAAAAACACGTTTTCAAATCTGTTTTTAGGGATTAACTTTTGTGAAAATGGGCATTCTTTGGCAGGAATGTCTTGCTCTCATATAATAATGTGCACAGTGTGGCAAAGTACGTTAAAAATATTTCGAGTTTCACCTCAACATTTCTTTCATTCGGAATAAAGTATTTTTCTTATTACATATTAAGAATTGACGGGTATTGTGTACACACATCTTATATTTAAAAAAATACAGGATGTGTAGAATAATTGGTGTTTAATAGAAATATCTAAGAAAAGATTCTGACATTAACATGTACTTCGGCTTCGTGATATGGGTTATATGCTTTCTGATTTCGGACACTCTAGCCTTCTTACTAGTTTCGACTTTATCTCGGACAGGACGGACTATTGCATGTCGATAGCCGCTCCCTATGCAACCTTCACCCCAGTCATTCCCCCGAGGGAGGAGTGGGGAAGAGGAATTATCTGGGGCATGGGACCGGTTAACTTGTTCACGGATGGGTCGAAGTTGGACGGAAAGGTTAACGGGGGGTCTTTTGCCAAGAGCTAAATGTAAGCCGCAAGTTTAAGTTGGCTGATCACTGCAGTGTATTCCAAGCGGAAGTTGCTGCGATTAAGGATGCGGTGGATGAAATGCTATACAGCGCTACTACGGTTATGGAATTTAACATCTACTCTGATAGCCAAAAGGCTATAAAGGATTTGAGCTCAACTACAGTGCGATCGAGGGTGGTCTGGGAGTGCCTGACCTCACTTGTGATTACATCGAATTATTTTACAATTAAGATTATCTGGGTCCCGGGCCATAGTGATATTCCGGGTAACTGTGAAGCGGATCTCTTAGCCCGAATCGGTACAACTGAACCGGATGAAGATGGCTGTAGGGATTTCGGGATTCCGCTAGCCACCTGTGGATTGCTCTTCGATAGCTGGACCTCGATTCAGCTCAGCAAACGTTGTGCGGACACTACGTCTTGCAGGGTAGCAAGATCTTTCTGGCCGAAAGTGGATGGCAGGAGGTCTGCTGAAATAATTGGGTTCACTAAGGCTCATTGGGGTTTTTACAGGGCACTGTCCCATGGGTATCCATGCGATACGTCTCAATATATTGGAAACTCCATCCTGCTGCAGTTGTATGGAGGATGATGAGGTGGAATCACCAAATCACTTTATGCTTGATTGCCCAGCTTTTGCCAGAACTAGGCGAAAGTATTTCGGTCGTGACTCACTTGGATCTCCCGAGGAGCTATCCAAGGATGAGATCGGGATCATTCGGAACTTTATCGTTGCTTTCCAACGATTCTCTAAGTAGTTATATCTACGTCACGTTAGTTTAGTTTATTATATGTGGTATCACAACGGACCGTCATGTTGTCCAAGTGAGCTTCCCCTATCAGGGAAGCTACCACCCAACCTAACCTAACATGTACTTATATGTATAAAGCGATAGCTGAGCAGAGCGCACACAGTATATTGGTTTTCCATTCATCAAAATGATCAGGGTGAAAAAGAAATTTATTAAGCCATATCGGTCCATTCGTTTGTCCGTATGTTCGTAAACATAATAACTTAAGTAAAATTTGAGGTATCTTAATGAAACTTGGTACGTAGGTTCGTTTCCCCATGCCTACATTTTATATAGATGTACACAATTTGGAAAACACTAAAAAGTGATTATGAAGTTAGTAACGCCCCTGCAAACGAAAACCGTGCTCTACAAGTCACTTATCGTATCTTATCATGTGCCTTGACAACATCAGATGATGCAGCTCTAGGAGTATTCTAGGAAAATTTCCCCGAAAGATTTTCGGACCTCTGCGCGTGGCGACGGGCGAATACCGAAGAAGATTTAATAATGAGCTGAACGAGCTTTACGCAGACATCAACATATGTAGTTTCGCGAATTAAAACGCAGCGGTTACGCTGTCTAGGCCACGTTATGTGAATGAAAGATGTTGCTCCGGCTAAGAAATTACTTTTTTCGGAAGCCCCCTATGGAAGCAAAGGAAAGAGGCAAATGCACGTGAACATCAAAGAAATTTGACGAAGCTTGTCATTGATGAAGCCATTTTTGAATTGAAAACTAAATTAAACCATTAGACTAATTTGTGTTATAATAAGTGCATTTCTCTTTATGTTCAAGTTATTTTTTGAAGCAATATATGGACGTGCCCATCAAAAAGTGACCATTAAAAATTTTTTACAAAGAAATCCTACTTAAAAATTTTGAAAGTTTGACTTTTCGTTTGGGATGTCGATATTTAAAGTTTTCTTACACAGACCAAAGCAAATTAAGGTTTAAGGTGATAAGCCACGCAAAATATGTACTAAGCATTTATTTTACTCGTTGGCTCACTCTGGAAAGTATCTTCTTGCGTAGACCTCACGCGGCTATATTTTCTATCTTTGTGTCCGGAAGTTGATGACGTTTCTGCTATACAAGTTAACGAATTTCTTATTAAGGAATCGAAAAAAATATTTTTTATGGTCAAACGACCTTTATTTATGGTTTCAGATCTAAGACTAAAGATTACAACTGAATTTACTTAAAAGCTAAGCTAGCTTGCACTGGCCAGCTGTTGCTTGTGTTTGGTTAATTCCCCGAATTTGCCAATTTGGGCTGCGCGTGTGAAGATTTCCCGGTCTCACCGAAAGTAAGCTTTTTGCTGACGGGGTAATCTACTTCCGTCGCTCATGGTCATGAGCTTTTATGCTGACTTTGCGTCTGCAACTTTAATGGGAATAATTGTGCAACAAGAGTTGCATATCCGCCACACCGTATGCCCTGGGTTCGCACCCCGGGCAAAGCAAGCAACATCAAAATTTTAGAAATAAGGTTTTTTAATTAGAAGAAAATTTTTCTAAGCAAGGTCTCCCCTCGGCAGTGTTTGGCAAGCGCTCCGAGTATATTTCTGCTATGAAAAGCTCTCAATGAAAACTCATCTGCCTTGCAGATGCCATTCGGAGTCGGCATATAACATGTAGGTCCCGTCCGGCCAATTTGTAGGGAAAATCAAGTGGAGCAAGACGCAAATTGGAAGAGAAGCTCGGCCTTGGATCTCTTCGGAGGTTATCGCGCCTTACATTTTTTTTTTTTATTTAATGGTATTTTTACCATATCATGTATATTATTTCTAATTGCTGTTTTTATGTACGGGCCCCTTTTTCGCTCTTATTAGGAATTCAAATCTATAAATAAAGTTTTGGTTGTAAAGATGGTGATTCGGGCTATTAGCAAGATTTGGACAATTTTGGTTGCTCATACACCAGATGGCACCGCAAGCTGTAAGTTTTAATTGATTGATAAAACAGCTGATTTTTGTTGATATTTGATAAGAAATTTTTATATTGGTTGCGCAAGATGCGCACGGGTCCGACTCTTAATATATTACTATATTTTTACTTATAACATTAAAAATTTACATTTCTAATGCTTCTTCTGCATTGTTAAATGGTATTTTATCATTTTATAGTTTTATAAAGCAATTTAAATTTCATCTTTATTTAATAGTAATGTATTTAAAATATCCTTTTTTGCCCATTGTATAGCATATTTTATATACTCCAAACTAGCAATTGTTTAATAATCTTCTTCTATGTGTCTTTCCTTATATTATTAATAAGCTTATTAACTACAGTAGCAATATTAGTAATTTTTTCGTTAACAATTTTATTTATTGAAACTTGTTCATTATTGCGATTGTTAAGATTATTTAAATTATAAAATAAATCTTCCAATCTTGCCAATAAATGCTACTTTGGACTAGGTAGGCAATTGAAAAGTAAAGTCCTCTCTCGGCGAACGAAAATCATACCCTAAAATTCACTTATATTACCCGTCCTGCTATATGGGGCATAAGCATGGACCATGGCATCAGCAGATGAAGCGGCGGTGGGAGTGTTCGAGAGAAAAGTTCTTCGAAAGATTTATGGACCTCTACGCGTTGGCGATGGCGAGTACCGAAGAAGATTTAATGATGAGCTGTAGTAGCTATACGCAGACATCAACATAGTCCAGTGAATTAAAACGCAGCGGCTGCGCTGGCTAGGCCATGTTATGCGAATGAAAGATGATGCTCCGGCCAAGAAAGTGTTTCTGTCGGAACCCGCCTATGGAAGCAGAGGTAGAGGGCGGCCCCCACTCCGTTGGAAGGACCAGGTGGAAAACGATTTAAACTCCCTTGGTGTGACCAATTGGCGCCGGTTGGTGGAGCGAAGGAGCGACTGGCTCGCCTTATTGGACGGCCATAACCGTTTAGACGGTTAAGCGCCGATTAAGTAAGTAAGGCGCGATAACCTCCGAAGAGATTTTAGGCCGAGCTTCTCTTTATTTAAATTATTCGAAATTATTTTCAGATCTTCATGATCCCGGCTTCCGGCAATATATTTCTATTATATTATATTGCTAAAATATTAATGGACCTTTTTTGTTTACTTTCAATTGGCTTTATTGTATCTAATATTTGGAGGGTTTGGGTCAGTTCGTGCTTAAGGATGGGGTATAGGATATTATCCTTGGGTATGTCCGAAGAAACGAATTGGTACATATCTGTTAAAAATTGTTCGAATTTGTTCAAGTCAATTTTATGAATTAGTCTGAAGTCACCATTCCATATTTTTACTAGTCCGACATTTATTGTAACCTGTTGTGCGTTGGAGTAGTCGTAGATGTCTATTGTAGCCATTATGGGGTAAATCATAAACCCTGCAAATATACTCCTGGTATCTATTCGGTAGTTATCAGATAATACATACTCCTGATATTTATTCGGTAGTTATCAGATAATTTACCAGTAGTTCTTCAGTTAAACAGAATTGGTGTCGAGATAGAATTACCCTATATACTTCATGTACGTGTGCATTTATTTAAGTATAATAAGAAATACCAAAACTGGAGTATACCAGTAGTTTTTTTTTTTTTTAATTTTTCGTGTATTTTACCAAAACAATGCATGAACATTAAGAGGAAGGTTTTTGGTAGCCTACATGAAAATATCCCTGTATTTTCCGGGTTAGTTACTTGCAACATACCTTAAAGTTTGGCCCCAAATTCTGGTAGTTTACAAGTATGTTTCAAATAATTAATATCTAGCTTTTGGGTAAGTTTTCCCTAAAGTATAAAGGAAGATATTGGTATTTTCCCTGAAAATTATATATAAAATAACCTACTGGTATTTTCCTTGCCCGTAACGTACATATTTGTTGGGAACTCTTTTTCCAAATTAAACGCCCTATTTAACTTATGTACTTTTTATTTATATTTTTGGTTTTTAAGTTCACAATGGTAGGTTTAAATATATATGATATGAATGGTATTTAATAACTTTTGGCCACCGTGGAAGTCATTATTTCTAGTCCCCTGAAAGTTCAAAAATGTTCGGTAAGAAGGTGATCTAAAAGCATCTTATAAAATATATGTTTATCTTTTCCCTGAAATGAAGTTCTCCTATGCAATGCGGACCATTGGTTTTCATTGATGTACATCGCCAAAATTGTTTATAAATTGAAAAAATTTGGAAGATTATTTGATCCAATCCATACAGCCTACTTTAGTTTTACACATGTATATATAATATCGTCGCTTGCTAGCCAGAAGCATGAATGTGCAAATTTTCCGATTTTGTGTTAGAAGCTTCGTAGAATCACCCTTTAGATTCTTTAGGTTCTACTTACATCTACAGCTTCCTACCTTACATGGAAACCCCAATAATTTGCAATGCCGTTTTCATGAATGTATAATTCAATCATATAAAGTTGGACCAGAAGAATGAATGTGGCACATTCATGTTTCTGGCAGACAACAAAATAATGCTGTTCCTGTTTGTATGACATATTCGTTGATATGGCTCAACAATTTTTGAATAGCACACATTCGTACTCATATTTACTAACAATTTTAATTATTTTAAATATCTAATTCTTTTTATAATAATTAAAAAAATGCTGTTCGGCACTACTTTGCTGATAATTACTGTGCAATAACAACGCTATCGTTGTTTAATTGAAGGCTACCCGGTTTATTCGAAGCCGTTGCCTATCGCCGAGGCAAATCTAAAAAACTTGAGGAAAATGTGCGAAAAACTAGTTATACTATAAGAATATCATTCTTTTTATAAAAATATAAAGGGCAATAGTGAGGTTCGTGACGCTTTACACGAACCCAACATTTCAGAAGATTCTGATTCCGAAAATGAGAACTAGTTTTACGTTTGCAATAATATCTTAGATAAAAACACATTAGTGTATATGAAATTTAATTTAATGTGTAACTTTTTTATTTACATACTTTCTTAGGCACAGCCACGGATGTTTTCCCAAGTATTGTGATGCTCTGAACCCGAATCCTCCAACGGAATTGGCCTGCAGGAATTTTTTTTTACCTATTTTGAAGTTAAGGCCATACCATGACTAGCAGTTGGGCCAATTCTTACAGCGTATTCGGACTCAGCGCATAAAAAGGCACAGAAAACATGAGCCGCATTACGTTATCCGACTACTTTGAATTTTTTGTATAGCTGTGTTAACAAAAAATTAGATCAGTTTTTAAAACTTTTGTTGTGCCAGAAAAATGAATGTGCTAAATCTCGGAGAATCAAAGGGATGCGAGCAAAACAGTTATCTCAGTTGAAAGAGCATATCGTTAGCTCAATGTGAAAATGTGCTAAGTCATTTTTTTTTGAAAATTTGTATTTTAATGCAGTTTTAAAACTGAATTCAAAATATATCGATCACAAAAAAAAATATATATATATATATTTTTTGTATGATTTTAATCGGGGATTGTCCGTATTAATTTTTTTTAAATGTATGAAAACATTTATTTGAAGCAATTTTTTAATTTATAATTTATTTAATAATTGGGAAAAATTTAAACAACGTGACATCAGGACGGACAAGGCGACAGTTGTTCCGATTATACCTTGTAAATATCTTCAAAGCCTTTTATCCCGGGAATGGGAGTCGAACCCCCCCTCCTACGATAGTTGAAATGGTTACATGCCTTAGACATGGCGTAGCTGAATGCGTTTGCCTTTTGTAGCAATATAGGAGTATTACATATATGTAGGAGTTAGATTCATAGAAAGGATTACATATTATTGAGCAATATTCAAGACCTCTTCCTAGAAAGGACATATGTATAAAGTGCCTTCAACGTCATAGGGTCCTTAAAGTCACTGGTGTTACGTCTACCGAACCCAACCATTGCAACAAATTTTGAAACAACGAAGTCTATGTGACCAGAAAAAGAGAGTTTGGAGTCAAAAATTACTCCCAAGTCTTTACTCTCTTGACAACGATTAAGAGATTTAGCAGTTATTTTGTAGATAAAATATGTGGCAGTTGTCTTTTTGGAATAAGACACAACACAGCATTTGTTTGAATTTAAAAATAAATTATTGTCTGCGCACAATCCGGCAAAAGAGTCCAGATCAGAACCGTTAGAAATAGTTTGACAAATAAATAGTATTTTTTGTGAATTATTTAGTTTTAGTGTTATATTTCAATCATTAAACGTGAGGAGTTATGGGGAAACAGTGAATAAAAAGTGCTAACAAGCCAACCTAATAAAACCGCACTGCTTTTTTAGCGCACGCAAACAACCGGCGTGTTTTGCTCAACCAAATAAGCATGCGTTGCGACAATGTAAAGCATGTGTGCAGACGTCAAATCTAAATGTCACGCAGAACAAAAATTGGAAATCGAGTTAGGTTTTCACGCAGCAAATTCAATTTGGGTTGCTCTCATACAAGTTGTATGTGGATGAGACATTTTTGACAGAAAATGACTTGCGTGCGTTTATATTAGTTTGGTTTGTAAGTCATGTGCTAAGTCATAAAATAGCTGCTGGGTTAGCATACATGGTTTTTATTTATCTTTTTCAAAGCTTCTCCACTCAAAAGTATTGCAACCAAGGTACCCTCATTCACAGTTTTTAAAAAAGACGTTATTTCAAAAAATATTCATTTTTTTCGTCTCCTGTAAAATTCGTAAAAGTTGACTGGCACATTTCCACATTAAGTTAACGATATTATATAGTATAATTTATTGATAAATTTTTACATTAAAAACTAATTCTTCTAATTTTAAGGGACAAATAAACTTTGAAACTGGAGTTCCCAACATTTTCATTTTGACACATTCATGCTTCTGGCAAGCGGGCGACGATATGGTTTCAGGAAAAATTATGTTTTTAATTGCGAAAATACTCGGAATTTACTAAGAAATTACTTGAAACATACTCCAGCTCACATATAGTATTAATAAGGGATAAATACCAGAAGTTTACTTTAAGGTGGTAGTTTAAGTTTTACCGAATACATAGTACTTTTCTAAAATTGGTTATTATAAAGGAGGGCTACCGGAATTTTACCAAATGCTTATTTACTTTCGGGGTATTGGTGTTAGTGTCATTAAAATTGTTACGACTGTATTAGTAGTTTCGGTGGTCGATGTTTGCAGGGTAACTATTTCTTTTTTACATTTTGGTGACATTTTTGTACCTACCTAGTCTCTTATTAAATTTGACATTAATAGTTTCGCCTAGATGATAGATTTTTATGGGATCCGGTTTTTATTGTGATATGAAATATCTTTTTCCTGCTTGGTTTTATTTGTATTCGTAGACTGAGTTATCAAGGAGTTCGGCAAATGAAGTGAAATTCGTTCTGCTTTTAGGCAGCGTATTATTTCCGTGAGTGCCGAGTGAAAGCGATCCACTTGACCGTTAACCTTATGGTGGTGTTCTAAAAATTCATAATTTAATGTGTATTCTAATAGGAATCTAATGGTGTCTGAATTAAGAGAAGATTCGTTGTCTATTACTACTTATTCGGGTACGCCAAATTGAAAAAAGTAGCTCACGGAGGGGTTCCTTAATGTGTTCTACCACTCTTGATCGAACTATTCTTGTTTGCGCTTACTTCGAAAATGTATCTATTGCTGTTAAAACAATGTGGCTGTCTGTCAAGTAAATATCGATGTGTAAAATTTGTCCTGGATATTTAGGAATGGGTGTTTGCCCTATTTCTGGTTTACTCTAGGGTGACGGTCGTATTTATCTCCTTTGCAAATTGAACACTCTTTTATAATTCTATTAATTTTTTTTGTCATTGATGAGAAATAATAATTCTCTAGAATTTGGACGTTATTTTCTCGACAATTTCTATTTGCTCTTTTGCGTGTTTTTATTATAATCTCTTCCTGCTCATGTTCGTTTTTACATCCTGGACTTGGAGTTGGGTAAATCTAACTTTGTAGTTACTGAAATGTATTGGGTATATTTCTTGTACTTTTCCCATTATCCGTTCATTTGTTTTGATGCAATTTACGACGGAGGGGTTTAAATACCTTTTGATGCGATTTATAAGTATTGCTGAGTCATATTCTGGTTCTTCAAGGATTTCTGTGGTATGTGCGAAATATTATTTTAAAATGATTGGTTGGGGTTGGACCGATTATAAGAATATTTGGTTTTTAAAAACATTTATTGGTGTTTCTACATGGTGAACCAAATCGTCTGATGAGCTTTCGTCAATATGTTGCATCGAAGAAAGATAACTCAGTAGGCATTCGTGAGAATGCGTCGGTTACAACGTTAGTTGTACCAGGTTTATAGTGGAGTTCATGATTATATTCTTCCAGAATTGATTTCCATCATTTCATTTTAGAATTGTTATTTTTATTGCTAAGAGCCTGTGTAAGAGGTTGATGGTCGGTAAATATTTTAACTTTGGCGGAGCCATAAAGATAGTTTCTAAAGTAGTTTACGGTCCATATTCTTTTCGTTTGTAGCGTAGGATTATTCTGTTTTAGTATTCTGGAAATGAATGCTATCGGTTTTTTGTCTTGGGAAAGGAATGCGCCGATGGCGTAGTTAGAAGCGTCGGTTGTCAGATGGAATTCTTTTGTGAAGTTGGGGTAGGAAAGTACGACGCCGTCGTACATAAGGGATCTTTTTATTTTATTGAAAACGTCTTTTGCTTCGTTTAAATCCATGTTAATTTTCGCGGATTTGTTTTTGGATATACGTCCCTCTTCCCCTTTTAAGAGTAGCGTAAGGGTAAGATATGTTCGCAATCGCGTCTACTTTTGCTGGATTCTTTGAGATTCCTTTTGAAGAAATAATGAATCCTAGGAATTCTACAGAGTCTCCGAAAAAATGGAATTTATACAACTGAGTTTTCATGTTGGCGTCTTCAACCGTTTTGAAAATCTGCTGCAAGTGAAGAGCGTACTCCTCTTCGGAGTTACTGAATACGACGATGTCGTCGATGTAAACGTAGCATATTTTGCCGATATAACGGCGAAGAATATCGTCCAAGGCTCGCTGGAATATAGAAGGCGCGTTTTTAGTCCTAAGGTTAGCCTTGTAAATTCATATTTTCCATTGTTAATGGAGAAAGCTGTTTTCTCGATGTCGGATTCCTTGAGTGGGATTTGTTGGAATCCGCTTTTAAGGTCTAATACGGAAAAATATTTGTTTCTCCCAAGTTGGGATAACACTTCGTTTATTTGGGGTATTGGTAGCGATCTGCAACAGCGATTGCATTAAGTTTCAGGTAATCAATAACTATTATATAGTTTGATTATTACCATGCGAGTCAGGATTTTTTGCTACCACCCAAACGGGTCTGTTATAATACATATATATCTTGACGGTCGCACGATGCCGTCGTCTAAAATTTTATTGATTTGAGATGCTACTTCGCTTTTTTAGCGACATTGGGTTTTGATAATATCTTGTGTAGACTGGGGTGTCTTTATTCGTCCTGATTTCGCCAACGACTTTGGTCGTGTACGTCAGGCTCTGCAAAAAGTTGAGAAAAATTGTCTACCAATTTATTGATTTTGGCCTTTTGGTTAAGCGTCATATCTTCTTTTATGTCTGTTGTTTTAACGGATTTAGAGGCAAGTTGCTTTATTTTTATTTTAAACTAGCGGGACCCCGGTGTGGTTCGCTACACCAATAGAAATATTGGAAAAAAATAAAATATCATAGAATTTTTTTAATCTTTATTTCAATTCTTAATCCAAAACATTTGGATACACTACATTTTTCATTTTTCCATCTGGGATATGAATAAACAAACAATTTGAAATGCATATTCTGGAACAGGCAACGTATAGCTGTCCGTGCGAAAAGCACGGTTCCTCCAAATTCAATCCGCATGCTCGAAGCGTTTGTCCTTGCGCCTCGTTGACTGACATAGCAAATAACAGGCGCACTGAAAATTGCAAACGCTTGAATTCAAATGGCATGTCTGTTGGTATCAGTGGGATTCGCGGTATAAGCACAATTTCACCTTTCGCTTTGCCGGTCAGTATTGTTGCTTCAACTAAAGTCGTCATCAACTTTTTTACATTCATTCTTGTTCCATTATACAATTTTGGTGCATTTAAATTCCGTAATAAAATAACTGATGAACCGACCTTCAAATTTAAACAATGCAGTGGCATACCAGACGGTTCCAATGAATTCAAAAATTGAACTGGATAATTCACTGCGTCATCTTGATTCATTGTGCTATCCACTGACTTGTATTTTGTCACCACACCACGCAATTTTTGCAGAATGTGATGATCGATTTCACTGACATGTACATTTTTTGGTGCCAGTATTGCGCGTTCCCTCAACCAATCGTGATTCATGTAATTTTGAACAATATTTGGAAACACTCGTTCAATTAATTCTTCTTTTGATTGGATAATTGTACAAAAATGGTTTGGCAATGTAATCAAACCATTTGTTTTGTCGGTTGGAATTTTGCCATTTCCGATCTCTAACAATTGCTTCGAGAACCGCTATGCAGACTGATCATTGTGCAACTAAACACGCATGTTTATGTGTAATGTTAATTTTTTCGCGTATCGCCACAAAAGGGAAGACTTCAAACATGCATTGATCTCCTCTGCCGGTGTTGATCGTGGAATAACGGGCAATGTTTGTCGAAAGTCACCTGACAATAAAATTAAGGCACCACCAAAAAGTCTTCGGTTTCCACGTAAATCTTGCATCGTTCGCTTTAATGCTTCCAATGATTTTTTGTTTGCCATTGTACACTCATCCCATAGAATGACCGCTGCTTGTTGCAAAACTTTTGACATCGCTGAATTTTTGCATATGTTACGGGTTGGAGTTTCAACCACCTGTATATTCAATGGCAATTTTAAAGCAGAATGAGCTGTTCGTCCTCCATCCAATAAAGTTGCAGCAATTCCAGGAGAAGCAAGTGCAAAAGCAATTTTCTGTTGCGATCGAATAGTTCCTAAAATCAACAAAATCACAAATGTTTTTCCGGTGCCGCCAGGTGCATCCAAAAAAAAAAATCCACCAGTGTTATCAGAAACATTCAGCATTGTTGGGATTTGCCGTACACATCCTGCCCAAGGCATCTGTTTGGAAAATACCTGGATGACCATCAACTGGTGTTCCTCGTTTACGCCGTTGAAATTTTTTCGATGATGTATTTCAGGTGTAATATTGCGATATATCAACATATATCAAATTTCTGGCAAATGTGTCGATTTCACACAATGGAAAAAAAGCAGTTAAAGTAGTTGCTGGTGGTTGTGCTGCTCTCCGCTGTACATTCTCAGTAGTGAAATAAACTCGTTGACCAATCTCCAGATGAACTGCCAAATGGACAACAACAGGATGTCTTTCGTGCAAAGTAAACGAAAAGATACGCCAAACTGCTTCATTACTGCTTATGTATCGCCCCATTTGATATTGGGTGATTTCATCATTTCTATTTTCACCATCTACTCTAAAAACAGCCATATCACTTCCTTTATTCACATATTTACAAATGTATTTATAGACTTTACTGAGTTACAGTATTCAACATTTATGTGAGCCTGAAAAATTTTTAACAGTATCGGTGAATATGGCACGACCCAACGATTGTCAACTTCGATGTCTTGCTTGCGCACTCTTATTATCGCCGTTCTATCATTATTTTAAATTATCGACGTCGATACAATGGATATCCGTCATTGCCTTTTATGCTCTCGGATACCGCTTTGAACATTTCCCATCGATCATACATGGTGAATTCATATTTATATCACCGCATGGACCGTGAATCATGTTTTTTGTTACCACTTCAAATAATTCTGGATCGATGGTTTGATCTCGTATTTCGGCTGATATGACGCTTTCAATCTCGTCCGGTGTTATTTTACGTACCAGCCATATCAGTATGTGTGCGTGTGGCAAACGTCTTTTTTGCCATTCAATCGAGTACATCCAACATTGTACCTTTCCAAAAACGCTTAATTTCACAATTAAATCCATCAGTGCCTTAAATTTTTGCCGGAATATACGTGCTGTAACATCGTGTCGATCTGTTGGTGACTGACCGTCGAACAAATTATTTTTTATATCGTTCCACATCGGATTACACGTAAGAGTGATGAAAAGATCTGGTCGGCAGTATTTTCGAACATATGACATATCATCTTATGCATATTCGTGCATGTGGCGTGGAGTACCAATATAAGAACATGGTAATATCGTCAGACGTCCGATATCATTCACATCGCTATTGCATCTTGCAAATGTATGTACTCTTCAGATCGCAATTTGGCTTGATTGAATCGGATGAAATTGAGACGTTCAGTTTCAATTTTTGCATACATGTCTACAATGTATTGGGGAAAAAGTTTACCACATCTCAGAGTGTAATTTTGTTCTTATGCACGAATCATCAATCGATAAGAATAATAATTCATCGCACTGACTTTCTTTTGAACGTCTCGACCTGTAAAAATATGTTCAACCGATTTTAAATTTTAGTTTTTATTTAGTATCTGTTTTATATAATTAGTATATTATTTACCGGTTCTGGGATCTATCGTTGATATATTAATGTGATAACCATTATCACCTTTCCAATGTAGAATTGGATATTGTAATGCGTCGTAACTGCGATGAAGCTCCGAAAGACGCTGTATTTGTTTATTTCTACGATGAAGAACAGTATCGCGGGATATAAACTGATCGCCAACAATTACAATTGCCACTTCATCAATCGTCGGTACATTAAATCTTCTGGCATGTTCACCAAAAGGCGTCTTATCCGCTCTGATTATGATTTTGTGATTATCAGATGGCATACGATCGAGAGCGGTTTTGAACAATTTCACCAATACATTGGTCTGATGAAAAAATCTTTGGAGATCGCAAATAATTGCTCGTTTTGTATTTGAGTCAATTGTGTAAAGTTCACCCAACTCACGATTTACATCTCCTATAAAATATATTTGCAAAAATTGATGGTTAGCTTCAGGAAATGGTAACAATGCACCCGCTCGATGATAAATCTGACTTTGAATCTGTAATGTGTATGCAATGTAATTCGATGTTGGATCAGAATCCTTAAAAACATTGTAGAAACTGTTACTTAGATCTACAGAACAATTAGATATTCCACATGAAGTAATCACCTTAAATGTCGGCATAAAATTGTCTCTTATAATTTTTGTAGCACCAAAAGAATTAATTTGAAATGATGAAATATATTCTTGTTTATGATTCATAAAATGCTTCGACATTGGTGATCCTCCAAAAATCAATGAGTGCAATGGGTCAGGTGGAGTTTCAAATGCCGGCAATTTCACTTTGCCATTAGCACAACAGATGCCAGCCGTTTCACCCAGAAACTTAGCTTCTTCACAATGTGGATATATCGCACTCATTAATCAAATATATCCATGCATACTGTAATCAATTTATGGATCGTAATTAAAGGCAGCACGATACATATTTTCTAGAACACGACGTCGTATTTGTCTTGGTCGTGCTGGATTTCTTTGCCGCTGTGGTTCTGCAGATCTATTTCGTGCATATCGTTCACGTCGTATTTCATTTTGTTGTGACAGGTCATCAATACTTTGCGCTCTTCTTTGAAGTAACATTCTGTTAGCACTACGCGTACGTCGACCGATATTTTGACGTCTGGCTCGAGGCATTTTCTTCAAGAGAAAGGAAAAAAATTCACTAAAACTCCATGTTCAACCCATGAAATTTAATTTAAGAAAAGCACATGTACAAACAAAAAATGCGCGGTCGAAATACACCCACACGTATATGTCCAAAAGACAAAACGATAATACAAACCGTGCAAAAAATTTGATGAAAAACACAATAAAACACGTGCGCACGATTAGATACAGTTGAAATCACTAAATTTATTGTGCAAAATGAACGAAGAAAGAATATTTGAAAAAATAAATTTGAAGAGAAAAACATGATACATCATTGCCACAATTTTCTACTATGTTTTTGTTCAACGATACGACATACTTACAGAAGGAATTCCCAATGTATTATAAATATTGATATGAATTCAATTGAAAATGAAGAAATACTCAATTAAGAATCGAAGACTACATAAATATTGAACATGCGTGTTGATTCTCCATAGTTCATAACAAAAAGAGCTAATGCCAATATACACCGAAAGTACGGTGTAAAGATATGTTGTGTTGTGGTGTATCTTTTTCCATTGTATCTGAAAAATCCCTATTGCCAAAATGGCAGCCATGTTCATTGTTCATACTCTTGTTTAAGAAAACTCGATCAGATGCAGATGAATCAGTACAAAACATCATAAATACATATCTTCATTACTTTTTTTTTTTAGTTTTTTTATTCTTAAGGCATCAGAGTAAAAAAGTTATTATTAAGTGTGTAGGAACAGAAATTTTCGGGACGCTGGTGAATATTGTAATGAATTTACTGCAATTCCGCTTATTTGCAACCTTCTGCTAAATTCGAATCACTAAACTGTTGAATAAATAACTCCAATATTCGATAATGCAAAATGGTCTTTATTAGACTACTTTCAAAATAACACTTCTATTGCTCGGCAGATAGCGTGCTTAATCAAAACCGACTCTCGCGCCTCTACTGTTGGTGCTTTATACTCTGTGATTTCCTCGTTGCATCTTATAGGCGCTTCCAGAATTTACTTAGTTAATGGTATATAATTATAACTACAGATACACGTGTGTAGCTCTCATATGCGCGTGTATTTGTGAGGACACTTCCACAATTACAATTGCATACTTTTGGGAGCATCTCAGATAAGAAATCTGCATGTGTTTGGGCGTTGCTTCTACGATGAGTGTACGTACATATGTGTAGACATAATGATTGATTCGTTTATGTAGATACATAATGATTGATTAATGGATGTGCATACAAGTCACTCTTAGCATCGGCTTAGCGATGGCAGTACCTCTTAGTGTTGCTAATATTCGTAACACTGCCCACCAGCTAAGTCTGATCGTCCCGATTAGAAAATCTCCCGATCTAAACGCCGCTAGCATCTCCAAATATACAACTCTTCTACTCCGCGGTTTCTCAATGGTTTGGATGCGGTAGATGGTATCACTGATCTTCTTCACAACTTTGTACGGGCCTTCCCAACTGCACCGAATTTTGGATGGTACCTCTTTCCGCCGGTGAGGGTTGTACAGCAGTACCAAATCTCCCTCCAAGAAACCTTCCGAATTATTGTTCTCATTGTACCTGCGTTTCATCTTACTACTCATTATCCTTGATCGTTCGCTCGCACTCTGTTGTTTGGCCAATGAACCACTTCGTAGAGCTTGCTCTTGACGGATTGGCTTCACATAATCAGTATCGTTCCGACGTTTCTCAACAGAAGTACGCGCTGGCTTGAAACCACCCTTGCATTCTTTCTGGAAAATTCTTTCAGTGGTTTTAGTGCGTCCATTAGGTTTTGTCAATGCCAGGGTTTTTCTCGCAGGTACTTTTGGTTTTGATTTGCTTGGCTCATTCGTTCCATCAACCCTTGCCCGATCTGCTGCCTTTGACTTTTGCGGTTTTTGTCGAATCACTTTCACTCGATTACTGCTGAACGCTTTTTCCAAACTGAAGTTAAGTGACACATTCTGGTTCTCATAGCGCATAATCTTTCTTGGCTTATCGATCCTGATGTCATGGTCAACTAAGAAGTCCACTCCCCATATGACTTCATCAACGATCTCCACCACAACGAATTTGTGTAGAAGCATGACATTCCCATTTAAGACTTCACAGATCACTTCTCCCTGGACTTGGTTATAATCGCTAGTGACCGTACGCAACCGTGCTCCAGGTAATGGTTTTACTATCCTGTTGACCAAGTCAGATCGGATTAAGGAATGAGATGCGCCCGTATCTACAGTCAGTACACGCTCCTTCCCATCGACATTTCCTCTGACGGTAAAACTGCTTGATTCCTTCCAATTTGCGATACAGATATCACAGGACAATCAATAGCTGGAGATAGCTCTCGATCTCTACATCTTACTCGCTCTTGCTCATCCCCTCCAGCTTTGTTGTTAAACCCACTCATACTGTTGCAACCACTAGGATCAAGATCGCAATGACGTGCTTTGGAAACTGGCTTACACAGAAGCGACGCTGTTTCCTCAATCAGAGCTTGTGAAACCGTTTCTGCGAATGTTGGCTTTGGGTTTGCGTATGTAGCTCGCTTTGTTTCGACGTCCCGTATGCTTTTTTATAAAGCTCTGAATCTTTACCTTTTCAGTGTATTCCTCGGGTGCGTCCGCATTCGCTAAATGTGCAAGCCTTTCAACATCCATCGCAAACTCTTGCAATGTTTCACCAGGCCTCTGGAAGCGGTTCAGCAACTCCATTTGGTATATCTGTCTCCTATGCTCTGTTCCGTATCGTCTGTCTAGGGCGCTCATCAATGTTTCGTAGTTGTTCTGCTCCCCCTCGGGAATAGTATGTAAGATTTCGGCAGCAGATCCTTTCAATGCCACGAATAGTGCAGCAACTTTATCTTCAGCACTGCAGTTGTTCACTGCTGCGGCCTTCTCAAACTGATTCTTAAACACCTGGAAAGGAACAGAGCCGTCAAAAGATAGAGTTTTTACCTTCGTATTGCTTGCTGTAACAACTAGGCGATTTAGTTACAACTCCTGTATATGACCTCGCAATGTTTCAATCTCGGAATCGATTTTGTTCTTAAGTTGCAAACTTTTTATGTCTTGCGCCTCCATCTTCGAAGAAATGCGTCCTTCTTGCTCTTCCAGTTGTGCAGAGATCTGTGCTGACATTTGTGCCTCTTGTGCTTCAATATTCGATGTTATACGGTTCTCCTGCGATTCCAGTTGAGATACTGTACGTGTCTCCTGTGATTCCATCTGTGATGACATATACGTTTTCTGTTCTTCCAGTTGAGTTTCCATCTTGCATGTTATCTGTGTCAAAATTTCTGAAATACGTGTTTCTTGTGCTTCAATCTTCGATGTTACTGTCGACGTTTGTGAAGATATTGCAGCCAATATAACGTTCAACTCTGTGCTGGTAACTGCCTGCGATGTTTCGTTTTTCTCTTAAATTTTTGTTGTTGTCTCGTCAAAATCAGGATGAAAGACATCATCGTCCACATTAATTCCTTCCGACTCCATAGCGTCTCGTAGTCGTGCTTAAAATTCAATCGTATTACCAGTTGTATTCAATCCACGGGCTTCCAACTCCTTTTTCAGTTGCTGGATCCTTAATTCACTTAACTTCGTCATGTCCTTGTTGTGCTTGCAATTCTGGAATTTATTCAACAATTCCTCTTCTGACACCAATTGTAGCGAATTTACTGCAATTCCGCTTATTTGCAACCTTCTGCTAAGTTCGAATCACTAAACTGTTGAATAAATAACTCCAATATTCTATAATGTAAAATGGTCTTTATTATAGCGTTTTGTTTTCTGGCTAAAGTGTTACGCTTTTTGTACACCGCTCAAGGGTCCTTGTTCTATTCTAAAAAACAGACAACGCTTTTACGGGGTATTTCGTTCTTTTATGCAAAAGCGTTACACTTTCACCCTGTAAAAAGTGGCGGTGTGGCAGTGCAACTCTGTGAAACTCTCAATTTGCTCTTAAGTTCCACATATACTCTGTTAATAAGAGTGAATATGATGAGTTGAAATGTTCTTTGTATGCACTATAACTGTTGAACATTTTATGGGATAGGAGTAGCTCTATTAAGGCTTTACCATTTACTTAGGCAACAATTTATTTCAGAAAAGAAAACACTATTAGAATATTTTGAAAATAACACTTCTATTGCTCGACAGATAGCGTGCTTAATCAAAACCAACTCTCGCGCCTCTACTGCTGATTCTTTTTTACTCTGTGATTTCCTCGTTGCATCTTCTAGGCGCTTCCAGAATTTACTTAGTTACTGGTATATAGTTATAACTACAGATGCACGTTTGTAGCTCTCATATGCGCGTGTATTTGTGAGCGACACTTCCACAATTACAATTGCATACTTTTGGAAGCGTCTCAGATAAGATATCTGCATGTGTTTGGGCGTTGCTTCTCCGCGGCATGTACGTACATATGTATAGACATAATGATTGATTCGTTTATGTAGATACATAATGATTGATTTATGGATGTGCATACAAGTCACTCTTAGTATTGGCTTAGAGATGACAGTACCTCTTAGTGTTGCTAATATTCTTAACAATATATTTGTTGAACTCGAGGGATCCGAAAAGAACCACTTGAAATTTGCGGAATGTCGGGTTTTGATTTCGAGAAATCTAAAATATTGACCGAAATAATGCATCAGCGCTTCGTCGTAAAAAATGCGATGAACTCGATACTCTTTGAATGAATTTGCCGATGCGAAATGTATGACATCTTCATCAGAATGCAGTCGGTCAGCAATTTCCAAGATTTTTTCAACTGTATTATGGTTGTTTCTGAAGAAAAGCAACGTAATTATATTACAATGTTGTTTCTTTGACACAACAAAATTACACTTAATAAATTTAGTGGGACATTACTCACCAAATTGAAGCACATCATATACCGAATTTACTTAAATCCAGTTCGTTTATTTTTTTTCACAGTTTTTATGAAAAAAAAAAAAAACAAATTACTTCTTTGTTCGTTTGGTTTTCACTTGAGAAATGTCGAACCTCGAATTATAAATATAGAAACGTAAATTCCATTGAATAGTGCAAAATGGAAATAACACCACCTATTCATTTCATGAAATAACGCAAATATGCAAATAAGCACCATCTATTAGTATGAAACGTAGCCGTTGCTTGGTGTGATATATCACATGAACCGCTCGACCAAATTCAATCAAACTTTACAGAAACCATACATCATAGCCCAAATGTACAGTAGAAGTTTGGTTGAATTTGGTGGAGCCGGTCTCAAGTTATAAAGTAACACCAAAAATGTGGACTTATTTTTATATATATAGAAGGTCATCAATACTTTGCGCTCTTCTTTGAAGTAACATTCTGTTAGCGCTCCGCGTACGTCGACCGATATTTTGACGTCTGGCTCGAGGCATTTCTTCAAGAGAAAGGAAAAAAACTCACTAAAACTCCATGTTCAACGCAACAAATTTAATTTAAAAAAGGCACATGTGCAAACAAAAAATGCGCGGTCGAAATACACCCACACTTATATGTCCAAAAGACAAAACGAAAATACATACCGTGCAACAAATTTGATGAAAAACACAATAAAACACGTGCGCACGATTAGATACAGTTGAAATCACTAAACGTATTCTGTAAAATGAACAGAGAAAGAACATTTGTAAAAATAAATTTGAAGAGAAAAACATGATACATCATTGCCACAATTTTCTACTATGTTTTTGTTCAACGATACGATGAACTCGATACTCTTGAATTCTTGTTGCCAAAATCCCAGCCAAAAATGAATTTGCCGATGCGAAATGTATGACATCTTCATCAGAATGCAGTCGGTCAGCAATTGCCAAGATTATTTCAACTGTATTCATGGTTGTTTCTGATGAAATGCAGCGCACTTCTATTACAATGTTGTTTCTTTGACACAACAAAATCACACTTAATAAATTTAGTGGGACATTACTCACCAAATTGAAGCACAGCATATACCGAATTTACTTAAAACCAAACAAAACAAAACAAATGACTTCTTTGTCAGTTTGGTTTTCACTTGAGAAATGCCGAACATCAAATTATAATTCTAGAAACGTCAATTCCATTGAATAACGCAAAATGGAAATAAGCACCACCTTATCATTTCATGAAATAACGCAAATATGCAAATAAGCACCATCTATTGTTATGAAACGTAGCCGTAGCTTGGTGTGATATATCTCATGAACCGCTTGACCAAATTCAATCAAACTTTACAGAAACCATCTACATGATAGCCCAAATAGAATAGCCTGTAGAAATGTGGTAGAATTTGGTGGAGCCGGTCTCAAGTTATAAAATAACATCAAAAATGTGCACTTATTTTTATTTATATAGATTTGTTTTGAATAACCATGTAGTTATCCTTAACATGTATAACAGTGTTAGTGTTAATCACGATGTCGAGGCGTGCGGATGAATCTCCTGCACCTTATGTGCCGCAAGAAATTTACGAGTAAGTATTTCGTTTGAAAATAATAGTACCTATTAATTTAAAAAAAAATCAATCTAGTCTGGAAAACAAAATTCTTGGATCTTGCGATGGGACTGTCTTTTCTTCAGATGATTTAGAAAATGATCCGAGTTATGTTCCAGAAAATAAATCCAGAAAATAAAAAATAAATTTCGTTACTACGAAACGGCATATAGCACACTTCTTTCTTCGCCCAAAAAAAATGGAAGTGTGTTACGTAAGTTGCCATTGGATTATAGCAGCGGTTGTAAGTAATTTTGCGTTTAATTTTAGTTCCCGTTCTAAAGTTCTTACTTTCAAATTTCCAATTAAATACTTTCAGCTAATTCCGCATCTCCTTTGCCTCGAAAAAGAAAACGAAACACTGAGTTTTGAAAGCAAAATTTACGAAAGAGCCTTCACGACCGTGGATTGCCATTTGTTAACAGTAAAGGATTGGAAAGGACAGGAAGAACCATTTTTTCCGAATGCGCTAAATCGTGCGTTTACATGTGTACAACTAAAATATCCTCAGATGAAAGGAAGAGTATTCATTCCCGTTTCTGGAGCTTAAACTCATCAGAGAGGCAAATATTTTATGGTAATTTTGTAAAGAATACATCAGTTAAGCGCAGAGGAGCAAACTCCAAGAATCAGGATGAACCAAGAAAAAAAGTAGACTGAAAGTAGGCTGAAAGTTTTTCTTCTTTTCCCGGAGTGGGCCGATTTTTTTTTATATTATTTTTGTTTAATTGAAAAAAAAAGTTTCAAAAATAAAATTTTTTTTTATCAATTTTATTTATATAACAAAAAAATGTAAGAAAATGATTTTTAAGTATTCTTTTCTTTATATATTATGGTAATCTACGATTAAAATGACTCGCTTTCGCTGTCAGTCATTAATCCTGGTTATTTTAATCGTAGATTACCATAATATATAAAGAAAGGAATACTTAAAAACCAATTTATTACATTTTTTTGAGCACCCTTGCGCCAACCGTCCACCTCTATTGTGGCCTTAAGATCGCCCTCGAAGCGCAGATAGGGAATCAGATAGTCTGTTCGTCTTGTGATTGATGACGCTATACTACTTTGGTGATAAACCAAATAATAAAAATATCTATTTATTTTTAAAATTTATTTTATTCATTTAAAGTATTTATTTTAAACTAATTAGACTTTTGTTTTTTAATGTAATATAAAAATTTTCATTTTCAAAACACAACTCAATAAAAAAATTATTTAAAAATTAAAGTATAAAGAACAAAGTATAATATTTTATTATAATAGTTAACACTATATTTACTCCCCCTCCAAGAAAATTTAAAACAAATAAATAATTAATTAATATTAAATGTAACCTTTTTTTGTTGTTTAATGTATTTGTATTTAAATTAGTGTTAATAAGTATGTTTGCCGGTTTAAGTAAATCAATTGAAAAATTTTTAATAGTATTTTTGTTGTAAACTGTAAATGTTTTATGTTTCTTAGAGATAACTTTAAAAGGTCCTTCATAAGGTGATTCTAAATTAGATTTACGAAGAACTTCAACAAAAAAATATTCACAACTTTCAAAATTTTTTGGTACAAAATAGTTTTCTTTATTATGATGAAAAACTTTTGAACGAATAAGTGAAAAATATTCTCTTATCTTGTGAAGAGTTTCATTAGAAAAATTATTTTCATTATTATTGTTGGAAACAATTAATTCGCCAGGTACTCTGAGTGTTTGTCCGTTAAAAAGTTCAGCATAAGAACACTTTAAATCTTCTTTAATGGAAGTTCGTTAACCTAGAAGAATGGATGGTAAAATATCAGACCAATGAACAGAGTCGTTTGATGCTATAATTGCTGCTTTTAAAGTTCGATGAAATCTCTCTATCATGCCATTTGCGTGAGGATGGTAAGGAGATGTATGAATTAATTTTTTTTTTAGCATCCAATATATTTTGCCAACTGTATATATAGAATACATCTAACAAATTTTTGGTTTTTTAAAAGTAATACATAATTAATTAAACTTAATAAACTTGATGGGCATGGATGGATTGCTCTCAGTAGTGCATCCATTTTTTTAAGAATTTATTAATACCACTTAATAAACTTGGTGGGCATGGATGGATTGCTCTTGTGCTGCAACCATTTTTTTTAAGAATTAATCAGTGTTGAAGATCTGTGATTGGCTTTCTTTTCAGGAGCGTTAAATTAGTTGGTCTTGCTGACAGGGCTAGAATGAATGGGTTGGGGTGAGTTAGAAGCCTCGTGTTTTGATTTCTTCACCTATTGCTGGAACCTTTAGATCCCGGTGTAGCTGGTTGTTAGTCACATAGTAGGGTGCGTTTACAATCATTCTAAGGGTTTTCGATTTGAATCTCTGGAGAATTTCTATGTTTGAGTTTGCTGCAGTTCCCCTCAGTTGTATTCCATATGACCAAATGGGTTTTATGAGGACTTTGTTATCAACTGATAATTGTGAATTTTGGTTCATAAGCCAGTACATATTTCTTAGTTTGATACCAACGGCTTTTCTTTTGTTGAATATGTGGGTCCTCCAAGTTAATTTTCTGTCAAGGTGCATACCAAGGTACTTTGTTTCGTCACTTTGTGGTATATTTATATCGTTGAGTTTAACGGGTGGGCAAGTGTTACGTCTGGTAGTAAACGTCACTTGAACGGATTTTATTCAGTGGATTTGTTCCTCCATTCTTTCAGCCAATGGGTAATTTTATTTAAACTTCCTTGGAGCTTGAGTGAAGCCACGCTAGGGGTAGGGTCAGCGACCAGCACCGTAGTATCATCGGCAAACGTGCCTATAGTGACGCCTTCTGCTATTGGGAGGTCATACGTGTAAAGTAGATAAAGTATTGGGCCCATTATACTGTCTTGCGGGACGCCTGTTAAGCACTCATAAAGGGCGGTCTGCTACACATCTTGTTTAACGAAGAAATAACGATCTTTTAGATATGATTGTATGAATAAGAAGTAGTTTATAGGGAGGGTGTATTTTGCTTAATAGAGAAGTCCGCCATGCCATACGCGATCAAAAGCTTGTGAAATATCTAGAAAAGCAGCTGTGCAGTATTTCTTCTTCTCAAAAGCGCCGTATATTTGCTCGGTGACTGTGGGCCTGCTCAGTTGTTCCGTGCCTTCTTCTGAAGCCAAATTGGTGATTGGGTATGATTTTACGCTCTTCTATTAAGGGCAAGAGTCTTTTAAGGAAGAGAACTTCCATGACTTTTGAGACGATAGGCGGCAGACTAATAGGTCTGTAAGATGCAAATGTATCAGCTGGCTTTCCGGGTTTCAGAATCATTATCATCTGCGAAACTTTCCACTGTGGGGGTATGAATTGAGTTTTTAGTACTGCATTAAACAATTGTGTCAAGAATTGTATGCCTTCGTGGGGTAAATTTTTTAGAATAGTGCCATTGATAAGGTCGTAGCCCGGAGCTTTTTTTGGCTTGAGTTTTGCAATTACGGTTTTTACCTCCGATATTGAGCGTTTTTTTTATGGGTGGGTCCATTTGATTTGGATGACTTAAGGTAGTTTCCACTTCCTTAGGTATTTTTAGTGGGGGTTCAATATCATGCGGGGTGATTATAGTTTTAGGTGGCGTGCGAAAGTATTTGCTTCTACAACATCACTTTTTGCCCATTCGTTATTCTCCATTCATATAGCTGCATTTGTGATAATTAGCCTCTTAAGCTTGCTAGTCGCTTTCCAAAGGGAGTAATCAGTTGCAGTTGTTGCATCAATATTACTGAGGTATTGTTGAATTTCTCTGTTGCGCTCCATATTAAGGATGGATTTAAGTTCATTAGTTAATGCATTCAACCATTTCTTGTCATCGGGATGCCGGGTTTGCTGCCACCTTTTCCGTGCGATGCGCTTTTCTTTAAGCTTGGCTGTTACTTCGTGGGTAACGCCCAAGGTTTTTTGCCTGCTGAGGGTGGGAGTTGAGGTCCATGCAGCTTGTTGGATACACCTCTTAAAGTGTTCGACTGCTTCAGCCATATCTTCGTCGGATTTCAGCGACAGTTTTAAGTCAATATTAGACAAGATCATAGATCAAAAGTACTCCCAATTAGTTTTCCGATTATAGAGGCTACAATGATTAGCTGTGGGTGTGAGATTTTTATCAATTGTTACCAATATTGATGACATTCACATCATCGGCCTAAACACCCGCGCTGTTAGTTCTGCTTACTCCAAACTGGAAAAAGAAGCGGTAAAGATGGGTTTGATGGTGAATGAGGACAAAACGAAGTGCCTGCTGTCATCGAGCAAAGAGTCAGCGCATACGCGCCTTGGCAACCACGCTACTGTTGGCAGCCATAATTTCGAAATAGTAAAAGGCTTCGTTTATTTGGGAACCAGCATCAACACTAGCAACAACATCAGCACTGAAATCCAGCGAAGAATCAATCTTGCCAATAAATGCTACTTTGGACTAGGTAGGCAATTGAAAAGTAAAGTCCTCTCTCGGCGAACGAAAATCATACTCTACAAGTCACTTATCGTACCCATCCTGCTATATGGGGCAGAAGCATGGACATCAGCAGATGAAGCGGCGGTAGGAATGTTCGAGAGAAAAGTTCTTCGAAAGATTTATGGACCTCTACGCGTTGGCGATGGCGAGTACCGAAGAAGATTTAATAATTAGCTGTACGAGCTATACGCAGACATCAACATAGTCCAGCGAATTAAAATGCAGCGGCTGCGCTGGCTAGGCCATGTTATGTGAATGAAACATGATGCTCCGGCCAAGAAAGTGTTTCTATCGGAACCCGCCTATGGAAGCAGAGGTAGAGGGCGGCCCCCACTCCGTTGGAAGGACCAGGTGGAAAACGATTTAAACTCCCTTGGTGTGACCAATGGGCGCCGGTTGGCGGAGCGAAGGAGCGACTGGCGCGCCTTGTTGGACGGCCATAACCGTTTAGACGGTTAAGCGCCAATTAAGTAAGTAAGTTACCAATATTGGGGAGTGGTCAGAAGACAATTCAAAGCACGATTTGCAAGTTATTTCTGAAGAAGATATGCCTTTTACCACACAGAAGTCGATCAAGTTGGGTAGTTTATTTTTATCTGAGGGCCAATATGTGGGTGCTCCAATAGAGAATGGAGTTAGTTTGAAGCGGCTAATGGCCTGATATAGGTGCCTTCCTTTAGGGGCAGTGGCGGATCGTGAGCTTGGCTGTGAGGGGGAAGTGGTATCAAAAAGTTTCATAAATTTTATTTTATTTTTATAAAAGCGGTATTCATGTATAAATTGCCATGCATCGTGAGATGCAAAAATTTTGTGCCTACTGCAGTTTTCATGCTCAAGAAAAATGCAAAATTTTTCTTGAATGTTTGCTTTTGATCTGCGTACTGCGCTTAATAATACCAAAATATAAGCTTTCGATAATATGTATGTATGTATGTATTCTGTTTTGAAATACTTTCAGGGCCGCAATTTCCCTGGGGCCCGGAAGGTTTTTAGGGGCTCGGCAAGGCAAAACAGTATTGACAGTACTCAAACTAGGATTTCATAGATACATACATATTTTGTTGCTACAAAAAATTGTTTTAAAATTGAAAATCACCTAACTAAAATCATAAGCATCCGAACAAATAATATGTGGCATAGTAAAAGTCGAAATAAATTGTGATTTTAAGCTAGATAAACATTTTTGACACAATTTTGTAATCGCTATCGGTCAAAAATGCTTAAACCAACTTAAAATCACATTTTTTTCGTTTTCCCAACGACTTAAGTGGTCGCCATTTCCTTCAAAGCATACTCCATACTACTCTTAAACGGGGGAAAAGCAAAGCGTGATTTGCTCGTTTGGAATGCAACAAAAGAAGCGCTTTTTTGTTTTCCATGCCGGCTTTTCAGCAAAATCTCCGAAAATACCCGATCAGCTTTGACAAAATCCTGAAGTTATTCTAAAGAAAAAGGTTGGAAGAGGTTACACGACAAAATTCCTGAACATGAAAATAGTCAAAATCATAAAACTTATTATATAGAAGAGTGGCGCCAATATGAAATGAGAATTCGAAATGCAAGTTCAGTGGATTTTCTCTTAGCGGAGACCCTTAAAAATGAAGCAGCTCGCTGGAGAGAGATACTTCGAAGAATTCTTGATGTGGTTTTATTTCTTGGAGAAAAATGATTGGCATTTAGAGGGGATAATTCATTGATCGGAAATCCAAAAAATGGAAACTTTTTTGGTATTTTGGAACTGATCAGCAATTATGACCCCCTTTTTGTGAACATTTGGAGAAGGTGAGGGAATTTCAAACGAAAGAGAATCGTCTCGGAGCACATTATTTGTCTGATGGTTACAAAATGAGTTCATAGAAATCTGTGCAAGTAAAGTCATTAGAAAGATAGAAGGCGAGAGATAACCCCTGGCAATATTTGCACCTTGCGCTTGTCATAGTTTAAATTTATGTGGAGTGCAAGCTGCTGAATGTTGTGCAGAAGACATCACATTTTTCGGTATTATGCAGAAATTGTATAATGTCTTTATCACGAGCCCTCAGAGATGGGAAATTCTCAAGGAAAAAACTAATTGCTCCTTGCACAGCATGTCACAAACGCGATGGTCTGCTCGTGTGGATAGTGTGAAACCTCTTGCAACTCACATTCCCCAAATATTGAAAGCTATTGATGAAATCAAGCTTTTGAATCTAAGTTCAGAAACAGTAACGGATTTGAAAGGTATTGAAGCATATATGGGGAAATTTGAGTGTATCCTCTGAGTCTCCATATGGCTCAAAGTGTTGACGGTAATCCTTCATCGAAATCTGGTACTGCAAGCTAGAAATGCCACACTGGACATAGAAACAGAAAATATACGTAGCCTGATTGATGATTTTTTTTTTTATTTTTGATTGATGAGTGGAAGAAGTTCAGGGATCAATGGTCGATCATACTTCAATAATGTTAGGTTCTAGCAGGGAGTATAGGAGTTGTGAATACTTTCGCAGGGAAAAAAAAGAAGATAAGAAAGCGCCAGTTCGATGCATTACCTGGCGAATCGCTTGAGTGTGATTCCGAAACTCAATTCAAACAGCAAGTTTTTACGTTCTTTTGGACTGCTTGATTGGTAACATGACAAGGTGTTTTCAAAGCCGTAAATGACATTGCGATTAAATTTAAAAGAAGTGTCATCATTGTTGTGATTTGCTGCATAACTTGTTTCAATAGAGCGATCATGCGTCTCTGTTATTTGGGTTAGCATTGCTAGAGTTTGAGCTGGGTTGGTGCCCTTCCAAGGCTTGAGCATACGATATAGTGTTGCTGGCTGGGTTGACTTGGCTTAAAGATGCACCTTTTGTTTAGATTTATCTTTTCCATGTGAGCTAACAGTACTTGGGTAAGTTTTTACCCCAATGCTGGGTATTTTATGTATTTAATTAGCGAGCTTTGCTCATATTGCTTTATGCAATGGTTTTTGTAATTGATATTAGAGAAAAATTGTAAGTTTACAAACGGCGATGGTTACTAGGACATGTTTCTGAATTTCACTTCTTCATCAGCTAGCTTTTCGGGAGCTGAGCGTTGAACTCGAATCTCCAACATTCATATCAGTGCAAAAGTAGATGCCTTTAGCTGCTAAGCCATATGAATGTCCCGTTGTTCGCTGTACAATTGGTCTCTAAGAGTTGCCTTTTTGTTTATATTCCTTTTTATCACCATGTAGGCACATACACTCTGTATGTAGTTTATTCCTAATGGTGTGGATATGATTTTTAGGCGCGCTTTTGAAAGCTTAGTAACATTTGTTCGGATTTTTACAGTATTTGTTTTTAATACTTCCGCTGTTACTATTATATCAATATAATCATATGTATTTAATTAGCGAGCTTTGCTCATATTGCTTTATACAATGGTTTTTGTAATTGATATTAGAGAAAAATTGTAAGTTTACAAACGGCGATGGTTACTAGGATATGTTTCTGAATTTCACTTCTTCATCAGTTAGCTTTTCGGGAGCTGAGCGTTGAACTCGAATCTCCAAAATTCATATCAGTGCAAAGGTAGATGCCTTTAGCTGCTAAGCCATATGAATGTCCCATTGTTCGCTGTACAATTGGTCTCTAAGAGTTGCCTTTTTGTTTATATTCCTTTTTATCACCATGTAGGCACATACACTCTATATGTAGTTTATTCCTAATGGTGTGGATATGATTTTTAGGCGCGCTTTTGAAAGCTTAGTAACATTTGTTCGGATTTTTACAGTATTTGTTTTTAATACTTCCGCTGTTACTATTATATCAATATGATCATATGTATTTAATTAGCGAGCTTTGCTCATATTGCTTTATACAATGGTTTTAGTAATTGATATTAGAGAAAAATTTTAAGTTTACAAACGGCGATGGTTACTAGGACATGTTTCTGAATTTCCCTTCCTCATCAGCTAGCTTTTCGGGAGCTGAGCGTTGAACTCGAATCTCCAACATTCATATCAGTGCAAAGGTAGATGCCTTTAGCTGCTAAGCCATATGAATGTCCCGTTGTTCGCTGTACAATTGGTCTCTAAGAGTTGCCTTTTTGTTTATATTCCTTTTGATCACCATGTAGGCACATACACTCTGTATGTAGTTTATTCCTAATGGTGTGGATATGATTTTTAGGTGCGCTTTTGAAAGCTTAGTAACATTTGTTCGGATTTTTACAGTATTTGTTTTTAATACTTCCGCTGTTACTATTATATCAATATAATCATATGTATTTAATTAGCGAGCTTTGCTCATATTGCTTTATACAATGGTTTTTGTAATTGATATTAGAGAAAAATTGTAAGTTTACAAACGGCGATGGTTACTAGGATATGTTTCTGAATTTCACTTCTTCATCAGTTAGCTTTTCGGGAGCTGAGCGTTGAACTCGAATCTCCAACATTCATATCAGTGCAAAGGTAGACGCCTTTAGCTGCTAAGCCATATGAGTGTCCCGTTGTTCGCTGTACAATTGGTCTCTAAGAGTTGCCTTTTTGTTTATATTCCTTTTGATCACCATGTAGGCACATACACTCTGTATGTAGTTTATTCCTAATGTTGTGGATATGATTTTTAGGCGCGCTTTTGAAAGCTTAGTAACATTTGTTCGGATTTTTACAGTATTTGTTTTTAATACTTCCGCTGTTACTATTATATCAATATAATCATATGTATTTAATTAGCGAGCTTTGCTCATATTGCTTTATACAATGGTTTTTGTAATTGATATTAGAGAAAAATTGTAAGTTTACAAACGGCGATGGTTACTAGGATATGTTTCTGAATTTCACTTCTTCATCAGTTAGCTTTTCGGGAGCTGAGCGTTGAACTCGAATCTCCAAAATTCATATCAGTGCAAAGGTAGATGCCTTTAGCTGCTAAGCCATATGAATGTCCCATTGTTCGCTGTACAATTGGTCTCTAAGAGTTGCCTTTTTGTTTATATTCCTTTTTATCACCATGTAGGCACATACACTCTGTATGTAGTTTATTCCTAATGGTGTGGATATGATTTTTAGGCGCGCTTTTGAAAGCTTAGTAACATTTGTTCGGATTTTTACAGTATTTGTTTTTAATACTTCCGCTGTTACTATTATATCAATATAATCATATGTATTTAATTAGCGAGCTTTGCTCATATTGCTTTATACAATGGTTTTTGTAATTGATATTAGAGAAAAATTGTAAGTTTACAAACGGCGATGGTTACTAGGATATGTTTCTGAATTTCACTTCTTCATCAGTTAGCTTTTCGGGAGCTGAGCGTTGAACTCGAATCTCCAACATTCATATCAGTGCAAAGGTAGACGCCTTTAGCTGCTAAGCCATATGAGTGTCCCGTTGTTCGCTGTACAATTGGTCTCTAAGAGTTGCCTTTTTGTTTATATTCCTTTTGATCACCATGTAGGCACATACACTCTGTATGTAGTTTATTCCTAATGGTGTGGATATGATTTTTAGGTGCGCTTTTGAAAGCTTAGTAACATTTGTTCGGATTTTTACAGTATTTGTTTTTAATACTTCCGCTGTTACTATTATATCAATATAATCATATGTATTTAATTAGCGAGCTTTGCTCATATTGCTTTATACAATGGTTTTTGTAATTGATATTAGAGAAAAATTTTAAGTTTACAAACGGCGATGGTTACTAGGACATGTTTCTGAATTTCCCTTCCTCATCAGCTAGCTTTTCGGGAGCTGAGCGTTGAACTCGAATCTCCAACATTCATATCAGTGCAAAGGTAGATGCCTTTAGCTGCTAAGCCATATGAATGTCCAGTTTTCCGCTGTACAATTGGTCTCTAAGAGTTGCCTTTTTGTTTATATTCCTTTTGATGTTTTGTAAATTTGAGCTGGGTTGGTGCCCTTCCAAGGCTTGAGCATACGATATAGTGTTGCTGGCTGGGTTGACTTGGCTTAAAGATGCACCTTTTGTTTAGATTTATCTTTTCCATGTGAGCTAACAGTACTTGGGTAAGTTTTTACCCCAATGATGGGTATTTTATGTATTTAATTAGCGAGCTTTGCTCATATTGCTTTATACAATGGTTTTTGTAATTGACATTAGAGAAAAATTGTAAGTTTACAAACGGCGATGGTTACTAGGACATGTTTCTGAATTTCACTTCTTCATCAGCTAGCTCTTCGGGAGCTGAGCGTTGAACTCGAATCTCCAACATTCATATCAGTGCAAAGGTAGATGCCTTTAGCTGCTAAGCCATATGAGTGTCCCGTTGTTCGCTGTACAATTGGTCTCTAAGAGTTGCCTTTTTGTTTATATTCCTTTTGATGGTTTGTAAGTTTGAGCTGGGTTGGGCCCTTCTAAGGCTTGAGCGTACGATATAGTGTTGCTGGTTGGGTTGACTTGGCTTAAGGATGCACCTTGTTGATTGAGTTTCTCTTTTCCATGTAATACAACAGTACTTGGGTCAGTTTTTTTCCTCAATGGTGGGTATTTTATGTCTTGTAAGTTTTCATAGACCGCGAATCCTTTGTAATTTACCTTCGCATAATCATCAGACTTGGATTTTCGACTACATTCTGCAGACATGTGGCTACCAGCACATTTTATACATACCGTCGCCTTGTTAAATGATTGTTGTACCTATGTGAAAATTGGGCCAAATTGAGCTAATAATGCAGTTATACTAATCTTACCAAGATCTTTCTAATGCATTTATCAGTTTTTTAATACCTCCTTTGGTTTCCGAGATATTCGGCAAAATTTTGTCGTATATACCAGGTCACAAGCGCTTAGTAGCATTTTGTCGTATAATTTTAAAGCTTCCGCACATGCGACAATTTTTCATAGAAATTCAATGAATATAATTCTTTATAAAAAATTATTGTATGTGCGAAATCAGCTAACACGTGCAACAAAGTTTGAATCTTGCTTAGTAAAACTATGTCGTATGTATTATTGAAAATGCATTGAGCGTAATAGTGTTAGTGTTAATCGCGATGTCGAGGCGTGCGGATGAATCTCCTGCACCTTATGTGCCGCAAGAAATTTACGAGTAAGTATTTCGTTTGAAATTAATAGTACCTATTAATTTAAAAAAAAATCAGTCTAGTCTGGAAAACAAAATTCTTGGATCTTGCGATGGGACTGACTTTTCTTCAGATGATTTAGAAAATGATCCGAGTTATGTTCCAGAAAATAAATCCAGAAAATAAAAAATAAATTTCGTTACTACGAAACGGCATATACCACACTTCTTTCTTCGCCCAAAAAAAATGGAAGTGTGTTACATAAGTTGCCATTGGATTATAGCAGCGGTTGTAAGTAATTTTGCGTTTAATTTTAGTTCCCATTCTAAAGTTCTTACTTTCAAATTTCCAATTAAATACTTTCAGCTAATTCCGCATCTCCTTTGCCTCGAAAAAGAAAACGAAACACTGAAGTTTGAAAGCAAAATTTACGAAAGAGCCTTCACGACCGTGGATTGCCATTTGTTAACAGTAAAGGATTGGAAAGGACAGGAAGAACCATTTTTTCCGAATGCGCTAAATCGTGCGTTTACATGTGTACAACTAAAATATCCTCAGATGAAAGGAAGAGTATTCATTCCCGTTTCTGGATCTTAAACTCATCAGAGAGGCAAATATTTTATGGTAATTTTGTAAAGAAGACATCAGTTAAGCGCAGAGGAGAAAACTCCAAGAATCAGGATGAACCAAGAAAAAAAGTAGACTGAAAGTAGGCTGAAAGTTTTTCTTCTTTTCCCGGAGTGGATAGTCTGTTCGTTTTGTGATTGATGACGCTATAATACTTTGGTGATAAACCAAATAATAAAAACATCTATTTATTTTTTAACTTTATTTTATTCATTTAAAGTATTTATTTTAAACTAATTAGACTTTTGTTTTTTAATGTAATATAAAAATTTTCATTTTCAAAACACAACTCAATAAAATAATTATTTAAAAATTAAAGTATAAAGAACAAAGTATAATATTTTATTATAATAGTTAACACTATATTTACTCCCCCTCCAAGAAAATTTAAAACAAATAAATAATTAATTAATATTAAATGTAACCTTTTTTTGTTGTTTAATGTATTTGTATTTAAATTAGCGTTAATAAGTATGTTTGCCGGTTTAAGTAAATCAATTGAAAAATTTTTAATAGTATTTTTGTTGTAAACTGTAAATGTTTTATGTTTCTTAGAGATAACTTAAAAGGTCCTTCATAAGGTGATTCTAAATTAGATTTACGAAGAACTTTAACAAAAACATATTCACAACTTTCAAAATTTTTTGGAACAAAATAGTTTTCTTTATTATGATGAAAAACTTTTGAACGAATAAGTGAAAAATATTCTCTTATCTTGTGAAGAGTTTCATTAGAAAAATTATTTTCATTATTATTGTTGGAAACAATTAATTCGCCAGGTACTCTGAGTGTTTGTCCGTTAACAAGTTCAGCATAAGAACACTTTAAATCTTCTTTAATGGAAGTTCGTTAACCTAGAAGAATGGATGGTAAAATATCAGACCAATGAACAGAGTCGTTTGATGCTATAATTGCTGCTTTTAAAGTTCGATGAAATCTCTCTATCATGCCATTTGCGTGAGGATGGTAAGATGTATGAATAAATTTTTTTTTTTAGCATCCAATATATTTTGCCAACTGTATATATAGAATACATCTAACAAATTTTTGGTTTTTTAAAAGTAATACATAATTAATTAAACTTAATAAACTTGATGGGCATGGATGGATTGCTCTCAGTAGTGCATCCATTTTTTTAAGAATTTATTAATACCACTTAATAAACTTGGTGGGCATGGATGGATTGCTCTTGTGCTGCAACCATTTTTTTTAAGAATTAATCAGTGTTGAAGATCTGTGATTGGCTTTCTTTTCAGGAGCGTTAAATTAGTTGGTCTTGCTGACAGGGCTAGAATGAACGGGTTGGGGTGAGTTAGAAGCCTCGTGTTTTGATTTCTTCACCTATTGCTGGAACCTTTAGATCCCGGTGTAGCTGGTTGTTGTTCACATAGTAGGGTGCGTTTACAATCATTCTAAGGGGTTTCGATTTGAATCTCTGGAGAATTTCTATGTTTGAGTTTGCTGCAGTTCCCCTCAGTTGTATTCCATATGACCAAATGGGTTTTATGAGGACTTTGTTATCAACTGATAATTGTGAATTTTGGTTCATAAGCCAGTACATATTTCTTAGTTTGATACCAACGGCTTTTCTTTTGTTGAATATGTGGGTCCTCCAAGTTAATTTTCTGTCAAGGTGCATACCAAGGTACTTTGTTTCGTCACTTTGTGGTATATTTATATCGTTGAGTTTAACGGGTGGGCAAGTGTTACGTCTGGTAGTAAACGTCACTTGAACGGATTTTTATTCAGTGGATTTGATCCTCCATTCTTTCAGCCAATGGGTAATTTTATTTAAACTTCCTTGGAGCTTGAGTGAAGCCACGCTAGGGGTAGGGTCAGCGACCAGCACCGTAGTATCATCGGCAAACGTGCCTATAGTGACGCCTTCTGCTATTGGGAGGTCATACGTGTAAAGTAGATAAAGTATTGGGCCCATTATACTGTCTTGCGGGACGCCTGTTAAGCACTCATAACGGGCGGTCTGCTACACATCTTGTTTAACGAAGAAATAACGATCTTTTAGATATGATTGTATAAATAAGAAGTAGTTTATAGGGAGGGTGTGTGCAGTATTTCTCCTTCTCAAAAGCGTCGTATATTTGCTCGGTGACTCTGTGGACCTGCTCAATTGTTCCGTGCCTTCTTCTGAAGCCAAATTGGTGATTGGGTATGATTTTACGCTCTTCTATTATGGGCAAGAGTCTTTTAAGGAAGAGAACTTCCATGACTTTTGAGACGATAGGCGGCAGACTAATAGGTCTGTAAGATGCAAATGTATCAGCTGGCTTTCCGGGTTTCAGAATCATTATCATCTGCGAAACTTTCCACTGTGGGGGTATGAATTGAGTTTTTAGTACTGCATTAAACAATTGTGTCAAGAATTGTATGCCTTCGTGGGGTAAATTTTCTAGAATAGTGCCATTGATAAGGTCGTAGCCCGGAGCTTTTTTTGGCTTGAGTTTTGCAATTACGGTTTTTACCTCCGATATTGAGCATTTTTTTTATGGGTGGGTCCATTTGATTTGGATGACTTAAGGTAGTTTCCACTTCCTTAGGTATTTTTAGTGGGGGTTCAATATCATGCGGGGTGAATACTAGTTTTAGGTGGCGTGCGAAAGTATTTGCTTTTACAACATCACTTTTTGCCCATTCGTTATTCTCCATTCATATAGCTGCATTTGTGATAATTAGCCTCTTAAGCTTGCTAGTCGCTTTCCAAAGGGAGTAATCAGCTGCAGTTGTTGCATCAATATTACTGAGGTATTGTTGAATTTCTCTGTTGCGCTCCATATTAAGGATGGATTTAAGTTCATTAGTTAATGCATTCAACCATTTCTTGTCATCGGGATGCCGGGTTTGCTGCCACCTTTTCCGTGCGATGCGCTTTTCTTTAAGCTTGGCTGTTACTTCGTGGGTAACGCCCAAGGTTTTTTGCCTGCTGAGGGTGGGAGTTGAGGTCCATGCAGTTTGTTGGATACACCTCTTAAAGTGTTCGACTGCTTCAGCCATATCTTCGTCGGATTTCAGCGGCAGTTTTAAGTCAATATTAGACGAGATCATAGATCAAAAGTACTCCCAATTAGTTTTCCGATTATAGAGGCTACAATGATTAGCTGTGGGTGTGAGATTTTTATCAATTGTTACCAATATTGATGACATTCACATCATCGGCCTAAACACCCGCGCTGTTAGTTCTGCTTACTCCAAACTGGAAAAAGAAGCGGTAAAGATGGGTTTGATGGTGAATGAGGACAAAACGAAGTGCCTGCTGTCATCGAGCAAAGAGTCAGCGCATACGCGCCTTGGCAACCACGCTACTGTTGGCAGCCATAATTTCGAAATAGTAAAAGGCTTCGTTTATTTGGGAACCAGCATCAACACTAGCAACAACATCAGCACTGAAATCCAGCGAAGAATCAATCTTGCCAATAAATGCTACTTTGGACTAGGTAGGCAATTGAAAAGTAAAGTCCTCTCTCGGCGAACGAAAATCATACTCTACAAGTTACTTATCGTACCCGTCCTGCTATATGGGGCAGAAGCATGGACATCAGCAGATGAAGCGGCGTTAGGAATGTTCGAGAGAAAAGTTCTTCGAAAGATTTATGGACCTCTACGCGTTGGCGATGGCGAGTACCGAAGAAGATTTAATAATTAGCTGTACGAGCTATACGCAGACATCAACATAGTCCAGCGAATTAAAACGCAGCGGCTGCGCTGGCTAGGCCATGTTATGTGAATGAAACATGATGCTCCGGCCAAGAAAGTGTTTCTATCGGAACCCGCCTATGGAAGCAGAGGTAGAGGGCGGCCCCCACTCCGTTGGAAGGACCAGGTGGAAACGCCTTTTTGGACGGCCATAACCGTTTAGACGGTTAAGCGCCAATTAAGTAAGTAAGTTACCAATATTGGGAAGTGGTCAGAAGACAATTCAAAGCACGATTTGCAAGTTATTTCTGAAGAAGATATGCCTTTTACCACACAGAAGTCGATCAAGTCGGGTAGTTTATTTTTATCTGAGGGCCAATATGTGGGTGCTCCAGTAGAGAATGGAGTTAGTTTGAAGCGGAGAATGATATAGTTGCCTTCCTTTGGGGGCAGTGGCGGATCGTGAGCTTGGCTGTGAGGGGGAAATGGTATCAAAAAGTTTCATAAATTTTGTTTTATTTTTATAAAAGCGGTATTCATGTATAAATTGCCATGCATCGTGAGATGCAAAAATTTTGTGCCTACTGCAGTTTTCGTGCTCAAGAAAAATGCAAAATTTTTCTTGAATGTTTGCTTTTGATCTGCGTACTGCGCTTAATAATACCAAAATATAAGCTTTCGATAATATGTATGTATGTATGTATTCTGTTTTGAAGTACTTTCAGGGCCGCAATTTCCCTGGGGCCCGGAAAGTTTTTAGGGGCTCGGCAAGGCAAAGCAGTATTGACAGTACTCTAACTAGGATTTCATAGATACATACATATTTTGTTGCTACAAAAAATTGTTTTAAAATTGAAAATCACCTAACTAAAATCATAAGCATCCGAACAAATAATATGTGGCATAGTAAAAGTCGAAATAAATTGTGATTTTAAGCTAGATAAACATTTTTGACACAATTTTGTAATCGCTATCGGTCAAAAATGCTTAAACCAACTTAAAATCACATTTTTTTCGTTTTCCCAACGACTTAAGTGGTCGCCATTTCCTTCAAAGCATACTCCATACTACTCTAAAACGGGGGAAAAGCAAAGCGTGATTTGCTCGTTTGGAATGCAACAAAAGAAGCGCTTTTTTTGTTTTCCATGCCGGCTTTTCAGCAAAATTTCCGAAAATACCCGATCAGCTTTGACAAAATCCTGAAATTATTCTAAAGAAAAATGTTGGAAGAGGTTACACGACAAAATTCCTGAACATGAAAATTGTCAAAATCATAAAACTTGTTATATAGAAGAGTGGCGCCAATATGAAATGAGAATTCGAAATGCAAGTTCAGTGGATTTTCTCTTAGCGGAAACTCTTAAAAATGAAGCAGCTCGCTGGAGAGAGATACTTCGAAGAATTCTTGATGTGGTTTTATTTCTTGGAGAAAAATGATTGGCATTTAGAGGGGATAATTCATTGATTGGAAATCCAAAAAATGGAAACTTTTTTGGTATTTTGGGACTGACCAGCAATTATGACCCCCTTTTTGTGAACATTTGGAGAAGGTGAGGGAATTTCAAACGAAAGAGAATCGTCTCCGAGCACATAATTTGTCTGATGGAATACAAAATGAGTTCATAGAAATCTGTGCAAGTCAAGTCATTAGAAAGATAGAAGGCGAGAGATAACCCCTGGCAACATTTGCACCTTGCGCTTGTCATAGTTTAAATTTATGTGGAGTGCAAGCTGCTGAATGTTGTGCAGAAGACATCACATTTTTCGGTATTATGCAGAAATTGTATAATGTCTTTATCACGAGCCCTCAGAGATGGGAAATTCTCAAGGAAAAAACTAATTGCTCCTTGCACAGCATGTCACAAACGCGATGGTCTGCTCGTGTGGATAGTGTGAAACCTCTCGCAACTCACATTCCCCAAATATTGAAAGCTATTGATGAAATCAAGCTTTTGAATCTAAGTTCAGAAACAGTAACGGATTTGAAAGGTATTGAAGCATATACGGGGAAATTTGAGCGTATCCTCTGAGTCTCCATTTGGCTCAAAGTGTTGACGGTAATCCTTCATCGAAATCTGGTACTGCAAGCTAGAAATGCCACACTGGACATAGAAACAGAAAATATGCGTAGCCTGATTGATGAGTGGAAGAAGTTCAGGGATCAATGGTCGATCATACTTCAATAATGTTAGGTTCTAGCAGGGAGTATAGGAGTTGTGAATACTTTCGCAGGGGAAAAAAGGAAGATAAGGAAGCGCCAGTTCTATGAATTACCTGGCGAATCGCTTAAGTGTGATTCCGAAACTCAATTCAAACAGCAAGTTGTTTACGTTCTTTTGGACTGCTTGATTGGTAACATGACAAGGTGTTTCAAAGCCGTAAATGACATTGCGATTAAATTTAGTTTTTTGTGGAAGTATCAGGATCTGACGGAATAAGAGCTCAGAGAAAAGCCAGCGGCATTCTGCACGATTTATGGTATCGATATTTCTACGGATCTAATAGATGAAATCATTCATCCCTAATTTGGGAGTGATTCGCTGCCACCATTTCAACTTCTGAACAAATTTCATGACTTGAAGATGGAAGTATTATTTCCGAACATCTGCATAGCATTAAGAATATTTTGCACACCTCCAGTCAGTGTGGCTGAAGGGGAGCGTTCTTTTAGTCTATTGTCTCGCGTAAACGCGAACTGTCCCAGGGGCCCGGCTGGGCTCTCTGCGGCCCTGAATACTTTTTGTATTTTTTATTTGGTACTTTTATCATTACTGGGTGTGAACATTTCATACTTATATACTTTTAATAAAACAATGTACTTAATAATAACAATGTAAATAAATGTTATGTTTAAAGACATAGAGTGAAAATTTCTGAAAGTGATTTTTGAGCAACAAAGATATTATTTGATAGCTACCGATAATACAAACAAATGCTCGATTGCTAATATGCTACCAAAAACATCTAGGGAGGTATCAAACGACGCGTAACTCGTTCAAAAGATATTAAACAAAAACCGCGGGTCCCTCCGTAACCGGGGGTGGTATCCATAGTATTTTTGCGCACAATACCTTTCTGCATTGGCGGCCTTCGGACGCGCTTATAAAAAATTTCCCTAGGTGGGTCCAACACCGGTTTGGAGACCAACAACATATCCGCGCAAAACACTTAAGTTTAGAATTTTTTTTCTGGGTACAAAAACATTACAACAACCACATGAAAAGCAAACTTCAACTGCAGATATCTCCCGGCAGAGATACAATTTTCTTCCGCCTTCGGATTATTGTTGTCGAGGTCAATACGCGGCTTTTGACACCTCTCTCGATATTTTTGGTAGCAGTCGACCCTTCAACTAGACTTTTACCGACAACTCAAAGACCAATTTGCTTGTAATTAAAAACTCTTTAAGAGCACATTTTTTATTTCTATGAGATAAATTTCTATTTTTAAAATTGTTGCAAAACCGTGCAAAAAAAATTGTTCTGGGGCACATTTTTGCACGAAAGGAAAAGCACATACGCAAAATTTTACTCTATGATATTCCGTTGTGAAAAAATGTCCGGCAGTATTGATGCTAGATATTTTCATTTCGACACCTTGGACTTGAAGTGTCATCATTGTTGCGATTTGCTGCATAACTTGTTTCAATAGAGCGATCATTTCTCGCATTTCACTACCATTTTGGGTTGGGGTAGATGCGTCTTTGTTATTTGGGTTAGCATTGCTAGAGTTTGAGCTGGGTTGGGGCCCTTCCAAGGCTTGAGCATACGATATAGTGTTGCTGGCTGGGTTGAATTGGCTTAAAGATGCACCTTTTGTTTAGATTTATCTTTTCCATGTGAGCTAACAGTACTTGGGTAAGTTTTTACCCCAATGATGGGTATTTTATGTATTTAATTAGCGAGCTTTGCTCATATTGCTTTATACAATGGTTTTTGTAATTGATATTAGAGAAAAATTGTAAGTTTACAAACGGCGATGGTTACTAGGACATGTTTCTTAATTTCACTTCTTCATCAGCTAGCTTTTCGGGAGCTGAGCGTTGAACTCGAATCTCCAACATTCATATCAGTGCAAAGGTAGATGCCTTTAGCTGCTAAGCCATATGTATGTCCCGTTGTTCGCTGTACAATTGGTCTCTAAGAGTTGCCTTTTTGTTTATATTCCTTTTGATCACCATGTAGGCACATGCACTCTGTATGTAGTTTATTCCTAATGGTGTGGATATGATTTTTAGGCGCGCTTTTGAAAGCTTAGTAACATTTGTTCGGATTTTTACAGTATTTGTTTTTAATACTTCCGCTGTTACTATTATATCAATATGATCATATGCATTTAATTAGCGAGCTTTGCTCATATTGCTTTATACAATGGTTTTTGTAATTGATATTAGAGAAAAATTGTAAGTTTACAAACGGCGATGGTTACTAGGACATGTTTCTGAATTTCACTTCTTCATCAGTTAGCTTTTCGGGAGCTGAGCGTTGAACTCGAATCTCCAACATTCATATCAGTGCAAAGGTAGATGCTTAGCTTTAGCTGCTAAGCCATATGAATGTCCAGTTTTCCGCTGTACAATTGGTCTCTAAGAGTTGCCTTTTTGTTTATATTCCTTTTGATCACCATGTAGGCACATACACTCTGTATGTAGTTTATTCCTAATGGTGTGGATATGATTTTTAGGCGCGCTTTTGAAAGCTTAGTAACATTTGTTCGGATTTTTACAGTATTTGTTTTTAATACTTTCGCTGTTACTATTATATCAATATGATCATATGTATTTAATAAGCGACCTTTCCTCATATTGCTTTATACAATGGTTTTTGTTATTGATATTAGAGAAAAATTTTAAGTTTACAAACGGCGATGGTTACTAGGACATGTTTCTGAATTTCACTTCTTCATCAGCTAGCTTTTCGTGAGCTGAGCGTTGAACTCGAATCTCCAACATTCATATCAGTGCAAAGGTAGATGCCTTTAGCTGCTAAGTCATATGAATGTCCCGTTTTTCGCTGTACAATTGGTCTCTAAGAGTTGCCTTTTTGTTTATATTCCTTTTGATCACCATGTAGGCACATACACTCTGTATGTAGTTTATTCCTAATGGTGTGGATATGATTTTTAGGTGCGCTTTTGAAAGCTTAGTAACATTTTTTCGGATTTTCACAGTATTTGTTTTTAATACTTTCGCTGTTACTATTATATCAATATGATCATATGTATTTAATTAGCGACCTTTCCTCATATTGCTTTATACAATGGTTTTTGTAATTGATATTAGAGAAAAATTGTAAGTTTACAAACGGCGATGGTTACTAGGACATGTTTCTGAATTTCACTTCTTCATCAGTTAGCTTTTCGGGAGCTGAGCGTTGAACTCGAATCTCCAACATTCATATCAGTGCAAAGGTAGATGCTTAGCTTTAGCTGCTAAGCCATATGAATGTCCAGTTTTCCGCTGTACAATTGGTCTCTAAGAGTTGCCTTTTTGTTTATATTCCTTTTGATGTTTTGTAAGTTTGAGCTGGGTTGGGCCCTTCTAAGGCTTGAGCGTACGATATAGTGTTGCTGGTTGGGTTGACTTGGCTTAAGGATGCACCTTGTTGATTGAGTTTCTCTTTTCCATGTAATACAACAGTACTTGGGTCAGTTTTTTTCCTCAATGGTGGGTATTGTATGTCTTGTAAGTTTTTATAGACCGCGAATCCTTTGTAATTTACCTTCGCATAATCATCAGACTTGGATTTTCGACTACATTCTGCAGACATGTGGCTACCAGCACATTTTATACATACCGTCGCCTGGTTAAATGATTGTTGTACCTATGTGAAAATTGGGCCAAATTGAGCTAATAATGCAGTTATACTAATCTTACCAAGATCTTTCTAATGCATTTATCAGTTTTTTAATACTTCCTTTGGTTTCCGAGATATCCGGCAAAATTTTGTCGTATATGCCAGGTCACAAGCGCTTAGTAGCATTTTGTCGTATAATTTTAAAGCTTCCGCACATGCGACAATTTTTCATAGAAATTGAATGAATATAATTCTTAATAAAAAATTGTTGTATGTGCGAAATCAGCTAACACGTGCAACAAAGTTTGAATCTTGCTTACTAAAACTATGTCGTATGTATTATTGAAAATGCATTGAGCGTAATAGTGTTAGTGTTAATCGCGATGTCGAGGCGTGCGGATGAATCTCCTGCACCTTATGTGCTGCAAGAAAATTTATGAGTAAGTATTTCGTTTGAAATTAATAGTACCTATTAATTAAAAAAAAAAAGTCAATCTAGTCTGGAAAACAAAATTCTTGGATCTTGTGATGGGACTGACTTTTCTTCAGATGATTTAGAAAATGATCCGAGTTATGTTCCAGAAAATAAATCCTCGTTAAAAATTACTACGAAACGGCATATAGCACACTTCTTTCTTCGCCCAAAAAAAAATGGAAGTGTGTTACGTAAGTTGCCATTGGATTATAGCAGCGGTTGTAAGTAATTTTGCGTTTAATTTTAGTTCCCGTTCTAAAGTTCTTACTTTCAAATTTCCTATTAAATACTTTCAGCTAATTCCGCATCTCATTTGCCTCGAAAAAGAAAACGAAACACTGAAGTTTGAAAGCAAAATTTACGAAAGAGTCTTCACGACCGTGGATTGCAATTTGTTAACAGTAAAGGATTGGAAAGGACAGGAAGAACCATTTTTTCCAAATGCGCTAAATCGTGCTTTTACATGTGTACAACTAAAATATCCTCAGATGAAAGGAAGAGTATTCATTCCCGTTTCTGGAGCTTAAACTCATCAGAGAGGCAAATATTTTATGGTAATTTTGTAAAGAAGACATCAGATAAACGCAGAGGAGCAAACTCCAAGAATCAGGATGAACCAAGAAAAAAAGTAGATTTCATTTTTATTTTAAACCAAACAAGAAAACCGTGAAAGTGTGTAAAAAGTATTTCTTAAATTCTCTAGGATTTTCTGATCGAGTTATTTATTATTTTTTTGTGAAGCATTATGAAGTTGATACTGTGTAGTCGCAATAGAAACTTAAAAATTGTGGAAAAAGACCTATAGAGGAAAGTCGAATTATATAGGTGAAAAATCACATTTCAAGCTTCCCGATGGTCTACTCCCATAACTGCAGATCAAATACTTCAATAAAATATTGGGAAGCCCATTTGAAATTACAAAAAATTGATGACTTATATAAAATCTCTATCAGTAACCCAGTTAGTATAGATGTCTATAGGAAAGTATTTAATACCAGCTTTAATTTATCTTTCTACGCACCAAGAAAGGATATTTGTGATAAGTGTCCCATTTTTAAAGTCAATGCGCGTAAGGTATCTGAAGCGGAGATTCAACTACATCAAAATCATTTGGACGAAAAAACATTTACCAAAGCGGAATCCGATACCGATCTTCAAAATATTGATAATAATTCCCCAGTTTTAATATATGATTTAGAAAATGTATTTGCCCTTCCGAAAATGTTTGCGTCTAGTTTTTATTATAAACGTAAACTGTCCGTATACAATCTTACTGGTACCCTTGTTATTCCCGGTCACGCAAAAGTTACATACTGTGCTTTGCGGAACGAAACTTTGAGCAGACGCAGTGGAAATGATATTGCCAGTGCCTTAATTAAAATATTAAAAAACTATATATAAACCGTGGTGTGATGGTAGCGTGCTCCGCCTACCACACCTGATGCCCTGGGTTCAAACCCCGGGCAAAGCAACATCAAAAAAAATTTTAGAAATAAGGTTTTTCAATTAGAAGAAAATTTTTCTAAGCGAGGTCGCCCCTCGGCAGTGTTTGGCAAGCGCTCCGGGTGTATTTCTGCCATGAAAAGCTCTCAGTGAAAACTCATCTGCCTTGCAGATGCCGTTCGGAGTCGGCATAAAATCATGTAGGTGCCGTCCGGCCAATTTGTAGGGAAAATCAAGAGGAGCACGACGCAAATTGGAAGAGAATCTCGGCCTTAGATCTCTTCGGAGGTTATCGCGCCTTACATTTATTTATCTTTATAGTAACTATATCTAAGAAAACACAAAACTAGATACTCAAATATATTGAGTATGTGGAGACAAGAACATAAGTTTGTTCCTAAAAAAGAACTTGATTTAAATAAAATTTAGGACTTAAAAAGTTGCATTCCATTTTTGGAAAAAGAAGAAGACAAATGTTTTTATAGAACCATATTAAAAATGTAATTCAAATGCGATCTCATCTTTATGTACCTACTTTATATTATTTTTAACGTTAATTTGTTAAGTTTCTTTTTTGTACTGAAGCTAAATTGAATTCCTTTGTTTACTCGAATTGGATAAACTATTTTTTTGTGTTTACTTTAATGTTGTTGTTATAAGTATAAAATATATTTTGATTTTAAATAAAGCTGAATAAAGAGTTTTTATTCACGTAATTTTTACAAATGCTGGCAGTAATTTGTCGCATGTGCATGGAACGACCACTACCATGTTGTGAAATGTAACATACGATAAAATGTGACTAAACAAAACTTGCAGTAAATGTTTCATTGTTTGTGTAAAACTGGTTTCTGTCTTAAATTTTGGTATTTCCTTAAGCTAGAAACAACATATACAATTTTCAAGAAAATCTACCTAGAGTTTTCGAGAAAACGCGTTTTAAACTTCAATCGGGTTTTCCCAAAAGTCGTAAAATGTAACATACAACAATCATTTAACCAGGCGACGATACCGGTTTTCGACGGCAGTACGATTTCGCCCATATTGCTGACAGTTAGCACATTGGGGTATTTCACGCGTTGGGTGTGGGGGCTCGAATACAATTTTTGAATGTAAGAGACTTTTAATTTCGTAAATCTCTTTATTGTTGGTGTCGGCCTTGAGCTCAATTATGAACATGGGTAGCGGCTTTTTGGTGATTCTGTGCTTCATGTTCCATATGTTAGTAACAGAGTGGCCAAAATGTTTAAGTGCGTCTACGATTTCTTTGGTATCTATCGAGAAGTGCATATTTTTAAGAACTACTTTAAATGAACGTTCTTGTTTCGAGTTATATGTAAAGAACTCTGTGTTCTTTAGTTCTAATTGGGTCACGATAGTTTTGTAGAAATCGAGAGATGATGCCTGGACTTTGACTTGGTCGTTACCTATTAGCTTTAGGTGAAACGAGTTTGGGGCAAATTCTTGTAATAAACTCATCAGTGGAGATATATTACTGACTTTGTCGACGCAAATCGGGGGAGGTTTCAGTTGTTTCTCTTTGGTTTGGCTTGGTTCTTCGTCTTCAAGGACGGAAAATCTATTTTCCGTATCTGGGGCATTTTCTTGGCGCTTACCAAGCCAATATTGTTCGAGCTTGGCCTGTTTTTTTGACTCTGTACTCTTACCTGGGCTTTCGCGTTGGCGTTTAGAGGGTGGTACGTTCTTCCATTAGTTGGCTGTTGGAGTCGGGCTAGCGACTTTTTGGGTGGTTGGGACTTGTTGCTGACTATAGAGTAGTTGAAATTGCTGCTGGAGGAACTCTATCTGCTGCTCAGCACTTCCGGCGCACCCAGTAGGGATTGTGGGAATTTTGTGTAGCTCCGAGTTTTGTTGCTGTTGTGTTCGTGAGGTGAGCAGTTGAGATTGGGTCGGTTGGGTCAGCGGTAGCTTGTGTTGCTGTTGGCTGATTTGATAGGTTGGGGTTTGCTGAGATAGCAGGGGTCCTCCTCCCTTAGGAGGAGTGGGGTTAAGTGGCATTCTCGCCACTCGCTATTCACTTATTTTATATTGGCTTATTCTTATATTATTATTATTATTATTGTTGAATTTATTCTTTGAGTATCTCCTTACTTACTTACTTAATTGGCGCTTAACCGAGTATCTCCTTATTGGGTATAAATCATACATTTTGGAGGCCTTAACCTAAAACAAAATGTACTAAATTAACAGTTTCTATTTATATATATATATATATATATAATACATATATGTATACTTATGTATATGTGTTTGTTTAAGCCAGGAAGTTTCTGGTGATGTGGCAGGTATCGATGATGACTGACTTTTGGATGTTGTTGATCAGGCTTTCTTGCAACCCAAGCATGTCCATATTTGTTCTGAGATGCTTGTCGATAACGCCTTCAGCGCTTATCACCACTGTGATAATTTTTATTTCTGTAAGGTTCCAGTTCCTCTTTGTTTCAACGGCTAGATCGGCATACCTACTGATTTTTTCGGCGTATGTACGAGTTATGTTTCTTGTAGCCGGAACTGCAACATCAATGAAGAAGCCTCTACTTTCTCTTTTATCGAAGATCGAGATATCGGGGCGGTTATGGAGTCTCGTGTGGTCTGAGTATATTGTTCTGTCATAGTAGATCTTCACGTCTTCATTTTCTATAACTGGTTCTGGGTTGTATTGCTAAGCAGGTTCTTGTGGAGAATTTTTGCAACGTTGTTGTGCCTTCGTGTGTACTCAGTTTGAGCTAGGTTTGTGCAGCCTGAAATTATATGGTCAATGGTTTCGGTTTGACTCATACACCTTCTACAAGTATCACTAGTGACATTTGGATCCTTTATTACATTCTTTATGTAGTCTTTTGTTGGGATTACTTGATCTTGTATAGCAATCATAAAAGCCTCGGTCTCAGCAAACAAGTATCCATTCAATAACCATTTGCATGACATCAATTTGTCAACATTTTCAGCGTTAATGGACGTGTAGAACCGACCATGAATAGGTTTTATTGGCCACTTTTGTTCCCTTGAAGTTTTCTCTTCTGCTTGTCGGGTAAAGCTTCCCTTCAAATTTAGGGGTGTTAAGTTTGTATCTGCTTCAGTTATTATTTTTATCAGGCGAGATCTTTCAGATTTTAGCTGGAAGTACCATCGAAGGGATTCTATTTGATTATCATGGAGTGTTTGGAGATCAACAAGCCCTCGTCCTCCATCTCTCCTTGATATTACCATTCTTTCACAGCATGATTTGGGATGATGGAATTTATAGGATGTAGGTACAGTTCTGATTCTTCTTTGTAGCGATTGAATGTCAGTTGCTGTCCATTTGATAATATCAAAACTGTACAAATGGACAGGTATTGCAAAAGTATTTATGGCTTTGATTTGGTTTTTGCCATTTAGATTCGCTTTAGCTATTTTATGCATTCGAGACGAAAACTCCCTAGTCAGATTATCTTCGAATTTTACCTTAGCAATACGTTTATTCTGCGCCATCCCTAGATATTTATATAGTTCTCCTTCTTCCATTTGTTTAATATTTTCGATCTCTTCATTCTGGTCATCAATTTCGATATCTTGCCTTTGGTAATATGTATTTTTTTATACTTTTCCAGTCCAAATTTCATGTTGATGTCATTTCTGGACATGTCTACGATTTTTATTAAACGGTCCAAGCTCTGTCGCGTGGATGCGCATATCTTCAGGTCATCCATATATAAAATGTGACTCAGTATTTCTTGGTTGGAACCGTCTTTAATTTTGAATCCATATTTACTGTTTTTAAGAAGGTTACTATTATTATTATTATTATGCTACTATTATTATTATACTATTATTATTATTTATTTATTTATTATTTTGTATTATATTTTAATTTATTAAGTTATGTGGATATTTTTAAGCTATTGCATAGATTTTATAGCGGGCTCGGCACCTAAATCAAAAAAAACCGTAACGGATATTTGTCAAAAAAGATTCGAAAAGGTTCGAAACGGTTCGGTGTTAGCAACAGGCCAAATACATAAAATTGGATCTCTATCATAAAGTTAAAATTAAAGTTAACTTTAACTTTAACTTTATCTTTAACTTTAACTTTAACTTTAAGTTTAAGTTTAACTTTAACTTTAACTTTAACTTTAACTTTAACTTTAAAAAAACTGGTTTCTGTATTAAATTTTGGTATTTCCTTAAGCTAGAAACAACATATACAATTTTCAAGAAAATCTACCTAGAGTTGTCGAGAAAACGCGGTTTAAACTTCAATGGGGTTTTCCCAAAAGTCGTCAAATGTAACATACAACAATCATTTAACCAGGCGACGATGCCGGTTTTCGACGGCAGTACGATTTCGCCCATATTGCTGACAGTTAGTACATTGGGGTATTTCACGCTTTGGGTGTGGGGGCTCGAATACAATTTTTGGATGTCAGAGACTTTTAATTTCGTAAATCTCTTTATTGTTGGTGTCGGGCTTGAGCTCAATTATGAACATGGGTAGCGGCTTTTTGGTGATTCTGTGCTTCATGTTCCATATGTTAGTAACAGAGTGGCCAAAATGTTTAAGTGCGTCTACGATTTCTTTGGTATCTATCGAGAAGTGCATATTTTTAAGAACTACTTTAAATGAACGTTCTTGTTTCGATTTATATGTAAAGAACTCTGTGTTCTTTAGTTCTAATTGGGTCACGATAGTTTTGTAGACATCGAGAGATGATGCTTGGACTTTGACTTGGTCGTTACCTATTAGCTTTAGGTGAAACGAGTTTGGGGCAAATTCTTGTAATAAACTCATCAGTGGAGATATATTACTGTCTTTGTAGACGCAAATTGGGGGAGGTTTCAGTTTTTTCTCTTTGGTTTGGCTTGTTTCTTCGTCTTCGAGGACGGAAAATCTATTTTCCGTATCTGGGGCATTTACTTGGCGCTTACCAAGCCAATATTGTTCGAGCTTGGCCTGTTTTTTTGACTCTGTACTCTTACCTGGGCTTTCGCGTTGGCGTTTAGAGGGTGGTACGTTCTTCCATTAGTTGGCTGTTGGAGTCGGGCTAGCGACTTTTTGGGTGGTTGGGACTTGTTGCTGACTATAGAGTGGTTGAAATTGCTGCTGGAGGAACTCTATCTGCTGCTCAGCACTTCCGGCGCTCCCAGTAGGGATTGTGGGAGTTTTTTGTAGCTCCGAGTTTTGTTGCTGTTGTGTTCGTGAGGTGAGCAGTTGAGATTGGGTCGGTTGGGTCAGCGGTAGCTTGTGTTGCTTTTGGCTGATTTGATGGGTTGGGGTTTGCTGAGATAGCAGGGGTCCTCCTCCCTTAGGAGGAGTGGGGTTAAGTGGCATTCTCGCCACTCGCTATTCACTTATTTTATATTGGCTTATTCTTATATTATTATTATTATTATTGTTGAATTTATTCTTTGAGTATCTCCTTACTTACTTACTTAATTGGCGCTTAACCGAGTATCTCCTTATTGGTTATAAATCATACACTTTGGAGGCCTTAACCTAAAACAAAATGTACTAAATTAACAGTTTCTATTTTTATATATATATATATATAATACATATATGTATACTTATGTATATGTGTTTGTTTAAGCCAGGAAGTTTCTGGTGATGTGGCAGGTATCGATGATGACTGACTTCTGGATGTTGTTGATCAGGCTTTCTTGCAACCCAAGCGTGTCCATATTTGTTCTGAGATGCTTGTCGATAACGCCTTCAGCGCTTATCACCACTGTGATAATTTTTATTTCTGTAAGGTTCCAGTTCCTCTTTGTTTCAACGGCTAGCTCGGCATACCTACTGATTTTTTCGGCGTATGTACGAGTTATGTTTCTTGTAGCCGGAACTGCAACGTCAATGAAGAAGCCTCTACTTTCTCTTCTATCGAGGATCGAGATATCGGGGCGGTTATGGAGTCTCGTGTGGTCTGAGTATATTGTTCTGTCATAGTAGATCTTCACGTCTTCAGTTTCGATAACTGGTTCTGGGTTGTATTGTAGTACGGCACTTCACCTACATGGATGTTGTATTTGCTAAGCAGGTCCTTGTGGAGAATTTTTGCAACGTTGTTGTATCCATTCAATAACCATTTGTATGACATCAATTTGTCAACATTTTCAGCGTTAATGGACGTGTAGAACCGACCATGAATAGGTTTTATTGGCCCCTTTTGTTTCCTTGAAGTTTTCTCTTCTGCTTGTCGGGTAAAGCTTCCCTTCAAATGTAGGGGTGTTAAGTTTGTATCTGCTTCAGTTATTATTTTTATCAGGCGAGATCTTTCAGATTTTAGCTGGAAGTACCATCGAAGGGATTCTATTTGATTATCATGGAGTGTTTGGAGATCAACAAGCCCTCGTCCTCCATCTCTCCTTGATATTACCATTCTTTCACAGCATGATTTGGGATGATGGAATTTATAGGATGTAGGTACAGTTCTGATTCTTCTTTGTAGCGATTGAATGTCAGTTGCTGTCCATTTGATAATATCAAAACTGTACAAATGGACAGGTATTGCAAAAGTATTTATGGCTTTGATTTGGTTTTTGCCATTTAGATTCGCTTGAGCTATTTTATGCATTCGAGACGAAAACTCCCTAGTCGGATTATCTTCGAATTTTACCTTAGCAATACGTTTATTCTGCGCCATCCCTAGACATTTATATATTTCTCCTTCTTTCATTTGTTTAATATTTTCGATGTCTTCATTCTGGTCATCATATTTCGATATCTTGCCTTTGGTAATATGTATTTTTTTACACTTTTCCAGTCCAAATTTCATGTTGATGTCATTTCTGAACATGGCTACGATTTTTATTAAACGGTCCAAGCTCTGTCGCGTGGATGCGTATATCTTCAAGTCATCCATATATAAAAGGTGACTCAGTATTTCTTGGTTGGAACCGCCTTTAATTTTGAATCCATATTTACTGTTTTTAAGAAGGTTACTATTATTATTATTATTATGCTACTATTATTATTATACTGTCACGGATATTGGCATCGCTGAGCTGTACCATCACTAAGGCGATGCTAAGGCCATGCCAAGCAGTATTTACGTCAATAATCAAATCATGTATACACATATATAAGGCAGCCGAAAGAGATGTCACACACAGATGCATTTACTTATGCGCCTATGTATGCGCGAGAGACTGTAAACTACAAACATTCACATCAATAATTCAATCATTATGTATCTACATAAACGAATAAATAATTGCGTCTACACATATGTACGTATACGAGCAGCGGAGCGGCAATGCACAGACACATGCATATATCTTATCTGAGTTGGCACAAGAGAGAGCAATAATTTGTGCACGTAGTTGTGGCTGGCGATTTTGTAGCGAAAATAACTAGTAAGTTCTGGAAATCGAAGAGCCTAGAAGTATGCAGCGTAAACTATAAAAGCGGGGCAGACGAGTAAGAAGTAATTCAGTTTGAGTTGAGCTATCAATCAGTTTGATTAAGCACGCGATCTGGCGGCCAATAGTAGAGTTTCATTTGAGTTATCAATCAGTTTGGTTATTAAGCCAGCGAGTAGCAAAGTATAAGTGTTATTGTGAAGTACTTTAATAAAGGCCATTTTTCCATTGTTCAATATTGGATTTATTTATTCAACAGTTTAGTGATTCGAACTTAGCAGAGGATTGCAAATAAGAGGATTTGCAAGTAAATTCGTTACAATTGGTGTCAGAAGAGGAATTGTTGAATAAATTCCGAAGATTGGGAATACAACTTGGACATGGCAAAGTTCAGTGAATTGAAGATCCAGCAACTGAAAAAGGAATTGGAGAACCGTGGATTAAATACAACCGGCAATAAGATCGAACTTCAAGCACGGCTACGAGAGGTAATGGAGTCGCAAGGAATTGATGTGGACGAGTTTGTCTTTTATCCTGATGGGGACGAAACAACAACAAAAATTTAAGAGAAAAACGAAACATCGCAGACAGTTACGAGCACAGACTTGAACATTATATTGGCTGCAATATCTGCACAAACATCGACAGTAGCATCAATGTCGTCGCAATTGGCATCCCAACTGGAAGCGCAAGAGGCACGTATAACAGAAATGTCATCACAAATATCCACAAATATGTCATCACAACTAGAAGAACAGAAAACGTATATGTCATCACAATTGGAATCGCAGGAGACACGGATAACATCCAAGATGGAAGCACAGGAGACACGTATATCCGAAATGTCGTCGCAAATGTCATCTCAACTGGAAGAGCAGAATATATATATGGCATCCCAGCTGGAATCACATGAGACACGTATTTCAGAAATGTCGACACAGATTACATCAAAGATGGAAACACAACTGAAAGAGCAAGAGGCACGTATATCATCAAAACTCGAAGCGCGTATGGACGAGAAAATAACGCAGTTTGAAGAAAAATTCGAGGCAGAGGTGGATGCTTTGAGAGGTCGTATACAGGAATTGCAACTAATTCGCCCAGTTGTTTCAGCAAGCAATACGAAGGTAAAAACTCCAACTTTTGACGGCTCTGTTCCTTTCCAGGTGTTTAAGATTCAGTTTGAGAAGACCGCAGCAGTGAACAACTGGAGTGCGGAAGATAAAGTTGCTGCACTATTCGTGGCATTGAAAGGATCTGCTGCTGAAATCCTACAGACTATTCCCGAGGGAGAGCGGAACAACTACGAAACATTGATGAGCGCTCTAGAGAGGCGATACGGAAGCGAACACAGGAAGCAGATACACCAAATAGAGTTGCAAAACCGCTACCAAAAAGCTAATGAGACTTTGCAGGAGTTTGCGTCAGATGTCGAAAGGCTTGCACATTTGGCGAATGCCGACGCACCCGTGGAATACACCGAAAGAGTAAAAATTCAGAGCTTTATAAATGGCATACGGGACGTCGAAACGAAGCGAGCCACATACGCAAACCCAAAGCCAACATTTGCAGAGACGGTATCACATGCATTGACTCAGGAAACCGCCTCACTATTGAGTAAACCAGCATACAAAGCTCATCGTGTGGAAGTGGAAAGACCAGATTGGGTAGACACAATTTTGGAAGCACTGAAGGGATCACAACAGAAAAATGCCGGAGTTATTAAATGTTTCAAGTGCGGTAACCCAGGTCACATTGCGCGTCATTGCAGTAGCAATTCCAATAGTTCCAACAATGTGGGTGGCCGTAAACGCAGAGCTGAAGGAGACGAGCAAATCTCCAAATCCACTCAATCGTTAAACTAAAGCGAGTCAGCCGCAAGGGGCGACAGCTGGCTCCCTCAATTGAATGCCCCATAATCTCGATCTCGCAAATTGGAAGAAGGTCAAGCAATCTTACTGTCGGAGGACATGTGGATGGAAAGGAACGTTTACTGACTGTAGATACGGGTGCATCCCATTCCATCATTCGATCAGATTTAGTCAACAAGAAGATAAGACCATTGCTTGGAGCAAGATTACGTACAGCCACAGGAGAGGACACCCAGGTAATTGGAGAAGTAGAATGTGAAGTAGCAATTGGGAACGTCACGGTACTTCACAATTTTATAGTGGCAGGTATTGTTGATGAAATCATAATTGGAGTGGACTCCTTAATCAACCAAGGCATCAAGATCGATATGCAAAGCAAGACGATGCGATATAAGAACATGGATGTGCCACTTAATTTCGGCTACGAGAGAGGCTACAGCAGTAAACGAGTGCTGGTGGAAGAGAGTCAGCAAATACCACCAAAATCAGAAGCAGTCATCTGGGCAAAGGTAGATGGAGATTGTGGGACAAACAAATTGTGGGTTGTCGAAGCAGCAAATAAATCAGCACTGAACATACTTGTAGGAAAAATCCTGGCTATGACAAAACAAGATGGACGTATTCCGGTAAGAGTACTCAATGAGTTCAAGTCACCATTCAATTTGACCAAAGGAGCTATTTTGGGAAGATGCCAAGAGGCCGAAGTAGTTATTAACTGTGAACAGTTCCAGGAACACGTTTCAGCTAGTAATACTGATCTTTCAAATGACATCACGGCATGGACACAGGGGCTAGAGGAAGCATATCAGAGTAAGGCAAAACAACTGCTCCTAAAGTACGCGAACATATTTGACCAGGATGATTCTAAACCAGGCCGCACCAACGTTGTGAAACATCAAATTGACACTGGAGATGCGAGGCCGATCCGTCAAGCTCCACGTAGTGTTCCACTGGCGAAGCGGGAAGTTGTGAGTCAAATCATTCAAGAAATGAGCGACAGCGGCGTCATCGAACCATCAGCTAGTCCATGGAGCTCACCGGTAGTACTTGTAAAAAAGAAGGATGGAAAAATGAGGTTTTGCGTGGACTACCGGCAGTTGAATGAAGTAACGAAAAAGGATAGCTACCCATTGCCAAGAATTGACGACACTCTGGACTCGCTATCTGGTACGAAATGGTTTTCCACGCTGGACTTGAAAAGCGGCTACTGGCAAGTGGAGGTGAAGGAGGAAGATAAAGAGAAAACAGCCTTCAGTGTCGGTGATGGTCTTTGGCAATTTACAGTGATGCCTTTTGGACTTTGTAATGCACCAGCTACTTTTGAGAGACTCATGGACCAGGTACTGAAAGGACTACATTGGAAAACATGCTTGGTGTACCTGGACGACATCATCGTATTGGGCAAGAACTTTGATGAACATCTTAAGAACTTAGAGGAAGTTTTCCAGAGAATAGCTGGCGCTGGTCTGAAGCTAAGTCCCAAAAAGTGTGCGCTGTTTAAAAAGGAAGTCAATTATTTGGGTCACAAGGTAACGACAGAGGGCATCTGCACTGCGAACGAAAAAATAGAGGCTGTACAGGATTGGCCAAGACCACAGAACCTACATGAATTGAGAAGTTTTCTTGGGCTGTGCACATATTACCGCCGATTTGTACCAAATTTTTCCAGCGTAGCCCATAGCCTCCATGAGCTTACAAGAAAAAACAAAGCTTTTGAATGGAAGAAGGAGCAAGAAGTGGCTTTCCAAACATTGAAGGAGCGTTTGTGCACTGCCCCAATGTTAGCATATCCGATTCCAGGAGCAACATTTATTCTAGATACAGATGCAAGTCGATATGCTATAGGAGGCGTTTTATCACAACTGGTCGATGGACAGGAGAAGGTAGTTGCATATTACAGCCGTTCGATTGGAAAACCAGAGAGGAACTACTCTGTTACGCGGAGAGAGCTGTTGGCATTAGTAGAGTGCATTAAACATTTTCACAAATACCTCTACGGCCAGCGATTCCGTGTCAGGACAGATCACGCAGCATTGAAATGGCTTCTGCAGTTCCGTAATCCGGAAGGACAATTGGCACGGTGGATCGAGCGACTTCAAAGCTATGACTTTTCCATTGAGCATCGAAAAGGTAGTACCCATGGAAATGCCGATGCAATGTCACGAAGGCCATGTAGTTTGGAATGCAAGCACTGTTCAAAGGCCGAGGCTAAAGAAGACATTATAGATGTCCGGCTAATGACTATAACGTGTACGGATGAATGGGACAAGGAACAACTAAGAAAGTGTCAGCTAGAAGATACAGATCTGTCACATGTTATGCAAGGGCTCGAACGAAACGAAAGACCAAGCAGAGAGCATATGTCAGCAGAGAGTCCCATTGCGAAGTCATATTGGGCACAGTGGAACAGTTTAGAATTGATATCCGGTTGCTTGCATCGAGTATGGGAGAGTGAGGATGGTCAATGCAAGAAGAAACTGATAGTTGTTCCCAGAAAGAGGATTCCTGACGTGCTCAGCGAGTTGCACAATGGTCCAAGTGGAGGTCATCTTGGAATCACGAAGACACTCGAGAAAATTAAGCAGAGATTCTATTGGGTTGGTTGCCGTCAGTCGGTCACCGAGTTGATTGCCAATTGCGAGGTATGCAACAGAGCGAAAAGGCCCAAAACCCGAAGTCATGGCCAGATGAAGCAGTATATTTCAGGTGCACCATTTGAAAGGATCGCCATGGATGTCGCAGGTCCATTTCCTACTAGCAACCGCGGAAACAAATACGTACTGGTGGTTATGGATTATTTCAGTAAATGGCCAGAGGTATACCCAATCCCAAACCAAGAAGCAGAAACAGTAGCAGAAGTGGTTAAAAACGAATGGGTTGCAAGGTATGGTGTACCAATGGAGTTACATTCTGACCAAGGCAGGAATTTTAAATCAGCTGTGTTCCAAGAACTGTGCAAGAAGTTGGGCATTCGAAAAACACGGACAACTGCATTGCATCCTCAGTTCGATGGTATGGTGGAACGTTTCAATAGAACATTGGAGGAGCATTTAAGGAAAGTAGTAGACAAGTACCATAAGGACTGGGATACACACATATCATTATTCTTGATGGCCTACCGATCGGCAGTACATGACACAACGGGCCAAACTCCCGCAAAGGTAATTTTTGGCAATGACCTTCGACTGCCAGCTGATTTGAAGTATGGGGTAGATGCCGATGCGGAGAGGAATGTCAAGAAATCCACTGATGTCTTAGAAGAAGAGCTGAGAGAGGTACACGATCTGGTAAGGCAACGAGCAAAGATTATTAGTGACAAGATGAAAGCGAGGTACGATAAAGCAATTAATTCGGAAGGGTTTCAGGAAGGAGATTTGGTGCTGCTATACAACCCACAACGAAAAAAAGGTTTGTCCCCGAAATTGCAGTGTAACTGGGAAGGCCCATACAAAGTTGTAAAACGGATCAACGATGTAGTGTACCGCATACAAACCACTACCAAACCACGAACCAAAATGAAAGTGGTTCATTTGGAGAGATTAGCAGCGTTTAGATCGAGAAATTTTTCTGATCGGGACGATCAGACTTAGGTGGAGGGCAGTGTCACGGATATTGGCATCGCTGAGCTGTACCATCACTAAGGCGATGTTAAGGCCATGCCAAGCAGTATTTACGTCAATAATCAAATCATGTATAACATATATAAGGCAGCCGAAAGAGATGTCACACACAGATGCATTTACTTATGCGCCTATGTATGCGCGAGAGACTGTAAACTACAAACATTCACATCAATAATTCAATCACTATGTATCTACATAAACGAATAAATAATTGCGTCTACACATATGTACGTATACGAGCAGCGGAGCGGCAATGCACAGACACATGCATATATCTTATCTGAGTTGGCACAAGAGAGAGCAATAATTTGTGCACGTAGTTGTGGCTGGCGATTTTGTAGCGAAAATAACTAGTAAGTTCTGGAAATCGAAGAGCCTAGAAGTATGCAGCGTAAACTATAAAAGCGGGGCAGACGAGTAAGAAGTAATTCAGTTTGAGTTGAGCTATCAATCAGTTTGATTAAGCACGCGATCTGGCGGCCAATAGTAGAGTTTCATTTGAGTTATCAATCAGTTTGGTTATTAAGCCAGCGAGTAGCAAAGTATAAGTGTTATTGTGAAGTACTTTAATAAAGGCCATTTTTCCATTGTTCAATATTGGAGTTATTTGTTCAACAGTTTAGTGATTCGAACTTAGCAGAGGATTGCAAATAAGAGGATTTGCAAGTAAATTCGTTACAATACTATTATTATTACTTATTTATTTATTATTTTGTATTATATTTTAATTTATTAAGTTATGTGGATATTTTTAAGCTATTGCGTAGATTTTATAGCGGGCTTGGCACCTAAATCAAAAAAAACCGTAACGGATATTTGTCAAAAAACGTTCGAAAAGGTTCGAAAAGGTTCGGTGTTAGCAACAGGCCAAATACATAAAATTGGATCTCTATCATAAAGTTAAAATTAAAGTTAATTTTAAATTTATCTTTAACTTTAACTTTAACTTTATTTTTAACTTTAACTTTATTTTTAACTTTAACTTTAACTTTGACTTTAATATTCACTTTAACTTTAACTTCTAACTTTAATTTTAAAAGTTTAGCTATAGAACTAAGGCACACTCCCTTTTAAAATACTCATTAACACCTTTCGTTTGATACCCATATTATACAAACGCATTCTAGAGTCACCCCTGGTCCACCTTTATGGCGATATCTCAAAAAGGCGTCCACCTATAGAACTAAGGCCCACGCCCTTTTACTATACTCATTAACACCTTTCATTTGATACCCATATCGTACAAACAAATTCTAGAGTCACGCTGGTCCACCTTTATGGCGATATCTCGAAAAGGCTTCCACCTATAGAACTAAGGCACACTCCCTTTTAAAATACTCATTAACACCTTTCAGTTGATACCCATATCGTACAAACAAATTCTAGAGTCACCCCTGGCCCAACTTAATGGCGATATCTCGAAAAGGCGTCCACCTATAGAACTATGGCCTACTCCCTCTTAAAATACTCTTTAATACGTTCCATTTGATACACATGTCATGCAAACACATTCCAGGGTTACCCTAGGTTCATTTTCCTACATGGAGATTTTCCCTTATTTTGTCTCCATAGCTCTCAGCTGAGTATGTAATGTTCGGTTACACCCGAACTTGCCCTTCCTTACTTGTTTTGGTTTCACTTTGTTTATGTTTTCGATATGGAGTCTCACTTTTATTCTTATGTTTTATTTTTAAGCACTATTGTTTTTTGACGTATTTTGCTTTCAGGGGGGAAATCACTTATTTCTTGTACCCAGAGGGTGAATTTTTTTGTTTTTATCTCACTTAGAGATTTATTATTTATACTGTTTCTTATGTTTTGACAGCACACACTTTAATTTTCACTTTACGCAAACAGGGTTGCTGATGCAGATCCTAATAGTTCAGTTAATTCCGTAACAAATTTGGAAGTAAATTGTGAACCTTGATCTACTGTAATATTTAATGGTATACCAGATCGTGGTATATAATTATACTAAGCTGAGCATAGCTCACAGAGTATATTAATTTTGTTCGCATAACAGTAATCCGTAACGGCATAAACTAAACGAGATATATATAGACTTCTCTATGTCAAAATGATCTGGGCGAAAAAAGAAATTAATTTCGTTCGTCTGTCCGGAAATACGATAACTTGAGTAAATTTTGAGGTATCTTGATGAAATTTGGTACGTAGGTTCCTGGGCACTCACTCTATTTAAATTGAACGAAATCGGACTATAAACACGCCCACTTTTTCGATATAGAAAATTTCGAAACATCGAAAAACTGCGATAATTCATTACCAAAGACGGATAAAGCGATGAAACTTGGTAGGTGGATTGACCTTATGACGCAGAATAGAAAATTAGTAAAATTTTGGACAATGGGCGTGGCACCGTCCACTTTTAAAAGAAAGTAATTTACAAGTTTTGCAAGCTGTAATTTGGCAGTCGTTGAATATATCATGATGAAATTTAGCAGGAACGTTACTCCTCTTACTATATGTGAGCTAAATAAAGTTTAGCAAAATCGGATGACGAATACGCCCACTTTTTAAAAGACATTTTTTTAAAAGTCAAATTTTAACAAAAAATGTAATATCTTTACAGTATATAAGTAAATTATGTCAACATTCAACTCCAATAATGATATGGTGCAACAAAATACAAAAATAAAAGAAAATTTCAAAATGGGCGTGGCTCCGCCCTTTTTTATTTAATTTGTCTAGAATACTTTTAACGCCATAAGTCGAACGAAAATTTACCACTCCTCGTGAAATTTGGTAGGGGCATAGATTCTATGAGGATAACTGTTTTCTGTGAAAATGGGCGAAATCAGTTGAAGCCACGCCCAGTTTTTATACACAGTCGACCGTTTGTCCTTCCGTTCGGCCGTTAACAAGATAACCTCAGGAAAAATCGATATATCTTTACTAAACTTAGTTCACATACTTATCTGAACTCACTTTATCTTGGTATAAAAAATGGCCGAAATCCGACTATGACCACGCCCACTTTTCGATATCGAAAATTACGAAAAATTAAAAAATGCCATAACTCTATACCGAATATGTAAAAAGGGATGAAACATGGTAATTGGATTGGTTTATTGACGCAAAATTTAACTTTAGAAAAAACTTTGTAAAATGGGTGTGACACCTACCATATTAAGTAGAATAAAATGAAAAAGTTCTGCAGGGCGAAATCAAAAGCCCTTGGAATCTTGCCAGGAATACTGTTCGTGGTATTGCATATATAAATAATTTAGCGGAACCCGACAGATGATGTTCTGGGTCACCTTGGTCCACATTTTGGTCGATATCTCGAAAACGCCTTCACATATAAAACTAAGGGCCACTCCCTTTTAAAACCCTCATTAATACCTTTAATTTGATACTAATATTTTGATTTATGGCGATATCTCGAAAAAGCCATCCACCTATAGAACTAAGGCCCACTCCCTTTTAAAATACTCATTAACACCTTTCATTTGATACTCATATTGTACAAACACATTCTAGAGTCACCCCTGGTCCACCTTTATGACGATATTCCAAAATGGCGTCCACCTATAAAACTAAGGCCCACTCCCTTTTAAAATACTCATTGGCACCTTTCATTTGATACTCATATTGTACAAACGCATTCTAGAGTCACCCCTGGTCCACCTTTATGGCGATATCCCGAAATGGCGTCCACTTATAGAACTATGGCTTACTCCCTTTTAAAATACTCATTAACACCTTTCATTTGATACGCATATCATACAAACGCATTCTAGAGTCACCCCTGGTCCACCTTTATGGCGAAATCCCGAAATGGCGTCCACCTATAGAACTAAGGCCCACTCCCTTTTAAAATACTCATTAACACCTTTCATTTGATACCCATACTGGTCCACCTTTATGGCGATATCCCGAAATGGCGTCCACCTATAGAACTATGGCCCACTCCCTTTTAAAATCTATATATTAATACGCTAACAAAATTTCCATACAATTAATTGACAGGCTGTTTCGCATACTTAGCATACGTAAAATCATATAAAAGTTATATGAATCGATTCGTATTGATCAGCCGCAGTACATAGGCCTATTTTTGTTAACAAATATTACTCTATTTGTTTATAATTAAAATTTTTTTGTGAATTCGAAAATCTGTGCAACTATCGAAATTGCCATCTCTAGGACGCATTACGTTCACAAACCCCCCTGAGTACAAAGCTCCAAATGCTGCATTGTCGCGTTGCTCAAATGTTTCATCTCTACATATGTATATATTTGTACACGCCAAACGGTGAGAGAACTACGCTTCGCTCATTTTCAGTTCAAATGCATTGTCGCTTTGCACAAATGTTTCATCTCTACATATGTATATATTCGTACCCGCCAAACGGTGAGAGAATTAATGCTTCACTCATTTTCAGTTCAAATAAAATATTGTTTCCCATTGTTGTCAATTACCGATATTGGTCTGTACCAAAATCCTTAAAAAATTGTTGTAAAATAATTGTTAGCGCACAAAGAAACTTTAAAGAGAAGTAATAACTTAACCGGCCTATTTTTTGGACAAATTTTACTTACACGTAAAAGCATAGGTCTTTATTTAACAGATTATTTGTTTTTCATTTTATGTGCTTTAAAAAAATGAAATCAGAAGTAATGAGTCAACTTTTGTTCAAACTCATTAAATTTATTTATTTATAACAATTAATTACAAATTTGACCCAAATATTTTTTGCATTTCCAAATTGTATGCTCATTTTAGATATAGCACGTCTTATAGCGATAAAAAAATAAATAAATTTGCTACAAAGATATTACATTAAAATTTGTATATTGTCTTTTATGCTAATTTATTTTGATATTTCTTATTTTATTTTATTATGTTATCTTTTATCACGTTGTATATTAAATTGGCTACAAAGATATTACATTAAAATTTGTATATTTTCTTTTATGCTAATTTATTTTGATATTTCTTATTTTATTTTATTATATTATCTTTTATTATACTCAGTTGAGCAGAGCACACAGAGTATATTAACTTTGATTGGATAACGGTGGGTTGTACAGGTATAAAGGAATCGAGATAGATATAGACTTCTATATATCAAAATTATCAGTATCGAAAAAAAATTTGATTGAGCCATGTCCGTCCGTCCGTCCGCCCGTTAACACGATAACTTGAGTAAGTTTTGAGGTATCTTGATGAAATTTGGCATGTGTGTTCCTGGGCACTCATCTCAGATCGCTATTTAAAATGAACGATATCAGACTATAACCACGCCCACTTTTTCGATATGGAAAATTTCGAAAAATCGAAAAAGTGGGAAAATTCATTACCAAAGACGGATAAAGCGATGAAACTTGGTAAGTGAGTTGAACTTATGACGCAGAATATAGAATTGGTAAAATTTTGGACAATGGGCGTGGCACCGCCCACTTTTAAGAGAAGGTAATTTAGAAGTTTTGCAATCTGTAATTTGGCAGTCGTTGAAGATATCATGATGAAGTTTGGCAGGAACGTTACTCCAATTACTATATGTATGCTTAATAAAAATTAGCAAAATCGGAGAACGACCACGCCCACTTAAAAAAAAAAGTTTTTTTGAAGTCAAATTTAAAAAAAAAGTTTATATCCTTACAGTATATAAGTAAATTATGTCAACATTCAACTCCAGTAATGATATGGTGCAACAAAATACAAAAATAAAAGGACATTTCAAAATGGGCGTGGCTCCGCCCTTTTTGATTTAATTTGCCTAGGATACTTTTAATGCCATAAGTCGAACAAAAATTTACCAATCCTTGTGACATTTGGTAGGGGCTTAGACTCTAGGACGATAACTGTTTTCTGTAAAAAAGTGCGAAATCGGTTGAAGCCACGCCGAGTCTTTATACACAGTCGGCCGTCTGTCCTTCCGCTCGGCCGTTAACACGATAACTTGAGCAAAAATCGATATATCTTTACTAAACTCAGTTCACGTACTTATCTGAACTCACTTTGTATTTGTATAAAAAATGGCCGAAATGCGACTATGACCACGGCTACTTTTTCGATATCGAAAATTATGAAAAATGAAAAAAATGCCATAATTCTATACCAAATACGAAAAAGGGATGAAACATGGTAATTTGATTGGTTTATTGACGCAAAATATAACTTTAGAAAAAAGCTTTGTAAAATGGGTGTGAAACCTACTATATTAAGTAGAAGATAATGAAAAAGTTCTGCAGGTCGAAATCAAAAGCCCTTGGAATCTTGGCAGGAATACTGTTTGTGGTATTACATATATAAATAAATTAGCGGTACCCGACAGATGATGGCCTGGGTCACCCACCCTGGTCCACATTTTGGTCGATATCTCGAAAAGGCGTCCACGCATAGAACTAAGGCACACTCCCTTTTAAAATACTCATTATCACCTTTCGTTTGATATCCATATTGTACAAACGCATTCTTGAGTCAACCCTGACCCACCTTTATAACGATATCCCGAAAAGGCGTCCAACTATAGAAAAAAAGGCCCACTCCCTTTTAAAATACTCATTACCCTTTCATTTGATACCGATATCGTACAAACAAAGTTCTAGAGTCACCCCTGGTCCACCTTTATAACGATATCCCGAAAAGGCGTCCACCTATAGAACTAAGGCCCACTCCCTTTTAAAATACTCATTAGCACCTTTCATTTGATACCCGTATCGTACAAACAAATTCTGGAGTCACCCCTGGTTCACCTTTATGGCGGTATCTCGAAAAGGCGTCCACCCATAGAACTAAGGCACACTCCCTTTTAAAATACTCATTAGCACCTTTCGTTTGATACCCATATCGTACAAACAAATTCTAGAGTCACCCCTGGTCCACCTTTATGGCGATATCTCGAAAAGGCGTCCACCTATAGAACTAAGGCCCACTCCGTTTAAAAATACTCATTAACACCTTTCATTTGATACCCATATCGTACAAACAAATTCTAGAGTCACCCCTGGTCCACCTTTATGGCGATATCCCGAAAAGGCGTCCAACTATAGAACTAAGACCCACGCCCTTTTAAAAAACTCATTAACACATTTAATTTGATACCCATATCGTACAAACAAATACTAGAGTCACCCCTGGTCCATCTTTATGGCGATATCTCGAAAAGGCGTCCACCTATAGAACTAAGGCCCACGCCATTTTAAAATACTCATTAACACCTTTCATTTGATACCCATAATGTACAAGCAAATTCTAGAGTCACCCCTGGTCCACGTTTATGGCGATGTCCCTAAATGGCGTACATCTATAGAACTATGGCCCCCTCCTTCTTAAAATACTCTTTAATACCTTCCATTTAATATAAATGTCATACAAACACATTCCAGGGTTACCCTACGTTCATTTTCCTACATGGTGATTTTCCCTTATTTTGTCTCCATAGCTCTCAACTGAGTATGTAATGTTCGGTTACACCCGAACTTAGCCTTCCTTACTTGTTTCACCTTGGTGTATTATTATTTAAATGCAATTTGATTGAATCGGAAAATCTCACGTTGTATATTAAACGAAAAATAAAACGACCCAAAAACGTTTTCAATTTTTGGTCGAAATATTACATAGGCAGTATATTATCCACTATATTTATTATTAGGCTAACTTTGTTTGATTACATGCCCATTAATCGGATGCTTAGATCCCATAATCCTAATTCGTTTATGTCGCTTAAAATTATGAAATCAATTTTATTTTAGTAAATATGTTTGTGTGAACAATTTCAATGTTTTTGTTTTGTCAAGTAATTTCACCTTAATTCTATGCCAATTTCTTTTGATTTAACATATTTTTTATATTTTTGTTTAAGGAGCTTCATACCAAAACGTTATAATTACATTTAAAAATTTTGTAGAAAATTTAAGAAAATACAATAAAAATTACAACGTCTTAATGAAAAATTTAAGTAAGTTAGACCAGTTTGCTATATTTCCACTCACTGCTTAACTATTAACGCATTATTGCACTACCCCACTCACTGCTTAACTAATAACGCATTATTGCACTACCCCCAACGCTGGGTGCATATACTGAGTTGAAAAAAATACAAGTTGGTCGAATTTCGACCACAGGCGATACTAGTACTCTTTAATACCTTCCATTTGATACCCATGTCATACAAACACATTCCAGGGTTACCCTAGGTTAATTTTCCTACATGGAGATTTTCCCTTATTTTGTCTCCAAAGCTCTCAGCTGAGTATGTAATGTTCGGTTACACCCTTACTTAGCCTTCCTTACTTGTTATTCCACAATTCAATTGGATTCGATGGTGTGCATGTTGATATTATAATCGAAAATAGCATTCGTATTTGCTGTGGATGGGATGAAATCGATGCATCATGAAGTGTTGCGTCCCAGTGAGTGTCATCTTCTAACAAATGCAAGAGCTGACATGCTTCGCGATATGTCTGACAAAAATGACCGTGAACTGTTCTTAAATACTGAAAAGATTTTGGTACTCTAACGTTTACCAACAACATTCGCAAATAGAAACATTCAGCATTGTTGGGATGTGCCGTATACATTCTGCCCAAGGCATCTGTTTGGAAAATACCTGGACGACCATCAACTGGTGTTCCTTGTTTACGCCGTTGAAATTTTTTCGATGATGCATTCCAGGTTTAATATTGCGGTATATCAACATATCGCACTTGTTACGTTAACAACTCAAAATTTGAACATTTTCAGTAGAGACTGTTTCCGTAAATATTAATAATATATTAAAAGGAAAAAATGTAATTGCACAAAAATATCATTAAAAATAATATAACCGTTGTTTCGTTTTTATGTGTTTAGTAGTTGCACGAAAATAACAAATTTTTGAGTTATTACTCTTCCTGAAATCTTTTTTATATTTATTTTTTTATTTATCATCATAATGGTAACAATACGATAGAACACAGTAGAATAAACTTACCTAATGAAACTAAAGAGTGATAAACCGAAATAACACGTAACTTAAACAAACCGTTATATGATGTAAATAGGCACAATTAAAAATGTTACACTTTATGTGATACACTAACGAACCAATTTGTTCAAACACTTGGAGACAACTAAAAATGTAACTCTTTAGTTGAGTCTAAAGAAGTCATTTTGCAAACAAAGAGATAGTCATAACGGTTTTTTTTTTAGACAAACCACTGAACGATTTTTACAGTGAGTAGAGATGACCACTGTACATTGTTTTCTTGCAAAAAACTAAAATTTGGAAATTCTGAGTTGTTACACTTTAACGTAACAAGTGCGATATATCAAATTTCTGGCAAATGTTTCGATTTCACACAATTGAAAAAAAAACAGTTAAAGTAGTTGCTGGTGGTTGTGCTGCTCTCTGCTGTACATTCTTAGTAGTGAAATAAACTCGTTGCCCATTCTCCAGATGAACTGCCAAATGGACAACAACAGGATGTCTTTCGTGTAAAGGAAACGAAAAGATACGTCAAACTGCTTCATTACTGCTTATGTATCGCCCCATTTGATATTGAGTGATTTCATCATTTCTATTTTCACCATCTACTCTAAAAACAGCCATATCACTTCCTTTAATCACATATTTACAAATGTATTTGATAGACTTTATTGAGTTACAGTACTCAACATTTATGTGAGCCTGAAAAAATTTTGACAGTTTCGGTGAATATGGCACAACCCAACTATTGTCAATTTCGATGTCTTGCTTGCGCACTCTTATTATCGCCGTTTTACCATTACTTTCAAATGATCGACGCACAGTGGCGCCTTTTGAGTTTTTTCTTTGCAAAAATCATAACTTTTGTACCAATGAAGATATTTGAAAAATTTAAAATGCATGTGAAAGCTAATTATTTGAAGTTTTATTGTGTGAAAGTTCAGAATGTCACAGATACAGGGTGCTTCAAAAAAACTCGTCAAAATCGAAAATTTTTAGAAAAATGCAAAAACAAAATGTTTTTAGTAAAAAATAAAAAAAATAAAATGAGATTTGTCTTATAATGACGTATTTAAGCATTAAATAAGATGAACTAATGATTTTGATAAGATAGCGTGGCCCTGCCCACTTATGATAAAAAGTTGTATCTGAGTACTCACGTAATCAATAACTACCAAAATCGATAGACGTATTGTTTCTTTTAAATGGCAATACTCTTATAAAACTCAAATGTCCGTTTTTGGTGCCACAATAACAAGGTGCTTCAAAATTCATCGTAAAATTTTACATGTTTTTTTTAATTTACAAGCCAAATATATAATTTATTAATAACTACAAGTTATTGAAAGTGGTTCAATGAAATTTTATTTGAGCTAATGATTAAACAGCCAACGAATTTTGGAAAAAGGGAGTGGCACTGCCCATTTATGCTAAAAAGTTTGATGTTAGTATCCGCTTTACAAATTTGTACCAAACTCGATAGGCGTATTGATTTCTGTAAAAATTTAATACTCGTTTGAAGGCGAAATGCCTAAGCTTTAAAATAAATTTCATAAACTTTAGAAAAATGCAATAAAGAAAAGTGTATATTTATAAACTACTAAATTAATTCTTTTTTTTGAAATAAAAAATTAACTTGTACATAGATATCTTATTTTTCAGTAAAGTAACAAAATTGATTAGTAAATCTCTTTTTCATTGTTGTGATAAGAAGTGAGAAACTTATTCTATCTTAACATAGTCATCGTCACTGGAACCATTTCTGAGCTATACGCATCTGTAAGATCTTTTTGTGTTCTTACATACCTCATAGATGATATGACTGGATCAGAAGAGATAGCTAACATGTTGAAAAGGTCTTCGTTTTGTCTAACTCGTGATACTTTGCAGGTGTTCATACATCTATATATTTTGTAGTCCTTGTTCTTAGATTCTTGAGCTTCTTCAGACAATTCTCCTAATGGTAAGCACTGGTACTCTATTAAATCTTTTCCATGTGCTAAAATTTTATGTACCGTTGGTGTTAGTTTCTTCTCAGGTTACTTTTGATGCAGCAACTGTAGTTTTAGATGCATATTCTCCAAATTTGGGTCCATTAACTGGTTCATGGCAGTTTAAAATATTTAAAATTACTCCCAATATTTTCACAATCTCTCTATCAACTCCTTTTATCCGAGCAGTCACTTCATCGTTTTCAAAAAATCTTCTTGAGGAGTTACCATCATTTGTATTTCCGTATCCATACTTTGGAGAGTCAACTCTAAGGCCAATCTCTTTATAGAATGCATCCTGAATTATTTTTTTTCTCCTGCTTTGTTTCTCCTTACATGTTGTATTGTAGTCGAAAACTTCTTGTTGTGGTAGTGTATAAGCCAGCTTCAAAACAAATTCCATACATCTTATCCTAGCATGCAAAGGAGATATTCCATACTCATAATTTAGTTCGTCAGTTATTGAATCATCAAGATTTTCAAGACTGCTTCTCGGGCGGCACAATATAGTTGATAACGGACGTGGATTTTTCCAATATTCTGAAGCTTCATCTTTTAGTCGTAATGGAACAATAGAAGCCATAAACATATTACTATCTGTAATTGTTTCATCGTCTACATTTATTCTTTGTTTATATGCGCTTTGTCCTGATGATCCATCACAGCCCCACTTAGTTATCAATGCTAGCTCCTTTGACAGTGATTTCAACTTTTCTTCAGTAAAACTTTGAAGGAGTCGTGTAGACGTATGATCAATTGCCATTTCATTAATCGTTAGTACATTAAATCTTCTGGCATGCTCACCAAAATGCGTTTTATCCGCTCTGATTATGATTTTGTGATTATCAGATGGCATACGATCGAGAGCGGTTTTGAACAATTTCACCAATACATTGTTCTGATAAAAAAATCTTTGGAGATCGCAAATAATCGCTCGTTTTGTATATGAGTCAATTGTGCAACGTTCATCCAACTCACGATTTTCATTTCCTATAAAATATAATTGCAAAAATTGATGGTTAGCGTCAGGAGATGGTAACAATGCACCCGCTCGATGATAAATCTGACCTTGAATCTGTAATGTGTATGCAATTTAATTTGATGTTGGATCAGAATCCTTAAAAACATTGTAGAAACTGTTACTTAGATCCACAGAACAATTAGATATTCCACATGAAGTAATGACCTTAAATGTCGGCACAAAATTGTCTCTTATAATTTTTGTAGCACCAAAAAAAGTAATTTGAAATGATGAATCGTATTCTTGTATATGATTCATAATATACTTCGACATTGGTGATCCTCCAAAAAACTATGAGTGAAATGGATCAGGTGGAGTTTCAAATGCCGGCAATTTCACTTTGCCATTAGCACAACACATGCCAGCCGTTTCACCCAGAAACTTAGCTGCTTCATAATGTGGACATATCGCACTCATTAATCCAATATATCCATGCATACTGTAATCAATTTGTGGATCGTAATTAAAAGCAGCACGATATATATTTTCTAGAACACGACGTGTTATTTGTCTTGGTCGTGCTGGATTTCTTTGTCGCTGTGGTTCTGCATATCTATTTTGTGCATTCGTTCACGTCGCATTTCATTTTGTTGTGACAGGTCATCAATACTTTGCGCTCTTCTTTGAAGTAACATTCTGTTAGCACTACGCGTACGTTGACCGATATTTTGACGCCTGGCTCGAGGCATTTCCTCAAGAGAAAGGAAAAAAATTCACTAAAACTCCATGTCCAACGCAAGAAATTTAATTTAAGAAAAGCACATGTACAAATAAAAAATGCGCGATCGAAATACACCCACACGTATACGTCCAAAAGACAAAACAAAAATACAAACCGTGCAAAAAATTTGATGAAAAACACAATAAAACACGTACGCACGATTAGATATAGGTGAAATCAATAAATGTATTCTGTAAAATGAACGAAGAAAGAACATTTGAAAAAATAAATTTGAAGAGAAAAACATGATACATCATTGCCACAATTTTCTACTATGTTTTTGTTCAACGATACGACATACTTACAGAAGGAGTTCCAAATATATTATAAATTTTGATATGAATTCAATTGAAAATGAAGAAATACTCAATTATGAATCGAAAACTACATAAATACTGAACATACGTGTTGATTCTCCATAGTTCATAACAAAAAGACCTAATGTCAATATACACCGAAAGTACGATGTGACAGATATGATGTGTTGTGGTGTATCTCTTTCCGTTGTATCTGAAAACACCCTATTGCCAAAATGGCAGCCATGTTCATTGTTCATACTCTTATTCAAGAAAACTCGATCAGCTGCAGATGAATCAGTACAACACATCATAAATACATTTCTTCATTACTTTTTTTTTAATTTTTTTATTCTTAAGGCATCAGAGTAAAAAAGTTAGTAAGTTTCGGGACGCTGGTGAATATATTCGTTGAACTCGAGGGATCCATGAGTTAGGTTTCCTAAAAGTTGTAGCGATATTGATTCGAAAACAGGTGGGCGAATGTTTGTAATGTTGACTTGATCTGTATTTCGAAGAAACATTGTATATGTAAATCTTATGGCTGTAGTCGTAAATTTGCAAGCTGAATGGCAACAGTCAACGATTCTGTATATTCTTTTTCTCAATAAATGGATTCTCGTCGTGAAAGAAGATTGAACACCTTTGCCCGAACCGTTGTTTGTTGGGACAGTTGTGTATTGAAGAGATGTTGGAAATTTTCAGTAAGGAAGCGACCATTTGGAAAGAACCAGTTGAAATTTGCGGAATGTCGGGTTTTGATTTCGAGAAATCTAAAATATTGACCGAAATAATGCATCAGCGATTCGTCGTTAAAAATGCGATTAACTCAATACTCTTGAATTCTTGTTGCCAAAATCCCAGCCAAAAATGAATTTGCCGATTGTAGCGAAGCTTTTCCGTAGCCCCGTTGCTTCTTTAATAATTGCTGGGGTATACTCGCTGTGTCCGGGCTTCGTTTACAATAAATTTATATTTAAGGGGCGCCTTGCAAATCGACTTAATAGAATACTTCACTTTATTCACTGACTGCTTAAATAATATAATATAAAAGAAAACGTGTTTGTATACTTCATTTGCAAATTCACTTAGATTATCTTGCGGTATCCTCGACTGTGTTGGCGGGCCTTAACAGTCCTGCCGTATTCCGTTAGATGGATCCCGTTAGTATGTGGCGTCTGTGCCCTGTCACGCCTTATGTCGGCGTCTCTCTCTGCCGCAGTGCTCTGTCTTGCCTTATGTCGGCGTCTACTTGTATTGCGGAGCATTTGCTCTGCCGCGCCTTGCGTCGGCGTACACTTGTATTGCTGGGCGATGCTCTGCCGCGCCTTGCGTCGGCGTCCACTTGTATTGCTGGGCAATGGTCTGCCACGCCTTGCATCGGCGTCTGTTTGTATTGCTGAGGCGATGCTCTGCCGCGCCTTGCATCGGCGTCCACTTGTATTGCTGAGCGATGATCTGCCGCGCCTTGCGTCGGCGTCCACTTGTATTGCTGGGCGATGCTCTGCCACGCCTGGCGCCGGCGTCACTTGTATTGCTGAGGCGATGCTCTGCCGCGCCTTGCGTTGGCGCCTACTTGTATTGCTGAGGCGATGCTCTGCCGCGTCTTTCGTCGTCGTCTACTTGTATTGTTGGGCGATGCTCTGCCACCTTACGTCGCGGCGCGGTCGACGTCGGCGAGCGGACGTCACCTGTTCGCGGGTGCGCGTTACTGTGGGGGGCCTACGCGGGTGTGAACGAAGTCTCAAGCGGTGTTTGGTGGTACAACCGACACATTCGCCTCTTGAATCCCCGACTCACTCCTATGAAACGATCTCTCTTAGTGGTACAACCGACACATTCGAGGTACGTTTCACTGGTAGCTCCGGTCATGACCACAGCTCCGTGATAACTAACTGCTAATGTGTCGCTCCTTTTATGGTTGTTGTGTTTGGTGTTGCTAGCTCAAGTGGTTGCGCTGCCATGATTACCGTGTTGCTGGTAAATGTTGCGACCGCTCGTTGTGTTGCTGAGACTTGTTAGTTTGTCGTGCTGCTATTAAGTGTTGTGATCGCTAGTTGTGTTGCTGAGACTTGTTGGTTTGTCGTGTTGCTAGGACCTTTTGTGACTGGCTGTTGTGTTAATGCTGTGTTAAATATGTTGTGGGGTCGTTTTGTGTGGGCCAAATTAATGAGGTTTTATTTGGTCTTCACCGTGAACGGCTGTCCTTCTCCGCTCCCCGTGTATCGCAATACCCTTTCCATCTTTTCGGCCACGTAGACGCTACAGTCGTTGTTGTTGTATTGTTGTGGCACCTCGAGTACTAGCTTCTGGGCCTTAAAACCGTCATACCCGTACCGCCGTATTTATTCCCACCGGAGGAAATCCACCCAAGCCTGTGTTGCGTGCGGAACTTTGGCCCTGTGCATCGAGTCCGCTACCCATACGTACCGCTCCTGCCAGCAGTGACGTGGTGCTTTGTGGGGCGCGAAGATCACGCTCTGGCCAAACAGGTCGACGTTCCGGACCCAGCGGTGTATGCGCCGACAATTTTCCTCTGTGTTTCTCTTCTGGGTCAGCTGCCAGATCACGAACGGGCTGAGAGTCGTATTTTGTTGTCCGTGCTGCTCTTCCAGCCCCTTTGCCCAAGCGTCAATGACGGTGCCAGTCAACCAATTAGATCCTGTGAGGGTGTCGAGGTCAGTCGCATAGATGGGTATGCCGCCTGGTTCTACCGGGAATATTATTTTAGGCGTTTCCCTCTCCGGTGGAGCTGTGTCCTCATCCGAGGAGAGCTTAATGATTGCCGACTGTTGTTGTTCCGGTGGAACTCTGTCCTTACCCGCGGAGAGCTCGATGATTGTCGGCAATTTTTTTTTTCGGTGGAGCTGTGTCCTCACCCTTCGATGGTTGCCGGCAACTGCCCTACCTCCACGTCTATCCTACCTAGTGTGGCTGTTAGCGTTCTGGTCCCATTGTGGGCCTTGGCTGCGGCTTCCTCTCATTTAGACATGCGCGTGATGCGTACGACGAGTTCTGTTGCCCGTCTGGATGCTTCCGCTGCGCGTCTGACGTTGGTGCTGGCATAAGCTGCGGCTGCGGCTGATTCGGTGTTCGTGGTGTTGGCGTCGGTGCCTGCAGTGTTTGATGGTGCGTGCGACGTCAGCGTACGTGTTGGCGCGTGTAGTTGCACGCATGTTGTTGACGTCGGCGCCAGTGGCTTCTTCCAGCATTACGACCCTAGGACGCTTTGCTTCCTCCTCCTCGTAGCGCTGGCGCATACGCTTGACGCTGTTGGTCAGTTTAGCGTTATAGCTCTCCATTGTAGATTGTAAAGAAAATTCGTAGCAAGAGAACGTTCTTGTCACCTCTGTGGTTTGCGATAGAATGACCGGTGCTTGCTTATCCTCCCATCCTTGATATTAATTAATAATTGTTTTTTTTTTTTTTTAATTTATTTTAATTTCACGCGATGGTCTCTACTGCATGATATGCCTTTAGCTCCGCGATGTTGACCGTTTTCTCCTTTCCGCCACTGGGTTTTCGTACTTTGACTATCACTGGTGATACATATCCTAGGATTTGGTAGGGTCCGTCACATTTGGGGGCCAACTTTGCCGCGAAATTTTCCCCGGCCTTGTAGAGATGGTGGTCCTTTGCGAACACTATTTCGCCGACTACGGGGGTCCATTTTCTCCGCCGTAGATTGTAGTGCCGTGCTTGGTCTGCCGCCGCTCGTTCCATGTTCTGCCTCACTATTCTGAATGCCTATTGCATTCTGTCGGATTTTTCTTCTGCCGTGCTGGTGGCTGTGCCCGTCCTCAGGTTGACCTCGTCAAACAATGCCCCTGGTAGTCGCGGTTCCCGTCCTTGTACGAGGAAGGCTGGACTGTATCCTGTGGACGCGGTCACACTGGTGTTGATGGCCAGCACAATCTCTGGGAGAAGGTCATCCCATCTGTTGTGCTGTGATCTGGTGAGTTGTTCTATGATCCTCTTGACTGTTCTGTCGTCTGTCCACTACCAGTTTCAGCTTTCCTTTCCTGTACTCGATGTCGAAAGTGTGTTGCTGAAGTTCCAAGGCCCATCGTGCTATACAGCCGGAGGGGCTTTGATGGAGTTTAGCTACTTTAGGGACATATGGTCCGTGATTACCTTGAATCGGTACCCTTCCAGGTACGGCCTCATCTTGCGTATTCCCCAGACTATCGCGACGCATTCCTCCTCGGTGGGCGAGTAGTTGGTTTCCGCCTTGTTGAGTTTCCTGCTGGCGTAGGCGATCACGCGTTCTCGGCCTTCCAAGTCCTGTGTCAATATGGCGCCCAGCCCGAAATTGCTTGCGTCCATTTTTAAGGTGAAGGTCTTGGTGAAGTCCGGACAGGCAAGTATCGGTGCTTCCGTGAGTTTTTGCTTTAAGACCTCGAAGGCTTCCTGTTGTTCGGCCCCCACTTCCAGTGTTTGCCCTTTTTCAGCAGGGCTGTGAGTGGCTGGCTGATCGTGGCGAAGTCGGGTGCGAACCGTCGGTACCAAGATGCTATACCGAGATATTGACGCACCTCTTTCGCGATCATTGGTGGTTTCAGGTCCTTGATGGCTGCAACTTTCTCGGAGTCGGTGTGAATTCCCCTGTCGCTTACTACGTGTCCTAGGTATCGGATTTCCTTCTTGAAAAATTCGCATTTCTCCGGATTTATTCTGAGTTTGGCGCGCTGCAGTCGTAGCATATCTTCTTTCAAGTTGTGAATGTGCTCCTCCAAGGTGGATCCTATGATGATTATGTCATCGAGGTATGCGAAAGCGTAGGGTTCCATCTCCGGCCCAATAACCTGATCTAGCGCTCTTTGAAATGTTGCAGATGCAGAGTGTAGGCCGAACGGCATAACGCGCCACTAGAATAACCCGCGTTCCGGTACCGTGAAGGCTGTGTAGGGACGGCTCTGGAGCTCCAGTGGTATTTGCCATTAGCCATTCTTCAAGTCCAAGCAGCTGATGTACTTCGCTCGTCGTAGGTTGTCCAGTATATGTTGTATTCTGGGTAAGGGGTATGCGTCGGGTACGGATCGGGCGTTGAGCTGCCGATAATCCACGCATAATCTCCACTTCCCGTTTTTCTTCTTAGCTAGTACGATTGGTGCACTGTATGGGCTACAGGATGGCTCGATGCATCCTTTCTGAAGTAGTTCGTCAACTTTGTTGTTGATTATGGTCTGCATAGCTAGGTTTTGTGGGAAGTAACGTTGCTTGAGCGCTCGTCCGTCAGGATAATCTTGTGCTCGGATATTGGTAACCCAACTCATGCTCTTGAATTTTCGGAGTTCTTTTGCCAGAAAACCGCGCACTCGTTCCGCCTCGTCCTCACGGTAGGCACCGTTGATCCTATCACCTATGTTATTGTTGTCCTCGCCTGGTGGCGTTACCTCCTCCGTGATCTGTGTCGGCTCGGCTGGTGGCAATGTATGCTGTGTGACTTGCTCGGATAGCGCCAGGATGATGTCGTCGATTGCTCCGGGCATGACGTGTAAAACTGTGTGGTGTGATGCTTCTCCGAGGCGTACCTCAGTCCTTATGGCGTCGAAGATTGTGGTGCTAGTCCCGTTTGCCATCGTTATTTTGATGGCCACTCTCACCATTTCTTCGCTCCCAGAGTTTACAACACGTTCTGCACGGCTGCTCAAAACGAAACTTCTCGATGCCCCTGTATCGATGACCGCCTCGGCTGATTTCGCTCCGAGCCTGGCTACGGCGTAAAGGCGGTCATGCTCTTGGTACATTACTACTGACCATTCGACGCCGGGTTCCTTGGGCTCACCGCGCCTTGTTCTTCGTGAAGCCCTCTGTCGTTTCCCTGACGTCGACGGCAGCATTCGGTTGGGCATATATTATTGCGGCCACACTGCCAGAAAAAAATTTCCCGTGGGTTTCGGCATCTATTGGCGTAGTGTCCTTGCTCGCCGCACCTCCTGCATACGTTGTTGGGGTCAAATCTCTGATTGCCTGGAGGCGTGTGGTGCGGTATGTTCGGTGGTGGGGGTACAGGGTTCAGTGGTGATACCAAGGTCGTGTCACCTGCGATGTGTCGCGTAACTTCGCGGCGATGTCCGCCTGATGGTCTTCGATAGTCCTCATGTATGCTCTCGTAATCCTCGGCAAGGGTTAAGAGTTCTGCGAGATTGGTGAAGTCCCTCCGCCGGATATAAAGTAGGTAATCGGGTTGGCTATTACGGAAGATTCATTCCAGCCGCTGTTCGCTGGTGTATCCTGCGTGTCTCATCAAGCTCTGTATCGCTAGCACGTAATCCTTGTACTTCTCCTTATTATACCGCCTTCGTTGGCCTATGTCGTACTCGAGACGCTCGAAATACCTGACTGGCAGGAAGAAACATAAGAAATCCTGTTTGAAGCTTGTGCACCTTACCCTAGTAGCTCGGGCATGGTTTTTGGTAGGAGATCTACGTTTAGCGCGTACACTTCGGCTAACTCCTCTAGCCGCTCGATGAACGCTAACGGATCCCGTCCACCGTCGTACTTAACTGACCGCTTCCGCACTTGGTCGATGATGGGTGCGAACTAGGGGTGGGACTATCCGAATAAAAATTATCCGAATAATAAACTCTTTTATCCGCCAGGTATTCGTAATCCGAATAACATATCCATCAGACTTCGCAAAAAATGTTGACAATGACATGTAAACTTATTTTTTTAATGGTGACCATTTAGATGTTTATACAACCCAAAAGATATCAAAACAAAAATGTTCCATACAACTTACATACATACATATGTATACATGTATGTATATGGGAAACAAAAATCCCTACCATATTACCATTTCCACACCTGTTTACTAATAAACAAAGTTCTATGATCAGTACAGTTGTAAACGACCCCGATAACTATTTCTAGCTTAAGCCTCGAGCACAACTTTGGTTACGTAAATATATGTAACTAAATAAATGAATATTAACAAAGCAACCCCAAACAAACAAAAATATTTGCATATATGCATCTATACACACATAAATATATGTACGTATAAATATATGTGCATGCTCATCTGCACAAGCGATGAGCGTAACATAAACGCAATGTCTTTTATTTTACTATTCGAAGTATCCGGATAGTGCGCACTATTCGGATAGTACTATCCGAATAAACGAATAAAAAATCCGAATAAATATTATTCGGATTATTTGAAACGAATAAATTTATTCGTTTATTCGAATAACGTTTATTCGGATATAATTCGAAAATAATCCCACCACTAGTGCGAACACAACGGTCGGTGCTTGAGTTAACTGAGATGTATAATTTATGGCTGCTACCGTTATTCCCGATGGCAAGTACGGTTGCGCGGGTTGCGTATTCCGTGGAGGTGTATGAGATGTACCGTTGGATGATACCGCTATTCCTGATGATAAGTACTGTTGTGGGGGTGCTGTGTTCCTGGGAGGAAACGCGAACTGGTCTTGCTCTGTGGGTCTATCGGCGATGTTCATGGTTCCCCCTCCGTTCGCCGGAGTCATTCAGGGCTGTCATGGAATCCAAGTCGGTTTTGCGTTTTGTCGGAATTACAAACCAATATTGATTTAAATTGATGTCATAAAACCGTATTGGTTTTGCTCTTTTCGAATGTAAATAAAAGCGATGTTCGAATCAGCTGTTTTGCGATTCACCGGCAATTTTATTGTTAATTCTTTTGGCAAAATTTTATAAAATATTTGTTTTGTGCATTTAAACAGAAATAAACAAATTCATTGACATCAAAATGGCATCAGCAGTTGTAGCATTTATATTATTGGAAGAAGAAAGTTGCGAGAGGGTCAAAAGGAACATTTTGCGAGATCGCAACAATCCATTTAAGTTGCCAGAGGCAGCGTAATTAAAAATATTTCTAATAGTGTTTCTAAATATTTATAGTGCATTTGCAGTTACATTGCATACTATCGCATAAACAAAGAGGCTATCCGAATGGTATTGGACACCATTGAAGGACGCTTAACTGGCTCGAAAGTTCTGCCAGTGCTGCAACTAGCAGCTACGTTACGATTTTTACCTGAAGGATCCCAACAAAGATTAGTTGGCAGGGATTCTAGCATGAGTGTAGGTTGGGGCATGGTGTCAACGATTTTAGATGTGCTTCGTGAAGCCCTTCGCAATATCTGGATGTTTCTCCACAAATTCAGACAAAATACTGTTTTGCATTGAATTTTTATGTTTTCCCCTATTATGAATTAAAATATATGTAAATTTACATTTATTTTTATAAAACAAACCTTTATTTACTTACATTTTTAGAAAATACTCAACTGCAAGAGAAATACAACTAGGAAAAAATGAAATCTAACAGCATTTACTGATTGGATTGTTTCCGATACCAAAATCGATATTATCGGATTCTGTGACACCAAAAACCGACACTAATTCCAATTCGAACATTAAACCGATAACATTGGATTTCATGACACCAAAGTAATTATTTTGTCGTTTTTAAATCCGATTCCGACAACAATTGGATTCCATGACAGCCCTGGGTGTCTTAATCCCATTTAACTCACTCGTGTGTGTAGTTTCCTTATAAGCGGCTTCTAGGGATAAAAATTTTGCGTGTATTTCCGAGTCAACATTTGTTTTCGAAGCCAGTGCTGCTATGCGCTCTCGGATCTCCCGGGTGGTGCCTGTCAGCTCAATACCGAATTCCTGTGTGATGGATATCAGCTGCTCCTTTGTAATGTTTTCTAACCACGTGTTATCAATCTGGTCGGCCATTTTACGGTTAGGCTTCTAGTCATAAATGTTCCTTCTGACGTTGTACGATTTGCAGGGTCCCTGCTCGGGCGCCAATTGTATCGAAGCTTTTCCGTGGCCCCGTTGCTTCTTTAATAATTGCTGGGGTATACTCGCTTTGTCCGGGGTTCGTTTACAATAAATTTGTATTTAAGGGGCACCTTGCAAATCGACTTTATAGAATACTTCACTTTATTCATTGACTGCTTGAATATTATAATATAAAAGAAAACGTGTTTGTATACTTCATTTGAAAATTCACTTAGATTATCTTGCGGTATCCTCGACTGATTATTCGCCATGATAACAAGAGGGCTTAAGAAGCAAAAATCGAAAGACAAATAAACGCAAAAAAAAAAAATCGATCCTTCTAAAAAAATACCAGGAAAGGAACAATTCTCCAATTCCCGCTATACCAGATTCAAAAATGAGAAACGAAAATAAGTAAATTTTCAAAAAAAATTTGTTTGATTTCAATAAATTCATTATATCAGATTTACTAGTTACATCGCTGAATTAGGTATTGGTTAATACTTTTGAAACAAAAAAAATCGTTACAAGATACTATCAACTCTCAAATCTGCAGAAAAAAAAAATATACAAAGTATCACAAAAATCGAAAAGAAACAAAAAATCATCGATAAGATGGTTGTTCTGACTTCCGCGTGGTGTGGCAGACAGCTTGGTAGGGGCATTCCAGGTAAAATAAGAAATGAATACTCGAAGCTTTCGGCGTAGAAACAGCAATAATAATTAAGGGGATAAGAAAGAAGCACTCGAAAATGGAATTTGAGACAAATTAGTTTGACAGAACTTCACAAAGGTGTTAGATAATTACACTATCGGTTGCTTAGCTGACATACAGACGAGCTAAAATCACATTTCCAGAAAGCTAACATCCAAACGCTTAGAGAAATCTGCAAAATCTTAACTCCTCTAAGGTGTCTTCGAATAGGTACATTAGCTTCAGCCGTCAGATCCGTAGACATCAAGCCAATTCCAGCGTCATCTCTGAGCTACTCTGACTGCAGAGACATGGCTTCAAAAAAGTACCAATTAAATTGGTCAAAACAAAATGCATTTAGCTAAAGTTTCGCGATTCCAATCAATCGACTTTGATTTACACAAAAAAATTAAAAAGGTCATATAAAATTTTTCAAAAACGGATAGACAAAAAATATATATTCCAAGAGGGAATAATTGGTAGAGACCACAAGTCTTCGGCGGCAACCTAGTACGTCACCGGTCGTCAGTCAGTCGGTCCCTGTTCGGGCGCCATTTTCTGTTACGCGCCCCTTCAGCCTCTTCCTTAAGATGAGGTTGCCTAGCGTGTTGGTAAAAGTGGTGTGTGCACTGGCATTAATGCGGGATATTCAGCCTGGGGAGGGTTCGAAACACTTTTACCGAACCAAGCCATCATCTGTCAGCTTGGGGCCGAACAAGAACATTAACTTTGCACACTAACGAAAAGCCTGAGTACCACCAATTAGGCCTGGAAAACCACATACCTAGCAGCGCGTATCTTATGTTAGCGGCTGCTCATAACCCACCCTACCATGGCTTTAAAGTTGTTAATATAGCCCCAAAAGACCAACCACACTACTATGGAATTAGACCAACACAATTAAATTTACAATTTCACATTTACAAATTTTTATTACGATTCAGCTCATTCTCCTTATAGGCTAAAGAAATTTAAACGTATGAAAGACTTAGTGTATGTGGCGATCTAATTGTAAAACTAGTTACAAAGATATTTATTATATCCGTAACAACTACCTTTTTTTTCTTGGGTATTGATCAGAAAGAAAAACTAAGCTACCTCAACAATATGTACATTATATATTTTATGAGTTCGACGACCTTGCCGCTCACGAGAACTTGGAGTTTAAGTAGAAAGACTAAGAAACCAAAAAAAAAAATTATACCTCTAATTCTCTTGGTTTTGCAAAGAGATGATCCAAACTCCACATGGGAGGTGTGTATCCATATGTATGTACGAAGGTCCGTAAAGAAAAATGATGCGATCAACAAAAAAGAAAGGTTGCATCCATTTGCATATATGTACGTACATACCTAATTTGGTTATGTATGTATGTAAGTACATTTCAATTATGTTCTCTATCGTAGCATTTATATATACTAGCGCCCCGATTCTAGTGTGGAAACAACATTCTTCACCGCGGAAACGAAATCATGTGGCAACTTTTACACCCTTTTGGTATTCTACCCACGAAAGTAGCCGGATAATTTTTTACCCACAAAAGTAGGTGGTTACATCGAAATAACCACACAACAGCTGCTGTTTAAAAAAAGGCAAAACTGACAAATAAAGAATTTCTAAGCGCAAATATAAAATAATTGCAAAAAAGTGTTGCCTCTTGCTATACATATTTGTTTACATTATGTACTTTCACAGAATAAATTACAATATACTTATGTAGAGACTTATCATGCATAATATACACATATACACATCGTCCCGTGTATTCGTTAACCTCGTATCTACAAGTGAGACATTTTCTTTAAAGCGATCACGGTTGCCTCACCATGTTTTCATTTGGGACCAAAATTCATCGAAAAAAGGACTAAATTTTTGTTTTATTTTATTAGTATAAAATACAAAATTTTAGAATGTTTCCATATAAAATTTTACTAAACATAGTGAAGACTTTCCTCTAGTTCAAGCTGAACAAGCAAATATATGTGCATGCAACCAAAAATGGTACTATATTTTGACATACCACCAACCAAACGTTGTGAACCTAGTTTTGGTCACAAAGCTCTTGGTTCCAGCATTATGTTGTTGATTGCAATGAAATAAAATGTATAGTGCAGTTAGGTTTTAGTAAGAAACGGTTCAAAATTTGCGTTCTGGTGTTGCCGAACTATGTATGTGGAAAACTCGGTAAATTATAAATGAAACTAGGCAATTTTGTTAGTGCTATTTTTATAGATGCTTTTTTTTCCCTTAAAGTTTAAACTTCATATCAGAAGCTAGATTCAGTAAGTGTGAGTTTTGATCCCAGGCTTCAGGGGTTCTGCTGCACCTACGGGAATAATTTTATACAAAACATTTCTTCCGAAATCAAATATCTTTTGCATTTGCTTCCTTCTGTCTTCGAGTTAAAATATTTCTTGTGCAAAGATACTTAGTTTTCAATTACCCTTTGTGGCTTAACACCACTATAGTCCTGGAATTCCTTGAACTCATTGAGCTGGGTGAGAAATATTTAAATATCAAAGTGCCAAACGAGAAGTAATGCATATATTTCTTTGTATAAGTTTTGAAAGTGTTAGGCTCCCGGCAGAGTGCTCGCTATAAGCTATGCTAGGCGAGAAGCAATTTTTATTTTCATATATTTTACATAGTGTTGTATAACCGATCGAAATATCTAGCCATTATTAATATTATTATAAACCAAGAGTTTTTTTGATTAGTCGGTTATTTCATCAACAATTAACGACAATATGTGTTCCAACACTTTTCTTTTTAAGTTCTCAAGTCAAGCCAAATATATGCTAAGTATCAGTAATGGAGCCTTAAGGCAGTTTTAACAGCTGATCATATGGTTTTTTTATACTCAGTTGAGCAGAGCTCACAGAGTATATTAAGTTTGATTGGATAACGGTTGGTTGTACATATATAAAGGAATCGAGATAGATATAGACTTCCATATATCAAAATAATCAGGATCGAAAAAAAATTTGATTGAGCCATGTCCGTCCGTCCGTCCGTCCGTCCGTTAACACGATAACTTGAGTAAATTTTGAGGTATCTTGATGAAATTTGGTATGTAGGTTCCTGAGCACTCATCTCAGATCGCTATTTAAAATGAACGATATCGGACTATAACCACGCCCACTTTTTCAATATCGAAAATTTCGAAAAACCGAAAAAGTGCGATAATTCATTACAAAAGACCTATAAAGCGACGAAACTTGGTAGATGAGTTGAACTTATGACGCAAAATATAAAATTAGTAAAATTTTGGACAATGGGCGTGGCACCGCCCACTTTTTAAAGAAGTTAATTTAAAACTTTTGCAAGCTGTAATTTGGCAGTCGTTGAAGATATCATGATGAAATTTGGCAGGAACGTTACTCTTATTACTGCATGTTCGCTTAATAAAAATTAGCAAAATCAGAGAAGGACCACGCCCACTTTTAAAAAAAAAATTATTTTAAAGTAAAATTTTAACAAAAAATTTTATATCTTTACAGTATATAAGTAAATTATGTCAAGATTCAACTCCAGTAATGATATGGTGCAACAAAATACAAAAATAAAAGAAAATTTAAAAATGGGCGTGGCTCCGCCCTTTTTCATTTAATTTGTCTAGGATACTTTTAATGCCATAAATCGAATAAAAATTAACCAATCCTTTTGAAATTTGGTAGGGGCATAGATTTTATGGCGCTAACTGTTTTCTGTGAAAATGGGCGAAATCGGTTGATGCCACGCCCAGTTTTTATACACAGTCGTCCGTCTGTCCTTCCGCATGGCCGTTAACACGATAACTTGAGCAAAAATCGATATATCTTTACTAAACTCAGTTCACGTACTTATCTGAACCCACTTTACCTTGGTATGAAAAATGAACGAAATCCGACTATGACCACGCCCACTTTTTCGATATCGAAAATTGCGAAAAATGAAAAAAATGCCATAATTCTATACCAAATACGAAAAAAGGGATGAAACATGGTAAGGTAATTGGATTGTTTTATTGACGCGAAATATAACTTTAGAAAAAACTTTATAAAATGGTTGTGACACCTACCATATTAAGTAGAAGAAAATGAAGACGTTCTGCAGGGCGAAATAAAACACCCTTAAAATCTTGCCAGGTATTACATATATAAATAAATTAGCGGTATCCAACCGATAATGTTCTGGGTCACCCTAGTCCACATTTTGGTCGATATCTGGAAAACGCCTTCACATATACAACTACCACCACTACCTTTTAAAACTCTCATTAATACCTTTAATTTGATACCCAAATCGTACAAACTCATTCTAGAGTCACCCCTGGTCCACCTTTATGGCGATATCTCGAAAAGGCGTCCACCTATAGAACTAAGCCCCACACCCTTTTAAAATACTCATTAACACCTTTCTTTTGATACCCATATTGTACAAACAAATTCTAGGGTCACCCCTGCTCCACCTTTATGGCGATATCTCGAAACGGCGTCCACCTATGGAACTAAGGAATACTCCCTTTTAAAATACTCATTATCACCTTTCTTTTGATGCCCATATTGTACAAACAAATTCTAGGGTCACCCCTGGTCCACCTTTATGGCGATATCTCGAAAATGCGACCACCTATACAACAACCACCACTCCCTTTTAAAACCCTCATTAATACCTTTAATTTGATACCCATATCGTACAAACACATTCTAGAGTCACCCCTGGTCCACCTTTGTGGCGATATTCCGAAAAGGTGTCCACCTATAGAACTAAGCCCCACACCCTTTTAAAATACTCATTAACACCTTTCTTTTGATACCCATATTGTACAAACAAATTCTAGGGTCACTCCTGGTCCACCTTCATGGCGATATCTCGAAACGGCGTCCACCTATGGAACTAAGGATTACTCCCTTTTAAAATACTCATTAACACCTTTCTTTTGATACCCATATCGTACAAACAAATTCTAGGGTCACCCCTGGTCCACCTTTATGGCGATATCTCGAAACGGCCTCCACCTATGGAACTAAGGATTACTCCCTTTTAAAATACTCATTAATACCTTTAATTTGATATCCATATCGTACAAACGCATTCTAGAGTCACCCCTGGTCCACATTTATGGCGATATTTCGAAAAGGCGACCACCTATAGAACTAAGGCCCACTCCCTTTTAAAATACTCATTAACACCATTCGTTTGATGCCCATAGTGTACAAACAAATTCTAGGGTCACCCCTGGTCCACCTTTATGGCGATATCTCGAAACGGCGTCCACCTATGGAACTAAGGATTACTCCCTTTTAAAATACTCATTAACACCTTTCATTTGATACCCATATCGTACAAACGCATTCTAGAATCACCCCTGGTCCACCTTTATGACGATATCTCGAAACGGCGTCCACCTATAGAACTAAGGCCCACTCCCTTTTAAAATACTCATTAACACCTTTCGTTTGATGCCCATATTGTGCAAACGCATTCTAGAGTCACCCCTGGTCCATCTTTACGGCGATATCTCGAAAAGGCATCCATCTATAGAACTTAGGTCCACGCCCTTTTAAAATACTCATTAACACCTTTCGTTTGATGCCCATATTGTACAAACAAATTCTAGGGTCACCCCTGGTCCACCTTTATGGCGATATCTCGAAACGGCGTCCACCTATGGAACTAAGGATTACTCCCTTTTAAAATGCTCATTAACACCTTTCATTTGATACCCATATCGTACAAACGCATTCTAGAGTCACCCCTGGTCCATCTTTACGGCGATATCTCGAAAAGGCGTCCATCTATAGAACTTAGGTCCACGCCCTTTTAAAATACTCATTATCACCTTTCTTTTGATGCCCATATTGTACAAACAAATTCTAGGGTCACCCCTGGTCCACCTTTATAGCGATATCTCGAAACGGCGTCCACCTATGGAACTAAGGATTACTCCCTTTTAAAATACTCATTAACACCGTTCTTTTGATACCCATATCGTACAAACGCATTCTAGGGTCAACCCTGATCCACCTTTATGGCTATATCCCTAAATGGCGTCCACCTATAGAACTATGGCCCACTCCCTCATAAAATACTCTTTAATGCCTTTCATTTGATACACATGTCATACAAACACATTCCAGGGTTTCCCTCGGTTCATTTTCCTACATGGTTATTTTCCCTTATGTTGTCACCATAGCTCTCAACTGAGTATGTAATGTTCGGTTACACCCGAACTTAACCTTCCTTACTTGTTTTTAGGTTAATGTTGTTAAAATGCAATAACATGGTTACAATAAAATGATCCTAATGTTCATGGTTCGGAGGTAAGTATAACGATTTGACAAAAGGTGTGTATTGAGTAACTAATTAGAAGTGAAGTTATTACAAATTTAATTAGCGTTATTTAAATATATAGGAACCTAGGAAAATGGGTACATTGTAATTTCTTCACAAAACAAAAAAAAGTTTTTTCATTAGAATGTTCTTCTCCTCCCCTTCTTTGCTACTGGCATAATTATATGGAGTGAAGTTAAGTATTAATAATATTGGTAATAGTCTAGTTGAGGGGTCGACTGCTAATACGCTACCAAAAATATCGAGAGAGGTGTCAAACGACGCGTATTAATCTCGAGAACAATAATCCGATGGCGGAAAAGATAAATTTTATCTCTGACCGGTGATATTTGCATTTGAAGTTGGCGATTTCCATGTGGTTGTTGTTGTGTTGTACCCCCAAAAAAAAAATGGTGCATCACCGTGGCGGTAGCCCCTCAACTAGACTATTACCATAATATTTTCTTACTCTATTTAAAGGGTTACATAAGGGTAAGAATTAAGCTAAAATAGTGAAAGTAGGTATTATGGGAAATTCATTCCTTTGTGCTTAGGTATGTTTTCTATAATTATTTAGACTAAAAGGTAAATCTAAAGGTAAGTATAAATTCATGTTTTCAGGAGACGCTGTTGTTTAGAAAAAGGCAAAACTGACAAATAAAGAATTTCTAAGCGCAAATATAAAATAATTGCAAAAAAGTGTTGCCTCTTGCTATACATATTTGTTTACATTATGTACTTTCACAGAATAAATTACAATATACTTATGTAGAGACTTATCATGCATAATATACACATATACACATCGTCCCGTGTATTCGTTAACCTCGTATCTACAAGTGAGACATTTTCTTTAAAGCGATCGCGGTTGCCTCACCATGTTTTCATTTGGGACCCAAATTCATCGAAAAAAGGACTAAATTTTTGTTTTATTTTATTAGTATAAAATACAAAATTTTAGAATGTTTCCATATAAAATTTTACTAAACATAGTGAAGACTTTCCTCTAGTTCAAGCTGAACAAGCAAATATATGTGCATGCAACCAAAAATGGTACTATATTTTGACATACCACCAACCAAACGTTGTGAACCTAGTTTTGGTCACAAAGCTCTTGGTTCTAGCATTATGTTGTTGATTGCAATGAAATAAAATGTATAGTGCAGTTAGGTTTTAGTAAGAAACGGTTCAAAATTTGCGTTCTGGTGTTGCCGAACTATGTATGTGGAAAACTCGGTAAATTATAAATGAAACTAGGCAATTTTGTTAGTGCTATTTTTATAGATGCTTTTTTTTCCCTTAAAGTTTAAACTTCATATCAGAAGCTAGATTCAGTAAGTGTGAGTTTTGATCCCAGGCTTCAGGGGTTCTGCTGCACCTACGGGAATAATTTTATACAAAACATTTCTTCCGAAATCAAATATCTTTTGCATTTGCTTCCTTCTGTCTTCGAGTTAAAATATTTCTTGTGCAAAGATACTTAGTTTTCAATTACCCTTTGTGGCTTAACACCACTATAGTCCTGGAATTCCTTGAACTCATTGAGCTGGGTGAGAAATATTTAAATATCAAAGTGCCAAACGAGAAGTAATGCATATATTTCTTTGTATAAGTTTTGAAAGTGTTAGGCTCCCGGCAGAGTGCTCGCTATAAGCTATGCTAGGCGAGAAGCAATTTTTATTTTCATATATTTTACATAGTGTTGTATAACCGATCGAAATATCTAGCCATTATTAATATTATTATAAACCAAGAGTTTTTTTGATTAGTCGATTATTTCATCAACAATTAACGACAATATGTGTTCCAACACTTTTCTTTTTAAGTTCTCAAGTCAAGCCAAATATATGCTAAGTATCAGTAATGGAGCCTTAAGGCAGTTTTAACAGCTGATCATATGGTTTTTTTATACTCAGTTGAGCAGAGCTCAAAGAGTATATTAAGTTTGATTGGATAACGGTTGGTTGTACATATATAAAGGAATCGAGATAGATATAGACTTCCATATATCAAAATAATCAGGATCGAAAAAAAATTTGATTGAGCCATGTCCGACCGTCCGTCCGTCCGTCCGTTAACACGATAACTTGAGTAAATTTTGAGGTATCTTGATGAAATTTGGTACGTAGGTTCCTGAGCACTCATCTCAGATCGCTATTTAAAATGAACGATATCGGACTATAACCACGCCCACTTTTTCAATATCGAAAATTTCGAAAAACCGAAAAAGTGCGATAATTCATTACAAAAGACCGATAAAGCGACGAAACTTGGTAGATGAGTTGAACTTATGACGCAAAATATAAAATTAGTAAAATTTTGGACAATGGGCGTGGCACCGCCCACTTTTTAAAGAAGTTAATTTAAAACTTTTGCAAGCTGTAATTTGGCAGTCGTTGAAGATATCATGATGAAATTTGGCAGGAACGTTACTCTTATTACTGCATGTTCGCTTAATAAAAATTAGCAAAATCAGAGAAGGACCACGCCCACTTTTAAAAAAAAAATTATTTTAAAGTAAAATTTTAACAAAAAATTTTATATCTTTACAGTATATAAGTAAATTATGTCAAGATTCAACTCCAGTAATGATATGGTGCAACAAAATACAAAAATAAAAGAAAATTTAAAAATGGGCGTGGCTCCGCCCTTTTTCATTTAATTTGTCTAGGATACTTTTAATGCCATAAATCGAATAAAAATTAACCAATCCTTTTGAAATTTGGTAGGGGCATAGATTTTATGGCGCTAACTGTTTTCTGTGAAAATGGGCGAAATCGGTTAATGCCACGCCCAGTTTTTATACACAGTCGTCCGTCTGTCCTTCCGCATGGCCGTTAACACGATAACTTGAGCAAAAATCGATATATCTTTACTAAACTCAGTTCACGTACTTATCTGAACCCACTTTACCTTGGTATGAAAAATGAACGAAATCCGACTATGACCACGCCCACTTTTTCGATATCGAAAATTGCGAAAAATGAAAAAAATGCCATAATTCTATACCAAATACGAAAAAAGGGATGAAACATGGTAAGGTAATTGGATTGTTTTATTGACGCGAAATATAACTTTAGAAAAAACTTTATAAAATGGTTGTGACACCTACCATATTAAGTAGAAGAAAATGAAGACGTTCTGCAGGGCGAAATAAAACACCCTTAAAATCTTGCCAGGTATTACATATATAAATAAATTAGCGGTATCCAACCGATAATGTTCTGGGTCACCCTAGTCCACATTTTGGTCGATATCTGGAAAACGCCTTCACATATACAACTACCACCACTACCTTTTAAAACTCTCATTAATACCTTTAATTTGATACCCAAATCGTACAAACTCATTCTAGAGTCACCCCTGGTCCACCTTTATGGCGATATCTCGAAAAGGCGTCCACCTATAGAACTAAGCCCCACACCCTTTTAAAATACTCATTAACACCTTTCTTTTGATACCCATATTGTACAAACATATTCTAGGGTCACCCCTGCTCCACCTTTATGGCGATATCTCGAAACGGCGTCCACCTATGGAACTAAGGAATACTCCCTTTTAAAATACTTATTATCACCTTTCTTTTGATGCCCATATTGTACAAACAAATTCTAGGGTCACCCCTGGTCCACCTTTATGGCGATATCTCGAAAATGCGACCACCTATACAACAACCACCACTCCCTTTTAAAACCCTCATTAATACCTTTAATTTGATACCCATATCGTACAAACACATTCTAGAGTCACCCCTGGTCCACCTTTGTGGCGATATTCCGAAAAGGTGTCCACCTATAGAACTAAGCCCCACACCCTTTTAAAATACTCATTAACACCTTTCTTTTGATACCCATATTGTACAAACAAATTCTAGGGTCACTCCTGGTCCACCTTCATGGCGATATCTCGAAACGGCGTCCACCTATGGAACTAAGGATTACTCCCTTTTAAAATACTCATTAACACCTTTCTTTTGATACCCATATCGTACAAACAAATTCTAGGGTCACCCCTGGTCCACCTTTATGGCGATATCTCGAAACGGCCTCCACCTATGGAACTAAGGATTACTCCCTTTTAAAATACTCATTAATACCTTTAATTTGATATCCATATCGTACAAACGCATTCTAGAGTCACCCCTGGTCCACATTTATGGCGATATTTCGAAAAGGCGACCACCTATAGAACTAAGGCCCACTCCCTTTTAAAATACTCATTAACACCATTCGTTTGATGCCCATAGTGTACAAACAAATTCTAGGGTCACCCCTGGTCCACCTTTATGGCGACATCTCGAAACGGCGCCCACCTATGGAACTAAGGATTACTCCCTTTTAAAATGCTCATTAACACCTTTCATTTGATACCCATATCGTACAAACGCATTCTAGAGTCACCCCTGGTCCACCTTTATGACGATATCTCGAAACGGCGTCCACCTATAGAACTAAGGCCCACTCCCTTTTAAAATACTCATTAACACCTTTCGTTTGATGCCCATATTGTGCAAACGCATTCTAGAGTCACCCCTGGTCCATCTTTACGGCGATATCTCGAAAAGGCATCCATCTATAGAACTTAGGTCCACGCCCTTTTAAAATACTCATTAACACCTTTCGTTTGATGCCCATATTGTACAAACAAATTCTAGGGTCACCCCTGGTCCACCTTTATGGCGATATCTCGAAACGGCGTCCACCTATGGAACTAAGGATTACTCCCTTTTAAAATGCTCATTAACACCTTTCATTTGATACCCATATCGTACAAACGCATTCTAGAGTCACCCCTGGTCCATCTTTACGGCGATATCTCGAAAAGGCGTCCATCTATAGAACTTAGGTCCACGCCCTTTTAAAATACTCATTATCACCTTTCTTTTGATGCCCATATTGTACAAACAAATTCTAGGGTCACCCCTGGTCCACCTTTATGGCGATATCTCGAAACGGCGTCCACCTATGGAACTAAGGATTACTCCCTTTTAAAATACTCATTAACACCTTTCTTTTGATACCCATATCGTACAAACGCATTCTAGGGTCAACCCTGATCCACCTTTATGGCTATATCCCTAAATGGCGTCCACCTATAGAACTATGGCCCACTCCCTCATAAAATACTCTTTAATGCCTTTCATTTGATACACATGTCATACAAACACATTCCAGGGTTTCCCTCGGTTCATTTTCCTACATGGTTATTTTCCCTTATGTTGTCACCATAGCTCTCAACTGAGTATGTAATGTTCGGTTACACCCGAACTTAACCTTCCTTACTTGTTTTTAGGTTAATGTTGTTAAAATGCAATAACATGGTTACAATAAAATGATCCTAATGTTCATGGTTCGGAGGTAAGTATAACGATTTGACAAAAGGTGTGTATTGAGTAACTAATTAGAAGTGAAGTTATTACAAATTTAATTAGCGTTATTTAGATATATAGGAACCTAGGAAAATGGGTACATTGTAATTTCTTCACAAAACAAAAAAAAGTCTTTTCATTAGAATGTTCTTCTCCTCCCCTTCTTTGCTACTGGCATAATTATATGGAGTGAAGTTAAGTATTAATAATATTGGTAATAGTCTAGTTGAGGGGTCGACTGCTAATACGCTACCAAAAATATCGAGAGAGGTGTCAAACGACGCGTATTAATCTCGAGAACAATAATCCGATGGCGGAAAAGATAAATTTTATCTCTGACCGGTGATATTTGCATTTGAAGTTGGCGATTTCCATGTGGTTGTTGTTGTGTTGTACCCCCAAAAAAAAAATGGTGCATCACCGTGGCGGTAGCCCCTCAACTAGACTATTACCATAATATTTTCTTACTATATTTAAAGGGTTACATAAGGGTAAGAATTAAGCTAAAATAGTGAAAGTAGGTATTATGGGAAATTCATTCTTTTGTGCTTAGGTATGTTTTCTATAATTATTTAGACTAAAAGGTAAATCTAAAGGTAAGTATAAATTCATGTTTTCAGGAGACGCTGTTGTTTAGAAAAAGGCAAAACTGACAAATAAAGAATTTCTAAGCGCAAATATAAAATAATTGCAAAAAAGTGTTGCCTCTTGCTATACATATTTGTTTACATTATGTACTTTCACAGAATAAATTACAATATACTTATGTAGAGACTTATCATGCATAATATACACATATACACATCGTCCCGTGTATTCGTTAACCTCGTATCTACAAGTGAGACATTTTCTTTAAAGCGAACACGGTTGCCTCACCATGTTTTCATTTGGGACCAAAATTCTTCAAAAAAGGACTCAATTTTTGTTTTATTTTATTAGTATAAAATACAAAATTTTAGAATGTTTCCATATAAAATTTTACTAACAAAGTGAAGACTTTCCTCTAGTTCAAGCTGAACAAGCAAATATATGTGCATGCAACCAAAAATGGTACTATATTTTGACATACCACCAACCAAACGTTGTGAACCTAGTTTTGGTCACAAAGCTCTTGGTTCTAGCATTATGTTGTTGATTGCAATGAAATAAAAGGTATAGTGCAGTTAGGTTTTAGTAAGAAACGGTTCAAAATTTGCGTTCTGGTGTTGCAGAACTATGTATGTGGAAAACTCGGTAAATTATAAATGAAACTAGGCAATTTTGTTAGTGCTATTTTTATAGATGCTTTTTTTCCCCTTAAAGTTTAAACTTCATATCAGAACCTAGATTCAGTAAGTGTGAGTTTTGATCCCAGGCTTCAGGGGTTCTGCTAGCACCTACGGGAATATTTTTATACAAAACATTTCTTCCGAAATCAAATCTCTTTTGCATTTGCTTCCTTCTGTCTTCGAGTTAAAATATTTCTTGTGCCAAGATACTTAGTTTTCAATTACCCTTTGTGGCTTAACACCACTATAGTCCTGGAATTCCTTGAACTCATTGAGCTGGGTGAGAAATATTTAAATATCAAAGTGCCAAACGAGAAGTAATGCATAGATTTCTTTGTATAAGTTTTGAAAGTGTTAGGCTCCCGGCAGAGTGCTCGCTATAAGCTATACTAGGCGAGAAGCAATTTTTATTTTCATATATTTTACATAGTGTTGTATAACCGATCGAAATATCTAGCCGTTATTAATATTATTATAAACCAAGAGTTTTTTTGATTAGTCGGTTATTTCATCAACAATTAACGACAATATGTTTTCCAACACTTTTCTTTTTAAGTTCTCAAGTCAAGCCAAATATATGCTAAGTATCAGTAATGGAGCCTTAAGGCAGTTTTAACAGCTGATCATATGGTTTTTTTTTAGGTTAATTTTGTTAAAATGCAATAACATGGTTACAATAAAATGATCCTATTGTTCATGGTTCGGAGGTAAGTATAACGATTTGACAAAAGGTGTGTATTGAGTAACTAATTAGAAGTGAAGTTATTACAAATTTAATTAGCGTTATTTAGATATATAGGAACCTAGGAAAATGGGTACATTGTAATTTCTTCACAAAACAAAAAAAGTCTTTTCATTAGGATGTTCTTCTCCTCCCCTTCTTTGCTACTGGCATAATTATATGGAGTGAAGTTAAGTATTAATAATATTGGTAATAGTCTAGTTGAGGGGTCGACTGCTAATACGAAAAATTGTATCTCTGGCCGGAGATATTTGCAATTGAATTTGGCGATTTCCATGTGGTTGTTGTTGTGTTTGTACCCCCAAAAAAAATTGTGCATCACCGTGGCGGTAGCCCCTCAACTAGACTATTACCATAATATTTTCTTACTCTGTTTAAAGGGTTACATAAGGGTAAGAATTAAGCTAAAATAGTGAAAGTAGGTATTATGGGAAATTCATTCCTTTGTGCTTAGGTATGTTTTCTATAATTATTTAGACTAAAAGGTAAATCTAAAGGTAAGTATAAATTCATGTTTTCAGGAGACGAATATTCAGGAACTAAAGGTAAGTTTAGTAGTGAGTATTAATTGAGGATGTTCATTGTAGGTTATGACAAGGAAAGTAGGCGAATGCACATATACATGCAACTGCAATCCAAATCCCTTGTTTTTTCTTTTTACTTTATAATGCGGGTCTTCTAACGCTGGTCTCTAGTGATTTCGGATCTGAAATGGAAAACCGCCTTTTCCACTATCGGGTAAAACCGCGCTGTTATAAACTTAACTTTTACATGTTTAGGGTTACAATTATAAAAGTTAAAACTTTCAAAAATTCATTATCCAAATGGTTGCTTATAAGATTTTGCCGGATCTGTGTAGGTCGAGAAGTTATGGTTTTGCTGGCTTCAGGAGTACCACCGCAGCAACAACAGCTTCACATTTATGTTTGCAGACCACTGTTCGATAGGTGCACGATAGCTAAATCACTGTAGGAATCTTTATGGAGGTAAATGGATGCGGTGCTTATGAGGCTAGGACTTTTCGAAGTCAGGCGTATTATTTCGGTCAGTTAAACACACTACTACTTTATATAACCGCACTAAAAAAACTTCAACTTTTTACTGGAGTTGATTGATGTGTTCGTCAAGGAAGTTCTTCAGGAAAATAACGATCTTAAGCCCGGATATGAGCTCGAAATCCATATGGTGCTTATGCCAAATAGATTATCGATACATTTTGTTATCAAAAATCATATGTTACAGTGACAGACTGACGGAAGTTGCATTTAGACTAGTGTTAGATAGTACAGGGTGTAGCTACATCATCAAAAATTGCATATAAGTGGAAATGTACGAAATTAAAAAAAGGTACATATATGAAAACTATATGTATGGCTAATCTATGCATGTACCCACGGTACAAAGTCGACCATAGCAAAGGTAAATATTGTTTAGCCATCTCCAAAACTATTTCTGTTTTTAATCTAAATATGGAATAATATGGCATTCTTGATGAAGAATCTGGCTTGTTTGAAAAGACAGAGGATGAGGAAGAATACTAAGAAATTGACGCTTCCCAACGCACCCAGTTCTATGTACAGGAGCGACTCGGGGTTTGCCGGAAAAGAATCTTTTTAGGACGGTTATACTCTTGTCAGTGTGTCACATGCAAGGGATGGGTCCTCGTAACTTTTATAAATCTTTTGTGGCTCCTTGCTGTTCACGCCCAAGGGCGTACCGTAGTCTGCGCCTTAGCGCACCCCACTACCTTCCAGCAGCTCAGCAAGCCACAACAAGTACCAGCTGCTGCTCTCGCCCCACGGCGTCACCAGCTAATACGGCCGCTCCTACTCATAACTACAATATCCGTAGTAGAGTCGGTGGAATGCCGAGCATCAGCCCCGCCCTCGTATTATTCTCCCCTCTTTCCGACACTAGCATTCGAATAGGTCAGGGAATCAGACTCTTAGTCCCTACCACCTTTTGCACCATTTACCAGCACAGAATATATATGTTTGTGACATCTGGCCAATTCCGCTTCTGCCTTGGACGGTGCCACTTTCCTAGATGTTCTGGTCTCAGCGACGGCAACCCCCGACGGGTTTCATCGCGTCATGCTACCAGGCCGCAAACCCAACTACTCCGGGTACCCAAATGCTTACCCAGGGACGCAATTGCGTCCTGGCCTCCCTCAACTCAGACGTAGTGACCCATTACTTACCCCCAGAGTGACTTCGTCTCCCCCGTTGCATTTCAGAATTCTGCAGTTAACCCGTGATGGTTTAAGTGGGAAGATCACGGACATAGTTGATTTCATGCAGCGGCATAACATCCGCATTGCAGCGATCCAAGAGACCAAACACATAATGTCCACAGAAAAGATCGCGAGAGCGGAAATGAAGGCGGTCTTGCGTTTATCATCCACTATTCAGTGCAATATAATCTATTTGAACCCGACATCGGTATCACGCTACCGACTGACTTACACCCTAAAAGCTTGGGTGTGACGTTCGACTAGAATTTACATTTTGGAGGGCATGCAACCGCAACTGTACCGAAAATCCAGAGCCGTAATAAATTCCTCAGGTATCTTGCCGACAGCACTTGGAGTAAAGACAAAGAAACGCTAATTTCTACTTATAAAGCAATTGGCCGGCCGATTACACGCTACGCGTCCTTTATATGGTCGCCAAGCCTAAAGGTTACTCACTGGAAGAAAATTCAGGCCTGTTAAATACTGCCCTAAGTACCGCTACGGGCTGTCTTCTTATGTCCCCAGAACACCATCTGCATAATGAGGCGAGAGTACTCCCCATTAGGGAGAGAAATGGAATGCTAAACAGTTTCTGTTGAATACCCAGAAATCTGGGCATCCCAACAGACATCTGATTGATGAAGCTACACCTCTCAAGTGCTTAAGGGGGTATCTCCATAAGCATTATGAGGAAATACGGCAAAACTTGCATACATTTCCATACCGCCAAAAGCAAATTTGAATCGTGTTTGAAATCAGCTACATATGTGCTATAAAACGGCGCAAATATTTATCGCGTCGTAATGGTTTAAAAAACATGATTTTTTCTTTCACACATCATTAACATACTTTCCATAAAATATTTCAAAAATACTACATTTGCAAAATTTTCCAATGGACACCAGAAATTAGTTTTATTGATCTCCTGAAAAGTTACTGAAAACACATAACTGTTTTTGTGAGCGCAGCGACGATATATTGTTGTCTGAAAAAATCATAGAGATCGGTAGTATTCGGGTATTCCATCCCATTTCGACCAATTTTGAACCCGACCCCTTTAGAATTGGCTGAAAGTTTTTCTTCTTTTTCTAGCTTACGAAAGACGTTTTTCAGAGGTTTTTCAAATTTTTTCATCCAACTCAAAAAAAGTTATGAATTTTTTAAAAAACACTGTTTTTGTTTTCAAAATGCTATAACTTTTTCAAAAATTGACCGTTTGGGATCTTTTTTTTTTAATTTGTTTTTAAGTGTAATTTTCGGAAAAAATTCAAAAAAATTTTTAAAGTTTTTTTTTTTGTAATTTTTCAGTTTTTCGAGATTTTTCGAATTTCGCCCTTCTTTTTTTTTCTCATAAAAAACTTCAATCAACTTTTTCAAAAATTGACCGTTTGAGATCATTTTTTTTTTTAATATGTTTTTAAATGTACTTTTCGGAAAAAATACAAAAAAAACTTAAAGTTTTTTTTCCATTAAATAAAAAAAAAACAAAAATTCTCGGCCCACTCCGGGATTAGTGGGGATAATTGCAGAATTGATTGAAGTTTTTTATGAGAAAAAAAAGGGAGAAATTCGAAAAATCTCGAAAAACTGAAAAATTACAAAAAAATTTAAAATTTTTTTTGAATTTTTTCCGAAAAGTACATTTAAAAACATATTAAAAAAAAAAGATCCCAAACGGTCAATTTTTGAAAAAGTTATAGCATTTTGAAAACAGAAACGGTGTTTTTTAAAAATTCATAACTTTTTTTGAGTTGGATGAAAAGATTTGAAAAACTTCTGAAAAACGTCTTTCGTAAGCTAGAAAAAGAAGAAAAACTTTCAGCCAATTCTAAAGGGGTCGGGGTCAAAATTGGTCGAAATGGGATGGAATACCCCATATATAGTATATATATATATATATTTTCGCAATTTCAGCCCCATTTTAACAGCTAGAAGCTTCGAATTTCACCAAATGCTTACGTATATAGCATATATTGTTTTGTGAACAAATCATAGAAATCGGTGGTATATATAGTATATATATGGTGATATATACAGCATATATATATAGTATATATGTATATATAGTATATAAGGTTCGAAACGAGCTCAAGGCCAGAACAATAATTTTTTGTAATGATTATGGTTTTTTTTTAATTTTTCTATAATTGAAAAATTGTATTTTGTTTTTGGAATAGTAAGTAGAAAAATTTTCAGACAACCTGCCATAGATGGATAGGTCCATTTCGAAGGGTGCTAAGCCTTCATCATCAGTACGCTTTAGGCACGCTGCGCTAACCATTTAGCTATACAGCGGTGTTTGGTTTGACTGGTAAATTGCTACTTCTATTCCTCTTCCAATTACCATGTTTAATGTATTTGTATTTAAATTAGTGTTAACAAGTATGTTTGCCGGTTTAAGTAAATCAATTGAAAAATGTTTAATAGTATTTTTGTATTGAATTGTGAATGTTTTATGTTTCTTGGAGATAACTTTAAAAGGTCCTTCATAAGGTGATTCTAAATTAGATTTACGAAGAACTTTAACAAAAACATATTCACAACTTTCTAAATAGTTTCATTAGAAAAATTATTTTCATTATTATTGTTGGAAACAATTAATTCGCCAGGTACTCAGAGTGTTTACTAGTTCAGCAGAAGAACACTTTAAATCTTCTTTAATGGAAGTTCGTAAACTAAGAAGAATGAATGGTAAAATTCTGTAAAATGTACGAAGTCGGACTATAACTACGCCCACTTTTTCGATATCGAAAATTTCGAAAACCCGAAAGAGTGCGATAATTCATTACCAAAGACGGATAAAGCGACGAAACTTTGTATGATGCAGAATAGAAAATTAGTAAAATGTTGGGCAATGGGGGTGGCACCGCCCACTTTTAAAAAAAGGTAATTTAAAAGTTTTGCAAGCCGTAATTTGGCAGTCGCTGAAGATATTATGATGAAAGTTGGCAGGAACGTTACTCCCATTACTGTGTGTGTGCTAAATAAAAATTAGCAAAATCGGATGAAGAAGACGCGCGACTTTAAAAAAAATTTTAAAGTCAAATTTTAACAAAAAATTTAATATCTTTACAGTATATAAGTAAATTATGTCAACATTCAACTCCACTAATGTTATGGTGCAACAAAATACAAAAATAAAAGCAGATTTCAAAATGGGCGTGGCTCCGCCCATTTTCGTTTAATTTATCTAGAGTACTTTTAATGCCATAAGTCGAACAAAAATTTACCAATCCTTTTGAAATTTTGTAGTGGCATAGATTCTATGGCGATAACAGTTTTCTGTGAAAATTGGAGAATTCGGTTGAAAGCACGCCCAGTTTTTATACACAGTGGACCGTCTGTCCTTCCGCTCGGCCTTTAACACGATAACTTGAGCAAAAATCGATATATCTTTACTAAACTCAGTTCACGTACTTATCTGAACTCACTTTGTATTGGTGTAAAAAATGGCCTAAATCCGACTATGACCACGCCCACTTTTTCGATATCGAAAATTACGAAAAATGAAAAAAATGCCAAAATTATATACCAAATACGAAGAAAGGGATTAAACATAGTAATTGTATTGGTCTATTGACGCAAAATATAACTTTAGAAAAAAACTTGGTAAAATGTGTGTGACACCTACCATATTAAGTAGAAGAAAATGAAAAAGTTTTGCAGGGCGAAATCAAAAGCCCTTGGAATCTTGGAAGGAATACTGTTCGTGGTATTACTTACTTACTTACTTACTTAATTGGCGCTTAACCGTCTAAACGGTTATGGCCGTCCAACAAGGCGCGCCAGTCGCTCCTTCGCTCCGCCAACCGGCGCCAATTGGTCACACCAAGGGAGTTTAAATCGTTTTCCACCTGGTCCTTCCAACGGAGTGGGGGCCGCCCTCTACCTCTGCTTCCATAGGCGGGTTCCGATAGAAACACTTTCCTGGCCGGAGCATCATCTTTCATTCGCATAACATGGCCTAGCCAGCGCAGCCGCTGCGTTTTAATTCGCTGGACTATGTTGATGTCTGCGTATAGCTCGTACAGCTCATCATTAAATCTTCTTCGGTACTCGCCATCGCCAACGCGTAGAGGTCCATAAATCTTTCGAAGAACTTTTCTCTCGAACACTCCCAAAGCCGCTTCATCTGCTGTTGTCATGGTCCATGCTTCTGCCCCATATAGCAGGACGGGTACGATAAGTGACTTGTAGAGTATGATTTTCGTTCGCCGAGAGAGGACTTTACTTTTCAATTGCCTACCTAGTCCAAAGTAGCATTTATTGGCAAGATTGATTCTTCGCTGGATTTCAGTGCTGATGTTGTTGCTAATGTTGATGCTGGTTCCCAAATAAACGAAGTCTTTTACTATTTCGAAATTATGGCTGCCAACAGTAGCGTGGTTGCCAAGGCGCATATGCGCTGACTCTTTGCTCGATGACAGCAGGTACTTCGTTTTGTCCTCATTCACCATCAAACCCATCTTTACCGCTTCTTTTTCCAGCTTGGAGTAAGCAGAACTAACAGCGCGGGTGTTTAGGCCGATGATATCAATGTCATCAGCATATGCCAGTAATTGCACGCTTTTATAGTATATTGTTCCAGTGCGGTTAAGTTCTGCAGCTAGTATAATTTTCTCCAGCATCAAATTAAAGAAATCGCACGATAGGGGGTCACCCTGTCTGAAACCTCGTTTAGTTTCGAACGGCTCGGAGAGGTCCTTCCCAATTCTGACTGAGCTGATGGTGTTGCTCAACGTCATTTTGCACAGCCGTATAAGTTTTGCGGGGAAACCAAATTCAGACATAGCGGCATATAGGCAGCTCCTTTTCGTGCTGTCGAAGGCGGCTTTAAAGTCGACGAAGAGGTGATGTGTGTCGATTCTCTTTTCACGGGTTTTTTCCAAGATTTGGCGCATTGTGAAAATCTGGTCGATGGTAGATTTACCAGGTCTGAGGCCGCACTGATAAGGTCCAATCAGCCGGTTCACGGTGGGCTTCAATCTTTCGCACAATACACTTGAAAGGACCTTATATGCGATATTAAGAAGGCTGATTCCACGATAGTTGGTGCATTTTGCAGTATCCCCCTTCTTGTGGACTGGGCAAAGAACACTTAGATTCCAACCGTCGGGCATGCTTTCGTCCGCCCATATTTTGCTAAGAAGCTGCTGCATGCGCCTTACCAACTCCTCGCCGCCGAACTTGAATAGCTCCGCAGGCAATCCATCAGCGCCCACGGCTTTGTTGTTTTTCAATCTGGTTATTGCTATTCTAACTTCGTCATAATCGGGCGGGGGGACATATATTCCATCATCATCGATTGCGGGATCGGGTTCTTCATCTCTGCGCGGTGAATTGCTGCCTCCATTTAGGAGAGCAGAGAAGTGTTCCCTCCATAATCTAAGCACTCTCTGGACATCAGTTACAAGGTCGCCGTTTTCATTCCTACAGGAGTTTGCCCCGGTCTTAAAACCTTCCGTCTGTCGCCGTATTTTTTGGTAGAATTTTCGGGCGTTATTCCTGGTGGCAAGCAGCTCAAGCTCCTCGCACTCACGCCTTTCTGCTTCTGCTTTTTTCTTCCTGAAAAGGCGTCTCGCTTCCCTTTTCAACTCACGATAGCGTTCACACACTCCTCTTGTCGCGCTCGCTTTTAACGTAGCCCTGTAGGCAGCGTCTTTTCTTTCGGTTGCAACGCGGCATTCTTCATCATACCAGTTGTTTTTTCGTGGCCGCCGGTAACCAATTTTTTCCTCGGCGGCAGTATGAAGTGCTTTGGAGATATGCTCCCACTGCTCCTGTATTCCTTCAGGATGAGTTGTGCCCTCAGAGAGCAGGTGTGAGAGTCGAGTTGCGAAATCATTGGCAGTCTGTTGTGATTGAAGCTTTTCGACGTCTAGCTTTCCTTGTGTTTTTTGTTCCTTGTTTTTAGCCGCGTTGAGGCGGGTGCGTATTTTGGCTGCAACGAGATAATGGTCCGAATCGATGTTAGGTCCTCGGATCGTTCGCACATCTAAAACACTGGAGGCATGCCGTCCGTCTATCACAACGTGATCGATCTGATTGCGAGTATTTCGATCAGGAGACAGCCATGTAGCTTGATGTATCTTTTTATGCATGAACCTTGTGCTTGATATGACCATGTTTCGAGCACCGGCAAAGTCAATCAGCCTCAGTCCGTTAGGAGAAGTTTCATTGTGTAGGCTGAACTTTCCGACTGTAGGGCCAAAAACACCTTCTTTGCCCACCCTGGCGTTAAAGTCGCCAAGCACGACTTTTATATCATGACGGGGGCAGCGCTCATATGTGCGTTCTAATTGTTCATAAAAAGTGTCTTTCACCTCATCGTCTTTCTCCTCTGTCGGCGCATGGGCGCAGATGAATGATATATTAAAAAATTTTGCTTTTATTCGAATAGCGGCGAGACGCTCGTCCACAGGCGTGAACGCCAGCACTTGGCGACAAAGTCTCTCTCCCACCACGAATCCGACGCCGAAACTGCGCTTATTCGCATGGCCACTCCAATATATGTCACAGTTTTTGATCTTCTTTCTTCCTTGCTTCGTCCAACGCATTTCTTGGATGGCGGTGATGTCAGATTTTGCTTTGACGAGGACATCAACCAGCCGGGCATCTGCACCAATCCCATTCAGGGAGCGGACGTTCCAGGTGCATGCCCTCAATTCATTGTCCTTCAAACGTTTGCCATGGTCGTCATCAATAGAGAGTGTATTTATCCGAGGCTTGTTGTTATATTTCATTGGAGTATGGTTTTACGTGGCGGGTCCCAAGCCCAGCGCACAACCCGCTCAGCGGGGGTGAAAATATTACTTGGCACGTTTATATAGCGAGCCGCTTGCTCCAAGACAGACGCCCGCTTGCAGCCGCACCTAGAGGTGTACAGACGCTGCCGATGAAATCTCCCCCGACTAGCCCTTAAACCGATTATGTCAGAGTGGCCTAGCCAGGTTGTCGCCTTCTCACATTAGCTCACCGCTAAACGGGTGTTTAGCGGCTACCCAGAGGATACTTGGCCGCAAGCGACCGGCAGTAGTGAGCTGCTTGAACCGCATGCAAAAGAATCGCTCTGGCCATTCCCAGGTGAATGGCGGTCAGAAGCTTTCCCCACTTTCGTGGACTTCTACACACGGCCCCACCCTCCTTCGTGGTATTACATATATAAATAAATTAGCGGTACCCGACAGATGAAGTTCTGGATCACCCTGGTCCATATTTTGGTCGATATCTCGAAAACGCCTTCACATATACAACTAAGGGCCACTCCCTTTTAAAACCCCCATTAATACCTTTCATTTGATACCCATATCGTACAAAAAAATTCTAGAGTCACCCCTGGCCCACCTTTATGGCGATATCTCGAAAAGGCGTCTACCTATAGAACTAAGGCCCACTCCCCTTAAAATACTCATTACCACATTTTATTTGATACCCATATCGTACAAACACATTCTAGAGTCACTCCTGGTCCACCTTTATGGCGATATCCCGAAATGGCGTCCACCTGTAGAACTATGGCCCACTCCCTTTTAAAATGCTCTTTAATACCTTCCATTTGATACCCATGTCAATCAAACACATTCCAGGATTGCCCAAGGTTTATTTTCCTACATGGTGATTTTCCCTTATTTTGTCTCCAAAGCTCTCAGCTGAGTAGGTAATGTTCGGTTACACCCGAACTTAGCCTTCCTTACTTGTTTTGAATGAAAGTGTTTAGTGTAATATTTGCTGAAATGTCTTTAAGTGGATAAGATTCAGGCCAACGGGAAAATCTGTCAATAGTTGTTAAAATATAACAATTTTCATTTGAAACTGGAAGAGGTCCGACAATATCCATATGAATATGTTCAAAACGACCTGATGGTATTTGAATTTTTAAACGGTTTTATTTAGCTGCACGGCCGTTGTGAAAAATTTTGTAATTGAAATTTAAGTAACTTCCCGATAAGCTACAAGCTTGAAACTTGGAATATAGTTCAGAACCCGATGACAGTGCAATAATAAGAAAAAAACTTCGATAGATGGCGAATGGATCGAAATATTTAAAAAAATCGTATTTTTGGTCCGATTTGGTTCTTATTTGAAACACATAATACATACATGAATAAAAAGCGGCCTGTGAAAAAATCGCCGCTAGGTGGCGTAAGGATCGAGATATTAAAAAAAAGTACGTGTGGTACTCGGGGACTGCCGCGGTAAAGCTATTGCATATTATCAACTTATGCAATTATAATATTTATGCAACATTTTGTTTTCTTTGATATTAATTCAAGTTTTGTCTTTGATATTAATTCAAGTTACACTTTTTAAGCTTGGTGACCGATAAGAAAACAAATTTTTTACTTTTATTGAATAAATGAGAAATTAATACTGGTTAAAAAATTTTTATTATTATCTTACAAGATATGTACATACATAGGTTATTCAGGAATATTTATAATTGAAATTATAGGTTTATGGTAACTGAAATAGGAAACATACGTTTGAGACTTGATATGCTCTGCAGGTAACTTTAACATTCATTTTCCTTTAACTTTAACTTTAACTTTATTTCTAACTTTAACTTTAAATTTAACCTTAACTTTAACTTTAACTTTAACTTTATTTTTAACTTTAACTTTAACTTTAACTTTGACTTTAACTTTAACTTTAACTTTCACTTTAACTTTAACTTTAACTTTATTTTTAACTTTAAATTTAATTTTGACTTTAACTTTAATTTTAACTTTAACTTTAACTTTGACTTTATTTTTAACTCTAACTTTAAATTTAAATTTAACATTAACTTTAACTTTAAATTTAACTTTAACTTTAACTTTAACTTTAAACTTTAACTTTAACATTCACTTTAACTTTAACTTTAACTTTCACTTTAACTATAACTTTATTTTTAACCTTAACTTTAACTTTCACTTTAACTTTATTTTTAACTTTAACTTTAAATTTAAATTTAACATTAACTTTAACTTTAAATTTAACTTTAACTTTAAACTTTAACTTTAACTTTATTTTTAACTTTAACTTTAAATTTAAATTTAACCTTAACCTTAACTTTAACTTAAACTTTAAGTTTATTTTTAACTTTAACTTTCGCTATAACTTTAACTTTATGATAGAGATCCAATTTTATTTATTTGGCCTGTTGCTAACACCGAAACTTTTTCGTACCTTTTCGAACCTTTTTTTGACAATTATCCGTTACGGTTTTTTTGATTTAGTCGCCAAGCCCGCGATAAAATCTATGCAATAGCTTAAAAACAGACCTGTTAAATAATGATTACTAATGGTAATCATTAGCCGTTCCATTTATTATTATATTTAAACGCCATTTAATGATTACTTGCAATTATTTTCTATTTTTAATGATTACTTTTCAATTAATTAAAAAAATTAATAAAAAAAAATCATAATTTTTCCGATTATTGAAAAAAAATCAAAAATAAACAAAAGTAATCAAAAAAGGCCCTTTTGATTACTTTTGATTATTTTTGATTTTTTCGATTTTTTTTGATTTTTTTTGATTTTTTTGTTGATTTTTTTTGATTATTTTTAATTATTTTTCTGCTTTGTTGAAAGAAAAATTCTCGTTTGTTGCATGCACGGAATAATTTCTACATACAAGTATATTTTAGGATGCAATATTAAATCGTAACCGCTTATCGAGGCAAATATATACATACATTCACCATATAGGATAAGTATATACACGTGCATAATTTGCTTCACCCATTGTATAAAATAATAACGATACTCTATGGTTCGTCCTTAAGTAATGCCAATTTTGTTTTGTATACAAAATTAATATATCCACTATTTTGGATTACGTTATGGCAATGCACTGATTGTTTTGTAATCAAAGTTTATCATATTGTCCGCTTTATTAAGTAATATTGGTTTGATATCATCGCCATTATATGAGTGTTCTTCGTCCCGTTTAGAGAGCTTTGTTATAAATTTGTTTCCTTAATATCCTTTGAACGACTCAAAATTTTTGTTTTCCGCCTTCGGATTATTAATACTGAGATCAAGCCGAGTCGTTTTGGATGCGTATTAACAGTCGGCCGCTGTTATAGACTTTTACCACATATATATATATATATATTCCTTGTAAAATATGCAACCATGTGGAAAAATACTGTATAATAGGCAAACAAATGTGCTTGGGATTTTTCGTAAAAGTTTATGTATATAAAGGAAAAACTATTAGAAATAAAATTATTCAGTAAAAAGTTTTATAAAAAAAACATTGTTGTGCACGAACGGTAATTTGTCAGTTAATGTCGGTTTCGGAAGTGCGTGATTTTTCTGGGGACGATACAATCGACCCCGATTATGTGCCGCAACCACAGAAAAGGAAAACGTCCTTTAACAATATTCAAATATTATCAAAAAAGTCAACGAATTTAATTTTCAAGGACGAATATTATACCAATGTAGAAAGGGTGAGTTTTTTTTCAATAAACGGTTATCTGTTATCATATTGTGGCTTCAAAGAAAGTTACTTTGCCAACTCCAGAGGCCGCCAAGTAGGCCCAAACCCATCACACTTCCACCGCCATACCATAAAGGTGCGTTCAATTTTTTATTTTTGAGCTCTTTATTTGCTTTACACCTCATTTTAATGATGCCATTTAAGCCAAATATATAAAAATATTGATTCAGAGATGATACGTGCGGAGTATATCTCTAGTACACGCCATTAAATTAAAAACAAATCTTGGGATGATAAATTACATATTTGATTCCATCTTCTTGCTCAAATACGACAGTCGTTTTAATAAATTTAAATTTTTCCCATTTAGTTTAATGAAAATAGAAAATTTTTGACAAACGCAAAATGTTCAACTTGTGGTCGCGTAATACGAGGAACTGGAGATGTATCTTCAAACGTTATAACTTTTACACTGATGTTTATCGAAAATATAAAAATCTTAAGGACGGGAACGTGGCTTATTCCAGTTCTCAGGATCGCTTTGATAAGAAACTTTTAAAAGCTATTGTTGATTGCGCTTTGCCAGTGTCCATAGTAGACAAAAAGTCCTTTATAGATTTGTTTGCAGACACAGGGCTTAAGGTAATGAGTAGGCAAACAGCTGTGAAAAGGCCGGATGGTATGTACGGCAAGATGTTGACAAAAATAAAGCGAAATATATCTATGGCAAAATATTTTTGTACGACAAGTGATATTTGGTCGGGAAACCATCGAAGATATACATGCCATTGGGTATCGGAAAATTTTGAGAGAAAATCAATGGCCCTGGCATGCAAGAGGATAAAGGGAGTACATTCTGCCGAAAAAATTGCTCAAATGATCAAAGACATCAATTGTTCATTCGGCCTTAACTGCTGTAATGTAATTATGACAGTTACTGATAACGGGTCTAATTTTGTCAAAGCGTTTAAAGATTATGGAATCGACGAAAGCTTCGACCAACTTGCAGACGAAAACGAAGAAGAGTTACCAGTTTTCGAAAATGATGACTTTTTGGGAAAACACCACCGATGCTCGAGCCATACTTTAAATCTACTAGCAACAAGTGATTTCATGAAAATTTTAAAGAGCAATGAATCTCTGTATAGTAGACATACAATGGTAAATATTTTAAATTAAAACAACTCATGGAGCGACGTGTATTTCAACGTGCTTGTTCCTAATTTAAAGCAACTCCTAGTACCGCGAAATACATGTCCACTTCTTTATTTTGTGTGCTAGTTTAATATTTTTTAAATATTCGTTAAGAAAACCAAAGACTCAAGACACGAACTCACATTGTACATTTTTGAATTTTCGAACCTTCCTGAAACGGTTCATACCCGTTAGTTTACATAATTTACGTTATACCATTCATTAATAAAACTTGTTTAAAGTTTAATGCTATTTGAGGGGGTGGGGGGGGGGGGGGGGTTGAGGGTGTCATTTATCCCGGGCCCGGGCTTTGGAGGGGCCCGGGAATCTCAAAATGCTATCCAAGCTTTTTGCGTACAGAAAACAAACAAACCACACCTTTAATCACCTTTCGTAGATAGCAATCATTTTAAATTTGAACAAATTTTATAAATTTCGTAACGGGTCTGCACCCCGCATAAGGTGTTGCTGGTTTTTGGCGTCGTTGCAGCAGAAAAATTCGGTATGATGTAAATTCCTATACAGCGATATACATTAGACTGGTCGATTTATTAACCGATATCGCGCCATCGATTTTTCTATAGGATTTGGGCTCAGGGAAAAAAGTTTCACAACATGTATATACAAATGCATTTAAATATGTAAAAGGTGGTAAATTTGATTTTGAGAATTTGTTCATTTTAGTATGTGGGCCCGTATTTATTTTGCCCCCGGGCGCGGATTTTGCCTCGGCGGCTCTGTGGTGATAACTTTATACAATGGTGGCCACATTACTACCTTTAGATTGAATAGATCCCACTTAATATAGTGCGTCCAAAGCAAAAATTACACATTTTTCGTTTCTTATTTAACTTGTTTATCATAAGTCCCACTCGTCACTCTAAGTATGTTTTCGATAATCACATAATTGAAAAGGCCTTTTTTAACAGGTTTTTGAAAAGTGCAATAATTTGTGGAAGAAATGTAAGTGGCCAAAGTCCTCGGAAATAATTATAGATACTTTAGGCTGTTCGTTGATTGTACCAGTGGTTACACGCTGGAACTCCCTCTACGATTCTGTTGCAAAGCTTCTTTATTATAAAGAAACTTTGAACGACCTTAACGATAGACTAAGTCTTCCGCATATATCGTTAGAGGAGATTGATTATTTGGAGTCTTTTATATCTTTAATGAAGCCAATTTCCGAAGCTTTTGACTTTTTACAAGGCGAAGAAAATGTATTTTATGGATATCTTTTACCTATACTTATGACCTTAAGTAACAAATTAATGAAAATAAGTAAACTAAATAAGAATCTGCTCTGTTTTATTGCTGGAAAACTGGAGATGCGTTTAAGGAAACGATTCGATATTTTTTTTAAATTGTCATCTGAAGCAAACATTGCCATCACTGCATCGGTTTTGGCACCTGATGTTAAGTTAAACTGGTTAAGAGTATTGCAAAAGGACAACAAAGAAGCCAGCGAAGAAAACATTTTAAGAAGAGTATTGCAAACAATAAATTTGCACATCCACAATGGAAAAATTTCTTTCCCTAACAATTACATAAAAACAGAGTGTTCTACAATGCGGAGTGCATATTTCAGTTTTGATGACGATTGTATATATACACACATTTGCATGTGCATATCAAATTGAAAATACCTATTTTAAAAGGTTAATTCTTTTTTTCCCAGACGACGAAAATATTTCCAGTGTGGGGCAATGTTCTCCAACAAAAGGTAGGCTGAAAAATTTGGTACAAAATGAGCTGTATAGCTATCTGGGTGGTTCGTGTACTAGCACGGACATTTGGAAAACACGAAGTGCGTTGAAAGAAGCTGCAAAACTCTTCAACACGCCCTTAACTTCTTCTGCTCCTGTTGAGCGACTATTTTCCTTTGCAGGAATTATAAATGCTCCAAGGCGTCAGTCTTTGTCGGACGTTTCATTCGAAACCTTAACTTTACTGAAAGCAAATGCAAATTTGTTATAAAGACTAAAACAACTTTTAGATAATGAATATACCTCTTATTTTACTTTCTTTTAAGTTTTAATTTCCATCGAAATATCGTTATTTTTGGCAATGTTAATTTAATGAAAAAATTTGTAATTGATTCAAATAATTAATAATTAGATACACATTTCATAACATCACTACTTCCTTTTAAAACATCAACTTATGCAATTTTTATGTTTACAAAAACACATATATATAAAATTAATAAAAAATAACATGAAATTACCACAGCTTACATTTCCTAACTGTACCATTGAACATGTACATTAGATTAGTACGAAACCTCAATTTTCTGTAATTTCCGTGGTTAATACTAAAAATATGGTTCACTATGCAAAACTTAAGATTTTATAGGAAATATCCTAGACGTAATCAAAAGGAAATAAAAAGAAACTTTAATCTAATGTACATGGACATCTGTTAATAAATTTATCTGGGACATAACAACCTTCGGTTAGACAGCTAATCATGATATACCGGTACATCCTCCAATGTTCTGGTATGTACAAAACAATCAGTGCATAGCCATAACGTAATCCAAAATAGTGGATATATTACTTTTGTATACAAAACAAAATTGGCTTTACTTAAGGATGAACCATAACGTTATTATTTTTGATAATGAGTGTAGCAAATTATGCACGTGTATATACTTATCCTATATGGTGCATGTATATATTTGCCTCGATAAGCGGTTACGATTTAATATTGCATCCTAAAATGTACTTGTATGTAGAAATTATTCCGTGCATACAACAAACGAGAATTTTTCTTTCAACAAAGCAGAAAAATAATTAAAAATAATCAAAAAAATTAAAAAAAAAAATCAAAAAAAATCAAAAAAAAAAAAAAAATCGAAAAAAATAGAAAAAATCAAAAATAATCAAAAGTAATCAAAAGGACCTTTTTTGATTACTTTTGATTATTTTTGACTTTTTTGATTTTTTTCCAATAATCGGAAAAAGTTATGATTTTTTTTTGATTTTTTTCTAATGGTAATCAATTAGTAATTGCTTTTTACGGAAAACAATTGAAATAATCATTGGCCATTAAAATAGGCATCTAATTAATTGATTACTAATGCTAATTCAAATTTAACAGGTCTGCTTAAAAATCGTACATGTTATCCGATTTGGTCCATATTTGGAACACATAATACATATATGAATAGAAAGCGACGTATGATATCCGATTTGGCTTATATTTGGAACCAATATTATATAAAGTCCGGTAGAAGTGACATCAAAATATTTTGTAGTTCGAGGAGGGACAAGCATACGTGGCGCAGAGTCGAGTAAAGTCTGTGGAAGGATTATGTATTGAGGACTTAGATTGTAACAAATTGTCAGGAAAGAGTCCTTGTAATAATGAGTCACTAAATGAACTAAATAGAATGAGAAATATTAGGCAATTAAACAAAGACTATAAACTTGAAAATAAAATAATAATAAAGTTAAACGGTTTTATTGAAAGCTATATTTACATTAAGTAATAATAATACTAAAAGCTAGAAAATAATTAGGTAGGTCCTAGGTACTTGTCATCACACTCCTAATCAATCTAGGGCGTTGTTCAGACAATTAAGTAAAAGCGTTGGACGCGTGAAATTTCTGAAAATGTGAGCCGTATCATAACCTGATTAGGGTTCAGTTGGTCTTATATATGACTATCGGTAGAAATTTGAGGCGACCAACGCTTTTATTTGGTTGTCTGATCAACGCTCTAAATTGATGAGGAGTGTGATGACTAGTAGCTAGGGCCTACCTAATTATTTTCTAGGTTTTAGCATTATTATTACTTCATGTAAGTATTGCTTCCAATAAAACCGTTTAACTTAAATTTTTTTTATTTATGTTTATTGCACTTTATTTTAACAAATATACATAAACAGTTCGCACTTGCATTTTTGTTTGCTTTGATTTACATCTCTGAATAACAGCTGAGTAGACGCTGCTTATATTGTCAAAGTCTTCTTTGAAATTTAGTGTGTTGTGTATTTGTTGTTGTATTCGTATGCTTTCAAGAGACATTCTCGTTTTTTTTTTTCGATATCTAATATTTCAATTAAAAAATTATTTTTAAAGAAAGAAAGAGAAAAGGCTGTGAGGAGATTTACAAGGTATAATCGAAACAGCTGTCGCCTTGTCCGTCCTGATGTCACGTTGTTTAAATTTTTCCCAAATTATTAAATAAATTATTAATTTATTTACACCTAGAGTACATTTTGAAGGTTTGATATTTATTTAAATTATATTCTTCAAGTCTTTTGGAAACAGATTTTAAATGATTTATATGTTGATCTTCATTATCACTGGCAATAAGAATGTCATCAATATATGTAAATACAAAATCTAAATCAGAAAGTACTCCACTAATAAAGCGTTCGAAAGCTTAAGCACTGTTTCGTAAACCGAAAGGCATTCTTACGAATTCAAACGTTCCAAAAGGGTCAGTTATTGCTGTTTTATGAATGTCTTCTTCTGCCATTGGAATTTGGTGGTAAGTACGTACAAGATCAATTTTGGGAAAAATTGTTTGTTTTTTAAATATATTGTTAAATCGTGGATATGTGGTAAAGGATACAGATCTGGTGAAATAATAAAATTAAGTCTTCGATAGTCTCCGCAAAGTCTCCAATTATTTGGTTCTTTTTTAGGAACGAGATGAAGTGGAGATGCAATAGGAGAATTTTAGGGCCTGCATATATCCGTTTTAACTAAAAATTCAAATTCAGCTTTAGCAAGTTTAAGTTTGATTGGGTCAAGTCTTCCAGGTCTTGAAAATGGAAAAATACCTTTTGTTTCTATCCTGTGAATCGTATGGTGTTTCACTCCATTAGTGTAAATTGGTTCACAGGTATCAGAAGGAAATTCATTAAGTAGATTTGTAAATTTATTTTCATTAACTGGAATTTTAAGTGAAAAGATACCAGAAAATCCAGAGGATACTGCAACTTTAATTTTTGTAGTAGAATACATTATTTCTTTATTTTTTATATTGACAATAATTCAGAATTTTTCTAAAAAGTTTGCTCCTAAAATGGGTGTATCAATGATCGCAATAATGAATGGAAATTCAAAGTCTCTTCTTAAACCTAAATCAATTTTAAGTAGTTTTGTACCGAAAGTTTCAATTGAAGAACCGTTTGCTGCAGTCAAAGCAAGATCCCAATTTCTTTTATAAATTTTAAGTTTAGAAAAAGTAATTACTGACACAACTGCGCCGGTATCGCTAAAAAAATTAAGTTTATTGAATTTATCAAATATGAATAGGCGACGAGTAGGTTTAATAATAGTTCCATTATCCGTCACCGTCATAATGGATTGTTTCAATTTAAATTTTGTTCGGAATTTGAATTATGATTTTGATTAAAATTGCATGGGGGTATACATTTAAGAGCGTTATTCTTAAATTTTTTGTGATACCAACAAATATTTTGTGAATTAAAATTTCGATTTTTAGAAAAGTTTCTGGATCTTGAAAAGTTTCGAGATTTAGATCTATTTCTTTCTTTAGATCTAGAACGGCTTTGTAATCGATTAATATCATTAGAAATTTTCTTTAAATTTTGATAAATAGCCGTAGTTAATTCAGTTAAATTTTTAACTCATTGTTCTAAAATATTATTATTTATACTCGAAACTACAGGAGATTTGGAAGAATGAGGTTTGTTGATTAATTCAAAAAGTTTGTCAGCCAAAATAATTACTTCATATTTATTTTGATTGTTACTAGAAGTTAAGTGGATTTGTATTTCTTTTGGCAATTTACGAATCCATAATTTGAAAAGTAATTCTTGGCTAAAAATGGAGTGATTTCATAAATCTTAATAATTCAGATGGTGAACGATCACCAAGTTCAGATTTTGAAAATAATTGTTCTAATCGTTTTTCTTCACTAAGAGAAAATCTTTCGCATACAATATTTTTGATTGTATCATATTTATTGAAAAGAGGGGGAGGGTTAATAACATCTAAAATCTATCTCGTTAAAGAGTAACTAAAACATTTAGAAATTTTAAATTATCATCATTGATATTGTTAATTTCAAACTGTCCTTCAACTAATAGATTTAGTAGAAGAAACATTTCTTAAATTATCTTGCACTGAAAGAAATGGTGCTAGTAAAATCAATAAATAGATTCTGTTGTTCTTGACTTAACGGAATTTCGGTGAAATTGATCGAATTACGGTTAATTCGACCGAGTTCTTTGTAAAACGAACAAATTAGTTTAGTCATTTCAACAGAAGAGAAATTGTCGCTCTTAAGTGAAAAAATCCTGTAGAATTGACAGATTCCTGGTCAATCTAACTGATTTTTCTGTTAACACAACTGATCTCACTGGTCATTTCAACAGCGATCAATAGTCAATACATGAGCAAATTTCAAAGAGAATTTTACGCTCACTGTGCTCTACTTTGTACTTATGACGATGGTGCCGCTTGTTTTAAAAAAATACCAAAATAAGAAAACCACCAAAACGAAAAAGCACACAATATGGGAAAACAACAAAAAACCAGTTTTACAGTTATCAATACAAAAAGAAAACCCCTTTTTTGAATTTACTGTGCAAAAAATTATGAGATACCGGGACACCTATTTGTCGGGTACAATTTTGCAGCTACTCCTCCAAGCGAAATGCAAAATTGCCCCCTCTTGTTGCAAAAGTTTTGTTTGAACGAACAGGAAGTTAGTAACATTTTGTTCAAGTTTTTACGAATTTTCAGTCACGCGAACGAATTTAATAAGATAATAAAAAACATCCTTTTTTAATGTTGATGTTTCCGACAAAATAAAAGTTTGAGTTGTTTTGGAATCGTTTCAACTTAAAGTATTACGAAAATTAAACTTGCCGAATTACACGTAAAGTTACTCCAGTGGTGAATTACCTTCTAGCGATTTGATTCTTTACTTTTCTATAACTTACTAGTTCTTTATTTAAAATGTTATGCCAAACATTTATACTAAAATTTTTGTTCGAAACAATCAAGTGTGGCAACTACATCCGAGAGAAGAAATTGAGAATGGCTGAGCTGCAACCAGTGAACGGACATTTAAAAAGAGAATGTTGGTATAAGAAAAATTAAAATAGTGTTGGTAGATTTTTTTTCCAAGAAAACAATAGCTACACTTTATATTTGTACAAAACAATTCATATTTTATTGTAAAACAAATAAAGCACATTTCACGGAAATAAACCTTTAAAAAGACATGTAAACAAAAGAAAAAAATTTATGTAAATATGTATATACTAGCAGACCCGTCAGACGTTGTTCTGCCCTAAATTTGGTCTATCTCCATACATTTTAATAAGCTTTTCCGTCAGTTTCAATTTGATACCCATAATGTAAAAACACATCCTAGTGTTACCCTGATGCACGTTTTGGCCTATATCTGGAGACCCTAGGCACCAATAGGTATGACAACTACCCTGTACTAAAGCACTCATCAACAGCTTTCATTCGTTATCCATCTATCTATCTATATCTATCTATAAATCTTATAAAATAAATTCGCTAAATGCCATGTATGCATATAACTTCACACAGAATACTCCGATTTTAAAACGGTTTTTTGCATTTGAAAGCTTAGCTTCGTGAGATGGTACAGTTAATATAATTTGAAGATATATATTATAGGGGCATGGCAAATTGCCAAAATGTAGCAAAAAATCATAAAATTTTTGTTTACACAGCTATAACTCATAAACGGATGGATGGATTTCAAAAATTCTACTTTTCAGTAAAACTTTGAAATATTTACCTTCGACCTGCATAAAAAAAATACATGACTCCTTTCTTATATCAGCCAAATTGTTTAAACAAAAGTAATATTTTTATCAAAAAATGCGTATGTGTGTTTGTTCGCTGTGAACTGTCCGCGCTAATTACTTTTGAGTGATGCTTGATGCGACACATACATACGTACATATATAGCATTCGCTGCGTTATTTAACTTCGGGCGTAGGTTTATAGGTATGTATGGATGTACATCACTACATAGTATAAAACAAAGTCGCTTTGTCTGTCCCTATGTCCCTTTGAATGCTTAAACCTTTAAAAATACGCAACGGATTTCGATGCGCTTTTTTTAATAGATAAAGAGTGATTGAAGAGGAAGTAACGGATGAACATATTTGAAAATCGGTGGAGGGGAGCTTAGAACCAGGAGACAGGAAATAGGCTAATTTTTATCCCGCTCTGGATAGGGTACTGAGATCAAAACGTGGACGTGGGTAATCCTAGGATATGTTTGTACAATATGGGTATCGAATGAGTACTTTGATACGGGGTATTTTTCGTACCCGCGGGTAACTAGGGTCTCGAGATATAAGCGAAAACGTGGACGCGGGTACCCCTAGAATATGTTTATAGAATATGGATAACGAATGAAAGCTGTTGATGAGTGCTTTAGTACAGGGTAGTTTTCATACCTATGGGTGACTAGGGTCTCGAGATATAGGCCAAAACGTGCATCAGGGTAACACTAGGATGTGTTTTTACATTATGGGTATCAAATTAAAACTGTTGATGAGCGCTTTAGTACAGAGCAATTTTTATACCGCTGGGTGACTAGGGTCTCAAGATGTGGGCAAAACCTGGACCCTAGAATGTGTGTGTAATATGGATATCAAATGAAGGTTGTTGCTGAGAGCTTTGAAGTAATTTTCATTGGGATATTCGATTTAGTTGCATTAACCTGGCAAAACTGATAAATGTGCATGCGAAGCCGAAATAAAGGCATGAATTAATAATACCCGCATAACTATTTACATACGTCCTATTCGTTTTGCCTGGCAATAAAGGATAAAGAAGAATGGGAAAAACACTAGAGAAGAGATAAGAGAGAAGGAGACTGAGAAAGAGATAGAGTGAGACGAAAATAGATATAGATGTAGCGAAAATACGGAGGAAGGAGTGAATAAAAGGATTAAGAAAAAGTGTGGAGAGGGGGGGGGGGGCAGAGATAGACGGAAAAGCTTATTAAAATATATGGAGATAGATCAAATTTAAGGCAGAACAACGTCTGACGGGTCTGCTAGTATTCTATAAACACATTCTAGGGGTACCCGCGTCCACGTTTTCGCTTATATCTCGAGACCCTAGTTACCCGCGGGTACGAAAAATACCCCGTATCAAAGTACTCATTCGATACCCATATTGTACAAACATATCCCAGGATTACACACGTCCACGTTTTGATCTCAAGACCCTATCCAGAACGGGATAAAAATTAGCCTATTTCCTTTCTCCTGGTTCTAAGCTACCCCTCCACCAATTTTCAACCAAATATGTTCATCCGTTACTTCCTCTTCAATCACTCTTTATCTACTAAAAAAAAAGCGCATCAAAATCCGTTGCGTATTTTTAAAGGTTTAAGCATTCAAAGGGGCATAGGGACAGAAAAAGCGACTTTGTTTTATACTATGTAGTGAATGCGAATGCTATATATGTACGTATGTATGTGTCGCATCAAGCATCACTCAAAAGTAATTAGCGCGGACAGTACACAGCGAACAAACACACATACGCATTTTTTGATAAAAATGTTACTTTTGTTTAAACAATTTGGCTGATATAAGAAAGGAATCAAGTATTTTTTTTATGCAGGTCGAAGGTAAATATTTCAAAGTTTTGCTGAAAAGTAGAATTTTTGAAATCCATCCATCCGTTTATGAGTTATAGCTGTGTAAACAAAAATTTTATGATTTTTTGCTACATTTTGGTAATTTGGCCACGCCCCTATAATATATATCTTCAAATTATATTAACTGTACCATCTCACGAAGCTAAGCTTTCAAATGCAAAAAACCGTTTTAAAATCGGAGTATTCTGTGTGAAGTTATGTGCATACATGGCATTTAGCGACTTTATTTTATAAGATTTATAGAAGATAGATATAGATGTATATAGCTTATGCCTATATGATACTTGGTTTTTTCTGTACTTTGAGCTTGAAATACTGAGGAAAATTTACCGATATGTCTCATTACAACAACAATGTTCCAATGTACCAGTTTTTTTCTGCCACACTGGCATGTTATGGTTTACTTAAAGCTTTTTTATTTTCGTTCAAAATTATTCATTAATAAATGATGAAAATAGCGCAGGAAAATATTTGCGAGTAGATGACTACTACTGTCTTTCATAAAAAAAATTATTTCTCGTATTGAATTTGTGCACAAATTTTTCAAAATAAAAACCAAATTTTCGACAAAAAAAAAAATTGTGAGAAAAAAACAAAAGAAAAATCTAGTGCCATATGGGTGTTATTAAATACAAGGAACAAAATCCCCTTCTACAAATTAAAATTGTTCATAAAATCTTATTAATTCAATTGGAGGCTGAAATAAAGTCCGTCCGACACAATACTCTTTTACTTATTAATATTTGATTGGAAATGCTTGAAATTTTTAATCCATTACGCCTGGCGGTTTATATGTGGTTCAAAATAGAGAACGACCTTTCTGCGGCTGCATAACTTTGAGGTAATATTGCTAAGGAGCACATTTATTCACTAAAATTTTCAAACAAATTTTCTTCAAGAAGACTATTTTCAGTTCCCAATTTTATCCATCCTTTAAGAATATCGTCGAAAAATATCTTTTCCATTTTTTCCTTATCATGTAGCATCCATGATCGCCATTCGTTGTTAAGAATTTCCATGGAAATCTTGTGAAATGGAAAAGCTTTAAGTAAGGGAACAATCGTTGTCATTTGACTAGATTGAATATTTTTTGCATCAAAATATTCCAAAAGGTGTAATTTTTCGTTTTCGAAATTGAATCGTTTCTTAATTTCCTTACAAAAGCAAATGTTGGTAGATTTTTCGGCTTTGGTGGTAAAAGTGGAAGAAAATGAAAATGGGCTAAAAAGTTGGTAGATCTACCAATAAAGTGGTAAAGTCCGTGCACTGGCTGCAACTGAAAGAATTGAGGATCAGTTGTGTGACTACTATTTTCATTACTATTTGCAAAGCGAAGTTCAAAACTATAAATTAAATAAATTATAAAATATAAAATTTTGTGAAAGTGCGTTTAATAAAACAAAATAATAAAGTGTATAATGTTTAATGTGTGCCAGCATATTTGATGTAAGCTCCGAGCGCTCTGCCTTGAAAAGCTCTCAGTGAAAACTCATCTGCCAGATGCCGCTCGGAGTCGGCATAAAACATGTAGGTCCCGTCCGGCCAATTTGTAGGGAAAATCAAGAGGAGGACGACGCAAATTGAAAGAGAAGCTCGCCTTAGATCTCTTCGGAGGTTACCGCGCCTTACATTTATTTGTTTATATGGCAATATAGGTACTTTCGTACAAAGCTGTCGCAACAACTTTTTTTGTTTATTCGACTACTAAAACGTCCAATTACGAATCAACGATTTGTGCGCAGTTGATTCAACATCTTGTTGCGATGGATAAAAATTAACAGAAATTTCGGTTGAATTGACCCGTATTTCGGTTGATTTTTCCAGTCTTTTTCTTTCAGTGTGTATTGAAGTATATTGTGTTATTAGAGATGTTGTTTTGTGTTGTATTAATGTTAGAATTTTGAGTTGTATTGTAAGCCATTGTGTTATTTGTATAATTGTTATTTTGGTTTTCCGAATTTCCAAAATTACGAGTTCGTATTGGTGAACGTAGAACCATATGAAACAAAAAAATTTAAATTAATAATTTGGTAATTAGAAAATATATAGAAATATTTTTGGAAAGGGAGTTAACAATTTTAATAAAATATTTAATTTTATATAAAAAATAAATAAATTTAAATAATTTATATAAAATTGTTAAAATATAAAAATAATCTTAAAAAAATTTGAAAATTTAAAAGGTTTAAAATTTTAATTTAAATTATAACAGAAAGATTTTTAATTTAATATTAAAATAAAAATTGTACTTCCATAAAATTAAATTTAATAAAAACATATTAAAATTAATAAATAGTTGATTGATGATTGTAAAGATTTTAAGCGAATCAATTGCGTTTTTTTGACGTGATAACAATTAAATATATCGTTGTTGCTGTTTATGCAATGGCTTTGTTGTTTTCTTTATATATATCTTCATTTTCTTCGTGATGTCTTCATTTTAAATCCGTTCTTGTGTGTACAGCGTTCAAAATTGTTGTAGTAGCTTTTGTTGTTGTGACGTGGATAACCCAATCGTTGCTTTTAAGTGCATTATGTTGTAAATGCTGTTTTTTTTGAAAAATAAATTTGTAAAGAAATTTCAAAAAAATTTCTTAATATTTTTTTTTTTGTAATTTACACAAATTAAAGTCACACACGTTTAGAGTTCTTTATTAATTAACAAACCGCAGACAAATTTTATTTTGAATTTTTGTTTATGTTGCATAAAATTAATAGCATGTCTACTAGTAAATTTCTGTTTAAGCACTTTTATGTTTTTATTTGATTTTCCGCACTTATTTTTTTTCGTTTTTATATTTCGTATATACAATTTACAGCGACTGTTATATCAAATTTGGACAGAATATTGCTTATTAATTGAAGTATATTTAAGTTTCATTTCATTATTTTCTAATGAATTTGGTTGTTTAATGGTAATTTCCGATCAGTTTTATTAATTTATATGTAGTTTTTCAGCTTTACTGATCTATTAGGGTCAAGTGCAATAATATAGGGTCAGTTGGAATAATGATTGCTTAATGTTGAATACATACACTCAAAAAAAAAAAGTATCACTATGAAACTATAAATGGTATCATTTTCGTGGTATCAATGCAACGATAAATATTATAAAAAGTATAATTAAAAGTATCAATTTTGTATCTTGACTATTGATTTGCCCATGGAAAATATTTGTTTCGCCCTTAAAATGTATCAAAATGATAACTGTATAAATTTCTTGGTTTCATTATGAGAACATTTAATACTAGATTGATTATAAAACGCATTACATTTATATGTAGTCTATTAACTTGACAAATACAAGTATCAAACTAATATTTCGAATATGTCAATAACATAAGATCATTGATGACGAAAAAAAGATAAGCAAAAATTGCACATTGATGCCTAGATGGCATCGCCTTGATGATAACTTTTTTTTGAGTGTACAAATTTTTCTAGAATTTGTAAACATTTACAGGTGTAGCGCACTTCTAAGCATTCTTATTATTTGTACTGCTTCCCATCCAAAAATGTATAAGGAACACAAGCACAGTCATATTACATGCACAAGAATTTTAATACCGCCATTTATTTAATAATTATTGACAGTTTTTCCTTGATTTAGTTAACTAGGTTTAAAAGTTCGTAATTGTAGGATCTTTAGTAGGATCGCCAAAATATTTGGTGATAAACCAAATAATAAAAGCATCTATTTATTTTTTAAATTTATTTTATTCATTTGAAGTATTTGTTTTAAACTAATTAGAATTTTCTTTTTTGATGTAATATAAACGATTTCATTTTCAAAATACAACTCAAAAAAAAATTATTTAAAAATTAAAGTATAAAGAACAAAGTATAATATTTTATTATAATAGTTAACACTATAACTACTATGGCCGTATGGCCGGCGCTCAAGCTGCCTCGAGGCACCGACCCTGGTTGCGGTTGTTAACGCTATGTTCTTTACTACCAGCTCTACAGGTGGAATGTGCAGAATGGTAAACAGTGCAGCCGTCGGGGTTGTTTTCAGCGCTATCATAATGCTAAGCATTGATAGTCTGCATACCCCCTCTAATTTTTTGAGGTAGGTTGCTTTTTGTGTAGTTTTCCACAAAACAAGAACTCCATAGTATAGAATAGAGCCTACAATCGCTGTAAAAACGCAATGAGAAAGAGAGGGCGATAAGCCCCACGTACACCCCAGCGTCCTTTTACATGCATAAAGTGCCGTTGAAGCCTTCTTCAACCTCTCCTCCACCTTGACTTTCCATGACAGCTTACTGTCTAGGATGATTCCTAGATATTTTGTGCACGGTTTCTCCTGTAGGGTCACCCCTCCTAACTTAGACCTGATCCAATTTGGGACCTGGTACCTCTTTGTAAACAAGACCGTATCTGTCTTATCCGCGTTGACTTTCAACCCGACATTTGATGCCTAGGTATGAATATCCCGAAGCGCCCGATCCATCAAAGAGCTAATCGTTGGAAGGTACTTTCCACTTATGACAATTGCAACGTCATCTGCTTAGGCGATTCGAGCAGTTGGTTGATGACCAGCGTCCACAGCAGAGGTGATGGCACCCCTCCCTGCGGCGTGCCTCTGTCCACTGATTTCGTGGCCTTGTGCAATCCCCATTGCGATGTAATCTTCCAGCAATTTAACATGCAGCCGATTCATCTCGTTAAGGCTGGAAGTACTTTAATGTAATTAAGGCCATCCATAATCGCCCATTTAGAAACATTATTGAAAGCCCCGGCAATATCTAAGAAGACTCCTAGAGCATATTCCTTATATTCCAGGGCTTTCTCTATGTTTATTACCACCCTGTGCAATGCGGTGTCTACCGACTTGCCTTTGGTGTACGAATGTTGTGTTGTGGAGAGCAGCTTTTTATCAACGTTGGACTTTATGTACACATCTATTAGCCCCTCAAAGGTTTTGAGCAGAAATGATGTTAAGCTAATGGGTCTATAGTCTTTGGGATACACGTGGCCGATCGCCTTTGGTAGGAAAAGAGTGCGGTACATGATTCAGTCTAATGCACCCATCGAATATTATTTGAAGCCATTCAACGACCGCTCTACTTGAAACTTGTAGCATGGCCGGAAATATACCATCTGCGTCCGGCGATTTAAACTTAGAAACCGTATTTACTGCCCATTCGATCTTTTTATTGGTCACCAATCCCGGCACTACCCGTTCCGTGATCGAAGTGCGAGTGCTGTCTGCTGGAAATGTGTATCTAGAAGCACCGCAAGGGATTCCCCATTATTATTTGACCATTCCCCGTTCCCTTTCTTTATTAGTCCCTGGACTATGTTTCCCCTTGCTAGGACTTTTCTCAACTATGCTGTTTCGCTGGAGCACTCTATGTCCGTACAGAAACTTTTCCATGATATTCTCTTCGCCCTGGTAGATCCCCACGCTTGTAGATCCTCAGTAGATCCCTGCACTCGTCCCGACACGCTTCGCTTTCCACGGTCTTTGCTAGCTTAAACATTTCTTTTACCTGTCTTCTTGAGAGATTCAGCTCATTGCTCCACCATGGCGGCTTTCCTTTTCCTCTGAATCTTATTGGAGGGCAAGCTTTGTTATACGCAGCCATAAGCGTCCTTGTTAGGAATTCATTAGTCTTCTCCACATTGGCAACCTCTTTGGGTTGTCCCAGTTTTGTTTCTACCTGTTAGTCCATTTCGTTGACCTAGGGTTTCTAAAGGTTCATCACTTCTCTACCCTCATTAGCGGGATGCTGAAGCTGATATATGCACTGTCGGAGAAGGATGTTCTATCAAGAATCATCCAATCAAATTCTAAATATTCAGTTGCTCCTTGCAACTTTCATTGTCTAAACCAACAATGCTATAAGTTGTATTTAAGCAGTTGTGAATTTCAATTTTTCAACAATCCGAAAAGATTTTACAGTTTCGCTAATTCTAAGAGGAAAACATCTGGTTTTCCAGCTACCTTTTCTTTTGGTTGCAAGAATGCCAGTTCTGATAATGATATTGCGGAATTATTTGCAGAATTCTTCAAGTCGACCTACTTATCCAAACGTTTTCAACCCGGTCAATACTCGTTCAACTTGGAAAGTTTCAATTGTATTCCTAATCCAGTAATTGATAAGAATACTGTGCTTCAGAGCCTTCTAGGTTTGAAACCAATTTTTTCTCCGGGTCAAGATGGTGTTCCTAGTTGTGTGCTCAAATACTGTGTAGTTAATTTATCTGAGCCGATATATAAATTATTCCAATTATCTATGGAATCTGCAACTTTTCCTTTAATTTGGAAGAAGTTATTAATTATACCATTGCACAAAAGAGGTAGTAGGTCTAGTATCGAGAACTATAGAGGTATAGCTAAGCTTTCAGCTATTCCCAAAATATTTGAGCAAATAATTACATGGCAATTAAACACATGGGTAGCTCTATATTATCGCCCTGCTAACATGGTTTTGTGCCGCGTAGATCAACCACTACCAACTTGCTAGAGTTCACTTCTTTTGTAATGGATGGATTTTTAAACAATAGGCAAACGGATGTGATCTATACCAACTTCAGCAAAGCGTTTGACTCTGTCAATCATGAGCTTTTAGTTTACAAACTTGATTTACTTGGGTTTCCGAAGCATTTACTTGTATGGGTCGAAAGTAGTGGTGGGATTATTTTCGAATTATATCCGAATAAACGTTATTCGAATAAACGAATAAATTTATTCGTTTCAAATAATCCGGATAATATTTATTCGGATTTTTTATTCGTTTATCCGGATAGTACTATCCGGATAATTTTTATTCGGATAGTACTATCCGGATAGTACTATCCGGATAGTGCGCACTATCCGGATACTTGGAATAGTAAAATAAAAGACATTGCGTTTATATTACGCTCATCGCTTGTGCAGATGAGCATGCATATATATTTATACGTACATATATTTATGTGTGTATAGATGCATATATGCATATATTTTTGTTTGTTTGGGGTTGCTTTGTTAATATTCATTTATTTAGTTACATATATTTACGTAACCAAAGTTGTGCTTGAGGCTTAAGCTAGAAATAGTTATCGGGGTCGTTTACAACTGTACTGATCATAGAACTTTGTTTATTAGTAAACAGGTGTGGAAATGGTAATATGGTAGGGATTTTTGTTTCCCATATACATACATATGTATACATATATACATATGTATGTATGTAAGTTGTATGGAAAATGTTTGTTTTGATATCGTTTGGTTTGTATAAACATCTAATTAGTCACCATTAAAAAAATAAGTTTACATGTCATTGTCAACATTTTTTGCGAAGTCTGATGGATCAAAAGTTATTTAAGGTCAATGTTAACTTAATGAAAACTTTTGAAAAAATTTCCTAAAATAAAGTTTGAAGCAATCAATTTTAAACGTAACAAAATTCTAGTGGAATTAGTGACTAGTTTCAAAAACGGCTGTCTGTCTGTTTTTGCCGCTCCTTAAAATTTTGATTGTCCTTGAACGCGTTAAACGCTGTAATATAAATACCCAAATGTGCATATAAGCATATTCTAACATATGTACATGTTGTATTCTTGCAGATTCCTTTGAAAATAGATTCATATACAAGTGCATGTGGGTATCTCTATGTGTATGTATATGTATTCAAGAAAATGCGCAAAGGGTGATATGAAATAAGAATCCCACCTACTTTTACGGTTAGTGTGGGTATTATGTTTATTTTTTTTATTTAATTTTGTTGATGATTGGACTAGCTGAGTATTTTTGCTTGCGAATGAAATTCTTTTCTTTTAAATCTTTCGGTTGTTGCAATACTTTTATGTGGGCATACCCGTGTATTCTACCTGCTACTGACTGATCACAGTCCTACAACCATAAACACATACGTGTAGGTAATTCTAAAATAAATTTGCATATACATAGATGGAAATATTCAGGCAAACTTTTCCTTCGGTTTTTAGTTGTGGATTTTTAATCGATTATGTATATGTTCTTTGTCTTTCTTTAAATGCCGCGCTTGGAAATTTCGTTAACAATAAATATTAACCAGCATTGTCCTTTTATATCCTGCATCGCGTAACTTATTCATAAATAAAAAACGAAACAATGGAAAGTATAAAATGAGGATACCATCTTCTTTTTGTTGATGGTGTGGGTACCTATACTCCGTATTGAACAGAAGACAAATCACTTATCACAAATAATCAGTAGTATTTTGAGGCTTATTTCGAGTTATAACGACATTCAAAAAGCAAAAAACCTTAACCTTTGCCCTTCAAAGTGATCATTTTTTTTTAATATCATGATAAAATTTTATTTATTTATTTCTTTTATATACATACTTACAATAAAAATAATCTTTGCTTCATTATTCATTTCAGTGTCACATAAAGTTGATTTTCTTATTTATATATATGTAGATGATGACTTAGTTCTAAAATCTGTGTAAATATTTAACTTTTTTTATTTTGGTGTAAAAATATTAAAGCTGATACAAGATATGGTTTAAGTTTACTTCTTGAAGGCTTAACAATATTACCAGCACTTGAGAAAACTCGCTCGGAACTTGCTGAAGTAGCTGGTATGGCAAGATATTTCTTTGCCAGCATAGAAAGTAAGCGATATTGCTTTTCATGATCCTTCCACCAAATTCTTGCCTCTAAATTGTGGTTTATCTGAGGCTCTGAAATATATCTTTCGTACTCATCCTGCATTTCGTTTATGTTGTCGCCCCAAAGAAGTATATCCATCACTGTTGGTGCATCCTGAGCGACCGAAGTTGACGGCGTGTTTATGCCGGATTTATATAGTTCTTTTGCCGTTGCACATATCTTCGCTCTGAACTCCTCTGAACTTTCAAAAATTAATTCTTATATCGAGGATCTAAGAATGATGCGATGTGACATGGTTCGACGGATCGTGTTTCCAACGTTGTATAAAGCCCAAACCGTTGAACCAAGTCATCCGAAATTTTGTTTTTGATATCCATTACAAAACTGGAATCATTGCAGTTCGGTCTGAGGTGTTTGTATACTAAACTATTTATAATTGGCTGAACTAAGGATATTGTTATAATAGCTTCAGAGCAAAACACAGTTGTTGCTTTCTCTAAAGGCTGCAACAAATTACAGACGTCACTTAGCTTCAGCCATTCGCCCTCAAAAACTTCCATTTTTTGGGCCGTTCGACCATCAAAAAATTCTCTATCTGCGAGCACTGCTTCCAATGATGGTCTCAGGTTTATTAACCGCTCGACCATATAAAAACTGGAATTCCATCTTGTGGGGCAACTTTGTATTAGAGACAGTGCGGGTTTTCCAAGTTGCTCAAGGTGTTTCTCTAGTGCTGCAGTTCTTTTCGATGAATGGTTGAAGGCACTTACTAAATTTGATGCCTTTTTTAAGAGGTTGCTACAGTCTTCCATCTCCATGGCTTTTTTAATGCTTAACTGCAGCGTATGTGCTGCACAAGCCACGTTGCCTATTTCCTTGCTTTGCAAATTCCGAACCGCGTTTGTCACATTTTTTGCATTATCGTGCACTACAGCTGATATTCTTCCGGAAATTCCCCATTCCTCTATGGAGTCCAGAAGAAAGTTTGGCAAGTTTTCCGATGTGTGACTTGAACCCAATTCATCTGATTTCAAATTCATTGAATGTAGGATCCAATCAGAATCAAAATAATGCGCTACAGACAAATATTTTTATAAAAAAAATGTATATATAATATAAATTTTTATTTTTCCAAAAGAGTTTTTCAATTACAATATAAAAAATTTTATTTTAAGAAATTATTTTTTGGCATAACTCTTAGAACGCTCGAAAAAATTCCACGTATGAAAAAAATTATTTACATAAGACTGGCCGCAAGCCAACCATAAATAGATATATTGTAGACAACTAACCTGTTATTGTGACGTAGGAATCTAACGCTCTTGAAGTCCAACCATCTGTGGTTAGGGCTATATATGCATTAACCTTGCCAATGACATCTTTAGCTTTGGCTAATTCGTCAAAGTACAGAGCTTCAATTCGTTTCCGAATAGTTTTCCGACAAGGAACTTTGTAGCTTGGCTCCAAAGTACTCATTAAGGACCTAAATCCTTCATTTTCAACAAACGACGTCGGCAGCATATCCAATGTCAACATTTTCGTTAACGCCTGTGTTATCAGTTCCTGCCGGTCTTGACTGATATTGCAGGAATTGCTGATTGATGTACTAACTCGTGACTGCCGTTTCCGGTTTGGTGGCAAAATTTCTCTAAAATCATCAGTAGCATTGCTGCTTGAAGTTGCTTGCTGATAATCAACTCCATAACTGAGTTTGTGCTTGAAGTTATAATGGTTCCATAAACAAGTAGTGCATCCCATGTGTTTTAGCACAGCATTACAAAGATTGCAGGCGGCTTCACCAGTGTTTTCCACGATTGTAAAATGTTGCCAAACTTTGCTTCTGGGCATTGTGATTTTTTAAATGTCTTGATTTATGCTTGGATCAACAGAACGTTCTTGCTTGAGGTGTAAAACTCTTTTACTTTACGCATCTTTTTTTTAAGCGATCTGCTGTAACGTTCGTAGTTAGGTCAGTCAGTAGCAGTTAAAGTTTTCTATTCTATTCGATGAAATACGTACATACTTATGTACATATAAACAATGCGATGCAGGATATAAAAGGACAATGGTGGTTAATATTTATTGTTAACGAAATTTCCAAGCGCGGCATTTAAAGAAAGACAAAGAACATATACATAATCGATTAAAAATCCACAACTAAAAACCGAAGGAAAAGTTTGCCTGAATATTTCCATCTATGTATATGCAAATTTATTTTAGAATTACCTACACGTATGTATTTATGGTTGTAGGACTGTGATCAGTCAGTAGCAGGTAGAATACACGAGTATGCCCACATAAAAGTATTGCAACAACCAAAAGATTTAAAAGAAAAGAATTTCATTCGCAAGCAAAAATACTCAGCTAGTCCAAGCATCAACAAAATTAAATAAAAAAAATTAACATAATACCCACACTAACCGTAAAAGTAGGTGGGATTCTTATTTCATATCACCCTTTGCGAATTTTCTTGAATACATATACATACACATAGAGATACCCACATGCACTTGTATATGAATCTAATTTCAAAGGAATCTGCAAGAATACAACATGTACATATGTTAGAATATGCTTATATGCACATTTGGGTATTTATATTACAGCGTTTAACGCGTTCAAGGACAATCAAAATTTTAAGGAGCGGCAAAAACAGACAGACAGCCGTTTTTGAAACTAGTCACTAATTCCACTAGAATTTTGTTACGTTTAAAATTGATTGCTTCAAACTTTATTTTAGGAAATTTTTTCAAAAGTTTTCATTAAGTTAACATTGACCTTAAATAACTTTTGATCCATCAGACTTCGCAAAAAATGTTGACAATGACATGTAAACTTATTTTTTTAATGGTGACCAATTAGATGTTTATACAAACCAAACGATATCAAAACAAACATTTTCCATACAACTTACATACATACATATGTATATATGTATGTATATGGGAAACATAAATCCCTACCATATTACCATTTCCACACCTGTTTACTAATAAACAAAGTTCTATGATCAGTACAGTTGTAAACGACCCCGATAACTATTTCTAGCTTAAGCCTCATGCGGCAGTTACCCACCGACGTGTACCGTACGTAAGGACGTTTGTCGTACGAAGCACGTTTGACCGAACTTTCAAGCCCGTAGGAATCAATGTGTGCGTCTGTGTACATGTACATAAGATATTTGTGTGTGTATTGTTTACAGATAAGCACTGTTGCCATTGACCATTTTGCATGTATGCTTATGGAAACATCAACTTTTTCCAATTTAATTTTTGATATTGTAAAAGGCCGGAATACTATTAAATAAGTATAAATAGATTAAATATTTATAATCAGCACTTTTCCATACTTATTTCGAATTATTTTCACAATTTTTCAAACTTTAATTAGGCGTTTTTGCATAAAATTGCAAACAGTCAAAAATTAGCGCACAAAAGTTTACTAGGCAACTCTGTCTAGTGAGAGAGCGATCAGCTGACACGTTCTTACGGAAAAAATCAAAATTGTTTTGATTTCTACGTTCCGGGCTACGTACGTACGGGCGTTGCACGTCGGTGAGTTTTCGTTTACATTGCACACTCATAAGATAGGTCGTGTCAGCTGACACGTTTTTTCTACGTACGTTCGTGGGTAACTGCCGCATCAAGCACAACTTTGGTTACGTAAATATATGTAACTAAATAAATGAATATTAACAAAGCAACCCCAAACAAACAAAAATATATGCATATATGCATCTATACACACATAAATATATGTACGTATAAATATATATGCATGCTCATCTGCACAAGCGATGAGCGTAACATAAACGCAATGTCTTTTATTTTACTATTCCAAGTATCCGGATAGTGCGCACTATCCGGATAGTACTATCCGGATAATTTTTATTCGTACTATCCGGATAAACGAATAAAAAATCCGAATAAATATTATTCGGATTACGAATACCTGGCGAATAAAAGAGTTTATTATTCGGTTAATTTTTATTCGGATAGTCCCACCCCTAGTCGAAAGCTATCTTGCAAATCGCACTCAAACAGTTTTGTTTAAAACAGTCTTTCAAGGCTGTTTGATGTAACATCTAGTGTGCCTCAGGGTAGTCATTTGGGTCCATTACTTTTTACTTTATTTATAAATGACTTACCACAAACTCTTATACATTCCCGAACTCTTATGTACTGCAAATCTACTAGTTTTGAACTGCTCGAAGTGCAAATTAATGACATTTCACCGAGTAAAGCCAATTTTGACATCGTATACGCTAAACAGCACGCCTTTGGAGCGTATATCTGTTATAAGTTATCTGGGCGTTCTTTTTGATCCAAAACTGACTTTAAGTACGCATATTTCAAAAATGGTAAGCAAAGCAACGGGTATACTCGGTTTTGTGAAGCGATGGGCTAAGGAGTTGTCAGGTCGTGGGTCGTCCCCGCGTTGGGCTTCACTCACACCTTGGCCCGCTTTGATGTAGAGAGCCTCATATGCTTAGGCGGAGTACGCTGTTAAAACAGCAACATTAAAATAAGTTTTTGGCTCGTTCAAAATATATGAACAAAAAACCGAAAAGTTACGAGCGGGTCCCTCCTAAACGAGGGGTGGTATCCACAGTATGGTTGCGCAGAACAGCTTTCTGCGTTGGCGGCCTTCTGCTGCGCTTATAACAAATCACCCTGGGTGGGTCCAACACCGGTTTGGAGACCAAAACTATATCCACACAAAACACGTATGTTCACAGTTTTTTTTTGTTGGGTAGCCAACATAACAATAATCCATGGAAATCACCAACTTCAACGGCAAATATCTCCGGATAGAGATACAATTTTTATTTTCCGCCTTCGGAGCACTGTTTTCGAGATTAAGACGCGCCTTGTGACACCTCTCTCGACATTTTTGTGGGTAGCAGTCTATCCCTCAACTACACTTTATCATAAATAAAATTTATAGAAATCGTGTTTACCAAAAATGTAAACACGAGAAATGTCAAATGAAAACTTAACAAAAACACCATTGTGAATTCACATAAATTCACAATGACGATAAAAGCTTTATTTGGAAGATTGCCAGATGGGCGTGCATGATATGGTGAGAACAAGGACAGGGATAGATATAGGGTGGTCATGGTTGCGGTAGACAAAAGAAAGACCGTGGGAAACGGCAAATGAAAACGGTTCTTTTCAGCGGGTTGGATAGTATAAAAGGGGCAACTGGAGGAGAACAAAAGTAAAGTAACATATATCAGCATATCGGGCTACAGTGCGCGCGCCGCTTTCCGAATAAAAGAAAATATATTTAACCTTTGGTTTGTAAGTTTTTAAAGAAATTCTCTGTGCGCGAAGATCCAGAGAGGATCAGTGTAGTGCCGAAAACAATAACTTTTTAAGTTTTGATGTAAGGCAAATTGCCTTCAATTAAAAAAAGCGGTTTCGGTCGATAATTTTAAAGAAAAAGGACGACGCTGCATCCAACCATCAGGACAGGATTTCCTTGCTGCATAAGGATGTGGAATATTTGTTTAGCTGTGGGAACCGGAGGTGGCCAGTGAAGCCTTTTTAAAGCGCCAGGGAACCACAATTTTTACAAATCACATTTTTACAAATCACATTTTTACAAATCACGAATTTTTACAAGTCACGGATTTTTACAAATCACAAATCTTTACAAAACCACGATTTTCTACGAATTCGGTATCAATTTTTACAAATGCAACATTTCTTCCAACTTCAATATCAAATTTTTGCGAGTATCAACAATTTTTTACAAATTTACCACCATTTTTATACAAAGGCCTAAATCGTAATTGCATCTCATCACGATTTTGGTATTGCAATTTTATCACCAATAAATCCTTTTATTGCATCTCGGAAAGCTGCGTCCAATTGGATTTGTTTATTCACCTAGCCATTTGCCCTAACGTTGGAGCGACCTACCTCGTTATAACAGTCGCCAAAGGAATTCACCAACAAGCTTTTTATGGTAAATAGAAATTAACAAACGAGTCAGGGTAGTCTAAGAATTGTTTTTTTTATCCCAAATTTTAAATTGTATAAAATATGAATTTTACATTGATGTGTGAGTCACTATAAATCTTCCGTTTTAGTCTTAAACGTGATATTCGATTAAACCAAAATTTATAAAATTGTAAGGCGTCTATCAGTCATAAAATATACCAGAACGATTAATTAGGCTGTTTTTTTTTTGTTTTACCTTTTTTTTTGCAGAGAGGGTATAAACCCTGCACCAATAAGCCCCCAATCCCCACATAAAAGAGCTCTTTTAGGCAGGAATTAGGGTGTGTTTAAAAACTTTTTTTATATAACTCCACTTGAGTAGATAAGAGTTTGGTGATTTTGGCGACAGAAAGACCCAGAAATATAGTCCCAAATGAATATTTGTCATAGATCTTTTTTTTTATACGGAATTCATGTGCACATTTTGATTTTTTTTGGTTTATTATATTTTCTTTATACGTTCAGAAATACTGTTTTAATACGTTTATTTTTTACTTTTATATGTCTGTGTAAAGATATACATTTTTTTTGCGAGGAAAGAAACCATATGTGTTAAACTCAAATTTACATATATGTATATATAAATTAAGTTGTTTGAAGAAAAAAAATTATTGAATATAAACCAGGCATGCTTAACCAACGAAACGATATCATTTCGTTACGATAATCAACGTTAATAAACGAAACGAAGTCATTTCGTTTCGTTTTTTAACGTTAAGATCGTCAAATTAACGAAATGATTTCGTTTCGTTTTCTGCCATATCAAAACCAAATCAAATCGTTTATGTTGATTATTAATTTCAAACTATGCTGGCAAAGCTGATTGATGGCGCAGTCATTAAAGTTGAAAGCATTAGCCAAGCTGATTGCAACTTTTCTCATGAATTTTGACAGTACGAACATTTCTCAGAGTATTTTTGACATTACCACCAACGAATTACACAAACAAATTACATAGAGTTTGTGTGTGTATGTGCGCTCGTTGTTGCCACCTTACGGCTTCACCATGGCTATAGCATTGCCAGCACAATTCAAACATAAAGTATCACGTTTTTGTTAACGTTTTTAACGTTAACGAAAGCTTTTCGTTTCGGTTAAAAACGAGATACAATTTATCTTGATAATTTCTTTATCGATAATATTTCGAAGTGTTTCAACGGAAACGGTGGAAATTTTTTGATAAACGATTAGCTTAACGTTAAGGTGCATCCCTGATATAAACGAAGCTTGATTTTTTTTGTATAAGATTTATTTCATTCGTGTATAGATTTTAAGATTATGTTTATTAAAAATGCGTTATTGAACTGAAAAGAGAAGTAATATGGCTTGCTAAATTCTTTTGGGGCGGGATGTAAGGGTGGAATGATGAGGAGGTAAGTAGGAGTATGGAGCATGGCATTAGGGTGACCGCAGAGTAGGTTGCACGATGCGAGCGGTCCAAGGTTGGGTGGGATTCCTGTTGTGCGGTGGGTAAGTGAATCCGAAGAGGTTGAACGGAAGAAAATAAATATATGTGTGCGTCCGGTTCCAAGATGGCGGGTTTAGAACCACGGCCTGCCAAATGTACTGAGCTAGCTAGGGCCACCATCGGGAACCAAAGCAACGTGTACGTGACAGAGTTTAATGATCCGTATCTGACTAAGACGCTCTATACATCGTTGGTACGACCAATCTCAGAGTTAAGTTCGTGTGTCTGGTGCCCAAGGTATCAAAACTCTATAAAGCGTATTGAGTCGGTACAGAAAGAATTCATTATATTTGCACTACGTGGACTTAACGTGGATTCAAGTGTGCATTTGCCACCATATAGAAATAGGCTTCTCCTTATAAATCTTCCAACTTTAGAAAATCGAAGAACTTTACTCGGGGCAATGTTCATTCATAAGCTCATTATGGGCGAGATTGACTCCTCTGATCTTGTTACTAGACTAAATTTTGCTGTGCCTGATAGAACGTCCAGGCACCTTGTGCCTTTTAATTTACCACTTTTCCGGCAAAATTTTGCCAAAAATAATCTAATGCTTAACTGGTGTTCGCACTAAATCAACTTGTATAACTGCATCAGCTTTGAATGTTCGTTTACCGAGTTGCATAATTCAATACTCTCACGTCTGGCCTGATATTTTGTACTTTCTCTAATATGTATGGTGGAATTTAATATATACATCTGTACTTAATTATTTTTATACTCAGTTGAGCAGAGCTCACAGAGTATATTGACTTTGATTGGATAACGGTTGGTTGTACAGGTATAAAGGAATCGAGATAGATATAGACTTCCATATATCAAAATCATCAGTATCGACAAAAAATTTGATTGAGCCATGTCCGTCCGTCCGTCCGTCCGTCTGTCCGTTAACACGATAACGTGAGTAAATTTTGAGGTATCTTGATGAAATTTGGTATGTAGATTCCTGGGCACTCATCTCAGATCGCTATTTAAAATGAACGATATTGGACTATAACCACGCCCACTTTTTCGATATCGAAAATTTCGAAAAACCGAAAAAATGCGATAATTCTTTGCCAAAGGCGGTTAAAGCGATGAAACTTGGTAGATGGGTTGACGTTATGACGAAGAATAGAAAACTAGTAAGATTTTGGACAATAGGCGTGGCACCGCCCACTTTTACAAGAAGGTAATTTAAAAGTTTTGCAAGCTGTAATTTGGGAGTCGTTGAAGATATCATGATGAAATTTGGCAGGAACGTTACTACTATTACTATATATGTGCTAAATAAAAATTAGCAAAATTGGATGAAGAACACGCCCACTTTTTAAAAAATTTTTTTTTAAAATTCAAATTTTAACAAAAAATTTAATATCTTTACTGTATATAAGCAAATTAAGTCAAAATTCAAATCCAGTAATGATATGATGCAACAAAATACAAAAATACAAGAAAATTTCAAAATGGGCGTGGCTCCGCCCATTTTCATTTAGTTTGTCTAGAACACTTTTAATGCCATAAGTCGAACAAAAATTTATCAATCCTTCTCAAATTTGGTAGAGGCATAGATTCTATGACGGTAACTGTTCTCTGTGAAAATGGGCGAAATCGGTGGAATCCACGCCCAGTTTTTATACACAGTCCACCGTCTGTCCTTCCGCTCGGCCGTTAACACAATAACTTGAGCAAAAACCGATATATCTTTACTAAACTTAGCCCACGTACTTATCTGAACTCACTTTATCTTGGTATAAAAAATGGCCGAAATCCGACCATAACCACGCCCATTTTATCGATATCGAAAATTACGAAAAATGAAAAAAATGCCATAATTCTATACCAAATACGAAAAAAGGGATGAAACATGGTAACTGGATTGGTTTATTGACGCAAAATATAACTTTGGAAAAAACTTTGTAAAATGGGTGTGACACCTACCATATTAAGTAGAAGAAAATGAAAAAGTTCTACAAGGCGAAATCAACAGCCCTTGGAATCTTGGCAGGAATACTGTTAGTGGTATTGCATATATAAATAAATTAGCAGTACCCGACAAATGATTTTCTGGATCACCTGTTCCACATTTTGGTCGATATCGCGAGAACGCCTTCACATATACATCTAAGGACCACTCGCTTTTAAAACCCTCATTAATACCTTTAATTTGATATCCATATCGTACAAACACATTCTGGAGTCACCCCTGGCCCACCCTAATGGCGATATCTCGAAAAGGCGTCCACCTATAGACCTAATGCCCACTCCCTCTTAAAATGCTCAGTAACACCTTTCGTTTGATACCCATATCGTACAAACATTCTAGAGTCACCCCTGGCCCACCCTAATGGAGATATCTCGAAAAGGCGTCCACCTATAGACCTAATGTCCACTCCCTCTTAAAATGCTCAGTAACACCTTTCGTTTGATACCCATACCGTACAAACATTCTAGAGTCACCCCTGGCCCACCCTAATGGCGATATCTCGAAAAGGCGTCCACCTATAGACCTAATGCCCACTCCCTCTTAAAATGCTCAGTAACACCTTTCGTTTGATACCCATATCGTACAAACATTCTAGAGTCACCCCTGGCCCACCCTAATGGCGATATCTAGAAAAGGCGTCCACCTATAGACCTCATGCCCACTCCCTCTTAAAATGCTCAGTAACACCTTTCGTTTGATACCCATATCGTACAAACATTCTAGAGTCACCCTTGGTCCACCTTTATGGCGATATCTCGAAAAGGCGTCCACCTATAGAACTAAGGATTACTCCCTTTTAAAATACTCATTACCACCTTTCATTTGATACCCATATCGTTCAAACACATTCTAGAGTCACCCTGGCCCACCCTAATGGCGATATCTCGAAAAGGCGTCCACCTATAGACCTAATGCCCACTCCCTCTTAAAATGCTCAGTAACACCTTTCGTTTGATACCCATATCGTACAAACATTCTAGAGTCACCCTTGGTCCACCTTTATGGCGATATCTCGAAAAGGCGTCCACCTATAGAACTAAGGATTACTCCCTTTTAAAATACTCATTACCACCTTTCGTTTGATACTCATATCGTACAAACACATTCTAGAGTCACCCCTGGCCCACCCTAATGGCGATATCTCGAAAAGGCGTCCACCTATAGACCTAATGCCCACTCCCTCTTAAAATGCTCAGTAACACCTCTCGTTTGATACCCATATCGTACAAACATTCTAGAGTCACCCCTGGCCCTCCCTAATGGCGATATCTCGAAAAGGCGTCCACCTATAGACCTAATGCCCACTCCCTCTTAAAATGCTCAGTAACACCTTTCGTTTGATACCCATATCGTACAAACACATTCTAGAGTCACCCCTGGTCCACCCTAATGACGATATCTCGAAAAGGCGTCCACCTATAGACCTCATGCCCACTCCCTCTTAAAATGCTCAGTAACACCTTTCGTTTGATACCCATATCGTACAAACATTCTAGAGTCACCCTTGGTCCACCTTTATGGCGATATCTCGAAAAGGCGTCCACCTATAGAACTAAGGATTACTCTCTTTTAAAATACTCATTACCATCTTTCATTTGATATCCATATCATACAAACACATTCTAGAGTCACCCCTGGCCCACCCTAATGGCGACATTTCGAAAAGGCGTCCACCTATAGACCTAATGCCCACTCCCTCTTAAAATGCTCAGTAACACTTTTCGTTTGATACCCATATCGTACAAACATTCTAGAGTCACCCCTGGCCCACCCTAATGGCGATATCTCGAAAAGGCGTCCACCTATAGAACTTAGGCCCACTCCCTTTTAAAATTATCATTAACACATTTCATTTGATACCCATATCGTACAAACAAATTCTAGAGTCAGGCCTGGTCCACCTTTATGGCAATATCCCTAAATGGCGTCCATCTATAGAACTATGGCCCACTTCCTCTTAAAATACTCTTTAATACCTTCCATTTGATACACATGTCATACAAATACATTCCAGCGTTACCCTAGGTTCTTTTTACAACATGGTGATTTTCCATTACTTTGTCTCCTCAGCTCTCAACTGAGTATGTAATGTTCGGTTCCACCCGAACTTAGCCTTCCTTACTTGTTAATTGAAACATTAATTAATGTTAATATTATCTTAGTAGTCGACCGCTTTGTGTCTGTATCGACTTTAATCCAAATAAATAAATAAAATAAAATAAAATTCCTTGATATATCACGTTCGGAGCTCAATGTAATATCCAAAACATTGCTGGATGTTCGACCAATGTATGTAAGAACATTTCCCCTGTTGGCTACCTGCAAATTGGTTTGCAGGATGTAACAAAATAGAGATTTGCCTCTATCGTTCGTATCTGCTCCTCCCCACGCATTGTGGTGCGCATTTGCATCCGCGCCTATGACCAACCGCCCTTTGCTCCCTTCCTCCTATACTAGCCTCTTGCACTCCATCGATGGAACCTCCGCAGCATGGGCCATGTATCAGGATGCCCGGATAAATGCCTGCTTATTTCTTTGCTCAACGGCCACCGCTACGAGGTCCTCAGTAGTGTAATTAGGCAGCATATATGAATGCAGATGTTTCCTTACCATTACTACAGCTCGCACCCGTCCTTCCGTTTGCGCGTAGTAAACGCCAAAACCGCTCGCGCTAAGTCCAGAAACCTTTCCTCCCGATGAGAGCCACAAAGGTGCCAGTCCTAAACAGCTCCGCCTCATGGTCGGTCGCTATGGACATCGGCTAAGCCCTCATACCAACGACAAGGTGCCTACCCTAGTGAGGGAAGAAACTATATAGATAAAATAAAAAAGTTGCTAACGATCCGTAGCCTATATTTTCTCTAGCCGCGTTTCCAAAGTCAAATACACAGAATTCTGAACTCCCTTATTATATATTTCAAATTCAACACACATGCGACTAACGGTCATTTGTTGGGAAACGCCAACCAATAATAACGGATTGTATAGTTTAGCCCCTGGCATTACTCGGCTAACATCATCCGTAAGAAAAAAGTCTTTAACGAGAACATCAGCACTCAAGGGCCTGCCTGCTTTTACATTAGGATGGGTAGCACAGCATTCTGGACGATAACGTTTTTTCACAGAGCTGACTATTTGTTGTGTAGGTAAATGCGGGAGATTTGCAATCCTTTCTCTCCATTCTCGGTCGTTAAAAGGAAACATTTTCTGTGCGCGTGGATGCCTTTCTAAGAGCGGTAAATTGACATCATTCGAATTTAACTTTTTTTAAATTTTGTCAATGACGTTCGCAGAATGTTTCAACTTTTGCTCTCCTTTTTTTCACAACATTATCAACACTTTCATCAACATAATTTTCGTATTTATCTTTCGAGAATTTCTTGACCGACCTCTTCAACATCATGAAATTATTCGATATCTTCAGATTTTTCAACATGCGGCATTTTCTCTCTTTTTTTACCCAGGTCGAATTTATTGAAATCAACTTTTTTATGGGTGTTTAGAAGTATCAGTCTATAGCAAAATAAGTAAACTTTTTCGGAGGAAAATTGGTCCAAATTTTTGACTAATATTTTTTTTGGACAAGCTTCAACAAGTTGGCCATAATATATATACTACATATGCATGTAAGTATATATGAACATTGTGAAATAATGAGATTATCCATATATGTAAGTATGTATTTGCTTAGAACAAGGGTAATCGAAGAATTTGGATAACGGAGTCATACGACAATAACATAATAAAATTACAACAACTGCCTTCTCGGAATTGCAAAAATTTAATTTTTACAAAAACTTCAATAAAAAGTATAACAACATCCTTCCTGGAATGACAACAAATAATTCGAACAAAAATGCAACTAAATACAACCATACATGTTAAATTCCAATTAGAATTAGCAATTGGTTTATATTCTCTAATTCATTAAACAATTAGAAATAGTTCAACTAATTCCCCTTAGATAATTGAAATTTTTATTCTAATGGTAAATCTAATTGCAATTAGTTGCCATTAGCAAAAAAAATTGGGTTACCTTTACAATTTGAAATCTAATTGACTTCTGCTAATGCAATTAGATATTCAATTAGCTCAAATTTGAATCAATTATTTATATTTATTTACATCATTATTCGTTCACTTCAATAATTCTTTGAAAAAAGTTTATTTTTATCAAAATAATTGATTCTAATTCCAGCTAATTGAATATCTAATTGCATTAGCAGATGTCAATTAGATTTCTAATTGTAAAGGTAAACCAATTTGTTTTGCTAATGGCAACTAATTGCAATTAGATTTTCAATTAGAATAAAAATTTCAATTATCTAATGGGAATTAGTTGAACAAATTCTAATTATTTAATGAATTAGAGAATTTCGCAAATGAAGGTTAATTAGCAATCATTAGCATTATTTAATCATTACTTAACATCTATGAATACAACTAAACAACAGGAAGTGCAGGCTGATTAGCAGGGAATGAATGTTGGTAGATTTCCGTGTAATTGTGACGTGAAATTCGCTTCAATTTTAAAGAATCATTTTGCGCGTTTTTTTACTGAAATAAATTTGCTTTACTGGCCAAAATAGTGAATGTCGATGGATTGTATTGCTGTGGGCAAAAATTTTAAATTCCTTTGAATTTAAGGCATGCACGATTTTCCGTGTAAATTTACCCAAATCGATTTGGTTGTTGTTGGCAGCCATCCGGAACCAAAAGAGCCATTGGGCGAGCATCGTTGGCTTAGAACGTCAAGAATAATAAAAACTGTATTTAAATGTACCAAAGACTGATCGAAGAATAAAGATGTTGCAGGGACGAAAACCTCTAGTAGATCACATTCACCACTTACCACAGCAGAATTGGTTAACTACCACTGTCTGTATTTGTTATTTAATAATAATTTGTACACTTTTTATTCAGCTAATGTGTTCAGAATTTTAACTTTTATTCTCTAAAACTCCAATCAGTGTATTTGTGTGCTTAAATTATGTAAAAAATTGTGTTAAAGTTTTTGGTGTGGTGGAAGTGACCTACTAGAATTTTGTGAAGCTCCGCTGCTTTCCACTGAAGTTCGCGCATGCAACACCTTTATTCTTCGATCAATCTTTGAATGTACGAATTGAAACTTGAGATGTTTTCAAAATGCGCAATTTTTGCAAGCGCTCGGATTTATTTTATTTTATTTTATTTTAAGTTTTAAAATATTTATAAGTCGTAGTGTGGGTTTGACGTGTAAACATTTTAGTAGTAAACGGCGTTTTCAGGGAAAGCCATTGAGAAAACCAAAACAGATTTGAACAAGATAGATCCCTATCAGCTAAATATAGGAAGGGTAGTAAATAAAAACAAGAGTACTATAATAATAAGTGCAACCAATGATAAAAACAAAATAGAAGATGTCCTGACTGAAAGATTAGATCAAAATACCTATAATATTGCTGAACCCAAAGTACATAGCCCAAAAATTGTTGTTGCTAATATTAGTCCGGAACATAAGGAAGAAGAAGTAGTTAGCAGGATTGCTGCTCAAAATGAGGTATTGAGAGAGGCCAAATTGAAATGTGTAAAAATTATCCATTCTAAGAAAGATAACAGAACTGCACATATCAATGCCATAATTGAAATAGAGCACAAATATTTTGAAGACGCTTTGAAATGCAAGAAAATTAACGTTGGTTGGGATCGATGCCCAGTTTACTATGGGCAAACGGTCAGAAGGTGCTATAAATATTTAGGATTCAATCACATAGCATGTAATTGCACTCACAAACAAAGATGTAGCAATTGTTTAGGGGAGCATAAAGTTGAGGAATGTAAAGAGAGTGCACCTTTAATCAAATGCGGAAACTGTTTGGATGCCAATAACCAGTTAGAATTCAAGTTAGGTACTGATCATAACATTATGAGTATCGATTGTCTAGTTTATCAAAGAAGCAAAGAGTTGGTTTTTAGCAACCAAACGTAATATACTTGGAAAAAACGTTTTTAATTTAAAATGTATTTATTTAAATATCTGTAGTTTGTTAGCTAATAAAGCGGAACTTGAAAGGATTTTAGAAGAAGTAGATCTGAAGCTTGCATGCCATCAGATATTACTGATGGGGAAATAAATATTGCTTTTTATAAAACAGTTCGTTGTGATTCGCATAGCAGATACACAGGAGTGATTGTATTACTTTTGAAAGAAGGAATTGATTTTAAAGTTAGATATAATAGATCCATAGAAAAAAACGTCTGGTGTGCAATAATCAAATTAAAAAACTTTGATTTCAAGTGGCAAATTGGTGTGTTATACCATTTCCCAAGCGCTAGCAATAGTGAATTTTTAGATTACTTAGATACCATACTAACATATGTTTATGAAAGTGACACCAATTCCCTTTTAGTTGATGATTTTAAGACAAACATAAATGTAGCTTCCGCACATAGCCGTAAATTAAATGAGATTTTCGCTCATTGCGCTATGAAACAAATGATAAATTTTAATACTAGAGTTACAGAAACATCCCAAACAAAAATCGATCTATTATACACAAATGCAAGCATACAGTCTTGTGTAAAACTATTAAATAATAGAATATCCGATCACGAAACAGTCTCATTTTCCATCAAAGTTAATAATTCAAATCCCTTGCGAAGGATGATTACCTCAACGTCTTGGGAGAATTATACTGCCGACAGCCTTATAAATTTATTAAGAAATTGCCACTTTAGTATATTGAACGGCATGATTGCAGATGACATGGTCAACTACATAAGTACCTGTCTAATCAATTGTATGGGGGTACTAACGATTGAGAAGAGCAAAAGCGTAAAACTGAGAAACGAATTGACCGAAATAAACAAGCTAAAATACCTCTTACGGACCGAAGCTTTGTCAACGAGTGATTTCACAGAGTACAACAATGTTACGAAGTATTATAAAAAGCTTATAAAAAAGAAAAAAGTTAAGTATATGGAGAATAGGATTGACTTAAACAGTTCGGATAGCAAATCAATGTGAATACATTTTAAACAAGCAGTAAACCTAACTGAAGTGAAAGACAATATACAGACGGTAATTGTAAAGGATATTACTTATGAAACCCCAGAGAATATATCTAAAGCGTTAAACTCATTTTTTATTGATAGTATTGTTGATATTAACCTAGGAATTGAAAGTCTAGATAGTGGCCAAAATTTGCAATCCAGTACGACATGTCTAGAGTTTAAAGAAATTTCGGTTGAAGAGTTAACTCGGATAGTTATCTGATTTCAAAATAAAATTGGTGGAAAAAAGCTTCTTTCTGAAGGAGTTATTAAAGATTCGGTATCCTATATGGAACATTTCAATGCCGAAGTTATAAATAAATCCCTCGGAGCTGGAATAGTGCTTGAATCATGGAAAATATCAACAATAGTACCTATGCGGAAGGTAAAAAATTCAGTTCTAGCGGAAGATCTGAGACCGAATAACACATTATCAAATTTAGAAAAAAATTTAGAGTTAGCCGTAAAAATTCAACTTGTTAGCTACCTTGAAAATAATAAAATACTTATGAAAGAACATCCTGGTTTCAGAGAAAGGCACTCCTGTGAAACTGCGTTAAATTATGTCATATCGAACTGGAAAGAAGAACTAAGTTCAAAGAAAAGTAGAGTCGCAGTGTTCATTGATTTAAAAAGAGCTTTTGAAACCATTGA